>NC_054743.1:18317660-19572660 GCF_018143015.1 Lytechinus variegatus | reverse complement strand
CGAAGTTATACCGTCCATATCCTTCATGTATGCACCACGCACGGACAGATACTTGAGTACCTGTAGGTGGCCTTCTTGTGCAGCGGCTTGAAGTGGTGTCCATCCATCTTGATCTTGTTGATTCACATCAGCATTGTTGAGAAGTAGGTATTCTACCATATCGATGTTACCGTTGTAACATGCTGCATGAAGCGGAGATTTCTTGCTCTCAGTTCCTTCATTCACATCATATCCCTTGGATACGAGGAATTTCACTACGTCGATATGGCCGTACTGAGTAGCGATGTAAAGTGGGGTCATTCCTTTGTAACTTAAGCATTGGGCTCTTTTCGCCATGAGAAATTTGACAACTTCCAAATAGCCTTCAATGATTGCTGCATTCAGTGGTGTCAACCCATTGTTGCCTGCCTTGTTTACATCAGAGCCGTGCTGAATGAGGTACTCAGCGATTTCAATGTTACCCTTACGAACAGCAGCGTGTATAGCAATCATCCCTTCGTCATCAACCTCATTGACGTCAGAACCGTTGGATATCAAGAATTGGACTATATCGAAATGACCGGCTTGTGCCGCAATATAGAGTGGAGTCATTCTATCATATCTGTGCTGCTTGGCTCCTTTATCAATGAGATATTTGACAGCTTCTATATGACCTCCTTGAATAGCAGCATTGAATGGTGTCCAACCCTTTGGATCCGCCTTGTTCACGTCTGACCCTTGTTGAATGAGATACTCCATGATCTTCATATTACCACTGATAGCAGCACCATGGAGAGGTATCCTCCCATTATCATGTTCTTCATTAACATCAGCACCATTTGAGATGAAGAATTTGACGATATCTATATGACCGAATGCAGCTGCAGCATAGAGAGGAGTCATTCCATCATACCTGAGCTGCTTGGCTCCTTTATCTATGAGATATTTGAGAGCTTCTAGATGCCCTTTGTAAATAGCAGCATTGAATGGAGTCCAACCCTTTGGATCAGCCTTGTTCACATCTGACCCTTGTTGAATGAGATACTCCATGATCTTCATGTTACCACTGATAGCAGCACCATGAAGAGGAATCATCCCATTATCATCTTCTTCATTTAGATCAGCACCATTTAAGATGAAGAATTTGACGATATCTATATGACCGAATGCAGCTGCAGCATAGAGAGGAGTCATTCCATCATACCTGATCTGCTTGGCTCCTTTATCCATGAGATATTTGACAGCTTCTAGATGCCCTTTGTAAATAGCAGCATTGAATGGTGTCCAACCCTTTGGATCAGCTTTGTTCATGTCTGACCCTTGTTGGATGAGATACTCCATGATATCAAGATGGCCTCCACTAGTAGCACCATGAAGAGGAATCATCCCATTATCATCTTCTTCATTTACATCAGCACCATTTGAGATGAAGAATTTGACGATATCTAGATGACCTAATTGAGCTGCAAAATATAGAGGGGTCCCTCCACCAAACCTGTTCTGCTTTGCTCCTTTATCGATGAGATATTTCACAACGTCTAGATGACTGGATTGAATGGCAGCAATTAATGGTGTCCAACCCTTTAAATCAGCTTTGTTCACATTAGACCCTTGTTGAATGAGATATTCCATGATCTTAAGGTTACCCTGAACAGCAGCTGCATGTAATGGGATCCTGCCATTATCATTTTCTTTATTCACATCAGCGCCATTGGAAATGAAGTATTCCACGATATCTATATGACCGAATTTAACTGCAGCATAGAGCTGGGTCCTTCCACGATACCTATTTTGCTTGGCTCCTTTATCCATGAGAATTTTGACAACTTCTAGATGACTGGATTGAATGGCAGCAATTAATGGTGTCCATCCCTTTGGATCAGCCTTGTTCACGTCTGAACCTTGTTGAATGAGATACTCCATGATATCTAGACGCCCTCTACTAGCAGCACCATGAAGAGGAATCATCCCATTATCATTCTCTTGATTCACATCAGCGCCATTGGAAATGAAGAATTTCACGATATCTAAATGACCGAATTGAGCTGCAGCATAGAGAGGAGTCGCTCCATCATACATGTTCTGCTTGACTCCTTTATATATGAGATATTTGACAGCTTCTAGATGACCGTAATGAATAGCAGCATTGAATGGTGTCCAACCGTTTGGATCAGCCTTGTTAATATCTGACCCTTCATGAATGAGATACTCCATGATACTTAGATGGCCTCCACTAGCAGCACCATGAAGAGGAATCATCCCATTATCATTCTCTTGATTCACATCAGCGCCATTGGAAATGAAGAATTTCACGATATCTAAATGACCGAATTGAGCTGCAGCATAGAGAGGAGTCGCTCCATCATACATGTTCTGCTTGACTCCTTTATATATGAGATATTTGACAGCTTCTAGATGACCGTAATGAATAGCAGCATTGAATGGTGTCCAACCGTTTGGATCAGCCTTGTTAATATCTGACCCTTCATGAATGAGATACTCCATGATACTTAGATGGCCTCCACTAGCAGCACCATGAAGAGGAATCATCCCATCATCATGTTCTTCGTTCACATCAGCACCATTTGAGATGAAGAACTTCACGATATCTAAATGACCGAATTGAGCTGCAGCATAGAGAGCAGTCATTCCGCGATACCTGTTCTGCTTGGCTCCTTTATCCATGAGATATTTGACAGCTTCTAGATGCCCTTTGGAAATAGCAGCGTTGAATGGTGTCCATCCCTTTTGATCAGCCTTGTTTGCATCTGACCCTAACTCGATGAGATACTCCATGATATCTAGATGGCCTCTTCTAGCAGCACCATGAAGAGGAATCATCCCATCATCATGTTCTTCATTAACAGCAGCACCATTTGAGATGAAGAATTTGACGATATCTATATGACCGAATTGAGCTGCAGCATAGAGAGGAGTCATTCCATGGTATCTGTTCTGCTTGGCTCCTTTATCAATGAGATATCTGACAGCTTCTAGATGACCGTGTTGAATAGCAGCATTGAATGGTGTCCATCCCTCTGGGTCAGCCTTTTTCACATCTGACCCTAATGCAATGAGATACTCCATGATATCTAGATGGCCTCTTCTAGCAGCACCATGAAGAGGAATCATCCCATTAACATGTTCTTCATTAACAGCAGCACCATTTGAGATTAAGAATTTGACGACATCTATATGACCGGATGCAGCTGCAGCATAGAGAGCAGTCATTCCGCGATACCTGTTCTGCTTGGCTCCTTTATCCACGAGATATTTGACAGCTTCTAGATGCCCTTTGGAAATAGCAGCGTTGAAAGGTGTCCATCCCTTTTGATCAGCCTTGTTTACATCTGACCCTAACTCGATGAGATACTCCATGATATCTAGATGGCCTCTTCTAGCAGCACCATGAAGAGGAATCGTCCCATCATCATGTTCTTCATTAACAGCAGCACCATTTGAGACGAAGAATTTGACGATATCTATATGACCGAATTTAGCTGCAGCATAGAGAGCGGTCATTCCATAATATCTGTTCTGCTTGGCTCCTTTATCCATGAGATATTTGACAGCTTCTAGATGCCCTTTGCAAATAGCAGCGTTTAATGGTGTCCATCCTTTTGGATCAGCCTTGTTCACATCTGACCCTAATTCAATGAGATACTCCATGATATCTAGATGGCCTCCACTAGCAGCACCATGAAGAGGAATCCTCCCATTATCATCTTCTTCATTAACATCAGCACCATTGGAGATGAAGAAGCTTACAATATCTAGGTGTCCTAATTGAGCTGCTGCATAGAGTGTGGTAATTCCATCATATCTGTTCAGCTTTGCTCCATTCATGATGAGCTTTTTGACAGCGTCCAGATGGCCATATTGAATGGCAGCATTGAATGGGGTTTGACCTGCGCTATCTTTCTTGTTTATATCAACCCCTTCTGCAATTAGACTTTCTATGATGCACAAATGACCTTTGGTCACTGCTGTATGAATAGGTGTCTGACCCATGTTGCTTTCGACATTCGGGTCCGCTCCATGAAGGATGAGGAAATCCACAATATCAGCATGACCTTCTTCAGCTGCTGCATGAAGAGGCCGAAGGCCACCCTTGCTCGGTTTATCCAGGTTTGCTCCCTTTGAAATAAGTTCCTCAATTTCTTTTAGGTTTCCTTCTAAGGCTGCCTTGTACAGTATCGTGTATTCTTCATCATCCACCTTGTTTATGTCATGATTGAGTGGTAGTTCGTCTTTTGGCCCATTGGTATCCCTAGAGGATATTTCCCAGATGAGTGTGTTGTATGCTGTATCCCATTCTTCTAAAGCATCAATCGAATCTCTGTCTAACATTTCGTCCAGTTCAAATGGTTGGAGTCTGCAGTCTTTTAATTGACTATATTTGTCATCTGAAGTACATGAGTTGGCTGTGAAGGATACAGGAGCGCTGTACAACATTTCTTTCTGACTGACTGATTGACTAGATAGAAGAATATTTCCTCCGTCTGTATTCTCTTCTTGAGGTTTTATCTCTTCAATATTGAAAACCACGGAGGCTTTCTGCGATGGCTTGTTCTGTTGCGATGTGATCATCGAGATGTCAGTAATATCGACCCTGTAAGAAAGACATATTGTTATCGGTCTAGTTCTAGCATGTCTAGCGTGTCTTGTGAGAAACCTATAAATCTAGTAACTCATCGAGGAGTATAAACATGATAAATGAAAGTATTCTTTTTTGTACGTCACTTTGAAGAATGGGAGAACTTTAAGGACCAATAGCAAAATAGATCAGATTCACTTGACTAATGTCTTATGTAATACTATCCACATACTTGGTAACATATTAAAAATGTAATGCAAGATTGTCTGTTCATGTTATACCAATAGTAGGAAGCGTTAAGGAGTAATTCGGTCTAGTGAGAATTATGCCGGAAGATATTTCTTTAAAATCGACGTCAGAATCATGCGCACGAAAATACTTTTGTGCGAAATAATTCATTATGAAATATGATACTTAAGGTTAGAAATTGCATACTTATGGTTAGAATTTGCAATCAAAATGGAAAAAATGGAAAAACAAAATGTATTTTTTAATGTTAATGCAAATTCGCCTACTCAGTTGCTTTTGTTCGCAATCAAAATCTTATGCCTTTGTAACTTAAACTTTTTATGTACATTTTAACTTGTCATGAACCAGTATTGGTTCATGGACCTGGTTTCGCTTGTTACTCTTCATTGTTTCACTTTGTTTATTTGTATGCTGCTTTTCTTTGAAATAAAGAAATGATTTTAATAAAAAAAAACTTATATTAAACAGAGAGGACGTGAGTTTTGGAATTTATGTTTCTTGTTTTGAGAAAATAGTACAATTGTTAAGTCCCTATTATTATGATTAATCATCAAATTTAGATATGAACACAATTTTATCGATTATGGCGGGTATTAGAATGAGACGTTAATGCTAAAAAATAGTCAACTATACAAAGCGCTGGCTAGGCTTTAGAAAAAAGAAATCGCCTTAAAACAAATCATTTGGGGGCTCCCGATGCTGCTTTGACGTGCTTTAGATATTTTTAATTTATCAATGCAAGAACGTTTAAAAGATATTGATATCTAATATCTTCTAGGGTGCATCGTGAGAGGAATCTTTATTCATACATAATATGGCTCTGAGAACACAATGAAATCTTTATTACTTGTGTCTGCATTATAATTAAAGGTATTGTTTAACTTTGTGAGCAGCCGATTTAAAAAATTCTCAAACCAAGCTGAAACATGTGTACAAGTGCATGTATTAGAACTAATAAACCCTGAAAACAACCATTATTGAGAATGAAAAGCTAAAACTACAAGGCAAACCCCGATTTTGTAAATAGGCGTGTTATAGACGCCTAAATAGTACACATAAGTGTATGGGATGAAATTAAGATGGTGTTTCCGGTCACTTTATTTTTCAATTTTTGAAGCACTAAATAATTATTTTCGAACGCAATTTTTTCTGGGCTTCATTTTTGTAACATATCACAGACACAGGTGACAAGTGTGACCGTCTAGCTCAGATTTTTTAAAAGTCAAACCAATGTTAACCAATCACTTTAACAATAAATATTAATGTTCAAAACTGACTTAACATAATTACGCCCATGTAACATTTGCTCTAGTCTTATTATCTTAGAAGGCATAGGGTTGAAGTTTGTGTGCAGAAGAATATAGGGGTTATAAGTTTTGGAGGGTAGGATTTAGGTTTGGCTTCGCTTTACGTGGACATTTCCATCGGAGAAATTGTTCATGTCGCCAGAGCAAAGGTCATGGAACCTGTTCACAATACTAATTATGTTTTTTACCCATTAAAGATAGATGAATAGGTGTATTTCGATAATGATAAATGGAATAAAACTTACGATTTCTGATCCTGAATTTCTCCAGTAAAATCATCGTCTAAAATAATGTTCTTATTTCCTACATGTTCAGTCTCGTTTTCCATCTGCCAAGACGCTGTCGTCTGCTGATTTAAAACAAAATGAGTTTTTTTGTTAATCTCCAGCAAATTACTTGCAGATGTAGTTCTTAAAAAAATGAATACTACATAATGGTAGTGCGCCGGGATTTACTTTCAACCCTCGTGCAACTTTTGAGAGACCAAATTTGCGACCCCCTTGCACTGTGCAGGAAACAAATGTGAATTCATGTACAAATCCAATGCAGGTAGTTCTTTAGCCAAAATTTCATAAAGGTATCATTGTTTCTACTTTTCATGATTAAACTCTATTAAATTTATTTTGTCTGTTGTCAGAATAGATTCCCCGACGATCCCAGTGAAAGAAAAAAAAATAGAAATAACAATTCGAAAACAAGTAAATTTAGAAAACAATAAAATGATATAATTGTATATAAAAACAAAATTAAAGTGATATATATTGCATTTTCGGGGCCTTTCTTAACTGCAAGCTTATGGATTCACGCATAAATTAGCAAAATTATTTAGAGGTGGGTTTTTCTTTTCGAAGAATTCGATAATGCAGTTTTGTTGATTATGTAATTTGCAATGCCCATTCCGTCGTTTTGTCGTGATTATACCAGTGATCATAGGAGGTGGGGGCTTCATCACCACCCCTCCCCCTCAGTATTCTTAGGCACTGAAATATTTCAGTCTTATTAGGCTTGATATAAACTCTGGTGTAAAGTTTTGGTCTAAATATGGATAGCCAATGGTGACATAATTCTCGAGGTTCAATTTATCAGCTTATTTGATTATCAAATTATTCGCAAGTGCCTGGTAAAAATAAACAAAATAGATGTCTCCACCACTAAAGAATTGTGAAAGAGCATAACAAACTAAAGAAGCATACAATTGTAAAAAAAGTGAATTTTTCGGCTTTCCATAATTCTTGCACAGGGTTAGAAGATGGTCTTAGCTAAACCCAGTTCAGAATAAAGGTCTATCAGTTTTCAATTTTATTGTGAAGCGAAATTTAAAAAAAAATGTGCAAAGGGAGCGCTGCAGTTAATTTGTCCGAATCGAAATTAAGGTTATTGTCTCAGAGTGCACTAAAAATTGTCACAATAAAAATTCCTATTTAATATACATGTATAATTGGTACAGTTTGGGAGGATTCAGCCTGCTATGATAGAAAAAGAGATCTCATAATTTGTATGGAAAGAGAAAATTTAGGGGCCTCTATCAAAACTAAACACAGGTCTACACGCCTACGAAAAACAAATATTGACATTTTATTTACAAACCCTTATCTTTTTGTCTATTGAGATATCGAGATATTGAGATATGAAAAATCAATTTTGTTTAACATGGATTTTCCCATTTCAACACAATTTTACTCTGTGATATGATATTACAAAATAAGTTAAACCATCTGAAATAGTGGCAAATCGTGTATCTAATTATCTAGAGACATTTTTCCCATTAGGCTCTTACAGCTCAAACTTTTTTATACGGGCATGTCCAATAACTTTATTACATAGCCCTTAGCATGAAAATGATGACCAATACATGGTTTGATTTCATTGTAATTTTCTAAGTAACTAATTGGAGTTCACTTCATGGAGGTAATTTTGAAAATAAGTACTGCTTAAATAAAAAAATAACATTTCATTTCGTTTAAATGACCGAAATATTTTTTTTCTTCCTCAAGACTCTACTACTTTTTATTTTTATATAATCTCTACCTTTGTGGTAGTTTGCTAAATTTAAGATCCAAATTTACAGGAGTATATTTGGGCCCTGGGAATTTTTCTTCAATAAGGGTGCTGGATTTGAAAGTTTGAAAAGCCCCCCTCTCCCCTTGAAAAAATAGTTTTCACTAAAAGTGAAGATGATTTGACCAAGAAATTTTCACTAGCAAAAAGAAATATTCTTATTTCATTTTAATAAAATACCATAGTAGTCGTTCGGTGGTAAAATCAATGTTAAAGGTGGTAGACTACCACCAGATTGGCTGGTTACGATCGTCTGCGTTCGCGGAGCGGGGATGGCCGCATCCTTTTGAGAAAACCGGTGGAGCTTTTCTCGAAAGGGTGGGTTGAGGGAGGGGAGACAAATACACGCGTCTCTTTGGGACAACCGGGGAGCTTTTCCCGAAAGGCTGTGTTAATAGTTTTCTGAAGCAGTTGTTTCTTTGAAAATTTTCTCCTCAAATACTAACAATTATCAATAAACTTTTGGTAGAGGTGCAAAGATGGGTGGAGGGCTTGGTGTGCTCCCCCCCAAAAAAAAATGACGACTAAAAAAAGGAAAGAAAAGAAAATCAGAGATTAAAATGTGAAATATAATATCTCGATATTTTTAACTCAAAATCTGACAGAAAATTTCTTAAATTGAAAATGTCGAAATTTTTTCTTGGTCGCTCACAACTTTTATTGATTTTTTCCCGATATGACATATCTGACCCTTTCAAAATTTGGACTCATTAGGCCACTGATAATTAGGAGAAAAGAAAAGAACTAGCAGTTTGTTGTGATTTTGAATAAAACTGTATATAAATGAAGTAATTCTTGACCCCAACAATTCCACAAAGCCATATAAAACAATGGAATTATTAGGAGAAATAGTGTGTTCTATTCTGAATGAATTAGCATTTGCATAGAAATGTAAGGAAACATATCAGTGGCGTAATGATCCAAAGATTTTGAGGGGGCTACATGTAGATATGGTGTATTGGGCAAAATAAAAAAAAAAAGTTGTGAGCAAGCAAAATTTTTACGTTTGTTTAAAAAAATCCAATTATGTATGGCATTATATTCAGAAAAAATTCCCCCTTCTCTCTGTCCCTTTCTTGTTTTTCTTGGTCGTGATTTTTTTGTGGGGGGGGGAGGACCGAGGGGGCGAGCGCCCGAAGTCCCCCCACACGCATCTGTACACTGCAGAAGCAATTATTTTGAAACTGGCTTTAGCTTTGCAAGATGCTAGCTAGTACTAATGTGATAGTTACCATGTACAGCAGAACCCGGTCGACGCGTGCACTGCCGAAACTATTGAAAATAAATAAGCCTAAATGAAAATGCACAAAATTTGTACTTTTCCTTATTTAATTCCTTCGTTTTTAATGAAAATGTCCGTCGAAGTGTTCCAAAGATGACGCACCTGCACCCACACACAACCTCACCACATATGCGGCCTCCATTCCCTCACAAAAAAATTACATAGACACACAAACAACTGCTACAAGAGGCTACTCAGCACTGACTTTCGTGAAAAACTTCCCCGCTTGTCTCGAAAAGGTGCGTTACTTTGACTCCCTCAACTCACCCTTTCGAGAAA
This sequence comes from Lytechinus variegatus, assembly GCF_018143015.1. Classification (NCBI taxonomy): domain Eukaryota; kingdom Metazoa; phylum Echinodermata; class Echinoidea; order Temnopleuroida; family Toxopneustidae; genus Lytechinus; species Lytechinus variegatus. The sequence goes on along the minus strand of NC_054743.1, from coordinate 19,562,909 downwards.
AGCTCCCCTGGTTTTCTCGAAAGGATGCGACCACTCCCGCTCCACCCCGCTCCACGAACGAAGACGATCGTAACAAGCCCACCAAACGTGGTACAATTAAGCATTGATAGTATTAATTGTCCTCCGGCTTCATCGCAGTTCATTTATGAAGAACTCTTTTAGATGAAATCTATACAGAGTGAATATCTGCCGTTACAAAAAAGTCAGACAAACTTCAATATTTTATCAAGGATGGCTATCTCGGAGGACAGATCCCCAGACAATGGGATTGTTTTTTTTCTCAGGTGAAGAATCTTGAGATCTTGGTAAAAAATGAGCAAACATTTCTGATAATAATAATAATGTGATTTATAAGACGCTAAGAGTTCAGAGTTGAATAAATGAGTTTTGAGAAGATGTTTTGAAGTCTCGACAGAGGTAAATCTTTTGATGTCTTCTGCAGGAGCGTTATTCCATAAAGTGGGGCATGCATGAGCAAATGATCCCCCCAAGCTTTTGAATTTTTAGGAATAAGGTGTCCAGAAGTGGATGAGCGTAAAGTCATGGTATGTATTAATTGATAAAGAAAACACTGTATTGTGGTACTGATCCATGAATACTATAAAAAGCAACCAATTTTTTTTTAAGATTATCAGATTTTTTTTATAGGGAGCCAGCATAAAATCTTCAAAAGAAATCAAACCCCTGCTTTAATAGTCTACATATCAATTTGAACATGTAAAACCAGTTCCGTTTCAGTTTTAATCCTCTTAGTAAATGAAAAGGAAAAAAACTAGTTAACATTGCAATGTTGCTTAACTTAGGGCCTTTTCGAATCATCATTATATAATGAATTCAATTCGTCTTTAGAACCATCTGACTTTTCACAAGCCAAATTGAAAACTGTGATTTGAATTCGAATTCCCGAGCGAAATAAATTCGAATTCGAATTCCCGAGTGTCTTTGGTGACTTGTCAATCAAAGCACTGTATCGCAATAGACCAGTTCGTAGTTACTTCATGGGCAATTTTGGTCAAATGACCTTTCATTTCTTTCATCATGATAGGCAGATTTCAAAGCAAGATATTACGTAAGCTTGCCTTACATAGCAGGATGGAGAAATTGAATAGACCAGGTGACTAGAATAGCACACCAATGAACACTTAATGAAGGTATTTGTTGCATTCCTACTTTGAATGCATATATCTTAGCATGTTGCACAATGTACTTGACAAACTGTGAAATACCAGTCGGTCATTGTTGTTTTTTGTGGATGTAAATGAAAACGACAATTCAAAAGAATATATGAATAATCAAGACATCAAAGTTGGTGCTTATCTCATTAGATTTTAAAGCACCATGTCACTTTAGTGCAAATGACCTTCTTCTGATCATGCGTAGAATCTTTTGATCATGCGCAGAAAGGAACTACGAACTGGCTTATTCAAACTACGGTGAGTGCATGACAATTGTATAGACCAGTTCGTAGTTACTTCATGGGCAATTTTGGTCAAATGACCTTTCATTTCTTTCATCATGATAGGCAGATTTCAAAGCAAGATATTACGCAAGCTTGCCTTACATAGCAGGATGAAGAAATTGAATAGACCAGGTGACTAGAATAACACACCAATGAACACTTAATAAAGGTATTTGTTGCATTCCTACTTTGAATGCATATCTTAAGCATGTTGCACAATGTACTTGACAAACTGTGAAATACCAGTCGTTCGTGGAAGCATTGTTGTTTTTTGTGGATGTAAATGAAAACGACAATTCAAAAGAATATATGAATAATCAAGACATCAAAGTTGGTGCTTATCTCATTAGATTTTAAAGCACCATGTCACTTTAGTACAAATGACCTTCTTCTGATCATGCGTAGAATCTTTTGATCATGCGCAGAAAGTAACTACGAACTGGCTTATTATCTACCTAAGTGCTTGAAAGGTCACGTAAGCTCCGCCCCCCCCCCCAAATTGTTTTGGAGGTCAAGCCTTTCACACGGCAATTTGAGTGAAACTTAACAGGAATTCACACCCGGAGTAGAATTTGAACTTGTGATTGAAATTAGCGTTCATGATTCTAATCATATTCTTGTTTGGTTTGACACGTGCTAAATATTCGTCATTAGCCTTATTTTTCACTAAAATCATCAATAATATTACGATTTTGTACCGTGTGAAAGGGCGGTAAAAAGAGGATAAAAAATATCCCAACGCTGTCCCAAAGTATGTAAGGTATTTTCATCGGTGGAACCAACTTTCGCCAATACGGATAGGGCCCGGACTTTTTTTCAGTCACATTTTCCCGATCGGCCACTAGAAGTTAATTTTTTGTTTGTTTCTTTGAAGGGGGTAGTCCTGATAGTCACTTCTAAGCTTCATTCTTATAAATTGACATAACTATATGATAATATAGTTATGTCAATTTATAAGAATGAATATGGCCTGAAAACTGGAAATTTAATGCACTTTTGTAATTATGAATAAGATGCATGAGTTAATTTATTTTCAACAATTAATGCGAGCGCAAATCGCGAGCCGAAATTTTTGATAAACTGTCATAAAATGGGGATTTTAAGTAGTTTTTAATAGAATTAATATTGAGATATACATAACTCACCAATCGAAATGCCACACGAGCTGATACGAGCTGATAAGTTTTGACAATTTGAATTAAATAGGGATATTTTGAGAACTTTATGGAATAGAGGAAAATAATAGGGATCTGACAAATCAAATTTTGCGAGCGCAAAGCGCCAGCACAAAAATGAAAAATCGTTTACATACATTATTTGAAAAATTGCTAAACCACAATTTGCTTACATACTTATTTATCACATGATCGGGGAAATGAAGAGCGAAAATATAGTGGGTTTATGGAATGTAACTTAAAACAATGATAATAAATACAAATTACCTTTTACAATGCATTTATAAATAAGTAGTTAATTACTGTAATTTTATATTATATTATCAGATGCTTCCAACTCTTGTTGACTTTATATACATGCACTACTTCCCCCCTCTCTCTCTCTCTCTTTTGCTTCGTGCAATCTCTCACATAAATAAGCCTACTCACTGGTTTTACGAATTTTAAGTGCAATTAGGGTCCATGTAATTTTAGATTCTGTTTGATATAAATGCAAGTTTTTCCTATTTTATTAATAGTAAAGTATTTTATTAATAGTAAAAGTAAAGTCCTAATGGTTTCCTGTGTGTACGATTTTGATAGTTTTAACTTTACTCATGAAATATTTATAAATCGTATCTAGTTTAATTTACAAGTAATAACTAAGTATTTTTTTTCATGTTAAGTATTTACAGGGTCATTTTCGTGTTGCACTTTGGATGATTGTATTCAAAGTTATTTTATTACAAGTACCCCCTTTGGGGTGCATGGATACATTACCTAATTTTAAGTTTGTATTTTCTCCTTATTGAAATTAAGTGCACTGCGAGAGTGACCCTTTAATGTTACAAAAATACTGCATATTGTTTATTGTCTTGTAATCTTTTTATCTGTAATTCATGTTCATTTCAGTTTGTACTATGAGACATGATGTTTTTAATAAAATCCATTTATCTATCTGTCTAAAATGTTAATACTCAGACTATAAAGCATAAATTCTTACAGAGCACTTTTTAAAAATTAATTTGTAAATCAAACAAATAATGAAAGCTTAATTTCCGAGCTGAAATATGTTTTGTATATTGACTTTGAACTTTGATATTTTAAGCTCCATATTGACCAAGATATGTAAATCACCTAAAAGGCAATGCGAGCGCGAAGCGCGAGCGATAACTTTACATAGTAACATGAAAGATTCTTTAAAAAAATGTCCAAGTCTTTCCATCATCCTAATTTATTCACTCGTCTTCATCCTCTCATGTTTCCCCTTCTTTTTTTATATTTCTCCCCCCCCCTTTTTTGCTCCTCCAATATGGGTGGGGATGTATTGATAATTGCGATCCGTCTTTAAAATCATCGTATCTTTCAACCGCTCACTCGAAAACTGTGATTTGAATTCGAATTCCTGAGCGAAGGCGGTATTCGTCCTTGTTGACTTGTCAATCAAAGTACTGCATCGATACGATATGTGCATGACAATTGTATTATCTACGGAAGTGTTTGAAAGAATACGAAAACTCCGCCTCCCAAAAGAAGTTTTGGAGGTCAATTGTATTGAATGAAAAGTAACATAAACAGCTATTTACTTAACTTTTGTAGACAATTTAGAATACATAACTTAAATACAAATAACGAGTATTCGTTGAAATGAGGGGAGTCTCTCAAAAGAATAGCTTGTATTATTTAACCATCTCTTCCGCCATTAAAATAGTTCTTTTTTAGCTGTGTTGTGTAATTTTCCTCTCATCTTTGAGCCCTTATGTAGTTTTTATGTAGGCTTATTTAAAATAGCTAGAAAACGCAAGATTTGGCAATTTTGTTTTCGATTTTGCGTTTAAACATACAGCGACTATAAGACGGCTACAACAGCCAATTTTGTTCATTTAATGTTTTAACCCTATCTAGGCCGGGGGGGGGGGGGGCTTCGGAGGCCCTGTGGAGCCGTGATATGTGCAAACGCCGGGATATGTGCAAACAACGGTATATGTGCAAAATTTCGCCGGGAATTGTGCAAACAACGGAATTTGTGCAAACGCCACGCCGGGAAATGTGCAAATCTGTCAAAATTTATCAACGGCATCTGTGCAAACGTGACGACGGGATATGTGCAAATGAACAATTTTCACGGGAAAAGTGCAAACCTCCGGGATATGTGCAAATCACTGCATTTATCCATATAAAGGCTATTTCTCATGAAATATGTTTCATAAAATTACTGTTAAAAATGAGAAACATGCCTGCATAAGCTAGGGAGAAGCTACAGTGACATTGGCAATGAAACGCTTTTCAGAGAGGCAGGGGGGCACCAACCTTAAATTGAAGACCCACTATCGTTTAATTGGAATAACATGGATGTAGAGTGTAGTTTTTAATGCTCCAGACCCGGTCATTTAATAATTTGAAGATCCTTCTGAACTAAGATTCTGTACTAAAGTATACATAAGGAGCATAGCCGTTACAAAAATGCAACACCTCACCGTCTACCAAATTAAGATCTTGTAGAAATGAATATAGAATGTAGTTTTTACCCTAGACCTTGTATCAATAACAAAAATGATTCAAATTTAATACCTCACCGTCTAATTCCTATAGAATAAGTTGTTGTTGTTGTTGTTGTTGTTTTAGCTTATACGGCGCGTTTCATTCAGTAGTGAATATTTGCGAAAAAAAACCCAAATCCACCGAGCCGGATTCGAACCAGCGACAAAAGGTTAACAGTTGTCAATCATCTACAGTCCTCCGCTCTACCTACTGAGCTATCGGTGGTTACTGTATTTAAAGTGTAGTCTTTACTCCAGACCGGGTGATTAAACAAATTAAAAACTAAGCCCCGCCATGCACAGTCTCATTCCTGTGATAAAAAGATGGATATAAAGCGTTGTCTTTTCTCCAGAACTTTGATTAAAAAAACTTCAGAATTAAGACCCAAGACTAACACTCCGTTATAAAGCAAGGGTACATATCGTAGTCTTTATTCCAGACCCGTTAAAAAAAAATATGTTATAATCTTCAAAAATAAGACCCTGTAAGAAAGCATGGATATAAGAGCACAGTCTTTACCCCAGACGCTGTTATTTAAAAAAAATTAGGAGATCTTCAATTTGACGACCCCACCGTCACATCTCTGTGGGAAAAATGGATAGAGTGTATTCTTTACTCCAAACCTGGTGATTAAAAGAAAACTTAAAGGAGAATGAAACCATTGGAACAAGATAGCTTGTGTGAAAACAGAAAAATCAGAGAAACAGATCAACAAAAGTTTGAGAAAAATCAGACAAATAATGAGAAAGTTATGAGCATTTGAATATTGCGATCACTAATGAGATAGCAAATTGGCAATGCTACAAAGATGTGTGATGTCACTGATGAACAACTTTCCCCATTACTTTAGTATATATTTCACTAGAATTGCCTCTTTTATCACATCTATCCATAAATCATGTGTTCTGTCTACATGAGGGCATGTAATACATATTTTTTAAGAATACATCATGGATAAAGAGTTTGTATCATCATAAGAAAAAGCAAAAAGAGACATTTTGAGGGTATTTTATAGTCCACCAAAGGGAAAGTTGTTCATCAGTGACATCACACATCTTTGTCGCATTGCCAATTTGCTGTCTCCATAGCATTAGTGATTGCAATATTCAAATGATCATAACTTTCTCATTATTTGTCCGATTTTTCTCAAATTTTCTCTATTCTTATTCTTTGATTTTTCTGTTTCTACACAAGCCTATTTGTTCCAAAGGTTTCATTCCCCTTTAAATACTAAGACCCCGGGTACCTATAGCATAGCCTTTACTCCATACCCATTTATTAAAAAAACTATACACTGTACAGCCACTGTATAATTACTACATTACAGGGTCTTAGTATTGAAGATGACGGGATTGAAATCTCGAAGATTCTTGATTTTTTTCAAATGACTGGGTCTGGAGAAAATAATAATTCTATATCAATATGCTTGATTACATGGCAATGGTTTAGAAGATGTTGAGGTCTAAATTTTAAAGTTTAATTCTCTTTTTAACCACCGGGTTTTGAGTAAAGACTACGCTTATCTAGTCCTCAAAACCCAAGATAACAACAACAACAACAACAGGTATAGCGTTAATCCTGTTGTTTGGAAGAATATATGGCCAAGACTGAGTATTAAAAAGTAGACTAATAACCTTCATCTTGTAGGGGAAGGTCGCACTGGGTCTGGAAAAGGAGACTACCAGCATGGGTCGGCAGAGCAAAATTGATACACTTCCTCTTTTTGAAAAGGGCACTTGAAACAAAAAACTTTTTTAAAAACAATATAGCATATGTACCCTAGTAGGGTAATGAGCAAAATGATTGAGGGGGGGGGGGCAAACATGGCGTATGGGGCAAATTTTCCTTAAAGCTGCGAGCGAGCGAGCAAAATTGTGAAACTTTTAATTAAAAAAAACATTTGTGATAGATTTTGACATAGAGAACACTATCATATTTCACCACTTTTCTTTCCTTTTATTCTTTTCTTTTTCTTGGTCTTGAAAACTTTTGGGGTCCATGGAACGAGGTCCATTTCTTAAGGGGGCAAGTGCCCCCCCCCTCCCCTGGCTCAGATGCCCCTGCATAAAAGAAAGGACGCTAATTGCAAATACATATACGTTATATTAGCAAATTGGACATTTGATCAAACCAGAAGAGAAGGGGCATTTATCAGAATATTCATATGGGGCACTTGATCAAAGGTGAAATTGTACACACTACAGAAGAAGAATTTCACTCTGAAAAGGGGCAACTTAACCCTATCTAGGCCGGGGTATTTTTGTAGTTCATATGGCCGGGGGGGCCTCCCTAGGGTTAGAGTGTATTCTTTACTCCAAACCTGGTGATTAAAAGAAAACTTAAAGGAGAATGAAATTTTTGCAACAAGATAGCTTGTGTGAAAACAGAAAAATCAAAGAAACAGATCAACGAAAGTTTGAGAAAAATCGGACAAATAATGAGAAAGTTATGAGCACTTGAATATTGCGATCACTAATGCTATGGAGATAGCAAATTGGCAATGCGACAAAGATGTGTGATGTCACTGGTGAACAACTCTCCCCATTACTTTAGTATATATTTCACTAGAATTGCCTCTTTTATCACATCTATCCATAAATCATGTGTTCTGTCTACATGAGGGCATGTAATACATATTTTTTAAGAATACATCATGGATAAAGAGTTTGTATCATCATAAGAATAAGCAAAAAGAGACATTTTGAGGGTATTTTATAGTCCACCAAAGGGAAAGTTGTTCATCAGTGACATCACACATCCTTGTCGCATTGCCAATTTGCTATCTCCATAGCATTAGTGATTGCAATATTCAAATGCTCATAACTTTCTCATTATTTGTCCGATATTTCTCAAATTTTCTCTATTCTTATTCTTTGATTTTTCTGTTTCTACACAAGCCTATTTGTTCCAAAGGTTTCATTCCCCTTTAAATACTAAGACCCCGGGTACCTATAGCATAGCCTTTACTCCATACCCATTTATTAAAAAAACTATACACTGTACAGCCACTGTATAATTACTACATTACAGGGTCTTATTATTGAAGATGACGGGATTGAAATCTCGAAGATTCTTGATTTTTTTCAAATGACTGGGTCTGGAGAAAATAATAATTCTATATCAATATGCTTGATTACATGGCAATGGTTTAGAAGATGTTGAGGTCTAAATTTTAAAGTTTAATTCTCTTTTTAACCACCGGGTTTTGAGTAAAGACTACGCTTATCTAGTCCTCAAAACCCAAGATAACAACAACAACAACAACAGGTATAGCGTTAATCCTGTTGTTTGGAAGAATATATGGCCAAGACTGAGTATTAAAAAGTAGACTAATAACCTTCATCTTGTAGGGGAAGGTCGCACTGGGTCTGGAAAAGGAGACTACCAGCATGGGTCGGCAGAGCAAAATTGATACACTTCCTCTTTTTGAAAAGGGCACTTGAAACAAAAAACTTTTTTAAAAACAATATAGCATATGTACCCTAGTAGGGTAATGAGCAAAATGATTGAGGGGGGGGGCAAACATGGCGTATGGGGCAAAATTTCTTTAAAGCTGCGAGCGAGCGAGCAAAATTTTGAAACTTTTAATGAAAAAAAACATTTGTGATAGATTTTGACATAGAGAACACTATCATATTTCACCACTTTTCTTTCCTTTTCTTCTTTTCTTTTTCTTGGTCTTGAAAACTTTTGGGGTCCATGGAACGAGGTCCATTTCTTAAGGGGGCAAGTGCCCCCCCCCCCTCCCCTGGCTCAGATGCCCCTGCATAAAAGAAAGGACGCTAATTGCAAATACATATACCTTATATTAGCAAATTGGACATTTGAACAAACCAGAAGAGAAGGGGCATTTATCAGAATATTCATATGGGGCACTTGATCAAAGGTGAAAATGTACACACTACAGAAGAAGAATTTCACTCTGAAAAGGGGCAACTTAACCCTATCTAGGCCGGGGTATTTTTGTAGTTCATATGGCCGGGGGGGGGGGGGGGGGGAGGCCCCCCCCCCTTAAGATCTCGGCCGTCGACCGCGCGATCGCACCGAAAATTGGCACGCATGTTGTCTAGGATATAATCTACAAAATTGTATAGTAATTTATTTCATGCAAATCGTTATTACGTAATTATGCTAATTTATGCGTAATTAGTATGCAAAATCATACTTTTCCCTCTAACTCCATAAATAAAGCTCCAAATGTTCTACTATTTGGCATAGAAATTATTTGTGATGTTCTTAGCAAGTGTACATAAAAAAATTGTGATATCAGATCAATTTCTTATGCATTATATTGTTTTTTGCAATTTCTTATATATTTCTTTGTTATTGGACCTTTTATTTTTCATTCTTTTTTTCAATGAAATTCGTCGGGGACTCTTCTAAGATCCTAAAACAGCATAAAATACATACATTAAGGCCAGCAAAACTAAAAATAATCATACATTTATTATTTTTGGTTGAAAACACAATTTACATTGACTTTGTACACGATCTCACGTTAATGAGCAAGTTTTAGTCTGACATGCATTTACATAACATTGGGTAAATTCGGAACCGCGCACCCGGGTGATGCAAAATTGGTCTCAAAAAGTTGCGCAAGACTTGAAAGTAAAAAGTCAGCGAGTAGCGCGGTCCAAAAAATTTGCGCGACGAAAATAACTAGTGCGACCCGTTGAGGGGGGAGGGGGGCCTCCGAGGCCCCCCCCCCGGCCTAGATAGGGTTAAAGGGGAGAGAGGAACATTTTAAAAGGATTTTTATTATTTAAATATGCACTTTTAGAAGGGATAAGAACGCGAAATAAGGAAAACGGGCAATGATAGGGCATGAAAAGAGCGGTTTTAAGGAATGGAAACTTATCTGATACGAGAATGGGCACTTTTATTATAAAAACGTAAAGGGGCACACTTTAACACCTAAAACGGATCCTTCTAAGATGAAAGGGGCAAAGTTCTTGGGTTAAAAGGGAAAACTGTTTAGTGCTTCAAAAAGTGGGGGCACTGTGAACCCCCAGCCCCCCCGGATCGCAGCCCCTGCATTCATATCATATGGAACATTCGTTGTTAAATCGAGGTGTATGAATTACAACCTAAAAGTATTGCATTTAGAGAGTAAAGTGGATCGCATTTGTGGGTATATAGTTCAAAATTAATGCCCCTTGTTGGTATAAAGTGCGCTAGCATGACATGATTGTGTGCGAAATATTTTTATATACGTTATCGGGTAGTGTTTTTACACATGTGGCTGATTTTACACAAGCTGGCGTCGGTACATCACTTTGGGTGTGTTAAAAGAGATAGGAAACAATGCCTTGTTTGAATGTTCATAGATTCATAAAAATCAATATCAAATGCCATAGTAATCAAGACATTTTGGGTTTATGATTAAATTTTAAAGAAATTCGACAACTTTAATTAATTGCCCCATGCAGTGTTCGAAATAGTACTAAATGTCCCTTTAAGGTGACATGACATACACTCCTGCGACAATAACAGAAGGCATAGTATTAGTGTTAGGATTGTGATAGAGTTTTTGGTTCAGAATATTGTCATGATTCCGATTAGGGTGTATTTAGTTTTGGAGGTTAGCTTTAATGTTTCGCTAAGGTAGATTATCCATCGGAGCAATTGTCGCCGGAGCAATTGTCCACTAAGCCTGGTGCCCGCCCCCCCCCCCCCCGCCCACTGCCTCTCTGAAAAACGTTTCATTGCCGATGACACTAGCTGTAGCTGCTCCATTATGCAGGCATGTTTCTCATTTTTACCAGTAATGTTATGAAACATTTCATGAGAAATAGCCTTAATATGGATAAAAACAGTGATTTGCACATATCCCGGAGGTTTGCACTTTTCCCGTGAAAATTGTTCATTTGCACATATCCCGTCGTCACGTTTGCACAGATGCCGTTGATAAATTTTGACAGATTTGCACATTTCCCGGCGTGGCGTTTGCACAAATTCCGTTGTTTGCACAAATCCCGGCGAAATTTTGCACATATACCGTTGTTTGCACATATCCCGGCGTTTGCACATATCACGGCTCCACAGGCCCTCCCCCCCTCACCAAGTCGCGCGATATTTTCGCCGCGCAAAATTTTTCGACCGCGCTGCTCGCTGACGTTTTACTTTCAAGTCTTGCGCAACTTTCGAGACCAATTTTGCGTCATCCGAGTACGCCGTTCCGAAGTTACCAAACGTTATGTAAGTGCATTTCAGACCAAAAATTGCTAAAAACGTGATTTCGTGTACAAAGTCAATGTAAATAGTGTTTTCAACCAAAAATTATAAATGTATGATTATTTTTTTTCTATGTATTTTATGCTGTTTATGATCTGAGAAGAGTCCCTAACGAATTTCATTGAAAAAACAATGAAAAACGAAAGGTCCAAAAAACAAAGAAATACATAAGAAATTGCAGAAAACAATATAATACATAAGAAATTGATCTGATATCACAATTTTTTTATGTACACTTGCTAAGAACATCACAAAGAGTTTCTGTGCCAAAAATTAGAACATTTGGAGTTTTATTTATGGAGTTAGAGGAAAAAGTATGATTTCGCATACTAATTACGCATAAATTAGCATAATTACGTAATAACAATTTGCATGAAAAAAATTACAATACAATTTGGTAGATTATATCCCAGACAACCGGCATGTTATATTCCAGACAACCCGCATGTCAATTTTTGGCGCGATCGCGCGGTCGACGGCCGAGATTTCAAGGGGGGGGGGGGCCTGGGAGTCCCCCCCCGGCCATATGAACTCCCAAAATACCCGGGCCTAGATAGGGTTAAGAACCTACACGCAAAATAAAGGGATAAAATATTCATATTTGCAAACGAATCCAAATCATTTAACGTTGAGGAGAAATTAGCTTTTAATCTATGAAATTAATCATTACACAACTTTATTTTTTGAACTGATAATCTGTCGCTCGCCCATGTCCATAGTTTTCAATTTAATATGATTTACAAGACATGAACATTGTAATTTTCATTCCCAACAATACAAGTATGCACTCAAAATAGCCCTAAACCGATCTTGTATGTATATGAAAACCTCCAGCAATGGCCACTGTGAGAACGAATGTGTTCACCTGTTAATGAAAATGATATCATTATTTGATTTAACTTGATATTCAAGTGTTCCTGTTGAGTTTTTCTTTAAAAAATCTTAGACCAATATTGTAAACTGCAAAATTAAAAGTGATATACTTTTGACCATGGGCGTAACAGGGGTCGGTGGCCGGGGGCGCGTTTCTGTTTTACCCCCTGGCGAAGGCATTCTCCGCAAAAAGTGAAGAGTCTACACACGTCGCTGGTTATTGAGAGTCGACACTACTGGCGAGTCTCCCCACACAACCGCATCAAATCTACTCATTTAACGTCATGACATTAAATCGTTGGGCAGTAATTCGGAATTGCGTCGTCAGTAATTCGAATTACTACACTTTTATTTACGTCGTGTAGTAATTCGAATTGCTACACGACGTCATTATTTACGTCGTGTAGTAAATTGAATTACGACACGAAGTATATCCGTGTTTTTGACGGTCTCCTGCTTCCATACGTTTGTGTACTCAGGGAGGTGAGAAACTTAGAATTCGGGCAATAGCCAAAATTAATTTAGTAAGCAGAATAATAAAAAGACAAGAATAGCAACAATAGAACCAAACGAAAGAGAATATACAGCATGTAGAAAGAATTCCAGTTGTTTCGGCTTATAATTGTTTCAAAATGATTCTAAGTTACGATGAATTAAAATATACTAGTTACCACCGATACTACTACTACTACTAAGTACTTCTGCTGCTGCTGCTACTACTACTACTACTACGTACTACTACTAATTATGATAATAATAACAATAATAATAATACATTATAATAATAGTGATGATGATAAGAAAAAAGCAGGAGAAAAAAGAACAAAACAACAAGAAGAAGAAGAAGACTGAAAAGAAGAAGAAGAAGAAGAAGACTAAGAAGAAGAAGAAGACTAAGAAGAAAAAAAGACTGAGGAGAAGAAGAGGACTGGGAAGAACAAGAAGAAGACTGAGAAGAAGAAGAAGAATGAGACGAAGAAGAATGAGAAGATGAAGAAGACTGCAGGAAGAAGAATAAGAAGACTGAGAAGAAGGCCGGAGGAGAAGAACTTGCTAGAACAAGACGAACGGTAATACTTAAATAATTGATATAATAGTATAACTACTAATACTGTTCATAACAACGACGCTAACAATACTAACATGACTAACAATAATAATGATAATAATAATAGTGATGATAATGATGAGAATTGACAACAAACTTTGCAATTTATAATGAGTTTCAAAATGATGCTAATGAAAATAAAGTATACTATACATCTACGTCTACTACTAGTACTACTACTACTACTACTACTACTAACCATGATAAAAATATGATAATAATAATAATAATTCATAATTTAACAATAATAAATTGATAACTACATTAACCACTAAATGTACCACTATTATACTACTACGACGACGATGCGGCGACTACTATTATAATTATAATTTGAAAAAAAGTAAAAAGTACTTGTAGCAATTTATAATCAACAAAGTATAATTTGTCCAGTTAGTTTCCCCGTAAAGGGATCGTCCAGGCTGAAAATATTTCCATCTTAATAAATAGAGCAAATTTCACAGAGCAAACGGTGACAATTTTATCAGAATCGGACAAGTTTTAAAAGTTTATTAATATTTTGTGAAAACAGTTGTATGCATATCGTCAAGGTGGGCTGATGATGTCACATCCCTTTTTTCCTTTTTCTAATGTTATTATACATGAAATTATATATTTCTCTTTCATTTTTTCATAAATCTGTAAATAATTTGTCTCCATTGTGATGAAATAAGTTGCGGCAGTAAATAAATAATGCACTTAATTAGTTTTCAATCCAATTGTTTTAGTTCTTGGTAGAAAAAACAATTGAATAAACCTAATTTCGTAAAATAAAATACAAAATATGACATCATCAGCCTATCTAATGAATATTCATGAATTGTTTCACCAGAATGGTGCAAATCTTTAGAATTCAATAACTTCGTTATTTGTTATCCGATTTTGATAAATTTTCCAGCATTTTGCTCTGCAAATTTTACTCTATTTACTGAGTTTTTATTTGTCTTTTATCACTAATACACGGCCCCAAATATATGGTGGCCCTGAAGGGACATCGCATATAGACCAAATCGCGAATATTTCACGATGAAATTCACGACGTCGTGAATTTCGTCGCCAATTTCGTCGTCGATTTGAATATTCACGACGAAATTCGCGACATCGTGAATTTCGTCGCCAATTTCGTCGCGAATATATAAAAAGACAAGAATAGCAACAATAGAACCAAACGAAAGAGAATATACAGCATGTAGAAAGAATTCCAGTTGTTTCGGCTTATAATTGTTTCAAAATGATTCTAAGTTACGATGAATTAAAATATACTAGTTACCACCGATACTACTACTACTACTAAGTACTTCTGCTGCTGCTGCTACTACTACTACTACTACGTACTACTACTAATTATGATAATAATAACAATAATAATAATACATTATAATAATAGTGATGATGATAAGAAAAAAGCAGGAGAAAAAAGAACAAAACAACAAGAAGAAGAAGAAGACTGAAAAGAAGAAGAAGAAGAAGAAGACTAAGAAGAAGAAGAAGACTAAGAAGAAAAAAAGACTGAGGAGAAGAAGAGGACTGGGAAGAACAAGAAGAAGACTGAGAAGAAGAAGAAGAATGAGACGAAGAAGAATGAGAAGATGAAGAAGACTGCAGGAAGAAGAATAAGAAGACTGAGAAGAAGGCCGGAGGAGAAGAACTTGCTAGAACAAGACGAACGGTAATACTTAAATAATTGATATAATAGTATAACTACTAATACTGTTCATAACAACGACGCTAACAATACTAACATGACTAACAATAATAATGATAATAATAATAGTGATGATAATGATGAGAATTGACAACAAACTTTGCAATTTATAATGAGTTTCAAAATGATGCTAATGAAAATAAAGTATACTATACATCTACGTCTACTACTAGTACTACTACTACTACTACTACTACTAACCATGATAAAAATATGATAATAATAATAATAATTCATAATTTAACAATAATAAATTGATAACTACATTAACCACTAAATGTACCACTATTATACTACTACGACGACGATGCGGCGACTACTATTATAATTATAATTTGAAAAAAAGTAAAAAGTACTTGTAGCAATTTATAATCAACAAAGTATAATTTGTCCAGTTAGTTTCCCCGTAAAGGGATCGTCCAGGCTGAAAATATTTCCATCTTAATAAATAGAGCAAATTTCACAGAGCAAACAGTGACAATTTTATCAGAATCGGACAAGTTTTAAAAGTTTATTAATATTTTGTGAAAACAGTTGTATGCATATCGTCAAGGTGGGCTGATGATGTCACATCCCTTTTTTCCTTTTTCTAATGTTATTATACATGAAATTATATATTTCTCTTTCATTTTTTCATAAATCTGTAAATAATTTGTCTCCATTGTGATGAAATAAGTTGCGGCAGTAAATAAATAATGCACTTAATTAGTTTTCAATCCAATTGTTTTAGTTCTTGGTAGAAAAAACAATTGAATAAACCTAATTTCGTAAAATAAAATACAAAATATGACATCATCAGCCTATCTAATGAATATTCATGAATTGTTTCACCAGAATGGTGCAAATCTTTAGAATTCAATAACTTCGTTATTTGTTATCCGATTTTGATAAATTTTCCAGCATTTTGCTCTGCAAATTTTACTCTATTTACTGAGTTTTTATTTGTCTTTTATCACTAATACACGGCCCCAAATATATGGTGGCCCTGAAGGGACATCGCATATAGACCAAATCGCGAATATTTCACGATGAAATTCACGACGTCGTGAATTTCGTCGCCAATTTCGTCGTCGATTTGAATATTCACGACGAAATTCGCGACATCGTGAATTTCGTCGCCAATTTCGTCGCGAATTATTCACGACGAAATTCACGACGTCGTGAATTTCGTCATGAATATTCAAATTGACGACGAAATTGGCGACGAAATTCACGACGTCGTGAATTTCGTCGCCAATTTCGTCGTGAATTTGTTTTGCTTGCCTGGGCGGTATGCGGGTTGAAACCAATTCGCCTGCTGCTAATTCGTCCACTCACAACAGGGTCTACATTCATTTAGTAAATTGCAAGTCTGTCCATTAACTTTTCGCCTAACAACCATGGTCCAATAACCATTTGGTCCAGTCATCACTTCGTCTTATCACCAGTTCGTCTTTGACCATTTCGTCTCATAACTAGTTGGTCTAATATCAATTTTATTTTCCTTATTTTCGCCCATAATTAACATTTGGCATTAGACATTGGCATTAGACCACTTGAAAATAAACCATTTAAACGACAGAACGATGTCCACTGCTATCCATATGCATGGGCGGATCCAGGGGGAGGGGGGAAAATATGACTGAAAAATGATCCCCCCCCCCCCTATTGGCGAAGGTTGTTTTGCGTTCATTACTATAACACTGTAGCACACTATACACAAATGACTGCTCTCATGGTCAAGGAACAAGTGCTTTATTCATACATATGTGGTACCACGCAGGGTCCAGGGTATCATATAACTCTGTACACGGTGGTGAGGGGTATACCATTGGAACAGATTAGATAGGGTAGGGGATGGAATGTGCTGACCCAGGGAAGTCTGCTACTGGGAAATGATGACATGGAATGATTATATGCCAATGCATGGAGGCCTATACAAACACAATAGGCTGGATCCGACCTAGTCTACAAATGTAGACCCACATCTGCAGTGTGTGTACCTTAGCTGATTCAACGAGTCTGCATAGCAGACTAGGTCTACTGAGGCTGCAGAAAATCACCTTGTCATGGGAATCTAACTTTGAGATTGATTTTGACATGTTATTCAGAAAACAACATATCAGACATCTTCCTTTCCTTTTCTTTTCTTTCATCTTTCTTTTTTTTTTGTTCTCGGTTGTAGAATTTTTTGGGACAGTGCTATGCGGATAGGGACCGGGGTAATGGTGGCATTAGGATTTATAACCTTGGGGGGTAGAACATTATAGTAAGCTTATAATAGACTTTAGGAATATTAGTTGTGATTCCACTTACCGTGCGGACAGCTTGTCTTTGTTTGAACGCTTGGCGCAGATTGATCTCCACAGATGAAGTGTTTTTGATAAGTTCAGTTATTGCACATCCCGTATAAAATGTTTCTTACAATGTTTGCAAAAAATAACACAAAGGCGAAAATTAATCCAATGCTGGACACACACGACGATCCAATCATGAAAGTAAAACGAAGCAAAATTAGTGCTCCAAAAGGTTATGAAGATCCTCCAACATTGATGGTAAAGTACGTTAGAGAGAATTGATTTGCTTGACTAAATGAGAATGTGCATATGAAAACACAATTAAGAGTGAAGTTTCCACGTTGAAAGTTTCTCAAAGAGTGGCGTTTTCTGCTAGGGGGCAAAATGAAGATGGCAAAATCTGCCTCCTAGCTGGTGACCAAAGTGGATTATAATTGGCTAAAAATAACTGTCAGTCAATGTTTCCATGACGATTAGGGTGTATTTCTGCATCCAGGCCCCATCTCCCAAGAGGTGGGTGATGGTGCCAGAAAGACTGGTGGTCAGAAACACAACAAGGTTAATGGCTAATGTATCATGAACTTGTTTACAGTTTGTGGAAGGAGCTGAAAGATAGCGTAAACACTGTTTGGTGCTTAATTGCTCCCAAACAATCAACCTTTCATTCCTCAGTAATAAGATGACAGAAAACAGGTGTGCTGGTATTGCATGGCAATGAAGTTGGAAGAAAAATTGACAGTTCACTAAAAGTTTGATGAACTTCAGAGTTAAAGGATTTTTCTGAAGAATATAAAATAAATGATGAAAGTTGAAAAAGGTTAAAAATGAGCTACTACAAGACGTTAGCTTCCTTTCTCCCCCTTCTTTATATTTGTTTCTTGTCCCTTTTCTTCTTATTCCGATTTTCCAATTTAGCTTTTGTCTCTACCTTCATTTCCCGTTTCTTTTTGCCTCTTTCTCCCATTTCCCCGTCATTCTTGCCCGTGCCATTGAGTCATATCTTGATTTTATATCCCTCTCTTACTTTCATGCTAATGTGTTAGTATTTTAAGATATTTTGTACTTCCTCACATGTTCTTTTTTCCTTCATTTTCCCGCTTTTCTTCAATTTTCCCTATTTATGTTCTTACTTTCCATTTCTTTTCACTTTCCCTATTTTCCATTTCCTCTTTTTCTTTCTTTCTTTCTTTCTTCCTTCCTTCCTTCCTTCCTTTCTTTCTTTCTTTCTTTCTTTCTTTCTTCCTTCCTTCCTTCCTTCCTTTCTTTCTTTCTTTCTTTATTTATTTCTTTCTTTCTTTCCCTTTCTCTATTTCTTCCTTTTCTCTTTTGTCCCTCCCCCCCCCTTATTTTCCCTGTGTAATCAGCCAGGGGGCAGCTTGCCCCCCCCCTCCCCGCCTTTTACGCCACTGCTTCTGACATATTTTTTTCGCATAAACCTAAACCAAATGTGATAGATTAGCAGTGTTCCCAGTGTCTATTCGTTTTCAGGGTTAAATTTATTTCTATTTTTTTTTTCAAATCCGATAGCATACACACACACACACACACGCAGCAAAAGTGGTAAATTACATACAATTCCCGCACAAACCTACTTTCTCTATCATGATGATTATGTAATGACACAATATGATTCTTTCATCGGGCTTGTAACAAAATTCCATATGCTCACCTGATTATCTTCCCGAAGTGATGTTTCTGGATTCGTCTCTTCCCCATCAGTATTCAGTCCCATGGTGACGTCACCCTGTAATATGATTATAGAGATAGTAATACAAATGTAGGTACATGTATCACTTTCTGTAGAGGTAACGTCTTGTTATTTGTATTTGGCTTTCATTCATGGAGAAAAACATAATATGTTTTAAAAAGGTCATAAATTGTATTTCCACATTCGCACATAAAAAATGTCAAAAACACCATTGCAGAAGAAAATCACATGACATCAGAATACAAAGCAGAATAAAAACAAGTACAACTACAAAGTATAAAAAATACAATACAATTCAGAAAAAAATTTATGTCTAGAATGTGGGGGGCAAAAAAGGTAAAAGACCTATCGAGGTTGTTCCCAGAGTCATATGATTAAAAAAGATATATGTATACATAAAAAAGGATCACCAATAAATACTTAAAAGCGACCCCCCCCCGCAGGCATTCTAAGTTGTAAATGTGAATCTTTTCCAAATAAATAATTTATAGTTACATTTAAATGATGCAAGTGTGTTATAAGCTTTCAAATTGTATGGTACACTGTTCCAACATTAAGGTCCTGAATATGTTATAGTTGTATGAGAAAATTATATCTAAATAAACATGATAAAGGGAGACGCATACTACATTTAATAGATGACGTAGTTTCATGTCTGCAAGTAGAGTTGTCAGACAAAAATATATCATTGAAAGTGTCAGGCACAGATTTCTTAACTATAGACACATACAACTTGCTGTTTGGATTTCACATATTTCTGTAACTCTCAAAATTGTATATTGATAAAAAAGAGAAGCAGTCTGTGAAAGAGGATGAGTAATACTTATAATTCTGTTTGCACGTTTTTGAAGTATAATTATTCTATTGGACAAATATTTGGCACAATGGCCCCATACAATAATACAATAAGTACTGTAAGGCAATACCATACTATTATATAAAGTTAACAGTATTTGTTTTGGTATAAGTTGTTTAAAACGATACATTGCACCAATATATTTTGAAATATTACAGCAAGTATCATTAACATGTTCCTTTCAACTTTTAACATCTATGACTAAACCTAAAAATTTAATCTGAGATACTTTCTTGAGTTTGTAATTATGTATATATACTTCCAATTCATTAACTTCAACAGCCTTATTCTTCGGTTAAAATATCATGTAACAAGTGTTATCAAGATTTATTATTAGCTTAATGCATTAGAACAATTTATGTACATTTGTCAACTCGGAATGAAAAATTTTACTGATTTCTCCACTATTTATGGCAGATATGAAAAAAATTACTATCATCAGCAAAAATTATTGAAAACAAATAATGTGACACAGAATGTAGATAATTGATAATAATATAAAGAGTAGGGGCCCGAGGACCGAACCTTGCGGAACGCCTATATTGATACCTATATAAATTTGAATTAAAACAGTCAATATTTATATATTGTTTTCGATTGTAATGAAATTTGGTGGTTAATGCAATCGAAAGCTTTGGGAAGATCTAAAAATATGCCTATAAGAAATTCTTTTTTTTCCAAAACCTTCCGATATTTTAATGGTGAATTCTAATAATTCCATATGTGTAGAAAATCCTTGTCTAAAACCAAATTGACGATGATATAATGTATCATTTTTTTAATAAAAGTAAAAAGTTTGTTGTATACTAATTTCTTCAAAAGATTAGAGAAAACAGAAAGTATAGAAATTGGTGTATATTTATTCAATATATACCGATGTCCTTTTATGAATATAGGAACAATCCTTGCAATTTTCAAACAGTTGTGAAATACACATTGTTAAAGGGAAAGTTTGAGAACATTGCATAATGGATCAATGGACTTCTTAAAGACTTTGACGTCAACACCATCGTGACCTGAACTTTTCCGAATCCTTAATGTCATGTACAATATTCAAATATTTGTATATGATAAGGGTTGAAAAAAACATTGTATTAGGACACTGATTTGGCAAGAAACTGTTTAAATCTACATTGCAATTAGGTGTTTCATTGACAATCTTTTCTCCTATTGAACTAAAAAAATCATGAAATTTATCTGCAATAAATTGTTTATCTACAATCATAGAACTATCAACTTCAATAGATTCACACTGTAGTATTTTTTTTTATTGAAATGCAATACATTATTTATCACATTCCAAGTATATTTGATATTTCCTTGAGCACTCTGAAATTGCTAACTGTAATATTGAATTTTTCTTTTCCGAAACTTTATTTCTATACAGTTTGTATGTGTTTTCACGATAAGCTGTAGGATTTCTTTTGAATTTACGAAAAAGGAAATATTTGTTTATTACCGATTTAAGAAAAGTAGTAAACCAAGGCTTGGGGCCAAGTTTATTATTCGTTCCAATGTTTTTCAAGGGAAAACTTTTTTATACATAGAGATATATTTGTCTAAAAAACAGTAAAATCAATCTGAAGCAACATGTGTAAATATACATCACTCCAATCAACTCCAGACAAAAGTGACAAAAACTCTGGTATACACCTTTCATTAATAATGCGTTTAAAAATATGGGATGGTGCTTGAGTGCAGTGAAAATTTGCGAACGCAAAAACAGGGAAATGATCGCTTATATATCTGTACAAAATATTCCAGATTTAAGTACCCTAGAATGATTGGGTGTAAAAATGTTATCCAGAAGAGTGGCAAAAGTAGAAGTTATTCTGGTTGCTTTTGATATTAAAGGTGAAAATGTGTGAGATGAGATTGTATCAGTAAAGCTATTAATATAAGGTGAGTTTTCTAATAAATTAACATCAAAGTCACCTAATAAGAAACATTCTTTATTTTCATGTACAATATTATGAAAGGAATTTGAATTATCAATGAACGGTTGAATAGAGTGACCTGGTGGTCTATAAACACATATTACAATACTTTTTCTTTTTCACAAAATATTTCAATCGATAACATTTCGATGACATCATTAAATATTTCTAGGTCATACCTTCTTAGAGATTTAATATTATTCTGAAAATAAACACTCACTCCACCTCCTCGTCTATTTTGGCGAATGATATTGTAATAAGTATAAGGTAACTGAAACGAATACTCACTTTCATTAAGCCATATGTCACTGACACCAATAACCTTGATAACAGTGAAATTACATTTGCAACACTGGACAAAAGTTGGACGGTTTCAAACAGATTTATAAAAATAATTAAAACAATTAAGATAAACAATAATTGAGAATGTAATATTTGCTTTCAAAGAGTTGTATAAGATATTAAGTTCAGTT
Source organism: Lytechinus variegatus (assembly GCF_018143015.1). Classification (NCBI taxonomy): domain Eukaryota; kingdom Metazoa; phylum Echinodermata; class Echinoidea; order Temnopleuroida; family Toxopneustidae; genus Lytechinus; species Lytechinus variegatus. The sequence continues at coordinate 19,540,585 of NC_054743.1, read as the reverse complement.
GGAACATAATATTTACAGTCAACATAATTTGGTTCACAAAATGTATTATGAATTGATTCAGAAACAACTTTATAGCAAGAAATGCATAAATTGTTTTGTATATCACACGAGCCTTGATTCGAAATTTGCCTGCTACACAACACACATAAAGCCATTAAAATGAGTTACAATACAAAAAATAAATCTAAAGATAAAGAGAAAAAATAAGAATGAGTCCATCAGGGTCAATTCACAATTCATAATCTAACAAGAGCAAAAAATGGCCATTTTTATCAGACTTCTTTCTCTTTATTATATCAAAGGGAAAACCTTTGTTGCTTTAAAGATGTTTACATTTTTTTTAGTGTTTTTATGTGTTATCTTTTAAGGGGAGGCAATATCTAATTCACTGGACCCGGTAGTAAAACCACAGACACCTTCTTGCCAGACAGGCATATGTTGCCCACTTTGTTTATCAGCCAAAATAATTTCAGCTACGGTAATTCTGGTATCCGATACTGGTTTAATAATAGGGTAAATCTTGAGAATCTACGCAATTTTTGAAAACTTATCTCATACTATTATGTTGGTTGCTTTTTTTTAATATACCGTGATATTTCATTATTCGCTATTATGCTAATATTACTTTGTCTATAATCATTCTTATTGCTTGCTGTAAAAGAAAATGAATAAGTTTGATATTAATTACTTGTACTTACTTTTCATAGATCAGACATAAATACAGAAATATCGTCTCTCCACAATAATCCAATGTTGTATATAGTTCTTCTTGATGTTTGATATTCTAGTCAATCAAGACAAGTTCTCGTCGGGTTCTTCAGTTGATTGGACATAAGAACAAAGATAATATGAAAAAATGCAACAATTAATTTAGGTAGCAGAGACGGCAATCATGCCAGTACCGAGTCCTCAAAAAAGTCGTTCCGCCTTGGCGCCAGATCAACATATTGAAAAACAATATATTATCGCAATACATTCTGTACGATTTTGGTACTTTTCAAGACAACGCCTCTTAAGGTCACGTGACTTTTAAGTTTACGTCATTTCGCATGATACTATTTCCCGGGTTTTTCATACCCCCGTGATATAATTTCACCTCACTAACCAAATAATCAATCTGGCAATTTCAGTTATTAACTTATTTCCATAACTGGGTCCGTAACCATGGTAACACAAAGCTCAGCAATTGATCGTGGGGCTATTTTTTTTCGATGAATCATAGGTAATAATCAATGCAATCAATCGTAGAAATCAGCTCCAGAATCAATCGATAAACTCCGTGTTACTGGTCCCCAGTGGGTTTACATTCCATGAGCATGGTGAGTCAAAGTTCTTTGAAACAATCGGTACTTACAATGCTCTCGACAAATGAGAAAGCTCCGACCAACCTCATATCTTCTTATTTTTTACCATTTATCGTAAATCTTATCAGTGTTTGTCGATGAAGAAACACTGTACATAAAGGTGCAAAAGATGTGGTGATCATAATTCAACACCCAAATAAAACATAAAAGAAAAAAACAGGTCTCATGAAAAATGATTTTAAAAAATTCAAGAAATCAACCTATTTTACGCTTAAAGAAAAATGCCTGGTATAATCTCATCCCATTTTCTGATTTTGCATTCTGTTGCCTGAAATATCTCTAAATGGAGGGTGTTTTTCTTCATCGTTTTTTCTCAATGGAGTGCATACGTGATGAATATGGATGTTCTAAACCATGCAGTTTAAAAATTATCATACACAAGTGGCTAAAAATGAGAAGTTTTCCATAATTAAAGCATCATACATTTTTATATTAAGAATTTGTGAAAAGCACTTGGTCATGTTTATTGTCTTTTAGATAACTCGTTATGCATCACGTTCAAATTATGAGGTGCGTGTACGCTATCTCTATTTACGGCTGATACAAGGTCAATAATGTCTCGCGTTCGTCATTTTTATTTGATTTCTTTAGATTATGTAAACACTTATTAAATAAGTAGTAAACTGTATTTCATCTAACTTCTTTCATTTTGTTTATCAAGAGAATCTTTATATGATTCATTAAAGCAAGCCGCCTCATATTGGTAATCATGGTAGGCCTATGCTCTCTGGAGGTATGTAATACAAATAAAAGGAGATATGTTAGTGATCTTTGGATCAAATTTATGATAATATGTTAGCGTTACCTTACCTATATATTATGTTTACTTAGTTTTACTTGATTGACGCCTGGAAAAAAGTGATGTACACATATATTGGGATTGTCATTTTTTTTCAAGCAATCTGCTTATGATGACAACCCTTCTGCAAATTGTGAATATCATATAATAATTTGGTAGTTAATAATTTTTGTCTGGAATTATTTTTTTAGTACACTTTATTTATGATTCATGCCAAAAATGCTAACATATTAGAAGAAAACAATAAATCAAATCAAATCATGGATGTTCTTCTAACAATTATCTGCTCACTGTCTCCATTGAAGTTCGTCTCTTATTCACCACCTCTACTCCTAGAACTTCCAAACAACATGATTCTCCTCGTTCTTCTTGATGCCTGATGATTTATAACATATGTATCGCTATACACATCATAGTATGAAGTAGTACAAATAAAACGCATTGTTCCTTCGTTCAGTCCAACATCCCTGCGCTTGTGTAACAGACAGTTAATAATTTTTCCAACATCTCAGACTCTGCATCTTTGATTACATCGACACACAGATTTGCCTTATCAAAACCTTGTCTCTCCTGTCCCCTAATTTCTCTGATTTTTCTTTGTCCATTTGTTTTCCTCTTTCTCTTTGTACCCCTCCCTTTTTTATTTTTTCTTTCTTTTTAATATTTCCTTTTCTCTTTCCCTTCTTCCCCTTTTTTCCGCTTTATCATTTTTTCCCTCTCGCCTCTTTCCTTCATTTTTCCCGACGGCATCGCTGATTTACACCCCCCAAACAAAATCACGCATAGCCACACACACCACCTGCCGGGCCCGCAGCGGATAGCAGCCACTTTTTTTCTCGGACAGTCAAACTCGTCACTGCCGAGGCTCTTCAACTTTAACTTGTATTTCAAGTCATCACATCTCTGGTTCACAGTCATATGGACGTCTTATCAAATTCTCTTTATTCTCTCATCTAGATAGACCGGCAGCCCATAAAGCCGGACAAGCAAATGACCCCATAGCTGGATGGCATGGACCTTGAAGCTTACAAAAATGCATTGCTGCCGGGTTCTATGCGTGGTATTCCCTCCGAAATGACGTAATATATGACGTCACTACAAAATGGCCCCATTTCACCATTTTTCGGACATTCTACACATAGCATGAAGTCAAGGGAAAATATCTCAGCCAAATCATGCTTGTTTTGTATGAAACTTACACAATATATTGTTCAAGTAATGCACAAGATATATGCACAATTTCACGAACAGAAATAATTGTTTACATATGCAAATTACGTAATGAAATATGCATATCATTAGTTTTGGAGATTTCTTGCATTAAAAATTGTCGAAAATCGATTCAGAAATTCATTTTCGTCTATAGTGTACTTTATTTGATATTTTCCTCTCAAGCATAATTTCATTGTCTTCATCTATATCTCTACTTTAAGAAAATATATGTCAGTAATTGGAAATGACATTGTAGACTGTGATTTCAGCCCCTTTCCAATATGGTGCGCACATAGAAATCGTGCGTTTTGGGCCTATTTTCACCATATAGCTGAGGTGCACGGGCGACCGATATGCCTACTTTATTAGTGCTTCTTGCATTTTGCATGATATTAAATCTTCCAAACAAAATATTTTCATCTTCATTTTGACTCTGGTGATAAATCAATGATTTTAGCACAGATTGATTGCCCATTGGGCAGTCTATAGGCTGCGTTTTCAGCCTAGTTTTCAACAACGAACCTATACCATGTAAGACTGCATCGTTGTAGTCGAGTCGGATAAGAGGTTCCTGTGTACCATCAAAATATTTTTCACTCAATTTTTCACTCAACGTTTTGGTATTTGTCTAAAGTGTCTCGTTAATGAAGCATGATGTTCCCTTCCCAAAATCGTGTCCAACGGGGTTCAAAATTGATATCTTTGGCGGCCCTCTTGGACTTTTTAAAAATGAAAATCAATTGTTTTCATATTCTATTGCACAGAGTCTGACTATGGGACAATCTTTTAATCAATATGCATTTCTCTATGATTGGGATGGTAGAAATCGATTTAATTCGTTTTCTGATGATATATTTTGAAATAAAATTTATCCCGAAATGGGCATGATTTTGGTCAAAAATTTGCATGTGCATTAATATCTATCTGTTCAATCATTAACATCAACTTCTATTTCAAAATATCAGCATTCGACACGAAAGAGGAAATAATATACCGATAATACTGTAACGCTTCATGACCGTATGTACATGTATGTCTTTATTTGACTAGTTAAAGGGCAAATACCATTATTACCCATTTATTGGAAAATATGCCACTTTGGAGCCCATATTAAGGAAAAAAACGTTTATGATATGGAATAAAGCCACTTTCATTCTTTTTAAACTACATGGAGATAAGACGGGTAGAGTTTCCTCTATCTGCTACTAGCATACTGAAGCATACCCCCTTCAGGGAGCGTCGAATTAGTCACCCACCCTTTTTCATATTTTACCTATTTGTGGGAAAATATGCTTTTTCAAGCCCCCATTGAGGCAAAAAGTGTTGCTGCTATGTAGTAAGGCCACTTCCATTGCGTTTAAACTATGTGGAGACAAGAGTAGAGTTTCCTCTATCTGCTACAAAAAGGGTGTGCTGGTACAGCAAAGCCTACCCCCTCTGAGGACTGCTCAAGTTACCCGATAATTATACGTATTTTGCCCATTAATGGGAAAATATGCTATTTTCGAGCCCCCATTGGGGCAAAAAGTGCTTCTGCTATGTAGTAAAATTACGTTTAATATTTTTAAACTATATGGAGACGAAACAGTAGAGTTTCTTCTATCTGCTACATATAAAGAGGTGTTGGCATATTGGAACATACCCCCTTAGGGGGTTTCCGAAATCACTTACCCTTTTTCCATATTTTACCTATTTATGGGAAAATATGCTATTTTCGAGCCCCCATTGAGGCAAAAGTGTTTCTGCTATGTAGTAAAACTACTCTTATTGCTTTTAAACTATATGGAGACGAAAGAGCAGAGTTTCCTCTATCTGCTACATATAAAGAGGTGTTGGTATATTGGAACATACTCCCCTTGGGGGTCGCCAAATTCACCTAACCTTTTTCCATATTTACCTATTTATGGGAAAATATGCTATTTTCGAGCCCCCATTGAGGCAAAAGGTGTTTCTGCTATGTAGTAAAACTACTCTTATTGCTTTTAAACTATATGGAGACGAAAGAGTAGAGTTTCCTCTATCTGCTACATATAAAGAAGTGCTGGTACAGTAAAGCCTACCCCCTTTGGGAACTGCCAAAGTTACCCGCCCCTTTTACGTAATTTGCAAAATCATGGGAAAATGTGCTATTTTCGAGCCCCCATTGAGGCAAAAGGTGTTTCTGCTATGTAGTAAAACTACTCTTATTGCTTTTAAACTATATGGAGACGAAAGAGTAGAGTTTCCTCTATCTGCTACATATAAAGAGGTGTTGGCATATTGGAACATACCCCCCTTAGGGGGTCGCCGAAATCACCTACCCTTTTTCCATACTTTACCTGTTTATGGGAAAATGTGCTATTTTCGAGCCCCCATTCAGGCAAAAAGCGTTTCTGCTATATGGTGAAGCCAGTTTCATTCTTTTGAAACTACATGGAATTAAAGGAGTAGACTTTCTTCAATCTGCTGCTAATAAGTGGTTGCACAGCAAAGTCTATCCCCTCCGGGGGTTCCGAAAGTCACCCACCCCTTTTCCATATTTTTTTCCAATATGGGGAAAATCTGCCAATCTTGGAGCCTCTGAAGAAGGTAGCAGTCGATGTGCCAGCACTTTTTTTACATGTAGCTGAGAGAAAAAATGCCTCTTCTTTTATTTCCAAGTGGTTTCCAAAATCAAAGCTAGCTTTACTTTATAGCAGAAATGCCCTTTTGTCTGAATGTGGGCTCAAACATTGCATTTTTTTACAATAAAGAATGAAAATAGACATATGTAACTGATAAAGAAAATCCTACTTTGTCATCTTTATATGGTTACAAAACAAAAACAAGAAACTGGCAAGATACAAAAAAAGATTGGGTGACTTTGGCAGCCCCCTGAGGGGTAGGCTTTGCTATGCCCCAATTTCTTTATATGTAGCTGATAGAGAAAAGTGATTTAAAGGGAAAAAAATTACATACTCAAAACAAAATTTTACCACATTGGGGGCTCCGAAAAGCACGATATCATAATAGTCAAGCTATGGATAATGGTATGGTACTGTATGTAACATTTTACTGGTTCTTGTGGGACTATGCTTTAAGGTGCCCGAGAGTAATTGCATGTAAAATGAAAATGCAGAGCAATGCCTCGAACTTCTATCTTTTTCAAGAGATTTAATTATCTTAAAAATTGCTTTGTGTAGAAAATGCCCTTTACCCTCATACACATGATACAAGTAATACATACCTTTCTATCGATCGCTAAGTAAATTTTATATGCATTTCTGCATGTTAGGCACATCAACAAAGGCGATCGGATGCAAGATGAAACAGATAGATGTCAATGCACATGAACATTTTGTTTCAAAATTTTTGATGAATTCTTTTTTTATAATATATTAACCGGACTATTCAGAAAACAATTTCAACCGATTTCTACTATCCAAATCCTAGTGAAATGCGTATTGATTTAAAATTTCCCATTGTCAGACTTTGTGCAATAAAATATGAAAATAATTGATTTTCATTAAAAAAAAAATCTAAGAGGGCCGCCAAAGATATCAATTTTGAACTCCGTTGGACACGATTTTGGGAAGGGAACATCAAGATTCATTAACTAGACACTTTAGGCAAATGTCAAAACGTTGAGTGAAAAATATTTTGATGGTACATAGAAACCCCCTTATCCGACTCGACTACAACGATGCAGTCATACATGGTATAGGTTCATTGTTGAAAACTAGGCTGAAAACGTAGCCTATAGACTGCCCAGTGGGCAATCAATTTTTGCTGAAATCATTGATTTATCACCAGAGACATAATGAAGAGGAAAATATGTTGTTTGGAAGATTTAATATCATGCAAAATGCAGGAAACATCAATAAAGTAGGCATATCGTTCGCACACCTCAGCCATAATGGTGAAAATAGGCCAAAAACGCACGATTTCTACGTGCGCACCATATTGGAAAGGGGCTGAAATCACAGTCTATAATGTCTTTTTCAATTACTGTTATATATTTTCTTAAAGTAGAGATATAGATAAAGACAATGATATTATGCTTGAGAGGAAAAATATCAAATAAAGTACACTAAAAAAGGAAAATAAATTTCTGAATCGATTTTGACAATTTTTATGCGAGAAATCTCCAAAACTAATGATATGCAAATTCCATTACGTAATTAGCATATGTAAACAATAATCTCTGTTCGTGAAATTTTGCATATCTCTTGTGCATTACTTAAACAATATATTTTGAAAGTTTCATACAAAACAAACATGATTTGGCTGAGATATTCTTTCTTGACTTCATGCTATGTGTACAATATCTGCAAAATGGTAAAATAGGGCCATTTTGTAGTGACGTCATATATTACGTCATTTCGGAGGGAAGACCACGCATAGAACCCGGCAGGAATGCATTTTTGTAAACTTCAGGGTCCATACCACCCAGCTATAGGGTCATTTGCTTGTCCGGCTTTTGGTTGAATAAACCTCCTGGGCTGCCGGACTAACACCTTATATGCATGTATGTATGCTTTGAGATATTAAGGAAATTTGAAAATGCCATGATTTTTTAAAATTGTAATTCCGACTCTGATGGAGTTTTTAGTGCTAGAGTTACTTGATTTTATATATCTTCAATAATTTTTTTTGTTAAAGTTCTCTTTTGTAGGCCAATGATAAGTCAAAATGATATATATCTTTTGAAGCCCCTGTGTGATGTAAAGCAGCATTTTCTTTACGATAAGATCCCTACGACGAAACACACTATTAAACAGGAATTGGCATTTGAAATAAAGTTACTTTATTCTCATTATTGTCTATTGCTTTGCCCCAGATGTCGAAGTGACAAAAGTATTATCATTTGAAAAAAATCAGTGCAGATACTGGAATAATTTCATTTAGTGTTAGCGCAGGCTTTACACCTTTTCAATATATACACAACAAAAAAGTAAGTCCCCCTGAACAAACATCGATGATTTTTTTAACTAGGAGGAATTAAGAAAATCTGATTACATGTACATGTAGGTAATTTTATAGGCTACCACATGAACGAATATAAGAGAAAATGTTTGTGTCATGCATGAGTGAACACAGTAAGAAGGCAAAAATGTCACTTTTCAAAAGTCACAAGACTAATATCATGACTTTGTTACCATTTTTTTCGGAACGAATTCGAGATTCTCAAAATGGGAAATGTTAAAGGGTGCTTTCTATCATATGAAACCACTTTGGGGTTGAATTTCACGGTTGAATGAGCACGAAGCTAAATTTGTCAAAATTGCAATTTTCACATAGTTCTTTTGATCAAAATTATCAAATGTGATGACGTTTATTTTTTAGAAAGGTATCTTCAACAATAGTCACAATTTCACGGTTCAATGAACACGTTATGACAACAACAAAAATGGCATTTTTCAAATTTATTGTAAAATATCGTTTCATTTTGCACACTAAAAAATGTTTTAACAGCACTTAATGTTATGTTTATGACGAATCAACATGTTTCAATAATTCTACGGCATTTGATTAACCATTCACGCTTCACTGAACACGTGGAATGTGAAAAACTCTTTTTATCGTTTTGGGATTAAAATTCAATTGCTTAATTCGGATTTCTGTGACAGATGTTTTTGTATACATGTACTTCATTTGACTTGATTTTTCTGAAAATCTCTACGTGTAATGCTTCAACGAGCACACAATCTGTGAAAATAATGCAAATGAGAACAAAGTTCAAGGCCTTGGCCCCACTTTGTGCGATATCAAATACTACTAATTTTGGCGTATGTTTCTGTTAGTTTGGGTCGTTTTGTAGTCAATTGCCAAGTTTCATGAAAAAAATCAAACCAGAATTAGCAATAATCATCCATGAAACAAAGCCTCATTTCACTATTGTTAAAAATTTGGTTTTCTCTCCCATAGACATTGTGTACAATCTCGTGGCACATGCTTAAGGATAGGTAACCACTTGTTCAAGATGCTGGAACTTTTTTGTTAACGCGTTTTGAGAAATGACATTTGGCAGTAATGTTTGATAACCTTTAGACGTAATTCTGAGGGGAAAAAATAAATTTGATCCGTTAATTTATGGATGAGTGAGCACACTTTATAGGAATCTTGCCATTGCAAAAGTCACATTATGAGGGGTTTTAAAACGGAAATTGGGTTGAATTCCATTTAAGGTGTAAGATAATCGTTACCACACACACGCAAACATCCCCATACACAATCTGCACCCTTTTTACATTTTCATGGTTGAGCGAGCACACTTGAAAACTTCGAAATAAAGCAAGAAATGATAGCAAAAACTGTTGATGTGGCATTCTTTATTTACTAACAACTTATCAGTTGATTTTAATATTGTGTGTAACCCCCACGACTGTTGATGACGGCTTGGCACCTTCTCCTCATGCTGTCTAGCAGCCTGGTGACACGCTGTTGTGGGATCGCAGCCCATTCTTCCTGGACAATCAACGAGAGAACAGCGAGTGTTGTGTTGTCATTGACCCGGGCGTAAACTCTTCTCTTGAGTTGATCCCAAAGATGCTCAATTGGATTCAGGTCGGGAGAGTTAGCGGGCCACACCATCCTTTCGATTCCCTGCTCTCGGAAGAAGTCGTTCACCGCCCTTGCTCTGTGTGGACGTGCATTGTCATCCATGAATAGGAACCCTTCTCCATGGGCAACAGCAAATGGAAGCATGTGAGGGCGCAATATCTCATCAAGATAGCGAACGCTGTTTAGGTTTCCATCCACCTGGACAATTGCTGTCTTATCTGCATGACTGATGCCTGCCCAGACCATGATGCTTCCTCCTCCAAAGGCGGTGACTGGTTGTATGGTAAACCCTTCCCGTTGCTCATCTCTTCGACTCACACACGGTTGCGTCCTTCAACGTGTCGAAGGCACACACGCGTTTCATCTGAAAATAGGACTTGTCGCCACTGCGCTCTGTTCCATCTGACATGTTCTACTGCCCAAGCAAGGCGTCGTCGTCGATGATGGATCCTCAGGACGATTCTGCATAAGAGGCGACGGGCAAGAAGTCCTGAGTTGTGGAGACGATTCCTTACTGTCTGGGCCTTGGCAGGTCTTGTACCTCGCCAGTTTCTTCAAATTTCTCCCTAAGCTTTTGAATGGATTTTGGAGTAACATTTACTCTCCTTGCCACTTCCTTCACAGGAGTTCCTGCTTGCAGAAGGCCTATAGCTATGGCACGATGTTGGTTAGAGAGACGAGGCATCTTTCTTATAGGAAATTAAAGCAGGCCTATAGCGTTAAGCTTAAAATCTTGTGTAAGAGAACAGCTTGCTATGAACAGTGTAAGATATTGGGGATCGGGACTTGTAAAATCTCTTAAAATAATAATTTGAAACAAAATGAGCTATGTGAGTGCAATGTTTTCTCTAAAAGATGTTTGCATTTTACCTGGGAAATATGCTTGAAATTCGAAACATGAGAAAAGGGGCTTAGTGGCGTTTCCTATCCAATGTGATTACAAAGAATCAGATGGATTATTTGTGATAGAAGACAATGGAGACATGCTGTTCGGCATTTAAAACAGTGGCGGATCCAGGATTTGAAAATCGACAAGGGGAGGGAAGACTCCAAAAAAGGAAATTGCTAACATTTTCCGCTTTTAACTTAATGGTTTCCAACTCATAGAGAGGGCGCTTCGTCAGGTCGCTATTACGGTCTCACGGGCCTAATTACTAGTGGTAGGCCATAGATATTCATTCGAGCCAACCCATTGTTATTTTTTTTATTTTGATATGGCTGATTGACAAAGTGTATGCATATGATTGTACATCTAACACTGATTCTATTTTTGGTAATCACTGAACTTCCTTTTCCCTAATTGGGAAGAAATATCACCAATTTTGGACTATATTTTGACTGGCGGAAGGATTAGGGCCATTTTGCTGTTTGAGTTGATGAATCTGCTCCCCCCGACGGTGTCTTCAAACACGCCAATTTATTTTTGAAATGAGCCGGTCGAGGGACCCTTTTCTGGTCAGATATGGATTGCCAGATATAAATCCTATCCACTGGTAGTAAACATTCGACCCCCGAATTTCATCCTTATTTTTTATGAATTTTTTAAAGTGCCAATTTAACACATGAGTCTATGGGGAATGGATTAGGCCTGTGAGACCTTACGATTTGCCACTGATAATAACTGTGATCATTCAACCATAAAAGCGGGTTTTCAACATTTTTGATGGGTAGGCCAACTCATGGACTGTAAAAAAAACACATAATCACCAGGAAAGACACCAGAAACACATTGTTCCCAACTTCGTGCACTTTTGAAAATGGTCATTTTGAGTTTAATCTTTGATCACTCATGCATGTCTCAACTGATCAATCTCATTTTTTTACAGTAGCTGCCTAATAAGTGTCAAATTTTATCCTCGAAATTTCATGTCGAAAAACTATTTGGTTTAAGAGTTACAGCATTTTGTTAAGGGGGAATTACTTTTTTGTTGTGTATAGATGTATATTATGGACGCTCTTCGTAAAACAGACCCTGGTTATGTTATTTCTGTATCCACATGTACTTACCCCGCTCAACCCCAAACCATACGATCTCGGCCTAACTTAGACTTAAGATTCAGATACATTTGAAATTGCAGATACTGCACAGCAAACACTGTGGTGTTAACCGGTGTACATAGAGGACCATATCAGTTATTTTACACCGGTGTTAAATTGGTGGTGTTAGTTTTACACCTACACTCTAAAAATGAAGTGCTAATTCAGCTCTTAAAGAGCGTGTATAGTGACTGCAGTTCGGAGTGCTGATTTGTCTAGTTCAAATTTGAACGAGAAAAATCAGCACTCCGAAATACAGTCACTATACACGCTCTTTTAGAGCTGAATTGGCATTTCATTTTTAGAGTGCATAGGTGTTATTTCAACACCTTTGGTTTTAACATTTACACTCTTTGGTGTTACGTTCAATCTCTAGGGTGTAATTTTAACGCTCAGTGTGTGGTCTTCTATTAACACCAATTGGTGTCAGTTTTAACACCACAGTTTTTACAGTATAAGATTCGAACCATATATAGCTTGAACAACGTAAGACAAATTTGAAAACCTTCAGCAGTCTGGCAAAAAATAAAAACTTTTTCATCTTGGCAAAATATAGAGTGGTACTTAACTTAAATCAATTAATTCCAAACAGTTTCATTTTTGAAGACCAAATAACTATTCTTCATGATTGCCGAAACTCTCGCATTTCAACTTTTTTACAGGATGTGAGCTTGTCGAATGTGGTGTTGATTTCTTTCTCTGTTCGTAAGCATGGGCAAATATCATATTTCCCAGGTTCCTTCCATAGGTACCAAAGGGACAAACAACAATCAACGAAGACCTGTTGATTCATCCACATGATACAAACATAAAAGCAATATTTAAAGGAGATTGTAAGAGTTTCCCTGAAGAAACACGTCCTTTAATGCATTTAATTTTCAGAAACCAATCCCTCTCATTCTCAATCCACACCAACAGTGAGAGTTCCGTCCTGCAAAAACTACAAACACTCGAAAGGTGAGCTGAATAACAGGATTGCAGAAATGAAACGTTTGTGATCCCGGGGCGCGCGAAAATGTTGATGTTTTTGTTTTTTGGCGCGAACGAACGTCGAAGTAATTGGGTGAAATCCAATTCACTGTTTACAAAGCCAAAAAGCTTTCGGCAGCTCGGAACACCTCGAGTGGCTTGGACACGTGTTGATGTAGTAGAGAGGTTTGGATCAGGTGAGCTGCGGGGAAAATTAGTTAGAAAATCCATAAGAAAGCATCATGCAATATTATCTTTTAGGCGATCATAAGAAAAATATAAGATTCGTCCTCTTGGGCATGGATTTCAACTGTAATCATTCAGTTCATAGTGATAAAAATGACAAACCTACACCGCTGGATGCTGGCATGGTTGAATGACCATGAGGGTAGTCTACAAATGTAGACCCACATCTGCAGTGTGTGTACCTTAGCTGATTCAACGAGTCTGCATAGCAGACTAGGTCTACTGAGGCTGCAGAAGTGGCTCGCTTCGCTCACCCTTTCAGGCTGGTTTGCTTCGCAAACCAGTAGCAGATCCCACCTCACGAGCCATTCAGAGTCTGCATAGCAGACTAACCATGAGGGATGGTAAATACCAAGAGTTGTGATTAAAGTAAGTGCAGGAATCATACTGTTTCACGTTGATATGATTTGGCTTCAAGTCACTGATGAAAAACAGTATTCAGAATCTCCAAGGACCATCGGCACAGAAATATATAGACAGTGAAAAAAAAACAATTGTGCCAGAGGAGCAGCGAAATTATGCTAAATCGCGAAAAATTATGCCAAACAAAAAAAAGGTTATCAACCTAAATTTTAGGAGTGGCTAGGCAAATTTTTTTAACAAGAAAAAAAAGGTCTTCACCCTAAATTTTACGAGTGGCTAACCAAAACAATTTTGACGAGCAAAAAAAAGATATCAACCAAAATTTCAGGGGTAACTAACCAAAATCAACCTAAATATTAGGGGAAAACGGTCAAAATTATGCTAAATAAGCTATTATTATGCCAGATTAAAAGTCTAATTATGCCAAAATTATGCCAGACATAATGAATTATGCTGAAAGGGTCGAAGTTATGCCAGAAAGCATAATTATGCCAGTTCTGGCAACGTAGGAGAGGCATCAAACGTGATCATCAATTAAGAGTTTTAGGTTTCTAAAGGGGTACAGCATCAGACAGCAGGCAGAAATAGTTTGAGAAAACTGATGAAGTGTGTAAAGACAATTATCAACAACAACAATTTAAGTTGAATAAAAAAGAATTAGAAAATAAGTAAACGCAGTCCTAAATTTTCACCGAATCGAATGAAAAGTAAAGGCCAAAACATTTCATATTACATAGTTTCGCAAAAAAGTATTCATACATACTGTATGATGAAAATGTGTTCGTCTTATGAATCGATGACGACTGATATTTAAACGGGCATGACTTACTTCTATTAAAGCCCAATAACAGCACACCTTATCCTTCCAACAATATACAAATCTCAAATCATATGGCAAACTTCTTTAACTGAAGACCATTCTTGATCCATATATCATTATTTTAGTGTTTAAGCTGTCTGTTTAATAGATAGCTTAATAACAGTAAAGTTATGTATCTGGATCATTACGATTAAAATCGCAATCCAATGATGTACTGAAATTCCTTCATTTTCAGCAAACAAGTATCGATCATTTGGGAAATCAAAATCAAAACATGCATGAAAAAATCATTCAATTATTCATAGATATAATACAAGTAATAGGAATTTTCATGATCACTTGAGCACTCATTGGGTTTATTATGTTACACATATCACGTTTCGAGGTCCTTAAGAAAGATTTTGTATGTTATTTCTCTGTAAAGATAGTTTGTTAACTCGTCATCTTGCAAGCATTTCTAAAATGTGTTTACTTAACCTTATATTAAAGATTTTAAACAATTTTTATAATTTGAACAAAGATTGCATTTCGAAAAACGGTTATTCATGAAGCTCTATCAGCTCCATGGGTTATTTATGTGTCCATCTACATAAATTCATACTCCTGAATGTTTTACGATAATTACCTTACAAATGTTACCTAAAAAATGTAACAATTTAACCCGAGTTGAAATGAAAATACGATAAAGGATTTCTTTTTTTAATTATTGAATAAAGATTGTCAGAAGTAAGTAGATTTTTATGGTTCAAAACAATAATTCAACCCTGAATTAAAAGAAAGAAAAGAACAGACAAGTTGATTACTTAAGCATTCACGAATACTATTAAAACAAACACTATTTGTTATTTGGTATTGCGATTGTCATGATATGTGGTTCGTAGGCCTGAGCTGCATCCTTCCTTAGCCTCGTCTGCAGTTAGTCTCCTTGTCTGTTACGAAACAACTATTAAGAACTGGTAAGAGGTATGATGTTAATAGAACTACATGCATGTTTTAGTATAGCAAAATATTTTACGCTGTCGGTATTGCATTAAAAACCAGCTATCACCATCGTGTTTCATTTGGACTCGCAGGTCATCTCGTTCACGTTAGCTCATTGCACATTATATATTTTAACTGGTTCTAAATGAAGAACGAAGTCAAGAAATTTCCCTAGCATTTTTTTTTACTATGATTGTAACGCAAATTCGTTTGTATTTGTTAAGAATCAGATAGAAATATTCGGTATAGGAATTTTCATCAGACATTTTTCGTTTTAAGGCGGAGCAGCTCTCTAAAATGCACCAATGTCTTTAAAAATGCAAGGCAATTTCCTTTGGAGAGCTGATAGGCTTTTGTTCAATGTTGGTAGACCTCGACGCGAAATTGCTTTCCTACCGCAGTTCCGGAAGCCAATATGAATATTAATGACTTACGTCTTCGGAATAAAAGTACGCATGTGCGTCTTTAAAAAATTGTGGTCGTTCGCGTTGCCATGAATAAATCAGTACCTTCAAAATGCCGGTAACTTTTTATTGGCCTTAGGCTTAGTTTTATATCTATATCCAATTCTTAAACACCAAACAAACTGACATTAATGACAATTTCGCCTCCGGATCAACTAACTTTCGACAAAAGCATGTCAGATCTCCTTTGGGATTTGACTAGTATTTGATGCGTTGTGGAGAGCGGCTACGTAGTAAATGTGAAAACTCTACATTTAATCAGACAATCGTAGAGGACAAGTTTTATAAGTTTTCTATTTTTTCAATCCCTGTTTATTGTTGTTTTCTGTTCTTCGAATTTAAGAAAATAAATTTTGGCAAACAACGACCCTTGTCAAAAATTTGTTTGAATACAAAAAAAGTCCTCTGTTGGTTACATGTTAGAGTATAATCCCCCCTCTCCTTTAAAGAAATGTTACCAATTAATTACTCTTCAAAACGAGCCAATGGTGATATCAAGATAAAGCACTTCTTCGGATTTCTGACAGTATTCGACATTTCAGTTTCTATCAAAGCACTTCAATTGTTATTGATGGGTGCGCAAACGGACATTCGTGCTTCGAAACGAATCTACCTGTCTTTTTTCTCTGAATTGACACACCTTTTAATATCCATATCACAATTCCTCGTTTATTCTTTATCAAATAAAAGTCGTCCCAGAATCATTTCCATTCGTGATAGCAGCCGTGGTGGTGATCACTGTAAATGTTCCTCTGTAACATTGCAATATGTATCGGACATCTGAAGGTTCTTTCTTTGCGGAGGGGGTTCTCCTTCTTATCCTTACAGTTATCCTTCAGTCTTCGATTTGTGTTCAAGATATTCAGTTTGTTACCCAGCCTGCTGATGTGAGTGTGAGGGAGGGTGAGACTGCATCATTTACCTTTACCTTGATATCAAACCTTTCCTTCTTGGGTGTGAGTTCTTATTGGGAAATGAATACAAAACCCATCTTCACGAGTGACATGTACAATGTCTCAACTATATCATGTAATGACACCAACAGAGTTTCATCTCACCTAACCATCCATCGAGTCCAAAGAGACATGGACAGATTATACAGATGTTGGATAATGATAACAGTCGCAGATAATGCTCCCATTGCTCATTCATCAGAATTTGCCAACCTTGAAGTCTTGTACTTCTTAAAAGAAAATGAGTTGGTTTGCAGAGGACCTTCAGGGTTCCATCTTCAGGAATATGACAAAGTTACCATCGAATGCCTAGGTACCCAGAGCAACCCACAAGCTAAACTGAGATGGCTACAATCTTTTGACGTGTCTCCTTCCGGATTTACCCAGACAGGATCACTGTTGATTGGCAACATAACTGCTACTCCATTGCTTCACAAGAAATCATTGATCTGTGTTGCCGAGAGTGAAGCTTTTCCTGGAGATCAAGTGAGTTGCTCGCTTGGTCCATACACCGTGGTTCACACTCCTGTTATAGAGGTCATTCCATATCAAGCTGAAATAACATGGCCTTTAGTGACTGAATTGACGTTTCAATGCATTGCAACAGGATATCCTGAGGTATACATGTAAAATTGGTCATGCGATCCAGAAGAGATGTTTTCCCAATGCTCATCTAATATGCGGAACATAACCATCATTCTCAAGGATATTGAAAAAGAAGAAATCGCAAACCTTACCTGTAAGGCAACAAACGAGATAGCAACTTCAAGGAACAGCTCAATTGTACATGTAAGGTACACTGTGGAGCAACTGCTTGATGTCTGCATGTCGAATTCGATTTATTTACCACGGATGGCAGAAAATGGGTTTCCAACGCTTTACTACGATGACACATTAGATGCATTTAAGTGCCATGTAGAAGTTCATAATATCAACGATGAAGTTATATTCCAGTGGTTCCTGGATGGTCGTCCAGTTTTTGAAAATGGAGGAAAGCATGACCTTGTTATGTCGTCAGATGGTTACACTCATCTCATTGCATACAACACGATTAGAACACAACGACAAAGCATTATCGCATGTAATATCAGGTCTCATACATCATATCGTTTATATTTTAAAAAAATTGTGGCATGCACATATGTAAGTGCTTTTACGGACCCGACGACAATCGTCACAGATTCCCCTCAAGAAATCACCGACCTTGTAGTTTTCAGTCAAGACGAGCATGCCATTAAATTTATGACAGTTGTGTACATTTCAGTAGGATGTGGGATGTTGTTTTTCCTAAGTTTCGTCATCACTGCTTGGCGAACGTCAGTATGCAGAAAAGCGGACGTCACTTCATCGGCTACTGTTAACTCTTACTGTGCCAGGTCCAATACCCCTCTAGTGCCAGGGATATTCGAGGAAAAATTGACCGAAACGTAAGCAAAGTCTGATTTTAAAACGGTCATAACTCTTTACCCGTACGTTGTATAACGAAACCTTCTACACATGAAATGATGCATGGTTCATGGACTTTATGATCATGTTATGACCTTTCAAATTTGCGTTTGGAAAAATTGAGAAAAGATGAAATATTTTACACCGTTTTTTTCAATAAGTAAAACCTAGAAAATTATGATTTCATGAACATTTCAAAGAGTAAATAACCCAAGGAATTGTAGAGATACCAAGAAATTAAGAAAATGATATGAAAGTTCAATGTTTACCCTTTCAAATGACGTATCTATTGATGTAACTGAACAAACAAAAATGTGAAAAATAATGCTCTTTTGAATGAAATACTATTTTGCTATTCAAGTTATTTCCTCTGAAATACGAGAGGGTTTATACACACACAATTGAAACCATCCTTTTCCAAAAAAGGGCATTGTCGTCGATCAAGTGACCAATCACAGCACAGCTGCGATCCCCACGCAAACACACACAATAATATATTAGAGCCATGTATCTTCACAGTGCAGCCAACCGTACCCTTACATTCGTGTAGTCTTCAAAACAAGACCCTTGTTTATTTAGAATGCGCGGTATTCCGCAACAAAATTATTGGTGCAGAGTAAGTTTTATGTCATTTCTATTCTTGCCAATATTGTCGTAATGCAAAACATGCTTTATAAAAATCGTAACCTGGATACGATTTGTGGTGTTCGATGCACTCAACTGTATACTGTTTTGGATAATGTAGGCGATTTCTATCCAGTGTCGGCAACAAACATTTGCGACCCACTCAACTATCGTTCTATAGCATGAATCAGTGTAAAGTTTGGTCATATTTTGTCAGGGTCTATTCGTCGTACATACGGGCTTTCATACTGTAACAAAGGCATTGCCAGTCACAAGGAGACAAAATATAGAAAACTAAAGATGATATATTGAAATATAGATAAAGAGGGATCGGACAGATTCAATACTAATACCCCTTTCATAAACCTATGCTGATAATTCAATAAAAATTGCGTTCATAAACTCCGCATTATTTTTACGAGTGCCCGTCCTGAAAAAGGAGGATAATCGTCATGGAAACCGCACACACCCCCTCCGATGCGGTTGCGTTTGAAAAGGGTGACCTTCTGACCGTACCATGGCAATTATCCGCATTATTTGGAAATGCGTTCACAAACTCAAAATCTTGTCCTGATGCTGCTATTATGCGGATAATAGCAGCATCAAAATAATGCGGATAACTCTGGTCCTCTTCCAATTTTACGACCAAATTATGCTGCTATTCGCCGCATAATTGGGTTTATGAAAGGGGTATAAGCCTATTTGTTCTGTATTTGTTCTGTATTTGAAGCCCTATGGGATCACTATTTGATATAAAATCGTAGCTGAACAGTGAAAGAACGATAAACATAACATGTAGAATTCACTCTGTGGACATTTCATGATGGGGGTGAAATATTCATTATATCTGTTTCGGCATTAAAAAGAATAATGTTCGACCAAAGTAGCCACCTGTCTGATAGCGACTACACGTTATTGTTCATGCCACCAAGTCATGAACAATAGATGCCCAGACTCCCTTTTATGAGGAATGTCTAATCCACGCTCCCTCCTGACCTATTATCGAGGAAAGCAATTTAGCACAGGATGTTCATAGAAATTGGGCCACGCGCGCGTCTTTTGATTTGACAATTGAATACTTTCAAAGGTTCCGATACGAACAATAGCTTTTCTCTCCGTTGAGATCAAGATTAAAATTCCTCTGTCGCTTTCCCCAACACCTTCCATTGACTTATTGCCATTAAAATGCATAATTTTTATTCAAATATTTGTTTCGACTTTAAGACATTTAGCATCAACAATATGCTTCAAATTTCCTGTAATCTAAATGATGATGATGATAGGGATGATGGTAAAGATGTCATGGATAATGTCGAGAATGATAACAAGAAATCAAGGGGGAAACAGCACACCTCCACCACCACGACCACCACAAACACTGGCATCGTTACTTCCACTTATCAAAAGCACAAAGAAAAATAGTTTAAAATAATTAAATCAACTTGTAGCTGAAGCCTATTTTGCATATTTAGAAATAAAGGATAAAGATGAAATTTAAGATTGAAGAAATGTATAGGCTATAATCCTTGACAAATCAAACATACAGAAAATTGAAAGATAAAAGAGGGAAAAGAAATAACGAAGCAATGGGGTGTGAAGGTAGAAATTACTAACAATTTGTAGAAAATTAGATCTTTATCATTTGTTGAACCTTTGTTTATTCAAATAAGATGTTTGTAATGGATCATCTATCGGAAAAGTAAGATATTGCTTTCGACAATATCAGAGATTATATTTACTACACCTCTTATTTGTGATATCGATAATTACCCCGTCATTGAAACTATCAATGTAGTAAAAATTAATTTTACTTCCCCTTTCCTGTCAAAAAAGGCATACGTTCAAATGTTATTGGGTTGGATTCTGTCGACAACAATGAAATTTCTGTCTACGAAATCCCCGATGTCGATCTAAGCAGACACACATCGATCGAGAGCGAATCGAGCTTTAGGCAATTTGACACAGTCAACAGGCAGCTGAGCTTCATGAGTTACATGGAAAAAGAAGAAGATGAAGGGGAAACAGAAGGAAGAAGTAGAAAAGGGGAAAAGGGGAATGATAGCACGTCAGCATCATACTCTAGTTCTGAAAATCAGGATATTTGTTATTTGTGTCATGAGGATGCCAGATAGAAAGTGTTTGCATACATAAGAGTTTATTATCAAAATTTTACTGTACATGTATTAATATATTTCAAATGTTTAAGTACACTATGACACTTCCTGGAAAATGACAGGATAATGAAATATTAGCGTAGGCAGGGGGCAGGAAGTTGAAGCGCAAAAAGTTGGATCTTTATCAAATTCTAATAAAAACAAGAAAAAAAAACTCCCTCTTTTCTAGAACCTTAATCAGTGTCAACTCAATAAACTTTGCTGTGATTATAATTATTATGAAACTTGTTATTATGAACGCCCCTCCGGCGAATAAGATGTAGAAATTTAAAGGTTAAATTTTAACAATCGAAAGAGGTATTCTAGGGCTCATATTGCTTCCCAAAGTGCCCCCTTCAATCTGAATACCCTTTTAGGATCTCAAAATTTGACGCCTCCTTTTTCCGTTAATATGCCCCCCCCCCCTTAGTTTGAAGTCGATCTGGATCCCCTAATTTCAAGACCATTTAGGTGCTCCCACCCATAGTTTAATATCGAATTTGGCCATTCCCTTATTTTAAATTAATATGGCGCCCTTATTTTTTGCGACCCTTACTTTCTTGTAATTTTGGTCATTTTTTTTTTAAACAAGTTCAAACCTAGTTACCTATTAGTCCAGTCAATATAGGGTTTGACCCACCACTATTTGCAACACTGGATATTCCACTGCAATGCTTTCCAGGAAGGTCCCCTGAACAACATATTAAAAGTCCCCCAAAATCCAAGCACTGGAAATTTATGAAATTTGCATATTATGCAAATTAGCCATAAAAAGTTAGAAAAATAAGGAAAATAGTCCAAAAATTACAAATTAAGTGTCCAAAACAATTTTATTTGAGCGAAAATTCATGATAAATAACTTTAATCAATGTTTTTAATCAAAAGTGCAAAAAATCTACCTTATTTGCATAATATGCAAATAAGCATCCTTATATGGAAAATTGTCAAGATATTATTTCTCTCATTGACTGCTTGAAAATTTCAATAATGTTGAAATTTACATGCTGCTATCACTAAGGACGTTGAATAGATTTATATTAAGCTTAGTTTCTGTAGTGTCATTTGCATATTATGCAAATAAGTATGTAATAAATATTCAAGAAAACACACTGGTGATACATTCCTAAAAAATGCAAGTAGATTATCTATTGAAATTTGAATATGGCAATGCCTTAAGTTACAGGAAGTTAACACCATATTAAAAGCCATTAAATAGACAAGCATAGGAAAATCACAAAATTTGCATTTTATGCAAATTAGCCATAAAAATTTGCAAATGAGGAAAATAATCCCAAATTTGGAAATCAAGTGCGGAAAACAATATAAATTGAATGGAAGTTCATGATAATCTTTACAAATTTAATAATTCTTCAAATAAAAAAATGTAAATAAATCTACATCATTTGCATATATAATTATGAGCATCCTTGTATGAAAAAAACAACCCAGAAATTTGTATTTTTCTCATACAAACAGTTAAACCCTCATTCCAAAGAGACCAAGAGCTCTGAAAGACTGCTGTAAGACCATAAAACTTGCTTGATCTTTCAACGAACTTTTAAAGATATCTGATGTCTTTCACGATTTCTGATAGAACTTTCAATGGTCTTTGTGGTCCTCGTGAGTCCAAAACTTTTCGAAACGGTTCAAAACAGTCTTTCAGGAAAATTGTTTTTGCTGGCCTTTCAGTGGTCTTTCAATGAACTTTCAAAGTTCTTATTAGTCTTTCTATGATCTTTCGGCAGTCTCTCGAGATTTTTTCAGAGATTACTGTAAGACTCATGAGAGATCATTGAAAAATCATCAAAAGATAATTGAAAGACCAGGCAAAGTCTATGGAAAGAATTCTGAAGGATCACTTGATGCATAGACATCTCTGAAAGACCATTGAAAGATCTCTATAGGACAGGTGTCTTTCAGAGTTCTTCGAGGGGTCTTTCTGAGCCATTCCACAGAGATGACAAAATTCAGTGATCTTGGAGACTGCTGTAAAAGACCTTGCCAATTTTTGGTCTTTGAAAAGCCCTTCAAAGGTCTCCCCTCTGTGAATCCAGATCAATATATGACTACTAAGAATGCCTAGTACATTAATTATCAGCTTAATATCTGAAGTGGAATGTACATATTATGCAAATAAGCATCCGCCATGTTAAAAAAATCAAGAAAACTTGAGATATTTTTCTCTAAAACTCCACGTAGATTATATATATGTAACCTTGCTTGGTTGATATTGACTTTTTTCATGAGCAGTTACCACCGGAGGAGATACCCCACTCATATTGTGCAATGATGAGTCAGTTCTACATGGTTCTCACTGTTTGAATGCTTCATATTTCTACCCAAGTCCTGCTCTCTCCTTGACTTGGTAGAGTCTTTGCGTTTCTTGCTAGTATAGTCCACGCTAGCATGCTCCTTGATTGTCAAGTGATCAGTACAAGATGTCACACCCAGTACAAATAAAAGCTCGTTAGCTTTGAATATTTGGTCCTTGTAGCACACCACTTGTCTTGGTGGTGAATATGAGTAACTTCCTTGGATCACGAGATCCCTGGGCATGGTTTATAAATACCAATGAGCATTTGCCCATACGAGCGACATGAAAGCCATTCATAAAGTCATGAAAAATGCTTAAAGTGTATATAGACATCTTTTCAGATACAGGAATCATGATTAGACGTCCTTGCTGAATCCAGTTGCTGCTTCAGGATGAAGCATCCGTTTTCTGTTCTTTCCTCTTTGATGAATCTCCTAAGGATGGCAACTATCTCCATATATTGTAGCTATAGTTTCTAAGCAAATCGTATGCAAATAATATTAGATGAAAATTGGTTAGATGAAAACACTTCAATTGATTATTTTTCCTTACCTGGGTTTAGTTCCTTTTCCAAACAACGTATCAACAAGAAAGGAGGAGGTGTAGCAGCTTTTATAAGAGATATCTACAATCCGAAGCGTCTCTCTGTTCAAGTACGCGATGACATTGAGATTATTTGGATACGTTTAAGACCACCTCGATTACCTCGGTCAATATCATGCATTATCTTGTGTACTGTATATTTTCCTCCTAAGCATGCAAAATCTGAACTTTACATTGACCACATTTTGTCTACTATTGACTCTTTATCGACAAAATATTCTTCTCCTGGATTTATAATAACTGGTGATTTTAATGATTTAGATATCAGTCAAGTACTTTTATTGAATAATTACATGCAGGTTGTTGATAAACCCACCAGGGGTCAAAACATTCTGGATAAAATCATTACTAATATTGGCTCTGCCTATAATCCAGTGAGGATTTTGTCACCTTTGGGAATGAGCGATCACAACTGTATCCTTTGGTGTCCTTTACTTCATTATTATGGACATTTATCTCATAATCAAAAGAGCAAAAAGACAAAAATTGTACGTCCTTTAACTGATAGTGGAATTCGGGAATTTGGAACTTGGTTAACCCATTATTCTTGGGATGAATTGTACAATACCATGGATGTATCTGTAATGTGTAACATGTTTTTGCAAGTCTTAAAATACCACATAGATTTGACATTTCCCACTAAGGTTATTAAATTTCATGAAAATGACAAACCATGGATTAATGGCAAAATTAAATCATTAATAGAAAATAGGCAAGAAGCTTTTTCAAATAATAATGTAACATTGTGGAAACATTATAGGAACAAGGTACAGAGAGCCATAGACTTGGCAAAGGATAAATTTTATAATAAAAGAATACAGAAACTTAAACTTAATAATCCAGCTGATTGGTACCGTCATATCAAACTCATGACTCATGGTTCTCAATCTCAAACACATATTGATATACCAAATCTCTCATATGAGGAACTTCAAAATTTTAAGTGTGTAGCAAATATTATCAATGACAGGTTTTTATCGATTGCATCTGACCTTCCAAAACTTGACAGGTCAAATTTGCCAGCTTATTTGCCATCACCCTCTGAATGTCCAACAGTACAACCATTGGATATTTACAATAAATTACGCAAATTAAATTTGCAGAAGTCAACTGTTTCTGGTGATCTACCTATCAGAATTATTAGAGAGTTTTCCTATGAATTATGTTTTCCACTATGTCATATTATAAATACTGCCTTTAAACAAGGTATCTTTCCACAGATATGGAAACTTTCTGAAATTGTACCAATTCCAAAATCTTTTCCTCCTGTGGTGTCTGATCTAAGACCAATAGCCTTAACATCTTACTTTGCTAAGACTGCTGAATCGTTCATTGTTAAGTGGTTGTTGGAGGATATATGCGATCAGATTGATAACAATCAATTTGGTAACCGTCCAGGTCTCTCTACTTGTCATTATCTTATTTCTATGCTTCATAATCTCTATACAAATGCTGACAAACAAAAAAACATCTCAACTATGGTGTTGACAGATTTTTCTAAGGCTTTTGATCGAATTGATCATAATATTCTTATTCACAAATTAATATGCTTGAACGTACGACCATGTGTAATCTCATTAGTCATTGATTTCTTGTACTGCAGACAACAGTCTGTAAAATATAATGGTCACATTTCTGATGTCAAGGACTGTAATGCGGGCGTTCCGCAAGGGACAAAGCTCGGCCCTGTGTTGTTCTTGATTATGGTAAATGATGCTTGTAACAATTGTCCCCTACCTTTCTATAAGTATGTGGATGATTTAACAATTGTAGAAGCTAGAAATCAAAACAAACCTTCTCAGATGCAAAGAGAGATTGACTCTTTGCTTGCTTGGTCTTTGGCTAATAACATGAAACTCAATCCTAGTAAATGTGTTTTTATGACTATTTCATTCATGAAACAGCCGATACACCAAAATTTCAATATCGACCAAATACCAATGAATGAGACCAGTATTGTTAAAATTTTGGGTGTTTTATTTCAACAAAACCTAAAATGGGATTCTCAAGTTAATGAAATGATAAAAAAATGCAATAGACGACTGTTCATGTTGCGTAAACTTAAACGGTTCAATTTACCCATGTATGATCTTATTACTGTGTATACTGGATACATTAGACCCATTGTGGAATATTGTGCTCCTCTGTTCCACTCCAATCTTACTAAAAATCAAACTGAAAACATAGAAAAAATACAAAAACGTGCAATTAAAATCATACTTGGTTCCAGGTACATTGCTTATGAGGAATCACTAGAAATGTGCAATTTATCAACTTTGGAACAAAGGAGGGTTAAGTTATGTTTAGACTTTGCTTTGAATTTAGAGAAACATCCTAGGTACTCATCTTGGTTACCTGTTGCTAGGAATATTGATTTTAACCTAAGACATGTAAAAAAATACTCACAATTACATTGTAAAACTGATAGGTTTCAGAAGAGTGCAATTCCATATTTTATTAATATCCTGAATGAATATCATTCCAAAAACTCTTAATCTGTCCAGTTTTAAGTGATTCCTTTGTTCATATGACCAAGAATTCCTTCACTTTGGAATGGAGTGTGAAATGTACACTGCCCATGCAAATTCTTTAGGGCAGCAGTTTGATTTATATTGTGCAATAACAACTTACACTGTCAGGGAATACCAGTGTGTATGTATAGTTCACATCTCATTCATACATGTATGTCAATTGACATTATGCCATGACTTTGCAGGGATAGGTGTCGTGTGGGCGGTACCGGAGCGGCGGACGCGACATCGGGACTGGCCCCTATGGTTTCGGAGTGCTGCAGTTTGGGGTGTGTGGTTCCGGACGGCTGTTGCTTGGTTGGACGGGCGCATTAGACTTATGGTCGCATATCCGATCGGGTTGGGTGGCTGGGAGGAGTGTGTTTCCCTGGGAGTGATGGGTGTGACAAGCTTGTGCCATGCCCATTGCTCCCGGTGGATACATTTCTCTCGGCGCCTTTCTCGTCGTGTGTGCGACTGGTGGTTTTTTTGCGCCTGTCCAGCTAGGAAGTGGCTGTTTGGGACCGAGCATTTCTGGGCTGTAGCGCTTCGGGGGTGTAGGGGTATGTCTCGGAGTCGCGTCCGTTGCTCTGGTGTTGCCCATTTCCAGACCTGTCCTCAATTTTAATTCTGATTTTAATTTGCATTATATATTTATGAGTTATCTTTTATTATTCTAACTTAATTGGTTTGGAGGCTTATGTATGTCTGTATCTTTATGATTTTTGTATATTGATAGTTTACTTTGAAATTTTCATGTTGTTCAAAATGGTCTTTGTATATATCTTATCTTACATGTATATGTAACAAGATCTTTACAATGTAAAACAATGTAAATTTAGCCTTTGGGCTACCATGAATTGTTTTTTTTAATAAAACCATTTATCTATCTATCTATCTATCTATAATATCAATTTCCTGATATTTATGGCAAATGGAAATTCCTCAGTGAGACAATGAACACCCAAGTAGACGCCAGCAGATGAAGGACTAAGCCAGATTATTGCCTTTCCAACAAGAGGACACAACATAATGGAACACCTTTAACATCACTATCAAATACCATCCAACATTGATTAAACAATGTGTACCCATTCCAGGATTTGTTTGCCACTTTGTGTTACTCATTGGTATACCGTGAGGGTATACAGAGGACTAAACCTTTCAGAAATTATGGTACGACTAAGGATAGTCAGGTCCAGATTTGAGAAAAGTAGACTGCCTTAGGCAAATCGTGTTAATGCTGAATTAAGAAGTGCTTTAACATAATTTGAGGGCGCTGAGTCCAAATTTGCTGTTTGCCAACCTTGATTTTGATGTTAAAATCCTCAAATTGGCAAAAACAAAATGGCCGCCATTCTACACCCATTTTTACTCTATTCTGACCCCCAAAAACTTGTAACAAACATGTTTGTCAACGGTTTTTGGTACTACTTGATCTCAAAAATAACATACTAAAAATCCACCAAAATCCGTATCCGGGAAAGTGGATATTTTCAAGATGGCGTCTAAAATGGCCGCCATATACTGAAAATTAAAATAACCGGCGCTTTATCTACCCTAGACACCTTTTCCGGTGCATACATGTATTCAATGGTGGAAGGCGAAAAAGGAAAGAGTGAACATAAGCACTCCAGGGTACCTGAAAATCCAAGATTGCGTGAAAATGGCTGCCATGGCCTAAAAATTCATAATTCATCTTTTACGTATTTTAGTGTCATTTATTTGGGTTATATTCATTGGTGATTTCAAGGGTCAAGAAGTAAACCGGGACAAGTTACAAGGACAGTCAACAGCCCAATGTCCAAAAAATCCAAGATGTCTTTCAAAATTGGAGTCTAAAATAGCTGTTGTTATCTAAAACCCCCCAAACCCGACATATAGTTTGTTTAATACCTGCCTTGGGCATCATGATGTTGGTGTCTAATGGGTCAAGAAATACGTTGGAACAAGTAAAAAGACAGTCTATGGTCCTTCATGTCCCAAAATCCAGGATGATTTGCAAAAATGGAGTATAAAATGTCTGTCGTTAATTAAAAACCGACACAGTTTTGTTTAATAACCGCCTGGAGAATATGATTTTTTAGTATAACGCATGGATTAAAAGGTCAAGTATTAGATTGGGACAAGTTACAAGGACAGTTAGTGGTTCCATTATGTCCAAAAATCCATAATGGCTTCCAAAAATGGAGTCTATATAGGCCGTTCTCACCGAAAAACTGACATAGTTTGTTTAGTATCAGCCCGGGGTATATGATTTTGGTGTTAAACCCATGGTTTAAAGGGTCAAGTAATAAATAAGGACAAGTTACAAGGACAGTCAGAGATCCAGCATGTCCAAGAATCCAAAAAGGCTTCCAAATTTGGGGGTCTAAAATGGCTATTGTTACCTAAAAACTGTCATAGTTTGTTTAATATCCGCCTGGGGTATATGAATATGTTGTCTAACCCTTGGTTTAAATGGTCAAGTAATACATTAGGATAAGTTACGAGGACAATCAATGGTCCTGTAGGTCTAAAAATCCAAGATGGCTTCCAATTAAGGAGACCAAAATGGCTGCTGATACTCAAAAATTGACATAATCTATTTAAAATCCATTTGGGAAATATGATGTTCAGTTGCTGTCTACACTATGGTTTCAAGGGTTGAATAATACTTTTGGATTAGTTACAATGGTATGAAATGGTCCATTTTGCCTATTATTTAAAGTTGGCTTTCAAAGTGAGTATTAAAAGACTTCCATCAGCTAAACTTAGTCATAATTAGGTGAACAAAATCTACACTACATGTATTGTGGTTTGAAGGCTGAAATAATAAATCGGAACTAATAAAAAAAGATGGTCAGTTTCCTTTTCGTCGTAAAAAGTTCAAAGCGACTTCTAAGATTGCGTTAAAATGACTGCTGTCCTCTCATCATGAAACCATAGGATAGTCCTGAGCACAAAAATGACGTGTCTTGAAATACTTATCAGTGAATTATGGAATTTTTTAGGTGAAAGAGTACCTTATTTTTTAAAGTTTGTTTTTGGATGTTTACTTATTGGTGCACCACCACTTATTATTCACTAATTCTTGTAAAACATATTTTCATGAGTCTTAGAAACAGAGACACCAAAACAGTAGCACTAGATGGGATATGAAGTATTGTCATTTTTGTAATAATGGTGGCCAATTCGAATGTAATTTTTGGAGCGTTCTTCAATCTTTTGACAAAATGGACATCTGTCTTCACCTATATCGACCCTTGAAATCATGAGAAATGCCCAAAAAAGTTCTTACATTGTAGGTAGATAGTATATGAACTTTTCAGCCAGATTTTTAAGAAATAGCATCTATTTTTAAGCCATCATTATTTTTGGGGGGCAAAACTGCACCACTGATAAACCTTGAAATTTTTCCAATGTAATTTTCCCCTTTTGAATCATGATTTTTTATGTTTTATTTTATTCTCGGTAGACCCCAAAGTTATTTCTACCAGGTTGATATTATATGAATTTGGACCATTTCAAAGTTACAACGTCCATTAGAAGCCATTTTGGAAGGTAATCTTGGATTCTCTGACACACTCACTGACTTTCTTGTAAACATGTCCTGATTCATTATTTGCCTTGAAAGCTTTTTGATTATTTTGATTTTGAGGATTTACTTCATTTTTGGTGTTGATGGTACAACGACTGCCGTTGTGGACGCTATGTTAGATTTCCAGGTAACCTTGACAACGTTTTGTAACTATAACCTGTGTCAATATAGACTTTGTTTAATCCTAACATGCCTAAGTTTCATGAAATAAACATCTAAACCCTAAAAGTTATGAAATTTCAAAAACTTAACCTCGGTTAAAATTTGATGTTGACTTCGCCGCCACCGTCGGAAAAGCGGCGTCCATGTCTTGCTTCTGCTATGCAGGCGAGGAAAAAATGGCGGACACGTTAAAGATATCCAATGTGAATATGCCAGCATCGCCCCAAATTATCAAACATTTTGCCATATTATTTATCAAATCAGCAGCTGTGAATCATGGCAGCCATCTTGGAATTAAAGATGGCGGACGAATCAATGGGACACATTTTGTTTGCAACCCTGGGTATAAAAAATAACGCATAGATCCCAATTTTTAAATATAATCACCCATAAAAATCGTTTAATATGGGAAACTGCATTAAAAATGCCGCCATTTTAATTTTTGCCGATTTGAGGATGAAAACGTCGGAATCAAGTTTGGCAAACAGCATTTTTGGGTTCAGCACCCCTGAATTACCTTAAAACAATTGATAAATCAGCATTAACACAAAATGCCTAAAGCATTTTTTCTGAGCACGTTTTCTAAAATCTGGACCTGACTAGGATGTCTTCTGGAGGAATGCTGAATTTCATAGTGTCATGCAGAAGTACTCTGGACAATCATACAACTCTCTGTACTGAAATCCGACAAGCAGAGCATAGGAGATTGAATGTCA
Source organism: Lytechinus variegatus (assembly GCF_018143015.1). NCBI lineage: Eukaryota > Metazoa > Echinodermata > Echinoidea > Temnopleuroida > Toxopneustidae > Lytechinus > Lytechinus variegatus. The sequence goes on along the minus strand of NC_054743.1, from coordinate 19,509,747 downwards.
ATCAAGAGGACTTTGACAAGAACCAAACCATTACCCTTGTCTTCTTCCGACACAAGTTGCCTCAATGAGACACTGGACATAAATTGTGTCGGAAGAAAAGTTTTATAGGAAGGCTTGCGCATGTTGAGCATCAGTAAGGTGAAGCTCAGCAATGCATGAAGGAGGACCATAGAATGGTTTGTAGACAAGCCTATAGTACATAATTTGTTGACCGGATTGGCAATGATCCAGGCTGTAACAACTAGCATGTTGGAAGCCCTTAATATCATGCGCTATGACTACATTGGAAGACAACAGATTTTTTAGTCTTAGTATTTACCACTGATCATGATGATGATGACGCTGCTCTGCAAGTCCTGCATGGAACCCTGTTGTGACCCAGACATGGCCAGAGTCAAGCGGGTGTAGCCAAACTACTGAAGAAATTGTTAAAGAAAACAATCTGCATGAAGCTACTAGGCCAGATGGAATCTCTGTTACACTTCTTAATGAGACTACTCATCAGATCTCACCTGCTATAAGTTTGCTTTTCTTAGCCTCCCTTCTGTCGTTCTCATCCATATAAGAAAGGGATGTCAGCTCTAACAAACTACTCACCAATTTCAAATAATGTGCTTTGTTCTTGCCAATCGCATCATCTTGTCAGACTAACAACATGGCTTTAGGACGTGAAGAGCACATCTCCAGTATTTCCCTTAAATACAAATTATATTAGGATAAATATGCATGCTTAGTGACAGCAGCATAATGATTTGAACAACAGTGAATGTGAGAAAATCAAAATATCTTGACATTTTTCATATATGGATACCTACTTGCATAATATGCAAATGAGGCAGATTTGCTAGCTAATTTTTAAAATAAAAACATTGTACTTATTTATTCATCATTAAAATTTTTTTTCAAATAAATTGCTTTTGACATTTAATAATATAATCTTTGGATTATTTGGTTTTGCATTTTGTTTACAAAGATGTTAAGGTCAATTCCATATCTTTCCTTTTCACCCGACAATGCTGACTGTGCGGGCTCAGTGTGATGAAAAAAATCTTACCCTCGCCTGAACACTTACTTTCAGAAATTCAATTTCTTAACGGTATGTTCTTCAAAATAAAACAACATGCTCGTGCTAAAGGGCTAAAGCTTAATTGTTCTATTAAAGAAATGAAATCTAAATCTTATTGAATTTTGTCATATACTGAAACCCGAAACGAAAAATTATCAAAACAATGTGAAAGCGTAACTTTTGAAAATGTATACCCCACTGAACTACGCACACCGATACAAGGACACAACGATATCCAGATCAGTGACTAGAGATCGCTCGTTTAATAGTTTGCCTAAGACGTCGATATCGTGGACATAGAGGGCGCTCATGCAGAAACATCTTATCGGAGAGTCAACGGGGGTGTCAAAAGAAAAGATAAAAGCGCACGCTTCCGTTTTCGCTGCAAAAGGGAACGCTGTCGTCTTAAATGGCAAGAGCACTGACCCGTAGGAAAGAAAAATGGACAATGGCACGCTGAGCGGGTTCGCCGCAGAATATAAAGGTAAAAACGCACGCACACCTTTGACAAGCCGCCTTATTCCCTATTGTTAATGGCTAATTTGCATAATATGCAAATTAATTTTCAGGCATTGTGATGAATTCTCATGCTTAGTGATGTAGCATATAAATGTCTACATAAATCAAATGTTTTCAAGCAGTCTATATGAGAACAATTACAATATCTTGAAATATTTCCATATAAGGATGCTTATTTGCATAATATGCAAATTAGGTAGATTTGTTTGCGCTTTTGAATAAAAACATTGAATACAGTTATTTATCATTACTTTTTGCTCAAATTAAATTGTTTTGGACGCTTAATTTGTTATCTTTGGACTATTTTCCATATTTTTCTAACTTTTCATGGCTAATTTGCATAATATGCAAATTTCATAAATTTCCACTGCTTGGATTTTTTGGGACTTTTAGTATGTTGTTAAGGGGACCTTCCTGGAAAGCATTGCAGTGGAAAATCAAGTGTTGCAATTAGTGGCGGGTCACCCCCCTATTCTGGCTAGATTGACTGGACTATATAATGCACATAGCATTTCCATTCATTTTAAAGCAGGATAAAAGAGCATTGTAGATTAAATGACTTGCTCACGGGCATAGCTGGCCGGGGATTGAACCCCGGACCTTTTCATGCATATATAGCCAGGCGCCTTAGACCACTCGACCACGGCACCTCCACCTCCTTTGTCATCAGGCTTAGGATCGATTCGGCCCCTTAAAGTTTATTTATTTATTTGTCGTTTAATTTTAGCAGGGTAGTCCTATCAGTTACAATAACTGCTCGACCAAGGGGCCGTGTATCAAAAAAATAAAAAACGTAATAAAACACAGCTTTGTGTGTGTAGTAAGGAAACTTTATAGACCAACTTTGCCTTATAGAATGATTACTTTTCGGTCTTTCAAAAAGTTTGACGTAGATATTTTTATTGGCGAGCTGCATGAAGTTGATTGGGAACCCTTTCTACTAAGTGTTAATGTTGAAGTCGGATGGCAAGTTTAGAAAGAATCGTTTACAATGGCGTGTGACAAACATGCTCCTATTGTTTCCATGAGAGCAAGAGGGGCCAAAACCCCATGGGTGACAGATGATTTCGTACGCTATTCACAACAGAGAGACCAATTGAAAGAAAGGGCAGAAAAGACTAGAAATAGAGATACATGGAAACAATTCAGAAGTATGAGAAATTTTGTGAATAATTTGAGGAAGAAACTAAAGAAGAGTTACTATCAGGAACAGATAATGGAAAACAAGAATAATCCAAAGAAGCTATGGACATTTCTCAAAACACTCACACCCTCTAAAAAGAAGTCTAATGTTATAAGGAGTGGTAATATTGATGGTACACAAGAAACCGATCAACATGTTCTTGCAGAAAAATTCAATGATTTTTTTTGCGACAGCTGGTATCAACTGTGTATCTGGGATCGATCATACATCAGCTCAAAGAAAGATGCTAAATCACTCACAGTCACAATTCAAACTTGAACATGTCGATGAGGAATTTATACGAAACGAGATAAAAGTGATGAATGTGAATAAAGCGACTGGCCTTGATCGCATTAGTATTAGATTACTGAAAATAGCATCCTCAGTCAAATGCTCTCATCATGCACTTATTTAATCTTTCTATAGATTCTGGCAAAATACCTGTGGAATGGGAACGTTCAAGAGTTACCCCTGTATACAAAGTAGTGGGAGAAAGGGATGACATGTCCAATTATAGACCAATTTCAATTACACCAATAATAATGAAAATGCTTGTAAAAGAAGTTAACAGTCAACTACTTGAATATCTCTAAAGAACAATCAGGTTTTCGAAAAGCACATTCAACAAACTCTGTATTATGTTACATCAGTGATCTTATATACAAAGAAATGGATAATGAAAATTTGTCTGGAGTGGTCTTTCTTGATCTAAAGAAAGCTTTTGATGCCGTAGATCATGACCAATTGGTAGATAAATTTCCAGCTATGGAATCAGAGATTGGTTCATTGACTACCTACAAGATCGTAGTCAATGCACGACTCTGGGAGATGCAATGTCACAGCCAAGAAATATACGATTAGGATTACAACAGGGTTCAATCCTTGGGCCCCAATTGTTCTCATTCTATGTGAATACCTTACCAAGTTCGATAAAGAATGGGAAAGTAATGATGAATGCTGATGATACAATGATTATTTACAGTGGTTCATCAGCAATGGAAATCCAAGCATGCCTCAATGAAGACTTGTATCACGTTAATCTCTGGTTGAAAGAGAATAGACTTGTTTTGAACACAACTAAAACTAAATATATGATAATGGGAACATCTGAGAAGTTGGGTAATGTTCACGAATCTTTTGAACTGAGTGTAGAAATCACTAGACTGGAAAGAGTAACTTCCTATAAATATCTTGGTGTATTCCTCGATTAATCCCTCGTATGGAATAATCATTTAGATTACATTAACAAGAAGATAGGATCTAAAATATCACTTCTCCGTAGGCTTCGGCCTTTCCTTACTCAGACATGCTCCAAAGTACTTGCCAATGCACTAATTATGCCACATTTTGATTACTGTAGTCCGGCTTGGTCCAATTGTAATTTGAATGTAAAAGACGCAATTGTCAAACAACAAAAAATAGTGGCTCGAATTATCTTACAAGTTGATACTAGGACCCCAACTGTAGAGGTGCTGCAGAAGTTAGGATGGGTTTCAATAGAGGAGAGATGGAAATTCCAAATAATCAAACTTGTTTACAATGCCCTAAATGGTAGTTGCCCACAATATATTTCAGATTTGTTTATCCAATTATCAAACACCCACTCATACCGTACCAAAAATGCTGATAGTAATGGGATCATAATACAAAAGTGTAAAACAGAGAAGGGAAAGAAAAGGATTTCAGTACACGGTTCAATTCTGTGGAATAATAATATTCCATCTACAGTAAGAAGGGCGGCAACCTTGCATTCATTTATTTCATCTTATTGGAGAAACCGAAGGTCTTATTCCAGGTTTTAACACACAATTCGCTAAATTTTATTCTGTTTGTATCGTTCTAATTGTTGTCCTTCGTTTTTTTCTTTTGTCTGTGTTTAAATGTAGCAGGGCCCTCTGGGAGAACAGTGTACGTCATTGATGAGGCTACCCTGGATAAATAAGACTTTATAATAATAATAATACATAAAAAAGTCCACAAAATTAACATAATAATTAATGAGAAAGAAAAAATGTAATACATACAAGTAAAATATAAATCAAAATCATTTATAACCTTATTACAACATAAAGTATTCATGGAAATCTTCAAAACGTATTTGTGTAAATGATATCGATTTACATTGTTTTTTTATAATTAAGTGAATTTGCTCAACGGAGAGAAGGGAAATTGTTTAACTTAAAAAACGGGCTGCGAGACTTATTATCAATTGCAACATGTACATTCCTTAATCAACCTGTGAAATATTTCAGATGTGTCTTCCTGTACATGCATTCACAACCTGCTGACTACTTTGGCAAGTTTTGTTTTTTTACAACTCGGTGAATTTCACCAAATTAACACCCGACAATCAGCAAGAGGCGATCTAGTACGGTTACACTTCGTAATTCCGAAGATTCTTTATTCCAAAGGTTTGTTATTCCGAAAGTTCGTAATTCCGAAACACGTAAATTGCCTATATACCTTGATTTTCGTTAATCAGAAAACGAAAAAGGGTTCGCTAATCTGATCATTTGCGGCGTTATTCCAAAGGGTTGTTAGTCCGAAAACGAAATAAGGGTAAACGTGGTGGAGGGTGGAGGTGGGATGTAGCTTTTAATTGTTATGAGGATAGGTAGGCAAAAAGAAGGTCGGCGGAACGAATTTTCGATGGGGGGTGGGGCAAAACCAAAAATGACACTCATGATAAAATGGGCATTTTGGTTATATTATGATCTGCGTGAAGTCATTGTGTGTTTTAGGGCGGAAATTCCGGTTTTTACACTTCGTATTTCCGAAGGTTTGAAATTCTGAAACACGTAAATTGCCTATACCTCGATGTTCGTTAATCCAAAAACGTAAAAGGGTTCGTTAATCCGAAAATTTGTGGCGTTATTCCGAAGGTTCGTTATTCCTAAGGTTCGATGATTTGAAAACGAAATAAGGTTCGATGTTCCGAAGGTTCGTTAATCCGAAAAAACGAAATCAGGTTCGTTGTTCCGAAGGTTCGTTAATCCGAAAACGAAATCAGGTTCGTTGTTCCGAAGGTTCGTTAATCCGAAAACGAAATAAGGTTCGTTGTTTCGAAGGTTCGTTAGTCCGAAAATGAAATAAGGTTCGTTTTCGGACTAACGAACCTTCAGAATTACGAGCCTCATTTCGTTTTCGGATTAACGAACCTTCGGAATTACGAACCTTTCGGAAATACGAACCTTCCGAATAACGGAGCTTGCAATTACGGATGTATGCAGAAATCCCAGGGGGACAGGGGGACGTGTCCCCCTACTCAAAAAGGTAGGAGGGGACACAATATCAAATGTCCCCCTACTAATTTTAGTCTTTGAAGATCTTAAGAAATATATAACTCAAAATGGAAATAAAACATGCATTTTGGGACGAGATGACCTTTTTTTGGGGGGGAGGGGGCTTGTCAAATTTATTTTCGTCGAAATGGCCTTAAATTTGGGGTGATAGCCCTTTTGTTTTTGCTTTTCAAACTTTCCAGACAGTTGTCCCCCCCCCCCTATCTTTTGGGAGATATTTCCGCCCCTGGTTTTAGAGATTAAGTAGAGCATAGCCTTTTCGAAGTGATTTCTGATTATGGTAAGTACGGTGGCTGATTTCCGCCACTTTTTTGTTCCTAAATTACTGCGTTATAACGCCCTGAATAAATTACGGCGTTATAACGCCCTATTACGGCGTTATAACGCTCTAAATTGCGGCGTTATAACGTCATATTACGGCGTTATAACGCCTTAATTTACGGCCTTATAACGCCCTAATTAACAGCGTTACAACGCCCTACTAAGGCGTTATAACGCCCTATTACGGCGTTATAACGCCCTATTACGGCGTAATAACGCCCTATTACGGTGTTATAACGCCCTAAATTACGGCGTAATAACGCCCTATTACGGCGTTATAAGGGGCCCTCAGTGATATCCCGACGGCCTAGCCAGGGTAACCACCTATCCTAACTTGTTAAACTCGACTCGGACAACAAGATAAACACCTGCTTGACCCGGCGCATGCACATTTAGGGGGCTCAAATTAACAAAATTAAAGGGAACGAAGGGCTATTTAGACCATTGTTTTAATTAAAAAAAGTACATGTATTTTGTCAAGGGGCCGCCCCAGGGATATCCCGACGGCCTAGCCAGGGTAACCACCTTTCCTCACTTGTAGAACTCGACTCGGGCAACAACAGAAAAACATCTGCTTGACCCGACGCATGCACATTTAGGGGGCTCAAATTAACAAAATTAAGGGGAATAAAGGGCTATTTAGACCATTTTTTAATTAAAAAAAAAAATTTTTTGTCAAGGGGGCCTCAGGGATATCCCGACGGCCTAGCCAGGGTAACAACCTATCCTTGTAGAACTCGACTCGGGCAACAAGATAAACACCTGCTTGACCCGGCGCATGCACATTTAGGGGGCAACTCGGTAAAGCATCTCATCAGCAGATTCCTCCGCCACTAACATAGTTCCGAAAGCCGAGTGTTACATGTATTTTGTTTTATCCGCAAAAAGTTTGTTCAGTTGTTACCCATTTTTTTTCTAGAATCAGTCTAATCATTATACATAATTGTTTTTTTTTTGTATCAGATTACAAAGTAAGAAAAAATGAGAATAGGTTGGGTCGAATGAATATCTTAAGCCTTCTGTTGCAGATCGGCATATCTGCATGCCTCGGAGAAAATAGACATACCGAGAAAATATGGGGCCGTATATCGACAGAAAACGTAATGTTGAAATATAAAATATGCGTTTAATGCTCCTCTAATCTTCAAATGATTCTCAGGAGACATTTTCTATTGCATGTGTAGCCTTCAATTCAATTAATCAACAAGGAGTTACATGTATACCCCTAAAAAATAATTGTATTATGAATTAACATGTCTCTTTTATACGATATCACCTGACTAATTATTGATTGATTGATCGGCTGAATTCCCAATGCGACCATCATATAATTAGAATTTATTTTTTAAATCTTTTTAAAAGGCCAAAATGTTCTAGCTAGCTTCGCTCGCTGGCGACTTATACAAATTTTCCACTTTTGCTATGTTTTGCTGCTTTAATATATTTCGTTTATTATCGGCAACTACTTTGAACTTAAATGGATGGTCTGGGCTGACAATATTTATATTTTAATACATAGAGTAGTATTCACTGAGCAAAATGCCAAAAATTTCATTAAAATCGGATAACAAATACTTAAGTATTTGTTATTAATTTACCCAAGCCAAATTCTAACAATTGTAAAAGGACATTTTTCTATAGGGGGATATCAATTTATAATCAGTTGCCCAATGAAATTCATAACGCACCAACTTTAAGTTCCTTTCATACTCTATTATGATTATTAATATTGAGCATTTGTATTTTTACATCTTTCTTTTTGTTTCCATAGTTTTAGTAAGTTTTTTTAAACACTTTTCTGTCAATGTATTTTACTTGGAAATGTTTTTCTTTTAGTATTTTTAATGGTGTATATTACTTTGTTTGGTAAATGTAGGACCCCAAGGAAGAACAACAGTATTTTGCAAACACTGCTGTATTGTATGTATCTCTTATGTATATTGTATATTTTTTTAATCTGATTTCGGAAATAAAACAAACAAACAAACAAGTTTAAAGTTTAGCAATATTTTGTGAAAACAGTCATCATGAATATTTATTAGATGGGCTGAGGATGTCACATCTCCACTTTCCTTTTTCTTAACGTGTTATTACATATTTTTTCCGCGTTATTTCGTACTTGTGTGAATAATTATTTCTCCCTTATAATGAAATAAGTTGCAGCAATTAATATCTAATGAAATAAATCAATTGACAATTCAATTTTTCTAGCTCTTGGAGGAAAAAATTTGAATAGACCTAATTTCATATAGTAAAATACAAAAGAACAAGTGGAGATGTGACATCATCAGCCCACCTAATGAATATTCATGACTACTGTTTTCACAAAAATTGCTAAAATTTAAACTTCAATAACTTTAGTATTTGTTATCCGATTTTGATGAAAGTTTTGGCATTTTGCTAAGTGAATTTTACTCTATTTATTAAGTTATACATACTTTCAGCCCGGACCATCCCTTTAATATAATATGTGGTGTATATACCCGCGATATGATAAAAAAAATGTTGGCCATCTGCAAAGTTTAAAAAATAACGCGAGGTCCCGGGGGCTCCGCCCCAGACCAGGGGGGAGGGGCACCAAAGGATGAGGCCCCAGTAAATTGCCCCCCCCCCCCCGAATTTTTGAAGAAAAAAATGTTTAGTAAACATTGTCATAATTCTCCAAAACTTTTTTTTTGTTCTTTAAATTTCGAAAATGTTCTCATCCATTCACCGTTAGCATTTAGCTCCCGACAATTTTGGTCACTAACATATATCTTTCAGGTCATTATATAAAATTCAAGATGTCGCTCGCGCTACGTGCTCGCAATAACTAATAATTGAAATAAGTAAATTATCTATTTACATGGGTCTTAAAAATCCAATGTAATTAGAGATTTAATTATTTGTTTTAGCGGGATACATATCCTGCGTGTTCATAATTTTCATAACTGAAATATTTTCAGCGAATTAGATTTAGAATTAGCCATTCAGTTCATGATGACAAAAAAGTGCTTAGAACGTCTAGGTATCATCCCTTCGCGCTCACACTATTCATTTGATGAGATATCATTTTCATAACCCAATTGATGCAAACAGCTAGTCCTTAACAGGTCCCTTTTCAAGTCAGTAGGGACACCATTATTTTGAAATAAAATTAGCTCGCACTTCTCGCTCGAAAAAAATGTGTGTCACCCCCCCCCGAAAATGTTATTTTGCCTCCTTATAGGATAAAAACCCTTGTGCCATTATTGTTCCGGACCCCATCCGATAACACTGCCCCAAGCTCCCCAAAAAGTTCTAAATCCGGGAACAAAAAAGAAATGACAAAAGGAAAAAAAAGGGAAAGGAAGATGAAAGATTATAATGGTCATTTTCTGCACACCATGTCTACATCAATCTCAAAGTTGGTCGGGGCACGATAATAAAATATTCTGTTCATACAATGATATGACCCTTTCGTTCTCTCTCTTTTTATGTCTATTCACCCTCCTATTCTTTGCTATCTCTCCGAGTCCCTTTCCCTTCTCTCTCTTCTATTTATTTATTTTTTAAAGTTTTTATTGGGTTTCCATAATTTTGTATAAAAAATCGAATATAATTAATACAAGTAATATAAAAGAATAGAATAAATGATATCTTCTATTTCATTTTCTCCCTTTCCTTTTTTTCTACTCTACCCATTGGCGGCACTAAGGGAAAGGGAGGAAGTCAGGGCAGTAGTTACCAATGCTCTAAATAGCCCTTTATTCCCCTTAATTTTGTTAATTTGAGCCCCCTAAATGTGCATGCGCCGGGTCAAGCAGATGTTTTTTTTGTTGTTGCCCGAGTCGAGTTCTACAAGTTAGGATAGGTGGTTACCCTGGTTAGGCCCCGTCTGGATATCCCTGAGGGCTCCTTGAAAAAAAATCCTTTTTTTTAATAAAAAATGGTCTAAATAGCCCTTTATTCCCCTTAATTTTGTTAATTTGAGCCCCCTAAATGTGCATGCGTCGGGTCAAGCAGGTGTTTCTCTTGTTGCCCGAGTCAAGTTCTACAAGTTAGGATAGGTGGTTACCCTGGCTAGGCCGTCGGGATATCACTGGGGGGCCCTTGGAAAAAATACTTTTTTAAATTAAAAAAATGGTATAAATAGCCCTTTATTCCTTTTAATTTTGTTAATTTGAGCCCCCTAAATGTGCATGCGCCGGGTCAAGCAGGTGTTTATCTTGTTGCCCGAGTCGAGTTTTACAAGTTAGGATAGGTGGCGGAAATGAGCCACCGTAGGTAAGATATATTCCGGTTTCATTTTTTGCGAGTGTAACGAGCGAGTGGTTTTGAAAAAAAGAATAAAGCTGATATTGTAAAACTCTTTTGATAAGTTATTGTTAAATGGGCATCCTTGAGAGGTGCTGCGAGTGTTGGATAGCAAGCTTAAACTTTTAGACATTTCAATAAGAAATGAAAATAAAACATTCTGAGCAGTTTTGCTATCATTAAAAAGATGTGCATCTAACCGAAGAATTTTTTTTACGAAATATGCTGACCAGAAAAAGAAACTATTAAGGACTGCATTTAGTGACTCGTGGATAAGGTATATCGAATAATGCGAGTGCGAAGCTAGCTCATCATGCTCATATGTATCTCTTATTGCGCTAGACCTGCAAATGTTTATTTCATTGTTTACTTTATTTATCCGGTTTAAACATAGATAATGTACAAGTACATGATACACATTTACAACGGCCAAACTTAACATTAAAAAAAATAATTACAACTTAAAAAACAAACTACTGAACATCGAGGAATGAAAATATATATGCATTCAACCAGAAAAGTATTAAAGAAATATTAGAGCAGAATTATTATCATAGAAGTTATCAGTTCAAATATCGCTAGGGGCGTGTTGATCCTTTTTGAAATTGTTTTGTCAAAGTTCAAAATATCTACTTAATGATCCAGTCTTCATTAAATGTTTACCACTTATTAAAACTAATTGTTAAAAATCGCTCAGCACGGGGGGGGGGGTGATTGTTTGTACCTCAAACAGCTCTTTTTGGCTAGGGCGGGGCAAAAAAGCCATCAGCGGCCATCATAGTCAGCTTATCGGAATGAGGGGTGGGGGCACTCAATATTTCACATAGATTTTATATGTGTGTACATATTGTGACATATAATATACACACTTAATTACACATAACGTTGATTTTTTAAGAGGTTGTCCGAACAGTGGCTTCTTAGCTTTGTTATAAACAAGAGAAATGTACATGTATCTCATAATCTCTGATTGAATAATGCGAAAGCGAGGAATGAACTAAATTTCAGGAATTTTGTCCTAAATCTTTGACATTCTGAGCAATGATTGTGATTATGAACAAGACGCGTATGGAACTAATCAATTAATTCGAGCGCGAAGTGCGAGCTGAAATTCTGATAAACTGTCACATAAGTAGTTTGTTAGAATTCATATAGAAGTAGACCTATACATACTAGGCCTAATGAAAATGCGAACACGCAGCGCCAGCTCATTAGTTTGACGATCTGACCTAAAAAGGAATATTTTGAGAACTTCTTGGAATACATAGAATTAGTACTACAAACAAACCTTATTTCGACTCACAACTCCAAATTACTTTCTTATTTTTTTTTACAGATTTCAGCTAACAATACACGTTTTGTTAATTTCACGCCATCTGTTTTTTTACATCATTGTACTGTTATTGTTAATTTTATGTTTTTACTTGCCACTTTAGCTTTTAGATTCCTTCATATGTACTTACTAATCTTTTTATGCATCTCGTATTTGTATGACGTGATTATGTAAATGAACATTTATCATTGTTATGTTAAGGTATATATATTGTCACAGGGCCGCATTGGAGACAAACACATTTTTCGAATAGGCTTCCCTGTTTTTAAACAAACAAATAAACATTAGTTAAAAAGGTTAAGGTAAGGTTAATTATGCCCCTCGTATTATGATGTTGCTATGTAAATGAATTTTTATATTTGAAGAGCTCATTTGCAAAAGGGGTTAGGTCCATTTTTCATCAAATTTGATTTTTTTTGTCTCAACACGCTCAATGTACAGATTTTTAGTAGCTCTAAAAGATGATACCAAAGAACAGTTGAAATTCCCATTAAAAGTAATATAAAATGGTGAAGAAAAATTACCTTTTTTTCAAAAGGGGATAGGTCCATTTCAGTTTAGTTACAAAATGGGTTAGGTACACTCATAATTTTTTTGGGAAAATAATATTTACAAAAAAATCAAGGCTGGTGGATTTCTTTTATACCCAATTTTATGTTCTCATGGTAGGGTATCATGAAAATTTAGTTTCGCATAATAATATTGCAATATGGGAGAATAAAAAGAAATATACATGTACAATTTGAAATCCACATGAAGAATAAAGTGGCAAAGAAAATCACCTTTTTAATCAAAATAGATTGGATTCATTCCAGTTTAGTTGCAAATGGGGTTAGGTCCACAATGATAATTTAAAAAAATATATATAGAAACAAATTCTCATAAGAGTATTGCAGTAAGTGAAAATAAAAAACGTGTTTTTTCTAGGAATGGTAAAAAGTGGACATTGTCACAGGGCTCCATGGGAGAGCAATACATTGTTGAAGAGGATTCCCTGTTTTTGAACAAACAAATCAACATTAGTTCAAAATGTTAAGAGCAATTTGATGATCTTGCATGCAGCTATTTTCCCCCATTTCCCCTTCTTTCTCTGTTATTTCTCTTCTTTCTCGCCACCCCCCTTCCTCTCTGTCCATCGCTTTTTGGGGCCCCTCTTGTACCAGAAACGCCATGGCCTTGAAAGCCCTTTCCGGGATGTTTTATAAAGATAGCAAGAGATACACACCCACGTTTTCCATACACACACGAACGCGCGCGCACCCACACACATACGTTCACAATCACTCCACTCACATCTGCACCACCTATAGCGTTTTCTGTCCCACTCTTTCTTCGTATCCATGATTTTTCCATCCTAAAATCCCAAACGCCAACCGTACCTTTCCCTCCATTAAACAAAAATGTACACACATCATTAGGGTATTAGTAGGGATTCGGGTTAAATCCTCTGAACATAGGTACTTTAGACATGTTAGATGTGGTTTAGAAAATTAAAACCTGTCTTTAAATATCAGCATTCATATTAAGCCTATTGAATAATTGAATTGACTTGTATATAAAACACAGTACGAAATTGTGAAACCAATCTCAATAAAGAGAGCGCACACCGTTGCTTTCATTGGTATAGTATTTAAGTATTTTCATTAAAACTTTGTTTATCTTTTTATCAATACACCTGTCAAATGGTAAGGTTGATATCTATTTTCGTTCATTCTGAGTTCCAATTAGCAGCTGAAATATACTACATTAGTCTGCAAAGCTTTTGGGGGATTTACAACACAAACTGCATGTGCATTTTTGTTATGCTTGTTATAATCTTATGTCTTTATAAACCATAACCTGTGAAATTATTATCATAAGCAAGATGTATGTAAATACTTGAAGCAAAGATTAAAGCGCTGAGTACATTTACTACGGCAATGTGATAATGTTTCTTAAAATAGCCTTGTAGATACTAAGCATGATTTATTTTGAGTAAAGTATACTCGCAAACAAAAGAAAAGTACATTTTTACATAAACATTATTCTGTATGCTGATGACTACAAATTACCACACGTACGTGATGCCTCACATTAGGCTAGGTGCAAGATCACCGTAAATACTTCTTTATGATATAGTGCCTTTATTGGATATATATGTATGCTTTTACATAATAAAGCAATTTAATAAACGAGATAACCTAACCTGTATAATCCCATCACATGTATATACAGACATATCGAATATCGAGAAGATTTTGTATAAAAAATCTACAGATTAATCGAAAACGATAATCCTTTTTACCGTATCAATATAACAATTATCTAACATAATAGAAGCGTATCATGAATGTATAAAATATAAGGACAGCGAATGCTAGTACAGTAAGTAATTTATAAAAGTCGAAATGATAAAACTTTACTGAGATATGTACACAAGATATATAATGTGAACGAATATGCAATATAATTTGAATAGTATATTACAAGGACAATATTGGAGGGCACATTAGATTTCACATGCTGAGAAATATAAACTATAATGAGAATCAAAACCTTAACATTCCGGAAACTACATGCTTTATCTTGTTCCACAGCATTGTTCTCAGTGTGAGAACTGATTTTAGTATAAGTGCTGTTATCATGACCTTATGATATCTTTATGACATTTATGACATTTATTCATCCATGCATGCATGCATGTTCAAAAATTTTACTTAAAAAAAAAACTAGAGCACATTCCAAAACAAATAACTATGATAACAATTAAATATTTTTTTATTGAGTGTAAGAGTTCAAACTGAAACTATGCAATGAGTAAAATCATAATTTATTCTGGTACATTTCCTTTTGATTGTTCATACTTTAGTTGGACCGTGCCTGCAAGTCAATGTTCATGATTGTGTATGCAATCATTCATTTATTTGATTCATGCGATTACGGATAACATATTTAAGGTTAACTTTCCTTTTATTAACCAATGATAACTTTTTCAATCATGTTTAAACTACCAATAAACAGATATTATAGTGTTTTTGGTTCTTTCCTCGTGTATTAAGCTATATGTATGTAGAAACATTAATATGGTAATACAGAACAACAATTCACTTTCGTATACAATATAACACTACTATGGATTTTTAGAATGACTTAGAAATCTTAATTTAAAAAGTGCCCATTTGGAAAAGAAAGCATTCAAACATATGATTTGAATAGACATTATTTACACTTGTTAAGTCTGTAAAATGATTTATTATGTCTGCCTGTATATTATCCTACTATAAGAATAAATCATCAATCTGGAGATAGATCGTTCGGAGAACCTGACAAGTTAGTAAAGAGAAAAACAAACTACTTAAAGCGATAACTATTTACACAAAATATACATATCTCTTGCATAATGATACTCATTATAATTTATAAGACGTATATCTGATTTTAATCTTAAGGGTCGAACAATGTAAACAAGTCTATTATCCTTTCCAAGCAAATGTACAAGGACTGTTATGGGCGGCAAAGCATTCCATTGCAGACCTGTTTTGGTTTTAATTACAATTATTTACAAACGGCCGACGTCCCTCTATCCAGTGGTTGTTGTCTGCAGTGATCATCTTTACTTCCTTGTCGACGCATCATTTACATACACATTCTTTACTTAGTGTCATAAGCACTAGACACATTTAATGCCAATCAATGGAAATGCGTTATAATGTAATAGGCTCCTAGATACTAAGCATGATATGAGTATTTTATATTCGCAAACAAAAGAAAATACATTTATTACATAGATTTCTGTTTAGTATGCAGATTACTACAAAGTACTACAATATGATCTCTAACATTGGGCTGAGTGGAAAAAACACTGTAAATAATCTGTGTAATGTCTTTTTTTTAATGATGTGATATGTGCTTGTAAAATACCAAAGCAAAGATATAAAATTGATAAGCTATTCAACTGCATTCTCGTATTTTACCTTCTTCTATAATGACACAATATCGAGAAGATTTTGTGTACATAAGTGTACAGCTCAACCGAATCCGTTATCCCTTTTAGCGGATCAAAATAACATTTACATATTAATCGTGTCATGAATGTATAAAATGATAGGATAAAGAATACAGTAAGTAATTAATAAAATTTGAACTAGTGAAAAACGATATATCAAACACAACTGAAACTTGCAAAGTATAAAACATAATCAACATTTGAACGCAAGTTAGGTTTTGCAGCAACAAATAAAATGAAATGTCAAACTTCTGGCTCGTGCCAAGAATTTAAATTTTCAATGTCAAACTTCCTCGGGTCGCCTTAACGTGCCAAAAACTATAACAACATGTGCAGGCTGTATAACTTCTGGCATCATGACTGTGCTATATCTTTATAACGCGTTCTTTAATTATGTATGCATGTACAGAATGTCACAATAATGAATCCGGGGGGGGGGGCACTCGACGAAAAAGTGGTGGGGGTGTGCCGCAGGCGAGGCAAAAAACGGGGGCCTTGGAGCGGATCTCCAGCGTGTGAGTGCGTATATGCATCCCTGTGGAACGGGCAATTGTTCATGGTGCAGCTAGCGCGACCTCCGCCCGGTTCGCTCACGCTGAAGGCGATGGTCGAAAAGCGCTTTTCACAAAATGACAGCTCCTTGTAGCAGATCAATGCGTAACGGCGTAACGAAAAATATGCAAAGCTTTGGAGCGGATTTCTTTTTCTTTTTTCTCGATAAGAAGAAAATGCTATGCCTTGGAGCCGCTTTCTTTGTTCTTTTTATCCTTATTAAGACAAAAATGCTATGCCTTGGAACGGAAATTTTAGTGTAAAAATGGGGGTCCCCTCCCCGGCACATACCCACTTTGCATTATATACTGAGTGCCCCCCCCCCGGATATGAATACATGCATACATTCGTAATTCCGAAGCTTCGTTATTCCGAAGGTTCGGATATTTACGAAGGTTCGTTATTCCGCAGGTTCGTATTTCCGAAGGTTCGTAATTCCGAAGGTTCGTTAATCCGAAAACGAAATGAAGTTCGTAATTCCGAAGGTTAGTTAGTCCCAAAACGTAATAATTAACAAACCTTATTTCGTCTTCGGACTAACGAACATTCGGAATAACGAACCTTATTTCGCTTTCCGATTAACGAACCTTCGGAACAACGAACCTTTTTTCGTTTTCGGACTAACGAACCTTCGGAACATCGAACCTTATTTCGTTTTTGGATCATCGAACCTTCGGAATAACGAACTTTCGTAATAACGCCACAAATGTTCGGATTAACGATCCCCTTTACGATTTCGGATTAACGAACATGGAGGTATAGGCAATTTACGTGTTTCGGAATTACGAACCTTCGGAATTACGAAGTGTAACCATGAATACAATGTATGAGATCATATGGATAATATGAAGAAGTATATAATACGAGTAAGTATTTAATGATACAAAGGTGTGACAACATAAGTCCAGCACTTGATTGGGTACAGAAATTATTTAAAGACAAGGGTTATATTTGAAGAAAAATTAGTCTGATTTCATATGAATTACAAAATCCGTAATTTGGGAATTGGGTGTAAAAAATGAAATACAAAAGTATATATTGTGTGTAAAATTATATTCTGATATGTCTCCTTTAGTATCAGTAATAATTTCATAATTCAGTTTGACCACGCTTGGAAATCAATGTTCATGATTTTGTACGCTATCATTCTACTCATTTGACTCTATCTCATATCTTCTGATGAACAATGATTAAGGCCAACTTTCCGATAATCATATTTATCAATGACAATTTTCTCCATCATATTATATTCTAATTCAGAACTACACGGCTGTGTTTCACATGTTTCCGAATGTATAAGCTTACAATATGTACAAATATTTATAATGTAATACAGAAAAATCATATTATAAGCATGTACATGTATATAACATATAACACTCAAAATAAAAATTTAAGTGTGTTTGCACAAGCGATTTGAGAGCGTTATATACACATCCTACGTCTGTTATGTGATTTATGGCTGCTTATATTGTATTATCTTGCAAGAAGTAATCATTCATTTATAAGCACATTTTCGGAGAAACTATGAAAAGAAACGAAAAACGAAACAAAAAAAGAAGATAATATGCTTTATATGATCATGAGTATAATACAAAATTAATTCAATGCACTTTTTGTTGATCGTAAGAAAACAAGTCTAACATATATAGACTGTGAAATGTAAGCGGGAAAGTGTGCCACTGCAAACCTTTTGAATTGAAATAAAAATTTTCACAGTTGCTCGAGGTCCCTCGATCCAAGTAATGGAGTGAATAGAAATTGTGAAATGAAATAAGTACATTCTCTAATCAATCAAGTCATTTTAGACCAATATGATTTCTACAAACACAGGAATTAGTATGTACTTTGTTTATCTGCCTTGGTCGTCTTTACTTCCTTGTAGACTCATTATATAGATACCCACCAGAAACCAGACTAAACATATATGTTCAGTCATTCATGGACGGAAAATGACAACTGCATTGATTGGAATGATAACTATGATATCAATCTTTAAACCAGACTAACCGCAGATTCAGTCATTTCAGAGAATGAAAATGAGAACTGTATTAATGAAAACGCTAACTAAAATATTAGACCTGAAACCAGACTAACAGTAGGTTCTGCCATTTCAGAAAATGAAAATGAGAAATGTATTATTAAACATAAAAACTAAATTATCAGTCCCGAAACAAGACTAAACATATATGTTCAGTCATTCCATGGACGGAAAATGACAACTGCATTGACTGAAATAATACCTATGATATCAATCTTTAAACCAGACTAATCGCAGAATTCACTCATTTCAGAGAATGAAAATGAGAACTGTATTAATTAAAAAGATAGCTGAAATATAAATCCTGAAACAAGACTTACCATAGGCTCAGCCATTTCAGAGAATGAAAATGACTATCAGTCCTGAAACCAGACTAACCGCAGATTCAGTCATTTCAGAAAATGAAAATGAGAACTGTATTAATAAAAATGATAACTAAATATCAGTCCTGAAACAAAACTTACCATAGGTTCAGCCATTTTAGAGAATGAAAATGAGAACTGTATTAATGAAAACGATAACTAAATTATCAGTCCTGAAACAAAACTTACCATAGGTTCAGCCATTTTAGAGAATGAAAATGAGAACTGTATAAATGAAAACGATAACTAAATTATCAGTCCTGAAACCAGACTAACCGCAAATTCAGTCATTTCAGAGATTGAAAATGAGAACTGTATTGATAAAAATGATAACTAAATATCATTCCTGAAACAAGACTTACCATAGGTTCAGCCATTTTAGAGAATGAAAATGAGAACTGTATTAATGAAAATGATATCTAAAATATCAGTCCGGAAACAAGACTAACCGTAGATTCAGCCATTTCAGGGAATGAAGATGATGACTCAAATATCAGTCCTGAAACAAGACTAACCGTAGGTTCAATCATTTCAGGGAATGACGATGATGACTAAAATATCCGTCCTGAAACAAGACTAACCTTAGGTTCAGTCATTTCAGCGAATGAAAATGAGAACTGTATTAATTAAAATGTTAACTGAAATATTAGTCCTGAAACCAGACTAAACATATTATGTTCAGTCATTCCATGGACGGAAAATGACAACTGCATTGATTGAAATGATAACTGAATTATCAGTCCCGAAACCAGACTAACCGTAGGTTCAGTCATTTCAGAGAACGAAAATGAGAACTGTATTAATTAAAATGATAACTAAAATATCAGTCCTTAAACAAGACTTATCCTTAGGTTCAGTCATTTCAGAGAACGAAAATAAGGACTGTATTAATGAAAATGAGAACTAAAATATCAGTCCTGAAACAAGAATAACCTTAGGTTCAGTCATTTCGGAGAATGAAAATGATAACTGTATTAATGAAAAAGACAACTAAAATATTAGTCCTGAAACAAGAATAACCGTAGGTTCAGTCATTTTAGAGAATGAAAATGAGAAATGTACTAATGAAAAAGACAACTAAAATATCAGTCCTTAAACCAGACTAACCCGTAGGTTCAGTCATTTCAGAGAATGAAAATAAGAACTGTATTAATGAAAAAGACAACTAAAATATTAGTCCTAAAACGAGACCAATCGTAGGTTCAGTCATTTCAGAGAATGAAAATGAGAACTGTATTAATTAAAATGATCACTCCAGAAACAAGTAACCGTAGATTCAGTCATTTCAGAGAATGAAAATGAGAACTGTATTAATGAAAATGATAACTAAAATATCAGTCCTGAAACAAGACTAACCCGTAGGTTCAGTCATTCCAGAGAATGAAAATAAGAACTGTATTAATGAAAATGAGAACTAAAATATCAGTCCTGAAACAAGACTAACCCGTAGGTTCAGTCATTCCAGAGAATGAAAATAAGAACTGTATTAATGAAAATGAGAACTAAAATATCAGTCCTGAAACAAGAATAACCTTAGGTTCAGTCATTTCAGAGAATGAAAATGAGAACTCTATTAATGAAAATGATAACTAAAATATCAGTCCCGAAACGAGACTAACCCGTAGGTACAGTCATTTCAGAAAATGAAAATAAGAACTGTATTAATGAAAGTGATAACTAAAATATCAGTCCTGAAACAAGAATAACCTTAGGTTCAGTCATTTCGGAGAATGAAAATGATAACTGTATTAATGAAAAAGACAACTAAAATATTAGTCCTGAAACGAGACTAATCGTAGGTTCAGTCATTTCAGAGAATGAAAATGAGAATTGTATCAATTGAAATGATAACTTAACATCAGTCTTGAAACAAGACTAATCTTAGGTTCAGTCATTTCAGAGAATGAAGATGAAGACTAAAATATCAGTCCTGAAACAAGACTAACCGTAGGTTCAGTCATTTCAGAGAATGAAGTGAGAACTGTATTAATGAAAACGATAACTAAAATATCAATCCTGAAACAAGACTAATCGTAGGTTCAGTCATTTCAGAGAATGAAAATGAGAACTGTATTAATTAGAATGATCACTCCAGAAACAAGTAACCGTAGATTCAGTCATTTCAGAGAATGAAAATGAGAACTGTATTAATGAAAATGATAACTAAAATATCAGTCCTGAAACAAGACTAACCCGTAGGTTCAGTCATTCCAGAGAATTAAAATAAGAACTGTATTAATGAAAATGAGAACTAAAATATCAGTCCTGAAACAAGACTAACCCGTAGGTTCAGTCATTCCAGAGAATGAAAATAAGAACTGTATTAATGAAAATGAGAACTAAAATATCAGTCCTGAAACAAGAATAACCTTAGGTTCAGTCATTTCAGAGAATGAAAATGAGAACTCTATTAATGAAAATGATAACTAAAATATCAGTCCCGAAACGAGACTAACCCGTAGGTACAGTCATTTCAGAAAATGAAAATAAGAACTGTATTAATGAAAGTGATAACTAAAATATCAGTCCTGAAACAAGAATAACCTTAGGTTCAGTCATTTCGGAGAATGAAAATGATAACTGTATTAATGAAAAAGACAACTAAAATATTAGTCCTGAAACGAGACTAATCGTAGGTTCAGTCATTTCAGAGAATGAAAATGAGAATTGTATCAATTGAAATGATAACTTAACATCAGTCTTGAAACAAGACTAATCTTAGGTTCAGTCATTTCAGAGAATGAAGATGAAGACTAAAATATCAGTCCTGAAACAAGACTAACCGTAGGTTCAGTCATTTCAGAGAATGAAGTGAGAACTGTATTAATGAAAACGATAACTAAAATATCAATCCTGAAACAAGACTAATCGTAGGTTCAGTCATTTCAGAGAATGAAAATGAGAACTGTATTAATTAGAATGATCACCCCAGAAACAAGTAACCGTAGATTCAGTCATTTCAGAGAATGAAAATGAGAACTGTATTAATGAAAATGATAACTAAAATATCAGTCCTGAAACAAGACTAACCCGTAGGTTCAGTCATTCCAGAGAATGAAAATAAGAACTGTATTAATGAAAATGAGAACTAAAATATCAGTCCTGAAACAAGACTAACCCGTAGGTTCAGTCATTCCAGAGAATGAAAATAAGAACTGTATTAATGAAAATGAGAACTAAAATATCAGTCCTGAAACAAGAATAACCTTAGGTTCAGTCATTTCAGAGAATGAAAATGAGAACTCTATTAATGAAAATGATAACTAAAATATCAGTCCCGAAACGAGACTAACCCGTAGGTACAGTCATTTCAGAAAATGAAAATAAGAACTGTATTAATGAAAGTGATAACTAAAATATCAGTCCTGAAACAAGAATAACCTTAGGTTCAGTCATTTCGGAGAATGAAAATGATAACTGTATTAATGAAAAAGACAACTAAAATATTAGTCCTGAAACGAGACTAATCGTAGGTTCAGTCATTTCAGAGAATGAAAATGAGAATTGTATCAATCGAAATGATAACTTAACATCAGTCTTGAAACAAGACTAATCTTAGGTTCAGTCATTTCAGAGAATGAAGATGAAGACTAAAATATCAGTCCTGAAACAAGACTAACC
Organism: Lytechinus variegatus; assembly: GCF_018143015.1. NCBI lineage: Eukaryota > Metazoa > Echinodermata > Echinoidea > Temnopleuroida > Toxopneustidae > Lytechinus > Lytechinus variegatus. Next base: position 19,487,187 of record NC_054743.1, on the reverse strand, counting down.
GTAGGTTCAGTCATTTCAGAGAATGAAAATGAGAACTGTATTAATGAAAATGATAACTAAAATATCAGTCCTGAAACCAGGCTAACCGTACGTTCAGTAATTTCAGAGACGGAAAATTAAAACTGCATCTATGAAAATGGTTTTGCTTTTCTTGTTTTAAACGAATAGAATACAACAAGTTTTATACATGTGTATTCTTGCATGTGTAATCCTGCATGAATGAAAATGACATCTGAATGCTGAATTGAGACTAACCACTTACATCCACTTACCACTTACTTTATATAATATTACATAGATCATCGATCAACGACCTTATAATATTAAATGTTTTGTTTTGTTCGTTTTTTCATAGGAAAAAAAAGGAACGAATATACAAGAAAGGATTTTAAAAAGGGAAAAAATAAAAATAAAAAATAAAATTGCTACCCAAGTCTTTATACAGTGAGTGGCAAAAATAGTCAATTATGACTTATTGCCAAACAAAAACAAGGAATGGAATGGCAAGAGAAAAAAATTACTTGGCGCCAATGATAACCAAAATGAATTTAATATTTAATGTAAACAAAGAACTAGAATTTACCATTCATATTATGACTAACAAATATTTGTAATCTTGCTGAACTGTTAATCAGTAAAAATCATATGATTTGTCCGAAATGCATTTCGCAGGGTAAAAAAGACCTAGCCAAGTTGATTAAGAATCAAACTTTGAAAATGTCATTTATAAGTGCGTCTATAAAAATAGAGTGTTCGACGTTTTTTTTTTCCAATAAGGGAAATTGTTCTAAAGAAAAGGTTCTTTAAACAATGAGTTATCGGAGAGTGAGCTTCACAACACGTGTTGTGTTGATGATTCGAAAACAGAATATGACATAGTCAAACCGCATTGCGGAAATGGAGCTGTTTTTAGCTAAATAGGATACCCACACCTTTAGATTGCAAACTTCACCTAACTGTTCATGCCGCGAAATTTTATCATGAATATATGCTCCTGAAAATGCAATACAATCTAACACATTGAATGTTCAAATTGTTGAATCTGAATTTCTACTCTTATTTCATTTTTTTATGCAACTATATATATATATTTTTAATGTGCAAAACTATTAAATCGATTGATGAAAATCAAGCGTTTCCTTTGATAACCTTTAAACGATATCCATCTATACTTTATTTCAATGTTTTGGTTAGCTGTATGTGAGGAATAAATTTATTTCTGTAACAAAATATAATTAAAACAAAAATACCTGAGCATTTAAGAAAGTTTGCACAGCACAAATCATTAGATGAAATATCAATACCCTACGTTTGACCTACATAGTCTTTTGTTGTTGTTGTTTATCTAGCTATGATTTCTCATTTGTTCCTTGTAAAGTATGGTTTAAATGAATCTTAGATTCCGACCGGTATTGTAGTATGTGACACATTTTTATGACAATATATCACTTTAAAAAAGGAACAAACAATCAAACCTCGGAAGTGAGGATTCAAAAAAGATTCTTAGTTAGATCATACAATATCAGGGCAACTGTGAACAGGAATTGGCAATACCAAAGAAAAGTAAGAGTGAATTTCTTACTAGCTCCAGAATCTGCATAGTATTCGATATAGCTTGTGGGGCTCGTTACAATACTGGCTGGCCTGTCACTGGTGCTGTTTACAGAGTTAGGTACATTATTATCAATGCGTGTTGTAGTGTCTGTGCTAGGCTTGCGAGGTGGCCACTCAAAGTCATTGCATGTTGCAGCACTTACAACTGATGTAACTCCATGTGAACAGCAAGCGAATCGAGTTTTAAATTGAAGGAAATATATTCCTCTGGTAACTTGACCATCATCCGCAATACTGTTCCTGGAGTGCAACTTCTGACCATTCTGGTAACATGATATTGTCGTTGCCGTACTACCAGAAGTGGCCCGACAGTGGGCTTCAAATGTGAATTCATGATTTTCATTTATATTGATGAAGCATTCTGCAGGCCCATGTGGTATTTGAACGAAAACTTTCTTCTTCACAGTTTCATACTCTACGTCCTCTAGACTATGATGTAAGATTGCCGTGAATAGGTAGCCATCCTGATCGAGTATCTCAACGTTATCTATAATAAGGTTGACGGAGGGAGATGTGTCTAAATCTGTTATTTTGGTTTTGAATCTTCGTGCTTGGGTCGGGCTTTTAAAGCCCCCTATATTATTTTTCCCATGAACGCAGAATGGCTCACGCTGTGATTCAAACTGAAGTAAGTAATATAGTATACCCAGAAATGTATCATTACTGGACATCGGAAAATAGAATGGGACAACACCACGACTACCTGCAAGCAGAGACACCTCTTCGGTTGTAGCATCCGCTCCTACGTGAACTGGACATCCTGCAAGAAGGATGGCTAAAGCTAAAATCATCCGCAGGAAGGTTAGTAAAAATAACAGAATAGTAGGGGTCCGACCTGTCGATGCCTTTCGGTGTTCCGACTAAAGAAAATGGTAATGAAATAGAAATAGTATGTTTATTTTCGCTGACAGAAAAGATGTTATTGCACATTGAATTTAGAGTTCATTTAACTGCGGATTAAAATAGGTTATTTAGATAAACAACCATGACACTATCCAGAATCTCAACCACGGTCAAAGAGAGAAAAATAGAAACATTCATATCAAAGCACTAGAGAGTCATGAATATTGACATTCAACTCTAATAGTTGCACACAAAATATATTTATAGTAAAATATCGTCATTATTTCACCAATTTCACATTTCAGGATTTTTGTTTACTTAACCATTCACTTGTTCTGACATGTCTGATGAGAAGGATATTGATGAATGTAGCTTCACCAGAGTATCGTTTTATATTAAGACAGATATATTTCGTTAAATCGTGCAAGTAAAGAGTTGATATCTTACCAAGATTTTCCATCCAGTGTTGACAGAAGTTGCAACTATTTGGGAGAGGTGTCGTTTGTCATAGACGACTTGTTGACCAAGTTGTGAAGGTTCTGATCTTATGGTTCTGGGTTAGAAATACATTGGTACGAGAAAATGCTTCAGTTGTTAAAAATTCCAAAACAAGCTAATTAGCAGAAGTAGAATGAATTAAAGTGTGGATAATTTAATGTACGTTCGAGAGCTTGAGAAAATTATCTGTAATATGCAATAAAATCTAACGTTGCTGTCAAACCATTGCAAAATATATATGAAAACTTTATTAGAAAAATATTCCACAAATTATATGGGAACCAGTCTTGATCGGAACAGTTTACATTTCCAATGCATAGTTAGAAGTTGTAACAGTTTAAACAGCTCATAACTGTTTGGTCGATTTTACTATAAATGTAGTTAATAAAAAAAAACTATTACCTGTTTAACTCCGACGAAGCGCCGTGACTGACACAATCATTTCGTTTAATGATGAGATTCGGAGGTTTCTGAGTAAGAAAAGTAAATGATACAGGAATATCATGAAGAACAGATATATAGATAATCCCACCTGGACAGCAAAACATACATGATCAGATATTAAAGAGATTTTTAAAAGTACGACATGACTTTGGATACGTATCCCATATATCATGTATATAGATATTATTACTTTGAAAATATTCCTTTTCATTATTGATTCAGTTATTTTCAATACCACTTATTAACCAGTCAACGGCTGTTAATGGTTAATAGAAATGTTATTGTATTTTTCTCCCTTTACATATTTAGGTTGAAATATAAATTCATGTGTATTACTAAGCTATGATTTGATAACAGAGATAAATTTTGATTGCAATTTTCAAGATGATTTTCAAGCGTGCATGAATAATCTCAACGAATGTGACCTGCCACCACAAAACCAACATTGAGGCACCGAGGAAGGTTCCCTGTATATAGCCAAAATTTAAATTGGTCTTCGAAGAGTTACAATGTCAAAATCAACTTTTTAAAAAAAATATCAATGTTCTTCAACATGATATCAACATTGTCTGGAGGTTTCACCAATATTGTAAATTGTGCACCTCAAAAGGTGCACCTCGTTTTCTCCTTATTCGCAAAGCTCACACTGAATGAATTATGTATCATATCAAGTACTCGTAGTTATGTTGGTTAATTTCGAGAGGCCAAATGACCATATAATGCTGCGGATGAGCTTTTTCAAGCTCAGTAAATATATCGAACTCAGTTTGAGACTCATTGTTGGTTTTGTGGTAACTAATTACATACTGATTTTAAGTGAGAATAACGATTTCGATTACTGTTACTCACTCTGGTTTGTCTGATCTCTTCAGTTAAGAAAAAGCATCTCGACTCTGGGTCTTCTGAAATCTGGTCACTGGTCATAGAATTGTTCTGGGTTTGTATGAAAGGTGGCACGTATCCGCTGTATTGCCATTTCTGAGGTCCGAGTGGGACAGGGCGGCTTGTATCATTGGTTCCATCATATTGTTTCCTAATCCTGCTGTTTTGTACTACGTCAGTGACATCCTGGGTGGAACCATGTTCAGATTTGTTAGAAGATTTCGACTTGGCACCAGGGAAAGGATTGGGCTCCTGGTTGGCGTGGTCATCAGCTTTATAAGACCAAGTGGAGAGAGCCCTCAACGAGAGTCCACATCTTTCATCTTCTCCGTCAGCTTGGATGGATGTGTTCCCATTATGGATATTCTGCACGTGTAGTTCTGATTTTGGGGTATGTGTTGAATGTAACTGCTTCTCAGGATCCGTCATGGATGCTGTTGCCCATTCTGATTCCATTGCTGTCCGATGGTCAGTTTGCTTTTGTTCTCGTGTCTCATCTTCAGCACAGGCGTTTGTGTTCAGGATTCTTTCTGTTAGCGTATAATTACCTGTATTTGGCGACGTATGTATCGATGTGAAATCATCACTATCCTTCATGTGCGCCCCATGTACTATAAGGTAAGCGGATATGTGTTGATATCCTTCTTGTACAGCGGATTGGAGTGGCGTCCATCCATCTCGATCTTGTTGATTCACATCAGCATCGTTGAGAAGTAAGAAGTCTACCATATCGATGTTACCATTGTAACAGGCTGCATGGAGCGGAGATTTCTTGCTCTCAGTCCCTTCGCCGTTCACATTATTTCCCTTGGACACGAGAAATTTCACTACTTCGATATGGTCGTATTGTGTTGCGATGTAAAGTGGGGTCATACCTTCATAACTTAAGCATTTAGCTCCTTTTGCCATGAGAAATTTAACAACTTCCAAATGGCCTTCAATGATTGCTACATTCAGTGGTGTCAGTCCATTGTTGCCTGCCTTGTTTACATCAGATCCTTGCTGAATGAGATACTCAACGATTTTAATGTCACCGTTACGGGCAGCAGCGTGGAGAGCAATCATCCCTTCGTCATCTACCTCATTGACGTCGGCACCGTTGGATATCAAGAATCGGACAATATCTAAGTGACCGGCTTGTACCGCAATATAGAGAGGAGTCATCCCATTATATTTCTTCTGGACTGCTCCGTTTCTCATAAGATGCGTCATAACGGCTAGATGTCCATTCTTTATAGCTGCATTGACTATCAGATCCATTGAATCTGCTTGTTCACATTAGATCCTTGTTCAATGAGGTATTCTATAACTTTCATGTGGCCTTTCATTGAAGCTCCATGGAGAGGAGTTATCCCTTTGTCATCTTCTTCATTTACATCAGCGCCATCAGAGACCAAGAATTTGGCGACTTCTAAATGTCCGAAGTATGCAGCTGCAAAGAGTGTGCTCATTCCGCAATATCTGTTCTTCAATGCACCTTTATCTAGGAGATATTTGACAGCTTCTAGATGGCCGAATTGGATTGCAGCATTGATAGGTGTCCAACCTTTAAGATCTGTCTTGTTCACATCAGACCCTTGTTGAATGAGGTATTCTATTAGCTTCAGATGGCCTCTTCCAGCAGCTCCATGCAAAGGAATCCTCCCCTCTTCATGTTCTTCTTTCACATCAGCGCCATTGGAAATGCAGAATTTCACGATATCCAGATGACCAAAAAGAGCTGCAGCATAGAGTGGGGTCATTCCATCATAATTGTTCTGTTTGGCTCCTTTATCAATGAGATATTTGACAGCTTCTAAGTGACCATATTGGATAGAAGCATTGAATGGTGTCCAACCTTCTGGATCAGCCTTGTTCACATCAGACCCTTGTTGGGAAAGATATCCCATTACTTTGATATTGCCGTTGATAGCAGCCCCATGGAGAGGAATCTTCCCATCATCATTTTCTTCATTTACATCAGCGCCATTGAAAATGAGGAATTCAACGATATCTAAATGACCAAAATACGAAGCAGCATATAGTGGGGTCATTCCATCACAACTGTTCTGTTTGGCACATTTATCTATGAGATACTTGACAGCTTTTAGATGGCCGTATTGGATGGCAGCATTGAATGGTGTACCATCTTCTAGATCAGCCTTGTTGATATTAGACCCTTGTTCAATGAGATATTCCATGATTTTGACGTGACCGCCAGTGGCTGAACCATGAAGCGGTATCATTGCTCTATCATGCTCTTCATTAACATCAGCACCATTTGAAATAAGGAATTTCACGATGTGTAAATGACCAAATTGAGCTGCAGCATACAGTGGGGTCATTCCATCATATCTGTTCTGCTTGACACCTTTATCTATGAGATATTTGACAGCTTCTAAATGACCGGAATGAATAGCAGCATTAAATGGTGTCCAACCCTTTGGATCAGCCTTGTTCACATCAGACCCTTGTTGGGAAAGATATCCCATTACTTTGATATTGCCGTTGATAGCAGCCCCATGGAGAGGAATCTTCCCATCATCATTTTCTTCTTTCACATCAGCGCCATTGAAAATGAGGAATTCAACGATATGTAAATGACCAAAATACGAAGCTGCATATAGTGGGGTCATTCCATCACAACTGTTCTGTTTGGCTCCTTTATCTATGAGATATTTGACAGCTTCTAGATGGCCGTATTGGATAGCAGCATTGAATGGTGTACCATCTTCTAGATCAGCCTTGTTGATATTAGATCCTTGTTCAATGAGATATTCCATGATTTTGACGTGACCTCCAGTGGCTGCACCATGAAGAGGAATCATCCCCATATCATGTTCTTCATTTACATCAGCTCCATTAGAAATGAAGAATTTCACGATATCTAAATGACCAAATTGAGCTGCAGCATACAGTGGGGTCATTCCATCATATCTGTTCTGCTTGACACCTTTATCTATGAGATATTTGACAGTTTGTAGATGACCGGATTGAATAGCAGCATTAAATGGTGCCCAACCCTTTGGAACACCTTTGTTAATATCTGACCCATGTTGAATGATATACTCCATGACTTCTACATGCCCTCGACCAGCAGCTCCATGAAGAGGAATCACCCCTTATCATCTTCTTCATTCACATCAGCACCATTTGAAATGAAGAATTTCACGATATCTAAATGACCGAATGCAGCTGCAGCATAGAGAGGGGTCCTTTCGTCATATCTGTTCTGCTTCGTTCCTTTATCGATGAGATATTTGACAGCTTCTAAATGACCTGATTCAATAGCAGCATTGAATGGTGTCCAACCCTTTGGATCACCTTTGTTGATATCTGACCCTTCTTGAATGAGATATTCCATGACTTCTACATGCCCTCGATCAGCAGCTCCATGAAGAGGAATCATCCCCTTATCATCTTCTTCATTCACATCAGCACCATTTGAAATGAAGAATTTCACGATATCTAAATGACCGAATGCAGCTGCAGCATAGAGAGAGGTATTTTCGTCATATCTGTTCTGCTTTGCTCCTTTATCTATCAGATATTTGACAGCTTCTAGATGACCGGATTGAATAGCAGCATTGAATGGTGTCCAACCGTTGGATCACCTTTGTTAATATCTGACCCTTCTTGAATGAGATATTCCATGACTTCTACATGCCCTCGATCAGCAGCTCCATGAAGAGGAATCATCCCCGTATCATCTTCTTCATTCACATCAGCACCATTTGAAATTAAGAATTTCACGATATCCAAATGGCCGAATGCAGCTGCAGCATAAAGAGGGGTCTTTTCGTCATATCTGTTCTGCTTTACTCCTTTATGGATGAGATATTTCACAAGGTCTAGATGACCGGATTGAATAGCAGCATTGAATGGTGTCCAACCTTTTGGATCCCCTTTGTTAATATCTGACCCATGTTGAATGAGATACTCCATGACTTCTACATGGCCTCTAGCAGCAGCACCATGAAGAGGAATCGTCCCATTATCATGTTCTTCATTCGCATCAGCGCCATTTGAAATGAAGAATTTCACGATATCTAAATGACCGAATTGAGCTGCAGCATACAGTGCGGTCATTCCATCATATCTGTTCTGCATGGCTCCTTTATCTATGAGATATTTGACAGCTTCTAGGTGACCGTATTTAATGGCAATATTGAATGGTGTCCAACCCGTTGGATCACCTTTGTTAATATCTGACCCTTCTTGAATGAGATATTCCACGACTTCTACATGCCCTCGATCAGCAGCTCCATGAAGAGGAATCATCCCCGTATCATCTTCTTCATTCACATCAGCACCATTTGAAATTAAGAATTTCACGATATCCAAATGGCCGAATGCAGCTGCAGCATAAAGAGGGGTCTTTTCGTCATATCTGTTCTGCTTTACTCCTTTATGGATGAGATATTTCACAAGGTCTAGATGACCGGATTGAATAGCAGCATTGAATGGTGTCCAACCTTTTGGATCCCCTTTGTTAATATCTGACCATGTTGAATGAGATACTCCATGACTTCTACATGGCCTCTAGCAGCAGCACCATGAAGAGGAATCGTCCCATTATCATGTTCTTCATTCGCATCAGCACCATTTGAAATGAAGAATTTCACGATATCTAAATGACCGAATTGAGCTGCAGCATACAGTGCGGTCATTCCATCATATCTGTTCTGCATGGCTCCTTTATCTATGAGATATTTGACAGCTTCTAGGTGACCGTATTTAATGGCAATATTGAATGGTGTCCACCCGTTGGATCACCTTTGTTAATATCTGACCCTTCTTGAATGAGATATTCCATGACTTGTACATGCCCTCGATCAGCAGCTCCATGAAGAGGAATCATCCCCGTATCATCTTCTTCATTCACATCAGCACCATTTGAAATGAAGAATTTCACGATATCCAAATGGCCGAATGCAGCTGCAGCATAAAGAGGGGTCTTTTCGTCATATCTGTTCTGCTTTACTCCTTTATGGATGAGATATTTCACAAGGTCTAGATGACCGGATTGAATAGCAGCATTGAATGGTGTCCAACCCTTTGGATCACATTTGTTCACATCTGACCCTTGTTGAATGAGATACTCCATGATCTTCATGTTACCACTGATAGCAGCACCGTGAAGAGGAATCCTTCCGTTATCATTTTCTACATTCACATTAGTGCCATTGGAGATGAAGAATTTCACGATGTCTAAGTGACCAAAATATGAAGCTGCAAACAGTGGGGTCATTCCATCATATCTGTTCTGCTTGGATCCTTTATCTATGAGATATTTGACAACTTCTTGATGCCCTTTGTAAATAGCAGCATTGAATGGTGTCCATCCCTTTGGATCAGCCTTGTTCACATCCGACCCATGTTGAATGAGATATTCCATGATCTTCATATTACCACTGATAGCAGCACCGTGAAGAGGAATCATTCCATTATCATTTTCTACATTCACATTAGTGCCATTGGAGATGAAGAATTTCACGATATCTAAGTGACCAAAATATGAAGCTGCAAACAATGGGGTCATTCTATCATATCTGTTCTGCTTGGCTCCTTTATCTATGAGATATTTGACAACTTCTAGATGCCCTTTGTAAATAGCAGCATTGAATGGTGTCCATCCCTTTGGATCAGCCTTGTTCACATCAGACCCTTGTTGGGAAAGATATCCCATTACTTTGATATTGCCGTTGATAGCAGCCCCATGGAGAGGAATCTTCCCATCATCATTTTCTTCTTTCACATCAGCGCCATTGAAAATGAGGAATTCAACGATATGTAAATGACCAAAATACGAAGCTGCATATAGTGGGGTCATTCCATCACAACTGTTCTGTTTGGCTCCTTTATCTATGAGATATTTGACAGCTTCTAGATGGCCGTATTGGATAGCAGCATTGAATGGTGTACCATCTTCTAGATCAGCCTTGTTGATATTAGATCCTTGTTCAATGAGATATTCCATGATTTTGACGTGACCTCCAGTGGCTGCACCATGAAGAGGAATCATCCCCATATCATGTTCTTCATTTACATCAGCTCCATTAGAAATGAAGAATTTCACGATATCTAAATGACCAAATTGAGCTGCAGCATACAGTGGGGTCATTCCATCATATCTGTTCTGCTTGACACCTTTATCTATGAGATATTTGACAGTTTGTAGATGACCGGATTGAATAGCAGCATTAAATGGTGCCCAACCCTTTGGAACACCTTTGTTAATATATGACCAATGTTGAATGATATACTCCATGACTTCTACATGCCCTCGACCAGCAGCTCCATGAAGAGAAATCACCCCCTTATCATCTTCTTCATTCACATCAGCACCATTTGAAATGAAGAATTTCACGATATCTAAATGACCGAATGCAGCTGCAGCATAGAGAGGGGTCTTTTCGTCATATCTGTTCTGCTTCGTTCCTTTATCGATGAGATATTTGACAGCTTCTAAATGACCGGATTCAATAGCAGCATTGAATGGTGTCCAACCCTTTGGATCACCTTTGTTGATATCTGACCCTTCTTGAATGAGATATTCCATGACTTCTACATGCCCTCGATCAGCAGCTCCATGAAGAGGAATCATCCCCTTATCATCTTCTTCATTCACATCAGCACCATTTGAAATGAAGAATTTCACGATATCTAAATGACCGAATGCAGCTGCAGCATAGAGAGAGGTATTTTCGTCATATCTGTTCTGCTTTGCTCCTTTATCTATCAGATATTTGACAGCTTCTAGATGACCGGATTGAATAGCAGCATTGAATGGTGTCCAACCTTTTGGATCCCCTTTGTTAATATCTGACCCATGTTGAATGAGATACTCCATGACTTCTACATGGCCTCTAGCAGCAGCACCATGAAGAGGAATCGTCCCATTATCATGTTCTTCATTCGCATCAGCACCATTTGAAATGAAGAATTTCACGATATCTAAATGACCGAATTGAGCTGCAGCATACAGTGCGGTCATTCCATCATATCTGTTCTGCATGGCTCCTTTATCTATGAGATATTTGACAGCTTCTAGGTGACCGTATTTAATGGCAATATTGAATGGTGTCCAACCCGTTGGATCACCTTTGTTAATATCTGACCCTTCTTGAATGAGATATTCCATGACTTCTACATGCCCTCGATCAGCAGCTCCATGAAGAGGAATCATCCCCGTATCATCTTCTTCATTCACATCAGCACCATTTGAAATGAAGAATTTCACGATATCCAAATGGCCGAATGCAGCTGCAGCATAAAGAATGGTCTTTTCGTCATATCTGTTCTGCTTTACTCCTTTATGGATGAGATATTTCACAAGGTCTAGATGACCGGATTGAATAGCAGCATTGAATGGTGTCCAACCCTTTGGATCACATTTGTTCACATCTGACCCTTGTTGAATGAGATACTCCATGATCTTCATGTTACCACTGATAGCAGCACCGTGAAGAGGAATCCTTCCATTATCATTTTCTACATTCACATTAGTGCCATTGGAGATGAAGAATTTCACGATGTCTAAGTGACCAAAATATGAAGCTGCAAACAGTGGGGTCATTCCATCATATCTGTTCTGCTTGGATCCTTTATCTATGAGATATTTGACAACTTCTTGATGCCCTTTGTAAATAGCAGCATTGAATGGTGTCCATCCCTTTGGATCAGCCTTGTTCACATCCGACCCATGTTGAATGAGATATTCCATGATCTTCATATTACCACTGATAGCAGCACCGTGAAGAGGAATCATTCCATTATCATTTTCTACATTCACATTAGTGCCATTGGAGATGAAGAATTTCACGATATCTAAGTGACCAAAATATGAAGCTGCAAACAATGGGGTCATTCTATCATATCTGTTCTGCTTGGCTCCTTTATCTAGGAGAAATTTAATAGCTTCTAGATGACCTTCTTGAATAGCAGCATTGAATGGTGTCCATCCCTCTGGATCAGCCTTGTTCACATCAGAACCTTGTTGGATGAGATACTCCATGATCTTCATATTACCACTGATAGCAGCACCGTGAAGAGGAATCATCCCATTATCATTTTCTTCATTCACATCAGCACCATTGGAAATAAAGAATTTCACGATATCTAAATGACCGAATTGAGCTGCAGCATAGAGTGGGGTCATTCCATTATACCTGTTCTGCATAGCTCCTTTATCTATGAGATATTTGACAGCTTCTAGATGACCGTATTGAATAGCAGCATTGAATGGTGTCCAACCCTTTTGATCAGCCTTGTTCACATCAGACCCTTCTTGAGTGAGATATTCCATGATCTTCATATTACCACTGATAGCAGCTCCGTGAAGAGGAATCCTCCCATTATCATCTTCTTCATTCACATCAGCTCCATTGGAAATGAAGAATTTCACGATATCTAAATGACCGAATCGAGCTGCAGCATAGAGTGGGGTCATTCCATCATATCTGTTCTGCTTGGCTCCTTTATCTATGAGATATTTGACAACTTCTAGATGACCGTTTTGAATAGCAGCATTGAATGGTGTCCAACCCTTTGAATCACCTGTGTTCACATCAGACCCCTGTTGAATGAGATACCTAATGGTATTCATGTTACCTTTGATAGCAGCTGAATGTAATATGATCTTCCCATTTTCATCTTCTTCGTTCACATCAGCGCCATTAGTAATGAAGAATTTAACGATCTCTATATGACCGAATTGAGCTGCAAAATAGAGAGGGGTCGCTCCATAAAATCTGTTCTGCTTGGCTCCTTTATCGATGAGATATTTGACAGCTTCTAGATGACCGTATTGGATAGCAGCATTTAATGGTGTCCAACCCTTTTGATTAGCTTTGTTAACATCTGACCCGTGTTGAATGAGATACTCCATGATCATCATGTTACCACTGATAGCTGCTGAATGTAATGGAATCCTCCCATTACCATTTTCTTCATTCACATAAGCTCCATTAGAAATGAAGAATTTCATAATATCTAGATGACCGAATTGAGCTGCAACATAGAGTGGCGTCTTTCCATTATATCTCTTCCGCTTGGCTCCTTTATCTATGAGATATTTGACAACTTCTAGATGACCGCATTGGATAGCAGCATTGAATGGTGTCCAACCCTTTGGATCAGCCTTGTTCACATCAGACCCTTCTTGAGTGAGATACTCCACGATCTTTATATTACCACTGATAGCAGCACCGTGAAGAGGAATCCTCCCATTATCATCTTCTTCATTCACATCAGCTCCATTGGAAATGAAGAATTTCACGATATCTAAATGACCGAATTGAGCTGCAGCATAGAGTGGGGTCATTCCATCATATCTGTTCTGCTTGGCTCCTTTATCTATGAGATATTTGACAGCTTCTAGATGCCCTTTGTAAATAGCAGCATTGAATGGTGTCCATCCCGTTGGATCAGTCTTGTTCACGTCTGACCCTTGTTGAATGAGATACTCCATGATCTTCATGTTACCACTGATAGCAGCACGGTGAAGAGGAATCATCCCACTATCATTTTTTTCATTCACATCAGCTCCATCGGAAATGAAGAAGCTTACAATATCTTGGTGTCCTAATTGAGCTGCTACATAGAGTGGGGTCATTCCATCATATCTGTTTTGTATTGCTCCATTAATGATGAGGTATTTGACAGCGTCTAGATGGCCATGTTGAATGGCAACATTGAATGGGGTCTGACCTGCGCTATCCTCCTTGTTTACATCAACCCCTTCTGCAATTAGACTTTCTATGATGCATGAATGGCCTTTGGTCGCTGCTGTATGAATAGGTGTCTGACCCATGTTGCTTTCGACATTCGGGTCCGCTCCATGAAGGATGAGGAAATCCACAATATCAGCATGACCTTCTTCAGCTGCTGCATGAAGAGGCCGAAGGCCACCCTTGCTCGGTTTATCCAGGTTTGCTCCCTTTGAAATAAGTTCCTCAACTTCTTTCAGGTTTCCGTCGAGGGCTGCCTTGTACAGTATCGTGTATTCTTCATCATACACCTTGTTCATGTCATGATTGAGTGGTAGTTCGTCTTTTGGCCCATTGGTATCCCTAGAGGATATTTCCCAGATGAGTGTGTTGTATGCTGTATCCCATTCTTCTAAAGCATCAATCGAATCTCTGTCTAACATTTCGTCCAGTTCAAATGGTTGGAGTCTGCAGTCTTCCTGGCTACACTTATCATCTGAAGTACACGAGTTGGCTGTGAAGGATACAAGAGTGCTGTATAACATTTCTTTCTGACTGACTGATTGACTAGATAGAAGAACATTTCCCCGTCTGTGTTCTCTTCTTGAGGTTTTATTTCTTCAATATTGAAAACCACGGAGGCTTTCTGCGATGGCTTGTTCTGTTGCGATGTGATCATCGAGATGTCAGTAATATCGACCCTGTAAGAAAGAAATATCATTCTAGGTCTAGTTCTAGCATGTCTTGTGAGAAAACCTATAAATCTAGTAACTCATCGAGGAGCGTATAAATGAAAGTATTCTTGTTTTGTATGTCACTTTAAAGAATGGAAGAATTTTGAGGGACCAATAGCGAAATAGATTAGATCCACTTGACTAATGTTTTATGTAATACTATATACATACTTGGTAACATATCAAAAATGAAATGCAAGATTGACTGTTCATGTTATACCAATATATATTTTTTAAATCGACGTCAGAACTATACGCACGAAAATACTTTTGTGCGAAATAATTCATTATGAAATATGATTCTTATGGTAGAAATTGCAATGTGAATATAGGAAAAACAAAATGTATTAAACTACTTTATATTAAACAAAGAGGACATGAATTTTGGAATTTAAGTTTCTTGTTTTGAGAAAATGATACAAATGTTAAGAGTCCCTATTAGTATGATTAATCATCAAATTTAGGTATGAACACACTTTTATCGATTATGGCGGTCATTACATTTAATGAGACGTTAATGCTAAATATATAATGCTATATAGTCAATTATACACAACGCTGGCTAGGTTTTAGACAAAATGAATTCGCCTTATTAAAAACAATCATTTGGGGGCTCCCGATACTGCTTTGACGTGCATTAAACACTTTTATTTAATAAAGGCAAGGACGTTTAAACGATTTTAATATCTAACATCTTCAAGGGTGCATCGTGAAAAGAATCTTTATTCATACATAAGTTACATATACATGGCTCTGAGAACACAATGAAATATGTATTACTTGTGTCTGCATTAGTATCAACAATGAATATTAATGTTCAAAACTGACTCAACATATTACGCTCATGCGACATTTGCTCTAGTCTTATTATCTCAGAAGGCATAGGGTTGGAGTTTGTGTTCAGAAGAATGTAAAGATAATGATAAGGGTTATAAGTTTTGGAGGTTAGGTTTGGCTTGGCTCAATGTGGACATTTCCATCGGAGAAATTGTTCATGTCGCCAGATTAAATGTCATGGAACCTTTTCACAATACTAATCATGTTTTTCCCCATTAAAGATAGATGAATAGATGTATTTCGATAACAATAAATGGAATAGAACTTACAATTTCTGATCCTGAATTCCTCCAGTACAATCATCGTCTAAAATAATGTTCTTCTTATTTCCTGCATGTTCAGTCTTGTGTTCCATCTGCCAAGTCCCTGTCGTCTGCTGATTAAAAACAAGATGTGTTTCTTGGTTAATCTCCAGCAAAATACTTGCAGATGTAGTTCTAAAAAAATGAATACTTCATACTGGTAGTGTGCCTCGTGCAACTTTTGAGAGACCAAATTTGCGACCCTCGTGCACTGTGCACGGTTCCAAAAATGTGAATTTGTGTACAAATCCAATGCAGATAGTGTGTTAGCCAAAATTCATAAAGGTATCATTGTTTCTTCTTGTCATGATTGAACTCTCTTAAATTTATTTTGTCTCTTGTCAGAATAAACTCCCCGACAATTCCCAGTGAAAGAAAAAACAATAAAAACACCAATTCGAAAACAAGGACATTTTAAAAACAATAAAATAATATGTGTATAAAAAATTAAAGTGCTATATATTGCATTTTCGGGGGCTTTCCTTACTGCAAGCTCATAAATTTACGCATAATAGCAAAATTATTTAGAGGTGAGTTTTTCTTTTCGAAGAATTCGATCATGCAACTTTGTTGATTATTAAATTGGCAATGCCCATTCCGATTTTCGTCGTGATTACCAGGGATCATAGGAGGTGGGGGCTTAATCACTACCCCTCCCCTCGGTGTTCTTAGGCATTGAAATATGCCAGTCTTATTAGGGTTGATATAAACTCTGGTGTAAGTTTTGGTCTAAATATGGATAGCCAATGGCGACATAATTCTCGAGGTTCAATTTATCAGCTTATTTGATTATCAAATTATTCGCAAGTGCCTGGTAAAAATAAACAAAATAGATGTCTTCACCACTAAAGAATTATGAAAGAGCATAACAAACTAACATGACTAAAGAAGCATACAATGATAAAAAAAGTGAATTTTTCGAATCGAAATTAAGATTATTGTCTCAGAGTGCACTTAAAATTGTCACAATAAAAATTCCTGTTTAATATACAGTGGGTCCCGGAAAAAACGAAACCGAGATTAGCGATGATTTATCATACCTTAATCACAAATAAAATAGACAAATGACCTATCATTGTAAAGCTTAGAATCTCCTCTTTCATCTGAAACTACTTAGATTATTCCTTATTCACGCATAAGTGAGCAAAAACAATTTGAAGAAAGGACACCAAAAACTCATTTGGCGGGGGGTATCTGAATTTCAAAAAAAAATCACAGGTCTTAAAAGTTCGATATCTGCTCTTTAATTTGATACCTCAATTACAGAAAATGGTCAAGAAATAACAAAGTTCTGCTTATTTGAAATAAGGCTTGAATTTCCATAATTTCATTAAATAAACTGTTTTCACTGGTTTCCCACAGAAGCTATCGCATGGTTAAGAAAAGACTCAATGCATGGCTGATCGTCAACAAAACGGACTGCCAAGTGAGTTTGAACGCTAGCCTGTAAAACGTCTTCATTTTATGAAATTATTGAAATTCAAGCCTTATTTCAAATAACCAGAACTTTGTTATTTCTTGACCATTTTCTGTAATTGAGGTATCAAATTAAAGAGCAGATATTGCACTTTTGAAAAATGTGGTTTTCCTTGTGAAGGCCAGATACAACCCGCCAAATGACTTTTTGGTATCCCCTCTTCAAATTGTTTTGGTCACTCATGCGTGAAGGAGAAATAATCTAAGTAATATCAGATGAAAGAGGAGATTCTAAGCTTTACATTAGTAGGGCATTTGTCTATTTTATTTGTGATTAAGTTATAAGTCATCGCTAAACCTCGGTTTCGTTTTTTCTGGGACGCACTGTATAATTGGTACAGTTTGGGAGGATTCAGCCTGCTATGATAGAAAAAGAGATCTCATAATTTGTATGGAAAGAGAAAATTTAGGGGCCTCTATCAAAACTAAACACAGGTCTTCACGCCTACGAAAAACAAATATTGACATTTCATTTACAAACCCTTATCTTTGTGTCTATTTTGTTAGATACCTTTTTCATGTGCCTTTCCTATATGAAAAATCAATTTCGTTTAACATAGATTTTCCCATTTCAACACAATTTTACTCTGTGATATGATATTACAAAATAAATTTAAACCATCTGAAATAGTGGCAAATCGTGTATCTAATTATTTAGAGACATTTTTCCCATTAAGCTCTTACAGCTCAAACTTTTTATACGTGTATGTCCAATAACTTTACAACATAGCCCTTAGCATGAAAATGATGACCAATACATGATTTGATTTCATTGTAATTTTCTAAGTAACTAATTGGAGTTCACTTCATGGAGGTAATTTTGAAAATAAGTACTGCTTAAATAAAAAAATAACATTTCATTTCGTTTAAATGACCGAAATATTTTTTTTCTTCCTCAAGACTCTACTACTTTTTATTTTTATATAATCTCTACCTTTGTGGTAGTTTGCTAAATTTAAGATACAAATTCACAGGAGTATATTTGGGAATTTTTCTTCAATAAGGGTGCTGGATTTGAAAGTTTGAAAAGCCCCCCTCTCCCCTTGAAAAAATAGTTTTCACTAAAAGTGAAGATGATTTGACCAAGAAATTTTCACTAGCAAAAAGAAATATTCTTATTTCATTTTAATAAAATACCATAGTAGTCGTTCGGTGGTAAAATCAATGTTAAAGGTGGTAGACTACCACCAGGGGCCCGTTGCATAAAACTTTTTACCTGAGAAAACTCAGGTTGTTTGTACCAAATTTTTTGCCCTGTGTTAAAGTCAATGGCAGAAATCAGACTAACCTTAGTTTTCAGTTTTTACCAGAGTTTTCTCAGGTAAAAAGTTTTATGCAACAGGCCCCAAGTTGGCTTGCGTTCGCGGAGCGGGGATGGCCGCATCCTTTTGAGAAAACCGGGGGAGCTTTTCTCGAAAGGGTGGGTTGAGGGAGGGGAGACAAATACACGCGTCTTTAGGACAACCGGGGAGCTTTTCCCGAAAGGCTATATTAATAGTTTTCTGAAGCAGTTGTTTCTTTGAAAATTTTCTCCTCAAATACTAACAATTATCAATAGACTTTTGGTAGAGGTGCAAAGATGGGTGGAGGGCTTGGTGTGCTCCCCCCCCCCAAAAAAAAAAAATGACGACTAACAGTCAGACCGCAGGTCCCTATGCTAATGAACAAAAAGGCCAGATTCATCCAAATCATCTCGTGGCTGAATCCTCCTCCTTGCAAAATCTCGCGATTCGTGAGATTTTCTTTCTTTAAGAATTTACCTGTTTTAACCTCAAGTTTAATGAAATATCATTGCATCATCAGATAGAGTAAAAGTTACTCTTTCATATTCGTCATTTATTTTGTTTACAATATTTTGTTAAATAAGTAAATTTCTGGCCTGAAAGTGTGCCTCAAAACTGAATTTTCTTCCTCTGTTTTCTTTTGCAAATCGTGCAAAACTTTTTAGTTTGAGCCTCCATGATATCTATATCACCATAAAGCTGGACTTCTGTACTTTCTCACAATGCCACTTTTGATATGCGGCACCTTTTAATCGGGTCAAGATCACACTTTTCCCACCAAGGTACAAGACGAGATTTCTGAAATTTTGTACTTGCATGAAATCCAGAGTCCTGATTGGCTGGATAAGGTTCACAGAACAACAGGCGCGGGGTATTTGAGGAGATTCCCATATGGGAAGTGTGACCTTCCCACGAACCCAGGCACTGGAACCGTTGGAACTTGCCACTGGGTGGTCTCTTTGACCAATCAGAGTGCAGTATTCTTGTTTTCAAAGTGCTTTATGTACTTGGCAAATGAAAAGTGTGATCTTGACCCGATTAAACCAATTCTTATTTTGAAACCTATATCATTTCAAAGCATACATATTCAGCTTTATCATGATATAAAAATCATTTGGGCTCAAACATAAATAAAGTGTGAAAATAGCAGCGTTTTTTTAGGTGAAAATATTTATTTTGTAGCATACTTTAGATCAAACCTATATTACAAAATCTTTGAATAAATCCAAACACATGACCTAAAAGAATGATTCGTCTTCTTTACAATGGTACCACATTCATGAAATTCGATGCACAAGTAGAGCAGCAATGACCGAATGAAAAAGAGGTGTTTTGGTCCACATCAAGCTCATTAAATATGCAAAACAACTCAAGTCATGAATATCATTTGGATGAAAGAAACCACTTTCTTGGGACCTGCAGTCTGACTGCTAAAAAAAGGAAAGAAAAGAAAATCAGAAATGTGAAATATAATATCTCGATATTTAGTTTAGTCAAAATCTGACAGAAAATTTCTTAAATTGAAAATGTCGAAATTTTTTCTTGGTCGCTCACAACTTTTATTGATTTTTTCCCGATATGACATATCTGACCCTTTCAAAATTTGGACTCATTACGCCACTGATAATTAGGAGAAAAGAAGAGAACTTGCAGTTTGTTGTGATTTTGAATAAAACTGTATATAAATGAAGTAATTCTTGACCCCCAACATTTCCACAAAGCCATATAAAACAATTGTAATATTAGGAGAAATAGTGTGTTCTATTCTGAATAAATTAGCATTTGCATAGAAATGTAAGGAAACATATCAGTGGCGTAATGATCCAAAGATTTTGAGGGAGCTACATGTAGACATGGTGTATTGGGCAAAATTTAAAAAAAAAAAAAGTTGTGAGCAAGCAAAATTTAGACATGTTTATTTTTTTTAAATCCAATTATGTATGGCATTATATTCAGAAAAAAATTTTAACTTCTCTCTGTCCCTTTCTTGTTTTTCTTGGTCATGATTTATTTTTGTGGGGGGAGGACCGAGGGGGCGAGCGCCCGAAGTCCCCCCACACGCATTGTACACTGCAGAAGCAATTATTTTGAAACTGGCTTTAGCTTTGCAAGATGCTAGCTAGTACTAATATGTTAGTTACCATGTACGGCAGAACCCGGTCGACGCGTGCACCGCCGAAACTATTGAAAATAAATAAGCCTAAATGAAAATGCACAATTGTTTTTTTTTTCTTATTTAATTCCTTCCTTTTATTAATTCAAATGTCCGTCGAAGTGTTCCAAAGATGACACACGTCACCCATACACACCCCCACACACAACCTCACCTCATATGCGGCCTCCATTCCCTCCCAAAAATTTACACAGACACACAAATAAACCACAGGAGACTACTCAGCACTGCCTTTCGTGAAAAGCTCCCCCCGATTGTCTCGAAAAGGTGCGTTACTTTGACTCGAAAGGATGCAGCCAACCCCGCTCCGCGAACGCAGACGATCGTAACAAGCCCACCAAATGTGGAACAATCAACCATTGCTAATATTAATTGTCCTCCGGCATCATCACAGTTTATTTATGACTCTTTTACATGATACAGAGTGAATATCTGCCGTTATAAAAATCAAACAAACTTCAATATTTTATCAAGGATTGCTATTTCGGAGGACATATCTCCAGACAATGGGAATTTTTCGTCAGTTGAAGAATCTTGAGAAATTGGTAAAAAAAATGAGCAAACACTGATAATAATGTGATTTTTAAAGCGCTAACCGATAAGAGTTGAATAAAAAAGTTTCGAGAAGACGTTTTTAAGTCTCGACAGAGGTACATCTTTTGATGTCTTCAGGAGCGCTATTCCATAAAGTGGGGCATGCATAAGTAAATGATCCCCCCCCCCCCCCAAGTTTTTATTTTTTTTTTGGAATAAGAAGGTGTCCAGAAGTGGGTAAGCGTAAAGACATATTTGGTATGTAATTGATAAAGAAAACACTGTATTGTGGTTAGGATCCATGAATACTACATGTATAAAAAGCAACCAACAAAATTTTAAAGATTGTCAGAGTTTTTAGGGAGCCATCATAAAATCTTAAAAAGAAATCAACCCCCCTCCTTTAGTAGTCTTAATTGATCACATCCTTTATTACATATCAATTTCAATATTTCAAACCAGTTCCTTTTCAGTTTTAATCCTCTTAGTAAATGAAAAGGGAAAAAAACTAGTTCAACAATGCCATGTTGCTTAATTTAGGGCCTTTTCGAATCATCATTGTAATGACATGAATGATGAATCATCTAACCTTTCACACGCTTGCTCTAAAACTGTGATTTGAATTCGAATTCCCGAGCGAAGGCGGTATGTGTCATTTGTGACTTGTCAATCAAAGCATACAAACTAAGATGAGTGCATTACAATTGTATTATCTACGGAAGTGGTTGAAAGGTCACGTAAGCTCCGCCCCCAAAAAAATGTTTTGGAGGTCAAGCCTTTCACACATAAAATTCGTACGGCAATTTGAGTGAAACGCAACAGGAATTCACCTCCGGAGTAGAATTTGAACTTGTGATTGTGATAAGCGTTCGTGATTCTAATCATATTCTAGTTTGGTTTGACACGTGCTAAAAATTCGTCATTAGCCTTATTTTTCACTGGAATCATCATTCATATTACGATTTATTTACCGTGTGAAAGGGCGGGAAAAAGAGGATAAAAATAACCCAGCGCTGTCCCACAGTATATAAGGCATTTTCTGGGGCGGATCCACCCTTCGCCAATAGGGATGGTGCCCGGATTTTTTTCAGCCACACTTTCCCCGATCGGCCATTAAAAGTTTATTTTTATTCGTTTCTTTGAAGGGGTTAGTCCTGAAAGTCACTTCTAAGCTTCATTCTTATAAATTAACATAAATGATAATCTCATAAGCCTTATTTAAATAGTACAAGCGCGAAGCACGAGCATGTATGTTGTCCTAGAACTCATTCTCGGCAATAATTGTGATCCTAAACGAGATGTGTATTTGACTAAATAATTACTAAGCCATGAAGCCGTTACATATTTCAACAATCTAATAATGCAAGCGCAAAGGGCGAGCTGAAAATTTTGAAATATTTACCTGAAATAATGAAATTCTAGCAACTTTTGGAAATCGCGAAAAGGATAAGTATATACTTAAACAACTCATGCAAGCGCGAAGCGCGAGCGGAAAATTCAATATTTTCACCTATAAGGGGACACTCTATTCATGTAAATCATGAAAAGGATTATGAGTAATTGGAAATCTTCTTACATTAATAATGCGAGCACAAAGCGCAAGCAGAAATTTTTGGGTATTGTGATCTGAAACTGGATAATGATTTGAATAGTTAACAAGCTGCATATCTATAAACATGCGCGCGCGTGTTCCAGATTTTACCTATAATTTGGGCATTCTAAATACCCTTTTTACCATGAAAATCAATAAAGCGAACTAAACATATTTGATATTCCGAACTAAAAAAAGTGTCAATTTAAGCTCTGTATTTCAAACACTTTGTAGGAAAATTGTGAGGTGGATATGGATCACTGGTAAAAATGAACAGATATGTTTCATCAGTATTACTTTGAGTTTTGACATAGGACCGGACATTCTAAGAATATCATGTCATCATACGAAAATATTGACTTCCTATTGATCTTCCGATTTATCTTCCTTAGCGCGAGATGAAACTTGTCTATATTCCATTCTGAAAAAAGGGACAATTTGATTCTTAAATAAATATGTTATTTATAAATCTAATAAGCCTTATGAGAGCGAGAATCTGTTCATATTCTATGGCCTGAAAACTGGAAATGTAATGCACTTTTGTAGTTATGAATAAGATGCATGAATTAATAAATTGTCAACAATTAATGAGAGTGCAAATTGCGAGTCGAAATGTTTGATAAACTGTTATGAAATGGGGATTTTAAGTAGTTTTTAATATAATTAGTATTGAGATATACATAACTCACCAATCAAAATGCCAGCGTGCAGCGCTAGCTGATACTTTTTGACAATCTGACTAGAATAGGATATTTTGAGAACTTTATGGAATATTGCGAGCGCAAAGCGCGAGCAAAAAATGTTAATATTCAGACCACGAAACATAAATTCCTACAGAGCACTTTTCAAAAATCAATTTGTAAATCAAACAAATAATAAAAGTTCAATTTCTGAGCTGAAATATTTTTTGTATATTGACTTTAAACTTTTATATTTTAAGCTCCATATTGACCAAGATATGTAAATCACCTAACAGGCAATGCGAGCGCGAGCGTTCGTGATTCATAATATGTTCAAGTATGTGTGTATTATACATCTCCATTACACAGTAAATCAGTGGTCAATCCAATTTTCTTTCGTACTTTGAGATCAAATTTGAATTAATATATTTTTATATTTTATATATTATATATATTATTATTACAGGTTGATTCTACCAAGTTCCTTGGGCTCTATATTGATCATGATTTGTCTTGGAAGTGTCACATTAATTACTTGAGTAAATTGAATTCTAGGAGTATTGGTATTTTAAGCAAGCTAAAATTATTTTTCCCTGATTATATACTATTAAACTTATATATGACTCTCATTTCATCACGATTATGGTATATTGGCTTGGGGTAATACAAACAAGCTGTATTAGCAATGTTATTCAAATTACAAAAGTGGGAATTAGGGTAATTAGCCAATCTGACTTTTATGCACACACAATCCATTATTTATAAAAAAAATAATAAAATCCTGAAAATTCATGATCTTTACGAATTACATTTGGGTACATTCATGTTTCAACTCTCAAAAGATGATCTACCGGAATTTGTTTCTTCCTTGTTTCAAAGAAACAACCTCATCCATTCTTACTCTACCCGCCAAAGGGACTCATTTCACCTTCCACGTACTCGTACGTTATTTGCTCAAAGAACAATTGTATTCGAAGGACCAAGGCTTTGGAATAATCTTCCAAGCGAAATAACTAGCTGTTTATCTCTAAGTATGTTTAAATGTAAACTGAAATCATTTCTTTTGTCCAGTTATGGACAACGTTAAGACGCACTGGCTGAATATATGTAATGTATTTGATTTGTACCATTTAAAGGTATAATGTGGTATAGTTTTTTATCTATTTTTTCATTGTTCGCTCATCCCCCTCCTATATTTCACATTGTCCACTTTTCCTCTAATTCTTTACCCCTTGATTTTGTGCTAATGTTTGGCCTTTCCTTTGTAGTCTAATTATTCGTTAGTGATACGATCTCCTTACGAACTTCATAATTACTTTAAGGAACCTGCAGACACTACAAGCTCTGCTTCTTCTGCAGGTTGCTTCATATTTCACCTTATTTACTGCCATTATCTTTGTATTTTCTATGTAACCAAATATATTTCTTGTATTATGTTATTATTTTGTTATCTTGTAAAGTATGAAAATATAAATTCAATTCAATATAATAAAATACAGTGGTGGTGGGAATAAGACACCGTCAGCTTCCTTACATCTTTCACGAAGAAAAGCATAGCTCTATAGTGCAAAATTATGATTTTTTATAATTTGATTAATCCTCGTCCTAAATTGAAGTAATGTTCAATGTTTCGTTTGAATTGTACTTATGTGTTTAAATCATATTATGTTCAGCTTGGAGTATCTCTTTAAAGAGTTTTGCGTTATGTACATGTATGGACAATTTAGGTGATATGCGAATGAGATACGTCAAACAGCAATTAATTTTCTCACTTTAATAGATACGTTTCTTTCTTTTTTTAACAGCTAATGATGAAAATACCCTTCATTGAATTAAATTCAGTTTCAAAGTTCCAATTCGAATTTATTTCCAACAGAAAATATTGAACAATGAGATTTTATAATAATAAAAATATTGCGCACATATCCGCCTTGTTAGGTGCTCAAGGCGCTCCTATATTACCCGGATAAGCTATATAGGCGTTCATAGCGCACACAGCTTTTTAAGGAATTACTTCCTACCGGTACCCATTTACCTCACCTGGGTTGAGTGCAGCACATTGTGGATCAGTTTCTTGCTGAAGTAAATTACGCCATGGCTGGGATTCGCACCCACGACCCTTATACACTTATTTTATTCAGAAAAAAATGAAGTGGCCAGACATGGCATATGGGGCAAATTTTCTGAAAAACTGCGAGCCAGCGAACCGAGACAAAGTTTTGACATTTATATTTTCAAAATTATATATGATTTTGTGACAAATTTTGGCGTAATATTTAGAAAATATCATATTTCACCCTCCCTTTTCTTGTTTTTTTTCCTTTTCGTGAAATTGGTTAGGGTCTATGGCCGACAAGCGCCCCCTCCATCTCTAAGCCAGTGATTTGTATTGATTGATAAGTAACACAAAAAGCTATTTACTTATATTTTGTAGACAATTTAGAATACATAACTTAAATACAAATAACGAGTGAAATGAGGGAATCTCTCAAAAGAATAGCTTGTATTTAATATTTTACCATCTCTTCCTCCATGAAAAATAATTCTGTTTTAGCCGTGTTGTGTCATTTTCTTCTCCTCTTTTAGCCATTTTGCAGTTATTATGTAGGCCTATTAAAACAGCTAGAAAACTCGAGATTTGGCAAGGTTTTTTTCGATAGAGCGTTTAAACATGCAGCGACTATAAGACGGCTACAACATTAAATTTTGTCCATTTGGTTCATTTAACGTTTTAAGAACCTACACACAAAATAAAGGGATAAAATATTCACATCTGCAAACGAATCCAAATCATTTTACGTTGAGGAGAAATTAGTTCTTAATCTATGAGGTCTATGATTTACACAACTTTATTTTTTTGCCATTTTTTGCCATTTTGCCTCCGACGAAGATTCTGCTAGGATCGAAAGCTTAGGCCCCTTTTGACTCTAACTTTATTTTTCGAACTGATAATCGGTCGTTCGCCCATGTCTGTAGTCTCCAATTATGCTTTACAAGACATGAACATTGGGAGTTCCATTCCCAACAATACAAGTATGCACTCCAAATAGCCCTAAACCGATCTTGAATGTACAACAAATAACATGACAATTTTAATGAAAACCTCTAGCAATGGCCATTGTTAGAACGAATGTGTTCACTTGTTAATGAAAATGATATCATTATTTGATTTAACTTTATATTCAATTGTTCCTGTTGATCTTTTCTTTTTCTTTGAAAAATCTTAGACCAATATTTTAAACTGCACATTTCAAAAGTGATATACTTTTGACCAGGGGCGTAGCAGGGGTCGGTGGCCAAGGGGGGGGGCAAGAGCCAGAAATTTCCCGGTCATGGCATGAGCAGGATTTTTTTTATGATTGTGCCCGAGCATTAGGGTGTATCTCAATGCGTCATAAATACAAAAGAAAATGGGTCAAAATTACTTAATATAAGTCCCGAGAGAGCAAAGCGAGCGAGAACAGAATCACCCTGTCATGTGGATCTAACTTTGATATCGATTTGACATGTTATTCAGAAAATAACATAACGTTGAGATTGATTTTGACATGGTATTCAGAAAATAACATATCCGACGTCTTCCTTTCCTTTTCTTTCATATTTCTTTTTTTTTTGTTCTCGGTTGTAGAACTTTTTGGGGCCAGTGCTATGCGGATCGGGCCCGGGGCAATGATGGTACTAGGATTGATTACCTAGGTTTGGGGGGGGGCATTATAGCAAGCTTATAATAGACATTATCCACCTTTCTTCCCTTTCTTTATATTTGCTTCTTGGCCCTTTGCTTCATATTCTGATTTTCTAATTTAGCTTTTGGCTCTTCCTTCATTTCCCGTTTCTTTTTGCGTCTTTCTCCCATTTTCCCGTCATTCTTGCCCTTACCATTGAGTCATATCTTTTGATTTCATGTCCCTCTCTTGCTATCATGCTAATGTATTAGTATTTCAAGATATTTTGTACGTCCTAACATATTTTTTTTTTCTTTTTCCCGCTTTCCTTTAATTTTCCCTATTTATGTTCTTTCTTTCCATTTCTTTTCATTTTCCCCTTTCCCTTTTTCTCCTTTCCTTGTTTTCTTTCTTTCCCTTTTCCTTTCCCTTTCTCTACTTCTACCTTTTCTCTTTTTTCCCTTTTTCCCCTTATTTTCCCTGTGAAATCCGCCGGGGGCAGCTTGCCCCCTCCCCGCCTGTTACGTCACTGCTTTTGACACCTTTTTTGGCACAAACCTACACTAAATGTAATAGATTAGCAGTGTTTCAAATTTTCATGCGTTTTCAGGGTTCAATTTAGGAATTTTTCTATCCAAGTCAGATATAATACACGCACACGCAGCAAACGTGGTAAATTACATAAAATTACGTAAAATGATCATATAGTAACAAGAATATAGGTACCTGTATCACTTGCTGTAGAGGTGAAGTCTTGTTCTTGTTGTTGTTGTATTAGACTTTCATTCATGGAGCATATTTACGCCATAACATATTCAAAAAAGGTCATGAATTCATTTCCACATTCGTACATGAAATATTTCAAAGACACCATAACAGAGGAAAACCACATCAGAATACCGAGCAGAATAACAAAAAAGGACAAACTATACAAAAAAACACAATACAATTCAGAAAAAAATATATATGTCTAGAATGTGGGGAGCCACAAAGGTCAAAGACCTATCGAGGTTGCTTCCAGAGTCAAACGATTAAAAGAGATAGATATAAACAAAAACAAAAAAAATCACATATAAGTACTTAAAAAAGACCCCCCCCCCGCAGGCATTCTAAGTTGTAAACGTGAATCTTTTCAGAATGAATAATCTATAGTTACGTTTAAATGATGCAAGTGTGTTACAAGCTTTCAAATTGTATGGTACACTGTTCCAACATTTAGGTCCTAAATATTTTATAGTTGTATAAGAAAAATTACATCTAAATAAAGGGAGAAGCATACTACATATAATTGATTCCTTATGTCTGCTGGTCGAGTTTTCAGATAAAACTATATCATTGAAAGTTGCTGTTTGGATTTCACATATTTATGTAACTCTCCAAATTCTATATTGATAAAAAAGAGGAGCAGTTTGTGAAAGAGGGTGAGTATAACTTGTAATTCTGATTGCACGTTTTTTTTAAGTATAATTATTCTATGGAAAAATATTTGGCACAATGGCCCCATACAATGTTAAAGTAAGTAATGTAAGGCAATACGATAATATTATATACCGTTAACAGTATTTGTTTTAATAAAAATTGTTTTAAGACGATACATTGCACCAATAGATTTTGAAATTTTACAGCAAGTATCATCAACATGTTCCTTTCAAGTTGATTTATCATCTATGACTAAACCTAAAAATTTAATCTGAGTTACTTTCTTGAGTTTGTAATTATGTATATATACTCTCAATTCATTAACTTCAAAAGTCTTCTTCTTAGGCTAAAATATTATGCAACAAGTGTTATCAACATTTATCATTAACTTATTGCATGAGAACCATTTGTACATTTGTCAACTCAGAATAAAGAATTTTACTGATTTCTCGACTATTTTTGCCAGATATGAACAAATTAGTATCATCAGCAAAAATTATTGAAAAAAACGTATGTATTAATATTTGATAAATTTGAATTAAAAACAGTCAATATTTATGTATTGTTTTCGATTGCTTAAATAACTATAGAACCATTTCAAACATGTACCTCGGATTCCATAACATTGCATTTTTGTAATGAAATTTGGTGTTTAATGCAATCGAAAGCTTTGGAAAGAAATAAAAATATGCCTGTAAGAAATTCTCTTCATTTTTTTCAAAACGATATTTATTGGTGAATTCTAATAATGCCATATGTGGAGAAAATCTTTGTCTGAAACCAAATTGACGATCATATAATATATCACTTTTTTAAATAAAAGTGAAATGTATACTTTACTAATATCGTATACTAATTTCTCCAAAAGTTTAGAGAAAACAGAAAGTATAGAAATTGGTGTATATTTATTCAATATATACCGATGTCCTTTTATGAATATATAGGAACAACCCAATTTTCAAACAGTTGGGAAATACATCTTGTTCAAGGGAAATGTTGAGAACATTACATAATGGATCTAAGATAAAATGAATGGACTTCTTAAAGACTTTGACGTCAACATCATCGTGACCTGAACTCTTTTCACCATTAATTTCATGTACAACATTCAAAATATTTGTATGATATTGGTTGAAAAAACATGGTATTAGCACACTGATTTGGCAAGAAACTGTTGAAATCTTAGTTGCAATTAGTTTTTTTCAACATAGTTGACAATCTTTCTCCTATTGAACTAAAAAAAAACATTTAAATTTATCTGCAATAACTTCTTTATCTACAATCTTAGAACCATCAACTTCAAAAGATTCACACTGTATTGGTTTCTTAGTTATATTGAAATTCAAAACGTAATTTATCACTTTCCAATTACTTTTAATATTTCCTTGATCACTCTGAAATTGCTTACAGTAATATTCAAGTTTTCTTTTCCGAATTTCCGAAATTACTGTATTTTCTATACAGTTTGTTTGTTTTTTCACGATAAGCTCTAGGATTTCATTTGAATTTACGAAAAAGGGATGTTTTTATTACACATTTGTTTAAGAAAGGTATTAAACCAAGGATTGTGATAAAGTTTATTATTATGCCAATTTTTTTCAAGGGAAAACGTTTTTACATAGAGAGATATATTGGTCTAAAAAAGGAGAATCTATCTGTAGCAACATAGTATAAATATACATCACTCCAATCAACTCCAGACAAGTGACAAGAACTCTGATATAGATCTTTCATTAATTTATGTGTTTAAAAATATGAGACGATTCTTGAGTGCAGTGAAAATTTGCAAACGCAAAAACAGGGAAATTATCGCATATATCTGTAACAAATATTCCAGATTTAAGTACCCCAGAAGGATTGAGTGTAAAAATAATACCCAGAAGAGTGGCAGAAGAAGAAGTTATTCTGGTTGCTTTTGATATTAAAGGTGAAAAGGCGTGAGATGACAATGTATCAGTAAAGATATTAATATAAGGTGAGTCTTCTAATAAATTGACATTAAATTCACCTAATATGAAACATTCTTTGCTTTCCTGTGTAATATTATGAAAGGGAATTTGAATATTATCAATGAACTGTTGAACAGAGTGACCTGGTGGTCTATATATCACACATATTACAATATTTTTCTTTTCACAAAATATACCTGGCGAATGATATTCTAAAAAGTATAACTAGGTAACTGAAAAGAATTCTCACTTTCATTAAGCCATATTTCACTGACACCAATAACCATGATAACAGTGAAATTACATTTGCAACACTCGAGAAATAGTTGGACATTTTCAAAAAGATTTTCGAGACTACGAGAGTTAAAGTGAAGAATAATTGAGAATCTAATATTTGCTTTCAAAGAGTTATGTAAGATATCAAATCCAGTTAGAACATAGTATTTACAGTCCGCATATAATTGATTCACAAAAATATTATGAATTGATTCAGAAAAATCTTTATGGCAAGAAATGCGTAAATTATTTTGTATATCATATGAGCTTTGGTTGGAAATTTGCCTGCTACACAACACGCATAATAAGGCCATTAAAAAGAGTTACAATACAAAAAAATAGATCTAAAGATAAAGGGAACAAATAAGAATGAGTCCATCAGGGTCAATTCACAATTCATAATCTAACAAGAGCAGAAAATTGCCATTGTTATCATACTTCTTTCTCTTTATAAAGGAAAAATCATTATTGCTATAAAAATGTTTACATTTTTTATTTTTAGTGCATGTTTTTATGCTTTGTCATTATAGGGGAGGCAATCTCTAATTCACTGGACCCGATAGTAAAACCACAGACACCTTCTTGCCAGACAGGCACATGTTGCCCACTTTGTCTATTAGCCAAGATAATTTCAGCCTTGGCAACTATGGTATCCGATAACGGTTGACTAATAGGGTGAATCTTGAGAATCTATGCATTAATCATGATAATGGAAAACTTGTCTCAAGCGAATCATAAAAAGTAAAATTTATGAGCAAATTGTTTTCCTTGCGGTGCAAAAACTAAGAGTAAGATGGCAAGATAAATTTATGCTGTACCAGTTTTTAAAGCTTGGACTCAAATATTTAGAAAAAAAATCATGCTTAAAAGTTTGATTGATTCGTAGAATAACAATTCACATATGTTCAACAAAGTATGCCATACGAACATTATGAAGTTCGAAATCAAATTTAGTATATATACTGTATACATGTATGGGTATTAATATATATTTTTATAGTATACTTCAAGTTAAAACTATTTTTAGTCTTGGTAATCCTTTGTCATCTTTGTTACATTCTCTTTATAGACACATCCGATTTATCAGATTCATGGAACGGAAGGGAAATTGATATTTTGCAATACAAAATAACACAGCTGTCAAATGATTGTCATTGGTGTGATCAAATTCACATTTTCACCACAAAAATGTTTTTTTAATATATCGTGCTATTTTATTATTCGCTATTATGCTAATAGTACATTGTCGCTAATCATTCTTATTGCTTGCTGTAAAAGAAAATGAATAAATTTGATATTGATTACTTGTACTTACTTTTCATAGATCACACATAAATACATCAATATCGTTTCTCCCTAATAATCCAATGTTATTTATAATTCTTGTTGATATTTGATATTCTAGTCAATCAAGACAAGGTCTCGTTTGGTTATTGCCTTGATTTGGCAAAAGAAGCAAGATAATATCAAAATATGCAAAAGTCAATTTGAGTATCAGAGAGAGCAGTCTAGTATAACCGAGTCCTGTAAAGGGTGTTACGTATTGGCGCCAGCAGAACCACACACCGATTTTACCAGAGAAATGGGGCACTATTCAGGACAACGCCTCTTAATGGCACGTGACTTTTAAGATTACATCATACCCCGGGTATTTTCATTCCCCAGGAAAATGATTCCACCTGACTAACCAAATAATTAATCGGGCAATTCAGTTATCAATTATTTTCCAATTAAAATCAACTCCACAATCAATACATAAAAAAATTACATTACCAATCCCCAGTGTTTACATTCCATAAGCATGATGGGCCAAAGTTCTTTGAAACAATCGTTACATAATATGCCCTGGACCAATGGGAATTGATTCGCCTCCCATACCTTCTTATCGCTTATCATTATCATGAACCGTATCAATGTCAATATTTTTTAAGATCATTTCCCATTTCGTTTTATGATTATCATAACATGTGCGGTGCCTACATGTATGAACCACAATAAACTCTACCATTCTATCCATTTCATTTTTTTTCATATCAAAGGTTCCCTCCCTAAAGCCAATAAGCAATGTCCAAACACGATGTTTTCCGATTTTTCAATGAAGAAACAATGGACATAAGGAGTGAAAGATCAAGCAAAGCGGCTGAGCTTGGATTTGGAGATCATAATTTAACACCTAGATAAAACATAAAAGAACATATCTATGAAAAAATTAAAACAAAATGCACTGAATCAATCCATTTTACCCTTTCATGCATACCTTGTATAATTATTTCATCTTGTTTTGGTTTCGGATTTGAATTCTGCTTTCAGAAATATGTTTTTTGTCACCCTGACAAAATTCAATTGTAAAAAGAACAATATTGCCGAAGATTTGATAAAAATCCATCAAAGAATGAAAAAATAATATATTTTTAATTATTGTTTTGAGACGTCATATGCGAGCAGCATTCCTACATAGCGAATGGTAAAGCATCAATGAAATGTCATTTTCTAAGAAAATTTACATTTTTTTGTTTAATATACTGCCCTTTGCATATGAATAGACCCGATCATGAAAGGAAAACAAAATAATATAGTCATCAGGGAAAATTTAAACATTGATATTAATGCATTTTATATTACATAAAACATGGGGCAGCTGCTCGTTTATGACTTCACAAAACCAAAATTTAAAATTTTAATGACTCTCATAATCTCTAATGGATTTTCCTCTAACCTACACCAATATTTTTTTCTGCAAGTTTTAAAACAAACTTTCCTTCAGGGTAAACTTCTCCTTATATGCGGAGTGGTTTGCTTCATTTTTGTAGGTTTTTTTCACCACGAAGTGCATGCATGATATATTTGGATGTATTATATCATGTACTTTAATTTCAAGTTCTCAAACTGAAATTATGAAAATGAAAGGTGTTCCAAAATAAAAGTATTATACATTTTGATGTGAAGAATTCGTAAAGAACACTCTGTCATGTATAACATGTATAATATCTTTTAGATTATTCGTTATCCATCACGTACAAAATCACGAGATGCGTGTAAGTTATCTCTACGGTTGATCATGATAAGCTTCTGTTTGTCATATTTCTTTAATATCTATAGATTATGTGAACACCTAAGTAGTAAACTATATTTCATCGAACTTCTTTCATTTGTTTATCAAGAGGGTCTATCTTCGAGCCATAAGAGCAAACCTCAAGATATTTGTGATCATAGTAAGCCTAATGCTCTCTGAAGGTACGTAATACAAATAGTAAGAAGATATGTAAATTATGATCTTTTGATCAGATTTATGACAATGTGTGTTTGCATTACTTCATATATGATATCTTATGTTTACTTTGCTGTAGTAAACATAAGATAATGATTGACGCCTGGAACAAAGTGATCTACACAAGTCTATCAACCTTTCAAAATGACCCCCCCCTTCCCCATTTCTATTATCATATTCCCTACATGGCTATATACTAATATTCACTAGTCCCTGTTTCAATCCGTTTCCATGGAGCTACTGTCTCTTAATCACCAACTGTGCTCCTTGTATTTCCAAACACCATAATTATCCTCGTTATTTTTGATGTCTTATGATTCATTTAATATTTATCGATCTCGAATTGACATTGAAATAGTGCAAATGAAAATAAATCATCGTTTCCTTTAAGAATGATCAGTTGAATAAAAAGACGTAGAGCCATACCTAAATTAAACATTCCGTAAAAATTGGACGCACTGACAGTGTCCTTTTTAGAATACAGATATACATAACTATATTCATTTCAAATTGTTTGGACTTTAATTATTTCATCATCATCTTCATCTGCTGTAATCTTCAAAGGGCTCTACAGTCTATCTCGAAGATGAAATTAGACTCAGACGCACGTTATGAGGAGGAGTCAGGGATATTTCAATAGCACTAGGCCTCACATGAAGGTAGCCTTATCTATTTGAATTTGACTTTTTACATATATGTAGATAATCAAATTATATAATTGAGATAAAATAAATCACAAAAATCAGATTTCACCAACAAGACCCAAATATTGTTGTTTTCTATAGTAAACATGATATTCAATTTTGTAGAAATACCTCCTAGTTCATCATGCAAGTACTCCTAAAAAAGGAATCTATTTTGGAAAAGTGGAGTTTGGATGGGGGAATGACGAGAAGTCCAACGGAAGAGATTGAGTTAAAATTGAAAGGGGATAGATGAGGAAGGAGAGGGAAACACACACACACACGCGCATACGCACACATACCACACTGTAAAAACTGCGATGCTAAAACTGACACCAACTGGTGTTAATAGAGGACCACACCCTGATGTGTTAAAATTACACCCTAGAGATTAAACATAACACAAAAGAGTGTAAATGTAACAACAAAAGGTGTTGTAATAACACCTATATGTGTTAAACTAACACCACCAATTTAACACCGGTGTAAAATAACTGGTGTGGTCCTCTATGTACACCGGTTAACACCACAGTTTTTGCTGTGCACCTACCGTGGAGAGCAGCCACTTTTACTAGGACAAGCACTCATCGCTGCTGAGACTCCTCATCTTAAAGGTCAAGTCCACCTCAGAAAAATGTTGATTTGAATCAATAGAGAAATATCAGACAAGCAAAATGCTGAAGATTTCATCAAAATCGGATGTTATGACATTTCAAAATTTGGCTTATTTTTAACAAAATAGTTATATGAACAAGCCAGTTACATCCAAATGAGAGAGTTGATGATGTCACTCACTCACTCTTTTGTTTTTTATTGTTTGAATTATACAATATTTCAATTTTTACGAATTTGACGATTAGGACCTCCTTGCCTGAAGCACAAAATGTTAAAATAATGGAATTCCACGTGTTCAGGGAGGAATGAAACTTCATTTCACATGACAATGACGAGAAAATCAAAATATTTCATATTTCAAACAATAAAAAACAAAAGAAATAGTGAGTGAATGACATCATCGACTCTCTCATTTGGATGTAGCTGGCTCGTTCATATAACTGTTTTTGTGAAATGAAGCGAGATTTTGAAATGTCATAACTTTCTTATTTTACATCCGATTTTGATGAAATTTTCAGTGTTATGCTTGTTGAATTTTTCTCTTTTTATTCAAATCAAGTTTTTGTTGGGGTGGACTTGTCCTTTAACTTAACTTCTGCTTCAAATCATCACATTTCATCTGGTTCACAGTCCTATGAGAACTTATCAACTTCTCTTCATTCCATCATCCAGACCTTATACTCCTACCTTGTCTTTAACATCGTGCAAAATTTCATAGATCGTATTATGAAATTCGATAGGTTGATAAATTTTCTATCAAGGTATGAACCATTTCATCCTTTATTCGTTCAAATCGAACTTCACATCTTTGTCTCAAAATGTACATGTACAGTGTTAAAAATATTTTAAACAACAATGTTTACTATGTGAATTGCATAGTAGTTTTTTTTTTAACATTTTAAACAAGTACTTAAAATCTTGAACAACATAGCTAAAATTAGAATATTCGATTGACAATTAAACATGGTTATTAAAGATTTTAAACACTGGTTTAAACTGTTTAAACACCTACTGTGCGATTCACATTGTAAAAAGTGTTGTTTAAATTTTTAACAGTGTAGAACATATGTTATTTTGTGTGTGGACGGGGTCTTGTATTCTTCCAAAGATGGATCATCGTAATTAATATGCATTTCAGATGAACATTTGAATAAAGGGAAAGAGGGAAAGACTCAATTAGAAAAAAATAAGCAACCCTCCCATCCCCCACCGCCTTCCACACACACATACACAGTTCACTCCCCCAGCTCGGTGGAGACGTTTCAGTCCATTGCAAAACATCATTCTCACCCACACACACACACACACACACACACACCAAACCGACCCACTGTAACGCTCGTATTCCTTTTTTATTCGCTCTCTATTATCTCTCTCGCTATTTATACTTCAGCCAGTGCCCCCAAAGTTAACTGGAGCAGCAGCGGTGATCAAGTTTCTCGTGTAACTAATGAAGTCCCCATAAAGTCCGAAAAAGGGGACTCCCTTTTGGTCATCTCGTTCTTGAACACAATGAAAATAATATTATTGTTATTTGATTTCCATTTTCTTCTTTGTAAGCGAACCCTATCATGCTAATAGGGGCGTGTGGCTTTGCACGCTCTCACACTCACTAGTTCTCAGGCTATTTGAAATTATTTTGTTCAATCTCACTATCTTTCTCTTTTACATCTCCCTTATGTCAAGTTGTCCAATGCTCAACCTATGTCACTCACATTTAAGATAGTTTTGCATGTCTCTCTTCCTCTTTTTTCTCTTGGATTCTTTCGCAATCTGACATATTTTTTTTCAATTGTTTCCCCTCATAATTATAAACACATTAACTACCTGAGACAATCAGGTTAAATGAATAGTTGTAATGTTCAGGTTTGTCTCCAGATTTTATTACAAGCATGAATGATGCATAATCGTGATGAAAAGGTGTGTGTTGTGATTGCCGACTGATATTTAAACGGACATGATTTTTTTTAATACTAAAGCCCAGCGACACCACGATTGACTATTTCATCATACATGTAGAAAACGCCAGTATATATATTTTTTAATGAGGACCATTCATGGTCTAGTCATAAAGTTGAAATATTGTAAACCAGGGAAGGATCCTGTGTTTTTCAAATGTAATAACGCCCAAAAATGTAATAACACTTTACCCACAAATGTAATAATTTCACTCACAAATGTAATAATGCACTTTTCCCACAAATGTAATAATTTTTGATCGCCCTCAAATGTAATAATGACTATATCCACAAATGTAATAAATTTGAAGGGATTTTTGGCGAATCCGTTCTAAACTAAAATCCTATAGTAATGCGTTCATATAGCACAAATTGCAACGTCTTTTTCCAGACCAGGTTGTTTCAAAAACTATTATATAAGTCCAAAGTCTTTTTTACAGACCAGGTTGTTTGAAAAATTATTATATAAGTCTAAAGTCTTTTTCCAGACCCGGTTATTTCAAAAACTGTAATATAAGTCCAAACTAAGATACGATAATGATATTCCAGTGGAATGAAAATGAGAATCGAGCGTAGTCTTTTCTCCAGACCCAGTTAATCAAGACCGGTATAATTAATGTCTTTGTTGTTGTTTCAACTTATATGGCTTATCTTGTGAATATATGCGATAAGAGTAAATTGAGAATCAAGCGTAGTCTTTTCTCCAGACCTGGTTACTTAAAACAAATAACTAAAACCCTAATGTTTTAATTTAGCACAAAAGTGCAGTCTTTTTTCCAGAGCCTGTTAATTAAAAAAATACAATATAAGTCTAAACT
The DNA here is from genome assembly GCF_018143015.1 of Lytechinus variegatus. NCBI lineage: Eukaryota > Metazoa > Echinodermata > Echinoidea > Temnopleuroida > Toxopneustidae > Lytechinus > Lytechinus variegatus. The sequence continues at coordinate 19,448,956 of NC_054743.1, read as the reverse complement.
AAGATACAATAACGATATTCCGGTAAATTGCCAATTCGTCTACTGTCATCCCGTCCACTCACCACATGGTCTACATTCATTTCGTCTAATGCCATTTCGTCCATCAACATTTCGTCTACCACCCATTTCGTCCAATCACCATTTCGTCTAATAGCCATTTAGTCTAATAGCCAGATAGTCTATAGCCAATTCGTCTACAACCATTTCGTCTACCAACCATTTCGTCTAAATCCATTTGGTCTAATGCCAAATCGACCATTAACCAGTTAGTCCACCGTTCATTTGGTCCAATAGCCATGTCGACTAATTTCAGTTGGTCCAATATCCACATCGTCTACTTATCAACTCGTCCAATTGCCATTTCGTCTAATAGTCATTTCGTCCATCAACCATTAGGTCCAATAATCAGTTCGTCTACCAACCAAATCGTCTACTAACCATTTCGTCCAATTCCCAAATCGTCCAATAGCCATTTAGTCTAATAGCCATTCGGTCCAATAGCCATTTCGTCTAATACAAATAATTTGCGTTATCCGAGGAGGGGAGCGAAATGACTTTAATACCTTGAAATTATTGATGATATTAGTTTTAAAAAAACCTTAAAAACTATGATGATAACTACTATCGCAAGGGTCGATTCAGTGGGTACAGCAATTCAGGCACCCCCACCCCCCCCTAAAACGCACACACACACACATATAAAAGGGGGAACTAAGATGGGGAAAATGGAAAAGGGTCCTTTTATTTTAATTTGTCGCTCAATTTTTATTTAAAAAAAAGAAAGGAGAATATTGTATTCCGATATCAAAATACGATAAACAGATGAAAGACAATATAGCCTTTTAAAGAAATATTATTGATCAATATACCCCACCCCCCAAAAAAGAGCTCTTCCCGATCTGTCCTATCTTCTTTCCCTGTACTATCCTCTCCCTTTTTGTTCGTTTCCCGTCGCTAGAAACCCGCCTGCGCCTAAAATAAATGTAGGCCTAGTAGTATTGACAATAACGATGAGTATAATGTTTGTGATATACTCATGCTGTAGCAATTAATGGATATAATGATAAGAATGATAAGAATGATAATCATCATAATGATACTAATAAACAATAATAATAATAATAAAATTCACAATAATTCTACTAATAATAATAATTATGATGATCATATCACTAATATTAACAAAAATGATATTAATAAGGATAATCATAATAGAAATAATATACATAATTAAAATAATTACTACTACGTAGGCGCGGATCCAGGAGTTTACAGGAAGGGGGGGGGGGTATTGAAATCACTAGAGTAGATTTTTGGTCGCGAGTATATAGGCCTGCCGGGTATAATTATAACACATCCCTTTTGCGGATCTAGCTTTTGCTAATGGGGGCAGGGGGGGGGGGGGCTGTTGCTCGAAATATGTTCATTCATTTATATATTCCCCTGTCTGCGGATCGAAGAGGGTTTTTCCGTGTTTTTTTTTTTTTTTTTTTTTTGCTTGCGCGAGCTGATCTTTTTTTTATAAACATTTTATTTCATGTAGGCCCACTATTATTTTACACATAAAATCGTAAGTCTTGACACTGTTTGAAATCCTGAACATTTCTGTAGATTAATAACTAATGCGAGGATTGCAAGCGCGCAGCGCGAGCTGAGAATTTTCCATATACTGACATGAAACAGGGGCGTTTTAAGGACTGCGTTTAGGAATTCTTGAAGATACATATTTTACTTTTGTAAATGCAACATCACAGTGCGAGCTGAAATTTTCCTATATTCAGACCTCAAAACGGGGCACTTTAATCACTTTTTGTAAATTTGTACATAATACACATCTAAATAAACAATGCGAGCGCGGGTCGAAATTTGTGATATTCTGACATGAAAAATGACGTTTTAAGGACTGTTTGTAAGCATTCATAAAGTGGATACATAGGCATTTCGAGGAGGGCAAAAGCGTCCGCCCCTCCTTATTGACGGCCCCAAAATAAGAGAAAAGGGTGGGGGAGAAAAAAAGAGAAAAAAGGGAAGGAGGGAAAAGAAAACGGGGAATGAGACGAGAAAAAGCTCAATGAAGGAATTAGACATTGACAATCCACGTCACTATATATATCCAGTTTAGAAATGAATATACAAACATGTGCACGGCGAGTTAAAAAAAAAAGATAATTCAGGACACTTTGAACACTCCCTGTAATACAGGATACATAATTATCTTAAAATGAACAATTACTGCAATTATTGCCGAAAATGTTGGTTAATTGACATAAAGAAGTAACTAGTGCAGCATAGTAGACCAGTATGCGTATTAGACGAAATGAATATTAGACGAAATGGTGATTAGCCAAAATGGCAATTGGACATATTGGTTATTAGACCAAATGGCAATTAGACCAAATGATTGTTAGTCGAAATGAGTTTAGACCAAGTGATAGTAAACCAAATGCAGTTAGACCAAATGGAACATGGACGAAATGAAAGTAGACCAAGTGGTTATTAGACCATTTGCCTTTAGACCATTTGGCTATTAGACCAAATGGGAATAGACGTAATGATAGTGGACAAAGTGGCTATTGGACCAATTGGCAAAAAAATACCATTAGACCAAATGGCTATTAGACCAAATGATAATAGACGAAATGTCTATTAGACGAAATGGCTATTAGACGAAATGGTGATTGGATGAAATGGTAATTGGACCATGTGGATAGTGGACCAGCTGATGGTAGACGAAATGATATTAGACCATGTGGGTAGTGGACAAAATGGCAGTGGACGAAATGGCAATAAACCGATATTCCAGTGGAATAAAAATGAGAATCGAGCTAAGTCTTTTCTCCAGACCCAGTTAATTAAGACTGGTGGAATTACTGTCTTTGTTGTTGTTTCAACTTACACGGCTTATATTGTGGATATATGCGCTAAGAGTAAATTGAGAATCAAGCGTAGTATTTTCTCCAGACCCGGTTACTTAAAACTAAAAACTAAACCCTATAGTAATGCGTTCATATAGCACAAAAGTGCAAAGTCTTTTTTCCAGACCCGGTTAATTCAAAAATTGAAATGTAAGTCCAAAGTCTTTTTTCCAGACCCAGTTGTTAAACAAATTATACGATATGTCCAAAGTCTTTTTTCAGACCCGGGTATTTCAAAAATTATAATATAAGTCCAAACTAAGATACGATAATGATATTCCAGTGGAATAAAAATGAGAATCGAGCTTAGTCTTTTTTCCAGACCCAGTTAATGAAGACTGGTGGAATTAATGTCTGTAGTTGTTTCAACTTATTTGGTGTATTATTGTGAATATATGCGCTAAGAGTAAATTAAGAATCCAGCGTTATCTTGTCCTGGTTACTTAACACTAACAAGTGGAATGCCTCTGGCCGTCTCACCTGCATCATGGCGGTTCAATATAGCAGCAGTGCTGACTTTGAATACTACTCTAACTCGCACAAGATGTTCAGTGATACATGGTTACTCTTATGTCCACTTTTTATGAACTAGACCAATAAACTTACAGAGATATGATGGTTATTGAACAAAAACCCCAACATGGCCAAAGTTCATTGACCTTTGACCTTGATCATGTGACCTGAAACTCGAACAGGATGTTCAGTGATACTTGATTACTCTTATGTACAAGTTTCATGAATCAGATCATTAAACTTTCAAAGTTATGATGGTAATTCAACAGATACACCCAATTCGGCCAAAGTTCATTGACCTTTGACCTTGGTCATGTGACCTGAAACGCGCACAGGATGTTCAGTGATACTTGATTACTCTAATGTCCAAGTTTAATGAACTAGACCAATAAACTTTCAAAGTTATGATGGTAATTCAACAGATACCCCCGATTCGGCCAAAGTTCATTGACCCTAAATGACCTTTGACCTTAATCATGAGACCTGAAACTTTCACAAAATGTTCAGTGATGCTTGATTACTATTATGTCCAAGTTTCATGAATCAGATCCATAAACTTTGGCCGAATGATGGGAATTCAACAGATATCCCAAATTCGGCCAAAGTTCATTGACCCTAAATGACCTTTGACCTTGGTCATGTGACATGAAACTCTAATAGGATGTTCAGTAATACTTGATTAACCTTATGGCCAAGTTTTATTAACTAGGTCCATATACTTTCTAAGTTATGACGTCATTTCAAAAACTTAACCTCAGGTTAAGATTTGATGTTGACGCCGCCGCCGCCGCCGTCGCCGTCGGAAAAGCGGCGCCTATAGTCTCACTCTGCTTCGCAGGTGAGACAAAAACTAAACCCCATGGTAAGCGTTCATGTAGCACACAGATGCAAAATCTTTTCTCGCGACCCGGTTACTTAAAACTAAAAACTAAACCCTATATTATTGCATTCATATAGTGCAAAGACATTTCTCCGGGTCATTTAAAACATTCATCAAATCTTTTAAAAAAGACCGCACAATCTATTGATGTTGAATAAAATGAAAATAAAGTGTAGACATTCATCCAGACCAGATTATTTCAAAATAAGAAATGATCATGGGTGTCGATCACGGGGGGATGGGGGGGATATATCCCCCCCAATATTTCAAGTGGGGGGATGGCCTGTATTATCATCCCCCCCAATAATTTAGGGTAGAAAAATTATAATAATGATGATGAAAAATGAAAAGTTTGATCATGATGATTATAGTATGCCATCAATCAGTTTGTTTCCCTCGCAATTTGTGTATATTGTTATTGAATAAAAACATTCTTTTTCAGGACTATTAAACAGATGGGTGGAGGTTCAAGATGAAAAAGAATGAAATGTTTATATATCTGATATTTTTTAACACATGACATAAAAGGACCCCAACGAAAATCAACTTTTGTTGATAGGGTGTTCCATCCCAACAGTGGTGAATAAATTAATTTAAATAAATCATTAACTCAAAAGGGTGGAAAAATAAGCGGGAGTAAAAGGGTGGCAAGTTAAATAAAGGAATGACGGTAAGCCCGATGGCGCACGAGAAGCCACACATGTTGTAATTTGTGCTAGTTTTAATTGGTCCGAATCTGCATTTTATCATCATGCATTAAGAAGAATAAAGATATTGCCAGTCAGGATAGATTTAAAGTGATCGGTTAACATTGGTTTGACTTTTAAAAAATCTGAGCTAGAAGGTCACACTTGTCACCTGCGTTTGTGATATGTTACAAAAATGAAGCCCAGAAAAATTGCGTTCGAAAATAACTATTTAGTGCTTCAAAAATTGAAATATAAAGTGACCAGAAACACCATCTTAATTTCATCCCATACACTTATGTGTACTATTTAGGCGTCTATAAGACGCCTATTTACAAAATCTGGGTTTGCCTTGTAGTTTTAGCTTTTCATTCTCAATAATAGTTGTTTTCAGGGTTTATTAGTTCTAATGCATGCACTTGTACACATGTTTCATCTTGGTTTGAGAATTTTTTAAATCGGCTGCTCACAAAGTTAAACAATACCTTTAAGAGAGAAGTTGTATACACATAGGCGTCGATCCTGGTGGGGGGCAGGGGGTGATCGCCCCACCAATGAAAATATTGGGGGGCAAACATATCGTTTTGCCCCCCCCCCATAATTCCGCATGTGCAACTAAAAAATAAAATAGGATTGTAATGCTACACTGAAATCAGCAAGCGAGATTGAGATACCAACTCGATTTTGATTTAAAATCGTGCTCAAAATGTCTGCTTTTAAGGTTGGAATATAAAAATTTTCAGCTCGCGCTTCGCGCTCGCATCATTTACCAAAAACCCATACTTTTCATGATTATATAGGTGAATATAATGTCCCGTTTTCAATTCTAAACCTCAAAAGAACTTTGATTTTGCAATAATCTTTTGTTGGATATATATCTTCCATTAAAGTGTCCTTTTTTCCAGATAAAAATATCAAAATTTTCAGCTCGCGCTCGCATCTATTGTTCTTCTAGATACCCATCTTAATCATTGGTACCAAAAATGCTTAAAATATCAAGCTTTCAGGTCAGAATATAAAGACATTTCAGCTCGCTCTCTAGTGAGATACATGCATCGACCCTCCTCATGAGTTACTACAAACAAACCTAAACAGGTACATTTTTCCTGTTTTCATGACGTACTAAAAAAATTTTGCTCGCGCTTCGCGCTCGCATTGTTGGTGAAGGTGAGGTATGTGTCTCTTTCTCATATATATATATATATATATATATATATATATATATATATATATATATTGTGATCGAGCGCCTTTGGAACGTTGATTCATAATTTTGGCCCTCCCCCCCATCTGAAAAATGGATCGACGCCCCTGTGTATACATCATGCTCAATAAACAGATCACTATGTACATGATCCAGTCAATTTTTGCCATTTTTTTCTTGGTATGAGTTTAGAATAGGCTTACTTGTAACACAAATTGAATTTTCAAAAAAAATTATACAAGTATAGTACACTACAACAAGGAAGGAATTTCCAAGAACACCATGCATATCAACCACTCCCAAATGTCCTAACTTGTGATTTTAGTGGGGGTAATGTTGAAATATCCCCATCCACAAGAACATTTGTGTCAATCATCCCCCCCAACCAAGAATACCGATCGACACCCATGGACATGATTGAAAAAAAGATCCTCCACTCTTGGTAATATTGAATTCCTTGAAAATATAGCATAGTCTTTCCTCCAAACCCAGTTATTCAAAATTGTGAATTACATGTACATTTTCAAAAGAGTATAAAGACCCCATAATCTTATTAATGCTGGATAACATGGACATATACATGTAGCGTAGTCTTTCAGCCCGACCCAGTTTTATTTTCAAAATTACGCTAATAGTAATAATTAAAAATCAAAATCTAAGACCAAACAATCCTCCAACCAAAGAAATGTTTTAATAAGAAGTTTAGAGCGTTGTCTTTAGTCCAGACCTAGTCATTAAACAAAAACGCAAAAATCTTCTAACATATTAAGACCATATCATATTCTTATTCTTGTGGAATAACGCGAGTTTTAAAACGTACTCTTTTCTCCAGACCCGGCTATTTAAAAAATGAATTTACAAAACTTCAAATCTAAGACCAATCTTCCAAAGTTACACCCAGTAAAGAAATATGTCTTTACCCCACACCCAGTTTTTTAATAATACTAAGACCCCAACAAAACATTGCAATAATGCATGGGTAAAGCAAACATCCTTCCTCCAGACTTGGTTATTATTTGAAAAAAATGAAATAGTTTTTACAAATATTCTAAAACGAAGACCCAATAATCTGATTACTGTGGAATAACACGAAGACCAAAAAAATCAATAAAACCCAACCCCCAAAAACGAATCTAAGAACCAACAATCCTCCAAATTAAGACCATGCATGTAGAAAAGCACATGTTTAGAGCGTTGTCTTTATTCCAGACCCAGTCATTTAAAAATGATTTAAACAATCTTAAAAACATAAGACTTTGTCATATTCTTATTCTTATGGAATAAGACGAGTATTATGCTTAGTTCTTCTTCAAGACCCGGTTATTTAAAAGATAAACAAATATTGAAAAAAAAAATCACAGCTAAGACCAATCTTCAAAATTAAACCCAGTATAAATGCTTGGGCTTAGAGTAATATCTTTACCCTTCATTCAGTTCTCTTAAAATGCAAATTAAGCGAAACCTTAATCTTAAAACTTAGACCCCAACATCTCCCAAACTATAAAACCTTCGTGATAACGCATACTTAATTTGACCAGACCAGCTTATTAAAAAAAATAGAACAACAAAACAAACATTTAAAATTAAAACCCTCTTCCAGCCTAACATCCTGTAATATATAATGTATTTAAACATTCACTTTTTCTTCCAGGCAAAGAAATTTATAATCAATAAAAACCAACAAAACTTAGAGCCCGGGGAGCATTTCATGAAAGGAGTTGTCTGACGTTTAATCCGACAAGTCCCATTTTATCCGACACTAACCATGGAAGCACTGCATCTTAGCCAATCAACATCAAGGTCGGACATAAATGTTGATGAAATACTCCCACAATCATCTTATTCATGTTGAACAGGCACGAGAATAAGATTGAGTCTTAGCTATGAAGATTTCATTTATCTTATATTTGAAAATGAAAAGGTCTGGAATAAAGAAAACTCTCTAAATTTTTATTTATTGAAGGTTATTAGTTTGAAGGATAGTTGAGTTTTAGATTCTGTTGTTCTTTTTTAAAATAACTTTTGTTATTTTGAAATAATTCGGTCTGGAGAAAGACTACACCATATTTGCATGCTATTCAATGTTGATAGGATTACAGGGTCTTGTTTTGTTGTTGGTTGTTGTTGTGTTTTTTTATGATTTGTATAACTGGGTCTGGAGGAAAGACCACGCTATATTTCCATGTTACTCAACATAAATAGGATCGCGGGTCTTTGTTTGCTATTCTTTTTTTTATTATTACTAATTTATTATTATTATTCATCATGTAATTTTAAAAGATCTGGGTCTGGATGAAAGACTATGCTATATTTCCATGTTATTAAACATTAATGAGAGAGTTGGGTTACTTTTTGCCTAATTCCACCAGTTTTAAATAACTGGGTGTGGAGAAAAGACTATGCTCGATTCTCATTTTTATTCCACTAGAATATCATTATCGTATGTTAGTTTGGACCTATTAGTCCGGCAGCCCAGGAGGTTTATTCAACCGAAAGCCGGACAAGCAAATGACCCCATAGCTGGATAGCATGGACCCTGAAGTTTACAAAAATGCATTGCTGCCGGGTTCTATGCGTGGTCTTCCCTCCGAAATGACGTAATATATGACGTCACTACAAAATGGCCCTATTTCACCATTTTTCAGACATTGTACACATAGCATGAAGTCAAGGGAGAATATCTCAGCCAAATCATGCTTGTTTTGTATGAAACTTTCAAAATATATTGTTCAAGTAGTGCACAAGAGATATGCAAAATTTCACGAACAGAAATTATTGTTTACATATGCAAATTACGTAATGAAATTTGCATATCATTAGTTTTGGAGATTTCTCGCATAAAAATTGTCGAAAATCGATTCAGAAATTTATTTTCTTTTTTATTGTACTTTATTTGATATATTTCCTCTCAAGCATAATATCATTCTCTTCATCTATATCTTTACTTTAAGAAAATATATAAAAGTAATTGAAAATGACATTATAGACTGTGATTTCAGCCCCCTTTTCAATATGGTGCGCACATAGAAATCGTGCGTTTTTGGCCCATTTTCACCATATAGCTGAGGTGTGCGAACGATATGCCTACTTTATTGATGTTTCCTGCATTTTGCATGATATTAAATCTTCCAAACAACATATTTTCCTCTTTATTATGTCTCTGCTGATAAATCAATGATTTCAGCAAAGATTGATTGCCCACTGGGCAGTCTATAGGCTACGTTTTCAGCCTAGTTTTCAACAACGAACCTATACCATGTATGCCTGCATCGTTGTAGTCGAGTCGGATAAGGGGTTCCTGTGTACCATCAAAATATTTTCACTCAACGTTTTGGTATTTGCCTTAAGTGTCTAGTTAATGAATCTTGATGTTCCCTTCCCAAAATCGTGTCCAACGGGGTTCAAAATTGATATCTTTGGCGGCCCTCTTGGACTTTTTTAAAATGAAAATCAATTATTTTCATATTTTATTGCACAAAGTCTGACAATGGACAATCTTGAATCAATACGCATTTCAATATGATTGGGATAGTATAAATCGATTGAATTCGTTCTCAGATAATATATTTTGAAATAAAATTTATCCCGAAATGGGCATGATTTTGGTAAAAAATTTGCATGTGCATTGATATCTATCTGTTCAATCATTAACATCAACCACTATTTCAAAATATCGGCATTCGACACGAAAGGGGATATGATATACCGATAATACTGAAACCCTTCATGGCAGTATGTCTTAATTTGCTTAGTTAAAGGGCAAATACCATTATTACTCGATATTGCGATAAAATGACACCAAAATGCAACCTCTGTAACAGTATATTTTTCTCTATTAGCTACATTATAAAGAAATGAGGGCGCAGCTAAGTCTACCCCCCCCCCCCTCTTTTTGGGACAGCTGGAATCCCCCCATCCTTTTTTCGTTTTTTGCCAATTTCTTGGAAAATTTCGACATTCTTGGAGTCTCATCGAAGTGAAAAGACGTTTCTGCTTTGCAGTAAAGTCAATTTTATTGTTGTTTAACCACTTAGGGATAAAAGAGTAGGGTTTTCTTTATCTGATAAATATAAAGAAGTGCTGGTACAGCAAAGACTTCCCCCTCTGAGAACTGCGGAAGTTACCCGATAATTAAACGTGTTTTGCCCATTAATGGGAAAATATGCTATTTTCGAGCCCCCATTGGGGCAAAAAGTGCTTTTGCTATTTAGTAAAGCCACGTTTATTATTTTTAAACTATATTGAGACGAAAGGGTAGAGTTTCCTCTATCTGCTACATATAAAGAGGTGTTGGCATGTTGGAACATACTCCCCTTAGGGGGTCGCCGAAATCACCTCCGCTTTTTTCATATTTTACCTATTTATGGGAAAATATGCTATTTTCGAGCCCCCCATTGAGGCAAAAGTGTTTCTGCTATGTAGTAAGGCCACATTTATTATTTTCAAACTATATGGAGGCGAAAGAGTAGAGTTTCTTCTATCGGCTACATATAAAGAAGTGCTGGTACAGTAAAGCCTACCTCCTCTGGGAACTGCCGAAGTGACCCGCCCCTTTTACGTAATTTGCGAATTCATGGGAAAATATGCTATTTTCGAGCCCCCATTGAAGCAAAAAGTGTTTCTGCTATGTAATAAAACCACTCTTTTTGCTTTTAAACTACATGGAGACAAAAGAGTAGAGTTTCCTCTATCTGCTACATAAAAAGAGGTGTTGGCATATTGGAACATACCCCCCTTAGGGGGCGCCGAAATCACCTACCCTTTTTCCATATTTTACCTATTTATAGGAAAATATGCTATTTTCGAGCCCCTATTGAGGCAAAAGTGTTTCTGCTATGTAGTAAGGCCACCTTTATTATTTTCAAACTATATGGAGGCAAAAGAGTAGAGTTTCCTCTATCGGCTACATATAAAGAAGTGCTGGTACAGTAAAGCCTACCCCCTCTGGGAACTGCCGAAGTTACCCGCCCCTTTTACGTAATTTGCGAATTCATGGGAAAATATGCTATTTTCGAGCCCCCATGGAGGCAAAATGTGTTTTTCTATGTAGTAAAACCACTTTTATTGCTTTTAAACTATATGGAGACAAAAGAGTAGAACTTCCTCTGTCTGCTACATATAAAGAGGTGTTGGAATATTGGAATATACCCCCCTTAAGGGGTCGCCGAAATCACCTACTCTATTTCATATTTTACCTATTTATGGGAAAATATGCTATTTTCGAGCCCCCATTGAGGCAAAAAGTGTTTCTGCTATGTAGTAAAACCACTCTTATTGCTTTTAAACTATATGGAGACAAAAGAGTAGAACTTCCTCTGTCTGCTACATATAAGGAGGTGTTGGCATATTGGAACATACCCCCCTTAGGGGGTCGCCGAAATCACCTCCCCTTTTTTCATATTTTACCTATTTATGGGAAAATATGCTATTTTCGAGCCCCCATTGAGGCACAAAGTGTTTCTGTTATGTAGTAAGGCCACCTTTATTATTTTCAAACTATATGGAGACGAAAGAGTAGAGTTTCCTCTATCGGCTACATATAAAGAAGTGCTGGTACAGTAAAGCCTACCCCCTCTGGGAACTGCCGAAGTTACCCGCCCCTTTTACGTAATTTGCGAATTCATGGGAAAATATGCTATTTTCGAGCCCCCATGGAGGCAAAAGGTGTTTTTGCTATGTAGTAAAACCACTCTTATTGCTTTTAAACTATATAGCGACAAAAGAGTAGAGTTTCTTCTATCTGCTACATATAAAGAGGTGTTGGCATATTGGAACATACCACCCTTAGGGGGTCACCAAAATCACCTTCCCTATTTCATATTTTAACTATTTATGGGAAAATATGCTATTTTCGAGCCCCCATTGAGACAAAAAGTGTTTCTGCTATATAGTGAAGCCAGTTTCATTATTTTGAAACTACGTGAAATTAAAGGAGTAGACTTTCTTCAATCTGCTGCTAATAAGTGGTTGCACAGCAAAGTCGATCCCCTTCGGGGTTCCGAAAGTCACCCACCCCTTTTCCATATTTTTTCCAATATGGGGAAAATCTTGGAGCCTCTGAAGAAGGTAGCAGTCGATGTGCCAGCACTTTTTTACATGTAGCTGACAGAAAAAATACCTCTTCTTTTATTTCCAAGTGGTTTCCAAAATCAAAGCTAGCTTTACTATATAGCAGAAATACCCTTTTGTCTGAATGGGGGCTCAAGCACTGCATTTTTTTTTACAATTATTGTAATGAAAATAGACATAAAAGTTGGAAAAGTTCGGCAGCCCATGAAGGGGGAAGGCTTCAGTGTGCTACCACATCTTTATATGTAACTGATAAAGAAGATCCTACTTTGTCATCTTTATGTGGTTACAAAACAAAAACAAGGGCTTTACCGCAAGGCAGAAACATTGTTTGCCTCAATGGTTCTCCAAAATGACGAATTTTCCGAGAAATTGGCAAGATACGAAAAAAAAGATTGGGTGACTTTGGCAGCCCCCTGACATGCCTGAAGGGTAGGCTTTACTATGCCCCAACTTCTTTATATGTAGCTGATAGAGAATAGCCTACTCTTTTGTCTCTAAGTGATTTAAAGGAAAAATTACATACTCAGCACGAAATGTCAAGCTATGGATAATGGTGTGGTACTGTATGTAACATTTTACTGGTTCTTGTGGGACTATGCTTTAAGGTGCCCGAGAGTAATTGCATGCAAAATGAAAATGCAGAGCAATGCCTCGAACTTCTATCTTTTTCAAAAGATTTAATTATCATAAAAATTGCTTTGTGTAGAAAACGCCCTTTACCCTCATACACATGATACAAGTAATACATACCTTTCTATCGATCGCTAAGCACGTTACATGCATTTCTGCATGTTAGGCACATCAACAAAGGCGATCGGATGCAAGATGTCAATGCACATGAACATTTTGGTTCAAAATTTTTGATGAATTTTTTTTTTCCAAAATATATTAACCGGACTATATTAAGAAAACAATTTTAACCGATTTCTACTATCCAAATCATAGTGAAATGCGCATTGATTCAAGATTGTCCCATTGTAAGGCTTTGTGCAGAAAATATGAAAATAATTGATTTTCATTTAAAAAAAAGTCCAAGAGGGCCGCCAAAGATATCAATTTTGAACCCCGTTGGACACGATTTTGGGAAGGGAACATCAAGATTCATTAACTAGACACTTAAGGCAAATACCAAAACGTTGAGTGAAAATATTTTGATGGTACACAGGAACCCCTTATCCGACTCGACTACAACGATGCAGGCATACATGGTATAGGTTCGTTGTTGAAAACTAGGCTGAAAACGTAGCCTATAGACTGCCCAGTGGGCAATCAATCTTTGCTGAAATCATTGATTTATCAGCAGAGACATAATAAAGAGGAAAATATGTTGTTTGGAAGATTTAATATCATGCAAAATGCAGGAAACATCAATAAAGTAGGCATATCATTCGCACACCTCAGCTATATGGTGAAAATGGGCCAAAAACGCACGATTTCTATGTGCGCACCATATTGAAAAGGGGGCTGAAATCACAGTCTATAATGTCATTTTCAATTACTTTTATATATTTTCTTAAAGTAGAGATATAGATGAAGAGAATGATATTATGCTTGAGAGGAAATATATCAAATAAAGTACAATAAAAAAGAAAATAAATTTCTGAATCGATTTTCGACAATTTTTATGCGAGAAATCTCCAAAACTAATGATATGCAAATTTCATTACGTAATTTGCATATGTAAACAATAATTTCTGTTCGTGAAATTTTGCATATCTCTTGTGCACTACTTGAACAATATATTTTGAAAGTTTCATACAAAACAAGCATGATTTGGCTGAGATATTCTCCCTTGACTTCATGCTATGTGTACAATGTCTGAAAAATGGTGAAATAGGGCCATTTTGTAGTGACGTCATATATTACGTCATTTCGGAGGGAAGACCACGCATAGAACCCGGCAGCAATGCATTTTTGTAAACTTCAGGGTCCATGCTATCCAGCTATGGGGTCATTTGCTTGTCCGGCTTTCGGTTGAATAAACCTCCTGGGCTGCCGGACTATATATTATAATTATTGAAATAAACAGGTCTAAAAAAAAAGACTTATATAATTTTTTAATTAACTGGGTCTTGAAAAAAGACTGGATTTATATAATAATTTTTGAAACAACTGGGTCTGGAAAAAAGACTTTGGACCGATATTATAATTTTTAAATTAACCGGGTCTGGAAAAAAAGACTTTGGACTTATACAATAATTTTTTGATTAACTGGGTCTGGAAAAAGACTTTGGACTTATATAATAATTTTTGAAACAACTGGGTCTGGAAAAAAGACTTTGAACCGATATTATAATTTCTAAATTAACCGGGTCTGGAAAAAAAGACTGGACTTATATAATATTTTTTTTAATTAACTGGGTCTGGAAAAAAAAGACTTTGGACTTATATGATAATTTTTTTTATTAATTGGGTCTGGAAAAAAGACTTTGGACTCATATAACAATTAAAAAAAACTGGTTTGGAAAAAAGACTTTGGACTTATATTCTAGTTTTTGAAACAACCGGGTCTGGAAAAAAGACTTTGGACTTATATAATAATTTTTTAATTAATCGGGTCTGGAAAAAAAAATTGAACTTATCCCCAAGAAAGACTTTGCACTTTTGTGCTATATGAATGCATTCCTATAGGATTTTAGTTTAGAACGGATTCGTCAAAAATCCCTAAAAATTCATTACATTTGTGGGTAAAGTCATTATTACATTTGTGGGCGATCAAAAATTATTACATTTGTTGGTAAAGTGCATTATTACATTTGTGGGTATAACAGATGGGGGGCAAATTTTTCGGAGAAAATTTTTGACAAGCCCAAAAAGGTACCGAAAAAATCTTTATGGGATTAAAAGGGAGGCACGTGCCCCCTGTGCCCCCCCCCCCCCCCCCTCTGTAAGCTAAACAAGGTAGCTGTTAATAAATCTAATACACTTTTTAGGAAATTTCATGATTAGAGCACTCACCGGGTTTATCATGTTGCAGAAACCACGTTCAAAGGTCCTTAAGAGAGATTTCTATGTTTTATTTTTTTCTATGAAGACAGATTATTATACCGCGTCATCTTTTAAAAAGCAATGTTAAAATGCGTTGGCTTAACGTTTGGATACAGATTTTAAGGTTTTTACGATTATAAACAACCACTGGTTATTACGTCAATAACCTGAAATGGATTCCATCTTGCACAACGTTTCTGTTTCCATCTACATTGTATATAAGTCCAGGATAGAAGAGGCATAACCTTGTTTTTTATATATACAAGTTTTTTTTATGGTTTCTTGTCAATTCGAGGGTGCTGATTACGAATCTGAATGATGCCACTCGTTTAACCTTGAGCATTTTCCGCAAATTGGCAAAATCCAATATGGCCGCCAAAATATGCAAATTACCCATGAAAATCATAAAATTGTCCACTCATTGGCTGTGAAATGCATGGAATTGTGTGACAGGAGTGAAATATTCTCTGAAAAAAATAATTTTTAACAAAATATTGATTTTCCTGATATTCAAAATGGCCGCCATAGGTCATTGTATACCTTACTATGTACAATATGAATAGGGGAAAGTAATTTTCACAAAATGAGCACTATATTGCAAAAAAAAACGTGATGTATGAACGAATTAATATATGCAAATCATCATTACTAATGGGATATATCATTTGTAATGTCATATATGGAAAAATTGCTGTATTTTTATATCTAAAATAGCCGCCACTGGCCCAAACAGTATTGCGTACAATGGCAATGGGGGCCAAAAAATTCACAAGAGTGATCACTAAAATGCTTATTATGAAGATTAAACAGGTGGAATACTGACTATAAACATAATTATTAACGAAATATATTATTAATATGCATGTGTGTGGTGAATGTTGTATTCTTATATTCAAAATGGCTGCCAAAGGCCCTAAAAGTATTATGCACAATGAGAAATGAAAGAAAACAAATCACAAGAGTGAGCGCTAAAATGCATTATATATGTGATAAATTTATTGGTACTGTCTAAAAACGTATTTTCTAACGAAATATATCATTCAGGTTTTAAGTTTGTGTTAAATACTGTATTTCGAATTTGAAAATGGCCGCCATCGACATTAACCGTATTATGTACAATGCAAAGTGGAAACCAATATTCACAGAAATGAGCACCAAAAATGCACGTTATAGTGATCTATGAGTAAAATATTGTCTGAAAGCATAATTTCTATTAAGATGTATCATTTATTCTGCCAGGTGATAAATACTGTTACTGGAAAGTCAAAATGGCCGCTATAGGCCCTTACAGTATTATGCACAATGTGAATGGGAACAAATTATTTCAACAGAATTTGGCTTTGCTTGGTCAATTGGTGATGTATGAGTGGAATGTTGTCTGAAAACATGATTTATAACAAAATATATCATATCTTATGTAATTTAGGTGATAAATACTGTATTTCAACATTCAAAATGGCTGTCATATGCCCTTTTTGTGAACGTTATTTGTATCCACCCAAATTGTATATTATACGATAAGTGGCTAAGGTGGCCATTTTCAATTTAAGAATGCAGCATTTTTATCACCATAATTACACAACATTATGATATATCTCGTTAGAAACCATGGTTTTAGACAATAATTCACCTTTACATCATAATTCACAATTATATTGCAATATTTAGGGTCAAGCAAAGCCAAATTCTGTCAAAATTTATGTCCCATGTTACAATTTATATAATACTTTTAGGACCTATGGCAGCCATTTTGGATTTCACAGTACAGAATTTATTACCTCCACCATGTCCAAGACGCATGTGATGTATTTAGTTAGAAATAATGTTTAAGACAATATTTTTACTCGTACATCACAGTTTATGCATTTATGATTCTCACTCTTGTGAAAATTAGTTTCCCCTGTTCGCATGTTGCATAATTTAGTTGGGGCTTGTAGAGGTTATTTTGAATGTCAAAATACAGTATTTATCACCTATATGGAAGAAGAAATGCGATAATAGAAAAAAAAAATTTCAAATAACGTTTTACTCATACAACAGGATTATATGGATGTCATATTCAAGCAAATCCAATTTCTTACAAAATTATATGTCTCAATTCGCATTGTAGATAATACTGTTAGGGCCTATAGGGGCCATTTTGAATTTCATAATACAGTATTTATCTCATGCATGACAAAAGAAATGATATGTCTTGCTATAAAACATGTTGTCAGACAATATTTTACTCATAGACCACAACTACATGCATTTTATGTTTCTTACTCGTGTGAAAATTAGTTTCTCCATTCGCATTGTACATGATGAATATAGGGGCTATGGCGGCCATTTTGAATTTCAAAATACAGCATTTATCACATAAATGGCATATTAACAATTATGTTTTTAGTCAGTATTCCACTCGTTTATCTTAATAATATGCATTTTAATGCTCAATCTTGTCATTTTTGGGCCCCGGCCATTGCCATTGTACATAATTAGTCTTTGGGCCAGTGACGGCTATTTTAGATATCGAAATACAGAAATGTTCCCATATTTGACATAATAAATAATATATCTCATTAGTAATGATGATTTGCATGTATTACTTCGTTCATACATCGCGATTTTTGCAGTTTAGTGCTCATTTTTGTGAAAATTAGTTTTCCCTATTCGTATTGTACATGATAGTGTATACAATGGCCTATGGCGGCCATTTTGAATGTCAGGAAAATAAATGTTTTGTCAAAAATTATTTTTTAAGATTGTATTTCACTCTTGCCACATAATTTCATGCATTTCACAGCCAATGTGCGGACAATTTATGAGTTTCATGGGTAATTTGCATATTTTGGCGGCCATATTGGATTTTGCCAATTTTCGGAAAATGCTCAAAGTTACACGAGTGCATCATCCAGATTCGTAATCAGCACCCTCGAATTGACAAGAAACCATGAAAAAATATTGTATATATAAAAAACAAGGTTTGGCCAATTTTCTATGGGGCCTATCCTGGACTACACATGTATACGATTATACCAAGTCCCATGAATTCCGGTTAATATTTTACATTAACCTTACAAACGTTACATGAGAATATGCAACACATTAAACTGTGTTATAATGAAAATACGAAAAATGAAAACATCATGCCCGTGACTTTTTTTTCAATTTATTGAATGATGATCATCAGAAGTAGATAAATTGCTAAGGCCCCAACCAATAACTCGGCTATAAACAATAATGAAAAATATTGTATTATATCTTTTCAAATAGTATTTGAAAAGATATAAAGATCCGGTTAACCCAAATGCATTCTACAGACAAGGATGGTTTTTCATATTCTGAACCTCAGCAGCGGTAAGCACTCGGCTGTAGATCTTGACCTCATCAATCAGGCCATAGAAGTACTCGTGATACATCCCTTGACCCCGGGGGGGGGTGCTCATTATATAATGCATAGTTGGTATGTGCCGCGGAGGGGACCCCCATTTTTACACTCAAATTTCCGTTCCAAGACATAGCATTTTTGCCTTGTTGAGAAAAAGAACAAGAGAGCCGCTCCAAGGCATAGCATTTTCCTTTTATCGAGAAAAAAAGAAGAGAGAAATCCGTTCCAAGGACCCCCGTTTTCACAAACATTTGTCATTTCGAAGCCCGTTCCGAGGACCCTCATTTTTACAATAAGCCAGTTCCAAGGCCCCCGTGTTTTGTCTTGCCCGCGGCACGCCCCCACCACATTTTTTGGTCGAGTGCCCCCCCCCCCCCGCGCCCTTGACCTGCTTGCCCACTAGTGACTGGGGTGTTAGGGTAAGAATGGGACTGTTGCAGCAGTTCTGGTTGTTGGCCGTCTGAAGGATGCCATTAAGATAGTATTGCAAGGTCGATCCGTCATACGTCATAGCCACGTGATTCCACGTGTTCTGCTGAGCCACTTGTTGTGAGTAGTCCCATGTAGTGCCGGCTGCGATAGTAATGACACCACCGCCCAGCATCTGACCGCTGTTCTCCCTGCCCTCCTGATCTCCCAGCTTACTGTGGTATAGTAGCCATTATTGACGATGCCTTGGTAGGTGCCCCACTGGCTGGTTCGTTTGAACCACACACTCACACTGAATTCAGCGCCCCATGCGAAGTTGTTCAACGCCTGATCGTCAATCTTAGAAGCACCATCAACATGTCAAAGGACGCGGCTTGACCGCATTTTCCAGTCGTGTATGTAACGGCACCAGTCGTAGCTCCGTTTCGGTTATTACCAGAACTATCATCAGCATCTCCTCAAACGGGTAGTAACCTTCAAATTGTACAAAACAAATTAATTCAATAAATTAAGTGAAAAAATCTTGTAAGAGTAATTTCAGTTTTGGAGGAAGAATGAACCAAACAGTAATGAGCACTACTTAAAACGATGAAAAATGCATTGTAATGCATTTCTCAATGAACCAACATTGTGTTCTAATTGACTTTATCATGAAATTATGTCCTTTTGATATTTAAAGTTTTGATTTGTGTATCATGGAAAAAAATATATTTCTATAATACAAACTTTTTTTCTTTTTACTCACCAATGATACAAAAAATAGGATTTTTTTCCACCAAGTAGGTCAGATTAGGAAGGAGTAGACCAAGAGAATAAACCTTTTTGAAAATCCAATCCCATATAAGACAGGGATGTTTCATTTCAAGACGTTTTTTTTCTGACAGATTATGTTTTATCCGACAAAGTATGTTTTATCCGACTGCTGCGTACGGAACTGATCTTCTCAGCCCAACCAAAATCGAGGAAAGCTATCATATATCTCAATTTGATAAATGAAAATAATGACGAAACATTTTCCCACGGTGAGGCACCCATGACCAATATTTCAATAATCTTAAAAATTGTCTTTTGGATAATAAGGCTTTCCAGATTTTCATCAGAGATACTAACATCACCCAAAATACCTCGTTCAACCAAATATCATCAAATGATAAAGCCAGCGGACTAAATATTACACATGTCAAATGTTACTTTACCTTTCAAGCAGTCATGAGGCAGATGTGCACGCCCTCACCGTCCATACTTCATACATGATAAGTAGAAAGACTATCAAACAAGCCGAGGTGCCGTGGCCGAGAGGTCTTAAGGCGCTTGGCTATACATGTAAAGCCCGGGGTTCGATCCCCTGCCGCGGTTCCTATGCCCGTGAGCAAGGCATTTAATCTACCTATCCTGCTTTCAAATAAATGGAAATGCTATATGCATTATTTGTAACTAGGTGTGCACTTGTTAAAAAAACATGTCAGAACGACTTCTTGCCAGATAACTATTTTGATAAAAATATAAAAAAATAAGATGGTAAGGGTGTGATAATACGGTCAAAACAAAAACACAAGCTAAAATACAGACTGACCATGCTGACGCGAAAGCTGTTGACATATTATGACCATGGAGAGTGTATCATCAACAATTTTGTCCGACAAGTTGCAGATCTGACAATCTTTCCTTGAATGTGATTGGCTGAGAAGCACCATTACTATGGTAACTGTCAGAAAAAATGGGACTTGTCGAATACAATGTCCGACAAGTCCTTCCATGAAACGTTCCCTATGGATACTATTAGTCCATGATATAACGAAGTTGTGAATATGCAAAAATACTATATCTGAATAAAAATTACATAAGATGAAGGTTGTTAAAAATGAAAAGAAAATTTTCATTTTCTAATAAGGAGAAAATATTGTACATTTTTTATGAACGTACACTCTATAAAATGAAGTGCTAATTTAGCTCTTGAAGAGCGTGCATAGTGACTGAACTTCGGAGTGCTGATTTGTCTAGTTCAAATTTGAACGAGAATTGAATTGAATTATCTCAGTGTTTGTACTTCTAAGCTTTGGAATGATAAAAACTAGGGTGTATTGCCTTCGATCAATTATTGATATCGTTGTTTGGAGAAAGGTAAAGATAACAGACCCATTAGGCTGGAGTAGCTTTTGTTCAAAATAAGATAATTCTCACGGATTTTGAAATATTTATACCAAAATCATACTCAGTGGTGAATTCGCATATTAGCAAAGTCTCATTTTTAACCTAATAATAATCTTTATTTCACCAATAATATGCATGGTACAGCATATTATTGATTTATTAACCTTCTTTGTTAGTTCCATTACGAATGAACGTAGGTTTTGTCCTAGAAAAGGAAAAAAAACGAAAAGAAACATATATAGCTTGGTGATTTGACCCGGGAGAAGAAACAAAAAGTGATAGATAAAATTTGCCTTGTTTATAAGATTTGTAATAGTATGACTAGTTTTTTCCTACTCTACAAATAAAACTTATTTACAACATACACATAATGTACATATGAACACTTTCTAACATGATTGAAGCCCTAGAATTTGGGGAAAGAAAAGAAGAGATTTATGGATGCGTGAGAGAGAGAGGGGGGGGGGGTGGAGAAAAGAGGCTGACTAGATCAGAGACGTGAGAGGGAGAAGGCGGGGTAAGTTGAGCCTATAGGGGTAAGCAAGTTGAGCCACCACCCCCATGCCAATAATGAATGAGTCAGACATTGTGGTAGAGTTATGTATTGATTACCCACTGCGTAACCCCTGACCCTACCACATTGTTTTCAAATTTAATTTTTTTGAGGGAAATACAAATTTCAGGTCGTGAAATAGATATGTTCTTTTATCCACACACGTCTTTAAACATGTTAAATAATATTTACCTTGACTTATGTTGTTCTTCTGTCTTTATTATATTATAATAAAGGCATAAGAACAACAATAATCAAGATATGGAACCTCATTCTTCTCATAGTCTTTTACATGATAGATGCATTCGAAATGTGTGGATATTAAAATATCGCAAGTTCGGACTGGGTAAGTTGAGCAATGGTAATCAAAAGGAGCACATCGCAACAAGCATGACAAGACTGGCTCCGAATTCGTTTAATAGCATAAGAAACAAAGGTGGTCAGTAGGTTAAGATTAATTGAGTTGAGAGTTTGCTGAAATAGTTTTTGGCATTAGAGTTCGAAGCACGAATACTTCTAATGGGGGGGGGGGGCAGTTCCGCATGGCATAATGCTATACACATGATACAAAATGTTATCCATGGTGAAGAGCATATTGCATATTAGTTATCTGTATTACAGTTTAAATCGGAAAGTGATTAAAGATGATAATCGGGTTTTTTCGTGTTTTTTTAAAGGATCATAACTATGGTCCTCATAGATGAATGCATTATCAACATTTTCGTTCGTTCTCCAGTATGAGGAGATCAAAGTGATCCTTTCGTCACAATCACTGTGATCACGTTCCACATGCACAGCGTGTACGATATCTCTGTTCAATCATAATTGACCAAAGTACGATGTCGCTTATTTGTCTTGTTGATAATATTGTTTGAAATAATGTAAATATTTCAGTTAATATTTTCGGAGGAATCCCAGTAAACTTTGTGTAACTTTATTATGATTAGCGTTAGAGTTTTATCATAAATCAATAAATACCACTTGATGGTATGACTAACACTGACTTCGGTGGCAAAATGTAAACATGTTTTTGCCTACGAAAACATGATAATGAAAAATAATTGGTAATGCCCTTTGAATCAATTTATGATAATGTTGTTAATTTTTTCCGTTGTCCATTTTTTTTTCATGCTGGGAGTAAGTTATTTACAGCTTGCCTATCCTTAATCAAACATATCCCTCTCGATATTCTCTTATGTCTTCTGCTTTATTTCGCAATTCCCTATTTTTATCCAACATATCTCGCTATATTCCACCATATTTACAATATATCTAGACTTCACCACTCTTAGTTTAGTTAATTGTCCTAGTATATGTAATGGCACATAAATCAAAATAAAATCGCGAAAAGACATCATTAATATTGGACAAAAATATCCATTCTCTGACAACGCTCTGGGGGAAATGTTGGGAGGCATTGTTTTGTTCACTTTGTGAAGCCCCCCCCCCCCCCCCCCCCCCCCCCCTCCATGTTGTACCCCATTCAGTAGGGCAAATGAAAATGTACATGTACTTTAAAATCGAGGGCCTGTATATGCCTTTTTTCATTGATGTTGCTGCTCACTTCTATTTGCTGAACTAATAGTCACCCCCCCCCCCTCTTAAATTGTGGACTATGCACCTGATTGAGTTTTTATATTGTATAAGGATATAGGTGCCCCTGCATTGCGTATTCAAATTACTGACCACATTTAATATTCAAAATTTATCCTTAATCTCAATCTATTGTTTCGTTCGTGCATTCTTTCCTATTCTCTCTCTTTCTCATGTTTCTCGTCATATTTCTTTTGAATGAATTACCATCCTGGGATCACTTATTATTTCAAGTGATAAAGCTGAATTTAAACAAATATGGGGAAAGAATGGAGATATCACCCTGCCATGACCACCCCTCCTACACACAAGACAAAACATACTCACCTACACCCATGTCCTCTCACCCCAACACACACTTTAAGAAAAATTTGCAATCGATTGCAAATTTCTGCTGATTATTTGTAATCGATATATCAATTGTTCATAAACATGTACCAAACCTCCTTTTAGTACTAGCTTTAACGAAACAGACCAGCAATCAAGTGTGGATTTGCAATTAATTGCCAGAATTGCGACTGATTTTGTGACCTAAGTTTGACTTGCAATAATCATGATAATTGATTGCAACTTTCTTGCAACTCCCCATTAGATGACATTCACTCTCTCGCTAAGACCATCTTTATCTGTCGCTCACTCACTCTCCGTATTTCCTACCCCCCCCCCCTCAAAGCACTGTGTGAACACTGATAGAAGAGTCAATGTGCGAGTTTCTCTTCTGATTTATTACTCGAAAAATAATCACCTGATTCCTCTCTGATATGATGGTTGTAAAACTAAAAATTATTTCGTTCAAAGTATGTTCAAAGTGAACAAGTCTTATCCAAATAAGTTGATGTATAAAATAAATAGAGCAAGATCACACTTTACTCCAACTTTAGATAGATCAATGTCGGAATGTAAAACAAGTTAGTTTTGACATTCTATTTTTGATCTTTATACAAAATATGGGACTCAATGAAGTTCGCCTACTCACTGTTTACGTTCTGTTCCAAAATAAAATATTATAGTATATCAGGCCTTTTAATAAACTCCTAAAATACCATAAAGGCTGTTATATGTTACATGTGGAATCAGTTTTCCATAGCATATTGATGATTTTTAGGGAAACCAAAAATTGATGTATCAAATAAATTGTGAGTGAGTGAGTGTGTGACATATAATCACTCAAGTGGAGGAGCCGTGGTGTAGTGGTTCTCACTCTCGCTTTATAAACAGAAGGTCGTGTATTCGAATCCCACCACGGTCTGGCGTCCTTTGGCAATGTGTTAATCCACACTTTGCCACTCTCGACCCAGGTGCTAAATGGGTACCTGGTAGGATGTGAAAGTTATTGTAGCGTGTCCACACTGCAAAACCTCCGGTGTGGATTTAACACCAGCCCGGAATCTATATCTGTCCACACCAGAGAAGTAATGAAATAACACCAGTTAGGAATCAAACCGATGCTGTTTTAATACTAATTAGTGTTGTATAAACACATATCTGGTGTTAGACCAAAACTAAACTCTTGGTTTCAACACCTCTCTGATGTGGACAGATATAGATTCCGGGCTGGTGTTAAATCAACACCAGACTCTTTGCAGTGCAGTACTGTGTGCGCCTCACCAGCGATTAACTGGAATACTCCTTAGGGAGTGGAGGATGTGCACACAATGCGTGCGGGAATGACTGATTGAATCCGATGACCGGGGTGAAAATATATAAAGCGCTTAGACACGTCGTTCCGATGTATTAAGCGCTATATAAAAGCGGATTGTTAGTATTATTATTATTCGGCCTCCTTTGAAATCGCCAAATATATACCATGTATATATTTGCATTATCGTGCTTACGTGTAAAGGAATGGAAATGGAAAATGTCATAAATTTCTCATTGAATTCTGATTTAGTATTAGTTTTCAGTGTTATATAATTATGTGATTTATCTAAATACACTGCAGAAACTCTGGTGTTGATTTAACACCAGCCTGGAATCTATATATGCACCAGAGTAGTGTCGTTTCGTTCTAACACCAGATACATGTAGGTGTTTATACAACACCAAATAGTATCAAAATAGCATCGGTTTGATTCCAAACTGGTGTTGTTTCAGTTCTTCTCTGGTGTGGACATATACAGATTCTGGGCTGGTGTTAGATCTACACCGAAGTTTTTGCAGTGTATCTTCTAATAATTTTTGCAGCGGTACCATAAAGAATAATACTCTAAAGGTGTTTTTTTTTAATAATCGCTAGACTTACAATTAGTTATTAAGAGCGGAATTTAATCGTGTCTGCATACGTTTCTGCAACTCTAAATTGTTACCTGTCAGCTCATACAACATCAGGGACATCCTTGAATTTGTTTGGGTGAGCATCTTTTATCTTTGTATGGATTCCCGAGTTTATCTGTATATATAAAACAATGGTATATGTTTTTATATTAGTAGTTTTGTCAAGGATAAAAAAACTCCTCTGTATACTCAAATACTGTGGTAATTATAACTGAAAGGTTTTTTTAGGTCAGGCATTGATCACCTGAGATTCACTGACAATACTGCCGTTCTTATCAATATCTAAATGATGAAAAATCATAATAGCCATGATAGCATACAAACATAGGACAGTGCTGATGATTTATGATTACCCATTTTCAGTTGTGTTTTTTTTACGAAAGAGTGCTTCTGAAATGGCTAGTGTTTACTTTTTTTGGTTCGCTCATCAGATTTTTTTCGAACGGCGCTCATGATGTTGAGTTTGTTACCCAACCAGTTGATATCAGTGTTAAAGAGGATGGAACTGCGTCTTTCAACTGCACACTGTCATCAAACATCCACTTTTTGGACGCAAGTTCGCACTGGGAAAATATTCTCACTGAGCTTATCTATCATGATAACATGCACAATGTTTCAACGACTTTTCGCAGTTCATTCGCAAGTCAATTTCTTCACACGTTACTATTCATCATGTTCGTAGAAATATTAGCAGATTGTACAGATGTTGGATCATCGTACAATTCGCAGATCATTCTCAAACCGTAGTTTCATCTGAATTTGCCAACCTAGAAGTATTATATTTTCTCAAGAACAATGAGCTAGCTTGCAGTGGACCTTCAGGTTCGACGCTTCAAGAGTATGACCAAGTGACCATCAAGTGCCATGGTGTCCAGACCAACCCCAGATCTAAACTTAAGTGGTTACAACCCCTTGCCATGTCTTCCCCCTGAATTGCCAAATCTGGATCAGTGTTAGTCCGAAACATCACTGTTACTTCATCTCTCCACAGAAAAATCCTGTATTGTATTGCTGAAAACGAGGCCTTTCCTGGAGAAAAAGTAAATTGTTCTCTTGGGCCATATTCTGTAATCCATTCTCCTGTCGTAGAAATCAATCCGCGTCATATTGCGACGACATGGCCGTTAGTAACCGAAAAATTACTTTCAATGTATTGCCAACGCATACCCTGAGGTACACAGCTATAGCTGGATCTGCCTTCCGGAAGAACTATTTTCACAATGCACATCCAATTCACCCAATATCACAATTTTCTTGGATGATATTCGCTCAGAGGATACTCTAAATGTAATATGCGAGGCAACAAACTACTTTGCAACTTCACAGTCCAACTCCACTGTGAATGTGAGGTACTTGGTAGGTCCAACGCTAGATATCTGCAAATCGAATTCGACCTATCTGCCAGGGATAAAGGACAATGGCTTTCCAACCCTTCTATACAATCATGGCAATGAAACATTCGATACATTTAAGTGCGTGGTTGAAGTTGGTAGTATACCTCACGATGTTACATTTCAATGGTACCTGGATGGCCATCTCTTCGCGCAACACAAAGGAGATTACGATGTTATCAAATCCTCTGATGGCTACAGTCATCTACTTGTTTACAATGTCATGACATTTGCAAAGCGGAGAATTATCGCTTGCAATATCAAGAACATGACATCACATATTTTATCTTTTAACCAGTTAGCTGCATGCACAATCCTCGACCATCCAGTTGATAAGGGAGATCCAGCCATGCCAGGTACAATCAATGCTGATCCTCAGCAAGAAGAGCGCCTTGAAGAGACTGAATATTTATTTCCCAATGTAAATGAATATTCTGCACCTTCTAATAAGAGCTTGGTAATTGTTTCCATTTCAGTTGGAATTGGTCTTTTGCTACTGGTTATCTTCATGATAGTGGCATATCGAAGAAGGGTCCGTGGAACACCTAGAACCTTGGGATTGGGAAACTCTTCATCTGCACAAGGCGTAACGCTAACAGAACCTGAAGTTGTCACGTCAAGTACGGTTAAGACAATTGAATTAACCAAGATGAGACCCCGTTCTACGAAGTTCCTAATGCCGATTTGCACAAACCAACATCAACCAAAACCAAACTAAGTTTGCCAGATTTTGGACCAGGCGGAAGGCAAACTAGCACTCAAAAGTTTCTTGGCACAGAAAAATGGGAAGGGTGAGAACAATTACATGAAGGAAAATCGAGATGGGGAGAAGGAGGAGGCAAGGGACAACGAGAAGAAAGAGGAGTCGCGGGATGGGGAGAACGAAGAGGGGGTCATCATCCGAGGACACAGCCGAATCATTCTCCAGTGAGGGAAATCAAGATATATATTTTCTGTCCGATAACTCAAGTGAGTGATTTACAAGGTGCTCACAACACTTTCAAAGATAATCGAGTAGAGTCTGCTTCATACTATTGATAATCTACTTCAATCCAACGCAATGATCAGATGAAGGCAGAATAGCAAAGAAGTTCCAGGCCATTTTGTATTTAACCCAAGGAGCGAACATGTACACATGTATGTCTTATGTATGTTTGCTTATAAGTATTGTATGAGTGTCCGAAAATTTTGATTTCGCACATGAAAAAAATTCTCGTGAGGTTATGTCTTATTAAAAAAATCATGTATATTACATAATCGTTATCTCAGCCGGGTTAATATCGGGAAGGGATCGAGTGGCACTTACCCCCTCCCTCGAGGATATTTTTGTCAGGAAATCTTTGCGACGGGAAGTTTCCGAAAGTTAATTGGTGACGTTTGGCTTCTTCACCTCCCCCCCCCCCCCATATGCCTACTGAGTATGCACCTGCCGTTAAGTAGGAAACTAGAACAGAGTAAAGTTTAAACTGCTTTTCGACTTCTAGCTAGATTGATCCCTTCTGGGAAGAATAAAGTGTCACACACTGTGAGAACGATTTATTTCCCATTCGTCTAATGCCAATTGATCCAATTGCGAACTCGTCTTCTATCATTTGGTCTTCCATCAGTTTGCCCACTCACCACATGGTCTACTTTCATTTAGTCTAATACCATTCCGTCTAATAACCAGGTGGTCTAATAGCCATGTATTCCATATACCATTTGGATTACATGTAATTGGATTAGATGTTGAATTATGCAAAATAAATGAAAATTAAATGGATATTAGACTAAATGGTAATGAGACGAAATGGTGATTAGACGAAGCGATGATTGGATCAAATGTTTAATGGACCAGACGTCCCATATTCCCGGGATTGTCCCGTATTTTGCTCCTTTGCCCCGGCGTCCCGACAAACCCTCCCATGCCTCCCCGGGACGCCTCATTGTCCCTTATTTCAGAATACTGAACAAAAATGACAAATTTTCATTGAATTATAAATAACCAACAGGTGACGAAGCAGAGACAACAACTAAATCGATAACTGTAAGCTTTTGCAAGTTCTGCGGTGATTTTCTTGCTTCTGTAACCCAATATATTGCAAACGAACTGACCTCCTGCCTATGTGTGTGTGACAGGCTACTAACTAGGCATGTATGATCGGAGCAAATTCTCAATGGTGCAAACAATCTCACATGATGAACAGTTTTTCCACCAAAATAGTCACAAAGTCGGCAGAAATTTGTTTATAATTATTCTCATATTAATGATTTGGAGATTTCATCGGTGCAAGAAGTTATTGACTTTTCATAGATCTAGTTTTTTTCAGCTTTCGTTTTGAGTCTTGGTGTCTACGATGTCGCGATGTTTCATCTAATTTTTAAGTGTGACAATGTGTTTCACTTTGAAATTTTATTCATTTGTAAAACAATTTACTTTTTGAAAAACTTTTAAAATACATTAAGAAAAACACCAAATGACATTATGATTTTTATTATATGATTAAATCTTTGTTTACTTGAAGTTTGAACGTTTTTCCTTATTTTTCTTTTCTACCCTATCCTTCCTGCATGCCCCTTTTCGTTCCATCTATCTTTATTTCATATCTTTCTTTCCTGAGCATTTTTTTCTCTCTCTGTTCATTTTTCTTTCTTTACTTCTTTCTCTTACTTTCCTTCTTTATCAAATTTCACTTTTTTATTTCCTTCATTCTTTCTTTCCTCAAAATTACCTTGACTTCTTTCTCCCTCTCCTGTTTCTTTTCGTTCTTTCTCTCCTTCACTTATTTTCTCTTTTTTTCGTTCTCTTCTCCCCTCATTCTCCCTTCCCTCTCTTTTTTCCTTTCTTTATTTTTACTCGTAATTCTTTTCCATTTTTATTTCTTTCCTTTCCTTCCTTCCTCCTTTTCTTCTTTCTTTCCTCCTCATTTTTCTTACCTTTTCCATGTCTTTCCTTTATTTCGTCTTTCACACTTTTATTCATCTTCCCTTCCTTTTCTTTCTTTCTTTCTATATTCATTTGAAAGAATGACGGAAACCCTTTTTTCTCTTTTATTCTTTCATCCTTCTTCTGTTCTAACTTTCTGTTATTTTATATTTTCCTTAATTTTTCTTTCCTTCTCAATTCATCTCTTTTATTTCTCTCCTTCATTCTTTCGTTCACCCTCCCTTTCAATTCTTCATATTTTTTTCACAAGTCTAACACTGCACATGGGCTTCTTGGTTGATTTTTATTTGTCAATTGTCCCGTATTTCATTTTGTGAAATCTGGTCACCCTGGTTAGACGAAGGAATGCATTAAAATAAATGAAAGTAGACTATGTGGTGAGTGGACTAGTTGGCAGTAGACGAACTGGCAATTTACCGTGAGAACAGTGTGTCCGCATAGTGATTTACTCTGTAAATGCAAAGGAGCTAATATGGTCCCTAATCACGCTAGTCTCAGAGTGACATGAGGGACCAGTCGTGTTGTAGTGAGATTTCGGTCTTTCAAGAGTGAGTTTTCACCTTTCTAGGAGTGAAAGTGTGCATGTGTTTTTCCCTTTCACTCCCAAAAGAGGAGAAAATTCACTCTTTAAAGACGGAAATCTCCCTCCATCAGGAATGGTACCTCATCTCACTCTAAGAGGAGAGTGATGAGGTACCAGATAAGCTCCTTTGAATCTACAGATTGTGTGAAAATATTATTCAAACTGTTTAAATGCTCTGCTTAAATTATCACACTTTGGACACCTCGATCGTATGACTTTTTTACAGCGAGTTCCTATGGTCGACTATGTGATTCAAATTCAACAGTGTGAAGGTGATTTCCCATTGTGTTCCGCACTATGAACACACAGTGGTATGCACTGTAGGGCACTTTATTCTTTTCGGTAGAATATGTCATTTGGAATAAAAAAAAAATGTATTTAGGAATAGTGATTAAAGACGAAAATTACACATATTTTCAATATCATCTTTATACGATTTTAATAAGCATTGTCAGGAAGTAACCTTTGTGAATTATATTTATGTATTCAATAGAAAATAGATTTCATTATTCACACATTGGTATGCATAATTATAACAATGCAATTTAAGAATAGATGAAAGATTTCAACTAAAAATAGAACATGATATTGTTTTAGCGTATACAAAGAATCAATTCAGTAATTTGGACAAGTCTCCCTCAAGTAGTCACTCTTATTACAAAAAGAATATTTCACAAATATTCTTACCAGATAATGTTCAATGTACAAAACAATTCCATTTAAATTCATGAAATACACTCTGCTTACTTTCGTTCTTAAAACTCCTTGAACAAGTCGTATTTATTAATAAACAACTAATTCTGTCGAATGATAACATGGATAATACGTATATTAGAATATTTTTCGTGCAAAGTAAGACTAATAAACCACTTTTATGTCCATACTTGTACTGTACAATGAATGTAAGACGCGTTGTAGGAAAGAGCAATGACAATTGGCAACACAAGAATATAGGCGTGTGTTCCACTACAAAGTATCAAATATTGAACGAAATTGAAACGCAAAACGTAAAAATGAGCTATGAGCTTCATTAGAAACAAGTGAACTATTATATAAAATTTCAATTTATGTTATATTATGATTTAACGCTGGATGATTTTTCCCCTATAAAAGCTTTAGATAAGTTTTACTACATGCGTTTTGTCATGTTTGTATGCATTATTAAGAAATTACATATTAAAGTGTAAGAAATTGAACCAGCAATCGTGTTTTATACCGATTTATATATACTTTACATTATATGATTTTACTAAGCATGACCAGGAAGTGAAATAATAAGAGGAAAATACGTTTTGTTAATGGTAGTAAGAAAATAACATGTAATTATCATAAATATATATATACATATACAGAGAAAGTTTTTATCATGACATAATTTTGTAAGCATGAATATGAGAACTTCATAATGTAAATGTATTATGATGAAAAATTAATTTAAAAAAAATAATTAAAAAAACACAATGAGAATATTTACGAATGTCTACATAAACAAATAACAATACTCAATTGTATGTAGGATTATGGAATAACGTATGTATGCAAAGTGATGCCAATGAACGAACTTATCTTTACACATAACAATGCCACTTTTAAACATGCTTTCATTTGTTTTATAAACATTAAGACCACTATTTAGTTTGGGTTAATGCCCCGAAACTGCATGTCACTATTCCATTTCATTACAAAGTTATATTAATGCAGGTACCCCCAAACGATTGGTGTGTGAAGAAAATAGATTAAGATGAGTTTTTGTAATGGGATATATTGACCGGATTTCATGTTAGAATATATTTTTTATCGAAGCACGATAAAAATTAAATATCTGCGTATTTTTTGTTTGTTTATAATTAAACCATTTCTAAAGTATGGACTGGGCTGAAATGTCAGGATATAATATTTGCCCGTAACTTTCTAATATCCAAGTTTTACATTTGCAATTAAAGTACATGTGTAAAGGGTTGTGTTTAATTAAAATATACCGAAAGAGAGCGCAACATGCCACAGAGGCCGAGTGGTCTAAGACGCCTGGCTCTACATGAAAAGCCCGGGGTTCAATCCCGGCCGCGCCACCTATGCCGTGAGCAAGGTATTTAATCTGCAGCGCTCTTTTATCCTGCTTTCAAATAAACGGAAATGCTATATGCATTATTGGTAACTGGGTGTGCACTTGGTTAAAACAAATAGCTGGACATGTCATGAATTGTAATGGCTTAAGAAAACATCCAAAGAGCACTACATTTTTTGTATGTTTCGAATGGTGCATGACACTCAAATATAATTATTTAACTTTTTACCAGTTGAAAGCATTAGACAAAACTATCACATTGGCTGTCACCCGCTTACTACATAAACTTAAAAAGGTGTGTAGGCAATGAAATATACAAATTAAAAAATACAACTTCTGTGAAAAAAATGAATGTACGTAAGATTTACAATTAGTTGAATTGTGCTTGTTAAATTTGTATTCGCTTTTCACTAAACAAAAACTAAACTAAACAAAAAACTAAATTGTTTTTAATGAAAAAAATACTAAAATTTTGAATTGACATCAAAAGATGCCATACTGTGAAAATGATAAGCAATTGTAAAAACAGAAGGTTCTATTTTATTAGGATATACATTGATTTTTTAACTAAGTAAATCCAATTAAATAATATTAGATATATACCAAGTCACATAAAAAATGCACTAAAATATGAACATTCGTAGCCATATAATGTAAGGTTGCAATTTATATGCGGATCATTTCTTTTTATTTCAGAAAAATGTGTTAACAAACACTAGGCATGAACGAAATAACTTTTCTTCTTAAACATATTAGACACGTTGGCTTAGAAAAGGAATCATATGGCCAGAAGCTAAGGCATGAATAAAGTTTAATTTACTCTGCATTATAGTTGCTATAGAAACCTTAAGAGTATACAATAAAATGTTTCTTTCTATTTAACAGCAAGAAAATATCAAGTTTAATCTTAAAAAAAGAAAATAGATTTGTAATTGTTCATATTGTAGATATATATCAAATTATTCCACACTATTCAGTGAAGCCTGTCATAGATTCAGAAATAATCATTTTCCTGTAAGAAATGAAAGCAAACAACTATATAAAAAAGACTATACATTATTAGCAAGCATATACTGAGTAAAGAATATGAAACGTAACTTCATTCGTACAAATGTTGTTTTTTTAGAAAATGTAGTAAAACAAAAAAAAGATAGCAGTATATACACAAACATGAACTTATCACATGACTGCAATTTCAATTAAAAAAATCGATTGAAAAATGTGATATAGCATTCTGAATCTTGTTTTTTCTCATTCGAAGTTCTATCACTTATATTTACATAACTATTAAACTCCACACAAATTTTCAATTTATTTAGATTATTTCTACATATAATTATCTACATGATAGTTTGTACATGCTTGCATGAATATTATCACATTCTAGAAAAAAATATTCTGCTCATAAAATGGATATCTGTTAAGTCATGTATATACCAACCGTTATTTTTAACTTGTGTCTGTAAAATGGTAATAGATCTAGTTACCATGGTTACTGGGATTTATGTATAAACTTTCCATGTGTTGGCTTACAACACGATAAACATTACAATGAGATATAACAAACTGAATTAAATATGCAATACCGTTCACAAGCGGGGTCATAGAAGAGGGGGGGGGGCTGGATCGACCGGTCCTTTTGATTATTCAAGTAGAGAAAACAGAAAGAAGAGGAGGAAGAAAGGTGAAGAAAGGAAAAATACCGAAATTGCCGACAATGAAGAGAAAAAGACTGATTTGTGTGTCTACACATACCTCTATTATTCAACTGAGAGAAAAAAGGCACCATTTGTGTCACCTTGCCCTATCAAGTTTGTTTGCGTAAATGAAAATACTAACATTAGATTTTAAGATTGTATGTTTTCAAAAGTGAGATCCTAAATAGATTTTAATGGTTGTTTTGAAGTTACTTTTGAAATTATATGCATTAGATGTGAAATAAAAATATTTTGTCCCCTTGTGAAATAATAGAGGTGCAAATTTAGTAGACAAAGTGAAGGACGTGAATCAACGGATATAATAAGTATTTGAGAAGTGGAGGCTTTTGCCTACCAGCCCGGAATGGATATCGAATTCTATTGCGGTCATTTGACTGGTTTCAAGATTGGTGTAAGTAGGCCTACTACTGCTGATACGGTAAGGGATTCAGGTATGTGCTGTGTTGTAGTACGATTACCAGGCACGCGAGGTGGCCACTGGAAGTCATTGCACTTTGCAGCACTGACGTCTGACGTCACTTCATGTGAACAGCAAGAGAAAGCAGTGTCATGAAGAAGACAAAATGTACCACTGGTTTCCCGCCCTATATCTGAGATGTCATCAAGGATATTGAGCTTTTGGTCATTTTGATAACATGATAGTGAGGTTCCTACACTTCCAGTGGTGGCTCGACATCGTACTTCTCCATACGCGCAGTTGTCATTTAAAGTAATGAAGCAATTTGCTGATCCAGGTAGAACAGTTACAGCGACCTCCTTTTTATTAACTTCATGCCTCATGTCTCCTAGCTTGTACAAGATTGCAGTGAATATGTATCTATCCTGGTCTACAGTATCAACATCATCTATGAATAGATTTACGCAGGGAGCTGTGTCTAAGCCTGTGACAGATGTCGTAAATCTTGAAGACTGCGTTGAGCTTTTGAACCCATCTATCACATGTATTCCATTGACGCAAAATGGCCGATTTTGCGATTCGAACCGAACTGTAAAATATGGGGTGCCTTGGGATGTATCATTAGTGGACCAAGGCAAATGGAATGGGACTACACCCTGACTACCTGCTTGCAGGGTCACCTGTTCGGTGAGACCGTTGCCTGCTACGTGAACTGGACATTCTGCAAGAATGATGGCGAAAGCTAACAGCGCCTGCAGGAGAGTTTCAACGATCAGCAGAGCTGAAGGGGGTCGACCTTTCCATGTTTTTCGAAATTTCGACTAGAGAATAACATAATAAAAAAACAAAATAGTGTTTAGAAGCATTCCCTTGAAGATCTTTTTAGATTATCATTATAACATATTAAAATTATTATTCGCAAGTTACAAGGATATATATTAATCAGTTTAACAAGCATGAAAGTCTCAAAAGTATATTTTTTAATAAAAAAATCAAAACAAAAATAAATTTGATGTCATAAGTGGCAGCATACATGTATCATGAACATTGAATTCCCTATACCAGTTAGTTGTGCACAACATTCACAGCGAAATGTCTTCACTATATCATCGATTTCAAATTTAAGGTTTTATTGTTTACTTAATCATGAATTCTTCCTGATGAGAAGGAAATTGATTATTAATACGAAAGAGACAAATTTGTATCATTAAAATCTGCTCTTAAGGAATGGATAACCTACCAGGAATTTCCATCCAGCGTTGCCAGAAGTTGCTCCTATGTAGGACAGGTGTGTTTTGTAGTAGACATCTTGATGACCATTTGATGAAGGCTTTGATCTTAGGGTACTGAGTTAGAAATGTATAAGTATAAACTGGTAAAGGAAATGGTTCAGAAGAACATTAAAAAGCCCCAAATAAGTTAGCTATCAATAGTAAAATGAATGGAAGTGTGGACAATTTAACGTGCGTCTGAAATGTCCAAGGTAGAGGAAAGTAATACAGCAAAAATTATTTAATGAGAAATTTCATGAAATCAAGGTCAAATGTGACTAAGTATATATTACTAGATCTAGACCTGGTACATTTAAAAAAAAACTTTGTGAAACCATGAAATCTAAGCTGAAAAACTATATTTCTGGTTCAATGGTTTAATAGAGCCCTGAACTGCCTTTATCTTTAAGCACGGTTTCTGCAATCTGCAACGCGAAAGGGGTATAACGTCGTAGTAAAACCCCTGCAAATGTGTATATTATAAATATTAATCAAAATATACAAATTAAATGGGAACCAGTCCTCATCGGAAGAGTCTATACTTTCAATGCTCAGTATGATGTTTTTCGAGTTTGCACAGTTTACATTTTATCCTGGTGGAGGTTTTAGTGGAGTTTTGTTCTAATGAATTACTACAGAAATATTACCTGTTTGACTCTGACGAAGCTCCATGAATGGCACGATCATTTCTTGTAGTGATCAGATTTGGAGGGTTCTGTAATAGAAAATAAATAATGTAAGAATTTCACGAAGACTACATATCCAAAACCATCAGACCTGAACAGAAAAGAGATATGATCAAAAAGTTGTCTAAATTTCAAGAAAAATAATGAAGATTACGACATGAATTTGAATAAATATCCCACATATACATTTATTAAGTTGGAAATAGTATTTTTCATTATTGGATTTAATTACTTGTTACGATTACCAGTTAAACACAGTCTCTTGTAAATTCAAATATGATTCCATTTAATAACACACATAAAAAAGTGATTACTAGTTTCAAAATCATTTGGTTATCCAAGCCTATACACTACACGAATGTGACCTGCCAACCTAAAACCAATATAAAGACACTAGTGAATATTCTATGTAAATAGTGAAAATAGAAATTTGTCTCCGAAGAAAAAAGATGAGCTCATCTGAATGAATATTTGTTATTTCACATACTGTCAAAATTTGAAGATAATATGCAAGATTTAAAACGTTCGTTTACACCACTTTTTACGGTTTGTTTTTACCAATATTGCACATTGTGCACAACTAATGTTAGAGTCAATCTTGTTTTCTCCATATTTTTCAAACATTGTTTTCTCCATATCTTTTAAGCTCTCATTGAATGAATGAGACGTGACATTAAATAGTTGTATGAATAAATGTTAAAAAGTAAGATACCAATTTGAAGCCTAGAATAGGCCTTATCAAGGTGAATAGAAATTTCAAACCCAATTTCGGCGGCTCATATTTGGTTTTGGGGTTGCTAGTCACATATTGATTCTAAAAAATAACGATAACTACTCACTCTGGTTTGTCTAATCTCTTTAGTTGGGAGATGCCATCTCGACCATGGGTCTTCTGAATCCTGCCCAGTGGTCATAGAGTTGTTCAGGGTTTGTAGGAATGGTGGAGCAAATCCGCTGTATTGCCATTTCTGAGGTCCGAGCGAGACAGGGCGGCTTATATCATTGGCTCGGTTGTATTGTTTCCTAGTCATGCTGTTTTGTACTGCGTCAATGTCATCCTGGGATGAACCATGTTCAGATTCTTCAGCAGATTTCGTCTGGGCACCAGAGAAAGGATTAGGCTCCTGATTGGCGCTACCCTCAGCTTTATGAGCCCCAGTGCTCAACGAGAGTTCATCACACCTTTCCTCTTGGATGAAAGCATTGTCATCATAGATATTATGAACGTGTAGTTTGGATTGTTCTGCATGTGTTGCAGATTCTGCTTGGATTGCAGTCCGATGACCTTTATGTTGTTGATTTCGTGACGCAATTTGAGCAAGGGTGTCAGTACTCAATATTCCTTGTATTTGACGAGTAGAATGAGCTGTGTTTGGCGATGCCTGTATCGAAGTTATACCATCCATATCCTTCATGTGTGCACCACGTACTGAAAGATACTTGACTACTTGCAGGTGGCCTTCTTGTGCAGCGGCTTGGAGTGGCGTCCATCCATCTTCAGCTTGTTTATTTACATTAGCATTGTTGAGAAGTAGGTATTCTACCATATTGATGTTACCGTTGTAACATGCTGCATGGAGCGGAGACTTCCCGCTTTCAGTCCCTTCGTTTACGCTGACTCCTTTGGACACGAGGAATTTCACTACGTCGATATGGTCGTATTGTGTTGCGATGTAAAGTGGAGTCATACCTTCATAACTAAAATATTTGGCTCCTTTAGCAATGAGAAATTTAACAACTTTCAACTTCCCTTCGATGATTGCTATGTTCAGTGGTGTCAGTCCATTTCTGTCCGTCTTGTTTACATCAGAGTCTTGCTGAATGAAATACTCAACGATTTCAATGTTACCTTTACGGGCAGCAGCATGGAGAGCAATCGTCCCTTTGTCATCAACCTCATTGACGTCAGCACCATAAGATATGAAGAATTTGACTACATCTAAATGACCGGTTTGTGTTGCAATAAAGAGTGGAGTCATTCCTGCATACCTGTTCTGATTGGCTCCTTTATCTATGAGATATTTGACAGCTTCTAGATGGCCGTACTCAATGGCAGCATGGAATGGTGTATAACCCTTTGGATCAGCCTTGTTTACATCTGACCCTAATTCAATGAGATACTCCATGATATCTAGATGGCCTCCACTAGCAGCACCATGAAGAGGAATCTCCCCAATATCATTTTCTTCATTCACATCAGCGCCATTGGAAATTAAATATTCCACGATATCTAAATGACCGGCTTGTGCTGCAATATAGAGTGGGGTCATTCCATCAAATATCTTCTGCTCGGCTCCTTTATCTATGAGATATTTGACAGCTTCTCGATTGCCTTCTTGAATGGCAGCATTGAATGGTGTTCCACCTTCCTTGTCAGCCTTGTTCACATCGGAGCCGCATTGAATGAGGTATTCAATGATCTTCATGTTACCATTGATAGCAGCTCCATGTAATGGGATCCTGCCACTATCATGTTCTTCATTAACAGCAGCACCATTTGAGATGAAGAATTTCACGATATCTAAATGGCCGGATTGAGCTGCAGCATACAGTGCGGTCATTCCATCATATCTGTTCTGCTTGGCTCCTTTGTCCATGAGATATTTGACAGCTTCTAGATGCCCTTTGTAAATAGCAGCATTGAATGGTGTCCATCCCTTTGGATCAGCCTTGTTTACATCTGACCCTTGTTGAATGAGATACTCCATGATATCTAGATGGCCTCTACCAGTAGCACCATGAAGAGGAATCATCCCATTATCATTTTCTTCATTTACATCAGCACCATTTGAGATGAAGAATTTGACGATATCTAAATGACCGAATGCAGTTGCAGCATAGAGAGCGGTCATTCCATTATATCTGTTCTGCTTGGGTCCTTTATCCATGAGATATTTGACAGCTTCTAGATGCCCTTTGTAAATAGCAGCATTGAATGGTGTCCATCCCTTTGGATCAGCCTTGTTTACATCTGACCCTTGTTGAATGAGATACTCCATGATATCTAGATGGCCTCTACCAGTAGCATGAAGAGGAATCATCCCATTATCATTTTCTTCATTTACATCAGCACCATTAGAAATAAAGAGTTTCACGATATCTAAATGACCGAATTGAGTTGCAGCATAGAGTGGGGTCATTCCATCATACCTGTTCTGTTTGGCTCCTTTATCCATGAGATATTTGGCAGCTTCTAGATGACCATATTGAATGGCAGCATTGAATGGTGTCCAACCATCTTGGTCAGCCTTGTTAATATCTGACCCTTGTTGAATGAGATACTCCATGATCTTCATATTACCACTGATAGCAGCTTCATGAAGAGGAATCATCCCATTATCATCTTCTTCATTCGCATCAGCGCTTTTAGGAATGAAGAATTTCACAATATCCAAATGACCGAATGCAGCTGCAGCACAGAGCGGGGTCATTCCAGCAAATCTGTTCTGCTTGGCTCCTTTATCTATGAGATATTTGACAGCTTCTAGATTACCGTATTGAATTGCAACATTGAATGGTGACCAACCTTTGGGATCAGCCTTGTTCACATCAGAACCTCGTTCAATGAGGTATTCCATGATCTTCACGTTACCACTGAATGCAGCCCCGTGAAGAGGAATCCTCCCTCTATCGTTCTCTTCATTCACATCAGCACCATTTGAAATTAAGAACTCTACAATATCTAAATGTCCAAAGTCAGCTGCGGCATTGAGTGGGGTCATTCCATCATACCTGTTCTGTTTAGCTCCTTTATCAATGAGATATTTGACAGCTTCTAGATGGCCGTATTGAATGGCAGCATTGAGTGGAGTCCAACCCTTTTGATCGGATTTGTTCATATCTGAGCCTTGTTGAATGAGGTATTCCATGATCTTAACGTTACCGTTAATAGCAGCTCCATGTAATGGAATTCTACCATTATCGTGTTGTTCATTCACATCAGCCCCATTGGAACTCAAACATCTCACAATATCTAGGTGACCGTATTCAGCTGCAGCATAGAGTGGGGTCATTCCATCATATCTGTTCTGCTTGGCTCCTTTATCAATGAGATAATTGACAGCTTCAAGATGGCCGCACTGGATTGCAGCATTGAATGGTGTGCCACCTTCCCGATCGGCCTTATTCACATCAGAACCTTGTTGAATGAGATATTCCATGATATTGATGTTTCCCCTGAAAGCAGCTCCATGTAGGGGAATTCTTCCATCATTATTTTCTACGTTCACGTCAGACCCATTGAAAATGAAGAATCTTACAATATCTTGGTGACCGAATCCAGCTGCAGCATAAAGTGGAGTCATCCCAGCATACCTGTTCTGCTTGGCTCCGATATCTATGAGATATTTGACAGTATCTAAATTACCTTTCTGATTGGCAGCATTGAATGGTGTCCAACCCGTCGATTCGGCCTTATTGATATCGGAACCCTTTTGAATGAGATATTCCATGATATCCATGTTACCGTTAATAGCAACTCCATGGAGAGGAATCCTCCCTTCATCATTTTCTTCATTCACATCAGCACCTTTGGAGATGAAGAATTTCACGATATCTAAATGACCGCTTTGAGCTGCAGCATAGAGTGGGGTCATTCCATCATATCTGTTCTGATTGGCCCCTTCATCAATGAGATATTTGACAGCTTCTAGATGGCCTCCTTCAATGGTAACATTGAATGGTGACCAACCCTCTGAATCATTCTTGTTAACATCAGAGCCTTGTTGAATGAGATATTTTATTATATCTATGTTACCACTGATAGCAGCTCCATGAAGGGGAATCTTCCCGTCATCATTTTCTTCATTCACATCAGCACCAATAGAAATTAATAATTTCACGATATCTAAATGACCGAATTCAGCTGCAACACACAGTGGAGTTATTCCATCAAATCTGTTCTGTTCTGCTTCTTTATTTAGGAGATATTTGACAGCTTCTAGATGGCCTCCTTGAATGGCAACATTGAATGGTGTCCAACCCTCTGAATCAGCCTTGTTCACATCAGAGCCTTGCTGAATAAGATATTCTATTATATCTATGTTACCACTGATAGCAGCTCCATGAAGGGGAATCTTCCCGTCATCATTTTCTTCATTCACATCAGCACCATTGGAAATGAATGATTTCACGATTTCTAAATGGCCGAATTCAGCTGCAGCACAGAGTGGAGTTATTCCATAGTACCTGTTCTGCTTTGCCTCTTTATCTATGAGATATTTGGCAACTTCGAGGTGGCCATATTGAATGGAGGCGTTAAATGGAGTCCAGCCATTCGAATCAGCTTTGTTCACATCAGAACCATGTGCAATGAGATATTTCACGACATCCATGTTTCCTTTAGTACAGGCTCCATGGAGAGCAATCCTCTCACTACTATTCACCTCATTCACACCAGTTCCATGACAAATGAAGAAGTCCACGATATCTAGATAACTGAATCGAGCTGCAGCATACAGCGGAGAAATTCCGCCATACCTGTTCTGCTTGGCACCTTCATCTATGAGATATTTGACAGCTTGTAGATTACCTTTCTGATTGGCAGCATTGAAAGGAGTCCAACCAGTCGTATCTGCCTTGTTCACATCGGAACCTTCTTGAGTGAGATATTCTATGATCTTCATGTTACTGATGATAGCAGCTCCATGTAAGGGGATCCTTCCATCATCATTTTCTTCATTCACATCATCTCCAATGGAAATTAAGAATCTTACAATATCTAGGTGACCGGATTGAGCTGCTGCATAGAGTGGGGTCATTCCATCATATCTGTTCTGTTTTGCTCCATTAGTGATGAGATATTTGACAGCGTCTAGTTGGCCATGTTGAATGGCAGCATTGAATGGTGTCTGACCTGCGCTATTTTCCTTGTTTACATCAACCCCTTTTGCAGCTAGACTTTCTATGATGCACGAATGCCCATTGGTCGCTGCTTTATAAAGAGGTGTCTGACCCATGTTGCTTTCGACACTCGGGTCCGCTCCATGTAGGATGAGGAAATCCACAATATCAGCATGACCTTCTTCAGCTGCTGCATGAAGAGGCCTAAGGCCACCCTTGCTCGGTTTATCCAGGTTTGCTCCCTTTGAAATAAGTTCCTCAATTTCTTTTAGGTTTCCTTCTAAGGCTGCCTTGTACAGTATGGTGTATTCTTCATCATCCACCTTGTTCATGTCATGATTGAGTGGTAGTTCGTCTTTTGGCCCATTGTTATCCCTAAAGAATATTTCCCAGAGGAGTGTGTTGTATGCTGTAACCCATTCTTCTAAAGCATCAATCGAATCTTTGTCTAAAATCTCGTCCAGTTCAAATGGTTGGAGTCTGCAATCTTTGAGTTGGCTACACTTATCATCTGAAGTACACGAGTTGGCTGTGAAGGATACAGGAGCGTAAAACATTTCTTTCGTACTGACTGATTGACTACATAGAAGAATATCTCCTCCGTTTGTATTCTCTTCTTGAGGTTTTATTTTTTTAATATTGAAAACTACGGTGGCTTTCTGCGATGGCTTGTTCTGTTGCGGTGTGATCATCGAGATGTCTGTAATATCCACCCTGTAAGAAAGACATATTGTTCTCGGTCTATTTGGAGCATGTCTTGTGAAAAAAAATCTATAAATCTAGTAACTCATCGAGGAGGGTATGAATGAAAGTATTATTTTTGTTTGTATGTCACTTTGAAGAATGGGAGAATTTTAGGAACCAATAACAAAATAGATTAGATTCATTTGATTAATGTCTTATGTCATACTGTCTACATACTTGGTAACACATTAAAAATGAAATGCAAGATTTACTGCTCATGTTATACCAATAGTAGGAAACGTAAAGGAGTAATTCGCCTCAGTAAGAATTATGCCGGAAGATATTTTCTTTTAAATCGACGTCAGAATTATACGCCCGAATATACCTTTATGCGAAATTATTCACTTATGGTTAGAAATTACAATAGAAATGTGAAAATTGGGGGGAAAATGTATTAAAATAGTGTCACGAATTTGTATTTGTATTATACTGTCATTCTTGGTATTCATTTGTACTATACTGTCACTCTTGATATCCATTGAGAGCAGAGTCTTCTTGAGCTACATCTCGCTCTGCCTGAGCGTCCTTCCAACATTCCCAGCTGAGGTCAAACATTATTTATTACCTGGGCCTCGCTCGTCAAGAGCGACTGTCCTTCGCTTACGTAACGGCGAGGATAGTCTCTCAGTCGCGTGCGACCTCGCCTGACC
Organism: Lytechinus variegatus; assembly: GCF_018143015.1. Lineage (NCBI taxonomy): Eukaryota > Metazoa > Echinodermata > Echinoidea > Temnopleuroida > Toxopneustidae > Lytechinus > Lytechinus variegatus. Next base: position 19,405,056 of record NC_054743.1, on the reverse strand, counting down.
TCACGCCGAGGACAGTTCTGTTTTGCATAAGTCCAGGGTCTCGCTCGCTCGTAAACAGAGTCTGCCCTTGTGTTATGCAACATCAAGGACCGACTCTCAGTCGCGTGCAGCCCATCTCGGCCGAGGACGAATGTTGTTCTTGGGAGAGGGATAGAAACTAGCTCAAGGATGCTTTGCTCGATTTAGCTCTCTATAAAAGGGGTGGTAATTCGCATTTCAAAAGAGATTCTCGGGGCACGTCTTGGAGTCCATTTCAATCGATTGTATAGTTGGATTGTGTCTTATTCCTCGAACGCGTTATTATAATAAACGGACAGTCTAACCTAAAAGTCAGCTCTGATTGTTTCACTCTGCTGTTCCACACTTTTGAGAGAATAGATGTACGGATAGTTGATTTACGTTCTGAGAGAACTGAAAGAATTGAAGTGAGAACTTTTATACAGAGACAGTGAGAGGGGAGAAAGCGAACACTTGTGAACTCAGTGAGATCTGTGAGAGCCTACACTTTAGTGATTTAATAATTTCCAATCCCCTTATATAAATTTCGTAACACTGGTGGCAGCGGTGGGATTTTGGACTTCAACACGTTAGTCGATATGCCTGGAAGGAGAAGAAAGACAGACTTAGAACAAGAGATCAAGCAGCTGAAAGTTGAGCTTGATCAGGCGAGACTACATTCCCAAGTTTCAGATGGAGATGATGATTCTGACAGCGAGGTTAAAATTATCGGCCCAAACAAGTACCATGACCACAGGGCTGCTATTCAACTTCCACATCAGGAATATTTTGATGGGACGCGCCCCTGGGAGAGTTTCATATTTTCGTTTCACAACATCGCCGAAGCTTGTAAATGGAATGCCAATGAAAAACGATTTCGGATGCTGGCATGTCTGCGAGGAGATGCTGCCGATTTCGCCTTCCAACAGCTGACTTCCGATGTGACGGGAAACTTTGATAAGCTTGTAGCAGCATTAAGTGAACGATTTGAAAATAGGAAGACCCCAGCATCATTCGTTTCTCAGCTGGAAGCAAGACGTCTTGGGCCTAAAGAACTAATTGCTGATTACGCCGCCGACGTTAGAAGGCTCACAACTTTCGGCTACCCAAGTGCAGACGTTGAGACAATAGAGACCATTAGTACGCGCCATTTCTTAAGAGGACTGGGTGATCAAAATATGATCCTTGCCGTCGGAATGCACGAGCCTAAATCCCTACAAGAGGCCAGGGAAATAGCGGAACGGTATATGAATTTGAGAGAGGAGAATGGTCGCAGCAGCTACCGACCGATTAGGGCTCTGTCATCCTCTTCGATCAACGTATCCGATGATCGTCTGGCTGATTTTGAGCGTCGAGTTACCTCCATTAACAAAAGACTCGATACTCTTTCTTCTCTTCTGAAAGAACAGGTCGAGAGGCAATCGCAGTCGGGAGACGTTCGCCAAGGTAGACGAGGTAATGACGATACAGGGCGCATTCCTCGGGGTAATAGACCACTGCACAGACGATGCTATGAGTGTGATAGGGAAGGACATTTAGCTCGTAACTGCCCTAATGTTCATCCCTATGATAGTCGCCACTACCCACCACAACAAACATTTGCACCCCAGCCATGGGCTCCGCCACAGCACATTCAGTCGACACCCTACCCACAACAGATGTGGGGTCAGACATCACCACAGCCCCCACCCACTCAGGCCATGCATCAAACATGTCAAATGCAGGATGCTCCCCCACCCTCTAGAGATCATACGGACGCGGGAAACTAGGAGGGGCCGATCCAATCGACCAGGTTTCGGCCCTTGAAAATAGAGTTGGCGGTGCACGAAGAATTATCAAGCTCATTAAAACTAAGGGGATTTCTGCCTTTATTGGAGTGAATGTTAATGGTGCTAATGCTAAATTTTTGGTCGACTCTGGAGCAGCAGTAACTGTCATATCATCCAAAGTGTATCATAGTATAGCCCAAGACTCACGCCCAAATCTGATGAGTCTGACAGAAGACATCCAACTTCAGGCAGCAGGAGATGGGATACTTAATATTCATGGAACTGCCGATATTGACATATCGATTGAGGACAAAACATTCAGGTGGAATGTATTTGTTGCCGACATAAGTGACGAGGGCCTTCTCGGATTTGATTTCATACACCACTTCAATTTTGTTCTCGAACCGAGACGTGGACTACTCCTGAACGATCGCCTGTTTCGCTTTCAGATTGTGGGCGACCACGTAAGCTGTAGTGTGAACGTGAAGAGTAACATCGTCAGCCCAGCTAACTCAGAGGTTATCATTGCTGGGTGTTCGGATACTTCAACGTTAGACCCAGAAGAGTTACCCTATGGATTGATTGAACCAATGGGTGACAGGGAGACCTTAGAGCCGATACATGAAGCTAGTCGCTTAGTCGATATCAGTAGGAAGGATATCGATTCACCAGTGCGCGTACCCAATGCACTTGATAAGGATCATGTGCATGCTGGGAAAAATATTGCAAACCTTCAACAAGGAGACGATGTGCATGGAAAATGTAAGGATGAGGTATTTCCGCTGCCGGTAAAAGTGGTGAAAAGTAGTTCTGCATCTGATACATTGGTGTTTGAGGGTGCACGGCCAACAGAGAAACTGTCTGTATCCACCCAAACTCAAACAGCTTCTTCAGCAAAAGAAGGGGCTCCATATGTGAAGAAGAATTTATCTTGCATTAAGTGGTTAGCTGCCGTAGTTGTTGTCGTCGTCGTCGCGTTAGCCGCAGGTGTTAGTCGTGTATTGTCAAGATACAGAGTTATGTTTGGTATTATGTTAATGTGTTTAATTGGAGTCGTCGCGGTGCGCTGGAATAATGTTAGTATTGCCCGTGTTAAGGACGGAGCAGCAAAGTCATTAAATTGGAGATTCTGGCCGATTCCAAGTAGGCTTATGAGAGCAAGTAGTGTTTCAAAGCAGCAGAAGAAGACAAAGTTGGATAAGCATAGAATTAGTGTAAACCAGGATGTCATAGTTGGAAATCTTGCACATGAGGAATTGCTCAAAATTCAGCGAGATGATCCTGGTGTGTCGATTGTGCTTGACTGGCTCACCAAGTCCCCGGACAGACCTATCCCCGGAAAGACGCGACAGCCAACTCGGCTTATCCTGTAAGTTTGAGTCATGAACTTCAAGTTCGTAACACTAACCGCGAGCATTGAATTGACTTTTGGATTCTCTCATGGAATAAAGAAGAAACTTTTGTAATGATGAACTGTCCCCTGTCGCTGTATACATGGACTTTAAGTATTGTTCTTTTTGTCTTCATTATGTTTTTTGTCATAATCTCTATATTCACATCCGTCTCCATCTTTCTCCTCATCCTTGTACTTACTGATGCGTGATGTGCATCTCTCGCTTAACACTTCCTCTTATGGAGACAATATTTTCGTTAAATTTGGTGTGTCTGTTTTTATATTACGCCCTACCTTAATTTTGCTTGAATTTTGTTTTACTCTCTGTCTTAATCGTCCATTCTTTATTATTCTTTCTCATCCTCTATCGGCTTGCTGAGCTCTGTTTTATTCACTTATGTCATGGTTGATAACGTTATCTATTGTTTTATTCAGTAGTTGGTGGTTTAAACTGTTCATTTATTTTGTTTTAATTCATACGTGTCCATTATACTACTTACATATAGATCAGGATATTCCTGGCTTTCTTGGTTTATTGATGTTGATATTTTTCTTGCGTAGCCATTTTTTAGTGTTTAATTGGTTCTCCCGTGTTGAATGTCGCACTTACTGCCCTGTCACTAATGCTGTTGGCGACACGCAACCGTAAGGCACGAAATTCAGCAAAGAGATCCGACAATTCATAGCTAGCCTTAAATAATTAGCTTATATTAGTAGGCATATTCATTTGTACAGATCCAGTCACACATTTAATCGGGTTAAATACTGCTAATAATAATAGTGTATGTTGTAGATAGAGGTTAATTACGACTCCATTTTTTCTTTACTTTTTGGTAATGTTTATTTTAGATGATTTTGCGTCATTATGCTTTGCACAGTCAATAGGTTTGAATCTGTCACTGAGGACAGTGACTTTTTCCGGGGAGGGGGGATAGTGTCACGAATTTGTATTTGTATTATACTGTCATTCTTGGTATTCATTTGTACTATACTGTCATTCTTGATATCCATTGAGAGCAGAGCCTTCTTGAGCTACATCTCGCTCTGCCTGAGCGTCCTTCCAACATTCCCGGCTGAGGTCAAACATTATTTATTACCTGGGCCTCGCTCGTCAAGAGCGACTGTCCTTCGCTTACGTAACGGCGAGGATAGTCTCTCAGTCGCGTGCGACCTCGCCTGACCTCACGCCGAGGACAGTTCTGTTTTGCATAAGTCCAGGGTCTCGCTCGCTCGTAAACAGAGTCTGCCCTTGTGTTATGCAACATCAAGGACCGACTCTCAGTCGCGTGCAGCCCATCTCGGCCGAGGACGAATGTTGTTCTTGGGAGAGGGATAGAAACTAGCTCAAGGATGCTTTGCTCGATTTAGCTCTCTATAAAAGGGGTGGTAATTCGCATTTCAAAAGAGATTCTCGGGGCACGTCTTGGAGTCCATTTCAATCGATTGTATAGTTGGATTGTGTCTTATTCCTCGAACGCGTTATTATAATAAACGGACAGTCTAACCTAAAAGTCAGCTCTGATTGTTTCACTCTGCTGTTCCACACTTTTGAGAGAATAGATGTACGGATAGTTGATTTACGTTCTGAGAGAACTGAAAGAATTGAAGTGAGAACTTTTATACAGAGACAGTGAGAGGGGAGAAAGCGAACACTTGTGAACTCAGTGAGATCTGTGAGAGCCTACACTTTAGTGATTTAATAATTTCCAATCCCCTTATATAAATTTCGTAACACTGGTGGCAGCGGTGGGATTTTGGACTTCAACACGTTAGTCGATATGCCTGGAAGGAGAAGAAAGACAGACTTAGAACAAGAGATCAAGCAGCTGAAAGTTGAGCTTGATCAGGCGAGACTACATTCCCAAGTTTCAGATGGAGATGATGATTCTGACAGCGAGGTTAAAATTATCGGCCCAAACAAGTACCATGACCACAGGGCTGCTATTCAACTTCCACATCAGGAATATTTTGATGGGACGCGCCCCTGGGAGAGTTTCATATTTTCGTTTCACAACATCGCCGAAGCTTGTAAATGGAATGCGAATGAAAAACGATTTCGGATGCTGGCATGTCTGCGAGGAGATGCTGCCGATTTCGCCTTCCAACAGCTGACTTCCGATGTGACGGGAAACTTTGATAAGCTTGTAGCAGCATTAAGTGAACGATTTGAAAATAGGAAGACCCCAGCATCATTCGTTTCTCAGCTGGAAGCAAGACGTCTTCGGCCTAAAGAACTAATTGCTGATTACGCCGCCGACGTTAGAAGGCTCACAACTTTCGGCTACCCAAGTGCAGACGTTGAGACAATAGAGACCATTAGTACGCGCCATTTCTTAAGAGGACTGGGTGATCAAAATATGATCCTTGCCGTCGGAATGCACGAGCCTAAATCCCTACAAGAGGCCAGGGAAATAGCGGAACGGTATATGAATTTGAGAGAGGAGAATGGTCGCAGCAGCTACCGACCGATTAGGGCTCTGTCATCCTCTTCGATCAACGTATCCGATGATCGTCTGGCTGATTTTGAGCGTCGAGTTACCTCCATTAACAAAAGACTCGATACTCTTTCTTCTCTTCTGAAAGAACAGGTCGAGAGGCAATCGCAGTCGGGAGACGTTCGCCAAGGTAGACGAGGTAATGACGATACAGGGCGCATTCCTCGGGGTAATAGACCACTGCACAGACGATGCTATGAGTGTGATAGGGAAGGACATTTAGCTCGTAACTGCCCTAATGTTCATCCCTATGATAGTCGCCACTACCCACCACAACAAACATTTGCACCCCAGCCATGGGCTCCGCCACAGCACATTCAGTCGACACCCTACCCACAACAGATGTGGGGTCAGACATCACCACAGCCCCCACCCACTCAGGCCATGCATCAAACATGTCAAATGCAGGATGCTCCCCCACCCTCTAGAGATCATACGGACGCGGGAAACTAGGAGGGGCCGATCCAATCGACCAGGTTTCGGCCCTTGAAAATAGAGTTGGCGGTGCACGAAGAATTATCAAGCTCATTAAAACTAAGGGGATTTCTGCCTTTATTGGAGTGAATGTTAATGGTGCTAATGCTAAATTTTTGGTCGACTCTGGAGCAGCAGTAACTGTCATATCATCCAAAGTGTATCATAGTATAGCCCAAGACTCACGCCCAAATCTGATGAGTCTGACAGAAGACATCCAACTTCAGGCAGCAGGAGATGGAATACTTAATATTCATGGAACTGCCGATATTGACATATCGATTGAGGACAAAACATTCAGGTGGAATGTATTTGTTGCCGACATAAGTGACGAGGGCCTTCTCGGATTTGATTTCATACACCACTTCAATTTTGTTCTCGAACCGAGACGTGGACTACTCCTGAACGATCGCCTGTTTCGCTTTCAGATTGTGGGCGACCACGTAAGCTGTAGTGTGAACGTGAAGAGTAACATCGTCAGCCCAGCTAACTCAGAGGTTATCATTGCTGGGTGTTCGGATACTTCAACGTTAGACCCAGAAGAGTTACCCTATGGATTGATTGAACCAATGGGTGACAGGGAGACCTTAGAGCCGATACATGAAGCTAGTCGCTTAGTCGATATCAGTAGGAAGGATATCGATTCACCAGTGCGCGTAGCCAATGCACTTGATAAGGATCATGTGCATGCTGGGAAAAATATTGCAAACCTTCAACAAGGAGACGATGTGCATGGAAAATGTAAGGATGAGGTATTTCCGCTGCCGGTAAAAGTGGTGAAAAGTAGTTCTGCATCTGATACATTGGTGTTTGAGGGTGCACGGCCAACAGAGAAACTGTCTGTATCCACCCAAACTCAAACAGCTTCTTCAGCAAAAGAAGGGGCTCCATATGTGAAGAAGAATTTATCTTGCATTAAGTGGTTAGCTGCCGTAGTTGTTGTCGTCGTCGTCGCGTTAGCCGCAGGTGTTAGTCGTGTATTGTCAAGATACAGAGTTATGTTTGGTATTATGTTAATGTGTTTAATTGGAGTCGTCGCGGTGCGCTGGAATAATGTTAGTATTGCCCGTGTTAAGGACGGAGCAGCAAAGTCATTAAATGGGAGATTCTGGCCGATTCCAAGTAGGCTTATGAGAGCAAGTAGTGTTTCAAAGCAGCAGAAGAAGACAAAGTTGGATAAGCATAGAATTAGTGTAAACCAGGATGTCATAGTTGGAAATCTTGCACATGAGGAATTGCTCAAAATTCAGCGAGATGATCCTGGTGTGTCGATTGTGCTTGACTGGCTCACCAAGTCCCCGGACAGACCTATCCCCGGAAAGACGCGACAGCCAACTCGGCTTATCCTGTAAGTTTGAGTCATGAACTTCAAGTTCGTAACACTAACCGCGAGTATTGAATTGACTTTTGGATTCTCTCATGGAATAAAGAAGAAACTTTTGTAATGATGAACTGTCCCCTGTTGCTGCATACATGGACTTTAAGTATTGTTCTATTTGTCTTCATTATGTTTTTTGTCATAATCTCTATATTCACATCCGTCTCCATCTTTCTCCTCATCCTTGTACTTACTGATGCGTGATGTGCATCTCTCGCTTAACACTTCCTCTTATGGAGACAATATTTTCGTTAAATTTGGTGTGTCTGTTTTTATATTACGCCCTACCTTTTGCTTGAATTTGTTTTACTCTCTGTCTTAATCGTCCATTCTTATTATTCTTTCTCATCCTCTATCGGCTTGCTGAGCTCTGTTTTATTCACTTATGTCATGGTTGATAACGTTATCTATTGTTTTATTCAGTAGTTGGTGGTTTAAACTGTTCATTTATTTTGTTTTAATTCATACGTGTCCATTATACTACTTACATATAGATCAGGATATTCCTGGCTTTCTTGGTTTATTGATGTTGATATTTTTCTTGCGTAGCCATTTTTTAGTGTTTAATTGGTTCTCCCGTGTTGAATGTGGCACTTATTACTGCCCTGTCACTAATTAATGCTGTTGGCGACACGCAACCGTAAGGCACGAAATTCAGCAAAGAGATCCGACAATTCATAGCTAGCCTTAAATAATTAGCTTATATTAGTAGGCATATTCATTTGTACAGATCCAGTCACACATTTAATCGGGTTAAATACTGCTAATAATAATAGTGTATGTTGTAGATAGAGGTTAATTACGACTCCATTTTTCTTTACTTTTTGGTAATGTTTATTTTAGATGATTTTGCGTCATTATGCTTTGCACAGTCAATAGGTTTGAATCTGTCACTGAGGACAGTGACTTTTTCCGGGGAGGGGGGATAGTGTCACGAATTTGTATTTGTATTATACTGTCATTCTTGGTATTCATTTGTACTATACTGTCATTCTTGATATCCATTGAGAGCAGAGCCTTCTTGAGCTACATCTCGCTCTGCCTGAGCGTCCTTCCAACATTCCCGGTGAGGTCAAACATTATTTATTACCTGGGCCTCGCTCGTCAAGAGCGACTGTCCTTCGCTTACGTAACGGCGAGGATAGTCTCTCAGTCGCGTGCGACCTCGCCCAGCGATGACAGATCTCTGTCGCGTGCGACCTCGCCTGACCTCACGCCGAGGACAGTTCTGTTTTGCATAAGTCCAGGGTCTCGCTCGCTCGTAAACAGAGTCTGCCCTTGTGTTATGCAACATCAAGGACCGACTCTCAGTCGCGTGCAGCCCATCTCGGCCGAGGACGAATGTTGTTCTTGGGAGAGGGATAGAAACTAGCTCAAGGATGCTTTGCTCGATTTAGCTCTCTATAAAAGGGGTGGTAATTCGCATTTCAAAAGAGATTCTCGGGGCACGTCTTGGAGTCCATTTCAATCGATTGTATAGTTGGATTGTGTCTTATTCCTCGAACGCGTTATTATAATAAACGGACAGTCTAACCTAAAAGTCAGCTCTGATTGTTTCACTCTGCTGTTCCACACTTTTGAGAGAATAGATGTACGGATAGTTGATTTACGTTCTGAGAGAACTGAAAGAATTGAAGTGAGAACTTTTATACAGAGACAGTGAGAGGGGAGAAAGCGAACACTTGTGAACTCAGTGAGATCTGTGAGAGCCTACACTTTAGTGATTTAATAATTTCCAATCCCCTTATATAAATTTCGTAACAATACTTTATATTAAACAAAGAGGACGTGAAGTTTGGAATTTATGTTTATTGTTTTGACAAAATAAAACAATTGTAAAGAGTCCCTATTATTATTATTATGATTAATCATCAAATTTAGATATGAACACAATTTTATCGAATATGGCGGTCCTTAGAACTAATGAGACGTTAATGCTAAATAATAGTAAACTATACAAAACGCTAGCTAGGCTGTAGAAAAATGAATTCGCTTTAAAAAAATCATTTGGGGGCACCCGATACTGCTTTGACGTGCTTTAAACATTTTTATTTTATAAAGGCAAGGACGTTTAAAAGATTTTAATATCTCATACCTTCCAGGGTACATCGTGAGAGGAATATTTACTTATACATTATTTACACATACTCTGAGAACATAATTAAAACTTTTTTTACTTGTGTCTGCACTATTATTTACAATAAATATTGATGTTAAAAACTGACTCAACAAAATTACGCTCATCTGATATTCGCTCTAGTCTTATTATCTCAGAAGACATAGGGTTGGAGTTTGTATTCAGAAGAATGTACAGATAATGATAAGGGTTATTAGTTTTGGAGGTTAGGTTTTAGGTTTGGCTTGGCTTAACGTGGACATTTCCATCGGAGAAAATTTTCATGTCTCCAGAGCAAATGCCCTGAAACCTGTTAGCAATACTAATCATGTTTTTACCCATTAAAGATAGATGAATAGATGTATTTCGATAATAATAAATGGAATAAAACTTACAATTTCTTATCTTTAATTCCTCCAGTACAATGATCTTCTAAACTAATGTTCTTATTCCCTGCATGCTCAGTCTCGTGTTCCTTCTGCCAAGACCCTGTCGTCTGCTGATTAAAAACAAAATGAGTTTCTTGGTTAATCTCCAGCAAATTACTTGCAGATGTAGTTCTGAAAAAAAATTAATACTATACATACTGGCATGGGCGGAAATCCCAGGGGGGACAGGGGGGACGTGTCCCCCCTACTCAAAATAGTAGGGGGGACACAATATCATATGACCCCCTACTATTTTGGGTCTTTGGTGATGCTAAGAAATATTTCACTCAAAATGTGAATAAAAGTTTAAAACGTGCGTTTTCGGACGAGATGACCTTTTTATTTGCTTGTCAGAAATATTTTCGTCGAAATGACCTTAAATTTTAAGTAATAGCCTATTTTTTTTTTTTGCTAGTCAAATTTTCCAGACCCTTGTCCCCCCCCCTACCTTTTGGGAGAGATTTCCGCCCCTGCATACTGGTAGTGCGCCGGGCTGTACTTTCAAGCCTCGTGCAAATTTTGAGAGACCAAATTTGCGACCCCCTTGCACTGTGGAGGAAAAATATGTGAATTCATGTACAAATCCAATGCAGATAGTTCTTTAGCCAAAATTCATAAAGGTATCATTGTTTCTACTATTCATGATTAAACTCTATTAAATTTATTTTGTCTGTTTTAAGAATAGATTCCCCGACGATCCCGGTGAAAGAAAAAAAAAATAGAAACAACAATTCGAAAAGAAGGAAATTTAGAAAACAATAAAATAATATAATTGTATATAAAAAAGTGATATATATTGCATTTTCGGGGCCTTTCCTAACTGCAGGCTTATGGATTCACGCATAAATTAGCAAAATCATTTAGAGGTGAGTTTTTCTTTTCGAAGAATTCGATAATGCCGTTTTGTTGATTATGTCATTTGCAATGCCCATTCCGTCGTTTCGTCGTGATTACAAGTGATCAGAGGAGGTGGGGGCTTAATCACCACCCTCCCCCTCGGTGTTCTAGGTATTGAAATATCCCAGTCTTATTAGGGTTGATATAAACTCTGGTGTAAAGGTTTGGTCTAAATATTGATAGCCAATAGTGACATAATTCTCGAGGTTCAATTTATCAGCTTATTTGATTATCAAATTATTCGCAAGTGCGTGGGAAAAATAAACAAAATAGACGTCTTCACCACTAAAGAATTGTGAAAGAGCATAACAAACTAAAGAAGCATACAATTGTAAAAAAAAATGAACTTTTTGGCTTTCCATAATTCTGGCACAGGGTTAGAAGATGGTCTTAGCTAAACCCAGTTCAGAATAAAGGTCTATCAGCTTTCAATTTTAACGTGAAGCGAAATAAAAAAAATTGCAAAGGAGCGCGGCAGTTAATTAGTCCGAATCGAAATTAAGATTATTGTCTCAGAGTGCACTAAAAATTGTCGTAATAAAAAGTCATGTTTAATAGATAATTGGTACAGTTTGGAAGGATTCAGCCTGCTATGATAGAAAAAGAGATCTAATAATTTGTATGGAAAGAGAAAATTTAGGGGCCTCTATCAAAACTAAACACAGGTCTATACGCCTACGAAAAACAAATATTGACATTTTATTTACAAACCCTTATCTTTGTGTGTATTGAGATATCATTTTGTTAGATACCTTTTTCGTGTACCTTTCCTATATGAAAATTTAATTTAACATAGATTTTCCTATTTTAACACAATTTTACTCTCAGACTGTGATATGATATTACAAAATAAGTTTAAACCATCTGAAATAGTGGCAAATCGTGTATCTGATAATTTAGAGACATTTTTTCCATTAAGTTCTTACAGCTCAATCTTTGGATACGGGTATGTCCAATTACTTTACTACATAGCAATAGCAAGAAAATGATTTTCTAAGTAACAAATTGGAGTTTACTTCATGGAGCTAATTTCGTTTAAATGACCGAAATATATATTTTTTCTTTTTTTCAATTCCATTCAATTCAATTCTTCTTTATTTCACAAGCCGATTAAAAATGCTCTTTTGAAAAAACAACATACATACAGTATAAACAGTTCAAAGATAAAAATGTAACAATGAAAAGTAGCTCATCGCATGATATATTAATGTTCTATAAGGCATTGTGGGAAAATACAATACATGTTAACTAATTATTACGGTGAAAAGGAAAAAAATAAAAGGACGTGTTAAAAAATAAAGGCTTGCGAGGCACACCTAAAAAGGCCTAGATCTTCTTTTTCTTTCCTTGGTTGGCAACCAGTCAGGATTAACTATTTTTGCCACAGCTTTTGTTCATTTTCAGTAGCTTATTATATATTTTTTCCATTCCTCTTTTCCTTCTCTCTCTAATTCTTTATTTTTTCTTTTTTTTTCTTCCTTTTCTTTTCTTTTATTTTCTTTGTCTTATTTCTCTCTTTTTTCTTTTCTTTTTCATGTTATTTTTTTCTTTTCTTTTTGTCTTCTCTTCTTTTTTTCTTTTTTTCTTTCTTTTTTTTCTTTTCTTTTCTCTTTTTTCCTTTTTATTTCTTTTTTGTTTCCCTTCCTTTTTTAAAAAAATTAATGCATTTTTCTTTTGTATGCGTTCTGATTCTTGCAGCACCGTTGGTTTTCTTCTGCTACAGTAAGCTGCAACAGAAAAATAAAAGTAAACTGGATTTGTGGCCTGATAAAACTCCAGGTTTCGGGAAACCGAAACTAAAGTATAGGATGAAAGTGCAAAAAACAAAAAACAAAAAAAAAAACTAGAGGCCTGCAGGCAAGATAGCCTTCCTAAAGACTCTACTACTTTTTATTTTTATATAATCTCTACCTTTGTGGTAGTTTGATAAATTAAAGATCCAAATTTACAGGAGTATATTTTTTCGAGTTTTTCTCGAAAGGGTGGGTTGGAGATTGCTCATCAAATAATAACAATATGATATCAATACACTTTTGGTAGAGGTGCAAAGATGGGAGTTGGCTTGGAGTGCCCCCCCCCAAAAAAAAAAAAATGACGACTAAAAAGGAAAGAAAAGAAAAAAAGACAGGAAATGTGACGTATGATATCATCTTCTCAATATTTTTAAGCCAAAATCTGATAAAAAAATTGTTTAATTGAAAATGTCGAAATGTTTTCTTTTATTGGATTTTGCCTTGCCCGATATAACATATCTGACCCCTTCAAAATTTGGGCTCATTACGCCACTGATGATTAGGAGAAAAGAAGAGAACTTGCAGTTGTTTGTGATTTTGAATAAAACTGCATATAAATGAAGTAATTCTTGACCCCTAACAATTCCAAAAAGCCATATAAAACAATCGAATTATTAGGAGAAATAGTGTATTCTATTCTGAATATTCTATTCTGAATTAACATTTGCATAGAAATGTAAGGAAACATATCAGTGGCGTAATGATCCAAATATTTTGAGGGGCTACATGTAGATATGGTGTATTGGGCAAAATAAAAAAAAAGTTGTGAGCGAGCAAAAATTTAGATATGTTTATCTTTGAAAAAAATCCAATTATGTATGGCATAATGTTCAGAATTTTTCCCCTTTCTCTCTTTCCCTTTCTTGTTTTTCTTGGTCGTGATTTTTTGTGGGGGGATGACCGAGGGGGCGAGCGCCTGAAGTCCCTCCCTCCACTCATCTGTACACCACAGAAGCAATTATTTTGAAACTGGCTTTAGCTTTGCAAGCTGCTAGCTAGTATAGTTACCATGTAGCCGACGGCAGAACCCGGTCGACGAAACCGCCGAAACTATTGAAAATTAATGAGCCAAAATTTAAATGCACAAAATTTGCATTTTTCCTTATTTAATTTCTTCCTTTTTTAATGCAAATATCCGTCGAAGTGTTCCAAATATGACACACATGCACCCACCCACACAACCTCACCTCATATGCGGCCTCCATTCCCTCCCAAAAATGTACACAGACACACAAATAAACAACTGGTACAAGAGACTACTCAACACTGCCTTTCGTGGAAAACTTCCCCACTTGTCTCGAAAAGGTGCGTTATTTTGACTCCCCTCCCCCAACCCACCCTTTCGAGAAAAGCTCCCCCGGTTTTCTCGAGAGGATACGACCACTCCCGCTCCATCTCGCTCCGCGAACGCAGACGATCGTAACAAGCCCACCAAATGTGGTACAATTAAGCATTGCTAGTATTGATTGTCCTCCGGCTTCATCGCAGTTCATTATGACTAAGTCAAGAACTCTTTTAGATGAAATCTATACAGAGTGAATATCTGCCGTTACAAAAAAAGTCAGACAAACTTCAATATTTTATCAAGGATGGCTATCTCGGAGGACAGATCCCCAGACAATGGGCTTGTTTTTTTTTCGTCAGGTGAAGAATCTTGAGATATTGGTAAAAAATGAGCAAACATTTCTGATAATAATGTGATTTATAAGACGCTAAGAGTTAAGAGTTGAATAAATGAGTTTTGAGAAGATGTTTTGAAGTCTCGACAGAGGTAAATCTTTTGATGTCTTCTGCAGGAGCGTTATTCCATAAAGTGGGGCATGCATGAGCAAATGATCCCCCCAAGCTTTTGAATTTTTAGGAATAAGGTGTCCAGAAGTAGATGAGCGTAAAGTCATGGTATGTATTAATTGATAAAGAAAACACTATATTGTGGTACTATTCCATGAATACTATAAAAAGCAACCAAAAATGTTTAAAGATTATAAGATTTTTTTTTTTTAGGGAGCCAGCATAAAATCTACAAAAGAAATCAAACCCCCTGCTTTAATAGTCTACATATCAATTTAAACATGTAAAACCAGTTCCGTTTCAGTTTAATCCTCTTAGTAAATGAAAAGGAAAAAAACTAGTTAACATTGCAATGTTGCTTAACTTTGGGCCTTTTCGAATCATCATTGTATGATGACTGCAATTCGTCTTTAGAATCATCTGACTTTTCACAAGCCAAATTGAAAACTGTGATTTGAATTCGAATTCCCGAGTGTCCTTGGTGACTTGCCAATCAAAGCACTCTATCGCAATACAAACTACGGTGAGTGCATGGCAATTGTATTATCTACGGAAGTGCTTGAAAGGTCACGTAAGCTCCGCCCCCCAAATTGTTTTGGAGGTCAAGCCTTTCACACGTAGAATTCGTACTGCAATTTGAGTGAAACTTAACATGAATTCACACCCGGAGTAGAATTTGAACTTGTGATTGTGATTAGCGTTCATGATTCTAATCATATTCTAGTTTGGTTTGACACGTGCTAAATATTCGTCATTAGCCTTATTTTTCACTGAAATCATCAATAATATTACGATTTTGTACCGTGTGAAAGGGCGGTAAAAAGAGGATAAAAAATATCCCAACGCTGTCCCAAAGTATGTAAGGTATTTTCAGGGGCGGATCCAACTTTCGCCAATACGGATAGGGCCCGGACTTTTTTTCAGTCACATTTTCCCGATCGGCCACTAGAAGTTAATTTTTGTTTGTTTGTTTGAAGGGGGTAGTCCTGATAGTCACTTCTAAGCTTCATTCTTATAAATTGACATAACTGTACGATAATCTCATAAGCCTTATTTAAATAGTACAAGCGCGAGCTATTTTTGTAGCTTTATTATTTGAAAATCCATAATTTATTGTTCGAAATAGACATGAAATGAAGTACTCCGAAAATTTGCTTTGTCCAATTGTTCATGGGCCCAGCAGCCACTGTGCAGCGCCAGATCAACGAGGCTCTATCCCTTCAATCGTTGAACGCCAAACAGGGTAGCAGCAACTCTCATATTTTAACGTCTTTTGGTCTGACGCGGCCGGGGTTTAAACCCCCTACCTCCCGGTTGTGAGACGGACGCTCTACCAACTGAGCAAAAACATCGGTTTCATGTATTTTACACTTTACATACAAATAATGCGAGTGAGAAGCGTGAGCGGAAAATTTTAAAATTTTAACCTGAAAAATGGAAATTCCAAGCACTTTTTGAAATCGTGAAAAGGATCAATATATACTTAAACAATTCAAGCAAGCGCGAAGCGCGAGCGAAAAAAATGATTTACACCTAAAAGGGGGACACTGTATTCATGGATATCATGAAAAGGATTATGAGTAATTGGAAATCTTCCTACATTCAAAATGCGAGCGCAAAGCGTCAGCAGAAAATTTGTCAATTTTCCATTCTGAAAAAAGAAAAATTTGATTCTTAAATTAATATTTTATCTATTAATCTAATAAGCCTTATAAGAGCGCGAAATCTGTTAATATTGTGGCCTGAAAACTGGAAATTTAATGCACTGTTGTAATTATGAATAAGATGCATGAGTTAATTTATTTTCAACAATTAATGCGAGCGCAAATCGCGAGCCGAAATTTTTGATAAACTGTCATAAAATGGGGATTTTAAGTAGTTTTTAATAGAATTAATATTGAGATATACATAACTCACCAATCAAAATGCCACACGAGCTGATACGAGCTGATAAGTTTTGACAATTTGACTTAAATAGGGATATTTTGAGAACTTTATGAAATAGAGGAAAATAATAGGGATCTGACAAATCAAATTTTGCGAGCGCAAAGCGCCAGCACAAAAATGAGAAATCGTTTACATACATTATTTGAAAAATTGCTAAACCACAATTTGCTTACATACTTATTTATCACATGATCAGGGAAATGAAAAGCGAAAATATAGTGGGTTTATGGAATGTAAATTAAAACAATGATAAAAAATACAAATTACCTTTTACAATGCATTTATAAACAAGTAGTTAATTACTGTAATTTTATATTATATTATCAGATGCTTCCAACTCTTGTTGACTTTATATACATGTACTACTTCCCTCTCTCTCTCTCTCTCTCTTTTGCTTCGTGCAATCTCTCACATAAATAAGCCTACTCACTGGTTTTACGAACTTTAAGTGCAATTAGGGTGCATATAATTTAGATTCTGTTTGATATAAATGCAAGTTTTTCCTTTTTTATTAATAGTAAAGTATTTTATTAATAGTAAAAGTAAAGTCCTAATGGTTTCCTGTGTGTACGATTTTGATAGTTTTTAATTTACTCATGAAATATTTATAAATCGTATCTAGTTTACTTTACAAGTAATAACTAAGTATTTTTTTTTCATGTTAAGTATTTACAGGGTCATTTTCGTGGTGCACTTTGGATGATTGTATTCAAAGTTATTTTATTACAAGTACCCCCTTTGGGGTGCATTGATACATTACCTAATTTTAAGTTTGTATTTTCTCCTTATTGAAATTAAGTGCACTGCGAGAGTGACCCTTTAATGTTAATACTGCATATCGTTTATTGTCTTGTAATCTTTTTATCTGTAATTCATGTTCATTTCAGTTTGTACTATGAGACATGATGTTTTTAATAAAATCCATTTATATATCTATCTATCTAAAATTTTAATACTCAGACTATAAAGCATAAGTTCTTACAGAGCACTTTTTAAAAATCAATTTGTAAATCAAACAAATAATGAAAGTTCAATTTCCGAGCTGAAATATGTTTTGTATATTGACTTTAAACTTTGATATTTTAAGCTCCATATTGACCAAGATATGTAAATCACCTAAAAGGCAATGCGAGCGCGAAGCGCGAGCGAAAACTTTACATAGTAACATGAATGATTCTTTAAAAAAAAATCCAAGTCTTTCCATCATCCTAATTTATTCACTCGTCTTCCTCCTCTTATGTTTCCCCTTCTTTTTTATATTTCTCCCCCCCCCCTTTTTTTGCTCCTCCAATATGGGTGGGGATGTATTGATAATTGCGATCCGTCTTCAAAATCATCGGATCTTTCAACCGCTCACTCGAAAACTGTGATTGGAATTCGAATTCCTGAGCGAAGGCGGTATTCGTCCTTGCTGACTTGTCAATCAAAGCACTGCATCGATACGAAAGAATACGAAAACTCCGCCTCCCAAAAGAAGTTTTGGAGGTCAATTGTATTGAATGATAAGTAACATAAACAGCTATTTACTTAACTTTTGTAGACAATTTAGAATACATAACTTAAATACAAATAACGAGTATTCGTTGAAATGAGGGGAGTCTCTCAAAAGAATAGCTTGTATTATTTAACCATCTCTTCCTCCATTAAAGATAGTTCTTTTTATCCGTGATGTGTAATTTTCCTCTCATCTTTGAGCCCTTTTGTAGTTTTTATGTAGGCCTATTAAAATAGCTAGAAAACGCAAGATTTGGCAATTTTGTTTTCGATATTGCGTTTAAACATACAGCGACTATAAGACGGCTACAACAGCCAATTTTGTTCATTTAATGTTTTAACCCTATCTAGGCCGGGGGGCCTCGGAGCCCCCCCCCCCCAACAAGTCGCGCGATATTTTCGCCGCGCAAAATTTTTCGACCGCGCTGCTCGCTGACGTTTTACTTTCAAGTCTTGCGCAACTTTCGAGACCAATTTTGCGTCATCCGAGTACGCGGTTCCGAAGTTACCAAACGTTATGTAAGTGCATTTCAGACCAAAAATTGCTAAAAACGTGATTTCGTGTACAAAGTCAATGTAAATAGTGTTTTCAACCAAAAATCATAAATGTATGATAATTTTTTTTGTATATGTATTTTATGCTGTTTATGATCTGAGAAGAGTCCCTAACGAATTTCATTGGAAAAAACAATAAAAAACGAAAGGTCAAAAAAGAAAGAAATACATAAGAAATTGCAGAAAACAATATGATACATAGGAAATTGATCTGATATCACAATTTTTTTCATGTACACTTGCTAAGAACATCACAAAGAGTTTCTGTGCCAAAAACTAGAACATTTGGAGTTTTATTTATGGAGTTAGAGGAAAAAGTATGATTTCGCATACTAATTACGCATAAATTAGCATAATTACGTAATAACAATTTGCATGAAAAAAATTACAATACAATTTGGTAGATTATATCCCAGACAACCCGCATGTCAATTTTTGGCGCGATTGCGCGGTCGACGGCCGAGATCTCAAGGGGGGGCCTGGGAGTCCCCCCCCGGTCATATGAACTCCCAAAATACACGGGCCTAGATAGGGTTAAGAACCTACAAGCAAAACAAAGGGATAAAATATTCATATTTGCAAACGAATCCAAATCATTTAACGTTGAGGAGAAATTAGCTTTTAATCTATGAAATTAATTATAATTACACAACTTTACATTATTTTTTTAACTGATAATCTGTCACTCGCCCATGTCCATAGTTTTCAATTTAATATGCTTTACAAGACATGAACATTGGGAGTTTCATTCCCAACAATACAAGTATGCACTCAAAATAGCCCTAAACCGATCTTGTATGTATATGAAAACCTCCAGCAATGGCCACTGTTAGAACGAATGTGTTCACCTGTTAATGAAAATGATATCATTATTTGATTTAACTTGATATTCAAGTGTTCCTGTTGAGTTTTTCTTTAAAAAAATCTTAGACCAATATTGTAAACTGCAAAATTAAGTAGTGATATACATTTGACCATGGGCGTCACAGGGGTCGGTGGCCGGCCGGCGCGGGGGGGGGGGGAGGAGAGCCAGAAATTTCCCGGTCATATCATGGTACGAACAGGAATTTTTAATGATTGTGCCCGAGCATTAGGGTGTATCTCAATGCGTCATAAGTACAAAAGAAAAGGGGTCAAAATTGCTTAATATAAGTACCGAGTGAGCAAAGCGAGCGAGAAAAATCACCTTGTCATGGGAATCTAACTTTGAGACTGATTTTGACATGTTATTCAGAAAACAACATATCAGACATCTTCCTTTCCTTTCCTTTTCTTTCATCTTTCTTTTTTTTGTTCTCGGTTGTAGAATTTTTGGGGACAGTGCTATGCGGATCGGGACCGGGGTAATGGTGGCATTAGGATTTATAACCTCGGAGGGGGGGGGGGTAGAACATTATAGTAAGCTTATAATAGACGTTAGCTTCCTTTCTCCCCGTTCTTTATATTTGTTTCTTGTCCCTTTTCTTCTTATTCTGATTTTCCAATTAAGCTTTTGGTTCTACCTTCCTTTCCCGTTTCTTTCTGCCTATTTCTCCCATTTCCCCGTCATTCTTGCCCGTGCCATCGAGTCATATCTTTTGATTTTATATCCCTCTCTTACTTCCATGCTAATGTGTTAGTATTTCAAGATATTTTGTACTTCCTCACATGTTCTTTTTTCCTTCATTTTCCCGCTTTTCTTCAATTTTCCCTATTTATGTTCTTGCTTTCTTTCTTTCCATTTCTTTTCACTTTCCCTCTCCCTATTTTCCCTTTCCTCTTTTTCTTTCTTTCTTTCTTTCTTTCTTTCTTTCTTTCTTTCTTTCTTCCTTCCTTCCTTTCTTTCTTTCTTTCCTTCTTTCTTCCTTCCTTTCTTTCTTTCTTTCTTTCCCTTACTCTATTTCTTCCTTTTCTCTTTTGTCCCTTTCCCCCTTATTTTCCATGTGAAATCAGCAAGGGGGCAGCTTGCCCCCCTCCCCGCCTTTTACGCCACTGCTTTTGACATATTTTTTCGCATAAACCTAAACCAAATGTGATAGATTAGCAGTGTTCCAAATGTCTATTCGTTTTCAGGGTTAAATTTATTCATTTTTCTATCCAAGTCAGGTAGCAAACACACACACACGCAGCAAAAGTGGTAAATTACATACGAACACACAAACCTACTTTCTCAATCATGATGAATATGTAATGACACAATATAATTATTTTACCGTGCTTGTAACAAAATTCAATATGCTCACCTGACTATGATCCCGAAGTGATGTTTCTGAATTCGTCTCCTCCCCATCAGTATTCACTCCCATGGTGACGTCACCCTGTAATATGATTATAGAGATGGTAATACAAATGTAGGTACATGAATCACTTTCTGTAGATGTGAAGTCTTGTTGTTATTTGTATTCGGCTTTCTTTCATGGAGAATATTTACGCCTTAACATATTTTGATCATACTTCTTTCTTTTTATAATATCGAAGAGAAAACCTTTTTTGGTATGAAGATGTTTTTGTTTTTCATTATTTTAAAGGAGAGAATCTACAAGTCACTGAACCCGGTAGTAAAACCAGAAACACCTTGCCAGACAAGTATAAGTTGCCCACTTTGTCTATCAGTCAAGATAATTTTAGTCTTGGCAACTCTGGTATCCTATACCGGTTTAGAAGTTGAGAATCTACGCAATGCTGGAAAACTTGTCTCAAACACAAAACAAAAAGCAAAATTTATGACCCAATGTTTTTCTTGCTGTGCAAAAAATATGAGTAAGATGGCACGATAAATATATGCTGTACCAGGTTTTAATGCTTGGATTCAAATATTTAGAAAAAAAAAATATGCTTATAAGATTTTGACTGGTTGGTAGAATAACAATTCACATCTGATCAACAAAGTATGTCATGCGAACATTAGTATTTAGTAATTTAGTATTTATATATACGGTATAGTATATATTTCTAGTTAAAATTATTTATAGTGTTGGTAATCTTTCATCTTTGTCATCTTTCTAACATTCTCTTTATAAACACATCGAATTCATCAGATTCATGGAATGGAAGGAAAAACATATATTTTGCATTCTAAAAATACAGAGCAGACAAAACGATTGTCATGGGCGTGATCAAATTCACATTTGCACCAAAAATTATTATGCAGGTTTTTTTTTAATATATCGTGCTATTTTATTATTCGCTATTATGCTAATAGTACATTGTCTCTAATCATTCTTATTGCTTGCTGTAAAAGAAAATGAACAAGTTTGATATTAATTACTTGTACTTACTTTTCATAGATCACACATAAATACAGAAATATCGTCTCTTCACAATAATCCAATGTTGTATATAGTTCTTCTTGATGTTTGATATTTTAGTCAATCAAGACAAGGTCTCGTCGGGTTCTTCAGTTGATTGGACATAAGAACAAAGATAATATCAAAATATGCAACAATTAACATGGGTAGCAGAGACGGCAATCATGCCAGTAACCGAGTCCTCAAAAAAGTCGTTCCGCCTTGGCGCCAGATCAACATATTGAAAAACAATATGTTATCACAATACATTCTGTACGATTTTGGTACTTTTCAAGACAACGCCTCTTAAGGTCACGTGACTTTTAAGATTACATCGTTTCGCATCATACTATTTCCCGGGTGTTTCATACCCCCGGGATATAATTTCACCTCACTAACCAAATAATCAATCGGGCAATTCAGTTATTGACTTATTTCCATAACTAGGTCCGTAACACAAAGCTTAGCAATTGATCGTGGGGCTGTTTTTTTTCCATGAATCATGGGTAATAACTAATGCAATCAATCGTAGAAATGAGCTCCAGAATAAATCGATGTTGCTGGTCCCCGGTGTTTGTATAGCCCCTTTCACAATTGACGTACGACCTGTATACGACCGCCTGCAACAGTTTTTTTCTTGTTGTTGCACGATCGATCTCTTGGTGTCTTGCGAGCTCTCGCAGTCGTTGTAGACGAATGCACGAATTTGAGGTGGTCGGAGGTGGTCGTGACTGGTCGTATCTGAATTTGAACATGTTCAAAATCCAAACGCGATCAAATACGATTGATTTACTCGCATCAGGTCGTACCATCGGTCGGGCGATCATCGTGTGAGTGTTGTTCAACGTTGTACGACTTGGTGCGAGAGGTGGCACAACTACGTATAGTCGCATTTAGTCGACTGGAGGTCGTACAACACTCGCACATGTGCTAGAGACCTACATAGACCAGTCTTGGGACTGGGTGCGATAATATAAGACTGTTGCAAGACCGATCGAAATTACGGCTAACAACATTCCACTACCGTTGCATTCGCATGTATGCGACCGTTCAGCCCCTTTCACAATTGACGTCCGACCAGATTACGACCGCCTGCAACAGTTTTTTCTTGCTGTTGTACGATCGATCTCTATGTGTCCTGCGAGCGCTCGCAGTCGTTGTAGACGGTCGCACGAACTCGAGGTGGTCGTGACTGGTCACATCTGAACTTTGAACATGTTCAAAATCCGAACGCGATCAAATACGATCGATTCACTCGCATCAGGTCGTATCCGGGGTCGTACCATCGGTCGGGCGATCATCGTGCGAGTGTTGTGCAACGTTGAACGACTTGGTGGCACAACTAAGTTTACACTACTGGAGTCGTACAACACTTGCACATGTGCAAGCGACCTACATGTACAGAGACCTGCATGTGCTGCGACTTGGTGCGATAATAAATGGGCCATAAGACTGTTGCAGGACCGATCGCAACGGCTTACAACATTGCTCTACCGTTTCATTCGCATGTATGGGACCGTTCCCCTGGCAATCCCTCGTGCAACACTGGCATGTGATCGCAAGAGCACAATAGGATCATAAGCGACTTACTCGTGCAACGGGTTTTGCTGGTTGTTTTTGTTGTACGACAGTTGTTGCAACTGTGAAAGCCTCTGTGCGATCTTATGAGATGACTGGCGATTGATGCCTGTTGCAGCCTGTCGCACGACCAAAAGGTCGCAAATGGTCGTACGTCAATTGTGAAAGGGGCTTATTCCAAGAGCATGGCGAGTCAAAGTTCTTTGGAACAATGGGTACTTACTTTGCTCTGGACCAATCTAAAAACTTTACCCAATCTCATATATTCTTGTCGCTTACCATTTATCGTAAATGTTATCAATGTCAATATTGGTTAGATCATTTTTTATTTCGTTTTATGATTATCATATCATGCGCAAATGAACCACAATATTTTTTCCATTCTATTAATTTAATTTGTGTTTTCATATCAAAGGTTCCCTCCCAAAAGTCATCAAGCAATGACCAAACACGACGATTTTCGATTTTTCGATGAAGAAACAGGCGCGCCGGAACACTTTCAGTTTTTTTTTTTTTTTTTTGGGGGGGGCAAAATCCCGAAGGGGGCACAATATTTTTGACAGCGTGAGATACCGAAGCGATCGAGCGGGAGAGGCTATGGGACCCCTGTTACACCCACAAATGTAATAATCGCCCACAAATGTAATAACGCCCACAAATGTAATAACACTTTACCCACAAATGTAATAACGCCCACAAATGTAATAACACTTTACCCACAAATGTAATAATTTTTGATCGCCCACAAATGTAATAACACTTTACCCACAAATGTAATAACGCCCACAAATGTAATAACACTTTACCCACAAATGTAATAATGCACTTTACCCACAAATTTAATAAATTTGAAGTGATTTTTGGCGAATTCGTTCTAAACTAATATCCTATAGTAATGCGTTCATATAGCACAAAAGTTCAGTCTTTTTTCCAGACCCGGTTAATGAAATATTACAGTACAAGTCTAAGTCTTTTTCCAGACCCGGTTTTTCAAAATTATAATATACGTCCAAAGTCTTTTTACCAGACCCAGTTGTTTCAAAATTATAATATACGTCTAAAGTCTTTTTTCCAGACCCGGTTAATTCAAAAATTATAAATGCAAGTCCAAAGTCTTTTTTTCAGACCCGGTCGTTTCAAAAGTTATAATATACGTCGGTGAGGGGTAAAGACAACACTCTAAGCCCAAGCATTTCAAGTGGTTTAATTTTGAAGATTGGTCTCAGCTGTCATTTTTTTTTCAATATTTCTTTATCTTTTAAATAACCGGGTCCAGACGAAAGACTAAGCATAATACTCGTGTTATTCCACAAGAATAAGAATATGAGTCTTGTTTTTAGGATTGTTTAAATCATGTTTAAATCACCGGGTCTGGAATAAAGACAACGCTCTAAACATGTGCTTTTCTACATTTGAAGTTTTTCAGTTACTTTTTTTAATAGCCGGGTCTGGAGGAAAGAGTACGTTTTAAAACTCGTGTTATTGCACGAGAATAAGAATATAAGGTCTTATGTTAGAAGATTTTGTTTCGTAACTGTTTTAGGTTTGGAATAAAGACAACACTCTAAACCTCTTTTAAAACGGGTTCTTAGGTTGAAGGTTTGTTTGGTCTTAGACTTCTGGAGAAAAGACTACACTTGATTCTCAATTTACTCTTAGTGCATATATTCACAATATACACCGTATAAGTTGAAACAACAACAAAGACACTAATTCCACCAGTTTTAATTAACTGGGTCTGGAGAAAAGACTAAGCTCGATTCCCATTTTTTCCACAGGAATATCATTATCGTATCTTAGTTTGGACTTATAATATAAATTTTGAAATAACTGGGTCTGGAAAAAGACTTTGAACTTATAAAAATTCTTGAAACAACCGGGTCTGGAAAAAAGACTTTTGATTAATATTATAATTTTTGAAACAACCGGGTCTGGAAAAAAGACTTTGGACTTATATCACAATTTTTGAAACAACCGGGTCTGGAAAAAAGACTTTGGATTTATATTATAATTTTTGAAGCAACCGGGTCTGGAAAAAAGACTTTGGACTTATATCACAATTTTTTAAACAACCGGGTCTGAAAAAAAGACTTTGGATTTATATTATAATTTTTTAAACAACCGGGTCTGGAAAAAGACTTTGGATTTGTACTTTGATGCTTTATTAGCACGGTCTGAAAAAAAGACTTTGCATTTTTGTGCTATATGAACGCATTACTATAGGATTTTAGTTTAGAACGGATTCGCCAAAAATCCCTTCAAATTTATTACATTTGTGGGTAAAGTCATTATTACATTTGTGGGCGATCAAAAATTATTACATTTGTGGGTAAAGTGTTATTACATTTGTGGGCGTTATTACATTTGTGGGTAAAGTGTTATTACATTTGTGGGCGTTATTACATTTGTGGGTGCAACAACCCCCCCCCCCCCCCCGGTAAGGATTTTGTGTAAAAATGGAGTATAAAAGTTGCGTTTCTAAGTGCATTCAAAAATAAATTTCTTGAGAATTAAACAGTCTTAGAGTTCTTTTTGCTCCTTCTGTTTCCTCCCTTCTGACCCAGCCTGGTGTTTCTTCATGACCAGGGTCGCAGTTCCAGCAAATTACGAGCCTTATTGCACACGAAATTGTTTCAAACCAATGTAATATAGGCCTTTTAAAGACTTTAAGATGACAAACATGACCGTACGCAGCCGGGGGCCGCCGATCGAGAGGGCAAAATTCACCAAAAGTGTGCACGAAATCCTTCAATTTTATTCTAGAAAATGCAAAAGCTCCCCCATCACAAATCCCCTCGCTCTTACGTTTCTTCGAAAACTTAGGTCTTGCAGCCCCACCCACTCCCGGGTTTTTTATTTTTTATTTTTGCAAACGTCCATGAATAACAAAAGCTGGGATGAACCAGAGAACATAGCTGCCATCTCGATCTGATTAGTAACAGGTAATGGGAAGAAGTTTTGGAATCTAAAATACATAAGTGCTATATATGAGCTGAAATAGTATCAGACAAAACGCCTTCCAATCATGCCAATGAAAAGGAATAGAGGAAAATACGGGGCTGTGAAAATATCTTAAGATTTTTTTTATAGTAGAGCAGTACTGTAACGCTTATTTTTTTTTTTATTCTTTACATTTTTATTCATATCTCGGATAATATGAGTCCGGTCAAGAAGACACTTTCACAGATGATTTTATTTTTTACATGTCTAAACATTATCTCTAAGTTGCTTTCGAGTGGGATTCACCATTTTTACAAATCATAAATTATAATCCTCTACACATGATTATTCTGAGTGTAATTTTCTGATAACATGTCTATATTGAGTTGAAATGACCTTGGTAGTTTCTTTAGGGCACTGAATTGTTATTATAATTGTTTGGCGTCACATGTGCCTGGGAGGCGAAAAGCGAACTGAATCACTATGATCCACAGGTCTCTCCTCGATCCTCCCGATATAACTGATTGGGGAGATGCAGGTGGACCTCGACACCGGGGTCTCCCCCTACTCTTATACGAATAGTGCAGTGGGTTCTTAACGTGCAAAGGTGGTGACTTTCCTCTACACGGGGCCTCCATTTAACGTCCTATCCGAGGGACGGAGTGTTTTCCATTGAAACATAGCCTGCATCTATGAAACATGGGAGAGACGTTTACACACAACGCACTGACTTCAGTCATCCGCCCAGGGTGGACTCGAACCTACGATCTTTGGTTCGACTTCGACGGGCAGACGCGTTACCGACTGAGCCAACACCGCTCTCTTGTTATCACTGTATTAACTCAATTTATATTTAGTTGAAAATGAAATAATTGAAACAAGTTTCTCGAGATGTTATGGTTTCTGGGCTTGACAGCTATGACATAGATTCCATATCTTGCTCGAGTAACTAGTGTTCACGCGCGTTAGTGATATCGGGTCCGGTCTGAGCGTTTCTGGGCGACCGCGCGTTTGTTAGACGACACAGCCAGCATCATCATTGGTGGACCACTATCAATTTGCCATTCGCTTTTAGTCTGAAATGTATTCATTAAAATGTTAAACGTTATCACACTGTAATAAGATGGAAAAGGTGCTTATCAAAGCTATGTTTCACAGAGGAACTGTTCGTCAAAAGACGCGAGGCTTACTATGATAATGTATTTGCCCCGTCAGGGGCAAAAATTTTTCATTTTTGACAATGGAAATGACAATTTTCAGGCAGAAAAGTGCCTTCATTTACTTTTGTCCTTAAATAATTTATCATTTTTCATCTTTCAGGGGGGCACGTTGGGGGGAGGCAAAATCTCGTGTTTTTTTTTTTTTGGGGGGGGGGCAAGTGCCCCCCCCTTCCGGCGCCCTTGTGAAGAAACGATGGATATAAATGTGTGAAAGATCAATCATTGTTGGAGAGCTTGGATGTGGAGATAACTGATCATAACTTAACACCAAAATAAAACATAAAAGAAGACATCCATGAAAAATAAAAACAAAATGTACAATTCAATTCATTATACCCTTTTCATACATGCCTTATATAATTCTATCATCCTGTTTTGGTTTTCGGATTTTGAATTCTGTTTTCAGAAATATCTCTTCTGTTACCCTGACAAAAAGTTAATTGTAGAAACAACAGAGAAATTAATAATAAAATATTGCCGAAAATTTGATTAAAAAATCCATCAAAGAATGAAAAAGTTATTAGAATTTTCATGATTCTTTTGTGACGTCATATATGCGAGCAGCATTCCTACATAGCAAATCGAAAAGCATCAATAAATGTCATTTTCTAAAAAAAAACACATTTTTTTTGTTACTGCATATAAATAGACTCGATCATGTTCATACCCGATCATGAAAGGTAAACACAAATAAGTCATCAGGAAAAATTAATAAAATAATAAATTAATGCATTTTATATTATAAAACACATGGGGCAGCTGCTCGTTTATGACGACACAAATCCAAAATTTAAAAATTCTAATAACTTTTTAATCCTCATTGGAGATTTCTTAAACCTTCACCAATTTGTTTTTTCTGCAATTTTTAAAACAAACTTTTCTTCAGGATGAACTTTCCCGTTAAATGCGGGGTGTTTTAATTCATTTTTGTAGGTTTTTTTTTTCCTTAACGAAGTGCATGCATGATATATATAGATGGATATTTTATGTCATGTACTTTTAATTTTAAGTTATCAAACTGAAATTAATACTAAAATGAGAAGTGTTCCAGAAAAGTATCATAAATTTTTATGTGAAGAATTCGTATAGAACACTTTGTCAGGTTTAATGTCTTTTAGATTATTCAATATTCATCACGTACAAACTTACGAGATGCGTGTAAGTTATCTCTATTTACGGCTGATCATGATAAGCTTAATATATTGTGTTTGTCATATTTCTTTAATATCTTTCGAATATGTTTACGCTAATGCAGTAAAGTGTATTTCATCGAATTTGTTTCATTTGTTTATCAAGAGGGCCATAAGTAAAGAGCAAACCCCACGGTATTTATGATTATGATATGCTCTCTGAAGGTACGCAATACAAATACCAAGAAGATATGTAAATGATCTTTGGATCAAATTTATGACAATGTGTGTTTGCGTTACCTTACATATTATATATTCTGTTTACTTTGTTGTAAATGATTGACGCCTGGAACAAAGTCATCTACACAAGTCTATCGACCTTTCAAAATGACCCCCTCCTCATCCCTATTTCTATTCTCATATTCCCTGCATGGATATACATGTACTACTAACAATTCTCTAGTCGCTGTTTCAGTTATTTTTTCCATGGAGCTACTGTCTCTTATTCGCCAACTGTGCTCCTCGTATTTACAAACACGATAATTCTCCTCGTTATTACTGATGTTTTATAATTCATTTCGTTTTTATCGATCTCAAATTTACATTGAAACAGTACAAATAAAAAGAAATTATTGATTCCTAAGGAATGATCAGTAATAGTGGAGCGTTGTGGCCCAGTGGATTAGTCTTCGGACTTTGAAACAGAGGGTCGTGGGTTCGAATCCCATCCATGGCGTAATTTCCTTCAGCAAGAAATTTATCCACATTGTGCTGCACTCGACCCAGGTGATGTGAATGGGTACCCGGTAGGATTTTTCCTTGAACGCTTTAGCGCCTATTAATATGGCGGCTCAGCTACAGCCGGGGTAATAATATGATAACAATTATCAAAGCGCAGTAGAGTATATGCACATAGTAACTGCACTATATAAATGGACCTATTATTATTATCATTATTATTATAAAAAAAGACATAGAGCCATACATAAAATGAACCATTCGAATTGTAAGACATACATGTACCGTAAAGGTTTGATTCACTGACGGTATCCTTTTGATAATACAGATATACATAACTATATTCATTTCAATATGACCTATTAATTGTTTGAACTTTATTTAATTCAATAGCACTAGCCCACACATGAAGGCAGCCTTATCTATTGGAATTTGACTTGTTGCATATATGTACGTAATCAAATTGTGTATTCGAGATCAAATTAATCATAATAATCAGATTTTACAAACAAGTCCAAAATATTGTTGTTTTCTATAGTAAACATGATATTCAATTTTGTAGAAATACCTCATAGTTCATCATGCGAGTACTCCTAAAAGAAGGAATCTATTTTTGAAACGTGGAGTTTTAATGGGGGAATGACGAGAAGTCCAACAGGAAACACTGAGTTGGAAATGAAATAGGAGATTCGAAAGGAGAGGAAAACACACACGCACACATACCATCTACTGCGGAGAGCAGCCACTTCTACTGGGACAGTCACTCATCCCTGCTGAGACTCCTCAACTCAACCAAACTTCTGCTTCAAGCCGTCACATCTCATCTGGTTCACAGTCTTATAAGAACTTCTCATCAACTTCTCTTCATTCCATCATCCAGACCTTATACTCCTACCTTATGTTTAACATCGTGCAAACTCTCATATCATATGAAACTCGATAGGTTGATAAATTTTCTATCAATGTATGAACCATTTCATCCTTTATTTATTCAAATCGAATTTTTCATCTTCGTCTTCAAAACATATGTACACTGTTTAAAATGATTCAAACAACACTGAACTATGTGAATCGCACAATAGTTGTTTGAACATTTTGAACAAGTGTTTAAAATCTTAAACAACGTAGCTCAAATCCAAACAATTATGCATGGTTGTTAAATGTTTTAAATACTTGTTTAAGCTGTTCAAACAACTACTGTGCAATTCACATAGTAAATAGCATTGTTTAAATCATTTTTAACAGTGTAGAACATATGTTATTTTGTGTGTGGAGTGGTCTTTTATTCTTCCCAAAATTATGGTAATTAATTTGCATTTCAGATGAAACTTTATTTTAAGGGAAAGCGGGAAAGACTCAATTAGAAAAAAACACTCCCACCCCTCCCACACACACACCCTTACACAGTTTACTCCCCAGCTCGATGGAGACGTTCCAGTTATTGCAAAACATCATTCTCGCCCACACACACACACACATCAACCCACCGTTACTCTCGCATTCCTTTTTTATTTACTCTCCTGAAGATATCATTATCTCCCCGCTATTTTCACTTCAGCCATTGCCCCAAAAGTTAACTGGAGCAACAGCGTTGATCAGGTTTCTCGGGTAACTAATAAAGTCCCCATAAAGTCCGTAAAAGGAGACTCCCTCTTGGTCATCTCGTCCTAGATAAGAAAAAGAAAGTTTTGTATTACTCTTTTTATTTGATATCCAGTTTCTTCTTTGTAAGCGAACCTTATCATGCTAATAAGGGCGTGTGACTTTGCACACACATTCATTAGTTCTCCGCCTTTTTGAAATTATTTTGTTCAATCTCACCGGCTTTCTCTTTTACATCTCCCGTCTGTCAAGTCGTCCAATCCTCAACCCCTGTCACTCATATAACATGTATAAGATCGTTTTGTATGATTCTCTTCCTCTTTTTTTTCTTTTTTTCTTTTTGTTCTCTCGTTTTTTCAGTTGTTTCCCGAAACTTTCCCCGCATAATCATAAACACATTAACTACCTGAGACAATCAGGTTAAACAAATAGTTGTACTGTTCATGTTTGTCTCCAGATTTTATTACAAGCATGAACGATGCATGATCGTGATGGAAAAGGTGTGCGTTTTGATGTTTCCGACTCATATTTAAACGGACATGATTTTTTTTTTATTATTATTAAAGCCCAACAACACCACGCTTGACCATTTCAACATAGATCTCGCCAATATAAAACCACTGAAACTCAGGATCATACATTGTCTAGTCATCATAAGTTGAGATATTGTAAGTTAAACATTGTTCGTTATCCAATGATGTATTGAAGTCTTACATGTTTAACAAACAATAACGTCTTTTCAAATACTCCTTAAAGTATCAATCATATGGTAAATGAAATCAAACCATACATGAGAACGAATTATCCTAAAGTACCTATTAATAAATCTAATAGACTTATTAGGAATTTTCATGATTTGAGCATGCACCGGGTTTATCATGTTGCAGAAACCACGTTCAAAGGTCCTTAAGAGAGATTTCTGTGTTATATTTTTTCCTATAAAGACAGAATATTATACCGCGTCATCTTTTCAAAAGAAATGTCAAAATTTGTTGACTTAACGTTTGGATAAATATTCTAAGGTTATACGACCAATGGTTATTACGTCTATGAGAAATGGAATCCATCTTATATCACGATTCTGTTTCCATTATATATACGTTTATACCCAGTCTCATGAATTCCGGTTTATATTTTACATAAACCTTATTAACGTTACCTGAGAATATGCAACACATTGAATATTTGTGTTATAATGAAAATATGAGAAAAATAACATAACATGCCCGTGACTCTGTTTTTAATTTATTGAACAATGAGCGTAAGAAATAAATGAATTTCAGGCCCCAAACCAATAACTCGACTATAAATACTATTTTTTAAATATTGTATTCTTTCTTTTCAAATACGTCAAGCTCCGGTTAACCAAATGCATTCTACAGACAAGGATTCATATTCTGAACCTCAGCGGCGCTATGCACTCGGCTGTAGATCTTGACCTCATCAATCAGGCCATAGAAGTACTCGTTAGACATTCCTTGACCTGCTTGACCAATAGTGATCGGGTTATTACGAGTAAGAATAGGAACGTTGCAGCAGTTCAGGTTGTTGGCCGTCTGAAGGGTACCATTGAGATAGTATTGCAAGGTCGATCCGTCATTCGTCACAGTGACGTGATTCCACGTGTTCTGATGGGCCAGAAGGTTTATGTAGTCCCACGTAGTGCCCGCTGCGGTTGTAATGACACCACCATCACCACATCTGACCACTGATTTCCCTGCCCATCCTGATCTCCCAGCTTCCTGTGGTATAGTAGCCATTACTGACGATGCCTTGGTAGTTCACCCACTGACCGATTTGTTTGAACCCCACACTCGCACTGAATTTAGTGCCCCATGCGAATTTGCTCAACGCCTGAACGTCAATCTCAAGGCCTTGGCGCCGTAACACAAAGGTTAGCGATTAATCGCATTTTGCTAAATAGACTGACAAGGAACCAATCAGAATTGTCCTTTGAAATCAATCGCTAACCTTTGTGTTACGGGACCCTGGTCATACCATCCGAACGTTGTTGCGGCGGTCGTTGAGCGGTAGGGAGAAAGGGTCGAATTTCGCTCACAAAATTCGGGAAAAAATCGAAAAAAAAATCGAAATCGAAAATGGTGAACGGTAGAGAGCGGTGATGATTTTTTTCCCTCCGCTCCACGACCGCTCCAACAACGCACGGGCGGTGTGACCATGCCTTTAGAAGCACCATTAAAGGACGCGACTTGACCGCACTTTACATTTGCGTATGTAACTAACGGCACCAGTCGTAGCTCCGCTGCGGCTGGTACCAGAACTATCATCAGCCTCCCCCCCAAACGGGTAGTAGGCTACATTGGCGGCGGAAGCCAATAAATTTAGGGGGTGTCCACCTGAAATTTTGGGATGGACACATGTAAAAAATAGGACAAGCGCCCCAAAAATTTTTGAGAAGAAAAAAAAAAAAAAAAAAAAAAAAAAAAAAAAGGTCATCAACCTAAATTTTAGGGGGTGACAACACACGGGTCCACGTGAATTTAGGGGGGGACGCAGGAAAAAAAATTGACAAGCAAAAAAAAAAAAAAAAGGTTATCGAAACAAAATTTAGGGGGTGCCATCCCCCCACCTAAAATTTAGGGGGGGACACGTCCCCCCGTCCCCCCCGCTTCCGCCGCCTATGGTAGGCTAGAATTGTACAAAAGATTGTTTAAATACCAAATTATCACTTAAATAAGAATCGCAACAAATTAAATAAAAATGTTATCTTGTAAGAGTCATTTCAGTTTTGGAGGAAGAATGTACCGAACAGTAATGAGCACAACTTAACACGATGAAAATACATTGTAACGCATTTCCCAATGAACCAAACATTTTGTTCCAACTGACTTTACCATGAAATTATGCCATTTTGATAGATAAAGTGTTGATTTGTCTATCATGAAAAAAAAAATTATAACACAAACTTATTTTCTTTTTACTCACCAATGATACCAAAAAAATATAAGATTTTCTTTCCACCAAGTAGGTTCAGATTAGGAAGAAGTAGACCAAGAGAATAAACCTTTTTGAAAATCCAATCCCATATAAGACAGGGGGTGTTTCATTTCAAGACTTGTAAAACGTTTTTTTTTCTGACAGAGTATGTTTTATCCGACAGTTTGTTTTATCTGACTGCTACGTACGGAACTGATCTTCTCAGCCAACCAAAATCGAGGAAAGCTATGATATATATCAACTTGATAAATGAAAATAATGATGAAACATTTCCCACGGTGTGGCACCCATGACCAATATTTCAATAATCTTAAAAAATTGTCTCTCGGATGTAAAGGCTTTCCAGATTTCATCAGAGATACTAACATCCCAAAATACCCCGTTCAACCAAATACCATAAAATGATAAAAGCCAGCAGACTAAATATTACACATGTCAAATGTAACTTACCTCTCAAGCAGTCATGAGGGCAGGATGTGCACGCCCTCATCGTCGATACTTCATACATGATAAGTACAAAGACTATTAAACAAGCAGAGGTGCCGTGGTCGATGGAAAGCCCGGGGTTCGATCCCCTGCCGTGGCTCCTATGCCCGTGAGCAAGGCATTTAATCTACACTGCTCTTTTATCCTGCTTTCAAATAAATGGAAATGCTATATGCATTATATGTGACTAGGTGTGCACTTGTTAAAAAAAACATGTCAGACGACTGGTAAGGGTGTCATAATACGGTAAAAACAAAACACAAGCTAAAAATACAGACTGACCATGCTGACAGAAAGCTGTTGACAATATAATGACCATGGGCAGTGTTTCATCAACAATTTTGTCCAACAAATTGTCAGGTCTGACATCTTTCCTTGAATGTTTTTGCCTGAGAAGCACCAGTACTATGGTAACTGTGAGAAAAAACATGGGACTTATCGGAGACAACGTCCGACAAGTCCTTTCATGGAACGCTCCCCATGGACACTGTTAGGTCCATGATATAACTAAGTTGTGAATATGCAAAATATTATTTCTAAATAAAAAAATTACAAAAGATGAAGATTGTTAAAAATAAAAAGAAAATTTTCATTTTGTAATAAGGAGAAAATATTGTACACTTTTTTATGAATGTATAAATTTAGTAAAGAAATTTGGAAGAAAACAGAAAAT
Source organism: Lytechinus variegatus (assembly GCF_018143015.1). Classification (NCBI taxonomy): domain Eukaryota; kingdom Metazoa; phylum Echinodermata; class Echinoidea; order Temnopleuroida; family Toxopneustidae; genus Lytechinus; species Lytechinus variegatus. The sequence continues at coordinate 19,369,938 of NC_054743.1, read as the reverse complement.
CGGATAAATGAATGTTCTCAGGTACACGTCAATTTAGTTTGATAAATCAATTTTTTGGTTTCGATGAGAAAATAAAGGGTGCATGGAATTGTTTTGTATGTATAAAGGAATATTAATTTCTTAAAAAGTTAAATAGTAAAAAACCTGTTTACATATAATGTAAAGAAAAAAAAATAATTCAGCATTATGAAGATGAAAGATTCAGATATATATTAGTTCTATATATACACACAACAAAAAAGTAAGCCCTCCCTTGAACAAACATAAATAATTTCCGAACCAATGCGAGTTTTTGACATATTTTTGCATGAGCGTGTAGGTAATTTTATAAGCTACCAGCTGAGTTAATGTTATGGACGTATTTTACGTCATGCCTCAGTGAGCACCGTCATATGGTAAAAATGTCACTTTTCAAAAGTCACAAGCCAAATATCATGATTTTGATCCCATTTTATTGGAACTGATTCCACATTCTCATCATGAAAAATAGTCAGAAGGCTTTTAAAAGGTACTTTCTAAAAGACGATACAAATTTTTGGACTAAATTTCACGGTTGAATAAACACAAAACCAAATTTGCTATAATTGGATTTTTACAAATTCTTATCAATAAGAATGATAGAATATGATGACATTTATTTTGGGGAAGAGTGTCTTCAACAATATTCATCGTTTCACGGTTCAATTAACATTTATTGAAAACAAAAAATACGATTTTAGAATATCATAGGCAAGTATTGTTTCATTTTGGTAACTGAAACTGATCTTTTATCATTTTTTTTGTTATGTTCATGACCAATTAACATGCTTCAATGATTCAAAGGCGTTTAATTAAACATTCACACTTGAATGAACATGTAAAACGTGATTAGGTCTTTTTTACGTTTTTGAAAAAAAATGCAGTTTTGTAACAATGGATATCTGTCACAAACCTCCTTGCATGGTTCATTTGATTTGATTTTTTTATGAGAATCCCGATGTTTAATGCATCAGAGAGCACACAATATTCGAAAATTATGCAAATGAGAAGAAAGTTCAAGGCCCTGGGCCCACTGTGTGCCGTATCGATTGTTATTTTGGTGTGCACGCCTTTTGGATAGTGTTACTCTGAAGCCATGTGCGAAGTTTCATGAAAACCAAAAACCGTCCATGAAACAAACCCTTATTTCAAATTTGTTAAAATTTTGACTTGCTCTCTCATAGACTTGTGTAGATTTTGGGTGCATATGTTTAAGAATAGGTAACCCCTTTTTCAATAGGTGGAACTTTTTTTCAAGGCTGTCTTTAGCAATGTCATTTGGCAGTAATGTTTATCAAACTATGGGCAGAATTCTGTGCAAAAATTAAATCGATGTGCTTATATATCGATGAGTGAGCACGCATCAAAGTGGGAAAATTGGTATTTTCAATGCCACAGACTTATTTTAAAGGGTAATAAGGTGAATATTGGGGGCAAATTCGGTTTCAAATGTGACTTTTAATTAATTGCTGTTGTTTTTATCATCCATCATTTTTATCACTACACACTCCAAACTTTTAACATTTTCACGGTTGAGCGAGCACATTCGAAAACTTAGGAATGAATACTCTTTGTACTGCATAAATGTATCTTTTCCTATCAATTTCTCATGATCAGTTTAATTTATGGACAAATCAGGGGTGGATCCAGAATTTAAAATGGGGAGGGGCCTATGATCGGGGGAGCCATCAACATTTTCAAATTTTAATATGACCTAACACGTTGTAGAGGATACTACCAAAACCCCTATGATGATACGTCACAATTCATGGGCCGCGGAACGGTTTTCAAAGTGTGGGGGAGGGGCTTAGTCAAAAGTGGGGGGGGGGGCTGACCATGCAAAAAATCACAATCGTCATTGGTCACAATGGTCATTTTTACATTTTTGTACATGGTTTTAGAAAAAAAGTTGGGGCCCCCAGCCAATCCCCCCCCCCCCCGCTTATGCGGCTCCTGCAATATTGTGCTCACTCAACCATGAACATACGATATCAAAATTGTGTGTGGAGTGGCTAAATGATGGATAGTAAAACAGCATTAACACCATCAAATTCACCTAACAACAACTTTTGCCCAACTTTGTATTTGCACAATCTGAATTAAATACTCATGCATGATTCAACCGATCAATCTCATTTTCCCTAGGAGTTGCTTAATGATGAAATGTAGAAAACCACATACGAAATATCATATCTCAAAATAATTCCGTTTAAAAATTACAGCGATTTGATTTAGGGGGACTTACTTTTTTGTTTACATATATAGGAATTGCTTAACAAATTTGATACTAAATGGATGTCACTTCATTCTGTATTTACTTGAGAGATAAGTGAAGCATTATTGGATTTGAATACAACCATCAATTCATGCTTGGGTAAATTTCTCCCTTTTTTACTTTCTATTATTCTTTATGTGTATGTTTATGTATGTGAGGGTGGGTGGTTTGTGTGTATGTCTGTATGGGTGTGTGTGTGTGCGTGTGTATGTAAGTATGTATTTATTTACTTATTCATTGATTCATTCATTTAATATTCGGTATATCATTTACAGGGTAGCCGTCAAATAAACAGGGGCCCCCATCAGGCGCGGATCCAGGATTTCGTAGGGAGGGGGGCCCAAATTCGACCTGATTTTGGCGCCCCTGTGTACTTTTCGGAAAAATGGCGGCCCCTCCCTCCCCAGGCAATCATAAGTGCCTTAAATGCATGTTAAATTATCTTATTTCATAGGCACATGAATCAGGGGCGGATCCAGCTTTCGCCAATAAAGGGGCCCAAATTTTTTTTTTCAGCCATATTTTCCCCGATCGGCCGCTCGAAGATCTTTGAAGGGGGTAGTCTTACAAGTCACATCTTAGCTTTATTCTTTAAATCAACATAAATGTATAATATCATAATCCTTATTTTATAATGCCTGTGCGAAGCGCGAGCAATTTTTTTTAAATTGCATGAATTTTTTCCTAAAATTTGAACTTTCTGAAAAAAAGATGTGCCTGCAATAATTACTGCGAACGCGAAGCGCGAGTAGAAATTTGTGATAAACGTTTTGAACTGATCGGAAAGGTAGGCCTACCAGTCCTGTTAAAGACTGCATACAGTTAGCCACGAAAACGTGATATATTTTAACAATCAAATAATGCGAGCGCGAAACGCGAGCTGAAAATTTTTGACATTTCTACATAAAAAATTTAATTATTTTTTTGTAATCATGAACAGGATAGCTATACAGTATTACTTAACAATTGATGCGAGAGCGAAGTCCGGGCGGAAAAATTCTAGATTTGCGAGAATTCTAGAATGCGAGCGCAAAGCGCGAGCAGAAAATGTTTGTATACGTTTTGAACTGATCGAAAGGTGCCTTTTAAGGACTGCTTGCATTTAGCCATGAAGACATTACATATTTCATCAATCAAATAATGCGAGCGCGAAGCGCGAGCTGAAAATTTTTGACATTTCTACATAAAGAATGGAAAACTTTAATACAATATACTTATTACAGAAAAAAGCAATTCGAATCTGTACTGATTCCCAATATTTATCACACACAAATCCATTATCCCATAAACTAAAGACTCTAACAGTATTTGACACAATACACTTCAAAGTTTACTACTTATGTTTAAGTACGTAAATAACATGCTCCCACCTTCATTCCACAATTTTTATACTCTTAATACATCTATTCATTCATACCCTACCCGTTACTCTTCAAATTTCCATTTAATCAACCCCAAACTGCTTATTGCGCAGAGATCCATAAGACACCATGGTCCAGATTTGTGGAACTCTCTACCAGCAGAGTCTGTAAAACAATCTTCGTCTCTTCACTCATTTAAGGCTAACGTTAAATCTATGTTATTATCAGAATATTTGAAGTAAAATTTCTGTGTCGTATCCTTTTTATCGTGAATTTATTACTCCTTCGATTTAGTCATCACCAATATCTTCATCATGACCACCATCATCTCCATGGCCTTCATCATCATCATCATCATCATCATAATCATCATCAACAACAACAACATCATCATATCACCGTCACCCTCAGCTTTATCATCTTCATCTTCACACTATGATATTGCATGAATTCATGTTTCGTATTTGAAAATATATGCCCATTCTGCTTTATAAATGTATTAATTCAATTAGTATAAGTTTGGGATTGTCATTTTTTCAAGCAATCTGCTTATGATGACAATCCTTCTCCTGCAAATTGTGAATATCATATAGTTAATAATTTTGTCTGGAATTATTTTTTAGTACTCTTTATTTATGATTCATGCCAAAAATGCTAATATTATGTTTATTATGTTATGAAAAATGTATTATACGAATGTTATGGATGCAGAAGAAAACAATAAATCAAATCAAATCAATTGATGCGAGCGTGAAGTGCGAGCGGAAAAATTCTAGATTTGTTTCCTAAATCATGAAAAAGATGAATGAAATGGAATCTTCCTATATTAATAATGCGAGCGCAAAGTGCGAGCGTAAAAAAAAATCGTGATTTCGACCTTGAACGGGATACTCTATTCATGTTTAAATCATGAAAGGGATGAGAAAGGGGATCTTCCTACATTAATAATTCGAGCACAAAGGGCGAGCGGAATTTTTTTATATTGTGATCTGAAACTGGATAAGTTAATGAAAATGCGCGCGCGTGTTTCAGATTTAGACCTATAATCTAGGCATTCTACATAATCTTTTATCATGAAAATAAAAGCGAGCGCGAAGCGCGAGCTTAAAATATTTGATATTCCGATCTGATATTTCAAACACTTTACAGGAAACTTGTAAGGTGGATATAAATCGCACTTGATAAAGAGCGGATATGTTTCATTATTACTTTAATTTTGAGACATAGGACCTTGCCATCCTTAGGACATGTTATCATATGAACATGATGACTATATATCTTCCTTTTCATCTTGCTAAGCGCGAGATTAAAAAAGGGACAATTTAATTATTAAATTGATATCTTAGTATACATGCATAATGAGGGCGCGGAATCTGATGATATTATGGCCTGAACACTGTACATTCAAGCACCTTTTTATTATGAATAGGATGCATCATTAATTAGTTGATATATTTTTAACCATTAATGCGAGCGCAAATCGCGAGCCGAAATTTTTGATAAACTGTCATGAAAAGGGGATTTTAGGTAGTTTGTTATACAATCAATATTGAGACATACATAACCCGCCAATTAAAAATGCAAGCATAGCGGCGCTAGCTGATGCGTTTTGATAATCAGACCTAAAAAGGGATATTTTGAAAACTTTATGGAATACATGAAAATAATAGGTACCTGATAAATCAAATTCGCGAACGCACAGCGCAATTGGAAAATGTTAATATTCAGACCATAAAACTGACATTTTTACAGAGCACGTTTTAAAATTCAATATGTAAATCACAAATATTAATGAAAGTTCGATTTCCAAGGAGAAATATGTTTTGTATACTGACTTCCAAACTTGATATTTAAGCTCCACGTTGAACAAGATATGTGGATCATTTAACAGGCAATGCGAGCGCGAAGCGCGAGCGAAAATTTTATATAGTGACATGAAATATTTTTTCCAAGCCTTCCTCTCATCTTATTTTATTCATTCGTCTTCCTCCTTTTTTTTCTCTCTTTGCTTTTCCTTCCTTTTTCTTTCCTTCCCCTTTTTTTTGCTCTACCAATAGGGGGGCGCGGGCGCCTCGGGCCCCCACCTGGATCCGCCTATGCATGAAGAAGAGGCAAATGAATAATGGATTTATAATGATGTGTGCATGAATAAATGTAATATCACTTATAAAAATAATCAATGCGAGCGGGAAACTCGAGCGATTTGTATTTTAACCATTTGATGCTTTCAATTTCGTTTAATTTCTCATCAGAGTAGGCCCTGCTAGAATTATGTGAGCGGGAGCCAGGCGCGGATCCAGGATTTCTTAGGGGGCCCTAATTTCAAGTCAAGTAATAATCGTGCCGAAATATTGACTCCCATTGCCGAATGGGTAATGTCTAGTTCAGTTAATTCTCACAGAAACCTCTCTTGCATTGTAGGCATTCTTCGTTCCTGTGGGTACTCCCATTTTTTTCTACTTTTTGTTTCAGGGTTGAAAAATCTTAGGGGGATGACACCCCTGTATCGCCAGGTATGAAAACTGGTTGTGCAATAACTAAATTGCATATTCTGCATCAAAGAAAATTAATATTTTATTTTGGGTAAGATATTCTTCAAAAGATATAAATTAACATGCTTTTTATTATATAGTTGAGGTAGACTCCGTAGTCAGCACTCAGCATTTACTAATTGGGAGTGCACTGCCTACTTAGATCTGTGTTTGGATTTATTATATAATCGTTTGTTATTCGCTTGAAATCCTTTCAAAACAGTGAGTTGTCTTGTCAATCCTAATCAACAAACATTGGCTCTTCCGCTCTTGCAAAAATCATATAAAGTATCAAAAGGTTATGTATCTTATAATCTTGCTCAAATTTTATATACTCCAAATAGATTTTCAAAAGAAACAGAATGCGTGACTGTAAACGGTGTATATAAATAGAAAATAAGATACTAAAGATAAATATACTGTAAAAATATTCTTTATTATCAGTGTCTTTATAAATATGAAAACAATGCTCTTAAGTTCGCATCATTTTGGACGATAAGTTCTAATCTCTCTCTTTCATACGATACTAGCGAAACATGAATTCCAAGGTCCCATGTATCTTGTATACATCAACTAGTTCAAGATGTAACAATAAATGTAAATGATAGCAATGCAGTTTAGGCCTGAGTAAATACACAACAAAAAAAGTAAGTCCCCCTCAAATTGCTGTAACTTTTGAACAGAATTATTTTGAGATATGATATTTCGTAGGTGGTTTTCTACACTCATTAAGCAACTCCTGGTGAAAAATGAGATTGATCGGTTGTGTCATGCATGAGTGATTAAAGATTGAATTGAAAATGACTATTTTTGAAAGTCACAAGAATCGATTTTCAGATTGTGCATATGCAAAGTTGGGCAAAAATTGTCTTTAGGTGAATTTCATGGTGTTATGCTGTTTTACTATCCATTTAGCCACTCCACACACAATTTTGATATTGTATGTTCATGGTTGAGTGAACACAATGTATTGCAGGGGCCGCGGGGGGGGGGTTGCTGGGGGCTTCAGCCCCTCACTTTTTTCCAAAAGCATGTACACAAATGTAAAAATGATCATACGATTGTGATTTTCTGGATGGTCAGCCCCCTTCCCACTTTCAAAACCGTTCCGCGGCCCCTGTATTGTGACGTATCATCATAGGGGTTTATGGTAGTATCCTCTAAAACTTGTTAGATCATGTTAAAATTTGGAAATGTTGATGTCTTCCCCGATTATAGGCCCCTCCCCCATTTCGAAATTCTGGATCCACCACTGACAGACTGATTTGTCCATAAATTAAACTGATCATGAGAAATTGTTAGGGAAGTATGCATTTATGCAGTATAAAGAGTATTCATACCTAAGTTTTCGAATGTGCTCGCTCAACCATGAAAATATTTAAAGTTCGGAACGTGTGTAGTGATAGAAATGATGGATGATAAGACAACAGCAATTAAAGTCACATTTGAAACCGAATTTGCCCCCAATATTCACTTTATTACCCTTTAAAATGAGTCTGTGACATTGAAAATACCAATTTTCCCACTTTGATGCGTGCTCGCTCATCCATGAATATACAAATCGATTTCATTTTTGCACAGAAAGACTGCCCATAGGTTGATAAACATTACTGCCAAGTGACATTGCTAAAGACAGCCGTGAAAAAAGTTCCACCATATTGAATAAGGGCTTACTTATTCTTAAATATATGCACCTTTAATGTACACAAGTCTATGAGAGAGGAAGTCAAAATTTTAACAAATATGAAATGAGGGTTTGTGTCATGGACGGTTTTGTTACTTTTGCCAACAAATATTTCATGAAACTTCGCACATGGCTTCAAGGTAACACTATCTAAAAGCCGCGCACACCAAAAGAATCATTCGATACGGCACAGAGTGGGGCTAAGGCCTAGAACTTTCTTCTCATTTGCATAATTTTCGAATATTGTGTGCTCACTGATGCATTAAACATCGGGATTTTCATACGAATCAAATCAAATGAACTATGCAAGGAGGTTTGTGAAAGATATACAGAGTTACAAATTGCATTTTTCTAATAACGTAAAAACGAGCTGATCACATTCCACATGTTCATTCAAGCGTGAATGTGTAATTAAACGCCTTTGAATCATTGAAGCATGTTAATTGGTCATGAACATAAAGAAAAGTTGAGAAAAGATAATTTTCAGTTACCAAAATGAAACAATACATGCCTATGATATTTATAAAATCGTATTTTTTTCAATAAATATTCATTGAACCGTGAAACGATGGTTATTGTTGAAGATGCTCTCCCCCAAAATAACTGTCATCATATTCTATCATTTTTATTGATAGAAATGTGTACAAAATTCAATTATAGTAATTTTGGACTTGTGTTTATTCAACCGTAAATTTTAGTCAAAAAAGTTGTATCCCACTGTAGGTTGGAAACGAAAAGGTGTCGTATCATGAACTGTATATAGCTGTCTTTTACGCATTACTACATGAAACAACAATATAGGAACGATAAAAACCATACAGTTATTTCAGTTATTTGAGTATTTGACGATTCGTCAAAAAATAAAACACGCATCCGAAACTTTCACCTTTACAATGAATGTTTCATTTATTCTTTTACATATTGCACACCAAGAAATAAAGGTTCAAAATTGAATCCCGAAAGGTTGATGCAAAATCAGCACCCTATGGGTTAAAAATTTGAACCCCTGATTTGGGGTTCAAAAATTGAACCCTGCGGTTGGGGTTCAAAAATTGAACCCTGCGGTTGGGGTTCATTTTTGCACCCTGCGGGTTCAAAACTGCACCCCTAAATTTCAAATTGAAACCCTAGGGGTGCAGTTTTGAACCCGCAGGGTGCAAAAATGAACCCCAACCGCAGGGTTCAATTTTTGAACCCCAAATCAGGGGTTCAATTTTTGAACCCATAGGGTGCTGATTTTGCATCAGCCTTTTGGGGTTCAATTCTAAACCTTTATTTCTTAGTGTGTGCAAGTAAACTTCAAAATTTCTGTAAATAATATCTATCAATATATCCATCAGTGTTGTAGACAAGGCTCAAACCTCCAAGGCCAAGGCTTTAATACCCAAGACCAAGGCTTCAATCCCCAAGGCCAAGGCCAAGGCATGGAACCCCAAGGCCAAGGCATTTAAAAACTTTCAATATATGGAACAATGAGCCAACAACAAGGCGGCAGTTCAAATATCAGTACGGCGCGGCGCCCCTACATGTAAGTCGATCATCAATTTGCCCCCCCCCCGTTCGAACATCAATTCGGCCCCCAGTTCGAACATCATTTTGGCATCCCTTCGAACATCATTTTGGCGCCCTTCTAGTTCGAATATCGATTCGGCGCCCCCCCTAGCTCGAGTATCAATTTTGCGCCCCCCACCCTAGTTTGAACATCGATTCGGCGCCCCCTAGTTTGAGTATCAATTTGGCGCCCCCACTTCGAACATCATTTCGGCGCCCTCCTAGTTCGAATATCAGTTCGGCGCCCCTACATGTAGGTCGATCATCAATGTGCCCCCCCGTTCGAACATTAATTCGGCACCCAGTTCGAACATCATTTTGACATCCCTTCGAACTCAATTTACCTTCCCTAGTTCGAATATCATTTCGCCCCCCTAGCTCGAGTATCAATTTTGCGCCCCCTAGTTTGAACATCAATTCGGCGCCCCTAAATATAGGTCGATCATCAATTCGGCCCCCCCCCCCGTTCGAACATAAATTAGGCCCCCAGTTCGAACATCATTTTGGCATCCCTTCGAACTCAATTTGCCTTCCCTAGTTCGAATATCATTCTCCCCTAGCTCGAGTATCAATTTTGCGCCCCCCTAGTTCGAACATCAATTCGGCGACCCCCTAGTTTGAGTATCAATTGGCGCTCCCCTAGCTCGAACATCGATTCGGCCCCCCTCCCCAGTTCGAGTATTAATTTTGCGCCCCCAGTTCGAACATTATTTTAACATCCCTTCGAACTTTATTTCGGCGCCATCCTAGTTCGAATATCAAGTCGGCGCCCCTACATGTAGGTCTAATATCAATTTGGCGCCCCTAGTTCGAATATCAATTCGGCGCCCCTACATGTAGGTCGATCATCACTTCGCCCCCCCCCCCGTTCGAACATCAATTTGGCCCCCAGTTCGAACATCATTTTGGCATCCCTTCGAACATCATTTTGGCGCCCTTCTAGTTCGAATATCGATTCGGCGCCCCTACATGTAGGTCCAACATCAATTTGGCGCCCCTAGTTCGAATACCATTTCGCCACCCCCCCTAGCTCGAGTATCAATCTGGCGCCCCTAGTTCCAACATCAATTTGGCGCCCCTAAGTCGAACATCAATTCGCCCCCCCCCCCCCCCCCCGTTCAAACATCAATTCTGCCCCCAGTTCGAACAGCATTTTGACATTTCTTCGAACATTATTTCAGCGCCCTTTTGGTTCGAACATCATTTTCTTTCCCCGTCTTCCTCTCCCCTTTTCTTCTCTTCTTTCCCCCTTTCTCTCTTTCTTTTTTCATCCCTCTTTTCTTCCCTCTTCCTCTTTCTTCTTTTTTCTCCTTTTCCCCTCTTCCTCTCTCTTCCCCCCCCCCCTCTTCCTCTTTTTTTCTCCCCTCCCCTCCCTCTTCTTCTCTTCCTTCCCCTCTTCCTCTTTGTTTCCCCTCTTCTTTTTCCCTTTTTTCTTCTTTTATTTCCCCTTTCTTTTTTTCTTTCTCCCTCTTCCCCTTTCTCCTTTTCTTTCCCCTCTTCCTCTTTTTTCTTCCCCCTCTCCCCCTCCCTTTTCTTCTCTTTCTTTCCCCTTTTCTTCTCTTCCTTTCCCCTTTTCTTCTCTTCCTTTCCCCCTTTTTTCCCCTTCTCTCTCTTTTTTTCCTCTTTTTTCTTCCCTCTTCCTCTCTTTCCTTTTTTCTCCTTTTCCTTTTCCCCTCTTCCTCTCTCTTTCCCCCTCTTCCTCTTTTTTCTTCTCCCTCCCCCTCCCTTTTTCTTCTCTTCCTTCCCTCTTCCTCTTTTTTCTCTTTCTTTCCCCTCTTCTTCTCCTTTTTTCTTTTCCTTCTTCTTTTCCCTCTCTTTTTTCTTCTCTTCTTTCCTCCCTCTCCCTTTCTTTTCTTCTCTTCCTCCTTTTCTTTCCTCTCTCTCTTTTTTTTCTCCTTTTCCTTTCCCTCTCTTTTTCCTTCTCTTTCTTTCCCCCTTTTCTCTCCTTCCCTTCCTTCCCCCTCTTTCCTTTTTCTTCTTTTCTTCCCCCTTTCCTCTCTCTTTTTTCCCTCTTCCTCCTTCCCCTCTTCCTCTCTCTTTTCCCCTCTTCTTTTCCCCTCTCCTCTCTCTCCTTTCCTCTTTTCTTTTCCCCCTTTTCCTCTCTTTTTTCTTCCCTTCTTCCTTTCTTCTTTTCTTTCCCCTCTTCCCCTCTTTTTCTCTTTCTTTCCTTCTCTCTTTTTTTAGCCGAAGGGGGGGGGGGCCGAGGCCCCCGGCCCCCCCATGGATCCGCGCCTGGCCCCCATACCAAGGAGTCATGTCTATGAAGATTAGAAACATATAAAATACACTGTTAAAATTACACTGTGAGACCTAGCTAGCACATGTTGAAGATTACAAAAAATAAAGCTCTACATCGGCTGCTGTAGTTATATTTGTTCATAAACATGTTTATTCATGAATATATGAATATTTATTCATAAACATGTTTATTCATGAATATATTAATATTTATTCTTAAATATATAAATTTCCCATCGTAAAGAATCTGAACAAAATATAGAATTACTGAAGCAAGGCGTAGTTTTTGACATGACCAGACTAGGCAAAGGAATTGTCTGTTTGTACTGATATTTCAGTGGTTAATCATTTTCTAATGTTTGGAATTATATGGGCACGATGAGTCAAAGTTCTTTGAAACAATTGGTACTTAATTATGTCCTGGTCCAATGGGAATCATTATTCTTATCTGTTATCTTTTTTTCGCTTATTTTCTACCGCGAACCCTATCAATATCAATATTCTTAAATTGATTTCATTTTTATGACCATTTAACATGCCCATGAACTTCAATTCAAACATTCCTCCCTACAAAGCAAATATTTCGTGTGGTTGTTGAATGGTTGAATACCATCCTCAAGAGCAAGGGGTCGTAGATTCGATCCTGGGTCCAGTCATGCCATTAAGATTTATTAACGAGGGGATCCACTAAAAAGCAAAGCTTGTTAAACAGGAGTTACTGGTAGTGCAGTGGCATATTGAGGTGAGTTATCTTGGGTATAACTCCACCCCCCCCCCCTGACAATGATTTGTAACACATTTCACCACCGGAGACACTCTTTTCCTTCATTTTTCACCAGTTTTTTTCCGTCACAGAAAATGGAGTTTGTTTGGAGGTGTTACTGTACACCGTCAATCATGATCATTCGACTTTGTAAAGAATGTCATTTCAGAACTATTTCCCAATGTATCCAATAAAATCAAGACATTGTGGTATATGTTCATTTCTTCGCAAAATGTACACAATATTTATCAAAATTAGTTTCATTAAGAAAGTATTACATACGGAGATAAAAACTTGAAAAAATGAGGAAATCCGTACTTTGGCAATAACATTACGTATGTACGCACAACTATTTACATTCAAATTAGATAAAATAAAGGGTATGTCATCGAAACTTTTACACGATACGCATGCACTTGCAGAAAGCCTGGAAATAGTATGAGTAAAATGTATTGACTCTGGTATACAAATAAAAAAAATCGCGAAAAGAAAACATCAAATGTGGGACAAAATATCCATTCTCTGACAAAATATCATTCTCTAGGGAAATGTTGGGCGAAATTGTTTTGTTCACTTTGTGAAGCCCCCCCCCCGCCCTCCCATCTTGTACCCTACTCAGTAGGGCAAATGAAAATGTACATGTACTTTAAAAACGAGGGCATGCAAAATAGGCCCTTTTTCATTGATTTTGCTGCTCACTAACTCTTTGCTGAACTAATACTCACCCCCATCTTAAATTGTGGACTATGCACCTGGTTGAGTTTTCATAAGGATATGTGCCCCTGCATTGCTTATTCAAATTACTGACCACATTTAATATTCAAAATTTATCCTTAATCTCAATCCATTGTTTCCTTCGTGCATTCTTCGTGCTATTCTCTCTCTCTTGACAAAAACAGCTTTATTTCTCGTCATATTTCTTTTGAATAAATTTCCATCCTGGGATCTCTTATCATTTCAAGTGATAAAGCTGAATTTAAACAAATATGGGGAAAGAATGGGGATATCACCCTGCCATGGTTACACTTCGTAATTCCGAAGGTTCTTTATTCCGAAGGTTCGTAATTCCGAAACACGTAAATTGCCTATACCTCGATGTTCGTTAATCCGAAAACGAAAAAGGGTTCGTTAATCCGAACATTTGTGGCGTAATTCCGACGGTTCGTTATTCCGAAGGTTCGATAATCCGAAAACGTAATAAGGTTCGTTGTTCCGAAGGTTCGTTAATCCGAAAACGAAATAAGGTTCGTTGTTCCGAAGGTTCGTTAATCCGAAAACGAAATAAGGTTCGTTGTTCCGAAGGTTCGTTAATCCGAAAACGAAATAAGGTTCGTTAATCCGAAGGTTCGTTAATCCGAAAACGAAATAAGGTTCGTTAATCCGAAAACAAAATAAGGTTCGTTAATCCGAAAACGAAATAAGGTTCGTTAATCCGAAAACGAAATAAGGTTCGTTAATCCGAAAACGAAAAAAGGTTCGTTAATCCGAAAACAAAATAAGGTTCGTTAATCCGAAAAATGAAAACCGGGAAAGCAGAGGCAGAGGCAAGGAGGAGGGGGCGGGGGACACTGTTGCCGTTCAATTGTTATGAGGATGGGAAGGCAAGGGCGGCCGAACGAATTTTCGTTGGGGGGTAAAGCCAAAAAAATGAAACTCATACGTCAAAATTGACATTTTCACCTTAAGATTATCATCTGCTTGAAGTCATTGTGTGTTTGATAGTGATTAAGTAGAGGAAAACCTTTTTTTAAAGTGATTTCTTAAGGCAAACGCATATTTAGGCTTTATTTTTCGGGAGAGAGTATAATGAGCGAGCGGCTTGGTAAAACAAATTCAAAGGTGAAGTTGTAAAACATTTTTGGGGTCAATTATTCTTAAAATGGCATTATTGTGAGGTGTTGCGAGCGTGAATCACAAGCTAAAACTTTAGGGAATTTCAATAAAAAATGAAAATAAGTTTTTAAAAATCCGAGCAGATTTCTGCTGTCATTAAACAGATGTGCATCTAACTAAAAAATTAACACGAGCGCAAAACGCGAGCTTAAACATACTGACCAGAAAAGGAACCTGTTAAAGAAAACATTTAGTGAAAATTTGCAATATTCCAGCCTGAAAACTTAACTTGTATACTTTAAAAAGAGTATTTTATTTCGAAAAACACGAAAAACGGCATATTTATTTTTGAAAAAGGAACTTTCCCATTTTGGAAAATATTAATTTCCCTGTTTTTTTTATTTCATTTGGGGGGGAAGTGCCCCCTGCCTCCCTCCCGGCGGATCCAACTATCGTCAAATGGGGGGGGGGCAATTTTTTCCAGCCATATTTTCCTCGATCGGCAGCTTAAAGTTGATTTTTGTTTGTTTCTTTGAAAGGGTAGTCCTCACAGTCAATAATTAGCTTTATACTTATAAAATAAAGTAAATATGTAATAACATGATAAACCCTTTTTAAATAATGCGAGCGCGAGCTATATATATTTTTTTAATATGATGGGCAATATGTTTGTGATCTTCAAAACGAGATGCCTATGTAACTAAATTTAGATAATAACTGCGAGCAAGAAGCGCAAACAGACATTTTGAATATATAAGCTCTGACCTGATCTAAAGGGGACATTTTAAGAAATTTTTGCAGTTAGCCATGAAGACAATGCGTGTTTCAACCAGTGACGGCGGAACATATTTTCCTGGGGGGGGGGGGGGGGGGGGGAGCAAAGCCCCAAAAACGGGCCAATAGGGGCAATTTGGGGCAAACGTATATTTTCACCATGAGATTATCATCTGTGTAAAGAGGTTGTGTGTTTTGTAGTAATTGCATTGAGCAAAATATTTTAAGTGATAACTGATTGATAAATTATATATCTATGTGTCATTTTTGCGAGCGTAGCGAGCAAGTGGTTTGGGGGAAAGAAATCAAATCTGAAGATGTATAATTCGCCTTTATGGTCAATTACTTTTAAAAGGGCATCCTTGTGAGATGTTGCGAGCGAATCACGCGCTCAAACTTTTGGAAATTTCATGTAGGCCTAGAATGATAATAATGATAATTATGATATAGATATTATTTACCCTGGGAAGCCACTTCAGTTCTGAAAACTGTTCTCCCAGCTATTATTATTTTTTTACAAGAATGCTTAGAATGTCCAGTTTTCAGGTTGGAAAATCGGAATATTTTGGCTCACGTTTCTCGCTCGTATCAAATATTGTTCATTGAGGAACTCATTCTATTCCTGGTTACAAAAAAGTATAAAAATGTCCAGTTTTCAGGTGGAATATCACAAATTTTAAGCTTGCGGTTCGCGCTCTCATTATTTAGTTCGTGAGATATATACTCTATTCATGAGTCACTAAATGCAGTCCTTAAAAGATTACTTAGAAGCCTGTTGCATAAAACATTTTACCTGAGAAAACTGGTAAAAACTGAAAACTAAGGTTAGTCTGATTTCCGCCATTATGCCTTTAGCACAGAGCAAAAACTCCGGTAAAAACAACCGGAGTTTTCTCAGGTAAAAAGTTTTATGCAACGGGCCCCAGGTCAGTATATAAACAAATTCGCGCTTTCAACATCTCACAAGGATCATTATTAGTATTATTTTTATTTTTATTACCAGCAGAAGCTGTAATAAAAAATGACATCCCCTCCAATACAAATTCTATTATCTATGGTTACTCGCACGCGACCAACACACTTGATCCCTGCATCTTTAAACCATTTGCTTAGGCAGCAATTGCTTGATCAGGGCGCCTATTCTTAATGAAATACATGCTTTTGGCCACAACACACGCATGTATCATCGATCGTTATTACTATCATTGCAGAATATCGTGTAATCTTGTAATGACAACACCGTTTTTTGTTACCAAAATGAATAATTTTCATTTTCGGAAATACGAACCTTATTTAATTTTCGGATTAACGAACCTTCGGAATTACGAACCTTATTTCGTTTTCGGATTAACGAACCTTCGGAATTACGAACCTTATTTCGTTTTCGGATTAACGAACCTTATTTCGTTTTCGGATTAACGAACCTTATTTCGTTTTCGGATTGACGAACCTTCGGAATTACGAACCTCATTTTGTTTTCGGATTAACGAACCTTCGGAATTACGAACCTTATTTCGTTTTCGGATTGACGAACCTTCGGAATTACGAACCTTATTTCGTTTTCGGATTGACGAACCTTCGGAATTACGAACCTTCGGAAATACGAACCTTCGGAATAACCGAAGCTTCGGAATTACGAATGTATGCGCCCTGCCATGACCACCCCTCCTGCACACAACACAAAACATACTCACCTACACTCAGTCCTCGTGCCCTCACACATACGTTAAGTAAAAAATGCAATCAATTGCACCCTTTTTGCATCTAATTTCCAATTGATATATCAGTTGTCCATAAACATGTTCCAAACCTCCTTTTAGTACTTGCTGTAACAAAACAGACCAGCAATCGGCTACACTTCGTAATTCCGAAGCTTCGTAATTCCGAAGGTTCTTTATTCCGAAGGTTCGTAATTTCGAAACACGTAAATTGCCTATAACTTGATGTTCGTTAATCCGAAAACGAAAAAGGGTTCGTTAATCCGAACATTTGTGGCGTTAGTCCGAAGGTTCGATGATCCGAAAAAAAATAAGGTTCGTTGTTCCGAAGGTTCGTTAATCCGAAAACGAAATAAGGTTCGTTGTTCCGAAGGTTCGTTAATCCGAAAACGAAATAAGGTTCGTTGTTCCGAAGGTTCGTTAATCCGAAAACGAAATAAGGTTCGTTTTTCCGAAGGTTCGTTAATCCGAAAACGAAATAAGGTTCGTTAATCCGAAAACGAAATAAGGTTCGTTTTTTCGAAGGTTCGTTAATCCGAAAACGAAATAAGGTTCGTTAATCCGAAAACAAAATAAGGTTCGTTAATCCGAAAAATGAAAACCGGGAAAGCAGAGGCAGAGGCAAGGGGGAGGGGGGCGGGGGACACTGTTGCCGTTCAATTGTTATGAGGATGGGAAGGCAAGGGCGGCCGAACGAATTTTCGTTTGGGGGGTAAAAAATGAAACTCATACGTCAAAATGGACACTTCGGTGATATTTTCCCCTTAAGATTATCATCTGCTTGAAGTCATTGTGTGTTTGATAGTGATTAAGTAGAGGAAAAACCTTTTTTGAAGTGATTTCTTATTATGGCAAAACGTATATTTAGGCTTTATTTTTCGGGAGAGAGTGTAATGAGCGAGCGGCTTGGTAAAACAAATTCAAAGGTGAAGTTGTAAAACGTTTTTGGGGGTCAATTATTCTTAAAATGGCATAATTGCGAGGTGTTGCGAGCGTGAATCACAAGCTAAAACTTTTTTTTTTAATCCGAGCAGATTTCTGCTGTCATTAAAAAGATGTGCATCTAACTAAAAAATTAACACGAGCGCAAAACGCAGCTTAAACATACTGACCAGAAAAGGAACCTGTTAAAGAAAGCATTTAGTGACCTCTTTAGGATGCATATTTCACCAATCGAATGAGAGTGCGAAGCGCAAGCTGAAAATTTGCAATATTCCAGCCTGAAAACTTAACTTGTATACTTTTAAAAAGAGTATTTTATTTCGAAAAAACACGAAAAACGGCATATTTATTTTTGAAAAAGGAACTTTCCCATTTTGGAAAATATTAATTTCCCTGTTTTTTATTTCATTTTTGGGGTGCAAGTGCCCCCTGCCTCCCTCCCGGCGGATCCAACTTTCGTCAAATAGGGGGAGGGGGGCAATATTTTTTTCAGCCACATTTTCCTCGATCGGCAGCTTAAAGTTGATTTTTGTTTCTTTCTTTGATAGGGTAGTCCTAACAGTCAATAATTAGCTTTAGACTTATAAAATAAAGTAAATATGTAATAACATGATAAACCCTTTTTAAATAATGCGAGCGCGAGCTATATATTTTTTTTTAATATGATGGACAATATGTTTGTGATCTTCAAAACGAGATGCCTATGTAACTAAATTTAGATAATAACTGCGAGCAAGATCGCAAACAGAAATTTTAAATATATAAGCTCTGATCTAAAGGGGACATTTAAAGAACTTTTTGCAGTTAGCCATGAAGACGATGCGTGTTTCAACCAGTGGCGGCGGAATATATTTTCCTTGGGGGGTGGCAAAGCCAAAAAAGGGGCCAATAGGGGCAATTTGGTGCAAACGTATATTTTCACCATGAGATTATCATTTGTGTAAAGAGGTTGTGTGTTTTGTAGTAATTGAATTGAGCAAAAAAATTTAAGTGATCACTGATTGATAAATTATATATTTACGTTTCATTTTTGCGAAGGTAGCGAGCAACCGGTTTGGGGGGAAAGAAATCAAATCTGAAGATGTGAAATTCGCCTTTTTGGTCAATTACTGTTAAAAGGGCATCCTTGTGAGATGTTGCGAGCGAATCACGTGCTCAAACTTTTGGAAATTTCATGTAGGCCTAGAATGATAATAATGATATAGATATTATTTACCCAGGGAAGCCACTTCAGTTCTGAAAACTGTTCTCCCAGCTATTATTATTTTTTTACAAGAATGCTTAGAATGTCCAGTTTTCAGGTTGGAAAATCGGAAAATTTTGGCTCACGTTTCTCGCTCGCATCAAGTATTGTTTATTGAGGAACTCATTCTATTCCTGGATACAAAAAAATATAAAATGTCCAGTTTTCAGGTGGAATATCACAAATTTTAAGCTTGCGGTTCGCGCTCTCATTATTTAGTTCGTGAGATATATATTCTATTCATGAGTCACTAAATGCAGTCCTTAAAAGATTACTTAGTAGAAGCCTGTTGCATAAAACTTTTTACCTGAGAAAACTCTGGTAAAAACTGAAAACTAAGGTTAGTCTGATTTCCGCCATTGACTTTAGCACAGGGCAAAAACTCCGGTAAAAACAACCTGAGTTTTCTCAGGTAAAAAGTTTTATGCAACGGGCCCCAGGTCAGTATATAAACAAATTACAACTCGCCCTCGAGTTAATTCTTTAGCATGTTTAAAAAGATACACATCTTTCTCACGATTACAAAAACTGCTCAGAATGTTTAAGTTCACGTCTTGTTACATGAAATGTCTACTAGTTTGAGCTTGCGATTCGCGCTTTCAACATCTCACAAGGATCATTATTATAGTATTATTTTTATTTTTATTACCAGCAGAAGCTGTTATTAAAAATGACATCCCCTCCAATACAAATCCTTTTATCTAGAGGTTACTCGCACGCGACCAACACACTTGATCCCCTGCATCTTTAAACCATTTGCTTAGGCAGCAATTGCTCAGATAAAATCGAAATTAGCCTATATGCTTGATCAGGGCGCCTATTCTTAATGAAATACATGCTTTTGGCCACAACACATGCATGTATCATCGATCGTCATTGCATAATATCGTGTAATCTTGTAATGACAACACCGTTTTTGTTACCAAAATGAATAATTTTTCATTTTCGGAAATACGAACCTTATTTAATTTTCGGATTAACGAACCTTATTTCGTTTTCGGATTAACGAACCTTCGGAATTACGAACCTTATTTCGTTTTCGGATTAACGAACCTTCGGAATTACGAACCTTATTTCGTTTTCGGATTGACGAACCTTCGGAATTACGAACCTTATTTCGTTTTCGGATTGACGAACCTTCGGAATTACGGTCCTTCGGAAATACGAACCTTCGGAATAACCGAACCTTCGGAATTACGAATGTATGCACCAGCAATCAAGTGTGGATTTGCACTTAATTGGCAGACTTGCGACTGATTTTGTGACCTAATCAATAATTGATTGCAACTTTCTTGCAATGTCCCATTAGATGACATCCACTCTCTCGCAGAGACCATCTTTATCTGTCGTTCACTCACTCTCCGTATTTCTTGCCCCCCCCCCTTCAAATCACCGTGTCAACACTCATAAAAGAGTCGATGTGCGAGTTTCTCTTCTGATTTATTACTCGAAAAATAATCACCTCATTCCTCTCTGATATGATGGTTGTAAAAATGATTTCGTTCAAAGCATGTTCAAAGTGAACAAGCCTTCTCCAAATAAGTTGATGTATAAAATGAATAGAGCAAAATCACACTGTACTCCAACTTTAGATAGATCAATGTCGGAATGTAAAACAAGATAGTTTTGACATTCTATCTTTTAAAATAGATCACTTATATATACATCATGATCTTTATACAAAATATGGGACTCAATGAAGTTAGCCTACTCACTGTTTACGTTCTATTCCAAAATAAAATATTACAGTATAATAAGCCTTTTAATAAACTCGTCAAATACCATAAAGGCTGTAATAATTATGTTACATGTGGAATCAGTTTTTCATATTGATGAGAGATTAGAGAAACCAAAAATTGATGTATCAAATAAATTGTGAGTGTATGACATATAATCACTCAAGTGGAGGAGTCGTAGTGTAGTGGTTCTCACACTTGCTTTATAAACAGAAGGTCGAGTATTCGAATCCCACCACGGTCTGGCGTCCTTTGGCAAGGTGTTAATCCGCACTTTGCCATTCTCGACCCAGGTGCTAAATGGGTACCTGGTAGGATGTGGAAGTTATTTTAGCGTGTCCACACTGCTAAACCTCCGGTGTAGATTTAACACCAGCCCGGAATCTATAGGCGGTTTCAAACCGCCTCGATCACAAGAATCCCCGTTAAATTACGAGAACATTTTAAGGCTAAAAAATACCTGTTAATTATTCCTGCATTCAGACCGCCCCGAAACACATCCTTCGGGATAAGTTCCCGAAGTTACGAGCATGCGCAGTGTGGTCTGATAAGCAGGCAAGGCGGGAGATTCAAAATCACGAGCCCAGCAGCCACCCACGCCGCCGCGCCCAACGACACGCTGGGATAAAAGTTCCCGTAATTTGCTTTCACATCGCCAAAATACCTGCGACCTTGGGAAAATCCCCGGGGGGGCCACTTACATTGACGAGTGGATACCATGCGCGACCAAAAAAACACGTAAAACGATAGGGCACGTTACGTACGTAACGTGATAAGGGTGTCAAAAACACAAAAATAATGAAAAAAGGGTATCTATTTCGCTAGGAAGATTACGTGTTTAGGGTCGAATTTGCGGGGATGATAAAACAAAATGAAAATGTTTTATAAAGGGTGTCATTTTTGCCCCAACACTTCGTGTTTAGAGTCCGATTTGCGCGAGTTGTAGAAGGTGGGGTTGTACTAAACCAAAAAAGGTATAGCCGACGACCGAATTAGGACCCGTAACAATAAAACACTCCTGTACATGTACTTGTTTAGGGGTTCATTTCAGGGAATATTTGCCAAGAGTATAGTTTTGTTTCCAATACTTGTTTAGGGTAGGGTTTCACACGCCAATACTTGTTAAGGGGCGCATTTTCAGAATATGGAAATTACGTGTTTAGGGTGCTTTTCGAGACCCCATGGTCGCGCATGGTATCCACTCGTGAATGGAAGTGCCCCCCCCCCCCCCCGGGGAAAATCCCCGCGAAAGTTCTCGTAATTTCGCCAAGTACCTACTATTTAGCGGGTATTTTCTTTCGGGGGATATTACGCGTAGTTTGCTTTCACATTACCAAAATACCTGGTATTTTCTGATCGGGGTAAATTTCCCGATCAGAGAATACCTGGAACTGGCGAACTTCGAGGCGGTCTGAAACCACCTTATATCTGTCCACACCTGAGAAGTAATGAAATAATACTAGTTAGGAATCAAACCAATGCTATTTTAATACTTATTAGTGTTGTATAAACACATATCTGGTGTTAGACTAAAACCAAACTGGTGTTCTTTAACCAGTCAGGGAAACTCCCGGTTTTCCGAGATCGTTTGAAAAGTCCCTTTTTCGAGATAGTTGCGTTCACCAAAGCGTGAATCACCGCTGAAAACCTTCGCCCTGTGTAGTCTCTCTCGGCTGTTTTCAGACCCTTATGTATGTGTGCGAAACACTCGGTAAGAGCGGTGAAAATGTGTACGCGTGTATACAACTGTGCATTGTTGTTATCTGTAAAACATGTGCCTCTCTCTCTCTCCCCCTCTCTCTTTCTCTCTCTCTCATTTATTGTCAAGCATTCAATTGATTTTCGTTCATCACTTACCCTTAATCCGGACGTTAAATGTGCCGTAATTAGACCATATTTTGGGATCCACCGTCATGTATATCCGTAATATCCAACTTTCATGTTAATTCCTGAGCATTCATCTTCAGCTTATGATCTGCTGCACAATCCATGATCAATACATTATAATATTATTTCCACTAGTGCCGGCGGAAGTCATGGAAATTATTAAGTCGATATGCAATTTCAAAACATGCCAAATACAGGTCTGTACGTCGTAAAACAATGGAAGCCAACGAATTGGAAAAAAGTATACTGTATTCACCTTCAAAACAAACATACTGCAAAGTATTGGGGCTAGCGGTCACCAAATAAAGTGCATTATAAAAGTCTGCCTGTCAGCTCGATCCATGTCCAAACTTCCCCCAAACGTCCAGCCCAGATGAGTTAAAAGCAATATCATGATGTCATGTCATTATGATCATGACCATTCTCCATTCGACATGATCCATGCTAGCAGTGAACAGGTGTGAGATCAATGGTTTAGATTATGAACATTATCGAAAACTGCATGTCCATTTTCCATTTAGCCCATGATAGCACTAACCGCCGGAGAGCTGGTTAGAGGTTATACCATGGGAACGAATATATTTTCCAAGTCTTTCTTATCAGATATTATGTAATGCCGTACCCAAAATAACTTTCAGCATGATCATGGAAGGTCCATGGTAGTACCATAGCTCTACAATGTATGCACACTTTGTACACGCAGTACACACACACCACACGTTCGGCTACAACATGCAGCGGAGTATCGCGGCACAAAGGCTGAACGCAGAGACTAACGTCCTCTTACGAGAACTTTTACTTGCATTTTTCCATCATAAATGTGTCTTCTTTCTTCAATAGCATCTAAGCACCACGGTGGCGAATTCTCTTTTTTCGAATATAGATGAGAAATTTAGTTTTCTTTAACATATTTGAAAATAAAAATCCGCTTTTTTTATATATGATTTTTTTAGTGAGGTATGTCAGAAAACCCCATTCACTTTGTACAGGAAAGCTATTCGGTGAGATCCTAAAAGATTACGTCATGCGACCACAAATCCCTGTTATTCGAGATTCTGTCGCTCTCGCGAAAGCGGGAGTTTCCTTGACTGTTAACACCTCTCTGGTGTGGACAGATATAAATTTAGATTCCGGGCTGGTGTTAAATCAACACCGGAGTCTATGCAGTGCAGTGCTATGTGCGCCTCACCAGCAATTGACTTGAATACTCCTTAGGGAGTGGAGGATGTGCACACATTGCGTGCGGGAATGAATGATTGAATCCGATGACCGGGGTGAACATATATAAAGCGCTTAGACACGTCGTTTTATTAAGCGTTATATAAAAGCGGATTGTTAGTATTATTATTATTCGGCCTCCTTTGAAATCACCAAATATATACCATGTATACATTTGCATTATCGTGCTTACGTGAAAAGGAATGGAAATGGAAAATATCATAAATTTCTCATTGAATTCTGATTTAGTATTAGTTTTCAGTGTTATATAATTATGTGATTTATCTAAATACACTGCAGAAACTCTGGTTTTGATTTAACACCAGCCTGGAATCTATATATTTCCACACCAGAGTAGTGTCGTTTCGTTCTAACACCAGAGAGGTGTTTATACAACACTAAATAGTATCAAAACAGCATCGGTTTGATTCCAAACTGGTGTTGTTTCAGTACTTCTCTGGTGTGGACATATATAGATTCCGGGCTGGTTTTAAATCTACACCAGAGCGTTTGCAGTGTATCTTCTAATAATTTTTGCTGCGGTACCATAAAGAAGAATACCCTATTTTTTTTGGAAAAATAATCGCTAGACTAACAATTAGTTATTAAGAGCGAAATTTAATCGTTTCTGCATACGTCTCCAGACTGGCGATTACTCGTCGTAGATTGGGTAGTATCGGCCGCGCTGTAACTCATGAAAATGCGTAAAGTCTTGCCAATCAGATCAATCTATTTGCCATGTTTACGGATAAAGACTTTCATTCGCAGAAAATGTATTCATTTTTCTCATGGTCCACAATTTTAATACAAAGCTTCAGAATAGGCATTTACATATTGTTTTTTTATATAATGTTTTAATATTCAAATGTTCATAATCTATATTATTTCATATTTCTTTCTTATTTCAAATTGTTTATAAATTTATTCCATGTATTTTGTTGCAAATGAAAAATTAAATATGATCCAGACAAATTCCATGAAGGCGATCGATCTTTTCAGGATCATATGAATGCATGTGTGTAAATAGGACTAGATGCTGTTTCACGAAAGATGTCAACTCTAAATTGTTACCTGTCAGCTCATACAAAATCAGGGACATCCTTGAATTTGTTTGGGTGAGCATCTTTTATATTTTTATAGATTCTCGAGTTTATATGTATATAGATTTATAAAATAATAGTATATTTTTTATATTAGTAGTTTTGTCAAGGATGAAATAAATCCTCTACCCAATAACTGTCGTAATTATAACTGAATTTTTTTTTTTAGGTCAGGCATTGATCACCTGAGTTTCACTGACAATACTGCCCTTCCTATCAATATCAAAATGATGAAAAATCATAATAGCCATGATAGCATACAAACATAGGACAGCGCTGATGACTTATGATTACCCATTATCAGTTGTGTTTTTTGTGCGAAAAAGTGCTTCTGAAATGGCAAGTGTTTACTTTTTGGTTCGCTCATCAGATTTTTTTTTGCCGCGCCCCCCCCCCCCCCCCATCTCCTCCCAATAAGGTGCGCGAGGACATTTTGTCTCAGATTAGTTATTGTAAATAATGCACAATAAAGCATTTTGTTGGATAATTTTTTCCACCAATGTAGATAAGCTGCAAACATTCACTACGTGGTTTATTCGTGTCCATAACAAGCCTGAAAGGCCAGGCTAGGGGCTGACTACTTGCGATATCAGGATATTACGATATTTCTTACTTTTATCAAAAGGAAATAGGGGTGAATTTTTGATAACTTACTGAATGTTTGAGGAATGTTTTTGAGCAAGACAATAATTATGACTGCATCAAAAGTCTCCCTCTTCGAAGGCAAAATTTTGAAATCCCTATAGTGGGCTTTGGTCACATTCCACTTCCAACATCGCACACTTTAAGTCACCTTTCCAATTTTTCAGAAGCTTTTGACGCCCTCGCCTCTTTTTAAAGCTTAGTAGACACACCTCAAATACTCTGTCAAAGCATACTTGGTCTTAAATTTTCTTGAATTTACCAGAATTGCCTCTGAACAAGAACGATTTTGTTTTCACATTTAACACTGATTAATCTCTCAATCTTGTAACTCATTATTTTAGGCTATGATTTGATTTTTTTGACCTATACTATAAAGTCTGATAACTATAAAATCGATAATGAATATGATAAACTGTTTTCATATAATTAATCATACAATAATTATGACTGCATCAAAAGTCTCCCTCTTCGAAGGCAAAATTTTAAAATCCCTATAGTGGGCTTTGGTCACATTCCACTTCCAACATCGCACACTTTAAGTCACCTTTCCAATTTTTTTCAGAAGCTTTTGGCGCCCTCGCCTCTTTTTAAAGCTTAGTAGACACACCTCATATACTCTGACAAAGCATACTTGGTCTTAAATTTTCTTGAATTTACCAGAATTGCCTCTGAACAAGAACGATTTTGTTTTCACATTTAACACTGATTAATCTCTCAATCTTGTAACTCATTATTTTAGGCTATGATTTGATTTTTTTGACCTATTCTATAAAGTCTGATAACTATAAAATCGATAATGAATGTGATAAACTGGTCGTGTTTTCATATATAACATGTATAAGGAGATATATTGCCATGAATGGGAAACCGATTCATAATTGATTTTACACAATTACTATTGTATGAAATATCACTGTCGAAAGAAATGTAACAAATTAATCACTTTCACAACTAAATGAAGGAGAAACGGAAATTATAGGATTGATAAATCACTTTTCTTAGTTTCTATCAAAACACTTATTCTTGATCAACTTCGAGGAAGTTTATTCTCATTTGACATTTCTTCACATTCAAATCATATGAACCATCATTTCTTCTTCATTTCGAGTACACACATTTAGAATCATTGCGATTTTTTTATCAGTGCTGATAGTAATAATTTGCATTGTCCCAGTTAAATTTTGCAATATGCATCGGATATCTAAAGATTTTGTCTCAACAGAAACACTTCTAGCTTTCTCTGTTCTTCAGATTATCTTGCAAGTTTCAAACGGCACTCATGATGTTGAGTTTGTTACCCAACCAGCTGATATCAGTGTTAAAGAGGATGGAACTGCGTCTTTCAACTGCACACTGACATCAAACATCCACTTTTTGGACGCAAGTTCGCACTGGGAAAATATTCTCACTGAGCTTATCTATCATGATAACATGCACAATGTTTCAACGACTTTTCGCAGTGATACCAAGTCCATTTCTTCACACCTTACTATTCA
This sequence comes from Lytechinus variegatus, assembly GCF_018143015.1. Taxonomy (NCBI): domain Eukaryota; kingdom Metazoa; phylum Echinodermata; class Echinoidea; order Temnopleuroida; family Toxopneustidae; genus Lytechinus; species Lytechinus variegatus. The sequence continues at coordinate 19,342,925 of NC_054743.1, read as the reverse complement.
TCATGTTCGTAGAAATATTAGCAGATTGTACAGATGTTGGATCATCGTACAATTCGCAGATCATTCTCAAACCGTAGTTTCATCTGAATTTGCCAACCTAGAAGTATTATATTTTCTCAAGAACAATGAGCTAGCTTGCAGTGGACCTTCAGGTTCGACGCTTCAAGAGTATGACCAAGTGACCATCAAGTGTCATGGTGTCCAGACCAACCCCAGATCTAAACTTAAGTGGTTACAACCCCTTGCCATGTCTTCCCCCGGAATTGCCAAATCTGGATCAGTGTTAGTCCGAAACATCACTGTTACTTCATCTCTCCACAAAAAGTCAATTACTCTGTATTTTATTGCTGTAAACGAGGCCATTCCTGGAGAAAAAAATTGTTCTCTCGGGCCATATTCTGTAATCCATTCTCCTGTCGTAGAAGTCATTCCGCATCACATTGAGACAACATGGCCGTTAGTAACCGAAATTACCTTTCAATGTATTGCCAACGCATACCCTGAGGTTTACAGCTATAGCTGGATCTGCCATCCGAAAGAACTATTTTTCCAATGCACATCCAGTTCACCCAATATCACAATTTTCTTGGATGATATTCGCTCAGAGGATACTCTAAATGTAATATGCGAGGCAACAAACTACTTTGCAACTTCACAGTCCAACTCTACTGTGAACGTGAGGTACTTGGTAGGTCCAACGCTCATGACGCTAGATATCTGCAAATCGAATTCGACCTATCTGCCAGGGATAAAGGCTTCCCAACCCTTCTCTACAATCATGGCAATGAAACATTCGATACATTTAAGTGCGTGGTTGAAGTTGGCAGTATACCTCACGATGTTACATTTCAATGGTACCTGGATGGCCATCTCTTCGCCCAACACAGAGGAGATTACGATGTTATCAAATCCCCTAATGGCTACAGTCATCTACTTGTTTACAATGTCATGACATTTGCAAAGCGGAGAATTATCGCTTGCAATATCAAGAACATGAAATCACATATTTTATCTTTTAACCAGTTAGCTGCATGCACAATCCTCGACCATCCAGTTGATAAGGGAGACCCAGGCATGCCAGGCACAATCAATGCTGATTCTCAGCAAGAAGAGCGCCATGAAGAGAGTGAATATTTATTTACCAATGTAAATGAATATTCTGCACGTTCTAATAAGAGCTTGGTAATTGTTTCCATTTCAGTTGGAATTGGTCTTTTGCTACTGGTTATCTTCATGATAGTGGCATATCGAAGAAGGGTCCGTGGAACCCCGAGAACCTTGGGATTGGGAACCTCTTCATCTGCAAAAGGCGTAACGCAACCAAGATGAGACCCCTTTCTACGGAGTTCCTAATGCTGATTTGCACAAACCAACATCAACCAAGATCAAACAAAGTTTGCCAGATTCTGGACCAGGCGGAAGCCAAACTAGCACTCAAAAGTTTCATGGAGCAGAAAAATTGGAAGGACGAGAACAATTACGTGAAGGAAAATCGAGATGGGGAGAAGGAGGAGGCCAGGGACAACGAGAAGAAAGAGGAGTCACAAGATGCGGAGAACGAAGAAGGGAGTCATCATCGGAGGGCACAGCCGAATCATTCTCCAGTGAGGGAAATCAAGATACATATTTTCTGTCCGATAACTCAAGTGATGATTTCCAAGGTGCTCACAACACTTTCAAAGATAATCGAGTAGAGTCTGCTTTATACTATTGATGATCTACTTCAGTCCAACGCAATGATCAGATGAAGGCAGAATAAGAAAAGAAGTTCCAGGCCATTTTGTATTTAACCCAAGGAGCGAACATGTACACATGTATGTCTTATGTAGGTTTGCTTATAAGTATTGTATGAGTGTCCGAAAATTATGATTTCGCACATGAAAAAAATTATTGTGAGGTTATGTCTTATTAAAAAAAACTCATGTATATTACATAATTGTTATCTCAGCCGAGTTAATATCGGGAAGGGATCGAGTGGCACTTACCTCCTCCCTCGAAGATCTTTTTGTCAGAAAATCTTTGCGACGGGAAGTTTCCGAAAGTTAATTGGTGACGTTTGGCTTCTTCACCCCCCCAACCCGTAACCTTGGATTTCGCCCAGGATTTCTTAAAAAAGATATCGGACTGTAGCAAGCAGATGATTCTGATAAAGATGCTGCCGTTGCTGCTGCTGATGATAAACAGCATTTGTTTAGCGCCATTTATCGTTAAAACAAAATCAAATGCACCAAGTCCACAATAAGTCGCACATGTGTTTGCCTTTTCACCTGCCATCTGGTTCGGGTTTCCTCTGTACCATTTAAACTTCCCCGTTCCTCTAAAAATCCATCTTCTGACACAGCTAATGATTCTCTAATTGAAATTCCTATATGATGACTGACATCAATAAAAACAACGCTAATGATATTTTCAGTAATATTATAGTTATACTACCACTACTACTAATAATAATGATAATATTAAAAATAATAAAAACAATATTGTTAATAATAATAATAATAAACACAATAATGGTAATAATAATAAAAAAAACAAAAGTTATAATAATAATAATAATAATAGTAAGTTTATAATAATAATAATAATACATATAATTTATATAGCGTCTTTTCTATTTTGATTAAATGCTCAAGGCGCTTAAGAGAGTAAGACATGGAAGTAAAGAGAACTAAGAGAAATACAAAAAAGGGCACATTTAAAAATGAGGAAAATGACTGTCTTCAAACCTAGTACCTGCTGGTGAACAAAAGCAATTTTAGGTTGCCCTGAAAGGATGTTGCAGAGTTTAAGTTCCTCAGCTCCTGTGGTAGTGAATTCCACAGGGCTGGTCCGGCATGAGCAAAGGCTCGATCGCCCCAGGATTTTTTTTAGATAGTGGGATATGCAAGAGACTAGATTGGGACGATCGCAGTGTGCGTGCAGGTTGATAGTGGTGTATAAGAGATTTGTTGTAATCGGATGCGGATCCATTGATGATATAATAAACGAAAAGTAGAATTTTGAAAACTATGCGATCCTTTATGGGCAACAAATGGAGATCTTTAAGAACAGGGGGAATGTGATCGCGTTTATTTGACAGAGAAACAATGCGAGCTGTTGAATTCTGAAGTTTTTGAAGTCGGGTAATTTTGGAGTTAGGTATATTAAAGAGAAGACTATTACCGAAATCAAGACATGAGGAAATGAGTGAGTGCACAAGTTTCCCTGTTGCAGAACGAGTTAAATATTTTCGAATGAAACCAATGTTGCGCAATTGATAGCGGACAGATTTGCAAATACTTGTGACCTTATTTGACATTGACATTTGGGAATAAAAAATGACACCAAGGTTGCGGCAAGAATCAGAGAGAGGAACAGGATTACCGGCAATGAAGATGGAGTATATGTTAAGTTTACTTAATTGAGATTTGGAGCCAAAAAACATGAACTCACATTTACTGTGGTTTAGTTGCAGTGAGTTTGATTTTATCCAGGTGTCAATGGCAGAAATGCAATTTTCCAAAATGCGCAAAGCATGGGAAGCTTGGAAAGCTTGAGTTTGATCCGGTGGAAAATAGACAAAAACCTGTATATTATCGGCATAAATATGGTAATGAACAGGGTAATTTTGAAAAATATGCCGAAGACCGAGTATAAATGGGTGGTAAAGAAACTTGTGGTTAAACAGTTGTGGTAAAAATATGTGTAAAAATGTACACATATATGTGTAGAAGCATGAAACAAAGGTACACAGGTTGCGAGTAACAGTTTACACCTGCACAGGGGTAAAATGAAACCCGGATATTGGTTTAAAAAATGAAATGTTACCCCATTTGTCGGCTCTTGGTAACAAGTTGAAATGTTACCCCATTTTGGATAATCATCAACACACGCAGTTTACAAGTTTGGGGTTTACACTTTACACCTATAATACACACACGTGGTGAACTGGTGATGTGTGAAAGAAGCCATCATGGAGTCGTTGCTGATGTCTTGGGGGATGCCCCAAGATGTAATCACTTCATTTAAAGGTAAAACATTACTGTTTTAATTATTTAGATTATATTAGTTTTATTAATTCATCATATATATCCAGAGTACGTCTCAGAGATGATTGTAAATAGTACTGAACAGGAATGTGATTGATGTCGCGTTTCAGTTCGGAAGACCCCGTCGCGAAGGCCGGCGACGGCCCCTGGCATCTGTGCGGAGCCATTATTGAAAAAGGGAAGAGATGATAGGCCTATAGAGTTGGGAGTTGTGACTTCTGTTTAATAATGCAAGGTTATTACCTGGCACAACATGTGTGCCATATGGATTTGTGTGCACAAGATTTGCATGTGCTGGTAGGTCCCCTGAGTGGGACTTAGTCTAATAAAGTCTAGAATTAGGAGTCTAAGGTAGATCTGAACCTACTATTTTGTTTAGCCCTGCTATAGGCCGCTTTTAAAGTCAACTTCTATTCAAATGGCAGGCCATTTTCTCCCCAGTTTATTTCTGCATCATCTTGATGGATTACAATTTTGGAATCAGCATTGGGAAGGGCTAACCTTGCTATACTCAAAGTTCACAGCAAAGGGGGGGGGGCAGAGAGAAAGGGGGATGATGTCAAGATTTCAATAGAAATATCAATGCCCAGCCCCTAAAATTGAAAAAAAAAACTAAAATAGTTTACCTTGTCAACTTAACCCTTAAAAAGCTGGAGGGAGGATGAATCAACCCTGTTTGATGTGTCACACAATATGTCCACAACAAGAACAGGCATACAGTGACATTCCTTTACTTTTTTTCTGTCGAGAATCGCAATGTCTATCATTTGTAAGCCATACCCATGTTTATTTAAAAAAACGTAAATCCCCCTAAATCCGACTAAAGTTTAAATAGAATTATTCATATTTGAAATAAATGTTTTCTTTCTCTTTGTCTACTTTATTCACAGATCAAGAATTTGATAAGGAATGAATTATGCTGATTGATATCAATGACCGTGCCATGCTGGAAATGAATATCCCAAAGCTGGGGCAAAGACTGAAAATTGTGAAACATTTCCTGCATCATACATTCATAAAAGTCAGGTTAGTTATAGAAGATGAGAAGTTGCTCCTCATGCCAAAAATATGTTTAGCTGTTTTAAATGTCTTCTTAAACTAGCAGATAATGAGAAACTGTGGAAACACTTGAGAACTGTCCACAACATAACTACATAAACAAAAGGAAAGATCATATGTGGACAGGGAAATTGTACAAAATTTTATTACTCTGGCTATGCCTATAAAAGGCACTTGGACTCCGATCATAATTCATTAAATGAAGTTGCTGCACTTCAAGGGTCAAATTCTCCTCAACAGTTAGCTCAGCAGGAAGCTGCAGTGATTGCTACATTTCCTGAGAATAACCAAGAAGACACCATAAGTGAAGTTCTCCCAAGATCCTCAACAGAAATAGGAGCAGCAGTTAAAGATGCAGCAGCAAGTTTCATAGCTGATTTTAAAAGTTCCTCCATACCAACTTGTACTGTGCAAAGAGTTATTGAAGGGACCAGTGAACTTATTCATAACATTGTATGTGCAGTTGAAGAAGTTGTAGCCCCTATTATAAAAGATGCCAATGACAGTGTATGTCCTTCCAAAGAAAGCCTTGAAAACATTCAATCAACTTTGCAATCAGTCAAAGAGCCATTTTCAAACCTCGCAACTGAATACCAACAAAAACAACATGCAAAGGAGAAGGGAGCTCTTGTAGAACCAGTGGATATTACATTAGGTTACATTCATAAGCAAGCAATTGACAGGGAGTCAGGAAGGACACACCAAGACAGAGTAGCTGAAACATTTCAGTATATTCCTATAGAGGAAAACTTATATAAATCGTTTTATATAAACCTTTTTGGTTTAAGGTGTTATTTCAACCTTTCTGATCATGTTTGTAGTTTGAAGTCTGTTATTGTTGTATTTTGATACAACAATGTGGAAGTGGAAGTTTTTTAGTTAAATCATGTTTGTCCAAATCGTTTCAAAATGTTAAAGACCATTTTCTAAATAAGTAACATTTAGTTTTTCCCTTTTTCTTTTGCCAAATTGACCCGGTTGTGAAAATGAGCTGTGCTCATACTCCAAATTGATTAATTGTGATTGACCCAAAGAGCAAGATTTAAACCATACAGTTGTATGCAAATTGTGTGGCTATCTGTTTTATGCAAAAATTAACATTTTGATGATGTTTACAGCTAAGAGTCCGTTGTTTAGATATTCCGTTATCAAAATCCAATTTTTTATTGAAAAAAACTGTTTGTCAAAATTATATCAAAATGTGTAACATATATCAAAATGGGTAACATAAACTTGTTCTGACATATCCCCCCTCCAAAAAAAAGAGACAAGCAAATATTTGTACTTCATTTTTTGGTCTTTGTTTTGTTTCAAAATGAACCAATACAGATTGCGTTCATGTTGTCATGTTTATGGTGCATGTGTAGGTGCATCCATGATCAATTGGGCGGGGTGTATGCGTGAGTGTGTGTTAAAAAACACTCAAATTCATTATTTGTTATATTGTGGTTTCTCAATCATTCCAAATAATGTGTTTTAATCAAATAACTTTTTTAATGGATCATTCACTGTTTAAGTCAAGCTTTCTGATCATGTTTATATTGTTGAAAATTAATATTAATAATATTAATATTATTGTAAAGGTTTACATGATTGATATTCAATTTTTTTTAAATTTTAGAAGTTTGGCTAAGTTGTTTGCCATTTTCTTTTGCAAAATTGACCACATATTTTTTGGGGAAAAAAACATTTATTTTTATTGCCATTGCCCCACATTTCAGCATTTATAGTATACTTGTTATGTAAATCATTTTTTTTTTATGTGAACATCAACCTTTCTATCATTTTTGCATAAACTGTGCTGTAGTGTAAAATTGTTGTTATAACTTTGTTTTTAGCCTTCTTTTCATTAAAATGCGAGTTTAAAAACTTCATTTTAATTCTACTATTGTTTTCCTTCCTGTTTCAACTCATCCTGGTGTAGACATGTACCATTCTGTTGTGTAAAAAATGACACGTTGGGGATGTGATAAGAAAAACTGGGTAAATTCTTTACCTCTTTCGTGGTAAAATCATATCACATATGTGGGCTGAATTGTTACACATCTGTTAGTGGTTAAACTTTGCACAGCATGGGGTAAAAAAGGGAACATGGTCGTTTAGGGGTAAAATGTTACCCTAAATTAACATTTTACACATTAGATGTGTAAAATATTACACAAGTGTCGGGTAAAATCTAACCACTCAAGGTTTGTAATTTTTACACCACAGACGACCATGTTCCCTTTCAACACATTTTGGTGTTATTTTTTAACACCAATGGGGTAACTTTTTCTAAGAGTGGTAGGTAAATTGAAAATAAGGTTGGTCCGCCTACAGAGCCTGCGGTACTCCACAACCATAGAGCTGTTAAAAGCTCCATGCCACAACCTAATGACTGTGAGGAGGATGTGAAACCGCCAAGAACGACAGACTGTGAATGGTAAACCATTCAGAAGCCTGGTCCTGGATACCTAAGCTTGCAAAAGTATTGAGAAGTATCTTGTGATCTACAGTATCGAAGGCCGAAGACAGATCTAATAGGACCATTGCTGTAGCAGATCCAGAGTCAATTTTCTGCAATATGAAACTAGAAACGTTTGTGAGTAGAGTCTCAACACTGTGGTTGGGTCGGTTAGCCGACTGAAAAGGGTCAAGTAAATTGTGTTCTAACAAATAATCGTTTAGTCTAGTGAACACAACCCTCTCAAGGATCTTAAACATAAAGGGAAGATTGCAAACTGGACGATAATTCGTCAGGGTTTCCCGATCCAAGGAGGGTTTTTTTTCAACAGAGGACGAATAAGAGCAGACTTTAAAACAGAAGGCACAGTAGCTTGATCTATACTGAGGTTAACAATTTGACAAATAATTGGGGCAAAAGTGGAAGCGCAGTCCTTAACTTGAATTGTAGGAACAGGATCTAACTGGCAAGATTTGGGAGGCAGTTTACGAATAAGGGAAAGAATTTCGCCTGCGCTGGTATGTTGAAAAGATCCGAGGTGGGAAGAGGTGACCGGCTCTAATTCAGGTGGCACGTTATGAAGTAGACTATTTCGGATTTTATTAACTTTAGTTTATGAACCAAAAACTTTGAAGGGGATATTGCAGATAAAGCAAAAGTTCTAAAAAAAGATGCTAGTAAATATATCGACCTTTGTGATACAGAAGCGAATTTTCGATAAAATGTGACATAATACCAAGACAATATTTAACTCGCTCCATTTCTTTTTCTCATTTCTTTTTCTCATTTCTTTCTCTGTAGTAAATCTTAACGCTGTTGAATAATGATAAAAGTAAAAGTAAAGATGATGATGATTATAATGATAATAATAGTGATGATAATTGTAATTGTTATTATTATCATCGTTATCATTATTATCATTATTTGTAGTGGTAGCAATACAAACTCACGTAACCCAATGCTCATTGTCTGATGATAATAATGATTTTCTTTTGCGAAAAAATCATTCATTTTTTCAAGAACTTAAAATTATCAAAACGTGAAAAAGTGCCGAAATCTTAAAACCTACAAAAGACAATTTTAAAATTATAATTTCAAATCTTCATTTATATGCCTACTGAGTATGCACCTGCCGTTAAGCAGCAAACTAGAACAGAGTAAAGTTTAAATTGCTTTCCGACTTCTAGCAAGATGAATCCCTGAAGGAAAAAATAAAGTGTCACACACTGTGAGAAACGTTTATTTCCTATTCGTCTAATGCCAATTCATCCTATGGCCAACTTGTCTTCTATCATTTGGTCTTCCATCAGTTTGTCCACTCACCACACTCACCTGGTGGTCCAATAGCCATTTATTTATTCCATATATCATTTGGTTTACATGTAATTGGACTAAATGTTGAATTATGCAAAATGAATGAAAATTAAATGGATGTTAAACTAACTGGTAATGAGACGAAATGGTGATTAGACGAAGCAATGATTGGACCAAATGTTTAATGAACCGAATGGTTGTTAGACGAAATGTTCATGGAAGGAATGCATTATAACAATTGAAAGCAGACTATGTGGTGAGTGGACTAGTTGGCAGTAGACGAATTGGTAATTTACCGTGAGAACAGTGTGTCCGCATAGTGATCTCTGTAAATGCAAAGGAACTAGTATGGTCCCTAATCACGCTAGTCTCAGAGTGACATGAGGGACCAGTCGTGTTGAAGTGAGATTTCGGTCTTTCAAGAGTGATTTTCGACTTTTAAGGAGTGAAAATGTGCATATGTTTTTCACTTTCACTCCCAAAGAGGTGAAAATTCACTCTTTAAAGATGGAAATCTCACTCCATCAGGACTGGTACCTCATCTAACTCTGAGAGGAGCGTGATTAGGGACCAGATTAGCTCCTTTGAATTTACAGAGTGTGTGAAAATATTATTCAAACTGTTTAAATGCTCTGCTTAAATTTTCACACTTTGGACACCTCGACAGCGAGTTCGTATGGTCGACTTTGTGATTCAAATTCAACAGTGTGAAGGTGATTTCCCATTGTGTTCCACACTGTGAACACACAGTGGTATGCACTGTAGGGCAGTTCATTCTTTTGAGAAGAAATACAATTTCAGTTAGAATTGAAAGAAAAGATGTATTAAGGAATATATAATTGATTAAAGACGAACATGACACATATTTTTATTATCATTTTATAGGATTTTAATAAGCATTGTCAGGAAGTAACCTTTGTAAATTATATTTATATAGTCAATGTAAAAATTACATTTTATTACTAACACGTTGGTGAGCATATTTATAAAATGCAATTTTAGAATAGATGAAAAATTTTAACCCAAAATAGAACATAAAATTGTTTTATCGTATACAAAGAATCAATTCAGTAATTTGGACAAGTCTCCCTCAAGTAGTCACTCTTATTACAAAAAGATTATTTCACAAATATTCTTACCAGAGAATGTTCAATGTACAAGACAATTCCATTTAAATGCATGAAAAACACTCTGCTTACTTTCGTTCTTAAAACTCCTTGAACAAGTCGTATTTATTAATAAACAACTAATTCTGTCGATTGTATTGTACAATGAATGTAAGACGCGTTGTAGGATAGAGCAATGACAATAATTGGCAACACAAGAATAGGGGAGTGTGTTCCACTACAAAGTATCAAATATTGAACGAAATTCAAACGCAAAACGTAAATATAAGCTATGAGCTTCATTAGAAACAAGTGAACTAATATATAGAATTTCAATTTATGTTATATTATTATAATTTAACTGGATGTTTTTTTTCCTATAAAAGCTTTAGATAAGTTTTACTACATGCGTTTTGTCATGCTTGTCATGTTTGTATGCATTGAGAAATTACATATTAAAGTGTAAGAAATTGAACCAGCAATCGTTTTTTATACCGATTTATATATACTTTACATTATATGATTTTGCTAAGCATGACCAGAAAGTGAAATGATAAGAGGAAAACACTTTGTGTTAATGGTAGTAAGAAAATAACATGCAAGTATTATAAGAATATATTTTTATATAAAGAAATTTTTTATCAGGACATAATTTTGTAAGCATGAATATGAGAATTTCATAACGTAAATATAAATATGGTTACAAAATTAATGACAAAAAGTTTTATTATCATATCATTTTATAAACATAATGAGGACATATACGAATATCTACCTTAACAAACAACAATAGTGCCTAACTTGTATGCAGGATTAGGGAATAACGTATAATATACGTTATTCCCTAATCCTGCATATGCAAAGTGATGCCAATGAACGAACTTATCTTTACACATTACAATGCCACTTTTGCACATGCCTCGATTTGTTTTATAAACATTAAGACCACTATTTAGTTTTGGTTAATGCCCCAAAACTGCATGTCACTATTCCATTTCATTACAAAGTTATATTAATGCAGGTACCCCCAAACGATTGGTGTGTGAAGAAAATAGATTAAGATGAGTTTTTGTAATTGGATAATTTGACCGGATTCATGTTAGAATATATCTTTTATCGAAGTACGATAAAAATAAAATATCTGCGTTTTATCCGTTTGTTTATAATTAAAAGCTTTTTAAAGTATGGACTGGGCTGAAATGTCAGGATATAATATTTGCCCGTAACTTTCTAATATCCAAGTTTTACATTTGGAATTAAAGTACATGTTTAAAGGGTTGTGTTTAATTAAAAGATACCGAAAGAGGGTGCAACATGCCACAGAGGCCGAGTGGTCTAAGGCGCCTGGCTATACATGGAAAGCCCGGGGTTCAATCCCCGGCCGCGCCACCTATAGGCTACTGTGAGCAAGGCATTTAATCTGCAATGCTCTTTTATCCTGCTTTCAAATAAATGGAAATGATATGTGCATTATTGGTAACTGGGTGTGCACTTGGTTAAAAAAAATAGCTGGACATGTCATAAATTGTAATGGCTTAATAAAGAAAGCATCCAATGATCACTACATTTTTTTGTAAGTTTCGAATGGTGCATTGACACTCAAATATATTTAACTTTTTACCAATTGAAAGCATTAGACAAAACTATGACATTGTTTGTCACCCGCTTACTACAGAAATTTAAAAAGTTGTGTAGACAATGAAATATACAAATGAAAAAAAAAATTCTGTGAAAAAAAAGTGAATGTACGTAAGATTTATAACTAGTTGAACTGCGCTTGTACATATTTATATTTGCTTTTCACTAAACAAAAAGAAACTAAACAAAAACTAAAAAACATTTAATGAAAAAATACTAAAATTTTGAATTGACATCAAAAGATACTATACTGTGAAAATGATATGCAATTGTAAAAACAGAAGGTTCTATTTTTTAGGATGTACACTAATTTGAAATAATTAATGAAATAATATTAGATATATACAAAGTCACATCAAAAATAAACTAGAATATTTATTCATTTATCTATTGTTTCATGTGCGTTCACATCATCCACAATGTCATATATGAAAATACAGTGATACATGATTATTACATAAAGACAATATCACGTAAAGAAAATATTACATAATCTATCATTAACAGAGCACACAAAGGTCTTGCAACATAAGCTTGAGTCATTACAAAACCATTGTTTTACACTAACCAAAAAAAGAAAGAAAAGAAACTGATGAAAGGGTATATATGCATACAGGTACATGTATATACAATATTTACATAGAAGTATACAGAGAAGATGAAACAATAATAGAAAGGAGGGTACCCCCACTTTATATAAGAATATATGCATAATTTGTCAAGCAAATACAACGACATGAACTATCTTCGAAGAAAACATTATATGCCTACATTTTCATCATAGTTTCGAGATGAGCATGCTCTTAACTGCCTTCTTAAAGGAATATGTTTTACGTAAATTGCGAATACTTTGCGGTAAAGGACCATTGTGCCTTATCGACTTATGGGCTAATGCGGTGAGAGGATTGATTAAGTGTATATTAGATGCCTGTATTGTGTAGTGTAAGTGAACTGCACTATTCGTTTGAAACATGGAAGTAAAAGAGACTGGCATGAATCCTGCGTTATATCAAAACATGAATATGGCAGTTTGAACAAAATGTATGTCGTCAACTTTCAAACACTTAAGTTTTACAAACAGAGGATTTGTGTGGTCTCTAAAATAAGATCGAGTCGTATCCCAATAGATTTCTTTTGCAGAAGAATAATAATATTTGTCAAACCCTTAGCTGTTGCACACAGAATATTGCAGTATGAAATGTAGTAAAACAAGAGTATTGTATAGCATCAATAATATATTGGTGGCAACGTAATATCTAACTTTGTACAACACACCGATATTTCGAGAGATTGGTTCACTGATGTGATTCACTACCAATAAAATGAATAAAATTCGTTTTTAGAACATTGAGAGAGAGTATATTACTTCTAAACCAAGAATCCAACTTTGGCAGTTCAGAGTTAATTGTACGTTCAAGACTTTTGATTTCAGGATGAGATAAGAACACACTTGTATCATCCGCAAATAAAGTATACTTAAAAAGATTAGAAACATCACAAATATCATTGATATATACAAGGAATAACAAAGGGCCTAAGATGGATCCTTGCGGGACGCCACATCTCAGAGACAAGATATCTGACTTAAATGAGTTACAGTAGGTAAATTGTTTTCTCATAGCTAGATAACTTGTAACCCATTTTTTAAAGCTACACCCCTGACTCCATAGTGTTCCAATTTTGAGAGAAGGATTGTGTGGTCTAGTGTGTCAAAAGCCTTACTAAGATCCATGAACATTCGTAGCCATATAATGTGAGGTTGCAATTGATATGCAGATCATTTCTTCTTATTTAAGAAAAAAAGTGTTCAAAAACACTAGGCTTGAACGAAATAACTGTTCTTCTTAAACATTTTAGACACGCTGGCTTAGAAAAGGAATCATATGACCAGAAGCTTAGGCATGAATATAGTTAAATTTACTCTGCATAATAGTTGCTATAGAAACCTTAAGAGTATACAATAATTTTTTTCTTTCTATTCTATAGCAGGAAAATCTCAAGTTTAATCTTAAAAAAGAAAATAGAAGAAATATGTAATAACAAGTATTGTAATGTAAACTCAAGTGCGTTCTTTGTATTTGTTTATATTGTAGATAGATATCAAAATATTCCACACTATTCAGTAAAGCCTGCCATAGGTTCAGAAATAATCATTTTTCCTGTAAGAAATGAAAGCATACAATTATAACAAAAAGACTATACATTATTAACAAGCATATACTGGATAAAGAATATGAAACGTAACTTCATTCGAACAAATGTGTTTTTTTTAGAACATGTAGTCAAACCCAAAAAAAGCAGTATATACAGGAACATAAAATTATCACATGACTGCAATTTCATACAAAAATCGATTGAAAAATGTGATATAGCATTCTGAATCTTGTTTTTTCTCATTCGAAGTTCTATCACTTGTATTTGTACAAATATTAGACTCCACACAAATTTTCAATTTATTAAGATTATTTTTAAATATCTACATGATAGCTTGTACATGCTTGCATGAGCATTATCACATTCTCGAAAAAAAAATGTTTATTCTGCTCATAAAATGGACATCGTATATATATATATATACAAACCGTTATTTTTAACTTGTGTCTGTAAAATAATACATCTAGTTACCATGGTTACTGGGATTTATGTATAGACTTTCCCTCGGTTGGCTTACAACACGATAAACATTACAATAAGATATAACAAACTGAATTAAATGTGCAATACCTTTCACAAGCGGAGTCATACAAGGGGGGGGGGTGGATCCACCGCTCCTTATGATTAATCAAGTAGAGAGAGCAGAAAGAAATGAAGGGAAGGAAGAAAAAAGGTGACGAAAGGAAAAATAACGAAATTGCCGACAATGAAGAGAAAAGCTTGATTTGTGTGTCTACATAATTATACCTCTATTATTCAACTGAGAAAAAAGTCACCTTTTGCGTCACCTTGCCCTATCAAGTTTTTTTGCATAAATGAAAATTTTTAAAGCACTATATAATGATAAAATACTGAATCGTATTTTGTACCCATATTGCATGTCATATGCAAGTAAACAGTAAATAGTAGCTAAATTTCATCCACGTTGGTTTAGAAATAATCTCGGCATATAATTTTGTATCCATTAAAATGAATTGTATTTCAAGTGTTCAAAAATCATTATAGTAAATGAAGGGAATTATTTTATTCACAACCATTTTGAAGCTCTAAGGTTTACTTACATGAAAGTTGGGGATGAATGAAATCGACTTGTTCCTAATTAGAGTGCAGGCCTTTAATCTGATTCAATCTGGATATTACTAGCATTAGATTTTAAGATTGTATGTTTTCCAAAGTAAGATCCTAAATAAATTTTAATGGTTGTTTTAAAGTTACTTTTGAAATTGTATACATTAGATGTGAAATACAAATATTTAGTTCCTTTGTGAAACAATAGAGTTGCAAATTTAGTACACTAATGAAAGTGAAGGACGTGAATCAACGGATATAATAAGTATTTGAGAAGTGAAGGCTTTTGCCTACCAGCCCCGGAATCGATATCGAATTCTATTTCGTTCATTTGACTGGTTTCAAGATTGGTGTAAGTAGGCCTACTACTGCTGATATCGGTAAGGGATTCAGGTATGTTTTGTGTTGTAGTACGATTACCGGGCACGCGAGGTGGCCACTGGAAGTCATTGCACGTCGCAACCATTACGTCTGACGTCACTTCATGTGAACAGCAAGAGAAAGCAGTGTCATGAAGAAGACAAAACGTACCACAGGTTTCCCGCCCAATATCTGAGATGTCATCAAGGATATTAAGTTTTTGGTTATTTTGGTAACATGATAGTGAAGTTCCTACACTTCCAGTGGTGGCTCGACAATGTACTTCTCCATAAGCGCATTTGTCACTTAAAGTAATGAAGCATTTTGCTGATCCAGGTGGAACCTTTACTGCGACATCCTTCTTGATAACTTCATATCTTATGTCCCCTAGCCTGAACCAGATTGCAGTGAATATGTATCTATCCTGGTCTACAGTATCAACATCATCTATGAATAGATTTACGCAGGGAGCTGTGTCTAAGCCTGTGACAGATGTCGTAAATCTTGAAGACTGCGTTGAGCTTTTGAACCCATCTATCACATGCATTCCATTGACGCAAAATGGCCGATTTTGCGATTCGAACCGAACTGTAAAATATAGGGTGCCTTGGGATGTATCATTAGTGGACCAAGGCAAATGGAATGGGACTACACCCTGACTACCTGCTTGCAGGGTCACCTGTTCGGTGAGACCGTTGCCTGCTACGTGAACTGGACATTCTGCAAGAATGATGGCGAAAGCTAACAGCGCCTGCAGGAGAGTTTCAACGATCAGCAGAGCTGAAGGGGGTCGACCTTTCCATGTTTTTCGAAATTTCGACTAGAGAATAACATAATGAAAACAAAATAGTGTTTAGAAGCATTCCTTTGAAGGTCTTTTTAGAGTATTGTTATAACATATGAAAATTCTTATTTGCAAGACACAAGGATATATATCAATCAGTTTTAGAAGCCTGAAAGTCTCAAAGTTTATTTTTTAATAAAAAAATTATTGGAAATGCGAGAGACAAAAAGAAATTTAATGTCAAAAAGGGGCAGCATACATGTATCGTGAACATTGATTTCCCTTTACCAGTTAGTTGCACACAACATTCACAGCAAAATGTCTTCACTATATCATCGATTTTAAATTTCAGGCTTTTATTGTTTACTTAATCATGAATTCTTCCTGATGAGAAGGAAATTAATTACTAATTAGATATTTACAATATCGTTATTTTTTATAGAGACAAATTTCTTTCATCAAAATCTGCTCGTGAGAATTGGATAACCTACCAAGAATTTCAATCCAGCGTTGCTAGAAGTTGCTCCCATGTAGGACAGGTGTTTTTTGTAGTAGACATCTTGATGACCAGTTGATGAAGGCTTTGATCTTAGGGTACTGAGTTAGAAATGTGTAAGTATAAACTGGTAAAAAGAAATGGTTCAGAAGAACATTAAAAAGCCCCAAATAAGTTAGCTATCAATTAAAGGGGAAATCCAACCCAAATAAAACTTGTTTTTATAAGGAAAAGAAAAATCAGACAAGTTGATAGGTGAAAGTTTGAACAATATTGGACAAACAACAAGAAAGTTATGAATTTTTAAAAGTTGTAAATATTGGTAATCACTATACCCATGAAGACTTCAAATTGGCCGCACTTGGGATGTCATAGTGATGTAAGGCAAGGACTACTCTTCCATGTACTCCAATACATATTATGGCTAAAATGTCATTTTCCCCAAAAGTTTTATTTCAAATTCTATTTTTCTTCCACGAGGACGTAAAACAATATACTACCTGGGTTATATTTAGATTACTGCCCCAGGGGAATGGATACTTGGGAGAAAACCACAAATCTCTGATAATAAAGTACATGGCCTATGGGAAAGTTGTCCTTGCCCTTTGTCATAATTTACTCACCCAGTTGCCAATTTGAAATGTACATAGTATTAGTGATCTCAATTTTAAAGCAGCTATAACTTTCTTATTGCTTGTCCGATTTCTTTCAAACTTTCACCATTCTGTCTAGTTTATTTTTCTCCTTCCCAACACAACATTTTATGGCCAAGGCTGGATTCCCCTTTAAATGAATGGAAGTGTGGATAATTTGACGTGCGTCATAAATGTCCAAGGTAGAGGAAATACAGCAAATAATTATTTAATGACAAATTTTATATGAAATCAAGGTCAAATGTGACTAAGTATATTAATAGATCTAGACCTGGTACATTTAAAAAAAAAACTTGTCTTTTTGAAACCATGAAATCTTAGCTGAAAAACCTATCTGATGATCACTACCACACACACACACACACGGCTCGTGTGGTTCAATGTGGTTTAATAGAGCATTGAACTGCCTTTATCTTTAAGCACGGTTTCTGCAATCTGCAACTTGAAAAGGGTTCTAACGTCGTAGTAAAACCCCTGCAAATATGTATATTATAAATATTAATCAAAATATACATTATACAAATTAAATGGGAACCAGTCCTCATCGGAAGAGTCTATACTTTCAATGCTCAGTATGATGTTTTACGAGTTTGCACAGTTTACATTTTATCCTGGTGGAGGTTTTAGTTGAGTTTTGTTCTAATGAATTACTACAGAAATATTACCTGTTTGACTCTGACGAAGCTCCATGAATGGCACGATCATTTCTTGTAGTGATCAGATTTGGAGGATTCTGTAATAGAAAATAAATAATGTAAGAATTTCACGAAGATTATATATCCAAAACCATCAGACCTGAAAAGAAAAGAGATATGATCAGAGAGTTGTCTAAATTTCAAGAAAAATGATTAAGATTACTTCATGAATTTGGATATATATCCCACATATACATTTATTAAGTTGAAAATAGTCTTTTTCATTATTGGATTTAATTACTTGTTACGAATACCAGTTAAACACAATCTCTTGTAAATTCAAATATGATTCCATTTAATAACACACGTAAGAACGTGATTCCAAGTTTCAAAATGATTTTAGTTATCCAAGCCTATACCGTAAACGAATGTGACCTGCCATCCCAAAGCCAATGTAAAGACATAGTGAATATTCTCTGTAAATAATCAAAATATAAATTTGTCTCCGAAGAGAAAAGATGAGCTTATCTGAATGAATATTTGTTATTTCACATACTGTCAAAATATGAATTAAGATAAAAATGCAAGGTTCAAAAGTTTCTTTTACACCACTTTTTACAGTTTGCTCTTACCAATATTGCACATTGTGCACAACTCATGTTAAAGTCAACCTCAAACATGTCAAACTTTAAAACTTGTTTTCTACATATTTTTTTGAAGTCTCATTGAATGAATTAGACGTGACATTAATAGTTGTATGAATAAACTTTAAGAAGTTAGATACCAATTTGAAGCCTAGAATATGCCTTATCAAGGTGAATAGAAATTTCAAACCCAATTTCGGCGGCTCATATTTGGTTTTGGCGTTGCTGGTCACATATTGATTCTAAAAAAATAACGATGACTCACTCTGGTTTGTCCAATCTCTTCAGTTAAGAGATGCAATCTCGACCGTGGGTCTTCTGAATTTTGGCCACTGGTCATGGAGTGTTTCTGTGTTCGGAGAATTGGTGGGTCAAATCCGCTGAATTGCCAATTCTGAGGTCCGAGCGAGACTGGACGGCTTGTATCATTGCTTCGGTTGTATTGTTTCCTAGCCATGCTGTTCTCTACTGTTTCAATGCCATCCTTGGTCAAACCATGTTCTGATTTGTCTCGAGATTTCGACTTGACACCAGACTCCAGATTGGCGCTATCCTTAGCCCTATGTGCCCTAGTGGATGGAGCCCTTAACGAGGGTTCAGTACATCCTTCCTCTCCTATGCCAGCTTGGATAAATGCATTGCTATCGTAGATATTGTGCATGCGTAGTTTGGATTGTTCTGTATTTGTTGCACGTGATTGCGTATTGTGGTCTACCATGTATGTCGTGAATTCTGATGTGATTGCAGTTTGATCGCCTTTATATTGTTGATCTTGTGTCGCTATTTGAGCACGGGCATCAGTACCCGGAATTCCTTCTATTTGTGTGGAATGATCCATGTTTGGCGGCGCCTGTTCTGAAGTCATGCCATCCTTATCCACAATGTGTGTCTCACACACTGGGTGATGCTCAGTATCTTGTAGGTGGCTTTTTTGTCTAGCGGCTTGAATTTGCGTCCATCCATCTTCAACTTGCGAGTCACGACGGCTTGTATCATTGGCTAGGTTGTATTGTTTCCTAGTCATGTTGTTCTGTACTGCGTCAATGTCATCCCGGGTCGAACCATTTTCAGATTTTTCAGGAGATTTCGACTTGGCATCAAGAAAAGGATAAAGCTCCTGATTGGCGCGATCATCAGCTTTATAAGCCCCAGTGGAGAAAGCCCTCAACGAGAGTTCAGCGCATCTTTCATCTTCGGTGTCAGCTTGGATGAATGTATTCCCGTTATAGATATTTTGCACTTGTAGTTTGGATTGTTTGGTATGTGTTGTCTTTAACCGCTTCTCGAGGTCCGTCATGGATGCCATTACACATTCTTCTTTCATGGCTGTCTGATGATCATTTTGGTTTTGTACTCGTGTCTCATCTTCAGCAATGTCGTGTATATTCAGGATTCCTTCTGTTAGCGTATAATGACCTGTGTTTGGCGACGTATGCATCAATGCCAAAACATCACTATCCTTCATGTGTGCCCCATGTACTAAAAGGTAATCGGATATGTGCTGATATCCTTCTTGTACAGCGGCTTGGAGTGGCGTCCATCCATCTTGATCTTGTTGATTAGCATTAGCATTGTTGAGAAGTAGGAGGTCTACCATATCAATGTTGCCATTGTAACATGCTGCATGGAGTGGAGATTTCCCGCATTCAGTCCCTTCGTTCACATTAAATCCCTTGGATACTAGGAATTTCACTACGTCGATATGGTCGTATTGTGTTGCGATGTAAAGTGGAGTCATACCTTCATAACTGACATAATTGGCTCCTTTAGCGAGCAGAAATTTAACAACTTCCAGACGGCCTTCAATGATTGCTGCATTCAGTGGTGTAAGCCCAATGTTGCCTGCCTTGTTTACATCAGAGCCTTGCTGAATGAGATACTCAATGATTTCGATGTTTCCGTTTCGGGCAGCAGCGTGAAGAACGATAATTCCTTCGTCATCTACCTCATTGACGTCAGCACCGTTGGATATCAATAATTTGACTACATCTAAATGACCGGCTTGTGCTGCAATATAGAGTGGGGTCATTCCTCCATACCTGTTCTGCTTGGCTCCTTTATCTATGAGATATTTGACAGCTTCTGGACGACCGTGTTGAATGGCAGCATTGAATGGTGTCCATCCCTTTGTATCAGCCTTGTTCACATCGGAGCCTTGTTGAATGAGATATTCCATGATCTTCATATCACCGCTGAAAACAGCTCCATTAAGAGGAATCATTCCATTATCATCTTCTTCATTCACATCAGCGCCATTGGAAACGAAGAATGTCACGATATCGGAATGACCTAATAGAGCTGCAGCATGAAGAGGGGTCACTCCATCATATCTGTTCTGCTTAGCTCCTTTATCTAAGAGATATTTGACAGCATCTAGACGACCGCAGTCAATCGCAGCATTGAATGGGGTCCCACCCTCTGAATCAGCCTTGTTCACATCAGACCCTTGTTGAATGAGATACTCCATGATCTTCATATTACCATTAATAGTAGCTCCAAACAATGGGATCCTCCCATTATCATTTCTTTCATTCACATCAGCGGGATCTGAAACGAAGAATTTTACGATATCTAAACGACCTAATTGGGCTGCAGTATAAAGTGGGGTCATTCCATCATATCTGTTCTGCTTGGCTCCTTTATCTATGAGATATTTCAGAGCTTCCAAATGGCCGTATTGAATGGCAGCATTGAATGGTGTTCCTCCTTCCTTGTCGGCCTTGTTTACATTAGAGCCTTGTTGAATGAGATATTCCATGATCATCATGTTACCGTTAATAGTAGCTCCATGAAGAGGAATCTTTCCATTATCATTATTTTCATTTACATCAGCGCCATTAGAAATGAAGTATTTCACGATATCTAAATGTCCTAACAGAGCTGCAACATAAAGTGGGGTCATTCCACCATATCCGTTCTGCTTGGCTTCTTTATCTATGAGATATTTCACAGCTTCCAAATGGCCATATTGAATGGCAGCATTGAATGGTGTTCCACCTTCCTTGTCGGCCTTTTTCACATTAGAGCCTTGTTGAATGAGATATTCCATGATCTTCGTGTTACCGTTAATAGCAGCTCCATGTAATGGAATCATCCCATTATCATTCTCATCATTCACATCAGCACCATTGGAAATGAGGTATTCCAGGATATCGAAATGACCAAATTGAGCTACAAAATAGAGTGGGGTCATTCCACCATACCTGTTCTGCTTGGCTCCATTATCTATGAGATATTTCACAGCTTCCAAATGGCCATATTGAATAGCAGCATTGAATGGTGTCCAACCATTTGAATCAGCTTTGTTCACATCAGACCCCTGTTGAATGAAATATTTCATGATCTTCAGGTCACCCTTAATAGCAGCTCCATGTAATGGGATTGTCCCATTATCATTTTCTTCACTAACATCACCCCCATTGGAAATGAGGTATTCCAGGATATCGAAATGACCAAATTGAGCTACAAAATAGAGTGGGGTCATTCCACCATACCTGTTCTGCTTGGCTCCATTATCTATGAGATAGATCACAGCTTCCAAATGGCCGTATTGAATGGCAGCATTGAATGGTGTTTCACCTTTCTTGTCGGCCTTGTTCACATTAGAGCCTTGTTGAATGAGATATTCCATGATCATCATATTACCGTTAATAGTAGCTCCATGAAGAGGAATCCTTCCATTATCATCTTCTTCATTTACATCAGCGCCATTAGAAATTAAGTATTTCACGATATCAAAATGACCTAATAAAGCTACAAAATAGAGTGGGGTCATTCCACCATACATGTTCTGCCTGGCTCCTATATCCATGAGATATTTGACAGCTTCTAGATGGCCATATTGAATAGCAGCATTGAATGGTGTCCAACCATTTGAATCAGCTTTGTTCACATCAGACCCCTGTTGAATGAAATATTTCATGATCTTCAGGTCACCCTTAATAGCAGCTCCATGTAATGGGATTGTCCCATTATCATTTTCTTCATTAACATCACCCCCATTGGAAATGAGGTATTCCAGGATATCGAAATGACCAAATTGAGCTACAAAATAGAGTGGGGTCATTCCACCATACCTGTTCTGCTTGGCTCCATTATCTATGAGATAGATCATAGCTTCCAAATGGCCGTATTGAATGGCAGCATTGAATGGTGTTCCACCTTCCTTGTCGGCCTTGTTCACATTAGAGCCTTGTTGAATGAGATATTCCATGATCATCATGTTACTGTTAATAGTAGCTCCATGAAGAGGAATCCTTCCATTATCATCTTCTTCATTTACATCAGCGCCATTAGAAATTAAGTATTTCACGATATCAAAATGACCTAATAAAGCTGCAGCATAAAGTGGGGTCATGCCATCATATCCGTTCTGCTTGGCTCCTTTATTTAAGAGATATTTCACAGCTCTTAGACGACCGTATTGAATGGAAGCAATAAATGGTGCCCAACCTTGTGTATCAGCCTTGTTCACATCAGACCCTTGTTGAATGAGATATTCCATGATCTCCACGTTACCATTGATAGCAGCTCCATGTAATGGGATCCTCCCATTATCGTCAATTTCATTCACATCAGATCCATTGGAAATGAAGAATACCACGATGTCTAAATGACCGAACTGAGCTGCAGCATAGAGTGGGGTCATTCCACCATACATGTTCTGCCTGGCTCCTATATCCATGAGATATTTGACAGCTTCTAGATGGCCATATTGAATAGCAGCATTGAATGGTGTCCAACCATTTGAATCAGCTTTGTTCACATCAGACCCCTGTTGAATGAAATATTTCATGATCTTCAGGTCACCCTTAATAGCAGCTCCATGTAATGGGATTGTCCCATTATCATTTTCTTCATTAACATCACCCCCATTGGAAATGAAGAATTCCACGATATCTAAATGACCCAATTCAGCTGCATCATATAGTGGGGTCGCTCCATCATATTTGTGCTGCTTGGCACCTTTATCCATGAGATATTTGGCAGCTACTAGATGACCGTATGCAATGGCAGCATTGAATGATGTCCAACCTTGCTTATCAGCCTTGTTGACATTGACCCCTTCTGCAATAAGACTTTTCAAGATGCAGATATGCCCATTTACTGCTGCTCTGTGAAGAGGTGTTTGACCCATTTCACATTGGACACTAGGATCCGCTCCGTGCAGAATGAGGCAATCCACAATATCAGCATGCCCTTCTCTAGCTGCCACATGAAGAGGCTGAAGTCCACCCTTGCTTGGTGACTCTATGTTCGCTCCTTGTGAAATAAGATACTCAACCTTTTTTAGATTACCTACTAAGGCTGCCTTGTACATGAGAGTATATCCTTCATCATCCACCTTGTCTATATCAGGATTGAGCGCCGGATTGAGTGGTAATTCGTGTGCAGGTCCATTCCCATCACTAGAGAATGTTTCATCGAGCAGTGTTTTGTATGCTTTATCCCAATCTTCCCAAGCACCATTAATGTCGGTGTCTAAGATCTTAGTGATATCAAATGGTTGCAACTTGCATTCCTTTTGTTGGGCACACATGTCATCTGATGGACAAGAGTTGCAGGTTGCGACAGATGTCGGTTTTTCTTTAATGGAAACCACAGACCTATTTTTTGATGACATCTGCTGTTGAGGTGAGATGAAGGAGGTGTCCGTTGCACCCGTTCTGCAAGAAACAGATATTGTTCTCGGTATGGTTCATATGAGGTAATTGTAGAACTCCTTTAAATTATAATTGAACGTATTGTTCTTCAATGTCACTTTGAACATTTTAGTAACATACAGGCGTCCCCCAAATATGTCCCTCTGGCACAGGTGTGAATTAACCAAAAAATATGTTAGCATTCTCAACTAAATGTACATGAAGGTCATTTCATATTCTACCTCCTATGGAAATGTAATTGGTCTCGCTTTTAAGCGGTTTTGAAAGCACGTAACTTTGTTAACCAAAAGCTTCAGTCTTTGTATTTTGGTTGTTCCGCTGAACTGCGTTGGGTCCACTCACCATACATAGACTGAAGTGGTTGGGGGTCCGTGGCTACAGACAACGTATAGTGAACTAGCATTTTATAGATCGCGATTTAAAACTGTTTTTTGACCGAAATTTAATGATTCAGGGAAATACAAATAATTTAAGTAATTGCATACCTTGGACCGGATTTATTGATAAAAAAATTCACTGGATGATTGAGAAATTTTCTCAGAAAATTGAAAATGGTTTTCACTGTAACTTTTGTATATCAATAGACAAATCGATTCACACCCGACCATGAAAAGAAAACAAAATTAAGTCATCAGGAACCATACAAAATTTGAAATTTGTGCATTTCATATAACATAACACATGGGACAGCTGCTCGTTTATGACGTCACAAATCCAAAACTTTGAATTCTAATAACTTTCTTACTCTTTAACGGATTTTCCTCAAACCTTCACCAATATTTTTTACTATTTTTTCTGCTATTTTTACAAGAAAGTTTTCTTCAGGGTGAACTTCCCCTTTAACCTTGGTCATGTGAACTGAAACCGGGGAGAGTAAGCAATGGTGCAAGATTCCATTATGTCCAAGTTTCATGAAATAAAACAAAAATGAATTTTAAGTCTAAATGAAATAAAACAAAATCAAATCCAAGTTAGGATGATATTCAAAAGTTTTAGCTTTGATTAAGATTTCAATGCTGACGACGCCGTCGCCGCAGTGGGAAAAGCGGCGAATATAATTTCGCTCTGCGGTGCAGACGGGATAAAAACGGAACGAGAGTCTCAGAATTTGACCTTCCTTTACGACATAAAGTATGATAATAATGATTAAACTTTCTTGTTTCGGCAAATAATGAAATTGCCAAGAGTCCTCTATCTTATCGTCCATCAACTCAAAATATGAAGAGTAACGAACAATAATTCCATAATGGCGGTCCTTTTTGAATTTATGAGAATTGAATGGCATATAATTAGGCAAAATAATTAATAAACGACCGGCTTTATAAAAAAAAAACAGTTAAGTCCCAAAGGAATGTTGGAGGATCAACATACTGTATGAACTTTATAAGATAAATAACTGGTGTAATAAATATAACCTTTTACAATTTTGGTGTAGGCTTTATTCGAAAGCGACGTACATGGCGATGAGGACATTACGATCCTCAGCTATATTCTGTGCTTCTGCTGTTGTTAGTATGTAATTTGATGGACTGGTTTGATTTGATTGATTTTCCTTGCTTAATTATACAAGTTCAAACAATAAAATATTTACCATAGTCGTTTTCTTGCCTTCCCTTTTCCCATTATTTTATGTACTATTTGTGTTTCCCCTTCCATTCAGTATAATAATGATGATTTTCCAAAAAGGAAGATAGTAGTTGAAAAAAATGGTTTAATTGGAAACCGATATTAATAAATTTCCTACAATGCGGCCTTTACCTATCAATTATCCACATGTCTATCATTTCCATTACAAATAAATGAACTGATGTATTTGGATAATTATAAATAGAACAAAACTTACAGTTTTGGATCTTGAATTCCCCCAGTACAATCATCGTCTAAAAGAAAGCTCTCCTTGCTTCTAGCATGCTCTGTCTTGTGTTCCATCGGCCGAAACCCTGTTGTGTGCTAATGAAAAAAAAAATAAGATGAATATTTTGGTTATTTTTTGGTAACATACATCGGATTTTGTTCTAAGAATAAAATACTCAAAAATCTTAATTTTACCTAATCACGATTTGGTCATAATTATATGTAGTGAGATACAAATCTAATATACCAAATCAAACACAATTGATAAATATTATTAATAATATTCATAAGTAATCATGAAGCCATCAGAGAGAAAAAAAGCAAATAAAAACAAACAGAAAGGACACAAACAATGATATAACGGAAAATTATTGCCATGACACGGACATGTTCTTGGAGATTTGGTCATGATGATGATGAAGACTCGTCAATTTTGCAGCGGAAACAAAATCTATAGGCCTCTCTGGATTAAAGGCCAAATCTACCATAGCACTAAAATTATATACAAATTTATAGAAAAGGCGTCTTTGACAATATCATGACCATGATAACATTACACTTGCAAAAACATGTAAATGAAAAGGCCCGTTACGCTCCACGAAGGAGCGAGGTATCCGAGCCGAAGGGTGCGGGACCGGGGGTGGGGGCTTAGCAGGAGAACTTCAACCAGTCCCTATTTTAGAGCTTGACACAAATCTAGAATTAGCGTTTTGAAATACAATCATTTGTCAATTTAAGTAGTACATAACGCTGAATGAAAAAAATTAAATTCAACAGAAACAATAACAAATTAAAATATTATTTTAACCATCAACGCTGAGTAGGGCAATCCCTCCGTCTTTTTAATGATCATTTCTTTGTAATTGTAAATGTATATATATATATCGTTGTTATAATTTTGAATTGACGTGAAAAAGTTATCCGCTTTGATTTTCTTTCTCACATCTGGAATGTTTCGGGAAAAAATATTCAGGGGCATCTATTGAGACTATACAACAAATAAGACGAATCTTAACAATCACTTGACGAACCCTTATCTTTGTAATGAGACGTTTTGTTAAATAAATTCTTATGCACCTCTCATATGTGAAAAGCTAGTTTTTGCTTAACATAAATGCTCCCATTTTAAGGATGGGGGTGGTAAATGTTCTATCCATCCTTATGATACAATTCATGATACGCAAATTTGAATATTTTTGCGTAAAACCACTGCACATGAATGGACTTTTTTCTAATTTAAACAACTGCACATCCAGGAAGTGAGTGAGTGAAAAAGAAGGGGGGGGGGGCAGTGAGTACAACAACAAGAAGAATCTCTTCTTAAGTCTTACCCTATCTCACTCCCTTGCATGCAACATGTATTCACGTTATCCTCACTCCCATGGACACACTGCTGAGCTCCACAGCATAAAGTTATAATGCTACACTATATTTACAATTCTTGCTCACTCATGCGTTTAATCTCAATTGAATAACTCATGCAACCATAAATTTATCCCAAGGGCGATTCCACACTAGAACTTGAAAAATATCATAAATTTCAACATGCTTTCAATAAGTCATAAGTAGTGTAATATTTTACTATGATACCTAAATTTTATGAAAATTATGAGTTTTAACCAAAAGTGAAGACAGATATAGTTTTTTGGGGGGAGAACAATGGAATTTTAAATTTTCAATAATTTTGCTCATTGAATAGTCAAGTACAAATTCCACCTGAAACAATTATTTGCAAAGCAAGAGAAGATTGAAAATATTGCAGGTCAATAGAATAATATATCATTGATGGTTCCAAATAATATCTACAACATTTTCATGATCCATAATAGGGGCAGCCTGATTTTTCCGAACCTATTTTTGGCAATGTCCCGTACGACACATGATAATGCAAAAGTTTTTTCCTACAAATTTATTTTTGATGATGCAATTTCATAAAATGAGTTTCTCGTTGTTTGACCCATGGGTGATCGATTTATCCCATAAGGATCTAATTACTGCCCTTCATTTTTCAATTATTGTCCTATTAAAAAATGTCCCGTACGACACACGCTGTGTCGTACGGGACATGTCCCGTACGACACACAATATAATAATGCATTTAATTGCAGGATTTGGATTCAGAAACCATAAATAGTAGGCATATTTAAATTCATTTAATTGATTTAACATAAAGTGAACTGAAAAAGTAC
The DNA here is from genome assembly GCF_018143015.1 of Lytechinus variegatus. Taxonomy (NCBI): domain Eukaryota; kingdom Metazoa; phylum Echinodermata; class Echinoidea; order Temnopleuroida; family Toxopneustidae; genus Lytechinus; species Lytechinus variegatus. Next base: position 19,314,837 of record NC_054743.1, on the reverse strand, counting down.
TTTGTTTATCTCCACAGAATATGAAATAGGTGATTCTAAACATTTTAATTGATTTCATGTAGGCTTATTCTTTTGTGAATCCCTTCAGCTAAACTGGTGATTTTCACTGATCAGAGCAGGTTAATTTCTTTTCATTGAGCATGAAAAGAAAACTTATAATTATTTCAACCTAGCCTGGAAGATGACTCCCTCTTGCATGCTAATGTGGAATTATTATAAGATGTAAAAAAATACATATCAATCATCATGATCATCTATTTGGACTTCCCTTGATGATCACTATTTTTTATATACAGTATTGAAACTCCTTACTTTTTTCAAGTTGTAAAAAAAATCTGGAAAATAAGACAAACCATATGGTTTCATGAAATGCAGATGGGTTTGAAAAAGTAGAACCGCATTTCTTTAGAAAAAAAAATTGTGACCAAAAAAGCAAAAAAGTGACAGTTGTGACATATATCATGTAGATATACATTTTATATAAAAAATCATAACATCATCATTTTAGCCCCATAATTTATACAAAGTTTCATTCATTTATTGTTTAAATAGTGTTTGGAAATCATCAATTAGTTCCCTAAAATATAACTTCACACAAAACCTGAAGTTTTTCAGCTCGTAAAAATGCTGTGAACACTTGTACATTTCCCATCATGAAAAAAATTATAACATATTGCTCCCAATTGTATATATTGAGGTTACTTAATTGTATTGTCCTGAATGACTGCTTATTAAAAGATTATTCATAAAAAACAATAATTTAGGGGTAATGCTCCTTCTGATTGATAAAAAGTTCATGTTTATTTATTAAGGCTGCCCAGTACAACACGCGATTCCTGTACGACACACAAGTGTCCTGTACGACACACAATTGTCCCGTACGACACATTATTTGTTTATGATATATTGACAGAAATATTCACCTAATAGCGGTTTCTAACCTAATGAATGTCTTAGTTTGATGGGATTATCATTATCATCAGCCAAATAATGTGATTGAAGAAGTCAAAGTGACATAAAGTAAGAAAGTTTGGCTTTAATTTAAGATGTCCCGTACGACGTACAAGGGGATTCATCCCGGATTTACACAGTAATATCTCATTTAAGAATATTCGCGATGTCGTGAAAAAACTTTTGAATCGTGCTGGATTGAAATAGAAATAGGAGTCGTCTATCTAACAAACAAAAATTCAGATTTGCGAGATGAACTTGATGAAACATTATACCAGATAGAGAGTGATGACAAGGAATATATTATTGGTGGTGACTTCAATATAGATGTATTTGATCCAAAATATAAAGAAAAGTTAAACGAGTTTTGTTATGATCACATTTATTACAACTTGTATAAAAACCCACTATGTTAACAGAAAATTCTAGTTCATGCATTTACCTTATTTTTTCATCAGATCCAGAAAAGGTTAACATGGTTAATAAATTAGAAGTTATACCGATTGGCCTAAGTGATCTCTCGATGTTAATATTGAAAAGTTTATAGTCAAATGTCGTGGAATACAGTGGTTCAGATCGTATTTTGAAGAGAGAGCACAAGTAAATTAAAGGGATAATAGTATATCTTCACTTTCCACGGTTACCATTTTATTACCACAAGGCTCAATATTAGGGTCACTAAAGTTTGTAATTTAATCAATAGTCTTCCAGTGGCTTTAACTGATCTCGAATGCAAGGTACATATGTAAACTGATGATACCGTCTTGCTTTTTATAGCAAAAGAATGTTGATGAATTACAAAATGATATGCAAGTTAGTATGAAGGTAGCAGAAAATGGTTTACCAGTATTATAAGCTGACACTGAACCTAAGGAATGCAAAATTTATGTTACTATACAGTGCGTATCAAAAAAAAGTTTACACTTTGAAAAAGCCCTGGGAATTAAAAAATATACAGCATGTGGGTAATTTTTTTCACATATAATCTCGGGTTTAGGTCTCATCTTTCCAATGAAATTAAAAGTTTTGACAGAATGTTACACTCGAGTGAGCATTGTCCATTTTTGTAAAGCTCGCAGAAATCTGTTTTCGGAGAAATGCTTGCTTTCACGCTGTGTCAAGGGGAAAGGGTGAAATCAAACTTATCCTGCACAACATTTCTCATACTATTCCTTTGCTCTTTTAGTCAGTTGAAATAAAACGGATGCATTCAAGCATTTAGTAATAATTTTGCCACCCAAATTGAAATTTCAACACTTAGTAAGCTCAAACTTTACACTTTTTGCCCCAGCTGGATCTGAGGACATAACTGAATCTGAACAAAAGTTTATATCAGACATCTCCAGCATTTTTCACCAAAATTTTATCATTTAAAGTACGTTTACATTTCATTTTTCAATTGGTAATTGTATCTAATGATCAAGAAAATGGAAATTGAGCCTAAGCTATTTCATGTAAATCACAGTCCAGTGTTAAGCAAATATCATCACGATGGCTTCAGTGTGTGGGGAAGTGGGATGGGGCGCAATCCACTCTCCGAAGTGTTTTGGGCAAGGAAACAAGTTAAAAAGGGTAAAACATATCTTCAAATCAATGTTACGAGCTAAATTCCACTTTTTTATGATTAAGGTCTACCTTATTCGTAGAACTATTTCAAAGTTCTGCGCAAATCATTTTTCACTATCTTTTCAAAAGTGAGAGGTGCTCACTCAAGCGGAAAAATACAGTTATATCGTCATTTGCTTAAATTGATCTGTACCAATGTTAGAATGTGGAAAAATCTTCAGAATATTGCAGATATTTGATTTTACAGGATTTTTCTAAGTGTAAACTTTTTTTGATACGCACTGTATAGGCACTCGACAGAAACTTAAATAATTCTCTAATTTGCATTTAATGCTCTCCGATCAGCACATAAAGAGAGTGAAGAAAATTGGTGTCATGTTTGATGAACAATTAGTATGGAACGAGCACATCGATTACACAGCCAGTAAAGTATCTCAAACAATAGGGCTTTTAAGACGATGTCTCTTCTAGATTATTGTGATGTTACATGGTTAAATGCCTTATAAAAAAATCTCGATAGATTAGTAAAGTTACACAGTTGAATGGCTAGAATGATTCTGGGAGCAGTTCCACGAACTCAGATGATATGTTTAGAGAACTACAGTGGTAAGAACTGCCCATTCGATGGAATCAACATAGAATGATCCAAGTATATGAATGCCTGAATAATCTTGCACCTGATTATCTGAAATGTATGTTTTCCAGGCCGAGTCCTGAAATTGAAACACGATTTCGCATGAAGAGTTTCTCAGTATATGAGTAATATCATTGTGCGGACAGTTGGACATCAATAGGTCCATGGTGGAACAATACTTATACAGTTATGTATGTACGTGAATATTTAATTGTGCTATTATGTAAACATTACAGATTCAATTATTATAACAAACTGTATGTTATGTGGACAGAGCCGTTGTGGAAAGCAGTTATGAAACTAACAATAGTACCCCGTATAAATAAAACTACAAATAAATTAATAGATGAACAAATGAATGATTAAATAAATAAAGTAAATAAATAAAAATCTAACAGCAACCGCCCGAACTGAAATCGATCGCCCGTCAATGTCTTCAGTTATATCTGCACTTTAGAACTTTCATTCCCCGCAAAACGAGTTATGCACTCAGACAAGTACTATACTGCTGGTTTATTGCATCCAATGAAATGAGAAAAATAAAACTCCAGTAATGGCCATTATTAGAACCCACGTTTTCACTCATTAATGAAAATGAGGTCATAAATCTTTTCAACTTGATATTCATATGTTCCCGTGATATTCTTCTTAAGATACCCTATGCTGCTTTCACACCAGGGCACAGTCGCAGAGACGGTAGTCAGCTACCGATGAAATCATTTCATCGTACTCAGCAACCGATCGTTTTGATAAAAAGTGATCGGTCGTTGAGTACAATCGGAGACGTACTTCAGCGACCGATCGCGACCAATGCAAGCTTGGTGTGAAAGCATATCGTACTCGGTGACTGATCGAAATTCCCTATTCATCCTCTTTGACGTTGTTGTTGTTATTTTGAAAAGGCAAACTAGTCAGTTTTGACTATTGTTACCTTGTAAATTTGCTTTCCTTTTTTTCCCAAAACAGAATAATTTCTTTCAAATCTTAGAAAAGTAAAGGAAAGAGAGGAATGAAAAGTTCTTAGGAAATCGTGCAAGACTACCCTTCCTGTCCTGTATGTTATCTTGCAAGGCCACCCGGCGAGGTGCATTTCGAGGGCGTCTCAAATGGATTACGTCAGTGCAATAGTGTAAAATATGCGCAGATCATGATACCATGGACCTATAGGCACGATAGGTTCATGGTGATACGCACAAATTTACAGCGACCGATCACTCTGGGCCTAACCAAATTTTAACGGCAGTGTGAAAGCACATCTGTCCGACCGTACCTTGATGTGAAAGCAGTATTAGCCAATGATGTAAACGGCAGATCTAATACTGATTACTTTTGACACTAGTTTTTCGCATAAACATGAACAAAATGTGAGAGATTAAACTTGTGTCATATATTCACATAAGACCACACTAGCATACAGACACACAACACAGCGGTAAGTAACAACCACAACTCCCACAAAAACCTACTATACGGTTTTTTAGAATGAGTAAACGTAATAAAAAAATTTCTGCAAATTAATTAAATTTTCGTATGCTCACCTGATTATCATCCCGAAGTGATGTTTCTGGATTCACCTCCTCCCCATCAGTATTTACTCCCATGGTGAAATCAACCTGTAAAATAATTATAGAGTTAGTAATGAAAAGGAAGCTCGGCAAAACTTCTTTAAGTTTATTAAGAGTGTAGCAGTTCAAGTAGTTGATATAAAGACTTTGAAAAAAATATATACATGTACATCTCTTTCTGTAGTGATAATGTGTTGTTTTTGCTTGTATTAGGCGTTCATTCGTGGAGAATGTTTACGTTATAACGCATTTTCATATAATAATTCTTATTTTATATATCATATCAAAGGGAAAACATTTTCTTGGTTTAAAAATTTTCACAATTGTTCTTTCCGTAGTGTGTTTTTTTTCTTATTTTTAATTATTTGGAGGAGGCAATCTCTTATTCACTAAACCCGGTAGTAAAACCACAGACACCTTTTTGCCAGACAGGCACAAGTTGCACACTTTGTCTATCAGCTATGATAATTTCTATCTAGGTAACTCTGGCATCCGATACCGGTTTACTAATAGGTTGAATCTTGAGAATCTACGCAGTTCTGGAAGACTTAATTGTCTCAAACGAATAACAGAAAGCAAAATTTATGAGCTATTTTTTTCTTGCGGTGCAAAAAAAAAGAGATGAATACAAAATCACTGTCGGTGAATAGAGCAAGATGGCCAGATAAATTAATCCTGTACCGTTTGTTTGATGCTTCGATTCATGTATTAGAAAAATACATTTCATGTTTAAAAGTTTGAGAATGATTTGTAGAAAAACAATTCACATATGATCAACAGAGTAAGTCATATGAACATTATGAAGTTCCAAATTAGAAGTTAGAAATTTTTTTTGTCTAAGTATTTTTTTTTCTTTGTCATCTAATTTGTAACATTCTCTTTATAAACACATCAGATTTATCAGATTCAAGGAACGGAAGAAAAAACATACATTTCTCAAAGTAAAATTACAGAGCTGACTACACGATTGTCATTGGTGTGATCAAAATCACATTTGCATCACAAATGACTATGTAGGTTTTTTTTAATATATCGTGCTATTTTGCTATTCGCTATTATGTTAATAGTACATTGTCTTAGATAATTCTCATTGCTTGCTGTAAAAAATTGAAAAAATAAGTTTGATATTAATTTCCTGTACTTACTTTTCATCGATCAGACATACATGTATTCAGAAATATCGTCTCTCCACAATAATTCAGCGTTGTACTTCTTGTTGATAATTAATATTCTAGTCTCGTTCGTTTCTTAAGTTGAATTTTCAAAAGAAGCGTGATAACAGAAAAATATGAAAACATTCAATTTGGGAAGCGGAGACGGCAATCATGCCAGTATCACCGAGTCCTGAAAAAAGTCGTTCCGCCTTGGCGCCAGATCAACATATTGAAAAAAAAAATTTATCACAGTACATTCTGTACGATTTAGGAAATTTTCAAGGCAACGCCTCTTAAGTCACTTGACTTTTAAGATTGCATCATTTCGCAATCATATTGTTCCCCGGGGTTTTTCATACCACTGGGATGTAATATCACATGACTGAATAATCATTTGGGCAATTCAGTTTATGATAATATTCGATAGCTGGGCCACGTAGCATCAAGCTTAGCAATTGATCGTGGGATTTGTTTACGATGAATATTGGGTAATAATCAATGTAATCAATTGTAGAAATGAGCTCCAGAATCAATCGATAAACTTTATGTTACTGGTCCCCGGTGTTTGTATTCCATGAGCATGGTGAAGCTCTTTGAAACGATCGGTACTTATGCTCTGGACCAATCTGAAAGCTTTACCCAATCTCATATATTCTTTTCGCTTACCATTTATCGTAAATCTTATCAATGTCAATATTTGTTAGATCATTTTTATTTAATCTTATGATTGCCATAACATGTGCCAATAAACCACAATAAATTCTACCATTCTATTCATTTTCATTTTTTTCATATGAAAGGTTCCCTCCCTAAAGCCAATAAGCAATGTCCAAACACGATGGGGTTTTATTACTCGATGAAGAAACAATGGTCATAAAGGTGTGAAAGATCAAGCATGGTGGGTGAGCTTGTGGAGATCATAATTTAACACCAACATAAAACATAAAAGAACATATCCATGAAAAATGAAAACAAAATGTTCTAAATCAGTCCATTATACCCTTTCATACGTGCCTTATATCCTGTTTTGGTTACGGAGTTTGAATTCTGTTGTAAGAAATATATCTTTTGTCACCCTGAAAAAAATTCAATTTTAGAAATAACAGAAAATTTAATGAAAATTATTGCCGAAGATTTGATAATAATCCATCAAAGAATGAAGAATTTTAAAGATTGTTTTGTGTCGTCATATGCGAACATCATTCCTACATATCGTATGGTAAAGCATCAATGAAGTGTCATTTTCTGAGAAAATTTACATTGTTGGTTACTGTCCCTTTGCATATAAATAGACCCGATCATGATCACACCCGATCATTAAAGGGAAAACACAAATAAGTCATCAGGAATTTTTTTTAGATGAAATTCATGCATTTTATGTTGCATAAAACATGGGGCAGCTGCTCGTTTATGATGTCGCAAATCCAAACTTTACAATTCTAATAACGCTCTTAATCTTTAATGGATTTTTCTCAAACCTTCACCAATATTTTTTTCCTGCAATTTTAAAAACAAACTTTTCTTCAGGGTGAACTTCCCCGTTAAATGCAGGGTGTTTTGCTTCATTTTTGTAGGGTTTTTTTTTTTACTCCACGAAGTGCATGCATAATATATATGGATGTATTATATCATGTACTTTATTATTACAAAGTTAAAGTTCTCTAACTGAAATTACTAAAATGAGAAGTGTTCCAAAATAAAAGTATCATACATTTTGATGTAAAGAATTCGTAAAGAACACTTAGTCATGTTTAATGTATTTTATACTATTCAATATTCATCATGTACATAACTACGAGATGCGTGTAAGTTATCTCTATTTACGACTGATCATGATAAGCTTGATATCTTCTGTTTGTCATATTTTTTTGATATCTTTAGAATATGTTTACGCTATTGCAGTGAGGTGTATTTCATCGAAGTTGTTTCATTTGTTTATCAAGAAGGTCTATCATCGAGCCATAAGAGCAAGCTTCAAGATATTTATGGTTATGGTATAGGCCTAGTGCTCTCTGAAGGTACGTAACACATAGTATGAAGATATGTCAGTGCTCTTTGGATCAAATTTATGACAATGTGTGTTTGCTTTAACTCACATGTTATATCTAATGTTTACTTAGCTGTAAATGATTGACGCCTTGAGCAAAGTGATCTACACAAGTCTATCGACCTTTCGAAATTACCCCTCCCCATCCCTATTTCTATATTCCCTGCATGGATGTACTACTAACAATAAAACCTTTCTAGTCTCTGTTTCAGTCCCTGTTTTCATGGAGCTACTTTCTCTTATTCACCAACTGTGTTCCTAGTATTTCCAGACATCATAATTATCCTCGTTAGTATTGATGTCTTATGATTAATATTATATTTATCAATCTCGAATTGACATTGAAATAGTACAAATAAAAACAAATCATAGTTTCATTAAGAATGATCGGTTGAAAAACAAGACGTCGAGCCATACATAAAATAAACCATTCAAATTGTAAGACATACCGTAAAGGGTAGACTCACTGACAGTGTTCTTTTCAGAATACATATACGTAACTATAAATTTATTTCAATATGACCGAAATTTAAATTGTTTGGACTTATTTCATTTCAATAGCACTAGCCCTCACATGAAGGTAGTCTTATCTATTTGAATATGACCTGTTATGTAGATTGTCAAATGATATGATTGAGATCAAATGAATCATAAAAATCAGATATCACCAGCAAGTCACAAATATTTCTGTTTTCTAGTAAACATGATATTCAATTTTATGGAAAAACCTCCTAGTTCATGTAGTCCATAATGCGAGTACTCCTGAAAATGAATCTATTTTTGAAAAATGGAATTTGGATGGGGGAATGACGAGGAGTCTAACGAAAGATATTGAGTTGGAAATGAAACGGGATAGATGAGAAAGGAGAGGGAAACATACGCAGTGGCGTAACAAGGATTTTTTTTCCTGGGGGCACTGGGGGTCCTTGCTTTTCAGGGGGGGGCACCGGCCATTTTTTCCGGTGTGTGTATGTGTCACAAGGGCGGATCCGACTTTCGCCAATAGGGAACGGGGCCGAAATTATCTTCACCAAGATATATAATTTCCCCGATCAGTCACATATTAGTTTTATTCTTATAAAACAAAATAAACATGAAATAATTTCATAAGCCATATGAAAAAGTGTGAGCGCGAATCGCGGGCGATTTTTTAATTTTTAATTTTTTATTTTTATGTATTTTTTCCTGAAAATGTAATACTCTGGGCAATGTTATGTGTAATCCTGAACAAGATTCGTATGTAACTAGATGGTTACTGCGAACGCCAAGCACGAGCAGAAATTTGTATTAACTGTTCTAGCATTATCAAAAGGGAACTGTTAAGGACTGCTTACAGTTAAATATATTTCAATAATGCGAGCGCGAAGCGCGAGCAAATTCTTTTGACATTCCTACCTGAAGAATGGTCATTCTAAGCACTTTTTGTATTAAAAATTTGATAGGTATGTAACTTAAACAATTGATGTGAGCGCGAAGCGAGAGAGGAAGAAAATTGAAATTTTAGACCTAAAAGCAGGACATTCTATTCATATTTTGTAAATCATAAATAGGATATACTTCATTGGGTATCAGTAATAATGCGATCGTGAAGCGTGAGCAAACAACTATTAATATTTTGATGTGAAACTGGATAATTTAAGTCCGTTTTAAATAAAGAACATGGAGGCTATCGCGCATGTTTTAGATTTAGACCTAGAATCTGGGCATTCTGAATACATTTGTTTAATGGAACATTGTGTAATACACGTAGACAATATGACCTTGGCACATCAAACAATGCATGTGTCTACGCAGCGTGAGCTTAAAATGCTGATATGTAGACCCCCAAAACGAACATTTTACAGAGCACTTAAATTTGTAAATGAACAAAAATAATGAATGCTCGATGTCCGAGCAAAAATATGTTTTGTATATTGAACTTCAATACTTGCTACATATCAGCCTTGAGAAAAATATGAATCTCATCGAACAGGCATTCTGAATACATTTTTTTGGCAATTCTGGCGCGAAGCGCAAGCGAAAATTTATATAGTAACATGACAGATTTTTTTTTTGCAAATCTTTCCCTCACATTATTTCATTCACTAGTTTTCCTCCTTATTTTCCTCTTCTTCTTTTTTCTTCTGTCTTTCTTCTTCTTTCTCCTTTTTTTTCGCTCTGCCAATTTTTTTATGGGGGGGCACCTGGGGGGCACACCAAATCTCAGGGGGGGGGGTGGCACGTGCCCCCCAGCCCCCCCCCCCCGTAGCTACGCCACTGAACATACACGCACGCATACGCACACATACCAACTGCCGCGGAGAGCAGCCACTTTTACTGGGACAGTCATGACACCCCGTCTAATTTACTCATCGCTGCTGAGACTCCTCAACTTAACTTAACTTCCGCTTCAAGCCGCACATATTCTGGTTCACAGTCCTATAAAATCTTCTCATCAACTTCTCTTCATTCTATCATCTAGACCTTATACTCCTACCTTATGTTTACCATCCTGCAAACTTTCATAGATCATAAGAAATTTGATATTATTTTATCAATGTATTAACTATTTCATCCTTTATTCATTAAAATCGAATTTCTCATCTTCGTCTTTAAACATGTTAAATGTACAACACTACACAACGCTGTTTCCCGTGTGAATCGCGCAGTAGTTGTTTGAACATTTTAAACAAGTGTTTAAAATCTTAAACAACATCGCTAAAATCCAAATATTCAATTGACAAATAAGCATGATTGTTAAAGATTTCAAACACTTGTTTGAACTGTTTAAACAACAACTGTACGATTCACGTAGTAAACAGCGTTGTTTAAATTATTTTTTAACAGTGTAGAACATATGATATTTTATGTATGTAGGGGTCTTGTATTCTTCCAAATATGGATCATCGTAATTGAATGCATTTCAGATGAAACATAAATTTAAGGGAAGGCGGGAAAGACTCAATTAAAAAAAATCAACCCTCCCACCTCCCACCCCCTCCCCCTCACATACATACACAATTCACTCCCCCAGCTAGGTAGAGACGTTTATCATTCTCTCTCTCTCTCACACACACACACACACACACACACACACCCACTGTAACGCTCGCATTCAGTTTCTCTCTCTAATATCTCTCTCGCTATTTTTACTTCTTCCAGTACCCCAAAAGTTAACTGGAGCAACAGCATTGATCAGGTTTCTAGGGTAACTAATAAAGTTATTAACTTTAACTAATCTCTCTCGCTATTTTTACTTCTTCCAGTACCCCAAAAGTTAACTGGAGCAACAGCATTGATCAGGCTTCTAGGGTAACTAATAAAGTCCCCATAAAGTCCGAAAAAGGGACTCCCTCTTGGTCATCTCGTTCTTGAAAAGAAAAAAAATGTATATATTTTTTATTTGTTATCCATTTTCTTCTTTGTAACCGAACCTTATCATGCTAGTAGGGACGTGTGGCTTTGCACACTATCACACTCACTAGTTCTCCGCCTTTTTAAAAATCATTTTTTCAATCTCACTATCTCTCTCTTTTAAATCTCCCTCATGTCAAGCTTTTTCAGTAGTTTCCTCGCATAATCATAAACATATTTACTACCTGAGACAATCGGGTTAAATAAATAGTTGCAATGTTCAGGTTTGTCTCCAAATTCTATTACATACATTAAAGATGCATGATCGTGAGGAAAAGGTGTGCGTCTTGATGTTGTCGACTGATATTTAAAGGACAAGTCCACCCCAACAAAAGCTGATTTGAATAAAAAGAGAGAAATTCAACAAGAATAACACTGAAAATTTCATCAAACTCGGATGCAAAATAAGAAAGTTATGACATTTTAAAGTTTCGCTTCATTTAAAAAAAAAAGTTATATGCACATCTCGGTCGGTATGCAAATGTGGGAACTGATGACATCACTCACTCACTATTTCTTTGTATTTTATTATATGAAATATGAAATATTTTGATTTTCATTGTCATGTGAAGCGAAGTTTCATTCCTCCCTGAACACGTGGAGTTTCATTATTTTAACATTTTGTGTTTCAGGCATGAGGTCATAATCATCAAATTCGTAAAAATTGAAATATTGTATAATTCAAAAAAAAAATAATGAGTGAGTGACATCATCGTCTCTCTCATTTGGATGTAACTGGCTCGTTCTATAACTATTTCGTTAGAAATAATCGAAACTTTGAAATGTCGTAACTTTTGTTATTTTACATCCGATTTTGTTGAAATTTTCAGCATTGTGCTTGTATGACATTTCTCTATTCAAATCAACATTTTTCTGAGATGGACTTGACCTTTAAACGGACATTTTTTTTCACTATCAAAGCCCAACAACACCACGCTTGGCCATTTCAACATACATGTAGAACTCGCCAATATGAAAACCACTTTAAATGAGTATCATTCATGGTCTAGTTATCATAAGCTGAGATATTTTAAGCCAACCATTATTCGTTATCCAATGATGCATTGAAGTCTTACATGTTCAACAAACAATAATACCTTGGTAAATAAAATCAAACAATACAAGAAAAGGAATTTTTCTTTACCTATTCATAGATTTAAGCGTATTAGGAATTTTCATGATACCGCGTCATCTTTTAAAAAGAAATGTTAAAATGTGTTGACTTAACGTTTGGATACATATTTTAATGTTGTACGATCACAACCAATGGTTATTACGTCTATGAAAAATGGATTCCATCTTGCATGACGATTCCTTTTCCATCTATACTAACATACGTTTATACCCAGTCTCATGGATTCCGGTTTATTTTACATTAACCATGTTAACCTTTCAAACGTTATCTGGGAATTTAACACACATTAAATTGTGTTGTCCTAATGAAAATACGAGAAAAACAAAATAACATGCCCGTGACTTTGTTTGTAATTTATTGAATAATGATCGTCAGAAGTAAATAAACTGCAAAGGCCCCAAACCAATAAACTCGACTATAAATAACGTTTAAAAAATATTGTTCTTGTTTTTCATATACGTCAATGTCCTGTTAACCCAATGCATTCTACAGACCAGGCACGGATCTATGGGGGCTTGGCCTCGGCCCCCTTCGGCTAAAAAAAAAAGAGAGAGGGAAAGAAAGAGGAAAAAGAAAAGAAGAAAAAGAAGAAAAGAAGAAGGGAAGAAAAAAGAGAGGAAAGGGGTAAAGAAAAAGGAAAAGAGAGAGAGGAGAGGGGGAAAGAAGAGGGGAAAAGAGGGAGGAAGATTGGGAAGGAAGAAGAGGGAAAAAAGAGAGGAAAGTGGGAAAGAAAAGAAGAAAAGGGAAGAGGGGAAGGAAGGGAAGGAAAAGAGAGAGGAAAAAGGGAAAGAAAGAGAAGGAAAAGAGAGGAAAGGAAAAGGAGAAAAAAAGAGAGAGGGAAAGGAAGATAAGAAAAAGAGAGAGAGGAAAAAGAGGAAAGAAAAGGAGGAGGGAGAGGGAGGAAAGAATGAGAAAGAGGAAGAGGGAAAAAGAAGAGAAGAAAAAAGAAAGAGAGAAAGGAGGAAAGAGGAGAAGAAAAGTGGAGAGGAAGAGGGGAAGGATGATAAGAAAAAAAGAGGAAGAGGAGGAAAGAAAATGATGTTAGAACCAAAAGGGCGCTGAAATGATGTTCGACGGAATGTCAAAATGCTGTTCGAACTGGGGGCAGAATTGATGTTTGAAGGGGGGGGGCGAATTGATGTTCGATTAGGGGCGCCAAATTGATGTTGGAACTAGGGGGCGCCAAATTGATACTCGAGCTAGGGGGTGTTGCACCCACAAATGTAATAACGCCCACAAATGTAATAACAATTTACTCACAAATGTAATAATTTCGCCCACAAATGTAATAATGCACTTTACCCACAAATGTAATAATTATTGATCGCCCACAAATGTAAAAATGACTTTACACACAAATGTAATAAATTTGAAGGGATTTTGGGCGAATCCGTTCTAAACTAAAATCCTATAGTAATGCGTTCATATAGCACAAAGTGCAAAGTCTTTGTTGGAGATAAGTCCAAAGTCTTTTTCCAGACCAGTTTGTTTCAAAAACTATTCTATAAGTCCAAAGTCTTTTTTCCAGACCCGGTTGTTTAAAAAATTATTATATAAGTCCAAAGTCTTTTTTCCAGACCCGGTTGTTTAAAAAATTATGATATAAGTCCAAAGTCTTTTTCCAGACCCGGTTATTTCAAAAATTATAATATAAGTCCAAACTAAGATACGATAATGATATTCCAGTGGAATAAAAATGAGAATCGACCACAGTTTTTTCTCCAGACCCAGTTAATTAAGACTTGTAGAATTAATGTCTTTGTTGTTGTTTCAACTTATATGGCTTATATTGTGAATATATGCGATAAGAGTAAATCGAGAATCAAGCGTAGTCTTTTCTCCAGACCTGGTTACTTAAAACTAATAACTAAAACCCTAATGTCTTCATATAGCACAAAAGTGCAGTTTTTTTCCAGAGCCGGTTAATTAAAAAATTACAATTTAAGTCTAAACTGATATACGATAACCATGATAACGATATTCCAGTGAATAAAAATGAGAATCGAGCTTAGTCTTTTCTCCAGACCCAGTTAATTAAGACTGGTGGAATTACTGTCTTTGTTGTTGTTTCAACTTACACGGCTTATATTGTGGATATATGCGCTAAGAGTAAATTGCGAATCAAGCGTAGTCTTTTCTCCAGACCCGGTTACTTAAAACTAAAACCTAAACCCTATAGTAATGCGTTCATATAGCACAAAAGTGCAAAGTCTTTTTTTCCAGACCTGGTTAATTCAAAAATTGAAATATAAGTCCAAAGTCTTTTTTCCAAACCCAGTTGTTAAACAAATTATTCGATATTTCCTAAGTCTTTTTTCAGACCCGGGTATTTCAAAAATTATAATATAAGTCCAAACTAAGATACGATAATGATATTCCAGTGGAATAAAAATGAGAATCGAGCTTAGTCTTTTCCAGACCCAGTTAATAAAGACTGGTGGAATTAATGTCTGTAGTTGTTTCAACTTATTTGGTGTTTGCGCTTAGAGTAAATTGAGAATCAAGCGTAATCTTGACTTGGTTACTTAAAACTTAAGACTAAACCCTATAGTAAGCGTTCATGTAGCACAAAAATGCAAAGTCTTTTCTCTCGACCCGGTTACTTAAAACTAAACCCTATATTAACATGATTAATGCATTCATATAGCGCAAAAACATTTCTCGGGTTATTTAAAACATTCATCAAATCTTTTTAAAAAGACCACACAATCTATTGATGTTGAATAACATGAAATAAAGTGTAGACATTCATCCAGACCAGATTATTTCAAAATAAGAAATGATTGAAAAAAAGTTCCTTCACTCTTGGTAATGCTGAATTCCATGAAAATATAGTCTTTCCTCCAAACCCAGTTATTCAAAATTATGAATTACATGTACATTTTCAAAACAGTATAAACACCCCCATAATCTTATTAATGCTGGATAACATGGACATATACATGTAGCGTAGTCTTTCAGCCCGACCCAGTTTTATTTTTCAAAATTACGCTAATAGTAATAATAAAAAATCAATATCTGAGACCAAACGACCCTTTAACCTAAGAAATGTTTTAAAAAGAAGTTTAGAGCGTTGTCTTTAGTCCAGACCTAATCATTAAAACAAATACGCAAAAAAAATCTTCTAACATAAGACCCTATCATATTCTTATTTTGTGGAATAACGCGAGTTTTAAAACGTACTCTTTTCTCCAGACCCGGTTATTTAAAAATGAATTTATAAAACTTCAAATCTAAGACCAATCTTCCAAAGTTACACCCAGTAAAGAAATATGTCTTTAGGTAGCTTGTCAAAAGTCCATGCACCGTTCTTCATCGTTCTTCCCGCATCCGGGTTTTCGCTTCGGCTTTCCCGCCCAACGTTCCCTTGTCTTCAAAGGAACGGCCGCCATCAAAGGCCCTTTAATGCCACCGTTCTTTTGTTCGTCTTTCCTGCAAGTCTTAATTTCTGTCGAAAGGCCAAAGAATCTATTCTAAATAGCTCCCTCTACGACCAAAACAAATGTGTGCCTTCATCATGTTCATATTGACTGTCGGATCGAGAGTTCGGGTCACTGTTCTGAACTGTGGTTCGCATCTATCGGGTGCATTCATAAAGCCACGGTAGCTTAAAAAAAATCACGCATGTGTCAAAAATCGTTACTGATCTTTCGAATTTGCTGCAATAACCATGAAAACCTCTTTTCTTGCAATTGGAAGACAGTCAATTCATGTTTTAGGTGGGAAAATAAGATTCCACATATTTTCGTTTCGTAGGCCCAAGCCATTCGTAGAATTCACGTCGACTTGGAATATTAATTATTACTCGCATCTCAAACAGGTGTCGAGAACGCCCCCCCCCCCCAAAAAAAAAACAGAAGGAAATACAATGATAAAATAAATATGACCGGAACAGCTTAGCGCTATTAGGCATAAAAGATTAAAGATTTATTAGAAACTGTTTTAAATAGTTTTTTCATATTTTTGACGGGCAACCATTTCCCCAGGATAACATATTGTCTCTTAATTTTCTTTATCTCCATGTTTTAAAGGAATGGAAAGGATGGAATGTTATTATTTATTATTAATATTAGTTAGTACACTTACTGGCCTAAAGACAAAATAGGGCCATGATATAAGCTTCTCCATCAAGAGAATTGAACATTATTGACCTTTCAGGATTGCTTGGCATTGATACTCATCGAACTGTTCTTAGTCATTGCCCTGGCCTATCATGAATAAGCAAGATCAGTCACCCGTATAGTAGAGAATCATTGACAATAGCATGCTCAGCGGGTTCGCCACAGAAAACAATGGGAGAGCTAGAAGCTCACAGTCTTGAATTCCCCATATCCGCTGCCGTGATTATTGTCGTAATTTCAATAGATAAACCTACTTCAAAAGACCGTTGGCCCGCCCGATGGGGAATCTTTTGTAATAATGTAGTGTATTAAAGTATGTGTATGCAGTAACTACCGCCCCGACTTCTGTTGTGCTATTTAAAAGATTTCTTTCATCATCATCGAGTAGCGATTAGCGTGTAAAATCGCATAAATTATCTCACAAAACGGATCTAATGTTCATGATTACCAACATCACCATAATCATTACCATTATCTTTCATTTTTTAAATAATAATAATAATAATAGCGGCATATTTACCCAGGGTAGCCACTTCAGTTCCGAAAACTGTTCTCCCAGAGTGCCCTGCTATTATTACCCCGGCTTTAGCACGGCTACCTTGATCGGGCGCTCGAGCATTCGAGGAATTTCTTCCTACCGGGTACCCATTCACCTCACCTGGGATTACATAAACTATAAAACTGATACTGGAGAACGATTGGAAATAGATAATGAATGAATGATGATGATATCAGTGGTGATGATGGTGGTAATTAGAACTTTGAAGTGATATTAATGGACATGATAATACGAATAATAATATCAGTGATAATGTTGATGATTAAACATTAACAAACGAAGATGATTGGTATATTTGCGGCACTGAACCATGTATAACTTGAGACGCGTTTTTCATTTATCATGTTTGTTATAAAGGGTTTTCATATCATGATCCTGAAAGACATAGATTATATTTAGATTAAAAAGAAAGAGAATGAATGGTCATCTAATTATGGAAAAGATTTTGCGGGATGTCAAGTCCGATGCAGTATAAAAATGGTAAATAAAAAAGAGGTAGATGCGATTTTTATATCAACGATATCATCCCCAAGAGTCTATCAAGTTATGAGTTTGTCTGCATTTTAACAAAATTGACAGTTGTAATACGAGATTATTCTAATTTAGAGTGCTGTAACATCCGAACTGCATGCCATTCTTGCTACATACGTTTTGAATTCATCAGATATTTCGATTTCTGGATGCATGTTATATCAGTGAAAGCGGTACGCCTGAATCATATTGATTGTCATTAATATTTTGTCATTAACTTTATAATAACGTCGATATACCAAAACAGAATGCATCAGGTTCTTTATCATTACAACAATGATATGAACTTATGCACATATAGGCCTACGTCTTTTGCTTGATAGAACACTGACCCCCCCCCCCCCTTCCATTAGAGCGAGAACAATATTGTGCTCTCTTATTAATATTGATTTCGATAAGGAGATCGGGAAACGCACGCCATTAATAGTAATTTACATTATTTGTATACCACTTACAAGTGAAGCACAAAATATGTATCTAAACGCTACGGAACAAATAGAAAGAGAGAATGAATTTCACCAAAATTTAAAGTATTTGCACAATTCACAGTAGGCTGTAAACGATAGGGGCTTCACATGCGGAGGGAAAGGCTATTTAACCCCCCCCCCAAAAAAAAAAAAACGTATTAACATTGACTTGAATATTTCTCTTGAATCTGCTTGTTTAATACTTTCTGTTAGATTGTTCCAGAGTTGGATCTAGGGGGGGGTGGCATGGGGCCCGCCCCTCCCTCCTCCCTCTATTTGCGGAGCAAAAACAAAACGGGAAAGAAAGACAAAAAGAGGAAAAGAGTGGAGAAAAAAACATAGGAGGAAAACGATTGAATAAATAAGATGAGGGGAAAACAATTAAAAAAAATTATGTCATGTCATCATATAACATTTTCGCTCCTGCTTCACGCTCGCATTGCCTTTTAGGTGATTTACACATATGGAACTCAAAATATCAAATTTTGAAGTCAATATATACATAACATATTTCAACTCGGAAATCGAACTTTCATTTTTAAAAAGTGTTCTGTAAAAAAATATTTTTTTATTGTCTGAATTTCAACATTTTCTGCTCCCGCTGCACGCTCACAAAATTTGATTTGTCAGGTACCTATTATTTTCCTGTATTTCATTTTAGTTATCAGAATATCCCTATTCATGTCAGATTGTAAAACATATTAGTTAGCGCTGCGCGCTCGCATATTGATTGGTGAGTTATGAAAATTTCAATATTAATTATATTACAAACTAATTAAAATCTCCATTTTATGACAGTTTATCAACAATTTTCGGCTGGCGATTTGCGCGCACATTGATTGTTAAAAATATATCAACTCAGGCATCTTATTCATAATTACAAAAGTGCTTTAAATATATAATATTGACAGATTTCGCGCTCTGATTAGGCTTATTAGATTAATGAATTAATTTATTGATAAATTGTATCAAAAAGTTTCATCTCGCGATTTGATAAGAAGAGAAATAGGAAGACAGTCATAATTTTCAAATGATGGAATATTGTTCTTAGAATATCCCAGCCCTATGTCAAAACTCAAAGTAATAATAATAAATCATATATGTTCCTTTTTAACTGTGATCCATATCCACTCACAATTCTACAAATCTCAAATTTTCCTCGCGCTCGCTTCGCTTGCTTAGTTATGTATTTACCTTTTTCATGATTACAAAGATTGCTTAGAACTTCTATTCTTCAGGTAGAAAAGTAAATATTTTCAGCTCACGCTTCGCGCTCGCATTATTTGATTGTTGAAATATGTAACGTTTTCATTTACAGATAATTAAAAGTAACCGTTAACAGATTCTTTTTTATCAGAACGATCAATGCGTACTAAATTCATTCATCTCGTTTAGGATCACAAGCATTGCCAGAATGCTATTTTAGGACAAATACATGAAATACAAAATTAAAAATTAGCGCACGCTTCGTGCTTGCACTATTTAGATTAGGCTTGTGAGATTATTTTACATATATTTTTATATATATAAATCATCTTTATTTCATAGTCAAATAGAGAAGTTACAATAAACCCAGGTCCTCTGCCAGTGATTATGGGACAAATTCCCCTTCACTGGCAATAGGCAGGGTGATAATACATAATATTAATTGAACAATTCATAAGGTACAATACATATAGTAAGATTTAACACATAATTTACATTGCATAAGAAAGATGAAAGTTACAAGCATGTTAAATGAAAAAGAAAGTTGACTGTCTCAATGAAATGAAAGAGAGATGAAGAGAGAGACCAGACAGTAATAAGAAAATACAAAATTGGAACCATCACTTTGTGATAAAGATATATATACATATTCTACAAATCTCAAATTTTCCTCGCGCTCGCTTCGCTTGCTTAGTTATGTATTTACCTTTTTCATGATTACAAAGATTGCTTAGAACTTCTATTCTTCAGGTAGAAAAGTAAATATTTTCAGCTCACGCTTCGCGCTCGCATTATTTGATTGTTGAAATATGTAACGTTTTCATTTACAGATAATTAAAAGTAGCCGTTAACAGATTCTTTTTTATCAGAACGATCAATGCGTTAAAAGAATAAAGCTTAAAAGTGACACTATTTGGTTTACATATTATGAAGCGCCTTCTCATATTCCAATTTTACCTTAAACGTAAGTATTTTATTTTCAAACGAAATCTATGAAAAGGGTGCAGTTAGGCTTTCATTTTGATTCCAAATAGTCTCATAATTGGGATTAGTTGCAAACACGGTTTTCGAATAGAAGGCACATCGGGGAACATCAAAGTATCAAGACAGTCACCCGCGCTGACAAAGTGATAATCTCCCCTTGACATACCCCTACCAATCAAGAGGTCATCTTTCTATTGAAATCCGCAACCCGTCAGACCACCTCTATGTTCAAGAATATACGTTAATCTCCCTAATCAAGAATGAGGTAATTAAAATCTACCTTGCAATAGGGTAAGCCGTTAAATACAGCTTGCAATGCGCTGGCCCATGTCATTTTCAACGTCCGGCTTTCGGGGAATTAAAATGATTGGATTGCATTGTGTTACTCCGGCAGGATCCGCACCAGCATGCACTCCATTCTTGTTGATCTAGTATGCTAAATCCCTCGGTCACATTTGTTCTAAGGCGAGTCGAAAACAGTCATTTTAACAGTTTTTGGACCTGCTAAATATAGGTTTTAATAAAATGAATAAAAAGGCTGTTTTTGACTCGCTGTATGGCCGCCGTAGAGCAAATGTGACCGAGGTATTACCATTTTCTGTACGTTAATTTATTTTTTGGTGCATATTTAAATATGCAAGCTATACAGAATGCAGCTATACGATTAACAGGCGAAGTACAAAGTTGGAAGGGAAACTAGGCCAAAGAGGCTTTCGTATTACTAACTTTACGTCGGTAAATTATGTTTACCTTAGACACTGGGAATCTAATTTGCAATAATTTGACATACACACATTGCAGATTAATTTAAATATTTGATAGGAAGAAAAAATCAACGGCAATATACACGTATTGTTCAGGTCAAACGTGAAGGTTAAAAAAGAATAGGTATAGAAAAGTTTTAGAAAAAATCAAAGGAAGAAATAAAGTTGGATGAAAAAAGGAACCATAAGAATTAAATTGACAAAATTGAATATTATAAGTAGAAAAGGAAAATTGAAAGAAATAATTAAGTCCCCTCCCCCCAGCAGACTGGTTTGAAGGGGTGGGGTCACCATGCATAAAATCATGGTACTTGTTGAGGCCTCAGCCCCAGACCCCCCTTCGGTTATGTGGCTCCAGGATGGTAATCAAGAACACTAGGTCACAGAGCACTCTAGATCACAGGGGAAATTTATATAAGAGAATAAAGACGGATCCCAGGTAAAAAGATTTTATAGATTTTCCTGTCCAATATCATGTCGGAGTCACTTAAATGTGTTAATTTGCATTTTCATTCACGCGATATTTTTCATCGGTCATTAAAGTGAAGAATGTGATTAATAGAAGACGCTATAATTCCTTTATAAACACTCAACTCTATTCATGGTCAAGACTACCTCAACTTTGATAATTTCAATATTCATTTTTAAGTGCTTTTGATTTCGTTCGAAGGTAAAGATGTTTGTAATGGTCTTAAAAAGTAACGAAAGTACTTTTTGTTCTGAATTTCGGGCAATGAAATTCAAGAATTGTGCATTTAAGCTACAATGACCGATATGACAGCTTGAGCATCCAATTTATTTTTTAAAGTTCAAATAAATGATATTTTATATAAGCTTCTAGAACTCAAATGTTTAAACAAATGCAGTGGCGTACCTAGGATTTTCCACAAGGGGGGGGGCAAAATCGCCCAAAAAGAGTCCTCAAAAAAGGACATTTCACAGCAAAAACAAATTGACAAGAGGGCTAAATTAAACATAGACCTATGTTAAGCTCAAATTTGAATTTCAACGCTGCCCTTAGTTTTCAGCCTTTTTTCCACCAAAAAACGTTTGCATTTTATGTTTTTAGTGTTTTTTTTTCACAGTAGCGTTTCAGTGTATTGCTTTAAACGCCATCATTTTTGGACCCAGGTATGATGCGTCTTGCAACTCTTACCCTCGCCTGAACACTTACTTTCAGAAATTCAATTTCTTAACGGTATGTTCTTCAAAATAAAACAACATGCTCGTGCTAAAGGGCTAAAGCTTAATTGTTCTATTAAAGAAATGAAATCTAAATCTTATTGAATTTTGTCATATACTGAAACCCGAAACGAAAAATTATCAAAAAAATGTGAAAGCGTAACTTTTGAAAATATATACCCCACTGAACTACGCACACCGATACAAGGACACAACGATATCCAGATCAGTGACTAGAGATCGCTCGTTTAATAGTTTGCCTAAGACGTCGGTTACAGTTCGTAATTCCGAAGCTTCGTAATTCCGAAGGTTCTTTATTCCGAAGGTTCGTAATTCCGAAACACGTAAATTGTCTATACCTCGATGTTCGTTAATCCGAAAACGAAAAAGGGTTCGTTAATCCGAACATTTGTGGCGTTATTCCGACGGTTCGTTGTTCCGAAGGTTCGATAATCCGAAAACGAAATAAGGTTCGTTGTTCCGAAGGTTCGATAATCCGAAAACGAAATAGGGTTCGTTGTTCCGAAGGTTCGTTAATCCGAAAACGAAATAAGGTTCGTTTTTCCGAAGGTTCGTTAATCCGAAAACGAAATAAGGTTCGTTAATCCGAAAACGAAATAAGGTTCGTTAATCCGAAAACGAAATAAGGTTCGTTAATCCGAAAACGAAATAAGGTTCGTTAATCCGAAAACAAAATAAGGTTCGTTAATCCGAAAACGAAATAAGGTTCGTTAATCCGAAAACGAAATAAGGTTCGTTAATCCGAAAACAAAATAAGGTTCGTTAATCCGAAAAAATGAAAACCGGGAAAGCAGAGGCAAGGGGGGGGTGGACACTTGCCATTCAATTGTTATGAGGATGGGAAGGCAAGGGCGGCCAAACGAATTTTCGTTTGGGGGGTAAAGCCAAAAAATGAAACTCATACGTCAAAATGGGCACTTTGGTGATATTTTCACCTTAGATTATCAAAAAAACACTTTTTTGAAATGATTTCTTATTATGACAAAATGTATATTTAGCCTTTATTTTTCGGGAGAGAGTATAATGAGCGAGCGGCTTGGTAAAAAAAATCAAATGTGAAGTTGTAAAACTCATTTTGGGGGTCAATTATTCTTTAAATGACATTATTGCGAGGTGTTGCGAGCGTGAATCACAAGCTCAAACTTAAGGGTATTTCAATAAAAATTGAAATAAGTTTTTTAAAATCCGAGCAGATTTCTGCTGTCACTAAAAATATGTACATCTAACTAAAGAATTAACACGAGCGTGGTTAACTGTAAGCAGTCCTTAACAGGTCTCTTTTCGATAATGCTAGAACTGTTGATAAAAATTCTGTTCGTGCTTGGGGGTACATACGAATCTTGTTCAGGATTACACATAACATTGCCCAGAAAATTAGATTATCAGGAAAAATACATTAAAGTAAAAAAAATCGCTCGCGCTTCGCGCTTGCACTTTTATAAGGCTTATGAGATTATTTTATGTTTATGTTCTGTTATAAGAATAAGAAGTAAATGATATTTGTGAAGATAATTTCTTGCCTGGTCCCCTATTGGCGAAAGTCATATCCTCCCTTGTGGACACATAGACACATACCGGAAAATGGCCGGTGCCCCCCCCCCTGAAAAATCAAGGACCCCCCCCCCCCCAGTGCCCCCCGGCAAAAAATTCCTAGCTACGCCACTGATTTCCACACCAGAGTAGTGTTGTTTCGTTCTAACACCAGAGAGGTGTTTATACAACACTAAATAGTATCAAAACAGCATCGGTTTGATTCCAAACTGGTGTTGTTTCAGTACTTCTCTGGTGTTGACATATATAGATTCCGGGCTGCAGGTGTTAAATCTACACCGTAGTTGTTGCAGTGTATATTCTAATAATTTTTGCTGCGGTACCATAAAGAAAAATACCCTAAAGTTTTTTTTATAATAATCACTAGACTAACAATTAGTTATTAAGAGGAAAATCAAACAGATTGTCATCTTTTCACCTTGTGAGCTATCGCCTCGTTTCTGCATACGTCTCCAGACTGGCGATTACTCGTCGTAGATGGGGTAGTATCGGCCGCGCTGTAGTTCATGAAAATGCGTTAAGTTTTACCAATCAGATCAATCTGTATTCATTCGCAGAAAATGTATTCATTTTTCTGAGGGGTCCACAATTTTAATACAGAGCTTCAGAATAGACATTTACATATTGTCCTTATATAATGTTTTAAGATTCAAATGTTCATAATCTATATTATTTCCTATTTCTTTCTTATTTCAAATTGTTTATAAATTTATTCCATGTATTTTGTTGCAAATGAGAAATTAATATGATCCAAACAAATTCCATGAAGGCGATCGATCTTTTCAGGATCATAGGAATGCATGTGTGTAAATAGGACTAGATGCTGTTTCACGAAAGGTGTCAGCACTAAATTGTTACCTGTCAGCTCATACAACATCAGGGACATCCTTGAATTTGTTTGGGTGAGCACCTTTATCTTTTTATGGATTCCCGACTTTATATGTATATATAAAACAATAGTATATTTTTTGTATTAGTAGTTTTGTCAAGGATAAAAAAACTCCTCTACTCAAATACTGTCCTAATTATAAATGAAAGTTTTATTTAGGTCAGCTAGGCATTGATCACGTGAGTTTTACTGACAATACTGGCGTTCCTATCAATATCAAAATGATGAAAACTCATAATAGCCATGATAGCATACAAATATAGGACATTGATGATGACTTATGATTACCCATGTTCAGTTGTGTTTTTTTACGAAAAAGTGCAAATGGCGAGTGTTTACTTTTTTGGTTCGCTCATCAGATTTTTTTTTGCTGCCCCCTCCCCATCCTCCCAATTAGGTGTGCGAGGACATTTTGTCTCAAATAATGCACAATAAAACATTTTGTTCGAGAATTTTTCCACCAATGTAGATAAGCTGCAAACATTCACTACGTGGTTTGTTCGTGTCCATGACAAGCCTGCAAGGCCAGGCTAGGGGCTAACTACTTACAATATCAGGTGATTGTTTTTCTTACTTTTATCAAAAGGAAATAGGGGTGAATATTTGGCAACTTACTGAATGCTTGAGGAATGTTTTTGAGCAAGACAATAATTATGACAGCATCAAAAGTCTTCCTCTTCGAAGGCAAAATTCTAAAATCCCTATAGTGGGCTTTGGTCACATTCCACTTCCAACATCGCACACTTTAAGTCACCTTTCCAATTTTGTCAGAAGCTTTTGACGCCCTCGACTCTTTTTAATGCTTAGTAGACACACCTCATTTACATGTACTCTGACAAAGCATATTTGGTCTCAAATTTTCTTGAATTTACCAGAATTGCCTCTGAACAACATGAACAAGAACGATTTTGTTTTCACATTTAACACTGATAAATCTCTCACTCTTGTAACTCATTGTTTTAGGCTATGATTTGATTTTTTTTACCTGTACTTTAAAGTCTGATAACTATGAAATCGATAATGAATGTGATAAACTGGTCGTGTTTTCGGTTACACTTCGTAATTCCGAAGCTTCGTAATTCCGAAGGTTCTTTATTCCGAAGGTTCGTAATTCCGAAACACGTAAATTGCCTATACCTCGATGTTCGTTAATCCGAAAACGAAAAAAGGTTCGTTAATCCGAACATTTGTGGCGTTATTCCGAAGGTTCGATAATCCGAAAACGAAATAAGGTTCGTTGTTCCGAAGGTTCGATAATCCGAAAACGAAATAGGGTTCGTTGTTCCGAAGGTTCGTTAATCCGAAAACGAAATAAGGTTCGTTTTTCCGAAGGTTCGATAATCCGAAAACGAAATAAGGTTCGTTTTTCCGAAGGTTCGTTAATCCGAAAACGAAATAAGGTTCGTTAATCCGAAAACAAAATAAGGTTCGTTAATCCGAAAACAAAATAAGGTTCGTTAATCCGAAAAATGAAAACCGGGAAAGCAGAGGCAAAGGCAAGGGGGGGGGGTGGTGGACACTTGCCGTTCAATTGTTATGAGGATGGGAAGGCAAGGGCGGCCAAACGAATTTTCGTTTGGGGGGTATAGCCATAGCCAAAAAATGAAACTCATACGTCAAAATGGGCACTTTGGTGATATTTTCACCTTAAGATTATCAAAAAAACTTTTTTGAAATTACTTCTTATTATGGCAAAATGTATATTTAGCCTTTATTTTTCAGGAGAGAGTATAATGAGTGAGCGGCTTGGTGAAAAAATCAAAGGTGAAGTTATAAAACTATTTTTGGGGGTCAATTATTCTTTAAATGGCATTATTGCGAGGTGTTGCGAGCGTGAATCACAAGCTAAAACTTTAGGGAATTTCAATCAAAATGGAAATAAGTTTTTAAAAATCCGAGCAGATTTCTGCTGTCACAGTACATCTAACTAAAGAATTAACACGAGCGCAAAACGCGAGCTTAAACATACTGACCAGAAAAGGAATCTTAAAGAAAGAATTTAGTGACCTCTTTAAGATACATATTTCACCAATCGAATAACTAAGAGTGCGAAGCGCAAGCTGTAAATTTGCAATATTCCAGCCTGAAAACTTAACTTTAGAAAAAGTATTTTATTTCGAAAACATGAAAAACAGCATATTTATTTTTGAAAAAAGATCTTTCCCATTTTTGGAAAAATATGCATTTCCCTGTTTTTTATTTCATTTTTGGGGTGCAAGTGCGCCCTGCCTCCCTCCCGGCGGATCCAACTTTTGTCAAATGGGGGGGGGGGGGCGTTTTTGTTCAGCCATATTTTCCTCGATCGGCAGCTTAAAATTGATTTTTGTTTGTTTTTTGAAAGGGTAGTCCTAACAGTCAATAATTAGCTTTATACTTATAAAATAAAGTAAATATGTAATAACATGATAAACCCTTTTTAAATAATAACTAGAAGCGCGAACAGAAACTTTAAATATAAGCTCTGACCTGATCTAAAGGGGACATTTTAAGAACTTTTTGCAGTTAGCCATGAAGACGATGCGTGTTTCAACCAGTGGCGGCGGAACGTATTTTCCTTTCGGGGGGGCCAAAAAAGGGGCCAATAGGGGCATTTTGGTGCAAACGGATATTTTCGCCATAAGATTATCATCTGTGTAAAGAGGTTGTGTGTTTTGTAGTAATTAAGTTGAGCAAAAATTTTTAAGTAATCTCTGATTGGTAAGTTATATATTTACGTTTCATTTATGCGAGCGTAGCGAGCAAGCGGTTTGAGGGAAATGTAAAATTCGCCTATTTGGTCAATTACTGTTAAAAGGGCATCCTTGTGACATGTTGCCAGCGAATCACGTGCTCAAACTTTTGGAAATTTCATGTAGGCCTAAAATTATAAAAATTATATTATTTACCCAGGGAAGCCACTTCAGTTCTGAAAACTGTTCTCCCAGCTATTATTATTATTATCCGTGTTTGTTTAATACCAAAATGAATAATTTTCATTTTCGGAAATACGAACCTTATGGCGGATTAACGAACCTTATTTCGTTTTCGGATTAACGAACCTTCGGAATTACGAACCTTATTTTGTTTTCGGATTAACGAACCTTCGTAATTACGAACCTTATTTCGTTTTCGGATTAACGAACCTTCGGAATTACGAACATTATTTCGTTTTCGGATTAACGAACCTTCGGAATTACGAACCTTATTTCGTTTTCGGATGACGAACCTTCGGAATTACGAACCTTATTTCGTTTTTGGATTGACGAACCTTCGGAATTACGAACCTTCGGAAATACGAATCTTCGGAAATACAAACCTTCGGAATAACCGAACCTTCGGAATTGCGAAACTTCGGAATTACGAATGTATGCGGTGTTTTCATATATAACATGTGTAAGGAGATATATTGCCAAGGATGGGAAACCGATGAAAATCACTATCGAAAGAAATGTAACAAATTAATCACTTTCACAAATAAATGAAGGAGAAACGGAAATTATAGGATTGATAAATCACGATTCTTAGTTTCTATCAAAACACTTATTCTTGATCAACTTCGAGGAAGTTTATTCTCATTTGACATTTCTTCACATTCAACTCATATGAACCATCATTTCTAGTAAACACACTTAGCATGCTTAGAATCATTGTGATTTTTCATCAGTGCTGATAGTAATATTTTTCATTGTCCCAGTTAAATTTTGCAATATGCATCGGATATCTAAAGATTTTGTCACTATAGAAACACTTCTAGCTTTCTCTGTTCTTCAGATTATCTTGCAAGTTTCAAACGGCGCTCATGATGTTGAGTTTGT
The DNA here is from genome assembly GCF_018143015.1 of Lytechinus variegatus. Classification (NCBI taxonomy): domain Eukaryota; kingdom Metazoa; phylum Echinodermata; class Echinoidea; order Temnopleuroida; family Toxopneustidae; genus Lytechinus; species Lytechinus variegatus. The sequence goes on along the minus strand of NC_054743.1, from coordinate 19,286,323 downwards.
TACCCAACCAGCTGATATCAGTGTTAAAGAGGATGGAACTGCGTCTTTCAACTGCACACTGTCATCAAACATCCACTTTTTGGACGCAAGTTCGCACTGGGAAAATATCCTCACTGAGCTTATCTATCATGATAATCTGCACAATGTTTCAACGACTTTCCGCAGTGATACCAAGTCCATTTCTTCACACCTTACTATTCATCACGTTCGTAGAAATATTAGCAGATTGTACAAATGTTGGATCATCGTACAATTCGCAGATCATTCTCAAAACCGTAGTTTCATCTGAATTTGCCAAACTAGAAGTATTGTATTTTCTCAAGAACAATGAGCTAGTTTGCACTGGACCTTCAGGTTTGACGCTTCAAGAGTATGACCAAGTGACCATCAAGTTCCATGGTGTCCAGACCAACCCCCGATCTAAACTTAAGTGGTTACAACCCCTTGCCATGTCTTCCCTCGGAATTGCCAAATCTGGATCAGTGTTAGTCCGAAACATCACTGTTACTTCATTTCTTCACAAAAAAATCCTGTATTGTATTGCTGAAAACGAGGCCTTTCCTGGAGAAAAAGTAAATTGTTCTCTTGGGCCATATTCTGTAACCCATTCTCCTGTCGTAGAAGTCATTCCGCGTCATATTGAGACGACATGGCCGTTAGTAACCGAAATTACCTTTCAATGTATTGCAAACGCATACCCTGAGGTTTACAGCTATAGCTGGATCTGCCATCCGAAAGAACTATTTTCCAATGCACATCTAGTTCACCCAATATCACAATTTTCTTGGATAATTTTCGCTCAGAGGATGCTCTAAATATAATATGCGAGGCAACAAACTACTTTGCAACCTCACAGTCCAACCCCACTGTGAATGTGAGGTACTTGGTAGGTCCAACGCTAGATATCTGCAAATCAAATTCGACCTATCTGCCAGGGATAAAGGACAATGGCTTCCCAACCCTTCTATACAATCATGGCAATGAAACATTCGGTACATTTAAGTGCGTGGTTGAAGTTGGCAGTATACCTCAGATGCTACATTTCAATGGTACCTGGATGGCCATCTCTTCACGCAACACAGAGGAGATTACGATGTTATCAAATCCTCTAATGGCTATAGTCATCTACTTGTTTACAATGTCATGACATTTGCAAAGCAGAGAATAATCGCTTGCAATATCAAGAACATGACATGACATATTTTATCTTTTAACCAGTTAGCTGCATGCACAATCCTCGACCATCCAGTTGATAAGGGAGACCCAAGCATGCCAGGCACAATCAATGCTGATTCTCAGCAAGAAGAGCGCCATGAAGAGAGTGAATATTTATTTCCCAATGTAAATGAATATTCTTCACGTTCTAACAAGAGCTTGGTAATTGTTTCCATTTCAGTTGGAATTGGTCTTTTGCTAGTGGTTATCTTCATGATAGTGGCATATCGAAGAAGGGTCCATGGAACCCCGAGAACCTTGGGATTGGGAACATCTTCATCTGCACAAGGCGTAACGCTAACAGAACCTGAAGTTATCACGTCAAGAACGGGTGAGACAATTGAATTCAACCAAGATGAGACCCCGTTCTACGAAGTTCCTAATGCCGATTTGCACAAACCAACATCAACCAAGACCAAACTACGTTTGCCAGATTTTGGACCAGGCGGAAGGCAAACTAGCACTCAAAAGTTTTTTGGAGCAGAAAAATGGGAAGGACGAGAACAATTACGTGAAGGAAAATCGAGATGGGGAGAAGGAGGAGGCCAGGGACAACGAGAAGAAAGAGGAGTCACAGGATGGGGAGAACGAAGAGGGGGGTCATCATCCGAGGGCACAGCCGAATCATTCTCCAGTGATGGAAATCAAGATATATATTTTCTGTCCGATAACTCAAGTGAGTGATTTACAAGGTGCTCACAACACTTTCAACGATAATCGAGTAGAGTCCGCTTCATACTATTGATAATCTACTTCAGTCCAACGCTATGATCAGATGAAGGCAGAATAGCAAAGAAGTTCCAGGCCATTTTGTATGTAACCCATGGAGCTAACATGTACCTACATGGGTCTAATGTAGGCTTGCTTATAAGTACTGTATGAGTACCGATAATTATGATTTCGCACATGAAAAACATTATGTGAGGTTATGTCTTATTAAAAATTTCATGTATATTACATAATTGTTATCTCAGCCGGGTTAATATCGGGAAGGGGAGTGGCACTTACCCCCTCCCTCGAGGATCTTTTTGTCAGGAAATCTTTGCGACGGGAAGTTTCCGAAAGTTAATTGGTGACCTTTGGCTTCTCCCCCCCCCCCCCCACCCTAAGCCTTGGATTTCGCCCATGATTTCTTTAAAAAAGATATCGGACTGTAGAAGGCAGATGATTCTGATGAAGATGATGCTGCTGCTGCTGATGGTGATGATGATGATAAACAGCTTTTGTATAGCGCCATTTATCGTTAAAAAATCAAATGCACCAAGTCCACAATATGTCGCACATGTATCTGCCTTTTCACCTGCCATCTGGTTCGGCTTTCCTCTGTACCATTTAAACTTCCCCGTTCCTCTAAAAATCCATCCTTTGACGCAGCTAATGATTCTCTAATTGAAGTTCCTATATGATGACTAATATCAATAACAACTAATGATATTTTTTAGTAATATTATTAATGGTTATACTACTACTACTAGTAATACTACTACTACTACTAATAGTAATAATAATAATAATAAAACAATAATGGTAATAATAATAATAAAAGTTATGATAATAATAGTAAGTTTATGAACCAAAGACTTGAGGGGGATATTGCAGACAAAGCAAAAGTTCTAAAAAAGAAGCGAGTGAATAAATTGAGCTTTGTGATACAGAAGCGAATTTTAGGTAGAATGTGACATAATACCAAGACAATATTGAACTCGCTCCATTTCTTTTTCTCGTGTCTTTATCTGTAGTAAATCTTTACGCTTTCGAATAATGATAAAATATAGTAGTAAAAATAAAGATGATGATGATTATAATGTTAATAATATTGATGATAATTGTAATTATTATTATTATTATTATCATCATCAATAATTGTAGTGGTAGCAATACAAACGGGCGTAACCCCATGCTCATTGTCTGTAATAATACTGATTTTCTTTTGCGAAAAATCATTTATTTTTTCAAGAAGTTAAGATTATCAAAACGTGAAAAAGTGCCGAAATCTTAAAACCTACGTAAGACAATTTTAAAATTTATAATTTCAAATCTTCATTTCTATGCCTACTGAGTATGCGCCTGCTGTTAAGCAGCAAACTACAGTGCGTATCAAAAAAACGGGACAGATTTGAAAAGTCTATAAAATTTTAGTTTCAAATTATTATGTCTATATTTTGGTGTTAATAGGTGCTCTAAGGTCTTGTCTTTCAAATGCTACCAAAAAATTTAGTTTCGTTCATGCTTGAGCAAACACGGGACGTTTTTGTTGGGGGTTCAACAAGAGGCTTGCGCCAGAATTGCAGTATATGAGTAATATGATGTTCGGACTTCTTGCTAATTAGCAGACTTCCTCTTAACATTTTCATTATCTTTGCCATAATTTACAAATAATGCGGTCAAAATTCATTTTCAGATCTTTTTATTTTGCTTGAATTATTCTGATATTTCTTTTTAATATGCTCTCTGTTAGCTTTGAAAATTCCTTCTTCAAGCTGAATTTTTTTCAACCAAATTATGGGAGAGCATGGATTTTTCCAAATCCTTTCATTATGTGCTACAAAGGTTATGGTGCATTTTGAACAAAGCCACACAGATGGGCGGGCGCTCGGGTTGCTCTCCTCCCCCATTAAAAAAATCATGACAAAGAAAAAAAAGTGGACAGGAAATAAGGAAAGATAGAAAGTAAAATATGATATCATTTTCTGAATATCATGTCAAAATCTATCACAAAATTTGATATTGTAATTTTAAAAAATGGGAATATTTGCGTGCTCACTTCGCAGGCTCACAACTTTTTAATACATTTTACCCGATCTGCCATATCTAGCTCCCTCAAAATTGACTCAATACACCATTGCCATTGAAAACATGAATCCCTTCCTGTGTTTCCTGTCAAGCAATTAAACTTGGTCACGGAATTAATGACCCCTTGAAAAATAGATTCATGTCTTTTAAAGGTACATAACATTATTTGTTTCACATAATAAAACGATTTGAATAATCACAAGTTTTCCCAATTAATAATTTAAATCTTCTTGCTTGGGTTGACAAAAAACTCTTGTTTTCCCAGTTTCCTATGAAGGAAAATTAAAAGGTAACAGAAGTTTGAATGAAAAAATAAAATAGGCCTAATTCAATTAAATAAATAACTTTGTAAATGAAATTTGACAGCATAATTCGAAAATTGTGGCACAGATAATGAAAAGGTCAAGAGGAAGTATCCTGATTAGCAAGAAGTCTGATCATTGTATTACACATATTCTGCAATGCTGGCGCAAGCCTCTTTTTGAGCCCCCAACAAAAACGTCACGTGTTCGCTCAAGCATGAATAAAATTTATTTTTTCAAATTGCATTTCAAAGAGAAGACCTTAGAGCATCTATTAACACCAAAATATAGACATCATTATTTGAAACAAAAATTTTATAGACTTTTCAAATCTGTCCCGTTTTTTTTTTGATACGCACTGTAGAACAGAGTAAAGTTTAAATTGCTTTCCGACTTATAGCAAGATGAATCCCTGCTGGAAAGAATAAAGTGTCACACACTGTGAGAACGGTTTATTTCCCATTCGTCTAATGCCAATTCATCCAATTGCCAACTCGTCTTCTATCATTTGGTCTTCCATCAGTTTGTCCACTCACCACATTGTCTACTTTCATTTAGTCTAATGCCATTCCGTCTAATAACCAGGTGGTCCAATAGCCATTTATTCCATATACCATTTGGTTTACATGTAATTGGACTAGATGTTGAATTATGCAAAATAAATGAAAATTAAATGGATATTAGACTAAATGGTAATGAGACGAAATGGTGATTACACGAAGCGATGATTGGACAAAATGTTTAATTGACCAGACGTCCCGTATTCTCCGGAATTGTCCCGTATTTTGCTCCTTTGTCCCGGCGTCCCGACAAACCCTCCCATGCCTCTGCGGGATGCCTAATTGTCCCGTATTTCAAAATATTGTACAAAAGTGACAAATTTTCATTAAATTATAAATAACCAACATATGACGAAGCAGAGACAACAATTAAATCGATAACTGTAAACTTTTGCAAATTCTGTGGTGATTTTCTTGCTTCTGTAACCCAATATATTGCAAACGAACTGACCTCCTGCCTATGTGTGTGTGACAAACTAGGCATGTATGATCGGAGCAAATTCTCTCACATGATAAACATTTTTTCCACCAAAATAGTCACAAAGTCGGCATGAACTTTTTTAAATTATTCTCAGATTAATGATTTGGAGATGTAGTCGGTGCAAGAAGTTATTGACTTTTTATAGACCTAGTTTTTTTCAGCTTTCGTTTTGAGTCTTGGTGTGTACGATGCCGCGATGTTTCATCTAATTTTTAAGTGTGACAATGGGTTTCACTTTGAAATTTTATTCATTTGTAAAACAATTTTCTTTTTGAAACTTTTAAAATACATTAAGAAAAACACCAAATAACATTGTGATTTTTATTATATGATTAAATCTTTGTTTACTTGAAGTTTGAACTTTTTTCCTTTTTCTTTCTTTTCTACCCTATCCTTCCTGCATGCCCCTTTTCGTTCCATCTATCTTTATTTCATATCTTTCTTTCCTGAACATTTTTTTCTCTCTCTGTTCATTTTTCCTTATTTACTTCTTTCTCTTACTTTCCTTCTTTGTCAAATTTCCTTCATTCTTTCTTTCCTTAAAATTACCTGGACTTCTTTCTTCCTCTCCTGTTTCTTTTCGTTCTTTCTCTCCTTCCCTTATTTTCTCTTTTTTCGTTCTCTCCTCCCTTCATTCTTCCCTCCCTCTCTTTTTTCCTTTCTTTATTTTTACTCGTAATTCTTTTCCATTTTTTCAATTTTTCTTTCCCTTCCTTCCTTCTTTTCTTCTTTCTTTCATTCTTTCTTTCCTCCTCATTTTCTTACGTTTTCCCTTTAATTCTATCCTGTATTTCGTCTTTCACACATTTATTCATCTTCCCTTCCTTTCCTGTTCTTTCTTTCGTTCTTTCTATATTCCTTTCAAAGAATGACGAAAACCCTTTTTTCTCTTTTATTCTTTGTTTCATCCTTCTTCTGTTCTTACTTTCTGTTATTTTATATTTTTCCTTAATTTTCTTTCCTTCTCAATTCATCTCTTTTCTTCTCTCCTTCATTATTTCGTTCACCCTCCCTTCCAATTCTTCATATTTTTTCATAAGTCTAACACTGCGCATGGGCTTCTTGGTTGATCTTTATTTGTCAATTGTCCCGTATTTCATTTTGTGAAATCTGGTCACCCTGGTTAGACGAAGGAATGCATTAAAATAAATAAAAGTAGACTATGTGGTGAGTGGACTAGTTGGGAGTAGACGAATTGGTAATTTACCGTGAGAACAGTGTGTCCGCATAGTGATTTGCTCTGTAAATGCAAAGGAGCTAACATGGTCCCTAATCACGCTAGTCTCAGAGTGACATGAGGGACCAGTCGTGATGGAGTGAGATTTCGGTCTCCCAAGAGTGAGTTTTCACCTTTTTAGGAGTGAAAGTGTGCATGCGTTTTTCCCTTTCATTCCCAAAAGAGGTGAAAATTCACTCTTTAAAGACGGAAATCTCCCTCCATCAGGAGAGGAGCGTGATGAGGTACCAGATAAGCTCCTTTGAATTTACAGAGTGTGTGAAAATATTATTCAAACTGTTTAAATGCTCTGCTTAAATTTCCACACTTTGGACACCTCGACCGGATGACATTTTCACAGCGAGTTCCTATGATCGACTATGTGATTCAAAATCAACAGTGTGAAGGTGATTTCACATTGTGTTCCACACTGTTAACACACAGTGGTATGCACTGTAGGGCACTTTATTTTTTTGAGAATAAAATTTCAGTTAGAATTGAAAAAAATGTATTAAAGAATACATAAATGACGAACGTGACACATATTTTTAATTATCATCTTTATATGATTTTGATAAGCATTGTCAGGAAGTAACCTTTGTAAATTATATTTATATATTCAATGTAAAAAATACATTTTATTACTAACACGTTGGTGAGCATATTTATAAAATGCAATTTAAGAATAGATGAAAAATTTTAACTCAAAATAGAACATACAATTGTTTTTAGCGTATAAATATAATCAATTCAGTAATTTGGACAAGTCTCCCTGAAGTAGTCACTCTTATTACAAAAAGAATATTTCACAAACAGACAAATATTCTTACCAGAGAATGTTCAATGTACAAGACGATTCCATGTAAATGCATGAAATACACTCTGCTTACTTTCGTTCTTAAAACTCCTTGAACAAGTCGTATTTATTAATAAACAACTAATTCTGTCGAATGATAATACGTATATTAGATTATTTTTCGTGCAAAGTAAGACTAATAAACCACTTCTATGTATATACTCTACAATGAATGTAAGACGCGTTGTAGGACAGAGCATTGACAATTTGCAACACAAGAATAGGGGCGTGTGTTCCACTACAAAGTATCAAATATTGAACGAAATTCAAACGCTTGGTTTCTAGACAACCGATACATAACTAAGTAAAAATAAGCTATAAGCTTCATTACAAACAAGTAAACTGTTATATAAAGTTTCAATTTATGTTATATGTTAATGAATTAATTTAATGCTGGATGATTTCTTTTCCTACAAAAACTTTAGAAAAGTTTTACTACATGCGTTTTAGGGTCGGATTTTTGTAGGCATTGTTGAGAACTTACATAATAAAGTGTAATGAATTAAAGCAGCAATTGTTTTTATATACCGATGTATACTGTACATTATATAGTTTTACTAAGCATGACATGGAAGTGAAATAATAAGAGGAAAACACTCTTTGTTAATGCTAGTAAGAAAAAAAGGATTATGAAATTATATTTTAATATAAAGAAACTTTTTATCAGGACATAATTTTGTAAGCATGAATATGAGAATTTCATAACGTAAATATATTATAATTACAAAATTAATGACAAAAAAGGTTTTGTTATCATATCATTATATAAACATAATGAGGACATATACGAATATATACCCTAACAATTAACAATAATATCTAATTTGTATGCAGGATTGGGAATAACGTATACATGCAAAGTGATGCCAATGAACGAACTTATCTTTACACATTATGTTTTGCACATGCCTTGATTTGTTTTATAAACATTAAGACCACTATTTAGTTTTGGTTAATGCCCCGAAACTGCATGTCACTATTCCATTTCATTACAAAGTTATATTAATGCAGGTACCCCGAACGATTGATGTGTGAAGAAAATAGATTAAGATGAGTTTTTGTAATGGGATAATTTGACCGGATTTCATGTTAGAATACATTATTTATCGAAGCATGATAAAAATGAAATATCTGCGTATTTTCCGGTTGTTTATAATTAAACCCTCTCTAAAGTATGAACTGGGCTGACGTGTCAGGATATAATATTTGCCCGTAACTTTCTAATATCTAATTTGTACATTTGTAAAGTACGTGTTTAAAGAGTAGTTTTTCATTTAAAGATACCGAAATAGGACGCTAGATGCAAAAGAGAGCGAGTGGTCTAAGGCGCATGGCTATACATGAAAAGCCCGGGGTTCAATCCCGGCCGCGCCACCTACATGACCTATGCAATGAGCAAGGCATTTCATCTGCAATGCTCTTTTATCCTGCTTTCAAATAAATGGAAATGCTATTGGTAACTGGATGTGCAATTGGTTAAAAAAATAGCGGGATATATCATGAAAGTAATGGCTTAAGAAACATCCAATGATCACTACATTTTTTGTAAGTTTCGAATGGTGCATGACCTTCGAATATATTCAACTTTTTTACCAATTGAAAGCATTAGACAAAACTATCACATTACTGTCAAGCGCGTGCTACAGAAACTTAAAAAGGTGCGTAGACAATGAAATATACAAATGAAAAAATACAACTTCTGTGAAAAAAAATGAATGTATATACGTAAAATTTATAGCTAGTTGAACTTTGCTTGCTTAAACAAATTTATATTCGCTTTTCACTAAACAAAAACAAAACTAAACAAAACTAAATTGTTTTTTAATGAAACAATTACTGAAATTTGGAATTGACAACAAAAGTTACTATACTATGTAAATGATATATAAAAACAGAGGGCTCTATTTTTTTAAGGATATACATTATTTTCTAGCTAAGTAAGCCCAATGAAATAATATTAGATGTATACCAAGTCAGATAAAAATGCACTAAACTTACATTCGTAGCTAAATAATATAAGGTTATAATTGATATGCAGATCATTTCTTTTCATTTAAGAAAAAAGTGTTCAAAAACACACGGCATGAAACGAAATAACTTTTCTTCTTAAACATTTTAGACACGTTGGCTTAAAAAAAGAATCATATGGCCAGAAGCTTAGGCATGAATAAAGTTTAATTTACTCTACATGATAGTTGCTATAAAAACGTTAAGAGTATACAATATTTTTTTTTTTCTATTTTACAGCAGGAAACTCTCAAGTTTAATCTTAAAAAAGAAAATAGAAGAAATATGTAATAACAAGTATTGTAAAGTAAACTCAAGCGCGTTCTTTGTATTTGTTTATATTGTAGATATCAAATTATTCCACACTATTCAGTGAAGCCTGTCATAGGTTCAGAAATAATCATTTTTCCTGTAAGAAATAAAGCAATCAACTATAACAAAAATCAATACATTATTTGCAAGCATATACTGGGTAAAGAATATTAAATGTAACTTCATTAGTACAAATGTTTTTTTAGAATGTAGTCAAACCAAAAAAAAATGAGCAATATATACACAAACATAAACTTACCACATGACTTAAATTTCAATTAAAAAATCGATTGAAAAATATGATATAGCATTCTGAATTTATTTTTTTTTCTCATTCGAAGTTCTATCACTTATATTTATAAAAATATTAAACTCTATACAAATTTTCAATTTATTTCTTGATATTTACATGGTTGCTTATACATGCTTGCATGAGTATACATTCTCGAAAAAAATATTTATTCTGCTCATAAAATAGACATCTGTTAAGTCATGTATATACAAACCGTTATTTTTAACTTGTGTGTGTAAAATGATAATACAACTAGTTACTATGGTTACTGGGACTTATGTATAGACTTTCCCTGTGTTGGCTTATAACACGGTAAACATTATAATAAGATATATGAATTCACAGGCGGGGTCACAGAAGGGAGGGGGGCTGGATCGACCACTTCTAATGATTATTCAAGTAGAGAAAACAGAAAGAAGAGAAGGGGGAAAGAGGATGACATGCGAAGAAAGAAAAATCACGAAAATGCCGACAATGAAGACAAAAGCTTGATTTGTGTGTTTATTTTGTGATTTGCCTTATATAATTACTTGTGGGATGATTGGTTTACGATTTATTTTCTGTTTTAAATGACATACTAGTATTTTAAATAAAGTTGCTCTGCCTCCCCCCCTCATTTTCCCACTTGTTTTTGTATTGTACTCTGTTTAGAAACGTTTCTTTCATGCACTATGCATATTATTTTGTTTTTGTCACGATGCACTCATCACAAGCTGTGCTTTCTGAGTAGCTACCTCCATTGTTTTATTCAAGTTTATAAAATGTAGTGTTGCTTTATTATTGGAAAATAAATGTACTTCATTCATATAATACCTCTATTATTTAAATGAAAAAAAAACACCGTTGGGTCACCTAGACCTATCAAGTTTGTTTGTGCATATGGAAATTTGTATAGGGATAAATGATGATGAAATAATGAATAGCATTGTGTACCTTTATCACATGTCATATGCAAGTAAACAAAAAATAGTAACTAAATCCCCCCATGTTGGTTTGGAAATTATCTCGGCATACAATTTTGTATCCATTAAACATGAATTGTATTTCAAGTGTTAAAAAATCATTATTATAAATGAAGGACTACATTTTTTGAAAGTTTTTAATGGTGCATCACCTTCGAATATATTCAACTTTTTTACCAATTGAAAGCCTTAGACAAAACTATCACACTGACTGTCACCCGCTTACTACAGAAACTTAAAAAGGTGTGTAGACAATGAAATATACAAATGAAAAAATACAACTTCTGTGAAAATAATGAATGTACGTAAGATTTATAACTAGTTGAACTGTGCTTGTTAAAACATATTTATATTCTCTTTTCACTAAACAAAAAAAATAAATTGTTTTTTTAATGAAAAAAAATACTAAAATTTTGAACTGACATCAAAAGATACTATACTGTGTAAATGATATATAATTATAAAAACAGAAGGTTCTATTTTTGTAGGATATAAATTATTCTTTAACTAAGTAAACCCAATTAAAAAATATTAGATATATACCAAGTCAGATTAAAAATGTACTGGAATTTGAACATCCGTAGCCATATAATATAATATTACAATTGATATGCAGATTATTTCTTTTTATACAAAAAAGTATTAAAAAACTCTAGGCATGAACGAAATAACTTTTCTTCTTAGACATTTTTGACACGTTTGCTTAGACAGGAATCATATGACCAAATTCTTAGGCATGAATAAAGTTTAATGTACTCTGCATAATAGTTGCTTTAGAAACCTTAAAAGTATACAATAACATTTTTCTTTCTATTTTACAGAAGTAAAATCCCAAGTTTAATCTTAAAAAGAAAATAGAAGAAATATGTAATAACAAGTGTTGTAATATAAACTCAAGCTCGTACTATGTATTTTGTATATTGTAGATAGATATCAAATTATTTCACACTACTCAGTAAAGCTTGTCATAGGTTCAGAAACAATCATTTTTCCTGTAAGAAATATAAGCAAACAACTATAACACAAATAAATAAATATTTATAGCAAGCATGTACTGGGTAAAGAATATGAAACATCACTTCATTCGTACAAATGTTTTTGTTTTATTTTGAGAATGTAGTCAAACCAAGAAAATTGAGCAGTATATTCACAAACATAAACCTACCATGACTGAAATCCCAATTAATTCTGAATTTAGTCTTTTCTCATTCGAAGTTCTATCAATTATATTCATATAAATATTAAACTCCATACAAATTGCAATTTATTCTCAATATCTGCATGATTCATTTACATGTTTGCTTTTACATACTTGCATGAGTATTATCACATTCTCGAAAAAAGTTACAATCTATGCTGCTCATAAAATAGACATATATTATGTCATCTATATACAAATCATTATTCTTAACTTGTGTCTGTAAAATGATAATATATCTAGTTACCATGGTTATTGGGATTTATGTATAAACTTTCCCTGGACATGCTGGATTGGCTTACAACACGATAAACATTACAACAATATATAACAAACTGAATTAAATTTGCAATACCGTTCACAGACGGGGTCACAGAAGGGGAGGGGGTTGGATCGACCGCTCCTTATGATTATTCAAGTAGAGGAGGCAGAAAGAAGAGAAGGGGAAAGGAGGAAGAAAGATGAAGAAAGGAAAAATAACGAAATTGCAGACAATGAAGAGAAAAGCTTGATTTTTGTGTCTATATAATACCTCTATTATTTAACTGCGAAAAAAGGTCACCTTTGGGTCACCTTGCCCTATCAAGTCTGTTTGCGTAAATGATTTTTTTAAGACTGTATAATGATGAAATACTGAATCGTATTTTGTACCTATATCACATGTAACATGCAAGTAAACAGAAAATAGTACCTTAATTCCATCCATGTTGGTTTGGAAATTATCTCGGCATATGATTGTAGAGTTCCAGTTATACAATATTTAGGAAATGTCCTGTTCGAAGGAAAACGTGTTATGATTTTCCAACGCCTCTTCATCAATAATGTGACGCAGTGTCGCTGTTTGTACTTTTTGAGTAATTTTTTTTCAAGTCTACTAGCCATGCTAGCCGTTAAATACAACTCAAAACGCTGTTTCCACCTCTTCCAATTATCTGTGATGTTGCCCTGTAGAGAAAAGGCTTCTGGTGTTCGCTTGCCAACCATTTTCACTAGATAACAGTCAGCTTTTAACGTATGACACCATGTAGAGTTCCAGTTGTACAATATTTAGGAGGCGTGAAAGACAAGTGTGTATAACTTGACTACATTATTGGAACTGAATTCATTTGTACGATTAACTTTCATTTTAGCATGGATAGAGAGAGTAATTCATCTCATTGGAATGTGTGGTCACCTGAGTCACCATCTTGCGATGTCTCACACAAAGAAGTTTCACAGAAATTGTCTAAAGTCATTTCACTTTAGCATACATGTAACAATAATTTTGTATCCATTAAAATGAGTTGTATTTCCAGTGTTAAAAAATCTTTATAGTAAATGAAGGAAATTAATATATTCACATCCATTGAGAAGCTTTAAATTTTACTTATAGCTAGGGATGGAAAAGACCGACTTAATCCTCATCAGAATGTAGGCATTTAATTCGATTCGATCTTCATATAACATTAGATTTTAATATTATATGTTTTCCAAAGTAAGATCCTAAATAAATTGTAATGATTGTTTTAAAGTTACTTTTGAAATTATACATTAGATGTGAAATAAAAATATTGAGTTCCCTTGTGAAATGATAGAGGTGCAAATTTAGTAGACAGAGTGAAGGGCGTAAATCAACGGGTATAAAAAGTATTTGAAAAGTGGAGGCTTGTGCCTACCAGCCCCGGAATCGATATCAAATTCTAGTTGGGTCTTTTGACTGGTTTCAAGATTGGTGTAAATAGGACTACTACTGCTGGTATCGGTAAGGGATTCAGGTATGTTCTGTGTTGTAGTACGTTTACCAGGCACACGACGTGGCCACCGGAAGTCATTGCACGTTGAAGCAATTGCGTCAGACTCTACTTCGTGTGAACAGCAAGAAAAAGTAGTGTCATGAAGAAGACAAAATGTACCACTTGTCGTTTGCCCGTTATCTGAGACTTCTTCAAGGATGTTAAGCTTTTGATCATTCTGGTAACATGACAGTGAGGTTCCTACACTTCCAGTAGTGGCTCGACAGCGTACTTCTCCATAAGCGCAGTTGTCATTTAAAGTAATGAAACATTTTGCTGATCCAGGTGGAACCTTTACAGTGACCTCCTTCTTAATAACTTCATGTCTTATGTCCCCTAGCTCGTGCCAGATTGCATCGAATATGTATCTATCCTGGTCTACAGTATCAACATCATCTATGAATAGATTTACGCAGCCTGTGTCTAAGCCCGTGACAGATGTCGTATATCTCGAAGACTGCGTTGAGCTTTTGAACCCATCTATCACATGCATTCCATTTACGCAAAATGGCTGATTTTGCGATTCGAACCGAACTTGAAAATATGGGATGTCCTGGGATGTATCATTATTGGACCATGGGAAATGGAATGGGACTACACCACGTCTACCCGCAAGCAAAGTTACCTTTTCCTTGAGACCGTTGCCTGCTACGTAAACTGGACATTCGGCAAGAAGGAAAGCTAAAGCTAAGACCATCTGAAGGAAAGTTTGTAAGATCATAAGAATTGAAGGGGGTCGACCTGTACATGTGTTTCGGTGTTTCGACTAGATATGAGGATTATGAAAAGAATGAAAAGAAGAATGATATCGTAAATGTTATCTTAAAGGGTTTTTTTTTAATATAACATATAGAATATACATATAATGTATAAAAATTGCCGTCTTTTGTAAGACACATTAATAATGACAATAATGATAACGTTTAATTTACCAAAGGTAGCCACTTCGGTAAGAAAAGGCTCTACATAACATAATATGATATTACCCTTCTCCAATCTATATGCTGAGTGCCTAGCAAAAAAGGCTGAACTCACGGCTTTCCGTTCATGAGGCGGCTGCTCTACTGCTGAACCACCATGCCCACACACCAATATAATTGCATTAGTTTCACAACCCTGAATGAAAACTATCAAGAATGTTGTTTTTGATTGAAATCAAAATCTTTGCCAATACGAGAGAAAGAAAATAACTAACTTTAAGATAAGATAAGATAGATAAGATATTTTATTTCAAAGTGCAAGAATATCATGGACATTGATTTCACCAGTACCAGTTGCATACAAGATTCTTTGCAAAATATCTTCACTATTTCATCGATTTTAAATGTGAGTCTTCGGTTTACCTTAATCATAAATTTGTTCTAATGAGAAGAAAATTGGTTTATACGTCAATATTGCATTATCATTTGTAGGTAAAGACAAAACTGATATCTTACCAAGATTCTCCATACCATGTTTGCAGGTGATGCTGTTATGTGGGAGACATACTGTTTACCGTAGAAGTTTTGATGAGCGACTGGAGGTGTCGATTTCGAGGTGCTGACATAAATATATTAATAAGAAAATAATGACCATTAAAAAACTCAAACGATTAATTACCAGCTGTTTAGAATGAGTAGAATCTTGTAAAAGTTAACCTGCGTCGACTGTAATTGCAAAAATGTCTAACATAAGATCGCGATAATTCTAACATCCTGACAAAATATGTTACAAATAACCCTTTCACATAATTATTTTATAATTGTAAAAAGTAATAGGATGTCGTGTGGATGATCTTACTTCTCAGTAGAGGATGCAACAGTTTACCCAGCCATTTGTGTGGTTTGTATTTTAATGCGTTTATTTGATTTTCTTATTATTTGTTAAACTCGCAAGTGAACATGATAAATGTCGTGCACTAGAATTCACTTCAAACTCTCGAAACTCACCCAATTAAAACCCACCACTGTTTTCTGATTTGATAAACGATTAATTGCCGGTTCGATCTTATAAATATTATCTTTTTTTGATTCGATAACCATGTTTTTATTTTTTTTTCTCCACGCTACATTGAATATTTATTATTTAGAAGTTTGATAATAATTACATGTTTACATACATCTTTATTTTATGTCCTTGGGCACCAGCCAATGTGAAGAACATCTCGACAGAATTGTTAAATTCTTTTAGGTGATCCCCAGGCACTGGCTGGTGCTGACTTTCGTATTTCTCTCGTTATGTTATATTGAATCTGTCATGTTTGTTACTAACTTGCCTCGAAATGAATCAAATAAATACAATAATTAATATTACTAATGTAATGAGTAGAACATTACCTGTTTGACTCCAATGAAGCCCTCTCAATGGAAGGATCCCTTCTTGTGATAATCGGTTTGGAACATTTCTAAAATAGTAAACAAGGTATAACAAATCACAATATCATGAAGAGGATACGTCCAAAACAATTAGACTCGGTCCGCAAAACAGTCATGATAGTGTTTATGAACTGAAAGATAGTTTAACATGAGTGCGTCATGTACGCGATATACCATAAAAATACATGGATTTTATTCAATGGAAAATACTATTTTTTCACTAGTATTGGATTTCATTTGTTTTGAAAAAGAAAATACGACAGATTATACCAACATGTTTTTAGTATATTTCATTCTTCTAACATTTATGTTTGACATCTTGATCCATATCATTAATGCAAAACTACTGTTCGATTTGATAACACAAGCAAAACAGTTTTTTAATCTTAAGAGCATCCAATCGTTTACTGCAATCGTGAACATATATAGTGATTGTAAGTGAAAGTATAAATAGCAAAAAAACTCACCCTCGTTTGTCCAATCTCTTCACCTAAGTGATGCCATATCGACCCTCCATTTTTTGAAAGCTCGGCACTAGTCATGACGGAGTTAAGAGTCCGTAGAAATGGTGGATCGTATCTGCTGTCCCATGTCTGATGTCCGGGGGATTTCGGAAGGTCATTTTTATTGGCTTCGTTATTTCTTGTCCTAGTTATGATGTCATCTACAGCTTCCAAGTGATCTTGTGTTTGATCCTGTCTGTTCGGAGTTTTCGGCTGGGCACCAACGAAAGGAGTACGATCGTCATTTGCGTCATCCTCATGATGATGGGTCCCTGTCGGAAGAGCTTTCAACGACTTTCTATCCCAACTTTCTTCTTCAGTTTCAGCGTGAATGAATGCATTCTCGTCATGAATAATGTGCACCTGGGGCTTAGATTTTTCTGTATGTGTTGTACATGACTGCGCCTGCAAGAAAGAGAGAAAAAATTGTCAAATTCCAAAGTGCCAGCATATACGTGTATCATGAACATTGATTTCCCTATACCAGTTATTTGCGCACAATATTCACAGCAAAATGTCTTCACAACGTCATCGATTTCAAATATCAGGCTTTTATTGTTTACTTCTGATTAGAAGGGAAATGGTTACTTTAAGATAATTACAATATCGTTATTTTTCATAGAAACAAATCTGTTTTATCAAATCTGCTTGTAAGGAGTGGATAACCTACCAAGAATTTCCAGTCAGCGTTGGCAGAAGTTGCTCCTATGTAGGCGAGGTGTTTTTTGTAGTAGACATCTTCATGATCAGTCGATGAGGGTTTTGATCTTAGGGCTCTGAGTTAGAAATGTATAAGTAAACGAAAAAGATTCAGCAGCACATAACCCCCCCCAAAAAAAAAAAAAAAGTTATCTATCAATAGTAAAATGAATGGAAACGTTGATAATTTAACGTGCGTTTGAAAGTTTTTAAGATAGAGGAATGTAATACATCAAACAATTATTTAATGAGAAATGTTATGAAATCAAGGTCAAATACGACTATAAAATGACATATCTAGATCTGGTACATCGTAATAAACTCATCTTTGTGAAACCATGAAATCTTAGCCGAAAAACCTATAATTCTGATGACCACTAAGACACCCGGGTCGTGTGGTTCAGTGGTTAGAGCATTAATCTCATAATCGCAAGGTTGTGAGTTTTAATCCCCACTCTGCCATTCTTTCCACTTTGATAAAAAAGACCCTAACATATATCTGTCGTCTAAAAGGTCAGCCACTATGACTGTTTTGCCTAGACGTAAAATAATTCCTTGATAATCATGATAATTGGCTATATACCAGCCTGGCGTTTACCAGCAAAATGCTGTCCTGTTGACCCGCTACGGGAGTTTACCATAAACAGAAATAAAAAGGCATATTTGGGAGAGTGTATCAATACTGCATGGAATTATGTGCTTATTTTGCTAATTTCTCAGCAATTACACATTTTCTCCAGAGCCATTTGGCACATATTCTTATTTTATTTACTCATTCACTTTGGTGTTCATTTTATTGGATTCTGTTCGAACTAAATTTGAGTTCCTTACCTTTAAACACGGTTTCTGCAGTGTGCAACATGAAAATGTCGTAATAAAACCCCTACAAATATGTATATAATAATAATAATAAAAATAATACCAACATGCTTATATAGCGCATATCACTGCCAAAGGCGTTCCCATGCGCTTCATTGGATATTATTATCCTGGCTTTAGCCCCGTAGCCTTTTACGGCGCGGTGGCATTTCAAGGAATAAATTTCTGCCAGGTACACACTTACCTCACCTGGGTCGAGTGCAGCACATTATAAATATTAATCAAAATTTACATTATACAAATTAAATGTGAACCAGTCCTCATCGGAAGAGACTATACTTTCAATGCTCAGTAAGATGTTCTAAGGGTTTACACAGTTTACATTTTGTTTCTAGTGGATATTTTAGTGGAGTTTTGTTCTAATGTAATTAGAAATATTACCTGTTTGACTCTGACGAAGCTCCATGAATGACACGATCATTTCTTGCAGTGATCAGACTTGGAGGGTTCTGTGAAAGAAAATAAATAATGTAAGAATTTCACGAAGATGATATATCCAAAACCATCAGACCTGAACAGAGAAGAGAAATGATCAGAAAGTTGTCTAAATTTCAAGAAAAATAATTAAGATTACAACATGAATTTCGATAAATATCCCACATATACATTTGTTAAGTTGGAAATAGTATTTTTCATGATTGGATTTAATTACTTGTTACGATTACCAGTTAAACACAGTCTCTTGTAAATTCAAATATGATTCCATTTAATAACACACATAAAAAAGTGATTACTAGTTTCAAAATCATTTGGTTATCCAAGCCTATACACTACACGAATGTGACCTGCCATCCCGAAACCAATATTAAGACACTAGTGAATATTCTTTATAAATAGTCAATATATAAATATGTTTCCGAAGAGAAAAGATGAGCTCCGCTGAATGAATATTTGTTATTTTACATACTGTCAAAATGAAGATAAAAACCAAGATTCAAAACTTTCTTTTACACCACTTTTTACGGTTTGTTTTTACCAATATTGCACATTGTGCACAACTCATATTAGAGTCAACCTTGTTTTCTCCATATTTTTAAGCTCTCATTGAATGAATTTATACGTGACATTATACAGTTGTATGAGTAAAGATACCAATTTAAAGCTTAGAATGGGCATTTTCAAGTTGAATAGAAATTTCAAACCCACTTTCGGTGGTTAATATTTGATTTGGGGGTTGCTATATAGATTCTAAAAAAATAGCGATAACAACTCACTCTGGTAAGTCCAATCTCTTCAGTTGGGAGATGCCATCTCGACCATGGGTCTTCTGAAATCTGCCCATTTGTCATAGAGTTGTTCAGGGTGTGTAGGAAGGGTGGGCCAAATCCGCTGTATTGCAGTTTCTGAGGTCCGAGTGAGACAGAGCGGCTTGTATCATTGACTCGGTTGTATTGTTTCCTAGTCGTGTTGTTTTGTACTGCGTCAATGTCATCCTGGGATGAACCATGTTCAGATTTCTCAGGAAATTTCGATTGGGCACCATAGAAAGGATTTGGCTCCAGATTGGCGCGACCCTCAACTTTATGAGCCACAGTGCTCAACGAGAGTTCAGCACACATCTCCTCTTTTATGCCAGCTTGCATGAAAGCATTGTCATCATAGATATTATGAACGTGTAGTTTGGATTGTTCTGCAAGTGTTGCAGATTCTGCTTGGATTGCAGTCCGATGACCTCTCTGTTGTTGATTTCGTGACGCAATTTGAGCAAAGGTGTTGGTAATCAATATTCCTTGTATTTGACGAGTAGAATGAGCTGTGTTTGGCGACGTCTGTATCGAAGTTATGCCATCCATATCCTTCATGTGTGCACCACGTACTGAAAGATACTTGACTACTTGTAGGTGACCTTCTTGTGCAGCGGCTTGGAGTGGCGTCCACCCATCTTCATCTTGTTTATTTACATTAGCATTGTTGAGAAGTAAGTATTCTACTATATCGATGTTACCGTTGTAACATGCTGCATGGAGCGGAGACTTCCCGCTTTCAGTCCCTTCGTTTACGCTGACTCCTTTGGACACGAGGAATTTCACTACGTCGATATGGTCGTATTGTGTTGCGATGTAAAGTGGAGTCATACCTTCATAACTTAAATAATTGGCTCCTTTAGCAATGAGAAATTTAACAACTTTCAACTGCCCTTCGATGATTGCCATGTTCAGTTGTGTCAGTCCATTTCTATCCGTCTTGTTTACATCAGAGTCTTGTTGAATAAAATACTCAACGATTTCAATGTTACCTTTACGGGCAGCAGCATGGAGAGCAATCATCCCTTTGTCATCAACCTCATTGACGTCAGCACCGTTAGATATCAAGAATCGGACGATATCTAAATGACCGGCTTGTGCTGCAATATAGAGTGGGGTCATTCCATCATACCTGTTCTGCTTGGCTCCTTTATCCATGAGATATTTGACAGCTTCTAGATGCCCTTTGTAAATAGCAGCATTGAATGGTGTCCAACCCTTTGTATAGGCCTTGTTCACATCAGACCCTTGTTCAATGAGATATTCAATGATCTTCATATTACCGCTAATAGCAGCACCGTGAAGAGGAATCCTTCCATTATCATCTTCTTCGTTAACATCAGATCCATTGGAAATGAAGTATTCCACTATATCGAAACGACCGAATTGAGCTGCGAAATAGAGAGGGGTCGCTCCATCATATCTGTTCTGCTTGGCTCCTTTATCGATGAGATATTTGACAGCTTCTAGATGCCCTTTGTAAATAGCAGCATTGAATGGTGTCCAACCCTTTGTATAGTCCTTGTTCACATCAGACCCTTGTTCAATGAGATATTCAATGATCTTCATATTACCACTGATAGCAGCACCGTGAAGAGGAATCCTTCCATTATCATCTTCTTCGTTAACATCAGATCCATTGGAAATGAAGTATTCCACGATATCGAAATGACCGAATTGAGCTGCAAAATAGAGAGGGGTCGCTCCATCATATCTGTTCTGCTTGGCTCCTTTATCGATGAGATATTTGACAGCTTCTAGATGACCGTATTGGATAGCAGCATTGAATGGTGTCCAACCCTTTGGATCAGCCTTGTTTACATCTGACCCTAACTCAATGAGATACTCCATGATCTTCATGTTACCATTGATAGCAGCTCCATGAAGAGGAATCATCACATCACCATGTTCTCCATTAACAGCAGCACCATTAGAAATGAAAAATTTCACGATATCTAAATGACCGAATTGAGCTGCAGCATAGAGTGGGGTCGCTCCATCATATCTGTTCTGCTTGGCTCCTTTATCGATGAGATATTTGACAGCTTCTAGATGACCGTATTGGATAGCAGCATTGAATGGTGTCCAACCCTTTGTATCAGCCTTGTTCACATCAGACCCTTGTTCAATGAGATATTCAATGATCTTCATATTACCACTGATAGCAGCACCGTGAAGAGGAATCCTTCCATTATCATCTTCTACATTAACATCAGATCCATTGGAAATGAAGTATTCCACTATATCGAAATGACCGAATTGTGCTGCAATATAGAGTGGGGTCATTCCATCATACCTGTTCTGCTTGGCTCCTTTATCCATGAGATATTTGACAGCTTCTAGATGCCCTTTGTAAATAGCAGCATTGAATGGTGTCCAACCCTTTGAATCGGCCTTGTTCACATCAGACCCTTGTTCAATGAGATATTCAATGATCTTCATATTACCACTGATAGCAGCACCGTGAAGAGGAATCCTTCCATTATCACCTTCTTCGTTAACAGCAGCACCATTAGAAATGAAGAATTTCACGATATCTAAATGACCGAATTGAGCTGCAGCATAGAGTGGGGTCGCTCCATCATATCTGTTCTGCTTGGCTCCTTTATCGATGAGATATTTGACAACTTCTAGATGACCGTATTGGATAGCAGCATTGAATGGTGTCCAACCCTTTGTATCAGCCTTGTTCACATCAGACCCTTGTTCAATGAGATATTCAATGATCTTCATATTACCACTGATAGCAGCACCGTGAAGAGGAATCCTTCCATTATCATCTTCTACATTAACATCAGATCCATTGGAAATGAAGTATTCCACTATATCGAAATGACCGAATTGTGCTGCAATATAGAGTGGGGTCATTCCATCATACCTGTTCTGCTTGGCTCCTTTATCCATGAGATATTTGGCAGCTTCTAGATGCCCTTTGTAAATAGCAGCATTGAATGGTGTCCAACCCTTTGGATCGGCCTTGTTCACATCAGACCCTTGTTCAATGAGATATTCAATGATCTTCATATTACCACTGATAGCAGCACCGTGAAGAGGAATCCTTCCATTATCATCTTCTTCGTTAACATCAGATCCATTGGAAATGAAGTATTCCACTATATCGAAATGACCGAATTTAGCTGCGAAATAGAGAGGGGTCGCTCCATAATATCTGTTCTGCTTGGCTCCTTTATCCATGAGATATTTGACAGCTTCTAGATGCCCTTTGTAAATAGCAGCATTGAATGGTGTCCAACCCTTTGGATCGGCCTTGTTCACATCAGACCCTTGTTCAATGAGATATTCAATGATCTTCATATTACCACTGATAGCAGCACCGTGAAGAGAAATCCTTCCATTATCATCTTCTTCGTTAACATCAGATCCATTGGAAATGAAGTATTCCACTATATCGAAATGACCGAATTTAGCTGCGAAATAGAGAGGGGTCGCTCCATAATATCTGTTCTGCTTGACTCCTTTATCGATGAGATATTTGACAACTTCTAGATGACCGCATTGGATAGCAGCATTGAATGGTGTATAACCCTTTGTATCAGCCTTGTTCACATCAGACCCTTGTTCAATGAGATATTCAATGATCTTCATATTACCACTGATAGCAGCACCGTGAAGAGGAATCCTTCCATTATCATCTTCTTCGTTAACATCAGATCCATTGGAAATGAAGTATTCCACTATATCGAAATGACCGAATTTAGCTGCGAAATAGAGAGGGGTCGCTCCATAATATCTGTTCTGCTTGGCTCCTTTATCGATGAGATATTTGACAGCTTCTAGATGCCCTTTGTAAATAGCAGCATTGAATGGTGTCAAACCATTTGGATCAGCCTTGTTTACATCAGACCCTTGTTCAATGAGATACTCCATGATCTTCATGTTACCATTGATAGCAGCTCCATGAAGAGGAATCATCCCATAATCATCTTCTTCATTAACATCAGCGCCATTTGAGATGAAGAATTTCGCGATATCTAAATGGTCGGATTGAGCTGCAGCATACAGTGGGGTCATTCCATCATACCTGTTCTGCTTGGCTCCTTTATCTATGAGATATTTGACAGCATCTAGATGACCGTATTCAATAGCAGCATTGAATGGTGTCCATCCCTTTGGATCAGCCTTGTTCACATCTGACCCTTCTTGAATAAGATACTCCAGCATCTTCATATTACCACTGATAGCAGCACCGTGGAAGAGGAATCCTTCCATTATCATCTTCTTCATTAACATCAGATCCTTTGGAAATGAAGAATATCACGATACCTAAACAGCCGAATGCAGCTGCAGCATATACTAGGGTCATTCCATCATACATGTTCTGCTTGGCTCCTTTATCTATGAGATATTTTACAACTTCTAGATGACCGTAATGGATAGCAGCATTGAATGGTGTCCAACCCTTTGTATCAGCCTTGTTCACATCAGACCCTTGTTCAATGAGATGTTCAATGATCTTCATATTACCACTGATAGCAGCACCGTGAAGAGGAATCCTTCCATTATCATCTTCTTCGTTAACATCAGATCCATTGGAAATGAAGTATTCCACTATATCGAAACGACCGAATTGAGCTGCGAAATAGAGAGGGGTCGCTCCATCATATCTATTCTGCTTGGCTCCTTTATCGATGAGATATTTGACAACTTCTAGATGACCGCATTGGATAGCAGCATTGAATGGTGTCCAACCCTTTGTATCAGCCTTGTTCACATCAGACCCTTGTTCAATGAGATATTCAATGATCTTCATATTACCACTGATAGCAGCACCGTGAAGAGGAATCCTTCCATTATCATCTTCTTCGTTAACATCAGATCCATTGGAAATGAAGTATTCCACTATATCGAAACGACCGAATTGAGCTGCAGCATACAGTGGGGTCATTCCATCATACCTGTTCTGCTTGGCTCCTTTATCTAGGAGATATTTGACAGCTTCTAGATGACCGTATTGAATAGCAGCATTGAATGGTGTCCAACCCTTTGTATCAGCCTTGTTCACATCTGACCCTTGTTGAATGAGATACTCCATGATATCTAGATGGCCTCTACTAGCAGCACCATGAAGAGGAATCCTCCAATTAACATCTTCATTAACAGCAGCACCATTAGAAATGAAGAATTTCACGATATCTAAATGACCTAATTGAGCTGCAGCATAGAGTGGGGTCGCTCCATCATATCTGTTCTGCTTGGCTCCTTTATCGATGAGATATTTGACAGCTTCTAGATGACCGTATTGGATAGCAGCATTGAATGGTGTCCAACCCTTTGGATCAGCCTTGTTCACATCAGACCCTTGTTCAATGAGATATTCCATGATCTTCATGTTACCACTGATAGCAGCACCGTGAAGAGGAATCCTTCCATTATCATCTTCTTCGTTCACATCAGCGCCATTGGTAATGAAGTATTCCACGATATCGAAATGACCGAATTCAGCTGCAAAACAGAGAGGGGTCGCTCCATAATATCTGTTCTGCTTGGCTCCTTTATCGATGAGATATTTGACAGCTTCTAGATGACCGTATTGAATAGCAGCATGGAATGGTGTATAACCCTTTGGATCAGCCTTGTTTACATCTGACCCTAACTCAGTGAGATACTCCATGATCATTATATGACCATTGATAGCAGCTCCATGAAGAGGAATCATCCCATAATCATCTTCTTCATTAACATCAGCGCCATTTGAGATGAAGAATTTCGCGAAATCTAAATGGCCGGATTCAGCTGCAGCATACAGTGGGGTCATTCCATCATATCTGTTCTGCTTGGCTCCTTTATCGATGAGATATTTGACCGCTTCTAGATGACCGTATTCAATGGCAGCATGGAATGGTGTATAACCCTTTGGATCAGCCTTGTTTACATCTGACCCTAACTCAATGAGATACTCCATGATCTTCATGTTACCATTGATAGCAGCTCCATGAAGAGGAATCATCCCATAATCATCTTCTTCATTAACATCAGCGCCATTTGAGATGAAGAATTTCGCGAAATCTAAATGGCCGGATTCAGCTGCAGCATAAAGTGGGGTCATTCCATCATACCTGTTCTGCTCGGCTCCTTTATCTAGGAGATATTTGACAGCTTCTAGATGACCGTATTCAATGGCAGCATGGAATGGTGTATAACCCTTTGGATCAGCCTTGTTTACATCTGACCCTAACTCAATGAGATACTCCATTATCTTCATGTTACCATTTATAGCAGCTACATGAAGAGGAATCATCCCATAATGATCTTCTTCATTCACATCAGCGCCATTGGAAATGAAGAATTTCACGATATCTAAATGGCCGGATTGAGCTGCAGCATACAGTGGGGTCATTCCATCATATCTGTTCTGCTTGGCTCCTTTATCTAGGAGATATTTGACAGCTTCTAGATGACCGTATTCAATGGCAGCATGGAATGGTGTATAACCCTTTGGATCAGCCTTGTTTACATCTGACCCTAACTCAGTGAGATACTCCATGATATCTAGATGGCCTTCACTAGCAGCACCATGAAGAGGAATCATCCCATTATCGTCAACTTCATTCACATCAGCGCCATTGGAAATGAAATATTCCACGATATCTAAATGACCGAATTGAGCTGCAGCATAGAGTGGGGTCATTCTATCATATCTGTTATGCTTGGCTCCTTTATCTAAGAGATATTTAACAGCTTGTAGATGCCCTTTGTAAATGGCAGCATTGAATGGTGTCCAACCCTCTGTATCACCTTTGTTTATATCTGACCCTTCTGCAATAAGACTGTCTATGATATTGGAATACCCTTCTAGTGCTGCTTTATGAAGGGGTGTCTGACCCATGTCACATTCAACACTTGGATCCGCTCCATGTAGGATGAGGAAATCAACGACGTCTTCATGTCCCTCTTGAGCTGCAGCATGAAGAGGTCGAAGCCCTCCCTTGCTTGGTTTATCCAGGTTTGCTTCCTGTGAAATTAGACCCTCAACCTCATTGAGGTTTCCCTCTAAAGCTGCTTTGTAAAGTGGTGTGTATCCTTCATCATCCATCTTGTCTATGTCATGATTGAGTGGCAGATCGTGTGTAGACCAATTGGCATCACTAGAGGATATTTCTCCGAGGAGTGTTTTGTATGCTGTATCCCAATCTTCCAAAGCATTAATACTGTCGTTGTCTAAGACTTTGGTGATATCTAATGTTTGCAACCTGCATTCCTTTAGTTGGGTACACATATCATCTGATTTCGAAGAGTTGGTTGTGAAAGATGCAGGTTTGCTGTTTAACATCTCTTTCTGTCTGTAAGAATTGTTGGACAATACAATATCGCCCCCATCTGTATTATCTTGTTGTGGTGTCGTTTGTTCAGAAATGGAAACTACAGAGGTATTTTGTGATGACATGTTCTCTTTTGGAGTGATCAACGAGGTGTCCGTTGCGCCCATCCTGTAAGAAACAGATATTATTCTCGGTCTAGTTCAAGTGAGGTGAAAATGTACAACTCCTTATCAATGAACGTATTATTATTCATTATGCACTATATGTCACTGGAAAAATCAGATTATAGTGACTGATAAGAAAATAAGCTAGTCACTTGACTAAGTCGTTTGGAATGTAATAGAAGTGGTAATAACATGTAATTGTGACATAATGTTCATGGTATCCCCATAGTAGGAAGCTGAAGTAGTGTTTGAATAAAAATAACAAATAACAATTTCGCCACTCGCCACAGAGAGATGATTATGAGCATTATGCTATATGAATAACGACTTAAACACGCCAAATTTTCATTATTTGGTATTCGTAGTTCTAAAGATTATAATAATAATCTTTATACTTGCTTATATATAGCGCTTAATACTTACTTTGTCAGAATCTCTAAGCGCTCTACAGTATATGCAGCATAATTACCCTGGCTTTAGCAGTGCAGCTATTACGCGCGCTGCGTTTCAAGGAATAAATTCCTGCCATATTATTTTCTCTCTTTTTTTGGGCGGGGGCGGCTCACTGTCAGATTAAAGTAAGGAGTATATTTATCATAACATGTTTCTTTTCGTGATATGGTTAAAGATTACAACTACAAAAAACATCAAAATTGATACAAGTTGGGTCATTGAAAAAAAGATGTCTGAAACAGCTTGTCACGCATGCATTTCGCGATTCATTATAACTGCAGCGCTGACTTTGAAAATAAATAAGTTCAATAATTATTCACAAAAACGCCATAATAATGAAATAAAATACTACATATAGGTTCATTGACCCTGATTGACGTTTGCCTCGATCATGTGACTGAACCCTTGTGCAAGAAGATCAGTGGTATTTACCCCTATCTTCATAATTCATGAAATGTATTCTTGCAGTTTAAAAGTTGTGATGGCATTTTAACAATATCCCCAACATGGTCAAAACTCATTGACCTTAAATGACCTCTGACTTTTTCATGTGACCTAAAACTCATGAAACACGATAAGTGATACTCACACTTTTTATACCTAGTTTTTTTTAACTAGGTTCATATACTCTTTAAGTCATGATGGAATTCAAAAACATAACCTTGGTTACGATTATGTTGTTGATTACTCCAACATAGTCAAGTTCATTTACCCTTAAATGTCTTATAACCCTCATCATGAGACCTGAAACTCATTTAACACGATCAGGGATTCTTAATTACTCTTGTGTCAAGTTTCATGAGCTAAATCCGTATACTGTCAGACTTATGATGACATTCCAAACCGTAACATTAGCTAAGATTTCGTTTTCGATTACCCAAACAAGTTCTAAGATCATTGACCGTAAATGACCTTTAACTTTGACATGTGGTCAGAAACACATCCAGGATAACGTGTATGTCCAAGTTTAATGACCTAGTTCTATATACGTCAGAAGCTATGATGACATTTAAAAACGTAACATTGGTTAAGACGTCGATGTTTTTTCCCAAACTTGGTCTTGGTCCATTTGACCTTTGACTTTTGACCTTGATCATGTAACCTGAAACTCATGGAGATTTTTCAGTATCTTATTACTAAATTCGATAAAATAGGTCCATTAACTTTTTAGGTTACGAAGTCATTTAAAACAAGTGGATTGCGTCAGGCTCTCTCGCCTGCATTACACGATTCAATATAGCAGCAGTGCTGACTTTGAAAACAACTATTGAATAAATATTCACAAAAAACACCTTTCATGTGATAATAAAATGACGTTATCATTCATCCTAACAGGCGCGTAGCCAGGGGGGAGGGCGGTGGGGGCAGTCGCCTTTTTTTAAAAGGGGTGATTTTTATCTTTCTCTTTTGACTCCTGAGAAGTTTTAAAAGGGGGTTATAAAATATCTTGAATAACATAGAAAATAATCCCGGGAACAAATTCTTGAAATTCCTGCTAGTTTTGAAAGCTCATTCAAGATTAGTTCAATTTGAAAGAAAAGTTCGGACCTTTTGTTGGAATGAAAGCTCATATGAGATAGGGGGTACATTGAGCAGTGTTCAGGATTTAGGGGGGTCTCCAAGGCAGAAAAGCCCGCGAAAAGCCTTCGATAGGGGGTGCTTTCAAAGGAGGGAACGAGCATGGGCGTACCATAAATAACACCGAGTGTGGGGGGGGGGGCCTGAAACTCGCGCATGATGTTCAGTGATACTTATCTCCAAGTTTCACTAGGTTCAAAGTTTTTACAACGGCACATTTTGGCAAATTGCACATTTTGGTAATTTAACAAAATGTACTATTAACTAAATGGGCCCTAACTACGTAACTGAGCCATTTTGGTACATATACCATGTTTACCAAAATGTGCAGGCATTCAACACATTTCGGTAACTTCGGGGATTGTTCGCTCTGTTGTCTGTGCTCACTCATTGAATTACAAAATACAAAATTCCCTGTAACTATAAAAGGAGGTCTTTATTTCCTAAAACCACATCGGCTGAACTCATTTGGTTTACCATAAATTTTGTCTAATCGCCACTTAATTGGTGTAAGATCTACATGGTCTACGACCCTCCTTTGCCGGTTTATATCCCACACGTCCAATGCAATTTCATCCAATAACCATGACGTCTAATGCCATTCGGTCCAATATCATTTCGTTCATTGGCCATTTCGTCCAATAACCAGTTAGTCAAGTTTATGGGCCACTTCGTCTAAATGCCACTTCGCCCAATAATCACTTCGCCCAATAGCCATTTCGTCTAATAGCAAAATGGACCAAAAGCGACTTCGTCTAATAGCCATTTGATAGCATTTCGTTTCGTCCATTTGGTCAGATTTCCCTTAATACCTACTTTGCCCAATAGACAGTTGGTCTAATACCGACTCGGTAGGCATACAACTGACAGTTGGGTCAATACCCACAAAGTCCAATGCCCGTTTGGTCTAATATTTGTATAAATATTTTCAATCACATGGTAATAACAGGTGTGCACACCCCTTGGCTCTTGCCTTACACGCACCCCCCCCCCCCCGACACACACATTCATCCCTTTTTGTGAACACTGCAAACCTTCCTAGTACAAATATAGAATCTGCAATAATTCTCTCTCCAGATCTCAAAATTGATGATGGAATTATTTTCACAAAAATATTTCTCGCTTGCCTTTTGTTACAAATGCAGAAACAAAACAAGATCAACTAGAACTGCAATCGTTTTAGAACGATGTGCATGCATTGAAGCGCATGCTTTGAAAGAGGGCAGAAACATAAGGAGATAGAATAAAAACTCTAGATGATATACATTTTCAAATATTAGACGGCGCTATTTCATAAAGAAATGGTCACTGATGCGGATTATGTGAAATGATACAATTGGAAGACCCTGAAAATACGAGACCAAAATGAATTAAAACAAGGAAGTATTTTCCAACTTTGCAATAGAGGGTAATATTTTAAAGGCAATGGTCACTGATGCGTAACGAACCAGTGAATTATGAA
Organism: Lytechinus variegatus; assembly: GCF_018143015.1. Taxonomy (NCBI): domain Eukaryota; kingdom Metazoa; phylum Echinodermata; class Echinoidea; order Temnopleuroida; family Toxopneustidae; genus Lytechinus; species Lytechinus variegatus. The sequence continues at coordinate 19,255,741 of NC_054743.1, read as the reverse complement.
AGATGTTACCATTAGCAAGCCCTGAAAATATCAGAACAAAATGAATGAAAACAGGGAAGTAATGGCTATTTTACTATTTTCCACTTTTCAATAGAGGGCGCTATTCATTAAGGTAATGGTCACTGATGCTTAAAAACGTTTTAATGATGAGGGATCATAGGTAAACCCTGAAAATATGAGACCAAAATGATTGAAAACAAGAAAGTTATGGCCATGTTACTATTTTCGACTTTTCAGTAGAGAGCGCTATTTCATGAAGTTATTGGTCACTGATGCGTAAAAAAGACATATGGATTATGAGGAATGATACAATAAACATACCCTGGAAATATGAGACCGAAATGAATGAAAACAAGGAACTTATGGCCATTTTGATATTTCTTTAATTTGCCATAAAGGGCGCTATTTTTAAATGTAATGGTCACTGATGCGTAAGAAGCCTATAGATTACAAGGAATGATGTCATAAGCCAACCCTGAAAATATATATATAAATATATATATTGCCATTTTGCTATTTGTTGACTTTGCAATAGAGGGTGCTATTTCTAAATTTAAAATAATCATTGATGCGTAAAAGTTTGTGGAATTGTGAAGGATGAAGCCATTAGTGAACCATAAAAATATGAGACGGAAATAATAAAAACAAGGAAGTTATGGCTATTTTACGATTTTCCAACTTTGCAATATAGGGCACTATTTGTAAAGGTAATGGTCACTGATGCGTAACGAACCATAGGCAAATTCTGAAAATATGAGACCTAAATTGATGTAAACGAGGAAGTTAGGGCAATTTTGAATTTTGAGACTTTTCAATAGAGGGCGCTATTTCTAAGGTAATCGTCACTGATGCATAACAAAGCAGTGAGTTATAGAGAATATTACCAGAAGCAAAGTCTAGAAATAAAGAGACCAAAATCAATGAAAACAAGGAAGTTAGGGCAATTTTGAATTTTGAGACTTTTAAATAGAGGGCGCTATTTCTAAAGTTAATGATTACTGATGCGTAAAAAAATATGGTATTTGAGGGATGATACCATAGGCAGACCCTGAAAATATGAGACCAAAATGATTGAAAACAAAGAAGTTATTGCCATTTCACGATTTGTTGACTTTGCAATAGAGGGCGCTATTTGTAAATTTAATGGTCACTAATGCGTACAAATTTGTTGAATTGTGAAGGATGATACCATTACTCAACCATGAAAATATGAGACGGAAATAAATAAAAACAAGGAATTTATGGCTATTTACTCTTTTCTTAATTTGCATTTCAATAAATATGAACATTTTGAACGTAGACTATTTTGGATTTGAATTTAGGGCAAGAAGGCGGCATTTTGAAGGGCAAGTCGTATTTTTATATAAAAAAGAAACTCCTAAACAATCTACTGCTTTGTTAGAAGTCTGTTGCATGCATGATACGGGAGTTAGGACGGGATTAGGAATGGTATGCAAATGGACTTTAAATTTACAAAATGGCGCCTGGATGGTCATGCATGAGTGATTTTGGAAATCGGAAGACAAGATGCACAACTAGAGATGCTGGAAAACATGTCTACCAAATTTGGATGAATTTGGACGAGGGACGGAGCCAGGGCAGAGCTAACAAAACCTACGTGTTAAACGAATGGGATTTTGTGGAAGAAGCAGACAGAAGAAGACGACGGAATAGGAATACGGAGCAATAACAGAGCATTGTCGCCATTGGGCGTCAATGCAAAAAGTGTTACATATTCCATTGATTACAAATACATAAATACTTCTAATTCCAAGTTCAAATTGACTTACTAGCTTAGAAAGAGAAAGGGTGATATGAAACAATTTTAAAAACGCAATTCAAAACAAAACGAGACAGTTCCTCGAAAATATAAATAATTCATAAAGATATTACTCAGGCCAATGTCATCAGAGTCATAAAATAGAACCTTAGCTATTATATAAAAATGAGGAAAACAAATAATTGAATTTCCAAAATTATGACAACATTCAATGGATAGCTCTGTACACAAAGGAAAGGGAAAAAAAGGGGAGAGAGATTAATACATGTATTTGTTTTTTGTTTTGGTTTATTCTCATAAATTACAAGAATTAAGCCATATGCATGCAGATATGAATAAAATTTAAGTTTTGCTTACACATTACTTGAAGGACAAATTTCATTTGATTATATATTCATAATAAATTGTAACACCAAAAAGTGCTTAAAGGTTGAGAAACTGTGCATTAACTAAATGCGTCGCAGAGACCGTTATCAAAACCATGCTAACAAATCATAATTTGAATGATATATTGTGGGGTCAATCCGCACCTGCCCCCGTCATAGTCATTGGACCAATTGGATATTAGACCAACTTTCAATTGAACCAAGTGGGTACTGGACCAATTGTTAATTGGATCAACTGTCAATTGAACAATCTGACAATCGAATGAAGGTGCCACGAGCCTAATTACATCAGGAGGGCTCAAGATATTCGTTCGACCCAACCCATTCGAATTTTTCTCAGTTTGATGTTGCTGATTGACAAACATGTATGAATAGGATTTAAAATCTAACACTGATTCTAGAAATGGTAACTACTGAACTTCCTTCGCTCAAATTGGGAAGATAAATAAGTGACTTGGAACTATTTTTTGACTGGCGGACTAATTAGGGCTATTTTACTGTTTCAGTCGATGAATTTGATCCATTCATAGTTATCTTCATAAATGGCGATTTATTTTCAAAATGAGCTGGCTACGGTACCCTTTCCTGGTCAGATATGGAATGCCAGATATATATCCTATCCAATGGTAGTAAACAATCCACCCTCTAATTTTACATTTATTTTTCATGAACTTTTCAAAAGTGCCAATTTAACACACAAGTCTATGGGGAATGTTTTACGCGCGTGACACCTGAAGTTAGACGAATTCGCTGTTGGACGAAGTGACTTTGGCCCAACGGGCTTTTGGACGAAGTGTCTATTAAATGAAGTGGCTCCAAAAGGATGTGGCTAATGCAGGATATTGCTCATTATAAACGAAGTGGCATAACCAAAATGTGCAGGCACATCACGGCATAATTGCTACTTTTAGTGACAAAAAAAAAAATCCCATCAGGTATAGGTGTACTATCATAACTATCGGCATATTCTGGTAACAAGTTTCCTTTCTCAAAATTCGCAGTTGCCAAAATGTGGCGTAACAGTCATTCAACAAATTCCCACACGTGGCTAAAGTAAATTCAATAACCTGTAACCTTAGTCATGTGAGTTCAGGGCGTTTAGTGATACACCATTATCCTAATTTCTAAGTTTCATAAACTAAACCTTATAGGTTGAAGATTTAAATGTTGACGACGCCTATATTCTCGCTCTGCTATGCAGGCAAGACAAACACTTAGCCGAAGATAAGACTTCAACGTCGCCTTGCTGGTGTCTGGAAAGCGGTGTTACAACCGATAATGTCGCACCAACGCATAATGTCGCAGCAACGCATAATGTCGCAATCTGCGACATTATGCCAAGAGCGTCCGACGCATAATGTCGCAGTCAACGCATAATGTCGTAGTTTTTCTAACGCATAATGTCACATGTCGCAACGCATAATGTCACAGCGGTATTTTCTTCAGGACTCGAGCTACAGATAAGATATAAAACATGATTTTACTGAGTATTTTGAGACACGAAAAAGAGTATGAAATTATTTTGAAATCAGGATTACTCTTTGTATGGATATTTGTCGCTTTATTACCATTTCGTCTACTGCCTTTTCCCCACTATCGCATGGTCTGATATCATTTCGTCTACCATTAGTTAGTCAACTATCAACATAGTCCAATAGCCATTTCGTCTAATTACCATCTCGTCTAATAGCCAGTTGGTCTAATAGCCGTTGTGTTTATTATCATTTAGTCTAATTGTATTTTTTTCAGTTGGTCCAATATCCATTTTGTCCAATATCATTACGCCTATTACCTTTTGGTCTAATAACCACTTGGTGTACTCTCATTTTCGTCCATGTTCCATTTGGTCTAACTTCAGTTGGTTCGCTATCACTTTGTCTAAATCCATTTTGGCTAACACTCATTTGGTATCGTTGCCACGGGTCCAATCACCAATAGGTCCAATCATTGGTTCTAGGACAATTACCCCACGGACAATCACCCTTCCGGACAACTAATCCCTGACAAGTTTACCCACCCGAGGACAATTACCCCCTGGACAATTACCCCTGAGGAAAATTACCCCCCGAGGACAATTACCCACTGAGGACAATTTCATCCCGGACAATTACCCCCTGGACAATTACTCCCGGACACAACTCCCTGTAAAACTACCCCCGAGGACGATTACCCCCTGAGGACAATTATCCCCCCGGACAACTACCCCCTAGGGCAATTTCCCCCCGGACATTTACCCCCTGAACAACTACCCCCCGATGACAATTACCCTTAGGAAAATTAACCCCCCCCCCCCCGAGGACAATTACCCCCGGATAATTACCCCAGAGGACAATACCAACGGGAACAATTATCCTGCCCCGGGGACAATAACCCCCTAGACAAAAGGAGTGCATAGAGTTTAATATGGCCTAAATTGTAAGATTACAAGGCGTTCTTAATATCTTTGCAATTTTTTTGTTGCTTTCTGTATTAAAACTAAAGCCACATCTTAATCTGGAATGTGCTCCAATCGTTTCATAATTCTTAGCTTCTTGTTAGATGAATTGTTTTAAAATAACAGGTTTATATGTTCTTCTTGTCAATAGTATAGTGTTGATGGTTTGCGTTAACGACTTTCAATATTTCTACCTGTGCAGGTGTCTTTTTAATGTTTTATCTATTTTCCTGATTTTTTCCTGAAATTAAACCCCAAATGAATCAAGAAAAAATCAGATCAGTTGGAATCAGAGAAATTAGGCATTTGTGATTATTATGTCTAATCGTGTCTTTTCATGAATGTTCAATTGTTCTATGAAAACTTAGTATGTGGGCCAGTTTACACATTTTGTGATGTACATATGCGTAGCTATATAGCGAAAGCCCCCACCCACATTTTTCATGATGCAGAAGGCATTGCTAAACAAAAAAAAGAAAAAAGGCGGAAAAGAAAGAAAAATTATGAAAAAGAAGAAAATGAGAGAGAGGGAGAGAGAAAAAAAGGAGAAAGAGCGATATAAGAGAGAAAGTTATTAACATAAGATAAAGTAGAAAATATATTGAAAACCTGTGCCACCGACCCAAACCATTATAATGGTTCACGCCCGGGGGGGGGGGCACTCAGTATATAATAATGTGCCGCGGAGGGGACCCCCATTTTTACACTCAAATTTCCGTTCCAAGGCATAGCATCTTTGTCTTATTGAGAAAAAGAACAAAGAAAGCCGCTCCAAGGCAAAACATTTTCTTCTTATCGAGAAAAAAGAAGAAAGAAATCCGCTCCAAAGCTTGTCATATTTTTCGTTACGCCGTTCCGGTCGCATTGATCTGCTACAATGAGCTGCAATTTTGGTGAAATGCGGCCGCAGAGCGCTGTCCGACCATCACCTCTGCGCGAGCGCACCCGGCGGACGTGCCGCCGGGCTAGCTACATCATGCACGCATGTCCGTTCCACAGGGATGCATCAGCACTGACACGCTAGCGATCCGTTCCAAGGACCCCGTTTTTTGTCTCGCGGCACACCCCTACCACTATTTTGGTCGAGTGCCCCCTTCCCCTCCCTGGGGGTCACGCTTGATTCGATGCCAGAGAGAAGGGGTGGGGGATTTTTCGGGGGTAATTGTTTGGCGGTAACTGTCTGGGGAATCATTGTCCTCGGGGGCATTTGCTGGGGGGGGGGGGTAATTGTCTGTGAAATAATTGTCCAGGGGGTGATTGTCTGGGGGTAATTGTCCTCGGGGGATGATTCCAGTCTCTGTCCTCAGGGGGTAATTGTCCGGGGGGGGGGTAATTGTCCTCGGAGGCTAAATGTCAAGAGGTGGTTGTCCGGAAGGTGATTTTCTGGGGGGTAATTGTCCTAGAACCGGTGATAGGATCTAATGGTGATTGGACTCATGGCAACGATACCAAATGATTGTTAGCCGAAATGGGTTTAGACAAAGTGATAGCGAACCAACTGAAGTTAGACCAAATGGAACATGGACGAAAATGAGAGTACACCAAGTGGTTATTAGACCAATTGGCTATTAGACCAAAAGGTAAAAGGTAAAGACGTAATGATATTGGACAAAATGGATATTGGACCAACTGAAAAAAATACAATTGGACTAAATGATAATAAACACAACGGCTATTAGACCAACTGGCTATTAGACGAGATGGTAATTAGACGAAATGGCTATTGGACTATGTTGATAGTTGACTAACTAATGGTAGACGAAATGATATCAGACCATGCGATAGTGGGGAAAAGGCAGTAGACGAAATGGCAATAAAGCGACAAATATCCATACAAAGAGTAATCCTGATTTCAAAATAATTTCATTCTCTTTTTCGTGTCTGAAAATACTCAGTAAAATCATGTTTTATATCTTATCTGTAGCTCGAGTCCTGAAGAAAATACAGCTGAGACATTATGCATTGCGACATGTGACATTATGCGTTGACGATTTGCTGCGACATTATGCGTTGCGACATGTGACATTATGCGTTAGAAAAACTACGACATTATGCGTTGACTGCGACATTATGCGTCGGACGCTCTTGGCATAATGTCGCAGATTGCGACATTATGCGTTGCTGCGACAATATGCGTTGGTGCCACATTATCGGTTGTAACAAGCGGCGCCTATAGTTTTGCTCAGCTATGAAGATGATACAAAAATGGGGCGAGAATTTCAGGATTCGAATTTCGTTACTATAACATAAGATAAAAGCTGATAACTAAAGTTTCTTGTTTGACAAATAATGCAATTGTTAAGATTTATCATTTAATATATAATCTAATCAACCATCAAATTCAAATAAAAGCAAAAAATGATTCGATAAGGGTTGTCCTTAGAATTAGTGAGATTTGAAAAATGAATAAATACTGGTAAAATATTAAAACGATAGGTTTTAGAAAAATTGGATGGGACCAAGGGAGTGCTGGGGGATCTAGATACTGTAACGCTTCATGTCATTAAACAAGAACGGGTGTAAACTATTAAATATACTTGTCAAGTGCCAAGTAAAGTAGACTTAGTATGCCAAGTAGTCTTGGCAACAATGTGCGTGTAAGCTTTATTAATATAACGAGGATATGATGGACATGATGGTGCTAAGCTTATTATGCCTCTGTTATTGTTAACATTGGATTTGATTTATGTATAATTGATGGTTTGTTTTTATTTGATAAATCTTTATTGTCTAATTATACACGGTCGAACAATACCAGGCTCGTTTTCTCACCCTTTCCGGGTTTTTTTTTACAATACTATATTTTACTTTCTCTATTTTCATTACTGCAACGTAATGTCTTTTTTAACAAACAAGATAAATATTTGCAAAATTGTTTTAATTCTAATTTTTAATTCCTGAAATACCACGTGTTTTGCTATATGATTTAGTCGTACTTTGTTATTGTCCATTAGTTGTATTCAGACAATGATAAATGGAATGATACTTACAATTTCGGATCCTGAATTCCTCTAGCACACTCAACGTCAAAGAGAAAGTTATTCGTACTCCATGCATGCTCAGTCTCGTGTTCCATCTGCCAAGACTCTGTCGTCTGCTGAATTAAAAAAAAAAATGAATGCCGTAACTTTTATCGAGCAATATACCTGCGGATGTATTTAATTCGAAGATAACAAATTAAACACAATTTACATGCTTGTTTAATTCAATTCAACTTATTCATTTGGCAAAATTGCACAATCAAGATGTTACAATTTAAAAAGAGGTAGACCAATATTGATGAGCAAGGACCTCTTAAAGGGACTTTCCGGGCTGAAAAATTTATGTTAATAAAAAGAGTAAAATTCAGAGCAAAATAGTGAAAATTTTATAAAAAATCGGATAACAAATAAGAAAGTTATTGAATTTTAAAATGTATCAATATTTTGTGAAAACAGTTAATATATATGCACCCCGTCATGAATATTGATTAGGTGGGCTGATGATGTCACTTCCCCCACTTTCCTTTTTCTTATGTTATTACATGAAATCATAATGGTTTAATTTGTTCATACATGTGTAAATGATGTGTCTCCAATATGATGAAAAAGGTTGCAGCAATAAATAACTTATGTACTTAATCAGTTGTCAATCCAATTGTTTTCGTTCTTGGTAGAATTTTTTTAGATATAAATCTAATTTCATATAATAACATTACAAAAAACAAGTGGGGATATGACATCATCAGCCCACACAACTGTTTTACCGGAATAATGCAAATTTTCATAATTCAATAACTTTGCTATTGTTCAATTCAACTCAATTCAATTCAACTTAATTTGCATTTATTTATTTCTCGATAAAAACAATTATAAAGCAAGGTATGAGAAACAATATATTTACAAGCAAGAGTAAAAATGAAATGGGGAACTGCATAAATAAAGCCAAGTGGCCTTGTGTAAGCGCAGTTCCCAAAACATTGATAACATGACATGGTATAGAGAAACAATAAGAGAAAAAAATAAACATAAATGTTATCCGATTTTGATGAAATTTTCAGCCTTTTGCTTTGTGAATTTTACTCTGTTTATTGAGATATAAATATCTCCAGCCTGGAGCTTCCTTTTAAAGCAGTTTGTATTTGAGGCCCTATAAAGGTGCATTATTTGTGAGTAAATATAAAGTCATAAGAACAAAAGAAACAAACCGACCCCAAAAAATAATAATAGATAAATAAGTAAATAAACAAAATAAATTAATTAATAGATAAATAATGTTCATTATTAACATTTTTATTTTATTAATTGCTATCAGCTCAAACTTTTGATTCGATGTCTCATTTCTTCACAACAAAGACCATGGAATGAAAATGATAATTAATACATCGTTTGATTTTATTGTCCTTTTATTGAGGTGACAAATTGGACTTCTAAATATCATTACCTAATAACCGTTTTTTTTTCAAGGCTCTACATTTTTTTAATCAATATTATTTGTTCTATTAGTGGTAGTTTGCAAAATTCAAGATCCAAATTTTACAGAATAATCTCTATTCTGTGGTGGGGAAGAAGGATTTGTTTTCATGTCCCATGCATTTCGGTTTCACGGATCAGACTACGCCAAATAGATCAGGTGCCCGTTTTCATAAAGCTTTTCCTAAGTTGAGAGCGACTTTAAGAACGACTGGTGAACCTTATGGGCTAAACCATCTTCCAAGAACATTTTGGTGTATACTATTCACCACAAGAAAGGATCCCAATCGTTTTTTTTTAAGTCGCTCTTAACTTACAAACAGCTTTATGAAACGGCACTGAAAATAGATTTTTATTTATTCCATCTCATTTGACGCTGTCTATCAAAATAAGATATACAAGTGAATACAATACCTATTAAAAATTGGTAAGCATACGTGGCAAATATGACGCATATATTACGCCTCTGTAATGCGACTGCTACCAAGCTTAAAAAAAATCAAATTTGATGGGTGAAAATTGCATTTTATAGGCCTTGACTACTTTATAACAGAATTCGTTATATTAAACTGTGATATCAAAGGGATTTGGTAAATTGTATAGAAAGGCAAAATAAAAATCGTTCGGTGGTCAAAGAGAGTAAAGGGCGGGAGACTAACGCCAAATGTGGTACAGTTGGCAACTATTGCAGGCATTCCTATTTTTCCTTCATCGTTAACTCTTTATCATGAAATCTATACTCAGTGAAATACTTATCATTACAGAAATCAAATCAACTTCATTCGGGAGTTCTCGCAACATCAAGCAGACTTTTTCTGAAACGTTGGGAATATGATATGAAAATCATTTCATTACAAAGCAGTATTTGTTGAAGCTGTATTTGACTGGTTTCAAGATTTGTATAAGTGGGACTACCAATGCTGATATCGGTAAGGGATTCAGGTATGTTCTTGTGCGTTTACCAGGCACGCGAGGTGGCCACTGGAAGTCATTGCACGTTGCAGCACTTACGTCTGACGTCACTTCATGCGAACAGCAAGAGAAAGCAGTGTCATGAAGAAGACAAAATGTACCACTAGTTTTCTGTCCGTCATCTGAGATGTCACCAAGGATATTAAGTTTTTGGTCATTTTGGTAACATAATAGTTAGGTTCCTACACTTCCAATGGTGGCTCGACAATGTACTTCTCCATATTCAAGCGCAGTTGTCACTTAAAGTAATGAAGCATTTTGCTGATCCTGGTGGAACCTTCACAACAACCTCCTTCTTAATAACTTCATGTCTTATGTCCCCTAAACTGTACAAGATTGCAGTGAATATGTATCTATCTTGGTCTACATGTCATCAACGTCATCTATGAATAGATTTACGCAGGGAGCTGTCTCCAAATCTGTGAAAGATGTCTTAAATCTTAAAAACTGCGATGAGCTTTTGAACCCATCTATCTCAGGTATTCCATCAACGCAAAATGGCTGATGTTGCGATTCGAACCGAACTTTAAAATATGGGATGCCCTGGGATGTATCATTAATGGACCATGGAAAATGGAATGGGACTACACCACGACTACCCGCAAGCAACGTTACCTTTTCCTTGAGACCATTGCCTGCTACGTAAACTGGACATTCTGCAAGAAGGAAAGCTAAAACTAAGACCATCTGCAGGAAAGTTTGTAAGATCATAAGAACTGAATGGGGTCGACCTGTCCGTGTGTTTCGGTGTTTCGACTAGAGATGAGGATTATGAAAAGAAGAATGATATCTTAAATGTTATCTTAAAGGGTTTTTTTTAATATAACATATATAATATATATATATAATGTATGAAAATTGCCGTCTTTTGTAAGACACATTAACATACTAATAATGACAGTAATGATAACGTTTAATTTACCGAAGGTAACCACTTCGGTAAGGAAAGGCTCTACATAACATAATATATTACCCTTCTCCAATCTATATGCTGAGCGCCTTGCAAAAAAGGCTGAACTCACGGCCTCCCGCTCATGAGGCGGCTGCTCTACTTCTGAACCACCATGCCCACACACCAATTATAATTTCATTAGTTTCACAACCCTGAATGAAAACTATCAAGAATGTTGTTTTTAATTGAATTAAAATCTTTGCCAATACGAGAGAAAGAAAATAACTAACTTTCATTTCAAATTGCAAGAATATCATGGAAATTGAATTCACCCGTTTCAGCTGCATAGAAGATTCTTTGCAAAATATCTTCACTATTTCATCGATTTTAAATGTGAGTCTTCGGTTAACCTTAATCATAAATTTGTTCTAATGAGAAGAAAATTGGTTCTACGTCAATATTGCATTATCATTTTATAGGGAAAGACAAAACTAATATCTTACCAAGATTCTCCATACCTTGTTTACAGATGATGTTGTTATGTAGGAGATATATTGTTTGCCGTAGAAGTTTTGATGAGCGACTGGAGAACGTGTCGATTTCGAGGTGCTGACATAAATTTAATAATAAGAAAATAAAGACCATTGGAAAACTAAAAAGGTTAATTACCAGCTGTTTAGAATGAATTGAATCTTGTAAAAGTTAACCTGCGTCTACTGTAATTGCAAAAATTTCTAACGTAAGATCGCGATAATTCTAACATCCTTACACAAATATGTTACAAATAATCTTGCATAATTATTATATAATTGTAAAAAAAATAATAGGCTGTCTGTGGATGATCTCGCTTCTCAGTAGAGGATGCAACGGTTTACCCAGCCAAAATTTGTGTGGTTTGTATTTTAATGCGATTATCTGATTTTTTTATTAGTTGTTAAACTCGCAAGTGAACATGATAAATGTCATGCACTAGAATTCCTTTCAAACTCTCGAAACTCAACCAATTAAAAACCCACCACTTTTTTGTTCTAATTTGAAAAAACGATTAATTGCCGGTTCGATCTTATAAGTATTGTTTTTTGTTTTGATTCGATAACCATGTTTTTATTTTTTTCTCGCATGCTACAATAAAGATTTATTATTTAGAAGTTTAATAATGATTACGTTTACATACATCTCCATTATACGTTATTTTATGTAGGCACCAGCCAATGTGAAGAACCTCTCGACAGAATTGTTAAATTCTTTTAGGTGATCCCCAGGTATCGACTGGTGCTGACTTTCATATTTCTCTCGTAATGTTATATTGAATCCGTCATATTTGTTATTAACTTGCCTCAAAATGAAATAAATAAATACAATAAATAATGTTTCTAATGTAATGAGTAGAACATTACCTGTTTGACTCCAACGAAGCCCTCTGAATGGAGGGATCCCTTCTTGTGATAATCGATTTGGAACATTTCTGAAATTGCAACAAGGCACAATATCATGAAGAGGATACATCCAAAACAGTTAGACTCGGTCTGCAAAACAGTCATGATAGTGTTTATGAACTGAAAGATAGTTTATCAAGAGTGCGTCATGTACGCAATATGCCATAAACATTCATGGATTTTATTCAATGGAAAATACTGTTTTTTTACTAATATTGGATTTCATTTGTTTCGAAAAAGAAAATACTAAGTTACGACATATTATACCAACATGTTTTTGTATTATATTTCATTCTTCTAACATTTATGTTTGACATCTTGATCCATATCATTAATGCAAAACTGCTGTTCGATTTGATAACACAAGCAAAACAATTCTTTATCTTAAGAGCATCAAATCGTGTACTGCTATCGTATACATGTATAGTGATTGTACGTACAAGTAATTTTTTTTCTGTTTAACCCTTCCACAGGGTTCCTTTATTGAAATCATTATAATACATATTTTCAAACAATACATAATTGAATGATTAACACAGTATATGACACACAGGTTAAATATGTACATTACAATATTCCATGAAATTGTCGTAATATTTGTATAAAAAACGAAAAATCAAAATGCAAATGATAGAAAAAAATTCATACAAGATATATACCCACACACACACACACACACATATATATACATATATGTGCTTGCGTGCGTGCGTGTGTTTTAGAATGTTATCTGAGAGATTCAATGTAATAAAATGAAAGATGACCACCTTTTTATGAATTTCTTCTCTTTCAGATTTGTTTTATATATATACTTTTCCATACTATAATAAGATTTTATTTCAGACAAAATATGGTCGAAAACTGGAAGACAGTGTTTGCATTTTGCTGCAAAAATTTGTTTTCTAACTATTATAAAAATACAATTAAGAGCTCCATTACTGTTTCCGTAAAAACCGAATAATTTATTCTGATTTAAAATTTTGATGTGCAAATTGTTACGAGAAAACCAGATTTCGAGTTGAGACCATATTTCGTTTGTGTGGGCACAAAAACAAAAAATATGCATAATAGTTTCTTCATTATTATTACAAAAAGTGCATAAGTTATCTGTAACTAATTTAAATCGCAACAGAGCATCTTTCATATAAATAATTATATTCATTATTTTGAACTGAAACCACCTCATGTTGACATCTGCAGTAGAATAAAAGTATTGATAGCGAAAAGTATTGATAGCGAAATAACTCACCCTCGATTGTCCAATCTCTTCACCTAATAAGCGATGCCATGTCGACCCTCCATCTTCTGAAAGCTCGGCACTAGTCTTGACGGAGTTAAGAGTCCGTAGAAATGGTGGATCAAGTCCGCTGTCCCATGTCTGATGTCCGGAGGGTTTCGGAAGGCCATTTTTATTGGCTTCGTTATTTCTTGTTCTAGTTATGACGTCATCTACAGCTTCCAATTGATCTTGTGTTAGATCATGTTCAGGTTTGTCAGGAGATTTCGGCTGGGCACTGTTATATATAAGAATAATTGTAAAAGAATTTTAAAAGCAATTACATTCATCTATTAGTTATTTCTCTTTAAGGATAGCCAAGAATTGTAAAGAACATTCTAGAATGTCTTTTTATTATGCAGGCCTTGCCTATTTAAAGGCCAAGGAGTTTTATTGTTGAATAGGGAAAAGCCAAACAATAGAATTGTATTGGTAGTGGAAATGAATAGGCTTAGGTATTTTGTTTACACATGTTGATTTCAATGAGGTCATTCAAGAATGTTTTAGAAATGAAGAAGGCTCCTGAAAGAGGAAGAATATTCTTTTGGAAGACAATACTAGAAGCTTCTAGATTAGTTGAAATTTAGTATATAAAGCTGCAGTTTCTTTAAGATCATCATCACATCATATGAGATCACTTCACCAGATCAGATCAGAGCAGTTTATTTCCACCTGGAATATCTATATTGTGTGGAATTATTTGCCCACCATCAATGAACTGTTTGCAGTTATTTTGAGAGAGAAATTATCAGTTCTCATCGAGATCATCAACATCATCAACCTGTTCAATGAACACGCTTCAACCCATGGATTGCTGAAATTGACTGTTAATCATCATCAACATCGTCTTCACGGACATTTCAACTCGTTACAGTGACTCTTATTATTCATCGTACTTCAACATCAGTTTCATCATCGCCATCATTGTGAATTTTCGCCAGTCAGCTGGGATTTTATCATTTGGATTATTACTTGGATATAGTATCATCACTTCGGGATTTTACATCGGACACTTCAAGAGATTTATGTAAGATCATTATTTGTTTTATTTATGTATAATTATTTCCTGTAATAAAAAAAGAGGAAATTAAACTTTATATCTCAATTTCTGATTGTTATTTGTTGCAGTATCGTAACAAATAATTTTGGGGGCTTGTCCGGGAAACGAAAACCAGATTTGTATAAGCCAATTTGAAACTAAAACCAGTTTTCCGAGAAATGAAACCAAATTTGTATAAGCCAATTTGAAACTAAAACCAGTTGTCCGGGAAATTAAAACCAGATTTGTACCAGCCAATTTGAAACTAAAGCCAATTTGAATTGGAAACATTTTGGAAATTTTTGGAAAGTTCTAGAATATACTGTACTGTGTTATTACTTGGTTGTATTTGTGTATATTCACTATGGCTACATTTGATGTTGAAGAATTTCTTGCAATGACAGAATTGTCATATGATCATTTGAAGTCACTGAAGAAAGATGATTTGATAACAGTTTGTGATCATTTGGGTGTATCTCTAGCCCCAGGATTAAAGAAGGCAGAGATAATTGACTTGTTAGATAGTCACATGAAGCTTACAGCGGAGTCTGAAACTTCTGTTATTGTTTCAGATGATGCTCAGATTCAACTTGCAAAGTTTGAAATGGAAATGAAAATGAAAGAGAATGTCGAGAAAGAGAAAATCAAAGAAAACCTTGAAATGGAGAAAATAAACATTGAAAAGGAAAGAATCAGAGAAAACATCGAAATGGAGAAAATGAGATTAGAGTACCAGTTGAAGTTGAAAGAAATGGAGTTAGCTCATGCAAATACTAACTCCGCCAAAGATAAATCTCCCCAAGGCTTTGATGTGGCGAAAAACATTCGCCTTGTGCCAAAATTTGATGAAGAGGGAGTCGATACATATTTTGTGTCATTTGAAAAAGTGGCCAAGAGATTGAATTGGCCCGAGGAATACTGGACTCTTCTCCTCCAAAGTGTTTTTGTTGGAAAGGCTGCAAAAGTCTATTCTTCACTCTCTGAAATGCAATCATGTGACTATGCTACAGTGAAAGAAACAATTCTCAATGCATATGAGTTGGTACCAGAAGCGTACAGACATAAATTTAGGAACATGCAAAGACAATCAGGCCAGACGTATGTTGAATTTGCTAGGGAACAAGAAATGATGTTCGATAAGTGGTACAGATCACTGAAAGTTGACAAAGATTTTGTTCACCTTAGGGAAGTTGTCCTCCTAGAAGAATTCAAAAAGAGTCTTCCTTTTGGCATTAAATCTCACTTAGATGACCATAGAGTTACTGAAGTCAGTAAAGCAGCCATAGTAGCTGATGAATTTGAGGTCACACATAAGGGTAGTGGAGATAGGCCTCCTTTCAAGAATTATTGGAAAAAGAAAGGTAAAGGGTCATTTGAATCCCACAATAAACCTAGTGAGGGAAAATATGCAAGCAAGGACAAAGACGCTAACAAGAATCAGGCTAGTGGGGGCACAGAATCAACCAAAAGGTCTGAGAGTCGTAGTTCCAAAATTTGTACTCATTGTCATAAATCGGGACATTTGAAAGAATCATGTTGGAAATTGGTTGGAATGCCAACCAAAGTTAAGAAAGACATGGGTTTTGTCAAGCAAACAAGTGTTCCCTCGATGGAGTTTGTTCCATCAGAGCCCAATCGAGATGTTGAGAGTGTTTCTCTGGTATTTGCTGATAAAGTCAAGCAGGTTGATGAAACTTTTAGAAGTTTTTTGCATGATGGTAAAGTATCCCCTTGTTCAACTGGTGCTGCTGGTAGGTCAGTGGTGATCCTTAGGGATACAGGGGCTGCACAGTCCCTGATGGTGCCAGGGGATTCGGCTCTTCCTCCGGAGAGTTCAGAGAATGCCAACGTCTTAGTTCAAGGTATTGGCCCAAATTTCATGTCGGTTCCTTTGCATAAGGTCGACTTAAAGTGTGACCTAGTTAGTGGTCCTGTGACTGTTGGTGTCGTTCCAGAATTACCCATGGAAGGTGTTGATTTCTTGTTAGGTAACGACTTGGCTGGAGATAGAGTTGTTGCATCTCCAGTGGTTTCGGAGAAGCCCGTTGAGGTAGCTGAAACTGAATTGTTGCAGGAAGATTTTCCAGGGATTTTCCCGGATTGTGTTGTTACTAGGTCTCAGACTCGTAGAGCTGAAAAGGATGATGCGGAATCTGCTGATGTAGAGGAGAGTACTGATGTCTGGTTAGCTGAAACCTTTTTCAAGGATTTGAATGGGGATAGTGTTGAAGGCTCTGTTGCTAACAATGATAGTTTGTTTAGTAAATCCTCCCTTGTACAGGCACAACAGGCAGACCCAGAATTAAAAAGCTTGTCACAAAAAGCATGTTCTGAGGCTGAGGCTGATAAGGTTCCTGAGTGCTTTTATGTCAAAGATGACATTTTGATGAGGAAATGGAGACCTCCCCGGAGACCAGCTGATGAAGATTGGTGTATAATTCACCAGGTTGTAGTTCCTCCTTGTTACCGCACAGATATTCTGAAAATGGCTCATGAGTTACCTATGGCAGGTCATGTCGGTATTCGGAAGACAGAAGATAGAATTATGAGGCATTTCTATTGGCCTAAGATGCACAAAGATGTTGTGCATTTCTGTAAGACATGTCATACATGTCAGATTATTGGTAAGGCACAGCCTTCTATCAAGCCTGCTCCATTGATACCCATTCCTGCATTTGATGAACCTTTTACTAGGGTTCTTGTTGATTGTGTCGGACCCTTACCCAGAACGAGGTCGGGTCACAGATTTCTCCTGACGATTATGGACTTGTCTACACGGTTTCCAGAGGCGATACCCTTGAGGAGTATCACTGCAAAGACAGTGGTGCAGGCGTTAGTGCAGTTTTTCACTAGGTACGGTCTGCCGAAGGAAATTCAATCTGATCAAGAGTAAAATTTCATGTCAGGAATATTTTAGCAAGTTATGAAGGAGTTAGGAATAAAGCAGATCAAGTCCTCTGCTTATCACCCACAGTCCCAAGGAGCGTTAGAACGCTATCATCAGACTTTGAAGACCATGATTAGGGCTTATTGTGAAGACTATCCCGATGACTGGGATAAAGGGATCTCATTCCTAATGTTTGCAACTAGGGATTCCCCGAATGAGTCCACGGGTTTCAGTCTATTTGAATTGGTCTATGGTCATGAGGTAAGGGGTCCCCTAAAGCTTATCAAAGAGAGGTTTATGGTTCAGGATGATGATGTAAATCTTCTAGACTACGTGTCAAAGTTTAGAGAAAGGCTCTCAAAACCTTGTGATGTGGCTAAGGAACACTTGAAAGAGTCGCAGGGAAAAATGAAAGCTCATGCTGACAAAAATGCAAAAGAGCGTAGTTTCAAACCTGGAAACAAAGTGTTCGTGTTGTTGCCTTTGCAAGGTGAGCCCTTGAAAGCTAGGTTTAGTGGTCCCTACATAATCAAAAAGAAATTGAATGATGTCAACTATGTGATCAGTACCCCTGATCGAAGAAAGTCTCAAAGAGTTTGTCATGTAAACATGTTGAAAGAATACTTTGAGCGAGAGGCTAGTCAGCCAATAGGTACAACGCAGGTCAAAGAAGAAGAAAAACATGTAAATGTACATGAAGAAGAATGCTATGGAAAGACAGATAATGAATTGTCTTATACAGATGTATCTAAGAACGAACCCTGTGGTGTAAAGTTGTCTAACTCAGAGATGTTAGGAAATATGGATGAGGCATTAAAACACCTGCCTGAAGATCAGAGAAATGATATATCTGGCCTGTTAAGAGAATATGAGAATGTGTGTAAAGACAAACCAGGTCGTACACCTTTAACTGTACATGACGTAGACATAGGTGATGTAAGACCTATCAAACAGAATCCTTATAGGCTCAATCCAAGCAAGTTGGAAATGGTGAATAAGGAAATACAGTTTATGTTAGATAATGACATAATCGAACCGAGTCAGAGTAGTTGGAGTTCTCCCATTGTAATGGTTCCAAAGCCAGACGGCTCTCAGAGATTTTGCATTGATGAACGCAAGGTAAATGCAGTTACTAAGACTGACTCGTATCCAATTCCTAGGTTAGAAGATTGTATTGATAGGGTTGGAAATTCTGCCTATATCACAAAGATAGACTTGCTTAAAGGATATTGGCAAGTGCCATTGACTGACCGAGCCAAAGAGATATCAGCCTTTGTCACACCTGAAGGCTTATTTCAATGCAAAGTCATGCCTTTTGGAATGAAAAATGCACCAGCAACCTTCCAACATGTCCAAAGGTTGACAAATCAAGTGATTCCCGGACTTGACAATTGTGTCGTATACATAGACGACATCCTAGTATACAGTGATACTTGGAATGATCATCTGAATCATTTGCGAGCACTGTTTGACAGGCTGGACAAAGCCAATCTAGTAGTGAATCTGATGAAGAGTGAATTTGCCAAGGCAAAGGTCACATATCTTGGTCATGTGGTTGGTCAAGGGCAAGTGCTACCAAGAGAAGCCAAGATACAAGCTATCTTAGACTTCCCAATTCCCACAACTAAGAAAGACTTGCTCAGATTCTTAGGTATGAGTGCCTTTTACAGGAAATTTGTTCCAAATTACAGTACGGTGGTTAGTCCTCTGACAAACCTGCTGAAGGCAAAAGTGAAGTATGTTTAGTCTGACGAATGTCAAAGATCATTTGAGAAATTAAAGGCCAGTTTGGTGAATGAGCCTGTTTTGGCAGCTCCAAACCTCACAAAGCTATTCAAAGTAGCTATTGATGCATGTGATGTTAGAGTAGGAGCAGTATTGCTCCAAGAATATGAAGAAGGCATCGAAAAACCAGTGTGTTACTTCTCCAAAAAACTCAATCGGTTTCAAAAGAAGTATTCAACTATTGAAAAAGAAGCCCTGAGTCTCGTACTAGCCCTTCAGCAGTTTGAGGTGTATCTAACCAATGGAGAGATTACAGTCTATACAGACCACAATCCTCTTGTGTTTTTGGAGAAATTCAAAACAAAGAATCAAAGACTGTACAGATGGAGCCTAATGCTCCAACCATTCCCTTTGAAAATTGTACACATAAAGGGAAAGAATAATGTAATTGCTGATGCTCTGTCAAGAGTATAAAAAGTGAAATTATTCATGATTTTGACCAAGTGTGTCATTTGAAGAAAACATCTTTGATGTTCATTTATTTTAACATGTTCGTTAAGTACTATACCTTTGTACATGATAACTGTAAACAAGTAATCTTAAAGAAACCTTTACTACGGTAAAGCTTTCTTTTCCCCGGTGGGGGAGGTGTTATATATAAGAATAATTGTAAAAGAATTTTAAAAGCAATTACATTCATCTATTAGTTATTTCCCTTTAAGGATAGCCAAGAATTGTAAAGAACATTCTAGAATGTCTTTTTATTATGCAGGCCTTGCCTATTTAAAGGCCAAGGAGTTTTATTGTTGAATAGGGAAAAGCCAAACAATAGAATTGTATTGGTAGTGGAAATGAATAGGCTTAGGTATTTTGTTTACACATGTTGATTTCAATGAGGTCATTCAAGAATGTTTTAGAAATGAAGAAGGCTCCTGAAAGAGGAAGAATATTCTTTTGGAAGACAATACTAGAAGTTTCTAGATTAGTTGAAATTTAGTATATAAAGCTGCAGTTTCTTTAAGATCATCATCACATCATATGAGATCACTTCACCAGATCAGATCAGAGCAGTTTATTTCCACCTGGAATATCTATATTGTGTGGAATTATTTGCCCACCATCAATGAACTGTTTGCAGTTATTTTGAGAGAGAAATTATCAGTTCTCATCGAGATCATCAACATCATCAACCTGTTCAATGAACACGCTTCAACCCATGGATTGCTGACATTGACTGTTAATCATCATCAACATCGTCTTCACGGACATTTCAACTCGTTACAGTGACTCTTATTATTCATCGTACTTCAACATCAGTTTCATCATCGCCATCATTGTGAATTTTCGCCAGTCAACTGGGATTTTATCATTTGGATTATTACTTGGATATAGTATCATCACTTCGGGATTTTACATCGGACACTTCAAGAGATTTATGTAAGATCATTATTTGTTTTATTTATGTATAATTATTTCCTGTAATAAAAAAGAGGAAATTAAACTTTATATCTCAATTTCTGATTGTTATTTGTTGCAGTATCGTAACAGCACCAAAGAAAGGAGTACGATCGCAATTTGCGTCATCCTCATCATGATTGTTCCCTGTGGGGAGAGCTTTCAATGACTGTCAATCCCAACTTTCTTCTTCAATTTCAGCATGAATGAATTCATTCTCGTCATGAATATTGTGCACCTGGAGCTCGGATTGTTCTGTATGTGTTGTACATGACTGCACCTGTGGGTCCGTTGAGGATGCTGTCGCATCTTCTGCAGTGATTGCATTCTGATGGATTTTGTATTGTTGATCTCGTGTCGCAATTTGAGCAAACACACCAGTACAGCATCTTCCCTTTATTCGACGAGTAGAGTGATCTTTGTTTGGCGACGCCTTATTCGAAGTTATACCATCCATATCCTTCATGTTTGCACCACGCACTGAAAGATACTTGACTACTTGTAGATGGCCTTTTTGTGCAGCGGCTTGAAGAGGGGTCCACCCATCTTGATCTTGTATATTCACATCAGCAATGTTGAGAAGTAAGAAGTCTACCATATCAATGTTACCATTATAACATGCTGCATGAAGCGGGGATTTGCCACTTTCCGTCCTTTCGTTCACATTATACCCCTTGGACACGAGGAATTTTACTACTTCTACATGGTTGTATTGAGCAGCGATGTAAAGTGGTGAAATGCTTTCAGTACTGACACATTTAGCTCCTTTTGCCATGAGAAATTCAACAACTTCCAAATGACCTTCAATGATTGAAGCAATCAGTGGTGTCAACCCATTTTTGTGTGTCTTGTTTACATTAGAGCCGTGCTGAATAAGATACTTCACGATATCAATGTTACCGGTACGGGCAGCAGCGTGGAGAGCACTCATCCCGTCATCATCTACCTCGAACCGTTGGATATCAAGAATCGGACAATATCTAAATGACCGGCTTGTGTTGCGACATAAAGTGGAGTCATTCCTCTGATCTCGTGTGTGCTGATCCGTTTTTCAGGAGAATTTTGACAGCTTCTAAATGACCAATTCGAATTGCTACATTCAAAGGCGTCCAACCAATTGCATCAACTTTGTTAACATCAGATCCTTTCTGAATAAGGTATTTCAGGACTTCCATGTGACCTCTAGAAACAGCACCGTGGAGAGGAATCATTTTATCACCATCTTCTCCATTCACGTCTGCACCAATAGAAATCAAGAATTTAACGAGATCTAAATGACCAAAGACAGATGCAACATGTAGAGGGGTTGCGACGCCATAGTGGCACTGCTTGGCTCCTTTATGAGATATATGACAGCTTCTAGATGATCGCATTGAATGGCAGCATTGAATGGTGTACTACCTTTACAGTCAGCCTTATTCAGATTGGAGCCTTGTTGAATGAGATATTCCATGATCTTCACATTACCGTTAATAGCAGCTCCATGTAATAGGATTCTCCCATTATCATTTTCTTCATTCACGTCAGTGCCGTTGGAAATGAAGAATTGAACGATATCTATAAGACCAAATAGAGCTGCAGCATATAGCGGGGTCGTTTATGCATACCTGTTCTGCTTTGCACCTTTATCGAGAAGATATTGACAGCTTGTAGGTGGCCATTTTGAATGGCAACATTGAGTGGTGTCCAACCTTTCCGATTAGCTTTGTTCACATCTGACCCTTGTTCTATGAGATATATTAGGAGTTTGAATTTACCACCAAAAGCTGCTCCATGGAGAGGGATTCTTCCATCAACATTTTCTTCATTTATATCAGCACCATTGGAAATGAAGAATTTAACGATATCTAAATAACCAAATTGAGCTGCAGCATAGAGTGGGGTCGCTCCATCATCTCTGTTCTGCTTGGCTCCTTTATCAATGAGATATTTGACAGCTTCTAGATGACCATATTGGATAGCTGCATTGAATGGTGTCCAACCTTTAGAATCAGCCTTGTTTACATCAGAACCTTGTTGAATGAGATATTCCATGATTTCGATGTGACCTCTACAAGCTGCAAAATGAATAGGAATCCTCTTGTCATCATGCTCTTCATTTACATCAGCACCGTTGCAAACGAAAAATTTCACAGTATCTATATGACCGAAATTAGCTGCAGCATAGAGTGGAGTCATTCCATCATACCTGTTCTGCTTGGCTCCTTTATCTATGAGATATTTGACAGCTTCTAGATGACCTCCTTGAATAGCAGCATTAAATGGTGTCCCACCCTTTGATTCAGCCTTGTTCACATCAGACCGTTGTTAAATGAGATATTCCATGATCTGCATATTACCGCTGAAAGCAGCTCCATGAGGAGGAATCCACCCAATATCATCTTGTTCATTCGCATCAGCTCCATTAGAAATGAAGTATTCCACGATATCGAAATTGCAGTATTGAGCTGCAAAATAGAGAGGGGTCGTTCCTTCATACCTGTTCTGCTTTGCTCCTTTATCTACGAGATATTTGATTACTTCTAGATGACGTCCTTGAATAGCAGCATTGAAAGGTGTCCAACCTTTACAGCAAGCTTTGTTCACATCAGACCCTTGTTGAATGAGATACTCAATGACCGTCATGTTACCGTTAATAGCAGCTCCATGTAATGGAATTGTTCCATTATCATTTTCTACATTCAAATCAGCGCCATTTGAAATGAAGTATTTCACGAGATCCAAATGACCGAATTTAGCTGCAAAATAGAGAGGGGTCCTTCCATCATATCCGTTCTGCTTGGCTCCTTTATCTATGACATATTTGACAGCTTCTAGATGACCGTATTGGATAGCAGCATTGAATGGTGTCCATCCCTTTGGATCACCTTTGTTTACATCAGAACCTTCTTGAGTGAGATACTTCATGATTTTCATATTATCACTGATAGCAGCACCGTGAAGAGGAATCATTCCATTATCATCTTCTTCGTTCACATCAGCGCCATTGGAAATGAAGAATTTCACGATATCTAAATGACCAAACGCAGCTGCAGCATAGAGAGGGGTCGCTCCATCATCTCTGTTCTGCTTGGCTCCTTTATCAATGAGATATTTGACAGCTTCTAGATGACCGTATTGGATAGCAGCATTGAATGGTGTCCAACCTTTAGAATCAGCCTTGTTGACATCAGAACCTTGTTGAATGAGATATTTTATGACTTTAATGTTACCGTTAATGGCAGCCCCATGGAGAGCAATTACCCCCTTCACCGTTTGCCTCATTGACGTCAGCACCATTCGATATCAAGAATCGAACAATATCTAAATGTCCTTCATTAGCTGCTGCATGAAGAGGCCGAAGGCCATCCGTGCATGGTTGATCAAGGTTTGCCCCTTGTGAAATAAGATACTCAACCTCTTTGAGATCACCTTCTAAGGCTGCCTTGTACAATGACGTGCATCCTTCATTATCCACTTCGTCTTTCTTAGAATTGAATGATAGTGCAAATCTGAACCAAGCAATGACAAATAGTGTATCTAGTAGTCGTTTACACTTCTCGGAAAAATATCCCAAAGGGTTTTTAATAAAATCGGGAATTTTTAAATTTTGCCATGTACTCTCATGCAGTTGGGTGCCCCTATCATCTAATACCAGTGAGGTGGTCCGGAAGGCCGAAGGAACCCAACAGCGTCAAACGGCACTTCTACGTTTCTTTTACACTGATTAGATAGACCCTTTTCTATACTTGATATCTTTTCTTGTATGTTGACGTGTCTATTCATCATATTAATTGAAGAAGGATGTGTTGGCGCATTTTTTGTTGATGAGATCCATCGTCTTTCCCTGTAGTCAATAATCCAAACATCGTATTGCAGTAAAGAAACAAGGTTGAAACACGGTCTTTTCCAACAAAATTGAAAATTAATTTCGAAAGCAAGTGTAATTTGTGAGCCTCGATATCTCGTTCATTGCGTTGATGAGTCGTTTTTCAAAAGGCACAGACTTAATGTGTCAAAATGCAGTACATCTCCTTTGTTTTTAATGTGGAAATATTTCCGTTTATGACTTCAATAACATTTCTTCAACATGACGATTCATTGTTCCACATCGTGCTGACTCATGCCAGGCACGCCACTTGACATGGTTGAGGCAAATAAGAAGCTGGTATCAATTTATGCTAAGAAGGTAATTGGTAAGCTGTATATTAGCAGTCATTATTGTCATTTTGTTGTTTTTGATGTTGTTTTGTTATTACAAAAAACTTGGGGACAATACAAACTAACAAGCAGAAAATAAGATGAAGTAAACCTTACATTAATTTGAACCCTGTTTTTTAAACTTAAATACTGAATCGTGTAAGCTATTGAAATATATCGTCAGGGGTAAATATTTGAATACAGGGAGGGGCATGATAAATATATTGGAGGTTCTTTTTTAAATATATGATTATTGAAAAAAAACAATAATTTTCAAATGTATTCATTTTAATAATAAACACTGTAGGCTAAATTCTGACAATCGTAGAAAAATTCAAAATCTACAACTGTTTTGTTTGGTTTTGTTATGTTCAAGATACCAAAATATTGCATATGTAAGCAAAATAAACACGCATGAATCAAGATGATTATACAACAATATTTAAACGTAGCAATGAATGTATACAAATATGTTATTTACACGATATATACACGATACTTTTCCAGAACTTTTTTTCAATGTGAACTACAGTACCATTTAAGCTTTACTTTGTAAACTTGTGACGCTGTACGAAATCATTGCAGTGGTCGATGTACAGGCCCATATGCGATTTTGTTCGTGTACTACATGCACTGCGTAGTCTTGCCATTCGCGTATTCTCATGTAGTTGTGTTGCCTTCACATATAGCATAGTCCTTCATTTTTTATAAGAATGTCTTCTAATACTCCTTTCATAAACCCAATTATGCGGCTAATAGCAGCATAATTTGGTCGTAAAAACGGAGGAGGACCATAGTTATCCGCATTACTTTGATGCTGCAATTATCCGCATAATAAGATAATAGCAGCATCGGGTAGCTGCCATTCTCAAGGAGGTTTTGAAGAGTCCTGATTTTCTTGCCGCAATCTCAGAGGCTGTTGAGAATAGGTTGGATAAGATTAGGGTAAAATTTAAGACCAGAATAAGCGAATTGCAGGACTTGATATGTCTGATCTGCCCGTCAAGCCATGTTAACCTTCAATCTCAGATAATAAACTTAAGTCACCGCTTTAGCATACACCAAAAGCACAATCATGGAATCGAAAGTCATAGATCTTAACACGTCTAAGGACAAGATAAATCCAGTAGTGAAGTCATTAAAAGAAAGCTTATGAATCAATGAAACACTGTCACCAGGCTGGAACTTTGTCATCAGTAGCAGTATACTCTCGGAGCAACAACATCCGTCCCTTTGGTCATTGTTGGTCCCTTTGAGATTGGCGTCGATTTGAGCGAGAATGATAATAAACTCCTGAAAAAAAGTATTGAAATCTGACTTTGATCGATAATCCCTCCTCGGTTTTAGTAAATATCAATATGTAATTGATATCACTGAATAGATCATTCAATTATCTTCAAAATAATACCCTACATGATATGATTATGGTTCACATGGAGGTGCAGTGTCTTGAAATGTGGGGCAAGGTCACGATTCAAACCATGTTATCTCACAGAACCGTCACTACATTAACCACAACAAACATTGCAAATGAACATGATGAAGAAGCAGGGGCTTGATTTGAATGGAATTTCATCTCTATTGACACACACAAAAGAATGATCTTCTGTTTTGACCCTTCATGACCATTTCTGCTCGCTTTGCAGCTTTTCAGTTCAGACCTCATCCAACACTTTTGAGTCCTGCTCTTTTCATGGTGACATGATCATAACAAGCATGGCATCAATATACAGAGAATTAAACGATCTTTTGAATCATATCAAATATGCACTGTGTGAAATTGGAAGTTGGAAGAAATTAATGGCCAAACTCAGATTTCCAAACTTTTTTGCTCGTTTTGCAGCTTTTCAATTCAGACCTCTTCCAACACTTTTGAATCCTGCTCTGTTCGTGATGGCATGATCATAACAAACATGGTATCATTTTAAAGAGAATTAAATTATCTTTAGAATGTTGTCATAAATGCGTGCAACATTGGGAGTTGGGAGAAATTATTGGCCAAACTCAGATTTCCAAACTTTTTTTTGAGGGGTTTAGATCGAAGTCATGAAGCATGAACCTCGCAAAGATAAACATCGTGGAATTGTGAAGTGTTGTTCTTATCGCACACGCCAAACTCCTGAGGAATTGTGGACAGCTTCAGTATATCCTTCACAAAGATCTAACTTCAACAAACTACAAACTACTGCAGAACGCGAAACCTGTAGACAAAGTCACTGCAGCCAGGTCTTCAGATGGAAAGATATTTGTAACAACACCAGCGCAGAATGGTACCTCTAGAAAACACCTATTCATGTAAAGTGTAGTAATGACCTGAACTAGCAAACTGATCAATATATAACTTGTCTAACATTGCCAATGAGCAACTGTCACACCACTTTGGACTGAGGCAGATTATCTTCTCTTTCCTAAAATTCATGATTTTTTTTTAATGTCATCCATTAATGTTCTGTTCTTTTACATGTACATGCACTTTTTTACACATTTTGTCAATTTCTTTATCGACATTTTTCACAGGATTAAGATGATTCCAGAGAGCTAAAATATCTAGTTATTTTTTAATATATTCTTTGCAGTTGTACAAATTATAAATACTGTGAGTCTGTTACAATAAATAAGACGTAACACATAACACACAAACGAAATATGGTCTCAACTCGAAATCTGGTTTTCTCGTAACAATTTGCACATCAAAATTTTAAATCAGAATAAATTATTCGGTTTTTACGGAAACAACAATGGAGCTCTTAATTGTATTTTTATAATCGTAAGAAAAGATTTGCAGCAAAATGCAAACACTGTCTTCCAGTTTTCGACCATATTTTGTCTGAAATAAAATCTTATTATAGTATGGAAATATATATATATATATATATATATATATAACAAATCTGAAAGAGAAGAAATTAATAAAAAGGTGGTCATCTTTTATTTTATTACATTAAATCTCTCAGATAACATTCTAAAACACACACATACACACACACACACACATATGCATTATATCTTGTATGTTATTTTTTATTTGCATTTTGATTTTTCTGTTTTTATACAAATATTACAATTTTAATGGAATATTGTATTGTACATATTCAACCTGTGTGTCATATACTGTGTTAATTATTCAAAGTTATACATAATAATCGTACAGATAATTTATTGCTTTCATTATAAATATTGTTCGAATGATTTACAGTCTATGTATGTTATAGGTAAAAGGTACGTTTAGTAGTATAATTTATAACTGTATTTACTTTAAATTGCATAACGGTTTCATCAAAATCTAAATATAGATTATAATAATTTACGGATCATATATCTTAATATTTTTCATAATGATGCTTACAACCTTTTGCAATTGCAGTGACAGAAAATTGATATGATTTTGGCAAGGATTTTTTTAGTTTAATTATATAAACAATTAAGTATAGAGTCTAACGTCTTAAAATTATGGAAAGCAATGAAAATAATATCTAATCAGTTCACATAGCCTATTTTGTCGACAAGAGTCCGGTCAAGGTCAATAATGACTCATATGATGTAGAACGTCATCTTCACCTATGCCATCTTTACCTCTACCATCATTACCTCTAGGCTGTCATTTTACCTCTGTCATTATTAACTCTGTCATTTTTAACTTCGACATTTTTTAACTTCGACATTTTTACCTAGCACCCAATATATTCTATGATGTATTTCAAAGTACAAAGCTACCAAGAAATTAGACAAGTGATAGAGATCCATTAAAGATAAAAATCTATAATACGAAATAAAGTATTTGAATCAGATTAAGATCAGGTACTTCAAGATTTTTTTTGTTACTTTTACAAATATGGCCCTCTTCTTCAAAAGATTCGAGGAATTCTGAAACAGACATTTAAATGATTTCATTTTCCTATCTGATTTCCTAAACTTTACAGAGGAATAATACATTCCTCATAGGCCTATTCCACTAATAACTTAAGAAGACATCACAATGATTTTTCTTCCATATCCCCCCCCCCAAAAAAAAAAAAAGAGTGTGCAAAAGAGCGGCATCGGGATTTCTCGATGGGGGCAAAACGATCTGAAGAGGATGTCATCTTGTGTCAGTTGAATAGGGTCATATCTGGCTTCTTCATAGAAAGTAGTCTTTATTCTTATTTTCATTTTCTCTTTCATAGCTTTATCCTCTTATTTTTTCAACTAATTTAATAGGGATAGGGAGGCATGCGCCCCAGTAGCAACGCGCAATGCTCAATGTAACGAACTTGTAAAAGTTGAGTGAGCTTAACTTGTCATAGCCGCGCGTTTGTTAAGGCACGTTTTGGTAATTTTGTCAAATTTTTAATTTACCAAAGTATGCAATTTACTAAAATATGTCCCAACAGCCTCTCCCATATCCTACCATGCCTACTGTGCACATGGCGCGCGGCCCGTGTAGCGGCGGATCCGGTGCTAGGCAGAAATGGTTCTAGGAATACTGCCGGTGGATCGTGTTCCAACTCTGGCGGATCCAGATCTATTCTTCGGCAGATATCGTTCTTGCTATCGTTTCTCGATCTGGATGCACACGGAATCCACTTCCCTCAACGTTTTATATGACCAACTATTTCATTTATCTATTTTAATAGGAAAATAAATAACAAAATGAAACCGCGGCAACCCGGCAGATATGGTTCCGAGTAAAGAACGATATCTATACCGGCATACCGTATTCGCCGGTGGAACCAGATCTGCTGTTATATGATAGCAAGGTGATAACGTCGCGCAGAACCATTTCGCGTACAGGGCCGTGTATAAAAACCTAATCGAATTGTCCCAACGAAAAGACATTAGATTACTTGAAATTCGAGTGGAAATCCTGAAATTATTTACGAAAAATCTACAAGGGTCTAAGATTCTTAATTTCGAGAGACAATTTCATTAACAGAATATTAGATCAAATGACTCAGTGGCAGATTGCATTTAACAATAGCTTTTATGGATCTCTATCACTTGTGTAATTTCTTGGTAGCTTTTTTTAGACATCATAGGCTATTAGCAATCCTACGCTAACCCAGTCGTTTAATTTTGGCCCTGTACGGCTGCCCATGAAAATTTACCCAAAACTTACGCGCAACTTACATTAGTCCTAAAAGAGCTTTGGAGGATCTAAATATTGTACCTCGTACTAAACATCAACTTTATAAGGGAGAGAATGAGTGTAAGTTCTTGAATTTTCTAAAAGAACAAATGACTGGCTACACTGTTGGTCCGAGCTTTATTCATACGTGACGTACAAGTATGACGAGACGATCATAAGCTACAATAATTGTGCCTCTCTTATCGATTTGATTTGATATATCTCTTAGTGGATTGGTTTTATTTGATTGTACTTTTATTGTTTGATTATAGAAGGTAAAACAACAAATAGACGTATGTATGTTGACATTAAAGGCAGGCTCATTTTATATTTTACTTTCTTCATTATCATTGCTGCTACCTAATGTCTTTTTTTCAATATACGAGATATATAACTACAAGAAAGAACTTGATTTTAAACTGTTTACCATCTATTTCCTGCAAACGTGTTCTACAATATTAGTTACCCGTATGTTGATATTGTCCATTAAATATAGACTAACAGATATATTCAGATACTAGTAATGACAAAAGGAATAAAACTTACAGTTTCTGATCCTGAATTTTTCCAGTACACTCATCGTTTAGAAGAAAATTGTTCTTACTCCTTCTGGGCCCAGTCTCGTGTTCCATCTCCAAAAACTCTGTCGTCTGATTTAAAAAAAGAAAATGCAATTCGTTTCTTGTTTTTTAAGGAAAAGACATGCGGATGTAGTTCTAAGAATAAAATATTAAAGTATGATAATTTCAAATTGACGACACCACTGTCGCTGTCGTCGTGGGAAAATCGTTGACTAAAGTCTCGCTCTGTCATGCAGGTGATGAAAAAAATGATACGTTCATTATTGGCAGTGGCGTAACTACGGAGGGGGGGTGGCACGTGCTCCCTCCCCCATCCCCCCATAGCAGTCTTACAGAAAATAAAAAGATATTATTGAAAGAATACAACGGAGATTATTTAAAATTATCTTAGGATAAAGTGAAATCAAATACACAAATGCATATTAGGTATATAATTTACCAACACTTGATGAGAAATGATTGACACTGCGTAAACATTCCCAAAATCAACTCTTGATTCATCCTCTGTGTAAAGACATGGCTACCTCGAAAAAAACATATCCCTTCGTCGTAAAAACGACCATCAACAATTTCAAGTAAGAGCAACAAAATTAAAAAAAAATAGTCCATTGCCTTTTTTTGGTTGACATACTCAACATTAAAGATGATTGTGTCGTCTAGGAAAGGCAATGGTCCTCCAGCCCACCACAAATTAACGTTTGTCATTAAAATTAAGTACCAATCTCATCATGTTACATTTATCCATTGTTATTAATACTTAATCTTAAAGTGCATTCGCCTTGAATGCATTTTACTATGTTTTCTTTATTATGATTTTATGTGGCAACACCAACGTGTAAACATGACTTTTCCAGCTCCGGCTGTTTTTTTATGTGCAATTGTTATTAACATGTTTGATTATGAATAAAGACTATTTAAAAACAAATGAATTGAATTGCCAGTTAGTCTAAGACGCACTTCATCAAATAAACATTTCGTCCGATAGTTATTTCGTACAATAGCCAGTTGGGCCAAAAGCCATTTCGTACAATAGTCACTTGGTTAAATTTCGATTGGTCCAATTGGCAGTTGGTCCAATACCCACTTGGTACAGCTGACAGTTTGTCTAAACCCATTCGGTCCAATTACCACTTGATCCAATGTTCGATAACTCTTTGCAATCGCGTGGTAGTAATTGGTGTTTACGTCCCTCGGCCCATGTCTCTAATACACCACCCTCCCCCTTCAAGATAAAAATAACCCCTAAGTTTGTAAACAGTAATGACTTCCCTAATATCAGATACGATGTACAATAATTTTCAAATTTCAAAATCTCAGTATGAAAAATTAATTATTTTCATAAAATTATTTCTCGCTTGTCATTCGCTTCAAATTCAAATCAAACAAAACACAAAAGAAAACACCCCCCCCCCAAAAAAAAACAACAACTTATGATTCCATGTCCTAGTGAAGAGAGAGAAAGACAGAAATGGGGTGATACTGACCAATAAACAAATACTTGAAAAAGACACTATTCGAAACAAAACGAGACCAAAATTTACAGCTCCTCAAAAAAGAATATTTAATGAAAAATACTTTACCCCTTTTACTGGCCTTTACTTAAAAGTCAAGTCCATCCCAACAAAAAAGTGGATTTGAATAAAAATTCATCAAGCCAAACACTGAAAATTTCATCAATCGGATGAAAAATAAGAAAGTTATGACATATTAAAGTTTCGCTTAATTTCACAGAATTGTTACATTCACATCCCAGTCGGTATGCAAATGAGGGAACTGATGACATCACTCACTCACAATTTATTTTGCATTTTATTATATGAATATGAAATATTCTAATTTTCTCCCCATTGTCCTGTGAAATAATGTTTTATTTCGCCCTGAACATGTGGTATTACCATTGTCGTGTACAGGATAACTTTTTTTTTGTAATTTCTAATTTCTTTGATACTGTTCTGTTTTATCTTGTAAATCGATTTTATTTAGATTTGTAGTCACCGACTGAGGGCGCATTGATTTCGTAGTCATGGAAAGCCTGTCGTTTGTCAGTTTAGTGTTAATTTCCCTAATTTTTGTGATATACAAGCCCAATGATGTAAGTATTGTTTTTGTTTATTTTGAAGTTTATTAGTTACATTATCAGATAAGCCAATTGTCATGTTGAAATGTGGTTTAATTTATTACGAATTAATATGACAAAGTTATGTAAGCTTAGTGAATTTGTTCTAATTAAAACGCCGTACGTGTATGCATTGTGTAATAGGAAGCGTACGTGGCGTACCTAGTTGTGTATGTAACTTGAATTTGGCGCCTTCGGGCACGTGATGTCTTCATTGTAATAAGCCATGCAAACATAAATAAGTAAACGGATACGCATTTGAATATTAGTTGATTTCTTTTATTATGAAAACAGTTTTACAGAAAGGTTTAATTTAGGGTACAAAATACAATAATCAATACAATAATCAATACATAAGATTTACAGTAATAAGTATGCTTATACTTGATGTGACCTTGAAACTTGTCAAGGTCATTCTTGGTTGTTGTTTGGAAATCAGTAGCCATTACTTATAGTTATATGTGTCATGACATGTCAATTTAGCTTATACAAGTTTTGTTTAATTTGTTATTAAATTGCAGATTGAACCAGTCAGTCTCATCAACACTATAGTCTAGACTCGGTCTGATTCTTGGGTTTTGGTTCCGACGTATAACACGCCACAACCATTCTTTAACATTTATGTTTCAGTCAAGTTGGTTTTTATTGTCAAATATGTAAAATATGTAATATTGAATAATTCAAGCGGTAAAAAGGTGAGTGAGGAACATCATCGATTCTCCCATTTGCATGTGCCTAAATTGTGCATATAACTATTTTGTAAAAAAAAAAACAAGCCGAACTTGAAATGTCATGAATTTCATATTTTGCATCCGATTTTGATGAAATTTTTCAGCATTATGCTTGTCTTATTTTTCTATATTGATTCTAATCAACATTTGTATGAGGTGGACTTGACCTTTCAATATCACAGTCATAAAATACACCCCCTAGAAGAAAATCAAATGAGGACAACCGACGAAATAGAATCTCCAATATCTGATGACATTAATGGGATATTTCTGAACAAAAATTTAAAACAATGAAAAAAGGCGAGGGAGAAATCAAACATATTCATGTATTTTTGCTCTTTTGATTTTGTTTTTAAAAATGCAAGAGTTAAGCAACGGGCATGCAGATATGGCTCAGATTTAAGCGTCTAATACGCAAAAGCATGAAGATTCATAACACATTACTTGATGGACATATTTCACATGATTCTAAATCCATGATGAGAATAATTAATCAGCACCATATGTGCCTAAATTTAAGAAAATTGGACATGGACTAAATGCATGCGTCGCTGAGACATTTATCAAAATCAGGATAATAAATCGCTATCTGTGTCTAAATTATAGTTTTCATCCTATATATTTGTGGTGCATAGGCGGATCCAGGGGGGCACGAGGGGCCCGCCCCCCCCCCCCTTATTGGTGAAGCAAAAAAAGAGGAAAGAAAGAAATAAAAGGAAAAGACGAGAAAAAGGAGGAAGACGAGTGAATAAAAAGATTAAAATGAGGGGAAAACTTGGAAAATAAAAAGAATCTTCCGTATAATATACGATATATAATATTTTCGCTCGCGCTTCGCACTCGCATTGCCTGTTAGATGATTTACATAATTTGTTCAATATGGAGCTTAAATATCAAGTTCGGAAGTCAATATTCAAAACGTATTTCACCTCGAAAATCAAACTTCCTTTTTTTGTGTGTGATTACATATTGATTTTTATAAAGTACTCTGTAAAAATGTCAGTTTTATTAAAAATTTTTATAGTCTGAATATTAACATTTTCTGCTCGCGCTACGCGCTTGCATTTTTTTTATTCATCAGGTGCTTATCATTTCAAGTAGAAAATTTTAAATATTACTTTTCAGGTCTGATTGTCAAAACGTATCAGCTAGCGCTGCATGCTTGCATTTTGATCGGCGAGTTGTGTATGTGTCACTATTGATTACAAAACAAACTACTTAAAATCACCTTTTCATGACAGTTTGTCAAAAATTTCGGCTCGCCGCGATTTTCACTCGCATTAACTCCGCGCCATCATTGTGCATTAATAAATAAGATATCAATTCAATAACTTAATCGTCCCTTTTGTTTCATATTGCGCTTAGCAAGAGGAATAGAACGATGTAGTCATCATTTTCGTATGATGACATGTCCCGGTCTTATGTCAAATCTTAAAGTAATAATAATGAAATAATTATATCAGCTCTTTACTAAGTGCAATCTGACTTTAAAGGGACCTGTTAACATGGTTAAGGACTAGCTGCATTGGATCATGGAGATTATATCTCACCAAATAAATAATGCGAGCGCAAAGCGCGAGCTGAACATTTTTTATATCCTGAGATAATAACTGGTTATTCTAAGCACTTATGTAATCATGAACTGAATGGCCATCTGATTAAAGGAGAATGAAACCATTGGAACAAGATAGCTTGTGTGAAAACAGAAAAATCAAAGAAACAGATTAACAAAAGTTTGAGAAAAATCGGACAAATAATGAGAAAGTTATGAGCATTTGAATATTGCGATCACTAATGCTATGGAGATAGCAAATTGGCAATGCGACATAGATGTATGATGTCACTTGTGAACAACTCTCCCCATTACTTTAGTATATATTTCACTTGAATTGCCTCTTTTATCACATCTATCCATAGATCATGTGTTCTTTCTACATGAGGGCATGTAATACATATTTTTTAAGGATACATCATGGATAAAGAGTTTGTATCATCATAAGAAAAAGCAAAAAGAGACATTTTGAGGTTATTTTATAGTCCACCAAAGGTAAAGTTGTTCATCAGTGACATCACACATCCTTGTCGCATTGCCAATAGGAGGATCTCCATAGCAATAGTGATTGCAATATTCAAATGCTCATAACTTTCTCATTATTTGTCCGATTTTTCTCAAACTTTCTTTATTCTTATTCTTTGATTTTTCTGTTTCTACACAAGCCTATTTGTTCCAAAGGTTTCATTCCCCTTTAAACATTTTACGCAAGCACGTAGCACGAGCTGATTTTTTTTATTCATGAAAATCATGAATACGCAGGATGCGATTCTCGCTAAAACGAATAACGAAAAATCGAGAGAAGCATATTGACTTAAACATTGGATTTTTAAGCCCCATTTGAACAGATAATTTGCTTATCTGAGCCAACAGCTACCACGATCGTGCATAGCGCAGGCGGCATTTTGCATATGAAAAAAATTACTATACATCTTTTTTTCTTCTTCAAAATTTCGGGGTGGGGCCAACTTACTCGGGAAAATGCCCCCGTGCCTCCCCTTGGTGCCGCCACTGATCTGGGGCGGAGCCCCCGGAACCTCGTGATAGTTTTAAACATTGCAGATGGCCACTGTTTTATCCAATCGCAGGTACATACACAACACACATTAACTTCAACCCAGTTGCAAATAATAAACGAAATATTTTGAGGCAGCACAACATAGAAAAATGTGGAAAATTTTGTAAAAGTCGCCAGCGAGCGAAGCGAGCCAGAAAAAATTGGCCTTCAGAAATTATTTTGAAATTAGATATGATAGTATATGTAGCTTTGGAAATTTAGCCAAATATATACAGGCTTTTTACGGTATATCTAGCCAGCGCCAAGCTTCACTTAGGTTGGAACATAATATCCGGGGATATAATTAGCCTTTGGCTAAGAGTTTTTCCCGGGATTTTTTGTCTTGATTGCGACCATTATTGCATAAAAAATTTAGCAAGCTTCTAATAGACGCCATCCACCTT
This sequence comes from Lytechinus variegatus, assembly GCF_018143015.1. Classification (NCBI taxonomy): domain Eukaryota; kingdom Metazoa; phylum Echinodermata; class Echinoidea; order Temnopleuroida; family Toxopneustidae; genus Lytechinus; species Lytechinus variegatus. The sequence goes on along the minus strand of NC_054743.1, from coordinate 19,219,284 downwards.
TCTTCCCGTTCTTTATATTTTTCAATCCTCGGCAATCCGGTCGTTGTATTAAGTTTTTGTCTTTTTTCTCGCCCCTTTTCTATATACATGTACTCATATTTTCCAATTAAGCTTTTGGTTCTACCTTTCCCGTTTCTTTCTGCCTCTTTCTCCCATTTTCTCACTATTCTTGCCCGTGCCATCGAGTCATATCTTTTGATTTTACGTATATCCTTTTCTTGCTCATCATGCTAATATATTGTTATTTCAGGATATTTTGTACTTTCTCAAATGATCTTTCTTTCCATCATCTCTATGTTCTTTCTTTCTGTCCCTTTCCTCTTTTTCTTTCTTTCCCTTTTCCTTTCTCTCTTTCTCCCTTTTCTCTTTTTCCCCGTTTTTTTTGTTTATTTTCCCGGTTAAATCCGCCACTGCTTGAGAATTGATAATAATGGGTGTTTATTAATAATTTAGTCATCAATTATTTATTCATTAAACCATCTTTATACAGCATATGTTTAGATGAAATAGACCGTTTTTTCAACACGGCCTGTTACGTTGAAAATATCAAACAACAATAAAAAATCATACAAACTTAAGTTAACATACTGGGTATACTTAATTTACGATAAAAGTTGCACAAAAAACATACAGAAAGAGCAGGAAGATAGAAAGAGGTAAGATTGTGGTTGAGTAAATGACAGAAATTACTGTAATAAAAGGAAGTGCTATTTAAGCACTTAAAGTGCTTGTATAGTGACTGCACGACAAGTGCTGATTTTCTAGTTTAAATTGGAATAAAAAAGTCAGCACTCGTATTGCAGTCACTATACAAGCACTTTAAGTGCTAAAATAGCACTTCATTTTTTACAGTGCAGTGAGAGGGAGAATATGAGGAAAGAAAGGAGTGCAACAACATAATTCACCATAAAGTATGGGGAAAAAAATCCTATGCTAACGATTGAAGAGGTGTTTTGAAATGGATTTTAATGCAACCCTTGTAGATTTATGACATTATAATTGGAGTCATACCTTACTTTGTCGCAAGTCGAAATTTATGTCACTACAAAGAATATTTACTATAGGTTTTCCCGTCCAATTTCATCAGAATTGCAATTAAATTAATGAAACGACGTTCAAATTCGAAATATTTCGTCCACCCTCTTCACACATAGTTCATTTTCATTCATTTAGCATTCAATTCCGTTCTATATCATTCCTTTGAATTTTGTAGAAATTCAATTTAGAGAGAAGTTTGTTTAAATTAATGGCCCTAAGGTGTCATTTAGTTTCGCGACGACGAACTGATTTCATTTATCGGTGCACATATTTGCACTTTAAACTTCCAAATTCAGATATCATGGTTCTGTATTCATTTTTTTTTCAAACTTAACCCTATATTTCTATTTTTGCGGATTTTTTCAGTTAGAATCATTTTATTCCATTATGTTTGATAAAGACGTAATTCATGCAACACTTATAGGATATGGTTGTAAACGCTTATTCTTTTAGTGATTGATGAGTGGGTGCAGGGGCGGATCCAGGATTTCCCAAAAGGGGGCACATTTTCCGGAGGAATTTGACGAGTAAAAAAAAGATTTTTAACCAAAGAATAAGGGTATTCCGTCCACGAAAAAAAATTAATTGTGCCTCTAAAAGGGGGGGGGGCACGAGTCGGCTGTGTCCTAACCTGGATCCGCCATTGAGTGGGTCGATGACCTAGTATGCCAATGGTAGGTATTTTTTCTTCATCATCTTGTTCTTTTTTATTTTACATAATTGTATATAATTTAAATCGTTTTGGGGAAGGGATGGGTATCATGGTATTGACCACAGTCTATAGTTATGAAAGTGGAACAAAAACGAGTTTTTGTCCCAATGATGGTCTGTCAGATGTAAAATTCAATAAAAATTTTAACATCCAATTTAGGAGTAAAACCCATTTCCATAATTATTCAAAAGAAGTAAAAAAACAACAACGAAAAACACTGTCCATATCTTGTAAGTGATTGCATATTAATTATTTTGAATTCCTAAACGTTCGCAAGGAAGGTACCGGTGCGAATTTTAAAACACGACTCAGCTATTTTAATTTGATCGTTCTTTTTAAATGTTTAAATGAAATAACTATGAAATCGCGTGCCAGTAGAATTAAATAAAATTCAGTATTTGGCTATTTAAATGCTGATATCATAGGTCATTCAAATTAGTTGCCAATTGAATTATTACATTAATAAATCCGTTGAAATTTTGACGAAATTGGACGGGAAAACCTATATTCAATTCAATTCAATTCATTTTCTCTTTCAATCTTTTTACATTTACAATGATAGTTCAATAGACATATTTACAAATTATAATACATAAATCATTTCTATAATACAATAATGCTATGAAATCGAAATCCAATTAATTAATCCAATCATGAGGATATGCCACAATAATATGATATCAAGTTATTTGAAAGAAGATATTCGAATTCGAATAATTTGTGATTGATGCGAAATAATCCCTTGATCCACGAGTTCATTGATTTAAGCAACTTTTTTTTCACATTTTCTGTATTTTCGACTTAACATGAAGACCTATATGGGGGTTTCATCCCCGATGTACAATCATAGCACGCTCAAATTCGTCAAAATACCAGCGGTGACAGCAGAATTGCTAATCGGTCGCTCGCTGTCTGACAAGATGTGAAAATTGGGAGTTCCATCCCCAGCAACACCAGGTATGTACTTCGACAAGCATCACGATGAAAATGAAAATACATCTAGTGATAGCAACCATTTGAACCAACTTGTTCACCCGCTATTGGAGTTGAGATAATTCGATTCAACTTGATATTCATAAGTTCTTGTGGAATTCTTCTTGACTGAAATACATGTACATGATTGTACATAACATTGCAGTCTAAACTCCAGATGTCCTACTGATTCACTTTGAACACCTTCTTACATGTCTTATGCAGAAATATATAAACCATATTGTGAAAGATTAACCTTGGGGGTGTTTCATCAATATTTTAGTCCGACAAGTTGTCAGATCTGACAACTTTCCTCGAATCTGATTGGTTGAGAAGCATTGTTACTATGGTAACTGTCGGATAAAACAGGACTTGTCGGATAAAACGTCCGACAGGTCCTTTCATGAAACGCTCCCCTTGTATGACATTTTCATTCGCTTCCCATTCGGGTCTTTGTCTATCCAAGTCAAGTAAAAATACACACCTACCCACATACACAACCAAACACAGCGGTAATAAGTCGCAACTTCCTCAAAAAATACTATACCTAAAATAAGTAAAGTGCATCGGGATGGGAGTAAAATTCAATATGCTCACCTGATTATCATCCCAAAGTGATGTTTCTAGATTCGTCTCCTCACCATCAGTATTCACCCCCATCGTGACGTTACCCTGAAAAATAATTATAATTATTGATGAAAATGTAGGTACTTTCTGTAGAGATGAAGTCTTTTTTGTTGTTTGTATTAGGCTTTCATGATGGAGAATATTTACGCCATAACATATTTTGATCATACTTCGAAGGGAAAACCTTGTTTGTATAAGGAAGTTTCATTTTTTTCTTTTTGTAGTGTTTTTATTTTTGATTTGTTTAGGGGAGGGCAATATCTAATTCACATGCAGACCCGGTAGTAAAACCAGTGGCGTAGCTAGGATTTTTTCCGGGGGGCACTGGGGATCCTTGCTTTTTCAGGGGGGGGGGGCACAGGCCATTTTTCCGGTGTGTGTGTATGTGTCACAAGGGCGGATCCGACTTTCGCCAATAGGGGACGGGGCCCGAAATTATCTTCACCTATATTTTCCCCGATCAGTCACCTCTTAGTTTTATTCTTATAAAACAACATAAACATGAAATAATATCATAAGCCTTATGAAAAGAGCGAGCACGAATCACGAGCGATTTATTTTTTTTACTTACATGTATTTTTTCCTGAAAATTTAATTTTCTTGGCAATGTTATGTGTGATCCTGAACAAGATTTGTATGTAACTAGATGATTATTGCGAACGCCAATATATTTCAATAATGCGAGCGCGAAGCGCGAGCAAATTTTTTTGACATTCCGACTTAAAAATTGGTCATTCTAATTTTTGTATTAATAAATGGGATAGGTATGTAACTAAACAATTGATGCGAGCGCGAAGCGCGAGAGGAAGAAAATTGAGATTTTAGACCTTAAAGCGGGACACTCTATTCATATTTTGTAAATCATAAATAGGATATAGTTAATTGGGTATCATTAGTAATGCGATCGTGAAGCGTGAGCAGACAATTATTGATATTCTGATGTGGAACTGGATAATTTAAGAACATTTTGAATAAAGAACATGCAGGCTATCACGCATGTTTTAGATTTAGACCTAGAATCTGGGCATTAATTTGTTTAATGGAACATTATGGAATACACGTAGACAATATATGAACTTGGCAAATCGAACAATGTGACCACACAGCGTGAGCTTAATGGATTTTAAAGACGGCTTGACGATTTAAAATGATTTATTAGCGGGCTAGCAAAATACACATTTTAGTTTGTTTTGATTTTGAAAGGGGCGTGGTTGCCCGAGAAAGGGCTCGTGACCCGACCCGTAAAGGGCGGGGCAGCGCTTTTTGGCGCCCGCGCCAAAGAATTTGGGCACAATGCCAGACATTTGCCGCGGTTGAGCTATGCGCGGATAAAAGTGCGGGGAATGCTTCATTTTCGTTTTGGCTTTCAATGAAGAGAGATGACGGTGCATGTGTAAAGCGTGCTTACAAAATTTTTTGAAAATTTTCTTTCGGCACTGGCAACTAGGCCTAGGTGGCAGATATTTCGACATTTGTCTAGCTACCTATACCGGATATCTACACAAAGGATTCATACTTTTATTGGATTATACAGACGCTGATTTCAGTTTTTTACTGTCTTCAGACTTCAGCCTCAGGAATTGTTGCCGTAGAACTAAGACTAAGTTAGCTGTGCCGATTTGTGGACCTAAAAGATTCAGTTTGCAACTTCAGGATTGAATTTTTTCTTGGCGGTTCGCTTGATTGAACTTTGGAGGTGATTGCATCCAGGATTCATTGGACTTGGGCTGAGTGACGGAGCTTCGAGTCTAACTCTAGTTTCGCGAGTTGATCATGCCAAAGGTTAAGGCCAAGAAAATAACGACCGCAGGTGCGAGGAAGGGAGATGACACACCGAAGAGGAGGCCGGGTCGGCCGAGAGGTCCACGGGCGACGTCAACCCCCGCAAGTGTGGATCTGGGGCTGGGAGGCGGCAACAACGGGCCAGGAAGGAGCGGTGAGTTAAATCCCTCTCAGTCTCAAGTTGTCGATGTTGATGAAAAAAGTGGTAGGCCTAGGTCTAAAGTTAGTGATAAAATGGCAGAGCTAGATCTAGATCTAGTGGGGCGGGAAGGCCAGGCGCCCGTGGGCAGATCTATTGCTTGGCATGAGATAGTAGCTCAGGAGTCGGATACCGGTAGCTCGGGGCAGGCTCAGCCAGCAGTTTCAGTGCCGGCGCGGTCGGCAGGGGTAGCCGAAGATCTAGGCCTAGATCTAGTGGAGGTCGGTGTTGAGAGATCTGAGCCCCAGGCGCCTAGGCTTTCTGCCGTGTTGGGGGCACCGGAACCATTTATTAGCGCATGCGACCCACTAGGTGTGGAAGTGGCTATCTCACTGAAGGAAAAAATTTGGGCAAGTGAATATATAGATTTGGGAGTGCTCCTTAAGCATAATAATGCACGTGATGAGTTTGGGGCCTTGAGTGTAGGTGACACCACTTTGAGTTTGTGTCAATCGGGATCTGGTCTTGGTTTGCAACTTCAACCTCAATCAAAGGCTAAGAAAATCATGTCGGTAGAGCAGTGGACTTCGGTGTTTCTAGTATTTGCCTCAATTTACGCTGAGAAGCACATTGAAAGGAGCAGGGAGCTCATGAAATATATGGATTTGATAAGGCATGCAGCCCGTGCGTTTGCAGGTTATGGCTGGCGTGACTATGACACTCAGTTTAGGAGCAAGCAGGCGCGTTTACCCGGGCGATCCTGGGCGAGCGTCGACGCCGAGTTGTGGTTGATGCTGGTGGCCTCTAATGGTCCGCGGCAGCGCCACAATTTACCCCATGCCCCTCGCCATCAGTTCTACAGAGGGGAGTACGGCGCGAGAAAATCTTTTCCCTTCGGAGGAAAGGGACCCGGAGCCAATGGCACACCCAGCCGAGGCGTGTGCTTTGCCTTTAATAGAGGCAAGTGCATGCGAGGCAAAGCTTGCATCTATGAGCACAAGTGTTCCCGCTGCCAGGCGACAGGTCATGGGGCTAAGCAGTGTAGCCAAGGGCGGGCCGGTTCCAGTCCCGCTGGCAGTAAATAGGTCTACGGCTAGTGCGGTGTCGTCTATTGCTCCGACCCCTATTAAGTTAGCACGTTTGGTGCCCATGTTAGCTACTTATCCTAATCAGGAGCATGCTCAGTGCTTGTATAATGGTTTTAAGTTTGGTTTTTCATTACATTTTGAAGGGGACAGGGTCCCATTGGTTGTTAAAAACCTGAAATCAGCATTCGAACACATGGATACGTTGAAAAAGAAATTGAGGGATGAAATAGACTTAGGTAGGATAGTTGGGCCTTTTGTTGTTCCTCCCTTCGAGAATATGAGGTGTTCACCAGTGGGGTTGGTGCCCAAAAAGGCCCCAGGGGAGTTCCGTATGATTCAACATTTATCGGCACCCAGGGAAATTCAGTTAATGATGGCATACCGGAGGGGCAGTGTACAGTAACATATTCGTCCTTTGATTCGGCGGTAGATATTGTGACGCAATTGGGGCGGGGTGCCCTTATGGGAAAGACTGACATTAAGTCAGCTTTCAGGCTCTTGCCTGTTCACCCAAAAGATTTTGAGTTGCTTGGGATGTATATAGATGGTCGTTACTATTTTGATCGTTGTTTGCCGATGGGCTGCGCAGTTTCTTGTTCCACTTTTGAATGTTTTAGTACTTTTTTAGAGTTTTGCGCGAGAAAAGTTGCGAAGTCGCAAAATATTGTCCATTATTTGGATGATTTCTTTTTTGCAGGCGGCCCTGCCTCGGAGGATTGCAGGCGGGCAATGCATTGTTTTGAAGCAATTTGCGAACGATTTGGGGTGCCCATAGCGCGAGAAAAAACGGAAGGCCCGACCACACAGTTGTCATATCTTGGGCTGGTAATAGATAGCGTTTCTCAGCAGGTTCGGGTACCGGAGGACAAAATTGAGAAATTAGTAGGGAAATTAAATTGGGCGGTACAGAAACAAAAAATTTCCCTAAGAGACATTCAGTCGATTGTAGGTAGTCTAAACTTTGTATGTAAGGCAATTGCTCCAGGGCGAGCATTCATGAGACGGCTCATTGACTTAACTAAGAGCGTTAAGCGTCCTTTTCACATGGTTAGGTTGACGAGAGGGGCTAAGGCTGACTTGCGGGTTTGGTTGGAGTTCTTGGCACATTTTAATGGTCAAGTTTTCTTCCGGGCTCCAGGCTGGTTTGGAAGCGAGGAAATTCAGTTTTTCACTGATGCGGCGGCTGGCATTGGTTTTGGAATTTTCTTTGGAAGGCAGGTGGGCTCAATCCAGGTGGCCTGCTGATTTCCAGGCCGGTAGGAGGTCTATAGCTTTTTTAGAGCTATTCCCTATTTGGGTAGGCTTGGAGATTTGGGGCATGGAGCTAAAGGACAAGAATATATTGTTTAATTGTGATAATCAGGCCGTGGTGGCAGTACTTAACAAGCAGTCGGCGCTATGCCCTGATATTATGGTTTTGGTGAGGAAGGTGGTGATTATATGTTTAAGCAATAATATAGTGTTGAGGGCTAGGCATGTACATGGATGTGATAATGGTATAGCTGATGCACTATCTCGATTTCAGATGCCGAGGTTCCATGCGTTAGCACCGGGGGCCGCCCGGGAGGGCGTGGAGGTTCCAGTCCGTCTTTGGAAGAGCTGGCTATCGAGAGAAGTCGACTGCTGATGGCTTCTAGGGCAGCTCGAACACACACAACTTACTCTATTGCCTTGGGGGCATACGTGAAATTTTGTAAAGTGTACGGATACGACCCCCAGCTACCCCCTAATGTAGAATGGGTGGCGCAGTTCATTTCTTATTTATCCTTTATGGGATATGCAGGGTCTACTATTCAAACATACATATCTGGGTTGGCATTTTATATGAGTTCATCTGGGCTAAAGGATGTGACCAAGAGTTTTGTGATTACAAGGTTAATTGAAGGGTGTAGGCGAAGTACTTTGAGAAGAGATGCTAGGCATCCAATCACATTGTCTGTGTTAAATAGAATGCTCGCCTACTTGAGGCATGTTTGTGGTAGTCATTACGATGTTTTGATGTACTCTGCTGCTTTTTCAGTGGCATTTTATGGTTTGTTGAGAGTTAGTGAGTTGACAGTAGAGTCCAGGCATAGATGTGAGTCTATTCTGCAGCACACAGATGTTAGGGTCACTGGCGATGCGGTGCATCGCAGGTGGAATTATTCCTAAGGAAGTCAAAGACTGACCAGCGGGGAAATGGGTGCACCATTTCGATACCAGAGTTGGGGACAGTTAGCTGCCCTGTGATGGCGGTTATTCGTTATTTAGAAATCCGCCCAAAGAATGGTGGAGCCTTCTTTTGTTCATATGGTGCTCTCCCGCTAACTAGGCGTGAATTTGGAAACATGATAAAACGATGTTTGACATACGGGGATATGCCGGCGGCAATGTTTTCATCGCATTCCTTTCGTATTGGGGCGGCTACGACCGCTGCCATGGCCGGTTGCTCGGATGAAGAAATCCAACGCATGGGGCGTTGGGTTTCGAGTGCACATCGGAGATATATAAGACTCGACATGGTTAAGTAAAAAAAATAAAAAAAAAAAAAAAAAAAGAACGAAAATATATATGAAATGATGATTTTAGGTTATTTGACATTTTGACCAAAATCAGGTGTAAGTTATCTTCCAATAATGTCACAACGCGTTTACTTTACACGAGGACATGTGCTTTAATCAAAGCCGTGGCCGATGGGTTGTTGGATATTTGGGTGTATAATTCTCAGTATATCTGCTTACATGGTATTGTTTTATTTTATTCAGCCCTATTCAGAAGCAGGGTGGTATGTTCAGTGCCAAGAGGCTTGTTTACAAAGGAGCCCTTGTTACAGTATACATTATACATTATACATTATGCATCATATATTATACATTATACATTATACTTTATTACATTCTTTATACAAAATGAAGAAAGAGATGGTACTATATTGATGGGAATGTGTTTATACGTTATACATTATACATTATACCTTATACATTTTACATTATACATTATACCTTATACATTTTACATTATACATTATACATTATTATAAATTGATTGGAATGTGCTCAGACATTATACATTATACATTATTATATATTGGTTGGAATGTGTTTATACATTATACATTATTACATTATACAAAAGGAAGAAAGGGATAGTACTATATTGATTGGAAGGTGTTTGGAACATCAGATTGATCATAACGACCCCCCCCCCCCCCTGTACATGTTGATATCAATATACATGTATCATCAAAATAACTCTGGGCTTAATATTGAATGAGTAAGTGCGGGTTTAATGATATCACACAATTACGAGCATTCTGCTTTTTAGAGAGAATGTTACAACGGTATAATGACGTGTTTAATATCAATGCTTTCAGGATTAAGGGGAGGGGTCAAAAATGTGATTACATACATTGTATCTTGGAGGGGAAAACCCCGTGATGAAGGGGTGGTGAAGGGTAGCAGACCTTTCAGGGGGAAATTTTCATACTTCAAAATTCTGCCCAGCCCTCTTTTCTTGTTTTCTATTACAGGACCTGTGGTGTGGATCATAGGGGACTCGATAGTGTTTTGGGCACATCGCAGGGCGAAGAACACCGGCGAGGCTGACCTTGGACTTGGAACGTCGGTCCGCTGGTTGGGGAAAAGGGGGCTACGAATTGAAGGGGTAAGCGATTGGTTAGATAAGATGGGTCGGAGTGAACCAAAGCCTTCAGTAGTAGTATTGCATGTAGGAACGAATGACATTGAGGCACTGTCCAAGAAGAAGCTGGCTAGTTTGACGTATAGACTTTTTGACGCCAATAAGGACAAATTTCAAATAGTGTGGTCGGACATTTTGGAGAGGGTTTGGTACCCCGCTGGCTGTACAGGAGATCAAGGTAAATTGGACTTAAAGAGAAGGGCGGCCAATAGGTACGCCAAGGCTTTAGCTGCAAGATTTCATGGTAAAGCCATACCGCATCCATCAATATCCCATAATGACATTTCGCTGTACAGAACTGATGGCCTACATCTGGCCGATGAAGGGTTGGACAGATTTATCAGTGAGTTAAAAGTTGGTCTTTCATATCTTCGTTGAGTATGTATTTATACATTTTACCTTAGTCGCTCCGGCGTGACCGACTCCAGACCGTCCGATCCGATAGTATGAATAAGGGTTTTGGCTGGTCTGGAGCCGGTTTCACCAGTGTGTCTATGCTTTCATAATGTATCGTTTGTTGTTATTTAGCTGCTCATGCATTTACGTTCAATGTATGCATGCATTAAATCATGTTGGGGTCAGTTATGGATAACCTAGATATACATTGTAATGGAGGAATGAGCAATGTTCCCTGGTACCCCCCCCCCCCCCTGGTAAAAGCACTAAGGATGATAACGTTGGTGAATACTAGTAGAATGATCCTGTAATGGTTGCTAAGATTTATTGAATATCTTGGTAGATACGAGTAAAATTTTGACGTGTTTGTTGGCGGTCGATCATATATAAATAAATTATATATTCTCGTTTGGCGGTAATTTGGCAATTAGGCCACCTGAAACACGTATTTTCCAAGAATAATTGGGTATTTCTGGTCATGCCAGGGCAGGCATGTGGATTTTAATCAATTATGTTATGTTATTATGTAAGTTGCAGGTCCCCACTCGTTACCTAGGTGAGGGGGACCTATTTGTACATACAAATGTTTGAGAACGCTGTTAAACTGAAATAATTGTGTCATGCTTAAAGTTTAATCTTAGCCTGACCTGATCTTAAAGGCGGGCAGGCTGGTCTATAGTCATGGGCATTCATATATCTCTATATGCTATATTTATGTCATCTGTAATCCACCGATAGCTCATAATTAATAGCTGTGCTGGGATTCCGGTCCGGCTAGCAGGGAACCAGTGGGAAAACAGCCATGAATTTTAAACATTGAAGAACTTACGAGGGGGGGCCTTCTAGCCGGGGGTTTAACCCCTCTCCGAGGAGCTTATTAAACAAGGGTATCGGTTGGTTACAGACATTATCGGTATATGTATATGTGATGATATTCATACACTGTACACAAAAAGCAGAATTGGTAAAGATGCACATTCATCTCTATTTTCATTAAAGCCACGACAAATCGCAATTCACTTGTTCTTGTTGTTTTGTTAGCCGTGAATAATGGATTTTAAAGACGGCTTGACGATTTAAAATGATTTATTAGCGGGCTAGCAAAATACACATTTTAGTTTGTTTTGATTTTGAAAGGGGGCGTGGTTGCCCGAGAAAGGGCTCGTGACCCGACCCGTAAAGGGCGGGGCAGCGCTTTTGGCGCCCGCGCCAAAGAATTTGGGCACAATGCCAGACATTTGCCGCGGTTGAGCTATGCGCGGATAAAAGTGCGGGGAATGCTTCATTTTCGTTTTGGCTTTCAATGAAGAGAGATGACGGTGCATGTGTAAAGCGTGCTTACAAAATTCCCACCTCCTCCCCATTACCATCCTCTAGTTATAATTAAGGGGGATGTTGACATATATATCGTGGGGGGATTCTTGCATATTATGGATATGGTTGTGTATTTATTGTCCTTGTGCATTCTTAATGTTATTTTGTTTATTTAGTTTTTGTTTGCAAGGAAGAAGTCAATTCGAAATTACTATGAAGCAGGTTATGCCTCAAACGTTCATGTGAGTTGTCATAAAAATCCAAGTTATGGATGGTTATAGAAAAAATCTGGGGATTGAAATTATAATTTTCTCAGGTCATTTGAGAAGAAATGTTTATGAATTCATAATTTCTATGTATGTTTTATTTTCCTCTACCATGAGCATTATATATGAAGAAATGTTTGATAAGATTGCATAGGCTTCATTTCAGATAAAGTTATTTCTCGGGTCTGCATCGGACTCCTTAGGAATTAGACGGAAGTATTGTCCCAATTTTTAGGCTTCTTCAAGTTCAGCCGAATGTTCAGGTCTTTAGGCGTAGTATGTTGGTATACTTATGTGAATTTGTATGGTAATTTTGTCATGGTGTATTTATTATTAATACTGCCCACCTTTGGTATAGGAAGCAGCTCACGCATCAGTCAGATTTGAGTTATGGTTTTTAAATATCTGTTGTGTGCTGCCCGTTCAGGCAGAAATTGTGAAGAAATGATCGTTTTGGGGAAAGATATTGAAGAAAATATTATTTAGTTTAATTGCATTGATGTATATGTTAATGACGAACACGCATTGGTCATTTACAACGAGTGATACTTTCGTACCTTGCTTCCCTTTGCCAGAGTATGGCCATATTAGTGAATTTCGTTTGGTGAAACAAATTTCTTTCTGAATTCAATTTCCTTTATTAAAGTTCCTTTAAGGGGCTCAATATTTTCAGTGGGATGAAAATTGGATACCTATAGTTGGCTTGAATACCAGCAGTAGTTGATCTTGGCAAAGTGTGATTAGGGGGGGGGGGGGGGTACAAGTACTTTTGCATTTATATTTTCCAGGGAAGTTGTATTTGTTGAATCTATATGATACTCTATAATGAATGGTGTATGAAGTAGTTGGAGGGTGATGGTATACTTTTCATGGTTAATTTCAGAATCTAGGCAGAGCCTAGGCTGATAGAAGAGCGTAACACGAATCCAAATTCGAGGGTGTTTGACCTGGTCGCACACCAATCCTAACAACGATCGTCGTGCATAAGTGGGCCGTAAGGGAATTTTATCCTCCTGTCCTATTTTGGCCAGTGGGCAGGCGGTTTTCGCCCTTACTCGTTTTTGGAGGAGTGTTGACGCCTTGTGTGTTGTTGAAAAACAAGCAGTTGAAGTTCTGGGGGCATGATTTCAGTAAGAGGCGCATTATTAAAGTACCTCCTTTTTTCCTTTCCATGCCAGGGCAGGCATGTGGATTTTAATCAATTATGTTATGTTATTATGTAAGTTGCAGGTCCCCACTCGTTACCTAGGTGAGGGGGACCTATTTGTACATACAAATGTTTGAGAACGCTGTTAAACTGAAATAATTGTGTCATGCTTAAAGTTTAATCTTAGCCTGACCTGATCTTAAAGGCGGGCAGGCTGGTCTATAGTCATGGGCATTCATATATCTCTATATGCTATATTTATGTCATCTGTAATCCACCGATAGCTCATAATTAATAGCTGTGCTGGGATTCCGGTCCGGCTAGCAGGGAACCAGTGGGAAAACAGCCATGAATTTTAAACATTGAAGAACTTACGAGGGGGGCCTTCTAGCCGGGGTTTAACCCCTCTCCGAGGAGCTTATTAAACAAGGGTATCGGTTGGTTACAGACATTATCGGTATATGTATATGTGATGATATTCATACACTGTACACAAAAAGCAGAATTGGTAAAGATGCACATTCATCTCTATTTTCATTAAAGCCACGACAAATCGCAATTCACTTGTTCTTGTTGTTTTGTTAGCCGTGAATAAAATGCTGATATGTAGATCATAAAATGGACATTTTACAGACCACTTAAATTTGTAAATGAAAAAAAAATAATGAAAGCTCGATGTCCGAGCTAAAATATGTTTTGTATATTGACTTCAAAATTTGCTCCATATCAGCCTATTGAGCAAGATATGAATCTCATCGAACAGGCAATTTTGGCGCGAAGCGTAAGCAAGAATTTTATATAATAACATGAAAGATTTGTTTTTAATTGCAAGTCGTCCCCTTATATTATTTCATTCACTCGTCTTCCTTCTCTTATATTTTCCTCTTCTCTTTTTTTTCTTCTTCTGTCTTTCTTCTTCTTTTCCTTTATTCTTTTCTTCTTTCTCCCTTTTCTTTTCTGTTTTTTGCTCTGCCAATTTTTTTCAGGGGGGTGGCACCTGGGGGCACACCAAATCTCAGGGGGCACGTGCTCCCCAGGTCCCCCCCCCCCCGTAGCTACGCCACTGAGTAAAACCACAAACACCTTCTTGCCAGACAGCCACAAGTTGCCAACTTTGTCTATTAGCCAAGATAATTTCAGCCTTGGTAACTCTGGTATCCGAATCTTGGTAACTCTGGTATCAGAATCTATGCAATAATGGAAAACTTGTCTCAAGTGAATAATAAAAAGAAAAATTTATGAGCTAATTGTTTTCCTTGCTGTGTAAAAAAATAAGAGTAAGATGTCACGATAAATTTATGCTGTACCAGTTTTTAAAGCTTAGATTCAAATATTTAGAAAAAAAATCATGCTTAAATGTTTGATTGATTCGTAGAATAGTATGTACAAATTATTTTTAGTCTTGGTAATCTTTTATCTTTGTCATCTTTCTAACATTCTTTTTATAAACACATCAGAATTATCAGATTCATGGAACGAAAGGAAAACATATATTTTGCATTGTAAAAATATAGAGCTGACAAAACGATTGTCATTGGTGTGATCAAATTCACATTTGCACCACTAATCACTATGTAGATTTTTTAATACATGTATATCGCGCCAAGGACGCCGGGGGGCAGGGGGCACTCGCCCCCAAATAAAATTTTTGGGGGCAAAACGAGATTTTGCCCCCCCCCCCCATGTACCCCCCTGAAAGTAGAAAAATGATAAATTATTCAAGGAAAAAAGTAAACGAAGGAACTTTTCTGCCTGAAAATTGTCATTTCCATTGTCAAAATAAAAAAAATTGGCCCCTGACGGGGCTAATACATTATCATAGTAAGCCTCGCGTCTTTTGACGAACAGTTCCTCTGTGAAACATACATTTGATAAGCCCCTTTTCCATCTTATTACAGTGTGAAAACGTTTAAATTTTAATGAATACATTTCAGACTAAAGCGAATGGCCAATTGATAGTGGTCCACCAATTATAAGGTTTATAACTCTATGATGCTGTGTCGTCTAACAAACGCGCGGTCGCCCAGAAACGCTCAGACCGGACCCGATATCACTAACGCGCGTGAACACTAGTTACTCGAGCAACATATGGAATCTATGTGATTGGTGATTGATTGATTGATTGATTGATTGGTGGTGATTTTTTACCTGATTGCTAAGAAAGCATGAATGCTTGTAAGCAAGAAACCAGAGGACCGACGGCTTAAGGTCCTCTCCGAAGGACCTGGTACTGAGGATTAATGCCTTACCAAAAGGCACTGTCTAGCGCGCCAAGTGGGAATCGAACCGGGTCACCGGAATACGAATGCCCCGCTCTACCGACTGAGCTATCGCGCCTCCATATGTCATAGCTGTCAAGCCCAGAAACCATAACATCTCGAGAAACTTGTTTCAAATATTTTTTAATACAGTGATAACAAGCCAGTGCCCTAAAGAAAATATCAAGGTCATTTCAACTCAATATAGACATGTTATCAGAAAATTACACACAAAATAATTATGTGTAGAGGATTATAATTTATAATTTGTGAAAACGGTGAATCCCACTCGAAAGCAACTTTGAGATAATGTTTAGACATGAAAAAATAAAATCATCTGTGAAAGTGTCTTCTTGACCGGACTCATATTATCCGAGATATGAATAAAAATGTAAATAACGAATATAAAAGAAAAAAAATTAGCGTTACAGTACTGCTCTACTATAAAAAAATAGCCCCGTTTTTTCCTCTATTCCTTTTCATTGGCATGATTGGAAGGCGTTTTGTCTGATACTATTTCAGCTCATATGATATAGCACTTATATGTATTTTAGATTCCAAAACTTCTTCCCATTACCTGTTACTAATCAAATCGAGATGGCAGCTATGTTCTCTGGTTCATCCCAGCTTTTGTTATTCATGGACGTTTGCAAAAATAAAAAAAGAAAAACAATCCGGGAGTGGGTGGGGCTGCAAGACCTAAATTTTCGAAGAAACTTAAGAGCGAGGGGGTTTGTGATGGGGGAGCTTTTGCATTTTCTAGAATAAAATTGAAGGATTTCGTTCACACTTTTGGTGAATTTTGTGAATTTTGCCCTCTCGATCGGCGGCCCCCGGCTGCGTACGGTCATGTTTGTCATAAGTCTTTAAAAGGCCTATATTACATTGGTTTGAAACAATTTCGTTTGCAATAAGGCTCGTTGGAAGGCTGCTGGAACTGGCACCCTGATCATGAAGAAACACCATTCTGGGTCAGAAGGGAGGAAGCAGAAGGAGCAAAAAACTCCAAGACTGTTTAATTCTCAAGAAATTTATTGCTCTTAGAAATGCAACCTTTATACTCCATTTTTACACAAAGTCCTTACCGGGGGGGGGTCCCTCAGCCTCTCCCACTCGATCGTTTCGGTATCTCACGCTGTCAAAAATTTGTGCCACCTTCGGGATTTTGCCCCCCAAAACTGAAAGTGTTCCGGCGCGCCTGTATCGCGCTATCTTATTATTCGCTATTATGCTAAAAGTACACCGTCTCGAATCATTCTTATTGCTTGCTGTAAAAGAAAATGAACAAGTTTGATATTAATTACTTGTACTTACTTTTCATTGATCAAACATAAATACAGAAATATCGTCTCTCCACAATAATCCAATGTTGTATATAGTTCTTTTTGATTGATATTCTAGTCAATCAAGACAAGGTCTCGTTCGACTGTTCGGTTGATCTGACATAAGAACAAAGATAATATCAAAATATGCAACAATTAATTTGGGTAGCAGAGACGGCAATCATGGCAGTATAACCGAGTCCTGAAAAGGTTGTTACGTCTTGGCGCCAGCAGAACAACACACTGATCACCAGAGAATCTGGGCACTATTCAAGGCAACGCCTCTTAATGTCACGTGACTTTTTTAAGATTGCATCATAATCAGGGTATTTTCATACCACAGGGATTTGATTCCACCTGACTAATCAAATAACTAATCTGGCAATACAGTTTATGATTATTTTTCCATAACTGGACCCCGTAGCACAAAGCTTAGCAATTTATCTTGGTGGCTTTTGTACGATGGATCATATATAAGAATCACCGCAATCAATGGTAGAAATCAGCTCCACAATCAATCGATAAACTTTGTGATGCTGAGCCCCGGAGTTTATATTCCATGAGCATTGTGAGTCAAAGTTCTTTGAAACAATTAGTACTTACAATGCTCTAGACCAATGGGAATCGTTCGCCTCATCTCATATTTAAGTTCTTATCGCTTATCATTACCATGAACCGTAGCGATGTAAATATTTGTTAGATCATTTTCCATTTCGTTTTATGATTATCATAACATGTGCGGTGCCTATGAACCACAATAAACTCTACCATTTTATTCATTTCATTTTTTTTCATATCAAAGGTTCCCTCCCTAAAGCCAATAAGCAATGTCCAAACGCGATGGGTTTTTATTACTCGATGAAGAAACAATGGACATTAAGGTGTGAAAGATTAAGCATTGATTGTGGGTGAGATTGAATGTGGAGATCATATCTGAACACCAACATAATCATAAAAGAACATATCCATGAAAAAAGAAAACAAAATGTACTAAATCAATCCATTATACCCTTGCATACATGCCGTGTATAAATCTTTCATTCTGTTTTGGTTACGGATTTTGAATTCTGTTGTCAGGAATATATCTATTGTCACCATGACAAAAATTTAATTGTAAAAATAACAGAGAATTTAATGGAAAAATATTGCCGAATATTTGATAATGATCCATCAAAGAATGAAGAATTTTAATGATTTTGTGTGTGTCGTCATATGCGAACAGCATTCGTACATTAGCGAATGGTAAAACATCAATGAAGTGTCCTTTTGTGAGAAAATTTACATTGTTGGTTACTGCCCTTTGTATATAAATAGACCCGATCGTGAAAGGAGAACACAAATAAGTCATCAGGAAAAGTTTGAACAATGAAATTCAAGCATTTTATGTTGCATAAAACATGGGGCAGCTGCTCGTTTATGACGTCACAAGTCCAAAATTTGAAATTCTAATAACTCTCTTAATCTTTAATGGATTTTCCTCAAACCTTCACCAATTTTTTTTCTGCAATTTTTAAAACAAACTCTTCTTCAGGGTGAACTTCCTGTTAAATGCGTGATGTTTTGCTTCATTTTTGTAGTATTTTTTTCTCCACGAAGTGCATGCATGATATATATGGATGTATTGTATCATGTTCTTTAATTTCAAGTTCTCAAACTGAAATGACTAAAATGAGAAGTGTTCCAAAATGTAAGTATCATACATTGTAATGTAAAGAATTCTTAAAGAACACTTAGTCGTGTTTAATGTGTTAAATAGATTATTCAATATTCATCACGTACAAAACTACGATATGCGTGTAAGTTATCTCTATTAACTGCTGATCGTGATAAATTTGATATCTTCTGTTTGTCATATTTCTTTAATATCTTCCGAATTATGTTTACGCTAATGCACTAAGGTTTATTTCATCGAACTTGTTTCATTTGTTTATTAAGAGGGTCTATCTTCGAGCCATAAGGGCAAATCTCACGATATCTCTGATTATGGTAGGCCTAATGCTCTCTGAAGGTATGTAATACAAATACTAAGAAGATATGAAAATGATATTTGGATCAAATTTAAGATTATGTGTTTGCGTTACCTCACATATTATACATTATGTTTACTTTGCTGTAAATGATTGACGCCTGGAACAAAGTGATATACACAAGTCTATCGACCTGTCAAAATGACCCCCTCCTCATCCTCATTTCTGTTCTCATATTCCTTACATGGATTATCTAGTCCCTATTTCAGTCCCTGATTCCATGGAGCTACTTGCCTCTTATTCACCAACTGTGCTCCTAGTATTTCCAAACATCATAATTATCCTCGTTATTACTGATGTTTTATGATTCATTATAATCTATCGATCTCCAATTGACATTGATATAGTACAAATATAAAGAAATCATCGTTTCATGAAGAATGATCAGTTGAAAAAAAGACGTCGAGCCATACATAAAATAAACCATTCAAACTGTAAGACACTGACAGTGTCCTTTTTGAGAATACAGATATACATAATTATATTCATTTCAATATGACCTAAATTTAATTATTTGGACTTCATTTATTCCAATACCACTAGCCCTCACATGAAGGTAGTCTTATCTATTTGAATTTGACTTGTTGCATATATGTAGATAATCAAATCATACAATTGATATCAAATTAATCTAAAAAATCAGATTTCACCAACAAGTCCCAAATAATTTTGTTTTCTAGTAAACATGATATGATGATGATGGTGGGTTCTTGTATAGCGCCGGTATCCGCCTCAGCTGGGCGCTCATGGCGCTTGCTCAAAAATAGGAAATATCTCACAAATTTCAATGTCTTCAAACAGTGCTTAGGATCATCATTCAGTTCAAGTACTGTCCTAGTAATGCTACAATCATGACAATGGAGTTATTCTTGCAATAATGTTGGAGTGGGGAACAATTCAATTTTTTAGAAATACCTCCGAGTTCATCATGCGTCCCGGGGGGGGGGGGCACTCGAACAGAAAAGTTCACAGTCCTATAAGAACTTTTCATCAACTTCTCTTCATTCCATCATCCAGACCTAATACTCCTACCTTATCTTTAACATCGTGCAAAATTTCATAGATCATATTATGAAATTCGATAGGTTGATAATTTTCTTTAGCAATGTATGAACCATTTCATCCCTTATTCATTCAAATCGAATTTCTCATATTCGTCTTCACATGTACATGTACATTGTTAAAATAATTTAAACAACGATATTTACTATTTGAATCGCACAGTATAGTTGTTTAAACATTTTAAAATTGTTCGAAGTCTTAAACAACACCTTAAATTTAAATATTTAATCAACAATTCAGCATGTTTGTTAAATATTTTAAACACTTGTTTAAACTATTAAAACAACTACTTTGTGATTCAAATAGTAAACAACGTTGTTTAAATTACTTTTAACAGTGTAGAACATATGATATTTTATGTGTGTAGGGGGTCTTGTATTCTTCCAAATATGGATCATCGTAATTGATATGCATTTCAGATGAAACATAAATTTAAGAGAAGGCGGGAAAGACTCAATTAGACAAAAAAATCAACCCTCCCACCCCCTCCCCCTCAAATACATACACAGTTCACTCCCCAGCTCGGTAGAGACGTTTCAGTTCATTGCAAAATATCATTCTCTCTCTCACACACACACACACACACCCACTGTAACGCTCGCATTCAGTTTCTATTCACTCTCTATTATCTCTCTCGCTATTTTTACTTCTTCCAGTACCCCCAAAGTTAACTGGAGCAACAGCATTGATCAGGTTTCTCGGGTAACTAATAAAGTCCCCATAAAGTCCGAAAAATTGACTCCCTCTTGGTCATCTCGTTCTTGATTAGAAAAAAATGTATTATTGTTCTTATTTGATTTCCATTTTCTGTTGCTTTGCACACTATCACACTCACTAGTTCTCCGCCTTTTTTAAAATCATTTTTGTTCAATCTCACTATCTCTCTCTTTTAAATCTCCCTTATGTCAAGCTGTCTAATCCGCAATCCCTGTCACTCATATAAAATCGTTTTGTTTGTTTCTCTTCCTCTTGAGACAATCGGGTTAAATAAATAGTTGCAATGTTCAGGTTTGTCTCCAAATTCTATTACATACATTAAAGATGCATGATCGTGAAGAAAAGGTGTGCGTCTTGAAGCTGTCGACTGATATTAAAAGGACAAGTCCACCCCAACAAAAGTTGATTTGAATAAAAAGAGAGAAATTCAACAAGAATAACACTGAAAATTTCATCAAAATCGGATGTAAAATAAGAAAGTTATGACATTTTAAAGTTTCGCTTCATTTCACAAAACAGTTATGTGCACATCTCGGTCGGTATGCAAATGAGGGAACTGATGACATCACTCACTCACTATTTCTTTGTATTTTATTATATTAAATATGAAATATTTTGATTTTCATTGTCATGTGAATTGAAGTTTCATTCCTCCCTGAACAACTGGAATTTCATTATCTCAACATTTTGTGCTTCAGGCATGTGGTCATAATCATCAAATTCGTAAAAATTGAAATATTGTATAATTCAAAAATAAATAAATAAATAAATAAATAAATAGTGAATGAGTGACATCATCGTCTATCTCATTTGGATGTAACTGGTCCGTTTTATAACTATTTCGTTAGAAATAATCGAAACTTTGAAATGTCGTAACTTTTGTTATTTTACATCCGATTTTGTTGAAATTTTCAGCATTGTGCTTGTATGACATTTCTCTATTCAAATCAACATTTTTCTGAGATGGACTTGACCTTTAAACGGACATTATTTTTCACTATGAAAGCCCAACAACACCACACTTGGCCATTTCAACGTACATGTAGAACTCGCCAATATGAAAACCACTTTAAATGAGAGTCATTCATAGTTATAAGCTGAGATATTTTAAGCCAAACATTATTCGTTATCCAATGATGCATTGAAGTCTTACATGTTCAACAAACAATAACACCTTGGTAAATAAAATCAAACAATACAAGAAAAGGAATTTTCCTTTACCTATTCATAAATTTAAGCGTATTAGGAATTTTCATGATACCGCGTCATCTTATAAAAAGAAATGTTAAAATGTGTTGACTTAACGTTTGGATACATATTTTAATGTTGTACGATCACAACCAATGGTTATTACGTCTATGAAAGATGGATTCCATCTTGCATAAAGATTCCTTTTCCATCTATACTAGCATACGTTTATACACAGTCTCATGAATTCCGGTTTATTTTACATTAACCATGTTAACCTTTCAAACGTTATCTGGGAATTTAAAACACATTAAATTGTGTTGTCCTAATGAAAATACGAGAAAAACAAAATAACATGCCGTGACTTTGTTTTTAATTTATTGAATAATGATCGTCAGAAGTAAATAAACTGCAAAGGCCCAAACCAATAAACTCGACTATAAATAACGTTTAAAAAATATTGTTCTTGCTTTTCATATATATACGTCATGTCCTGTTAACCCAATGCATTCTACAGACCAGGCGCGGATCTATATATGGGGGCTTGGCCTCGGCCCCCTTCGGCTAAAAAAAAGGAGAGAGGGAAAGAAAGAGGAAAAGAGGGGAAGAGGGGAAAGAAAAGAAGAAAGGAAGAAGGGAAGAAAAAAAGAGAGGAAAAGGGGGAAAGGAAAAGGAAAAGAGAGAGAGGAGAGGGGGAAAGAAGAGGGGAAAAGAGAGAGGAAGAGGGGGAAGGAAGAAGAGGGAAAAAGAGAGGAAAGGGGGGAAGAAAAGAAGAAAAAGGTAAGAGGGGGAAGGAAGGGAAGGAAAAGAGAGAGGAAAAGGGGAAAGAAAGAGAAGAAAAGAGAGGAAAGGAAAAGGAGAAAAAAGAGAGAGGGAAAGGAAGAGAAGAAAAAGAGAGAGAGGAAAAAGAGGAAAGAAAAGGAGGAAGAGAATAAAAGAAAGGGAGAGGGAGGAAAGAATGAGAAAGAGGAAGAGGGAAAAAAGAAAGAGAGAAAGGGGAAAGAGGAGAAGAAAAGTGGAGAGGAAGAGGGGAAGGATGATAAGAAAAAAAGAGGAAGAGGAGGAAAGAAAATGATGTTTGAACCAAAAGGGCGCTGAAATGATGTTCGACGGAATGTCAAAATGCTGTTCCAACTGGGGCAGAATTTATGTTTGAACGGGGGGGGGGGCGAATTGATGTTCGACTAGGGGCACCAAATTGATGTTGGAACTAGGGGGCGCCAAATTGATACTCGAGCTAGGGGGTTTGTTGCACCCACAAATGTAATAACGCTTACAAATGTAATAACACTTTCCCCACAAATGTAATAACGCCCACAAATGTAATAACACTTTCCCCACAAATGTAATGATTTCGCACACAAATGTAATAATGCACTTTACCCACAAATGTAATAATTATTGATCGCCCACAAATGTAATAATGACTTTACACACAAATGTAATAAATTTGAAGGGATTTTTGGCGAATCCCTTCTAAACTAAAATCCTATAGTAATGCGTTCATATAGCACAAAGTGCAAAGTCTTTGTTGGAGATAAGTCCAAAGTCTTTTTCCAGACCAGGTTGTTTCAAAAACTATTATATAAGTCCAAAGTCTTTTTTCCAGACCCGGTTGTTTAAAAAATTATTATCTAAGTCCAAAGTCTTTTTTCCAGACCCGGTTGTTTAAAAAATTATGATATAAGTCCAAAGTCTTTTTCCAGACCCGGTTATTTCAAAAATTATAATATAAGTCCAAACTAAGATACGATAATGATATTCCAGTGGA
This sequence comes from Lytechinus variegatus, assembly GCF_018143015.1. Taxonomy (NCBI): domain Eukaryota; kingdom Metazoa; phylum Echinodermata; class Echinoidea; order Temnopleuroida; family Toxopneustidae; genus Lytechinus; species Lytechinus variegatus. The sequence continues at coordinate 19,195,780 of NC_054743.1, read as the reverse complement.
ATAAAAATGAGAATCGAGCGTAGTCTTTTCTCCAGACCCAGTTAATTAAGACTGGTAGAATTAATGTCTTTGTTGTTGTTTCAACTTATATGGCTTATATTGTGAATATATGCGATAAGAGTAAATCGAGAATCAAGCGTAGTCTTTTCTCCAGACCTGGTTACTTAAAACTAATAACTAAAACCCTAATGTCTTTATATAGCACAAAAGTGCAGTCTTTTTTTCCAGAGCCGGTTAATTAAAAAATTACAATTTAAGTCTAAACTGAGATACGATAACCATGATAACGATATTCCAGTGGAATAAAAATGAGAATCGAGCTTAGTCTTTTCTCCAGACCCAATTAATTAAGACTGGTGGAATTACTGTCTTTGTTGTTGTTTCAACTTACACGGCTTATATTGTGGATATATGCGCTAAGAGTAAATTGAGAATCAAGCGTAGTCTTTTCTCCAGACCTGGTTACTTAAAAATAAAAACTAAACCCCATAGTAATGCGTTCATATAGCACAAAAGTGCAAAGTCTTTTTTCCAGACCCGGTTAATTCAAAAATTGAAATATAAGTCCAAAGTCTTTTTTTCCAAACCCAGTTCTTAAACAAATTATTCAATATTTCCAAAGTCTTTTTTCAGACCCGGGTATTTCAAAAATTATAATATAAGTCCAAACTAAGATACGATAATGATATTCCAGTGGAATAAAAATGAGAATCGAGCTTAGTCTTTTTTCCAGACCCAGTTAATGAAGACTGGTGGAATTAATGTCTGTAGTTGTTTCAACTTATTTGGTGTTTGCGCTTAGAGTAAATTGAGAATCAAGCGTAATCTTGACCTGGTTACTTAAAACTAAAAACTAAACCCTATAGTAAGCGTTCATGTAGCACAAAAATGCAAAGTCTTTTCTCTCGACCCGGTTACTTAAAACTAAACCCTATATTAATGCATTCATATAGCGCAAAAACATTTCTCGGGTTATTTAAAACATTCATCAAATCTTTTTAAAAAGACCACACAATATTTTGATGTTGAATAACATGAAAATAAAGTGTTGACATTCATCCAGTCCAGATTATTTCAAAATAAGAAATGATTGAAAAAAAAGTTCCTTCACTCTTGGTAATGCTGAATTCCATGAAAATATAGTCTTTCCTCCAAACCCAGTTATTCAAAATTATGAATTATATGTACATTTTCAAAACAGTATAAAGACCCCATAATCTTATTAATGCTGGATAACATGGACATATACATGTAGCGTAGTCTTTCAGCCCGACCCAGTTTTATTTTTCAAAATTACGCTAATAGTAATAATAAAAAAATCAAAATCTAAGACCAAACGACCCTTCAACCTAAGAAATGTTTTAAAAAGAAGTTTAGAGCGTTGTCTTTAGTCCAGACCTAATCATTAAAACAAATACGCAAAAAAATCTTCTAACATAAGACCCTATCATATTCTTATTTTGTGGAATAACGCGAGTTTTAAAACGTACTCTTTTCTCCAGACCCGGCTATTTAAAAAATTAATTTATAAAACTTCAAATCTAAGACCAATCTTCCAAAGTTACACCCAGTAAAGAAATATGTCTTTACCCCACACCCATTTTTTTTTTTAATAATACTAAGACCCCAACAAAATATTGCAATAATGCATGGGTAAAGCAAACATCCTTCCTCCAGACTTGGTTATTATTTGAAAAAAATGAAATAGTTTTTACAAATATTCTAAAACGAAGACCCAGTAATCTGATTACTGTAGAATAACACAAAGACTAATTGTCGAAGATCGACTTTCCTCCAGGCACAATTATTTCAAGAATAAAAAATCAATAAAACCCAACCCCCAACAACGAATCTAAAAACCAACAATCCTCCAAATTAAGACCATGCATGTAGAAAAGCACATGTTTAGAGCGTTGTCTTTATTCCAGACCCAGTCATTTAAAAATGATTTAAACAATCTTAAAAACATAAGACTTTGTCATATTCTTATTCTTGTGGAATAAGACGAGTATTATGCTTAGTCTTCAAGACCCGGTTATTTAAAAGATAAACAAATATTGAAAAAAAAATCAAAGCTAAGACCAATCTTAAAAATTAAAGTTAGTATAAATGCTTGGGCTTAGAGTAATTTCTTTACCCCTCACCCAGTGAGGGGTACAAATTAAGCGAAACATTAATCTTAAAACTTAGACCCCAACATCTTCCAAACTATAAAGCCCTCGTGATAACACATACTTAATTTGACCAGACCAGCTTATTAAAAAAAACAGAACAACAAAACAAATATTTAAAAATTAAAACCCTCTTCCAGCCTAAGATCCTGTAATTTATAATGTATTTATTCACGGCTAACAAAACAACAAGAACAAGTGAATTGCGATTTGTCGTGGCTTTAATGAAAATAGAGATGAATGTGCATCTTTACCAATTCTGCTTTTTGTGTACAGTGTATGAATATCATCACATATACATATACCGATAATGTCTGTAACCAACCGATACCCTTGTTTAATAAGCTCCTCGGAGAGGGGTTAAACCCCCGGCTAGAAGGCCCCCCTCGTAAGTTCTTCAATGTTTAAAATTCATGGCTGTTTTCCCACTGGTTCCCTGCTAGCCGGACCGGAATCCCAGCACAGCTATTAATTATGAGCTATCGGTGGATTACAGATGACATAAATATAGCATATAGAGATATATGAATGCCCATGACTATAGACCAGCCTGCCCGCCTTTAAGATCAGGTCAGGCTAAGATTAAACTTTAAGCATGACACAATTATTTCAGTTTAACAGCGTTCTCAAACATTTGTATGTACAAATAGGTCCCCCTCACCTAGGTAACGAGTGGGGACCTGCAACTTACATAATAACATAACATAATTGATTAAAATCCACATGCCTGCCCTGGCATGGAAAGGAAAAAAGGAGGTACTTTAATAATGCGCCTCTTACTGAAATCATGCCCCCAGAACTTCAACTGCTTGTTTTTCAACAACACACAAGGCGTCAACACTCCTCCCAAAAACGAGTAAGGGCGAAAACCCGCCTGCCCACTGGCCAAAATAGGACAGGAGGATAAAATTCCCTTACGGCCCACTTATGCACGACGATCGTTGTTAGGATTGGTGTGCGACCAGGTCAAACACCCTCGAATTTGGATTCGTGTTACGCTCTTCTATCAGCCTAGGCTCTGCCTAGATTCTGAAATTAACCATGAAAAGTATACCATCACCCTCCAACTACTTCATACACCATTCATTATAGAGTATCATATAGATTCAACAAATACAACTTCCCTGGAAAATATAAATGCAAAAGTACTTGTACCCCCCCCCCCCCTAATCACACTTTGCCAAGATCAACTACTGCTGGTATTCAAGCCAACTATAGGTATCCAATTTTCATCCCACTGAAAATATTGAGCCCCTTAAAGGAACTTTAATAAAGGAAATTGAATTCAGAAAGAAATTTGTTTCACCAAACGAAATTCACTAATATGGCCATACTCTGGCAAAGGGAAGCAAGGTACGAAAGTATCACTCGTTGTAAATGACCAATGTGTGTTCGTCATTAACATATACATCAATGCAATTAAACTAAATAATATTTTCTTCAATATCTTTCCCCAAAACGATCATTTCTTCACAATTTCTGCCTGAACGGGCAGCACACAACAGATATTTAAAAACCATAACTCAAATCTGACTGATGCGTGAGCTGCTTCCTATACCAAAGGTGGGCAGTATTAATAATAAATACACCATGACAAAATTACCATACAAATTCACATAAGTATACCAACATACTACGCCTAAAGACCTGAACATGCGGCTGAACATGAAGAAGACTAAAAATTGGGACAATACTTCCGTCTAATTCCTAAGGAGTCCGATGCAGACCCGAGAAATAACTTTATCTGAAATGAAGCCTATGCAATCTTATCAAACATTTCTTCATATATAATGCTCATGGTAGAGGAAAATAAAACATACATAGAAATTATGAATTCATAAACATTTCTTCTCAAATGACCTGAGAAAATTATAATTTCAATCCCCAGATTTTTTCTATAACCATCCATAACTTGGATTTTTATGACAACTCACATGAACGTTTGAGGCATAACCTGCTTCATAGTAATTTCGAATTGACTTCTTCCTTGCAAACAAAAACTAAATAAACAAAATAACATTAAGAATGCACAAGGACAATAAATACACAACCATATCCATAATATGCAAGAATCCCCCCACGATATATATGTCAACATCCCCCTTAATTATAACTAGAGGATGGTAATGGGGAGGAGGTGGGAATTTTGTAAGCACGCTTTACACATGCACCGTCATCTCTCTTCATTGAAAGCCAAAACGAAAATGAAGCATTCCCCGCACTTTTATCCGCGCATAGCTCAACCGCGGCAAATGTCTGGCATTGTGCCCAAATTCTTTGGCGCGGGCGCCCAAAAAGCGCTGCCCCGCCCTTTACGGGTCGGGTCACGAGCCCTTTCTCGGGCAACCACGCCCCCTTTCAAAATCAAAACAAACTAAAATGTGTATTTTGCTAGCCCGCTAATAAATCATTTTAAATCGTCAAGCCGTCTTTAAAATCCATTATTCACGGCTAACAAAACAACAAGAACAAGTGAATTGCGATTTGTCGTGGCTTTAATGAAAATAGAGATGAATGTGCATCTTTACCAATTCTGCTTTTTGTGTACAGTGTATGAATATCATCACATATACATATACCGATAATGTCTGTAACCAACCGATACCCTTGTTTAATAAGCTCCTCGGAGAGGGGTTAAACCCCCGGCTAGAAGGCCCCCCTCGTAAGTTCTTCAATGTTTAAAATTCATGGCTGTTTTCCCACTGGTTCCCTGCTAGCCGGACCGGAATCCCAGCACAGCTATTAATTATGAGCTATCGGTGGATTACAGATGACATAAATATAGCATATAGAGATATATGAATGCCCATGACTATAGACCAGCCTGCCCGCCTTTAAGATCAGGTCAGGCTAAGATTAAACTTTAAGCATGACACAATTATTTCAGTTTAACAGCGTTCTCAAACATTTGTATGTACAAATAGGTCCCCCTCACCTAGGTAACGAGTGGGGACCTGCAACTTACATAATAACATAACATAATTGATTAAAATCCACATGCCTGCCCTGGCATGACCAGAAATACCCAATTATTCTTGGAAAATACGTGTTTCAGGTGGCCTAATTGCCAAATTACCGCCAAACGAGAATATATAATTTATTTATATATGATCGACCGCCAACAAACACGTCAAAATTTTACTCGTATCTACCAAGATATTCAATAAATCTTAGCAACCATTACAGGATCATTCTACTAGTATTCACCAACGTTATTATCCTTAGTGCTTTTACCAGGGGGGGGGGGGTACCAGGGAACATTGCTCATTCCTCCATTACAATGTATATCTAGGTTATCCATAACTGACCCCAACATGATTTAATGCATGCATACATTGAACGTAAATGCATGAGCAGCTAAATAACAACAAATGATACATTATGAAAACATAGACACACTGGTGAAACCGGCTCCAGACCAGCCAAAACCCTTATTCATACTATCGGATCGGACGGTCTGGAGTCGGTCACGCCGGAGCGACTAAGGTAAAATGTATAAATACATACTCAACGAAGATATGAAAGACCAACTTTTAACTCACTGATAAATCTGTCCAACCCTTCATCGGCCAGATGTAGGCCATCAGTTCTGTACAGCGAAATGTCATTATGGGATATTGATGGATGCGGTATGGCTTTACCATGAAATCTTGCAGCTAAAGCCTTGGCGTACCTATTGGCCGCCCTTCTCTTTAAGTCCAATTTACCTTGATCTCCTGTACAGCCAGCGGGGTACCAAACCCTCTCCAAAATGTCCGACCACACTATTTGAAATTTGTCCTTATTGGCGTCAAAAAGTCTATACGTCAAACTAGCCAGCTTCTTCTTGGACAGTGCCTCAATGTCATTCGTTCCTACATGCAATACTACTACTGAAGGCTTTGGTTCACTCCGACCCATCTTATCTAACCAATCGCTTACCCCTTCAATTCGTAGCCCCCTTTTCCCCAACCAGCGGACCGACGTTCCAAGTCCAAGGTCAGCCTCGCCGGTGTTCTTCGCCCTGCGATGTGCCCAAAACACTATCGAGTCCCCTATGATCCACACCACAGGTCCTGTAATAGAAAACAAGAAAAGAGGGCTGGGCAGAATTTTGAAGTATGAAAATTTCCCCCTGAAAGGTCTGCTACCCTTCACCACCCCTTCATCACGGGGTTTTCCCCTCCAAGATACAATGTATGTAATCACATTTTTGACCCCTCCCCTTAATCCTGAAAGCATTGATATTAAACACGTCATTATACCGTTGTAACATTCTCTCTAAAAAGCAGAATGCTCGTAATTGTGTGATATCATTAAACCCTCACTTACTCATTCAATATTAAGCCCAGAGTTATTTTGATGATACATGTATATTGATATCAACATGTACAGGGGGGGGGGGGGGGTCGTTATGATCAATCTGATGTTCCAAACACCTTCCAATCAATATAGTACTATCCCTTTCTTCCTTTTGTATAATGTAATAATGTATAATGTATAAACACATTCCAACCAATATATAATAATGTATAATGTATAATGTCTGAGCACATTCCAATCAATTTATAATAATGTATAATGTATAATGTAAAATGTATAAGGTATAATGTATAATGTAAAATGTATAAGGTATAATGTATAATGTATAACGTATAAACACATTCCCATCAATATAGTACCATCTCTTTCTTCATTTTGTATAAAGAATGTAATAATGTATAATGTATAATGTATAATATATGATGCATAATGTATAATGTATAATGTATACTGTAACAAGGGCTCCTTTGTAAACAGGCCTCTTGGCACTGAACATACCACCCTGCTTCTGAATAGGGCTGAATAAAATAAAACAATACCATGTAAGCAGATATATTGAGAATTATACACCCAAATATCCAACAACCCATCGGCCACGGCTTTGATTAAAGCACATGTCCTCGTGTAAAGTAAACGCGTTGTGACATTATTGGAAGATAACTTACACCTGATTTTGGTCAAAATGTCAAATAACCTAAAATCATCATTTCATATATATTTTCGTTCTTTTTTTTTTTTTTTTTTTTTTATTTTTTTACTTAACCATGTCGAGTCTTATATATCTCCGATGTGCACTCGAAACCCAACGCCCCATGCGTTGGATTTCTTCATCCGAGCAACCGGCCATGGCAGCGGTCGTCGCCGCCCCAATACGAAAGGAATGCGATGAAAACATTGCCGCCGGCATATCCCCGTATGTCAAACATCGTTTTATCATGTTTCCAAATTCACGCCTAGTTAGCGGGAGAGCACCATATGAACAAAAGAAGGCTCCACCATTCTTTGGGCGGATTTCTAAATAACGAATAACCGCCATCACAGGGCAGCTAACTGTCCCCAACTCTGGTATCGAAATGGTGCACCCATTTCCCCGCTGGTCAGTCTTTGACTTCCTTAGGAATAATTCCACCCTGCGATGCGGTGCATCGCCAGTGACCCTAACATCTGTGTGCTGCAGAATAGACTCACATCTATGCCTGGACTCTACTGTCAACTCACTAACTCTCAACAAACCATAAAATGCCACTGAAAAAGCAGCAGAGTACATCAAAACATCGTAATGACTACCACAAACATGCCTCAAGTAGGCGAGCATTCTATTTAACACAGACAATGTGATTGGATGCCTAGCATCTCTTCTCAAAGTACTTCGCCTACACCCTTCAATTAACCTTGTAATCACAAAACTTTTGGTCACATCCTTTAGCCCAGATGAACTCATATAAAATGCCAACCCAGATATGTATGTTTGAATAGTAGACCCTGCATATCCCATAAAGGATAAATAAGAAATGAACTGCGCCACCCATTCTACATTAGGGGGTAGCTGGGGGTCGTATCCGTACACTTTACAAAATTTCACGTATGCCCCCAAGGCAATAGAGTAAGTTGTGTGTGTTCGAGCTGCCCTAGAAGCCATCAGCAGTCGACTTCTCTCGATAGCCAGCTCTTCCAAAGACGGACTGGAACCTCCACGCCCTCCCGGGCGGCCCCCGGTGCTAACGCATGGAACCTCGGCATCTGAAATCGAGATAGTGCATCAGCTATACCATTATCACATCCATGTACATGCCTAGCCCTCAACACTATATTATTGCTTAAACATATAATCACCACCTTCCTCACCAAAACCATAATATCAGGGCATAGCGCCGACTGCTTGTTAAGTACTGCCACCACGGCCTGATTATCACAATTAAACAATATATTCTTGTCCTTTAGCTCCATGCCCCAAATCTCCAAGCCTACCCAAATAGGGAATAGCTCTAAAAAAGCTATAGACCTCCTATCGGCCTGGAAATCAGCAGGCCACCTGGATTGAGCCCACCTGCCTCCAAAGAAAATTCCAAAACCAATGCCAGCCGCCGCATCAGTGAAAAACTGAATTTCCTCGCTTCCAAACCAGCCTGGAGCCCGGAAGAAAACTTGACCATTAAAATGTGCCAAGAACTCCAACCAAACCCGCAAGTCAGCCTTAGCCCCTCTCGTCAACCTAACCATGTGAAAAGGACGCTTAACGCTCTTAGTTAAGTCAATGAGCCGTCTCATGAATGCTCGCCCTGGAGCAATTGCCTTACATACAAAGTTTAGACTACCTACAATCGACTGAATGTCTCTTAGGGAAATTTTTTGTTTCTGTACCGCCCAATTTAATTTCCCTACTAATTTCTCAATTTTGTCCTCCGGTACCCGAACCTGCTGAGAAACGCTATCTATTACCAGCCCAAGATATGACAACTGTGTGGTCGGGCCTTCCGTTTTTTCTCGCGCTATGGGCACCCCAAATCGTTCGCAAATTGCTTCAAAACAATGCATTGCCCGCCTGCAATCCTCCGAGGCAGGGCCGCCTGCAAAAAAGAAATCATCCAAATAATGGACAATATTTTGCGACTTCGCAACTTTTCTCGCGCAAAACTCTAAAAAAGTACTAAAACATTCAAAAGTGGAACAAGAAACTGCGCAGCCCATCGGCAAACAACGATCAAAATAGTAACGACCATCTATATACATCCCAAGCAACTCAAAATCTTTTGGGTGAACAGGCAAGAGCCTGAAAGCTGACTTAATGTCAGTCTTTCCCATAAGGGCACCCCGCCCCAATTGCGTCACAATATCTACCGCCGAATCAAAGGACGAATATGTTACTGTACACTGCCCCTCCGGTATGCCATCATTAACTGAATTTCCCCTGGGTGCCGATAAATGTTGAATCATACGGAACTCCCCTGGGGCCTTTTTGGGCACCAACCCCACTGGTGAACACCTCATATTCTCGAAGGGAGGAACAACAAAAGGCCCAACTATCCTACCTAAGTCTATTTCATCCCTCAATTTCTTTTTCAACGCATCCATGTGTTCGAATGCTGATTTCAGGTTTTTAACAACCAATGGGACCCTGTCCCCTTCAAAATGTAATGAAAAACCAAACTTAAAACCATTATACAAGCACTGAGCATGCTCCTGATTAGGATAAGTAGCTAACATGGGCACCAAACGTGCTAACTTAATAGGGGTCGGAGCAATAGACGACACCGCACTAGCCGTAGACCTATTTACTGCCAGCGGGACTGGAACCGGCCCGCCCTTGGCTACACTGCTTAGCCCCATGACCTGCCGCCTGGCAGCGGGAACACTTGTGCTCATAGATGCAAGCTTTGCCTCGCATGCACTTGCCTCTATTAAAGGCAAAGCACACGCCTCGGCTGGGTGTGCCATTGGCTCCGGGTCCCTTTCCTCCGAAGGGAAAAGATTTTCTCGCGCCGTACTCCCCTCTGTAGAACTGATGGCGAGGGGCATGGGGTAAATTGTGGCGCTGCCGCGGACCATTAGAGGCCACCAGCATCAACCACAACTCGGCGTCGACGCTCGCCCAGGATCGCCCGGGTAAACGCGCCTGCTTGCTCCTAAACTGAGTGTCATAGTCACGCCAGCCATAACCTGCAAACGCACGGGCTGCATGCCTTATCAAATCCATATATTTCATGAGCTCCCTGCTCCTTTCAATGTGCTTCTCAGCGTAAATTGAGGCAAATACTAGAAACACCGAAGTCCACTGCTCTACCGACATGATTTTCTTAGCCTTTGATTGAGGTTGAAGTTGCAAACCAAGACCAGATCCCGATTGACACAAACTCAAAGTGGTGTCACCTACACTCAAGGCCCCAAACTCATCACGTGCATTATTATGCTTAAGGAGCACTCCCAAATCTATATATTCACTTGCCCAAATTTTTTCCTTCAGTGAGATAGCCACTTCCACACCTAGTGGGTCGCATGCGCTAATAAATGGTTCCGGTGCCCCCAACACGGCAGAAAGCCTAGGCGCCTGGGGCTCAGATCTCTCAACACCGACCTCCACTAGATCTAGGCCTAGATCTTCGGCTACCCCTGCCGACCGCGCCGGCACTGAAACTGCTGGCTGAGCCTGCCCCGAGCTACCGGTATCCGACTCCTGTGCTACTATCTCATGCCAAGCAATAGATCTGCCCACGGGCGCCTGGCCTTCCCGCCCCACTAGATCTAGATCTAGCTCTGCCATTTTATCACTAACTTTAGACCTAGGCCTACCACTTTTTTCATCAACATCGACAACTTGAGACTGAGAGGGATTTAACTCACCGCTCCTTCCTGGCCCGTTGTTGCCGCCTCCCAGCCCCAGATCCACACTTGCGGGGGTTGACGTCGCCCGTGGACCTCTCGGCCGACCCGGCCTCCTCTTCGGTGTGTCATCTCCCTTCCTCGCACCTGCGGTCGTTATTTTCTTGGCCTTAACCTTTGGCATGATCAACTCGCGAAACTAGAGTTAGACTCGAAGCTCCGTCACTCAGGCCAAGTCCAATGAATCCTGGATGCAATCACCTCCAAAGTTCAATCAAGCGAACCGCCAAGAAAAAATTCAATCCTGAAGTTGCAAACTGAATCTTTTAGGTCCACAAATCGGCACAGCTAACTTAGTCTTAGTTCTACGGCAACAATTCCTGAGGCTGAAGTCTGAAGACAGTAAAAAACTGAAATCAGCGTCTGTATAATCCAATAAAAGTATGAATCCTTTGTGTAGATATCCGGTATAGGTAGCTAGACAAATGTCGAAATATCTGCCACCTAGGCCTAGTGTCCAATTCTAGTTGCCAGTGCCGAAAGAAAATTTTCAAAAAATTTTGTAAGCACGCTTTACACATGCACCGTCATCTCTCTTCATTGAAAGCCAAAACGAAAATGAAGCATTCCCCGCACTTTTATCCGCGCATAGCTCAACCGCGGCAAATGTCTGGCATTGTGCCCAAATTCTTTGGCGCGGGCGCCCAAAAAGCGCTGCCCCGCCCTTTACGGGTCGGGTCACGAGCCCTTTCTCGGGCAACCACGCCCCCTTTCAAAATCAAAACAAACTAAAATGTGTATTTTGCCAGCCCGCTAATAAATCATTTTAAATCGTCAAGCCGTCTTTAAAATCCATTAAACATTCACTTTTTCTTCTAGGCAAAGAAATTTATAATTAATAAAAACCATCAAAACTTAGAGCCCGGGAGCATTTCATGAAATGAAGTTTAATCCGACAAGTCTCATTTTATCCGACACTAACCGTGGAAGCACTGCATCTTAGCGAATCAACAACAAGGTCGGACATAAATGTTGATGAAATACTCCCACAATCATCTTATTCATGTTGAACAGGCACGAAAATAAGATTGAGTCTTAGTTATGAAGATTTCATTTATCTTATATTTGAAAATGACAAGGTCTGGAATAAAGAAAACTCTCTAAACTTTTATTTATTGAAGGTTATTAGTTTGAATGATAGTTGGGTTTTAGATTCTGTTGTTCTTTTTTAAAGTAATTTTTGTTATTTTGAAATAATTGGGTCTGGAGAAAGACTACACCATATGTCCATGCTATTAAATGTTGATAAGCTTACAGGGTCTTTGTTTTGTTGTTGTTTTGTTTTTTATGATTTTTATAACTGGGTCTGGAGGAAAGACCACGCTATATTTCCATGTTACTCAACATAAATAGGATCGTGGGTCTTTGTTTGCTTTTATTTTTTTATTGTTACTAATTTATTACTATTATTCATCATGTGTTATCCGAAAGATCTGGGTCTGGATGAAAGAATACTATATTTCCATGTTATCAAACATTATAAGAGGGTTGGGTTACTTTTTGCCTGATTCCACCAGTTTCAAATAACTGGGTCTGGAGAAAAGACTATGCTCGATTCTCATTTTAATTCCACTAGAATATTATTATCGTATGTTAGTTTGGACCTATATCATAATTTTTGAAATAAACAGGTCTGGAAAAAAGACTTTGGACTTATATAATAACTTTTGAAACAACTGGGACTGGAAAAAAGACTTTGGACTGATATTGTAATTTTTTTAATTAACCGGGTCTGGAAAAAAGACTTTAGAGTTATATGATAATTTTTGAAACAACCGGGTATGGAAAAAAAGACTTTGGACTGATATTATAATTTTTTAATTAACTGGGTCTGGAAAAAAAGACTTTGAACTGATATTATAATTTGTTAATCAAATGGGTCTGGAAAAAAAGACTTTGGACTGATATTATGATTTTTCAATCAACCGGGTCTGGAAAAAAAAATACTTTGGACTTATACAATATTTTTTAACAACTGGGTCTGGAAAAAAGACTTTGGACTCATATAACGCCCCACATTCACTCTCTCGCTAAGACCATCGCATATAGACCAAATCGCAAATATTCACGACGATATTGGCGACGAAATTCACGACGTCACCAATTTTGTCGTGAATTTAGTCGTCAATTTGATATTCACGACGAACTTGGCGACGAAACTCACGACATCTTGAATTTTGTCGTGAATAATTCGCGACGAAATTCGCGACATCGTGAATTTCGTCGCGAATTATTCACGACAAAATTCACGATGTCGTGAATATTCAAATTGGCGACGTCGTGAATAATTCGCGACGAAATTGGCGACGTCGTGTATTTCGTTGCCTATTTCGTCGTGAATATTCGCGATTTGGTCTATATGCGATTTTCCTTCAGGGCCACCATACTCAAAGCACTGTGTCAACACTCATTAAAGAGTCAATGTGCGAGTTTCTCTTCTGATTTATCACTCGAAAAATAATCACCCCAATCCTCTCTGATATGATGGTTGTAAAACTCAAAATTATTTCGTTCAAAGTATGTTCAAAGTGAACAAGTCCCATTCAAATAAGTTGATGTATAAAATGAATAGAGCAAAATTACACTTTACTCCAACTTTAGATAGATCAATGTCGGAATGTAAAACAAGATAGTTTTGACATTCTATTTTTTTTACATAGATCACTTATATACACATCATGATCTTTATCCAAAATATGGGACTCAATGAAGTTCGCCTACTCACTGTTTATGTTCTATTCCAAAATAAAATATTACAGTATAATAGGCCTTTTAATAAACTCCTCAAATACCATAAAGGCTGTTATATGTTACATGTGGAATCAGTTTTCCATATTGATGATTTTTAGAGAAACCAAAAATTGATGTATCAAATAAATTGTGAGTGAGTGAGTTTGTGACATATAATCACTCACGTGGAGGAGCCGTGGTGTAGTGGTTCTCACTCTCGCTTTATAAACAGAAGGTCGTGTATTCGAATCCCACCACGGTCTGGCGTCCTTTGGCAAGGTGTTAATCCACACTTTGCCACTCTCGACCCAGGTGCTAAATGGGTACCTGGTAGGATGTGAAAGTTATTGTAGCGTGTCCACACTGCAAAACCTCCGGTGTGGATTTAACACCAGCCCGGAATCTATATATATATGAAAATATATATAAAAGGTTAGACACGTCGTTCCGTTGTATTAAGCGCTTTATAAAAGCGGATTGTTCGTACTATTATTAATAGGCCTCCTCATTTCAAATCGCAAGATATATACCATGTATATATTGCATTATCGTGCTAACGTGTAAAGGAATGGAAATGGAAAATGTCATAAATTTCTCATTGAATTCTGATTTAGTATTAGTTTTCAGTGTTATATAATTATGTGATTTATCTAAATACACTGCAGAAACTCTGGTGTTGATTTAACACCAGCCTGGAATCTATATATTTCCACACCAGAGTAGTGTCGTTTCGTTCTAACACCAGAGAGGTGTTTATACAACACTAAATAGTATCAAAACAGCATCGGTTTGATTCCAAACTGGTGTTGTTTCAGTACTTCTCTGGTGTTGACATATATAGATTCCGGGCTGCAGGTGTTAAATCTACACCGGAGTTGTTGCAGTGTATATTCTAATAATTTTTGCTGCGGTACCATAAAGAAGAATACCCTATTTTTTTATAATCGCTAGACTATTATTAGTTAATTCACCTTTTGAACTTTCGCCTCGTTTCTGCATACGTCCCCAGACTGGCGATTACTCGTCGTAGATGGGGTAGTATCGGCCGTGCTGTAGTTCATGGAAATGCGTTAAGTTTTACCATTCAGATCAATCTGTATTCATTCGCAGAAAATGTATTCATTTTTCTGAGGGGTCCACAATTTGAATACAGAGCTTCAGAATCGACATTTACATATTGTTTTTTATATAATGTTTTAAGATTTAAATGTTCATAATCTATATTATTTAATATTTCTTTCTTATTTCAAATCGTTTACAAATTTATTCCATGTATTTTGTTGCAAATGAGAAATTAAATATGATCCAAACAAATTCCATGAAGGCGATCGATCTTTTCAGGATCATAGGAATGCATGTGTGTAAATAGGACTAGATGCTGTTTCACGAAAGGTACAACACTATATTGTTACCTGTCAGCTCAGACAACATCAGGTACATCCTTGAATTTGGTGAGCATCTTTTATCTTTTTATAGATTCCCGAGTTTATATGTAAATATAAAACAATAGTATATTTTTTGTATTAGTAGTTTTGTCAAGTATAAAAAACTCCTCTACTCAAATACTGTCCTAATTATAAATGAAAGTTTTATTTAGGTCAGCTAGGCATTGATCACGTGAGTTTTACTGACAATACTGACGTTCCTATCAATATCAAAATGATGAAAACTCATAATAGCCATGATAGCATACAAACATAGGACATTGATGATGACTTATGATTACCCATGTTCAGTTGTGTTTTTTACGAAAAAAGTGCAAATGGCGAGTGTTTACTTTTTTTGGTTCGCTCATCAGATTTTTTTTGCCGCCCCCTCCCCATCCTCCCAATTAGGTGTGCGAGGACTTTTTGTCTCAAATTAGTTATTGTAAATAATGCACAATAAAACATTTTGTTCGAGAAATTTTCCACCAATGTAGATAAGCTGCAAACATTCACTACGTGGTTTGTTCGTGTCCATGACAAGCCTGCAAGGCCAGGCTAGGGGCTAACTACTTACAATATCAGGTGATTGTTTTTCTTACTTTTATCAAAAGGAAATAGGGTGAATATTTGGCAACTTACTGAATGCTTGAGGAATGTTTTTGAGCAAGACAATAATTATGACTGCATCAAAAGTCTTCCTCTTCGAAGGCAAAATTCTAAAATCCCTATAGTGGGCTTTGGTCACATTCCACTTCCAACATCGCACACTTTAAGTCACCTTTCCAATTTTGTCAGAAGCTTTTGACGCCCTCGCCTCTTTTTAAAGCTTAGTAGACACACCTCATTTACATGTACTCTGACAAAGCATATTTGGTCTCAAATTTTCTTGAATTTACCAGAATTGCCTCTGAACAAGAACAATTTTGTTTTCACATTTAACACTGATAAATCTCTCACTCTTGTAACTCATTGTTTTAGGCTATGATTTGATTTTTTTTTTACCTGTACTTTAAGTCTGATAACTATGAAATCGATAATGAATGTGATAAACTGGTCGTGTTTTCGGTTACACGGGACAAAAAGGCGTCCCGGGAAGGGTTTGTCGGGACGCCGGGACAAAGGAGCAAAATACGGGACAATCCCGGGAAATACGGGACGTCTGGTCACCCTGTTCCCAAGGCTCGTAATTCCGAAGGTTCTTTATTCCGAAGGTTCGTAATTCCGAAACACGTAAATTGCCTATACCTCGATGTTCGTTAATCCGAAAACGAAAAAGGGTTCGTTAATCCGAACATTTGTGGCGTTATTCCGACGGTTCGTTATTCCGAAGGTTCGATAATCCGAAAACGAAATAAGGTTCGTTGTTCCGAAGGTTCGATAATCCGAAAACGAAATAGGGTTCGTTGTTCCGAAGGTTCGTTAATCCGAAAACGAAATAAGGTTCGTTTTTCCGAAGGTTCGTTAATCCGAAAACGAAATAAGGTTCGTTTTTCCGAAGGTTCGTTAATCCGAAAACGAAATAAGGTTCGTTAATCCGAAAACAAAATAAGGTTCGTTAATCCGAAAAATGAAAACCGGGAAAGCAGAGGCAGAGGCAAGGGGGGGGGGGGGGGTGGTGGACACTTGCCGTTCAATTGTTATGAGGATGGGAAGGAAAGGGCGGCCAAACGAATTTTCGTTTGGGGGTATAGCCAAAAAATGAAACTCATACGTCAAAATGGGCACTTTGGTGATATTTTCACCTTAAGATTATAAAAAAAAAATGAAATTACTTCTTATTATGGCAAAATGTATATTTAGCCTTTATTTTTCAGGAAAGAGTATAATGAGTGAGCGGCTTGGTGAAAAACCCAAAGGTGAAGTTATAAAACTAGTTTTGGGGGTCAATTATTCTTTAAATGGCATTATTGCGAGCGTGAATCACAAGCTAAAACTTTAGGGAATTTCAATCAAAATGGAAATAAGTTTTTGAAAATCCGAGCAGATTTCTGCTGTCACAGTACATCTAACTAAAGAATTAACACGAGCGCAAAACGCGAGCTTAAACATACTGACCAGAAAAGGAATCTTAAAGAAAGAATTTAGTGACCTCTTTAAGAAACATATTTAACCAATCGAATAACTAAGAGTGCGAAGCGCAAGCTGAAAATTTGCAATATTCCAGCCTGAAAACTTTACTTTAGAAAAAGTATTTTATTTCGAAAACATGAAAAACAGCATATTTATTTTTGAAAAAAGATCTTTCCCATTTTTGGAAAAATATGCATTTCCCTGTTTTTTATTTCATTTTTGGGGTGCACGTGCGCCCTGCCTCCCTCCCGGCGGATCCAACTTTTGTCAAATGGGGGGGGGGCAATTTTTGTTCAGCCATATTTTCCTCAATCGGCAGCTTAAAGTTGATTTTTGTTTGTTTTTTGAAAGGGTAGTCCTAACAGTCAATAATTAGCTTTATACTTATAAAATAAAGTAAATATGTAATAACATGATAAACCCTTTTTTAATAATAACTAGAAGCGCAAACAGAAACTTTAATTATAAGCTCTGACCTGATCTAAAGGGGACATTTTAAGAACTTTTTGCAGTTAGCCATGAAGACGATGCGTGTTTCAACCAGTGGCGGCGGAACGTATTTTCCTTTCGGGGGGGAGCCAAAAAAGGGGCCAATAGGGGCATTTTGGTGCAAACGGATATTTTCGCCATAAGATTATCATCTGTGTAAAGAGGTTGTGTGTTTTGTAGTAATTAAGTTGAGCAAAAATTTTTAAGTAATCTCTGATTGGTAAGTTATATATTTACGTTTCATTTCTGCGAGCGTAGCGAGCAAGCGGTTTGAGGGGAAATGTAAAATTCGCCTATTTGGTCAATTACTGTTAAAAGGGCATCCTTGTGACATGTTGCCAGCGAATCACGTGTTCAAACTTTTGGAAATTTCATGTAGGCCTAAAATTATAAAAATTATATTATTTACCCAGGCCGGAAGCCACTTCAGTTCTGAAAACTGTTCTCCCAGCTATTATCATTATTATCCGTGTTTGTTACCAAAATGAATAATTTTCATTTTCGGAAATACGAATCTTATGGCGGATTAATGAACCTTATTTCGTTTTCGGATTAACGAACCTTCGGAATTACGAACCTTATTTCGTTTTCGGATTAACGAACCTTCGGAATTACGAACCTTATTTCGTTTTCGGATTGACGAACCTTCGGAATTACGAACCTTATTTCGTTTTCGGATTGACGAACCTTCGGAATTACGAACCTTCGGAAATACGAACCTTCGGAAATACGAACCTTCGGAATAACCGAACCTTCGGAATTACGAAGCTTCGGTATTACGAATGTATGCGGTGTTTTCATATATAACATGTGTAAGGAGATATATTGCCAAGGATGGGAAACCGATTCATAAGTGATTTTACAAATTTACTATTGTATGAAAATCACTATCGAAAGAAATGTAACAAATTAATCACTTTCACAACTAAATGAAGGAGAAACGGAAATTATAGGATTGATAAATCACGATTCTTAGTTTCTATCAAAACACTTATTCTTGATCAACTTCTAGGAAGTTTATTCTCATTTGACATTTCTTCACATTCAAATCATATGAACCATCATTTCTTCTTCATTTCGAGTACACACATTTAGAATCATTGTGATTTTTCTATCAGTGCTGATAGTAATATTTTGCATTGTCCTTGTTAAATTTTGCAATATGCATCGGATATCTAAAGATTTTGTCTCAACAGGAACACTTCTAGCTTTCTCTGTTCTTCAGATTATCTTGCAAGTTTCAAACGGCGCTCATGATGTTGAGTTTGTTACCCAACCAGCTGATATCAGTGTTAAAGAGGATGGAACTGCGTCTTTCAACTGCACACTGTCATCAAACATCCACTTTTTGGACGCAAGTTCGCACTGGGAAAATATTCTCACTGAGCTTATCTATCATGATAACATGCACAATGTTTCAACGACTTTTCGCAGTGATACCAAGTCCATTTCTTCACACCTTACTATTCATCATGTTCGTAGAAATATTAGCAGATTGTACAGATGTTGGATCATCGTACAATTCGCAGATCATTCTCAAACCGTAGTTTCATCTGAATTTGCCAACCTAGAAGTATTATATTTTCTCAAGAACAATGAGCTAGTTTGCAGTGGACCTTCAGGTTCGATACTTCAAGAGTATGACCAAGTGACCATCAAGTGCCATGGTGTCCAGACCACCCCCAGATCTAAACTTAAGTGGTTACAACCCCTTGCCATGTCTTCCCCCGGAATTGCCAAATCTGGATCAGTGTTAGTCCGAAACATCACTGTTACTTCATCTCTCCACAAAAAAATCCTGTATTGTATTGCTGAAAACGAAGCCTTTCGTGGAGAAAAAGTAAATTGTTCTCTTGGGCCATATTCTGTAATCCATTCTCCTGTCATAAAAGTCATTCCTCGTCATATTGAGACGACATGGCCGTTAGTAACCGAAATTACCTTTCAATGTATTGCCAACGCATACCCTGAGGTTTACAGCTATAGCTGGATCTGCCATCCGAAAGAACTATTTTTCCAATGCACATCCAGTTCACCCAATATCACAATTTTCTTGGATGATATTCGCTCAGAGGATACTCTAAATGTTATATGCGAGGCAACAAACTACTTTGCAACCTCACAGTCCAACTCCACTGTGAATGTGAGGTACTTGGCAGGTCCAACGCTAGAAAGCTGCAAATCTAATTCGACCTATCTGCCAGGGATAAAGGACATTGGCTTCCCAACCCTTCTCTACAATCATGGCAATGAAACATTCGATACATTTAAGTGCATTGTTGAAGTTGGCAGTATACCTCACGATGTTACATTTCAATGGTACCTGGATGGTCATCTCTTCGCTCAACACAGAGGAGATTACGATGTTATCAAATCCTCTAATGGCTACAGTCATCTACTTGTTTACAATGTCATGACATTTGCAAAGCGGAGAATTATCGCTTGTAATATCAAGAACATGAAATCACATATTTTATCTTTTAATCAGTTAGCTGCATGCACAATCCTCGACCATCCAGTTGATAAGGGAGACCCAGGCATGCCAGGCACAATCAATGCTGATTCTCAGCAAGAAGAGCGCCATGAAGAGAGTGAATCTTTCTCTACCAATCTAAATGAATATTCTGCACGTTCTAATAAGAGCTTGGTAATTGTTTCCATTTCAGTTGGAAATTTGTCTCTTGCTAGTGGTTATCTTCATGATAGTGGCATATCGAAGAAGGGTCCGTGGAACCCCGAGAACCTTGGGATTGGGAACATCTTCATCTGCACAAGGCGTAACGCTAACAGAACCTGAAGTTATCACGTCAAGTACGGGTGAGACAATTGAATTCAACCAAGATGAGACCCCGTTCTACGAAGTTCCTAATGCCGATTTACTCAGACCTACATCAACCAAGAACAAATCAAGTTTACAAGTTATTAGACCAGGCGGAAGGCAAGCAAGCACTGAGCAATTTCTTGGAGCAGAAGAATGGGAACGAGGAGAACAGGGACATGATGGAAAATCGACATGGGGAGGAGGAAAGGGACAAAGAGAAGAAAGAGGAGTCAGAGGATGGAGAGAAGAAAGAGGGGAGTCATCATCAGAGAGCACAGCCGAATCATACTCCAGTAACGGAAATCAAGATATATATTTTCTATCCGATTACTCAAGTGATGATTTCCAAGGTGTTCGAGTACAGTCCGCTTCATACTATTGATAATCTACTTCAGTCCAACGCAATGATATGAGATGAAGGCAGAATAGCAAAGAAGTTCCAGGCCATTTTGTATTTAACCCATGGAGTGAACATGTACCTACATGTATGTCTTTTGTAAGTTTGCTTATAAGTACTGTATGAGTAACCGAAAATTATGATTTTGCACATTAAAAAATTCTTGTGAGGTTATGTCTTATTAAAAATTTCATGTATATTACATAATTGTTATCTCAGCCGGGTTAATATCGGGAAGGGGAGTGGCACCAACCCCCTCCCTCCAGGATCTTTTTGTTATGAAATCTTTGCGAAGGGAAGTTTCCGAAAGTTAATTGGTGACCTTTGGCTTCTTTACCTCCCCCCAACCCGTAACCTTGGATTTCGCCCATAATTTCTTAAAGGTCAAGTCCACCTCAGAAAAAATGTTGATTTGAATCAATAGAGAAAAATCGAACAAGCACAATGCTGAAAATGTCATCAAAATCGGATGTAAAATAAGAAAGTTATGACATTTCAAAGTTTCGCTTATTTTTAACAAAATAGTTTTCTGAACGAGCCAGTTACATCCAAATGAGAGAGTTGATGATGTCACTTACTCACTATTCCTTTTGTGTTTTATTGTTTGAATTATACAATATTTCAATTTTTACGAATTTGACGATTAAGTCCTCCTTGCCTGAAGTACAAAATGTTAAAATAATGGAATTCCACGTGTTCAGGGAGGAATGAAACTTCGTTTCTCATGACAATGACGAGAGATAAAAATATTTCATATTTCATATAATAAAATACAAAAGAAATAGTGAGTGAGTGATGTCATCAGTTTCTCTTTTGCATACCGACCGAGATGGGCATATAACTGTTTTGTGAAATGAAGCAAAACTTTAAAATGCCATAACTTTCTTATTTTACATCCGATTTTGATGAAATTTTCAGTGTTATGCTTGTTGAATTTTTTCTCTTTTTATTAAAATCAATTTGTCGTTGGGGTGGACTTGTCCTTTAAAAAAAGATATCGGACTCAGTAGCGGACCGTGACCCGGAGGAGACAAAGCATGGGGGGGCACTACATTGTATGTGAACAATGCTGTGCCCCTCCCCCCCCCCCCAATCTTTGTCTCCTCCGGGTCACGGTCCGCCACTGATCGGACTGTAGCAAGCAGGTGATTCTGATGGTGATGATGATAAACATATTTGTATAGCACCATATAACGTAAAAAACAAATCAAATGAACCAAGTCCACAATATATCGCATATCTGCCATTTCACCTGTCATCTGGTTCGGCTATCCTCTGTACCATTTAAACTTCCCCTTTCCACTAAAATCCATCTTCTGACGCAGCTAATGATTCTCTAATTGAAATTCCTTTATGATGACTAATATCAATAACAACAATGCTAATGATGTTTTTAGTAATATTATTAATGTTTATACTACTACTATTACTACTACTCCTACTACTACCACTATTACTACTACTACTAATAATAATAATAATAATAATAATGATAATTATAATAATAATGATAATGATGATAATGACATTAATAATAATGATAATAAAAACAATACTGGTAATAATAGTTATAAAAGTTATAATGATAATAATAATAATAGTAAGTTTATGAACCAAAATTTTGAGGGGGGTATTGCAGATAACGCAAATGTTCTAAAAAAGATGCGAGTAAATAAATCGACCTTTGTGATACAGAAGCGAATTTTGGATAGAATGTGACATAATACCAAGACAATGTTGAACTCGCTCCATTTCTAATCTCGTTTCTTTATCTATAGTAAATCTTCACGCGGTTAAATAATGATAAAAGTAATAAAAATAAAGATGATGATGATAATAATGACAATAATAGTGATGATTATTGTTATTATAATTATTATTATTATCATTATCATCATTAATTGTAGTGGTAGCAATACAAACTCACGCAACCCCATGCTCATTGTCTGATGATAATAATGATTTTCTTTTGCGAAAAATCATTTAATTTTTTCAAGAACTAATAATCATCAAAACCTCAAAAAGTGCCGAATTAAAACCTACATAAGACAATTTTAAATTAATAATTTGAAATCTTTATTTCTATGCCTACTCAGTATGTACCTGTCGTTTAGCAGCAAACTAGAACAGATTAAAGTTTAAATTGTTTTCCGACTTCTAGCAAGATGAATCCCTGCTGGAAAGAATAAAGTGTCACACACTGTGAGAACGGTTTATTTCCCATTCGTCTAATGCCAATTCATCTAATTGCCAACTCGTCTTCTATCATTTGGTCTTCCATCAGTTTGTCCACTCACCACACGGTCTACTTTCATTTAGTCTAATGCCATTCCGTCTAATAACCAGTTGGTTCAATGGCCATTCAGTCCATATATCATTTGGTTTACTGTACTTGTAATTGGACTAGCTGTTGAATTATGCAAAATGAATGAAAATTAAATGGATATTATAGACTAACTGGTAATGAGACGAAATAGTGATTAGACAAAGCAATGATTGAACCAAATGTTTAATGGACCAAATGGTGTGTCCGCATAGTGATCTACTCTGTAAATGCAAAGGACATAATCTGGTCCCCAATCACCTTAGTCTCAGAGTGAGATGAGGGTCCAGTCGTGTTTGAGTGAGATTTCGGTCTTTTTAAAGTGAGTTTTCACCTCTATAGGAGTGAAAATGTGCATATGTTTTTTCACTTTCACTCCCAAAATTCTCTCTTTAAAAATTGAAATCTCACTCCGTCAGGACTGGTACCTCATCTTACTCTGAGAGGGGCGTAATTAGGGACCAGATTAGTTCCTTCTCAATTCATCTCTTTTCTTTCTCTACTTCATTCTTTCGTTCACCCTCCCTTCCAATTCTTCATATTTTTTCACAAGTCTAACACTACGCATGGGCTTCTTGGTTGATATTTATTTGTCAATTGTCCCTTATTTCACTCTGTGAAATCTGGTCACCCTGGTTAGACGAAGGAATGCATTAGAATAAATAAAAGTAGACTATGTGGTGAGTGGACTAGTTGGGAGTAGACGAATTGGCAATTTACCGTGAGAACAGTGTGTGAAATAGTGATCTACACTGTAAATGCAAAGGAGCTAATATGGTCCCTAATCACGCTAGTCTCAGAGTGACATGAGGGACCAGTCGTGTTGGAGTGAGATTTCGGTCTTTCAAGAGTGAGTTTTCACCTTTCTAGGAGTGAAAGTGTGCATGTGTTTTTCCCTTTCACTCCCAAAAGAGGTGAAAATTCACTCTTTAAAGACGGAAATATCCCTCCATCAGGATGGTACCTCATCTCACTCTAAGAGGAGCGTGATGAGGTACCAGATAAGCTCCTTTGAATTTACAGAGTGTATGAAAATATAATTAAAACTGTTTAAATACTATGCTTAAATTTTCACACTTTGGACACCTCGACCGTATGACTTTTTTACAGCAAGTTCCTACGGTCGACCTTGTGATTCAAATTCAACAGTGTGAAGGTGATTTCACATTGTTTTCCACACTGTGAACACACAGTGGTATGCACTGTAGGGCACTTTATTCTTTTGAGAAGAATAAAATTTCAGTTAGAATTGAAAAAAATGTACTAATGAATATATAATTGATTAAA
Organism: Lytechinus variegatus; assembly: GCF_018143015.1. Taxonomy (NCBI): domain Eukaryota; kingdom Metazoa; phylum Echinodermata; class Echinoidea; order Temnopleuroida; family Toxopneustidae; genus Lytechinus; species Lytechinus variegatus. Next base: position 19,171,386 of record NC_054743.1, on the reverse strand, counting down.
GACGAACATGACACATATTTTTAATTATCATCTTTATATGATTTTAATAAGCATTGTCAGGAAGTAACCTTTGTAAATTATATTTATATATTCAATGTAAAAAATACATTTCATGACTACCACATTGGTATGCATAATTATAAAAAAATGCAATTTTAGAATAGATGAAAGATTCTAACTTAAAATAGAACATAAAATTGCTTTTAGCGTCAATTGTTGTTAGAATCAATTCAATAATTTGGACAAATCACCCTTATTACAAACTGAATATTTCACATATATTCTTACCAGAGAATGTTCAATGTACAAGACGATTCCATTCAAATGCATGAAATACACTCTGCTTACTTTCGTTTTTAAAACTCCTTGAACAAGTATTTATTAATAAACAACTAATTCTGTCGAATGATAATACGTATGTTATATTATTTTTTCATGCAAAGTAAGACTAATAAACCACTTTTATGTATATACTTGTATTGTACAATGAATGTAAGACGCGTTGTAGGAAAGAGCAATGACAATAATCGGTAACACAAGAATAGGGGCATGTGTTCCACTACAAAGTATCAAATATTGAACGAAATTCAAACGCAAAACGTAAATATAAGCTATGAGCTTCATTAGAAACAAGTGAACTATTATATAAAATTTCAATTTATGTTGTATTATTATAATTTAACGCTGGATGATTTTTCCCCTATAAAGGCTTTAGATAAGTTTTACTACATGCGTTTTGTCTTGTTTGTATTCTTTATTGAGAAATTACATATTAAGTGTAAGAAATTGAACCAACAATCGTTTTTATACCGATTTATATATATTTTACATTATATGATTTTACTAAGCATGACCAGGAAGGAAAACACCGTCGTTTTGTTAATGGTAGTAAGAAAATGACATGTAAGTATCATAAATATATATATACATATACAAAGAAAGATTTTATGATGACATACTTTTGTAAGCATGAATATGAGAATTTCATAACGTAAATATATTATGATTACAAAATTAATGACAAAAAGGTTTTATTATAATATCATTTTATAAACATGAGGACATATACGAATATCTACCCTAACAAATAACAATAGTATCTAATTTGTATGCAGGATTAGGGAATAACGTATATATGCAAAGTGATGCCAATGAACGAACTTATCTTTACACATTACAATGCCACTTTTGCACATGCCTCGATTTGTTTTATAAACATTAAGACCAATATTTAGTTTTGGTTATGCCCCGAAACTGCATGTCACTATTCCATTTCATTACAAAGTTATATTAATGCAGGTACCCCAAACGATTGGTGTGTGAAGAAAATAGATTAAGATGAGTTTTTGTAATGGGATAAATTGACCGGATTTTATGTTAGAATATATTTTTTATCGAAGCACGATAACAAAAATATATATCTGCGTATTTTCCGGTTGTTTATAATTAAACTCTCTCTAAAGTATGGACTGGGCTGAAATGTCAGGATATAATATTTGCCCGTAACTTTCTAATATCCAATTTGTACATTTGTAAAGTACATGTTTAAAGAGTTGTTTTTTATCTAAAGATACCGAAAGAGGACGCAAGATGCCAAAGAGGCCGAGTGGTCTAAGGCGCCTGGCTATACATGAAAAGCCCGGAGTTCAATTCCCGGCCGCGCCACCTATGCCGTGAGCAAGGTATTTAATCTGCAATGCTCTTTTATCCAAATAAATTGAAATGCTATATAACTGGGTGTGCACTTGGTTAAAAAAAATGGACATGTCATGAATTGTAATGGTTTAAGAAAACATCCAATGAGCACTACATTTTTTTGTAAGTTTCGAATGGTGCATGATAGTCAAATATAATTATTTAACTTTTTACCAATTGAAAGCATTAGACAGAACTATCACATTGGCTGTCACCCGCTTACTACAGAAACTTAAAAAAGTGTGTAGGCAATGAAATATACAAATTAAAAAAATACAACTTCTGTGAAAAAAAATGAATGTACGTAAGATTTACAATTAGTTGAACTATGTGCTTGTTAAAACTTATTTATATTCTCTTTTTCCAAAAAAACTAAACAAAAACTAAATTGTTTTTAATGAAAAAAATTCAATAATTTTGAATTGACATCAAAAGATGCTATACTGTGAAAATGATTATAACTAAAAAAACAGAAGGTTCTGGTTTTGTTAGGATATACATTATTTGTTAGCTAAGTAAATCCAGTGAAATAATATTAGATATATACCAAGTCACATAAAAATGCACTAGAATATGAACATTCGTAGCCATATAATGAGAGGTTGCAATTGATATATGCAGATCATTTCTTCTTATTTAAGAAAAAAGTGTTCAAAACAATAGGCATGAACGAAATAACTACTCTTCTTAAACATGTAAGACACGTTGGCTTAGAAAAGGAAGTATATGGCCATAAGCTTAGGCATGAATATAGTTTAATTTACTCTGCATAATAGTTGCTATAGAAACCTTAAGAGTATACAATAAAATTTTTCTTTCTATTTTACAGCAGGAAAATCTCAAGTTTAATCTTTAAAGAAAGAAAATAGAAGAAATATGTAATAACAAGTATTGTAATGTAAACTCAAGCGCGTTCTTTGTATTTGTTTATATTGTAGATAGATATCAAAATATTCCACACTATTCAGTGAAGCCTGTTATAGGTTCAGAAACCATTTTTCCTGTAAGAAATGAAAGCAAACAACTATAACAAAAAGACTACACATTATTAGCAAGCATACTGGGTAAAGAATAGGAAACGTAACTTCATTCGTAATGTTTTCTTTTTTTGTAGTCAAACCAAAAAAAAATAGCAGTATATACACAAACATAAACTAATCACATGACTGCAATTTCAATTAAAAATCGATTGAAAATATTATATAGCATTCTGAATCTTGTTTTTTTTTCTCATTCGAAGTTATATCACTTATATTTACATAAATATTAAACTCCACACAAATTTTTAATTTATTTAGATTATTTCCAAATATCTACATGATAGCTTGTACATGCTTGCATGAGTATTTTCACATTCTCGAAAAAATATATTTATCATGCTCATAAAATGGACATCTGTTAAGTCATACATATATACACAAACCTTTATTTTTAACTGTCTGTAAAATGATAATACATCTAGTTACCATGGTTACTGGGATTTATGTATAGACTTTCCCTGTGTTGGCTTATAACACGATAAACATTATAATAATGTATAGGAATCCACAGGCGGGGTCACAGAAGGGAGGGGGCTGGATCGACCGCTTCTAATGATTATTCAAGTAGAGAAAACAGAAAGAAGAGAATAGGGAAAGAGGAAGACATGCGAAGAAATAATAATCACGAAATTGCCGACAATGAAGACAAAAGCTTGATTTGTGTTTATTTTGTGATTTGTCTTATATATTTAGTTGTGGGATGATTGGTTTAACGATTTATTTTCTATTTTAAATGACATACTAGCATTTTAAATAAAGTTGCCCCCCCCCAATTTCCTCCTTGTTTTGTATTGTACTCTGTTTAGATAAGTTTCTTTCATGTACTTATTGTTTATGTCACGCTGCACCCATCACAAGCTGTGATTTCCTAGTTGCTACCTCCATTGTTTTGTTCAAGTTTATAAAATGTAGTGTTGCTTTTATCATTGGAAAATAAATGTACTTCATTCATTCCTCTATTATTCAAATGAGAAAAAATTGGGTCACCTTAATTGACCTATCAAGTTTGTTTGCTTATATGCAAACTTGTATTGGGATAAATGATGATGAAATAGTGAATCGCATTTTGTACCTTTATCACATGTCATATGCAAGTAAACAGAAAATAGTACCTAAATTCCATCCATGTTGGTTCGGAAATTATCTCGGCATAAAATTTTGTTTCCATTAAACATGAATTGTATTTCCAGTGTTAAGAAATCATTATTATAAATGAAGGACTACATTTTTGGTAAGTTTTGAATGGTGCATCACCTTCGAAAAAATTCAACTTTTTTTCCAATTGAAAGCATTAGACAAAACTATCCCATTACTGTCAAGCACTTACTACCATGACTACAGAAACTTAAAAAATGTGTAGACAATGAAATATACAAATGAAAAAATACAACTTCTGTGACATAAAATGAATGTACGTAAGATTTATAACTAGTTGAACTGTGTTAAAATATTTTTATATTCGCTTTTTACTAAGCAAAAACAAAACTAAACAAAAACTTAATTGTTTTTAATGAAACACTTACTATAATTTGGAATTGACAACACAAGTTTCTATACAGTGCGTCCCAGAATAAACGAAACCGAGATTTAGCGATCATTTATCATAACTTAATCATAAATAGAATAGACAAATGACCTACCAATTTAAAGCTTAGAATCTCCTCTTTCATCTGATATTACTTAGGTTATTTCTTATTCACGCATGAGTGAGCAAAAACAATTTGAAGAAAGGATACCAAAAACTCATTTGGCGGGGGTTATATGGGTTTCAAAAAGAAAACCACATTTCTGAAAAGTTCAATATCTGCTCTTTAATTTGGTACCAAAATTACAAAAAAATGGTCAAGAAATAAAAAAGTTCTGTTCATTTGAAATAAGGCTTGTATTTCCATAATTTCATGAGATAAACGTGTTTTCACCGGTTTCCCACAGAAGCTTTCGCATGGGGAACAAAAGATTTAATGCTTGGCTGATCGTCAACAAAACAGAGTGTCGAGAGAGTTTGAAAGCCATCCTGGAGAACCTCTTCATTTTTATGAAATTATTGAAATTCAAGCCTTATTTCAAATGACCAGAACTTTGTTATTTCGTGACCATTTTCTGTAATTTAGGTATCAAATTAAAGAGAAGATATTGAACTTTTCAAAAATGTGGTTTTCTTTTTGAAACCCAGATACCCCCCGCCAAATGAGTTTTTGATATCCTTTCTTCAAATTGCATTTGCTCACTCATGCGTGAATGAGAAATAATGTAAGTAATATCAGATGAAAGAGGAGATTCTAAGCTTTAAATTGATAGGTCATTTGTCTATTTTATTTATGATTAAGTAATGATAAATGATCGCTAAATCTCGGTTTCGTTTTTTCTGGGACGCACTGTACTATGTAAATGATATATAATTATAAAAAACAGAAGTTTATATTTTTTAAGGATATATATTATTATTTAGCTAAGTAAACCCAATGAAATGATATTAGATATATACCACTCAGATAAAAATGCACTAGAATATAAACTTTCGTAGCCATATAATATAAGGTTACACTTGATATGCTGATCATTTCTTTTTATTAAAAAATGTCTTAAAAACACTAGGTATGAACGAAATAATTTTTCTTCTTGAACATTTTAGACACGTTCGCTTATAAAAGGAATCATATGACCAGAACCTTAGGCATGAATACAGAATAATTTACTCTGCATAATAGTTGGCACAGAAACCTTAAGAGTATACAAAAAAATCCCTTCTATTTTACAACAGGAAAATTACAAGTTTAATCTTAAAAAGAAAATAGAAGAAATATATAATAACGCGTTCTATGTATTTGTTTATTTATTGCTGAATTATTCCACACTCTTCAGTCAAGCCTGTCATAGGTTCAGAAATAATAATTTTTCCTGTAAGAAATGAAAGCAAACAACTATAAAATAAAAAACAATATATTATTAGCAAGCATATACTGAGTAAAAATATGAAACGTAACTTCATTCGTACAAACTTTTTTTTTCATTTTGAGAAAATGTAGTAAACCCCCCCAAAAAAAAAATTGAGCAGTATATACATAAACATACCACATGACCTAAATTTCAATTAAAAAATCGATTGAAAAATATGATATAGCATTCTGAATCTTGTTTTTTTCTTATTCGAAGGTCTATCACTTATATTTATATGAATATTAAACTCCACACAAATTTTCAATTTATTTAGATTATTTCTTAATATTTACATGATTGCTTGTACATGCTTGCATGAGTATTATCACATTCTCGAAAAAAAATATTATTTCTGCTCATAAAATAGACATCTGTTAAGTCATGTATATACAAACCGTTATTTGTAACTTGTATCTGTAAAATGATAATACATCTAGTTACCATGGTTACTGGGATTTATGTATAGACTTTCCATGTGTTGGTTTATAACACGATAAACATAAGATATAAGAATTCACAGGCGGGGTCGCAGAAGGAGGGGGCTGGATCGACAGCTTCTAATAATTATTCAAGTAGAGAAAACAGAAAGAAGAGAAGGGGGAAAGAGGAAGACATGCGAAGAAAGAAAAATCACGAAATTGCCGACAATGAAGACAAAAGCTTGATTTGTGTGTTTATTTTGTGATTTGCCTTATATAATTAGTTGTGGGATGTTTGGTTTACCGATTTATTTTCTATTTCAAATGACATACTAGTATTTCAAATAAAGTTGCTCTGCCCCCCCCCCCATTTTTCTTCCAACACATACTGGGTAAAGAATTTGAAACGTAACTTCATTCGAACAATTTTTTTTAAACATGTAGTCAAACCCCCAAAAAATTAGCAGTATATACAGAAACATAAACTTATCACTTGACTGCAATTTCATTCAAGAAATCGATTGAAAAAATATGATATAGCATTCTGAATCTAGTTTTTTTTCTCATTCGAAGTTCTATCACTTATGTATTTATATAAATATTTAACTCCACACAAATTTTCAATTTATTTAGATTATTATTTCAATATTTACATGATAGCTTTTACATGTTTGCATGATCATTATCACATTCTCGAAAAAAAATTGCTCATTAAATGGACATCATTAATATACAAAGCGTTATTTTTAACTTGTGTCTGTAAAATAATACATCTAGTTACCATGGTTACTGGGATTTATGAATATACTTTCCCTGGGTAATCTTACAACACGATGAAAATTACAATTAGATATAACAAACTGAATTAAATATGGAATACCGTTCACAGGCGGGGTCGAAGGAGGGGGGGGGCTGGATCGACAGCTCCTTATGATAATTCAAGTAGAGAAAGCAGAAAGAATAGAAGGGAAAGGAGGAAGAAAGTTGACGAAAGGAAAAATAACGAAATTGCCGACAATGAAGAGAAATGCGTGATTTGTGTGTCTACATATACCTCTATTATTCAACTGAGGAAAAAAAGTTACCATGGGGTCACCTTGCCTTATCAGGTTTGTTTGCGTAAATGAAAAATTTTAAAGCACTATATATTATGATAAAATACTGAATCGTATTTTGTACCTATAACGCATGTCATATGCAAGTAAACAGAAAATAATACCTAAATTCCATCCATGTTGGTTTAGAAATAATCTCGGCATATAATTTTTGTATCTATTGAAATGAATTGTAATTCAAGTGTTCAAAAACCATTATAGTAAATGAAGGGAATTAATATATTCACATCCATTTTAAAGCTTTAAAGTTTACTTAAAGGTGTGGATGACTGAAATCGACTTGTTCCTAATTAGAGTGTAGGCGTTTTATTTGATTCAGTCTTGATATTACTAACATTAAATTTTAAGATTGTATGTTTTCCAAAGTAAGATCCTAAATAGATTTTAATGGTTGTTTTAAAGTTACTTTTGAAAACATTTACATTAGATGTGAAATACAAATATTTAGTTCCCTTGTGAAATAATGGAGGTGCAAATTTAGTAGACAAAGTGAAGGACGTGAATCAACGGGTATAATAAGTATTTGAGAAGTGGAGGCTGTTGCCTACCAGCCCCGGAATCGACATCGAATTCTATTTCGGCCATTTGACTGGTTTCAAGATTGGAGTAAGTAGGCCTACTAATGATGCTATCGGTAAGGGATTCAGGTATGTTCTGTGTTGTAGTGGGTTTACCAGGCACGCGAGGTGGCCACTGGAAGTCATTGCACTTTGCACCACTGACGTTTGACGTCACTTCATGTGAACAGCAAGAGAAAGCAGTGTCATGAAGAAGACAAAACGTACCACAGGTTTCCCGCCCTATATCTGAGATGTCATCAAGGACATTAAGCTTTTCGTCATTTTGGTAACATGATAGTGAGGTTCCTACACTTCCAGTGGTGGCTCGACATCGTACTTCTCCATAAGCGCAGTTGTCATTTAAAGTAATGAAGCAATTTGCTGATCCAGGTGGAACAGTTACAGCGACCTCCTTCTTAATAACTTCATGTCTTATGTCTCCTAGCTTGTACCAGATTGCAGTGAATATGTATCTATCCTGGTCTACAGTATCAACATCATCTATGAATAGATTTACGCAGGGAGCTGTGTCTAAGCCTGTGACAGATGTCGTAAATCTTGAAGACTGCGTTGAGCTTTTGAACCCATCTATCACATGTATTCCATTGACGCAAAATGGCCGATTTTGCGATTCGAACCGAACTGTAAAATATGGGGTGCCTTGGGATGTATCATTAGTGGACCAAGGCAAATGGAATGGGACTACACCCTGACTACCTGCTTGCAGGGTCACCTCTTCGGTAAGGTCGCTGCCTGCTACGTGAACTGGACATTCTGCAAGAATGATGGCGAAAGCTAACAGCGCCTGCAGGAGAGTTTCAACGATCAGCAGAGCTGAAGGGGGTCGACCTTTCCATGTTTTTCGAAATTTCGACTAGAGAATAACATAATAAAAAAACAAAATAGTGTTTAGAAGCATTCCCTTGAAGATCATTTAAAATCATCATCATATACATGTATGAACATTATTATTTGCAAGACACAAGAATAGTTTAACAAGCCTGAAAGTCTCTAAAGTTTATATGTTAATACAAAAGAATCATACACTTAAAAAAAAACTTAATGCAGCCAAGTCTCGGAACACCTGTCATCTTACTGCACTGTATCGATGTATTATGTAAAGTTGCATTGTGTAGTTACTGAAAATTAGTATTTGGTGTATGTAACCATACAAATTTATTGTAATAAATATGTTTTCCCTTTTTTTTGACAGATCTGATCTGTAAAAGTGTTGAAAAATTATATAAAAAAGTCTTTCCTGTTATAATACTTTAAATAATGATTCGGATATATCTTTCTGCAAAATCTGTTTTCTATTTTTCTTCTGTAAAATCTTTTGTTTTTTTCTAACAGTGTAGGGAATGCAAGAGAGACAAAAATAAATTCAATGTCAAATTTCAAAGTGCCAACATACATGTACATGAGAATTGATATTCCTATACCAGTTAGTTGCACACAATATTCACAGTAAAATGTTTTCACTACGTCATCGATTACAAATATCAGGCTTTTATTGTTTACGTAATCATGAATTTGTTCTGATGAGAAGGAAAATGGTTACTGTAAGATAATTACAATATCGTTATTTTTCGTTGAGACAAATGTGTCTAATCAAAGTTTGCTAGTAAGGAGTGGATAACCTACCAAGAATTTCAATCCAGCGTTGCCAGAAGTTGCTTCTATGTAGGACAGGTGTTTTTTGTAGTAGACAGCTTGATGACCAGTTGATGAAGGTTTTGATCTTAGGGTTCTAAGTTAGAAATGTATAAGTATAAACTGGTAAAAGGAAATTATTCAGATGAACATTAAAAAGCCCCAAATAATTTAGCTATCAATAGTAAAATGAATGAAAGTGTGGATAATTTAAAGGAGAATGAAACTATTGGAACAACATAACTTGTGTAAAAACAGAAAAATCAAAGAAACAGATCAACGAAAGTCACAGATAAATCGGACAAATAATGAGAAAGTTATGAGCATCTGAATATTGCAATCACTAATGTTATGAAGATAGCAAATTGGCAATGCGACAAAGATGTGTGATGTCACTTGTAAACAACTCTCCCCATTACTTTAGTATATATTTCACTGGAATTGCCTCTTTTATCACATCTATCCATAGATCATGTGTTCTTTCTACATGAGGGCATGTAATACATACTTTTTAAGAATACATCATGGATAAAGAGTTTGTATCATCATAAGAAAAAGCAAAAAGAGACATTTTGAGGGTATTTTTAATTGTCCACCAAAGGGAAAGTTTACCATAAACAGAAACAGAACAGAAACAAAAAGGCATACGTCGGAGAGTGTATCAATACTGTATGGAATTCTGTGCTTATTTTGCTAATTTCTCAGCAATTACGCATTTTCTCCAGAGCCATTTGACACCTATTCTTATTTTATTTACTCATTCACTTTGGTGTTCATTTTATTGGATTCTGTTCGAACTCATTCATTCTGCAAAGTGAAAAGGGCGCAGTAAACCTCTACATATATGTATATTATAAATATTAATCAAAATTTACATTATACAAATTAAATGAGAACCAGTCCTTATCGGAAGAGTCTATACTTTCAATGCTCAGTAAGATGTTCTAAGGGTTTACACAGTTTACATTTTGTTCCTAGTGGAGATTTTAGTGGAGTTTTGTTCTAATGTAATTACTACAGAAATATTACCTGTTTGACTCTGACGAAGCTCCATGAATGACACGATCATTTCTTGCAGTGATCAGACTTGGAGGGTTCTGTGAAAGAAAATAAATAATGTAAGCATTTTACGAAGATATGAACAGAAAAGAGTCATGACCAGAAAGTTGTGTAAATTTCAAGAAAAATAATTAAGATTACGACATGAATTGGGATAAGTATCCCACATTTACATTTATTAAGTTGAAAATAGTATTTTTCATTATTGGATTTATTTACTTGTTACGACTACCAGTAAAACACAGTCTCTCGTAAATTCAAATATGATTTCATTTAATAACACACATAAAAAGTGATTACTAGTTTCAAAATGATTTTTTGTTATCCAAGCCTATACCCTAAACGAATATGACCTGCCATCCAGAAGCCAATATAAAGACATGGTGAATATTCTCTGTAAATAGTCAAAATATAAATTTGTCTCCGAAGAGAAAAATTGAGCTCATCTCAATGAATATTTGTTATCTCACATGGTGTCAACATTTGAAGATAAAAAGCAAGATTCAAAACTTTCTTTTACACCATTTTTTACGCTTTGTTTTCACCAATATTGCACATTGTGCACAACTAATGTTAGAGTCAATCTTGTTTTCTCCATATTTTTTAAACATTGTTTTCTCCATATCTTTTAAGCTCTCATTGAATGAATGAGACGTGACATTAAATAGTTGTATGAATAAATGTTAAAAAGTTAGATACCAATTTGAAGCCTAGAATAGGCCTTATCAAGGTGAATAGAAATTTCAAACCCAATTTCGGCGGCTCATATTTGGTTTTGGGGTTGCTAGTCACATATTGATTCTAAAAAATAACGATAACTACTCACTCTGGTTTGTCTAATCTCTTTAGTTGGGAGATGCCATCTCGACCATGGGTCTTCTGAATCCTGCTCAGTGGTCATAGAGTTGTTCAGGGTTTGTAGAAATGGTGGAGCAAATCCGCTGTATTGCCATTTCTGAGGTCCGAGCGAGACAGGGCGGCTTATATCATTGGCTCGGTTGTATTGTTTCCTAGTCATGCTGTTTTGTACTGCGTCAATGTCATCCTGGGATGAACCATGTTCAGATTTCTCAGGAAATTTCGATTGGGCACCATAGAAAGGATTTGGCTCCAGATTGGCGCGACCCTCAACTTTATGAGCCACAGTGCTCGACGAGAGTTCAGCACACATCTCCTCTTTTATGCCAGCTTGGATGAAAGCATTGTCATCATAGATATTATGAACGTGTAGTTTGGATTGTTCTGCAAGTGTTGCAGATTCTGCTTGGATTGCAGTCCGATGACCTTTATGTTGTTGATTTCGTGACGCAATTTGAGCAAAGGTGTCAGTACTCAATATTCCTTGTATTCGACGAGTAGAATGAGCTGTGTTTGGCGACGCCTGTATCGAAGTTATACCATCCATATCCTTCATGAGTGTACCACGCACTGACAGATACTTGACTATCTGTAGGTGGCCTTCTTGTTGAGCGGCTTGAAGTGGTGTCCATCCATCTTGATCTTGATGATTTACATCAGCATTGTTGAGAAGTAAAAATTCTACCACATCGATGTTACCGTTGTAACATGCTGCATGGAGCGGAGACTTGCCGCTTTCAGTCCCTTTGTTTACACTAAATCCTTTGGAAATGAGGAATTTCACTAGGTCGATATGGTCGTATTGTGTTGCGATGTAAAGTGGAGACATACCATCATAACTTAGGTAGTTGGCTCCTTTAGCAATGAGAAATTTAACAACTTTCAATTGCCCTTCAATGATTGCTGTGTTCAGTGGTGTCAGTCCATTTCTGTCTGTCTTGTTTACATCAGAGCCTTGCTGAATGAAATACTCAATGATTTCAATGTTACCGATACGGGAAGCAGCGTGGAGAGCAATCATCCCTTCGTCATCTACCTCATTGACGTCAGCATCATTGGATACCAAGAATTGGACGATATCTAGATGACCTGCTTGTGTTGCAATATAGAGTGGGGTCATTCCTGCATACCTGTTCTGCTTGGCTCCTTTATCTATGAGATATTTGACCGCTTCTAGATGACCATATTGGATAGCAGCACTAAATGGTGTCCAACCTTTAGAATCAGCCTTGTTCACATCACACCCTTGTTGAATGAGATATTCCATGATCTTCATATTACCGCTGAGAACAGCTCCATGTAAAGGGATCCACCCAATATCATCTTCTTCATTCACCTCAGCACCAATGGAAATGAAGAATGTCACGATATCTAAATGACCGTATTCAGCTGCAGCAAAGAGTGGGGTCATTCCATCATATTTGTTCTGCTTGGCTCCTTTATCTATGAGATATTTGACAGCTTCTATGTGGCCTTTTTTAATAGCAGCATTCAATGGCGTCCAACCCATTGGATCGGCCTTGTTCACATTGGAGCCTTGTTGAATGAGGTACTCCATGACTTCAATGTTACCATTAATAGCAGCTGCATGTAGAGGAATACGCCCGTTATCATCTTCTTCATTCACATCAGCGCCATTGGAAATGAAGAATTTCACGATATCTAAGTGACCGAATTGAGCTGCAGCATAGAGTGGGGTCATTCCATCATACCTGTTCTGCTTGGCTCCTTTATCTATGAGATATTTGACAGCTTCTAGATGACCGTATTGAATGGCAGCATTGAATGGTGTCCAACCCGTTTTACTAGCCTTGTTCTTATCTGATCCTTGTTGAATGAGATACTCCATGATCTTCATATTACCACTGATAGCAGCACCGTGAAGAGGAATCCTCCCATTATCGTCAACTTCATTCACATCAGCTCCATTGGAAATAAAGTATTTCACGATATCTAAATGACCGAATTGAGCTGCAGCATAGAGTGGGGACATTCCACCATATCTATTCTTATTTGCTCCCATTTCCATGAGATATTTGACAGCTTCTAGATGCCCTTTCTCAACAGCAGCATTGAATGGTGTCCATCCCTTTGAATCACCTTTGTTCACATCTGACTCTTGTTGAATGAGATACTCAATGATCTTAATATTACCACTGCAAGCAGCTCCGTGAAAAGGAATCCTCCCATTATCATCTTCTTCATTCACATCAGCTCCATTGGAAATGAAGTATTCCACGATATCTAAATGACCGAATTGAGCTGCAGCATAGAGTGGGGTCATTCCATCATACATGTTCTGCTTGGCTCCCTTTTCTATGAGATATTTGACAGCTTCTAGATGACCTTCTTGAATAGCAGCATTGAATGGTGTCCATCCCGTTAGATCAGCCTTGTTCACATCAGAACCTTGTTGGATGAGATACTCCATGATCTTCATATTACCACTGATAGCAGCACCGTGAAGAGGAATCATCCCATTATCATTTTCTTCATTCACATCAGCTCCGTTTGAGATGAAGAATTCCACGATATCTATATGACCAATTTCAGCTGCAAAATAGAGAGGGGTTATTCCATCATATCTGTTCTGCCTGGCTCCTTTTTCTATGAGATATTTGACAACTTCTAGATGGCTTTCTTGAATAGCAGCATTGAATGGTGTCCATCCCGTTTGATCAGCTTTGTTCACATCAGAACCTTGTTGGATGAGATACTCCATGATCTTCATATTACCACTGATAGCAGCACCGTGAAGAGGAATCATCCCATCATCATCTTCTTCATTCACATCAGCACCGTTTGAGATGAAGAATTCCACGATATCTATATGACCAAATTCAGCTGCAAAATAGAGAGGGGTTATTCCATCATATCTGTTCTGCCTGGCTCCTTTTTCTATGAGATATTTGACAACTTCTAGATGGCTTTCTTGAATAGCAGCATTGAATGGTGTCCATCCCGTTTGATCAGCTTTGTTCACATCAGAACCTTGTTGGATGAGATACTCCATGATCTTCATATTACCACTGATAGCAGCACCGTGAAGAGGAATATTCCCACTTTCTTTCTCTTCATTCACATCACCTCCGTTTGAAATGAAGAAATCCACGATATCTAAATGACCGAATTTAGCTGCAGCATAGAGAGGGGTCATTCCATCATATCTGTTCTGCCTGGCTCCTTTTTCTATGAGATATTTGACAACTTCTAGATGGCTTTCTTGAATAGCAGCATTGAATGGTGTCCATCCCGTTTGATCAGCTTTGTTCACATCAGAACCTTGTTGGATGAGATACTCCATGATCTTCATATTACCACTGATAGCAGCACCGTGAAGAGGAATATTCCCACTTTCATTCTCTTCATTCACATCACCTCCGTTTGAAATGAAGAAATCCACGATATCTAAATTACCGAATTTAGCTGCAGCATAGAGAGGGGTCATTCCATTATATCTGTTCTGCTTGGCTCCTTTATCTATGAGATATTTGACAGCTTCTAGATGACCGTATTGAATAGCAGCATTGAATGGTGTCCAACCCTTTGGATTAGCCTTGTTCACATCAGACCCTTCTTGGGTGAGATACTCCATGATCTTCATATTACCACTGATAGCAGCACCGTAAAGAGGAATCCTCCCATTATCATGTTCTTCATTCACATCAGCTCCATTGGAAATAAAGAATTTCACGATATCTAGATGACCGAATTGAGCTGCAGCATAGAGTGGGGTCATTCCATCATATCTGTTCTGATTGGCTCCTTTATCTATGAGATATTTGACAGCTTCTAGATGCCCGAATTGAATGGCAGCATTGAATGGCGTCACACCCTTTGGATCACATTTGTTCACATCAGAACCTTGTTGAATGAGATACTCCATGATCTTCATATTACCACTGATAGCAGCACCGTGAAGAGGAATCCTCCCATTATCATCTTCTTCATTCACATCAGCTCCATTGGAAATGAAGAATTTCACGATATCTAAATGACCGAATTGAGCTGCAGCATAGAGTGGGGTCATTCCATCATATCTGTTCTGCTTGGCTCCTTTCTCTATGAGATATTTGACAGCTTCTAGATGCCCGAATTGAATGGCAGCATTGAATGGCGTCACACCCTTTGGATCACATTTGTTCACATCAGAACCTTGTTGGATGAGATACTCCATGATCTTCATATTACCACTGATAGCAGCACCGTGAAGAGGAATCCTCCCATTATCATTTTCTTCATTCACATCAGCTCCATTGGAAATGAAGAATTTCATAATATCTAGATGCCCGAATTGAGCTGCAGCATAGAGTGGGGTCATTCCATCATATCTGTTGTGCTTGGCTCCTTTTTCTATGAGATATTTGACAACTTCTAGATGGCTTTCTTGAATAGCAGCATTGAATGGTGTCCATCCCGTTTGATCAGATTTGTTCACATCAGAACCTTGTTGGATGAGATACTCCATGATCTTCATATTACCGCTGATAGCAGCACCGTGAAGAGGAATATTCCCACTTTCATTCTCTTCATTCACATCAGCACCGTTTGAGATGAAGAATTCCACGATATCTATATGACCAAATTCAGCTGCAAAATAGAGAGGGGTCATTCCATTATATCTGTTCTGCTTGGCTCCTTTATCTATGAGATATTTGACAACTTCTAGATGGCTTTCTTGAATAGCAGCATTGAATGGTGTCCAACCCTTTGGATCAGCCTTGTTCACATCAGACCCTTCTTGAGTGAGATACTCCATGATCTTCATATTACCGCTGATAGCAGCACCGTGAAGAGGAATATTCCCACTTTCATTCTCTTCATTCACATCACCTCCGTTTGAAATGAAGAAATCCACGATATCTAAATGACCGAATTTAGCTGCAGCATAGAGAGGGGTCATTCCATCATATCTGTTCTGCCTGGCTCCTTTTTCTATGAGATATTTGACAACTTCTAGATGGCTTTCTTGAATAGCAGCATTGAATGGTGTCCATCCCGTTTGATCAGCTTTGTTTACATCAGAACCTTGTTGGATGAGATACTCCATGATCTTCATATTACCACTGATAGCAGCACCGTGAAGAGGAATATTCCCACTTCCATTCTCTTCATTCACATCACCTCCGTTTGAAATGAAGAAATCCACGATATCTAAATGACCGAATTGAGCTGCAGCATAGAGTGGGGTCATTCCATCATATCTGTTCTGCTTGGCTCCTTTATCTATGAGATATTTGACAGCTTCTAGATGACCTTCTTGAATAGCAGCATTGAATGGTGTCCAACCCTTTGGATCAGCCTTGTTCACATCAGACCCTTCTTGAGTGAGATACTCCATGATCTTCATATTACCACTGATAGCAGCACCGTGAAGAGGAATCCTCCCATTATCATCTTCTTCATTCACATCAGCTCCATTGGAAATAAAGAATTTCACGATATCTAAATGACCGAATTGAGCTGCAGCATAGAGTGGGGTCATTCCATCATATCTGTTCTGATTGGCTCCTTTATCTATGAGATATTTGACAGCTTCTAGATGCCCGAATTGAATGGCAGCATTGAATGGCGTCACACCCTTTGGATCACATTTGTTCACATCAGAACCTTGTTGGATGAGATACTCCATGATCTTCATATTACCACTGATAGCAGCACCGTGAAGAGGAATCATCCCATTATCATCTTCTTCATTCACATCAGCTCCATTGGAAATAAAGAATTTCACGATATCTAAATGACCGAATTGAGCTGCAGCATAGAGTGGGGTCATTCCATCATATCTGTTCTGATTGGCTCCTTTATCTATGAGATATTTGACAGCTTCTAGATGCCCGAATTGAATGGCAGCATTGAATGGCGTCACACCCTTTGGATCACCTTTGTTCACATCAGAACCTTGTTGGATGAGATACTCCATGATCTTCATATTACCACTGATAGCAGCACCGTGAAGAGGAATCATCCCATTATCATCTTCTTCATTCACATCAGCACCATTAGAAATGAAGAATTTCACGATATCTAAATGACCGAATTGAGCTGCAGCATAGAGTGGGGTCATTCCATCATCTCTGTTCTGCTTGGCTCCTTTATCTATGAGATATTTGACAGCTTCTAGATGCCCGAATTGAATGGCAGCATTGAATGGCGTCACACCCTTTGGATCACATTTGTTCACATCAGAACCTTGTTGGATGAGATACTCCATGATCTTCATATTACCACTGATAGCAGCACCGTGAAGAGGAATCATCCCATTATCATCTTCTTCATTCACATCAGCTCCATTGGAAATGAAGAATTTCACGA
This sequence comes from Lytechinus variegatus, assembly GCF_018143015.1. NCBI lineage: Eukaryota > Metazoa > Echinodermata > Echinoidea > Temnopleuroida > Toxopneustidae > Lytechinus > Lytechinus variegatus. Next base: position 19,153,735 of record NC_054743.1, on the reverse strand, counting down.
TATCTAAATGACCGAATTGAGCTGCAGCATAGAGTGGGGTCATTCCATCATATCTGTTCTGCTTGGCTCCTTTATCTATGAGATATTTGACAGCTTCTAGATGACCGTATTGAATGGCAGCATTGAATGGCGTCACACCCTTTTGATCACATTTGTTCACATCAGAACCTTGTTGAATGATATACTCCATGATCTTCATATTACCACTGATAGCAGCACCGTGAAGAGGAATCCTCCCATTATCATCTTCTTCATTCACATCAGCTCCATTGGAAATAAAGAATTTCACGATATCTAAATGACCGAATTGAGCTGCAGCATAGAGTGGGGTCATTCCATCATATCTGTTGTGCTTGGCTCCTTTATCCATGAGATATTTGACAGCTTCTAGATGACCGTAGTCAATGGCAGCATTGAATGGCGTCACACCCTTTGGATCACATTTGTTCACATCAGAACCTTCTTGGATGAGATACTCCATGATCTTCATATTACCACTGATAGCAGCACCGTGAAGAGGAATCCTCCAATTATCATCTTCTTCATTCACGTCAGCGCCATTGGAAATGAAGAATTTTACAATATCGAAATGACAGTATTCAGCTGCAGCATAGAGAGGGGTCATTCCATCATATCTGTTCTGCTTGGCTCCTTTATCCATGAGATATTTGACAGCTTCTAGATGGGCGTTTTGAATGGCAGCATTGAATGGTGTAAAACCCGTGTTATCTTTCTTGTCCACATCAACCCCTTCTGCAATAAGACTGTCTATGATATTGAAATACCCTTCTAGTGCTGCTTTATGAAGGGGTGTCTGACCCATGTCACATTCGACACTTGGATCCGCTCCATGTTGGATGAGGAAATCAACGATATCTGCATGTCCTTTATGAGCTGCTGCATGAAGAGGCCGAAGCCCTCTCTTGATCGGTTTATCCAGGTTGGCTCCTTTTGAAATGAGATCATCAACTTCATTGAGTTTACCTTCTAAGGCTGCCTTGTACAGTGGTGTGCATCCTTCATCATCTACTTTGTCTATGTCAGGATAGAGTGGGAGTTCGTGTGTAGGCCCATCAGCATCACCTGGGGATGTTACACCGAGGAGTGTTTTGTATACTGTATCCCATTCTTCCAAACCATCATTCATGTCGGTGTCTAAGATCTTTGTGATGTCTAATGTTTGCAACCTGCATTCCTTTAGTTGGGTACACATATCATCTGATTTCGAAGAGTTGGTTGTGAAAGATGCAGGTGTGCTGTTTAACATCTCTTTCTGTCTGTAAGAATTGTTGGACAATACAATATCGCCCCCATCTGTATTATCTTGTTGTGGTGACGTTTGTTCAGTAATGGAAACTACAGAGGTATTTTGTGATGACATGTTCTCTTTTGGAGTGATCAACGAGGTGTCCGTTGCGCCCATCCTGTAAGAAACAGATATTATTCTCGGTCTAGTTCAAGTGAGGTGAAAATGTAGAATTCCTTATACAGTATGCTAATTGAACGAATTATACTTCATTATGCACGATAGGTCACTTTGAAAATGAGATTTTCAGTGACTGATAAGGAAATAAGCTAGTCACTTGACTAAGTCGTTTGTAATGTAATAGAAGTGGTAATAACATGTATTTGTGAAATATTGTTAATGGTATCCCAATAGTTAAAAGCGTGAAGTGGTGTTTGAATAAAAATCACAAATAACACGTTTTTCGCCACAGAGAGATGATTATGAGCATTATGCTATATGAATAACGACTTAATTTTTCAGTATTTGGTATTCGTAGTTCTATAGATTATTTTCTCTCTTCTTTCTTAGGGGGGGGGGCGGCTCATTGTCAGAATAAAGGACGTAGTATATTTATCATAAAATGTGTTTTTTTGTGATATGGTTAAAGATTACAACTGAAACATCAAAATTTATACAAGTTGGGTCATTGAAAAAAGATGCCTGAAGCAGCTTGTCACGCATGCATTTCGCAATTCATTATAAAAGAAGCGCTGACTTTGAAAATAAATAAGTTCAATAATTATTCACAAAAACGCCATGATAATGAAATAAAATACTACATATAGGTTCATTGACCCTGATTGACGTTTACCTCGATCATGTGACTGAACCCTTGTGCAAGAAGATCAGTGGTATTTACCCCTATCTTCATAATTCATGAAATGTATTCTTGCAGTTTAAAAGTTGTGATGGCATTTTAACAATATCCCCAACATGGTCAAAACTCATTGACCTTAAATGACCTCTGACTTTTTTCATGTGACCTAAAACTCATGAAACACGGGCAGTGATACTCATACTTTTTATACCTAGTTTCTTGAACTAGGTTCATATACTCTTAAAGTCATGATGGAATTCAAAGAATACCTTGGTTAAACTTGTTGCTTACTCCCACCTAGTCAAGTTCATTGACCCTTAAATGTCTTCTAACCATTGACAAAATGACCTTCAACTTTGACCATGTGGTCAGAAACACATCCAGAATAACGTGTATGTCCAAGTTTAATCACCTAGTTCCATATACTTCAGAAGCTATAATGACATTTGAAAACGTTACATTGGTTGAGACTTCGATGTTTTTTCCCAAACTTGGTCTTGGCCCATTTGACCTTGATCATGTAACCTGAAACTCAGGGAGATTTTTCAGTGTCACTCGTTGGCCCCTTATTTATACTAAATTCGATAAAATAGGTCCATATACTTTTTAGGTTACGATGTCATTTAAAACAAGTGGATTGCGTCAGGCTCTCTCCCCTGCATTACACGATTCAATATAGCAGCAGTGCCGACTTTGAAAAACAACTATTGATTAAATATTCACAATAAACACATTTCATGTGGTAATAAAATGATGTAATCATTCATCCTAAATGTCATTTGACCTTGAATATATGACATCACTTGTGCTATAAGATCAGTGATACTTGATTACTCCATGTCCAAGTTTACATGAACTAGATCCATATACTTTCAAAGTTAAGATATTTCAAAAGCTTAACCTCGGTTAAGATTTTGTTGTTGAACCCAAATGACCTTTGACCTTGATAATGCGACCTGAAACTCGCCCCCCCCCCCCACTCCGGGGTCTGAAGGACCGCATGTTCCCAAAATGTTCGGTAAAGGGGATTCACGGGACAAGTCCGGCCCGCGAATTGTAAAAAAGGGGGTATATTTGTATTTTCACCCGGAGATTTCTTTAAAAAGGGGGTGTTTTTTATCTCTCTCTTTGGACTCCTCAGAAATTTTTAAAGTGGGTTATAAAATATCTTGAATAACATGTTAATTTCACTGAGGTCATTCAAGAGACTTCCAGAATGTGATTACCCAGAAAGAAGGAGAACGTTCTTTTCAAAGAAATTACTAGAAGGATCTAGAATAGTTGTAATTAGAATAAAGCTGGCAGATTCTTCAAGGACATCATCATATCATACCAGATCACTTCATCAGATCAGATCACATCAGATCAGAACTCAGAGTTTCACGCCAGACTTTATGTCACAGCAGAGTTTATTTCGACATGGAATATTTATCTTCTGTGGAATTATTTGCACACCATCAATGAACTGTTTGCAGTTATTTTGAGAGAGGAATTCTAGTCAGTTCTCATCGAGATCATCAACCTTTTTAATGAATGCTTTTCAACCAATGGATTGCTGAAATTGACTGTTAATCATCATCAACATCGTCTTCACGGACATTTCAACTCGTTACATTAACTCTTATTATTCATCGTGCTTAAACATCAGTTTCATCATCGCCATCATTGTGAATTTTAGCCAGCCAACTTGGAATTTTATCAGGATACTATCATTTGGAATACCGTAATTGCCAGAACTTATTTAAAGAGATGTAAGACCAATATATATATTCATTTACGCTTTACTAGTTTTTGAGTGTTATATTTCCTGTAATAAAAAAGAAAAAGGAAATTCAAATTAAAATGTTACTTGTTATTTCTTGCAGTATCGTAACAGTATGCAGATATGACTAAAATTTAAGTGTCAATTTCAATTATGGTTACACATTACTTGAAGGTCAAATTCCACATGATTTTATGTTCATGAGAGAATAAATTGTAACACCCAAAAGTTGAGAAACTGTGCATTAGCTAAATACATCGCAGAGACCGTTATCAAAATCAAGCTAACAAATCGTAATTTGTGTCTAAATGATATATTGCGGTGTCAATCCGCACCTGCCCCCGTAATGGTCATTAGACCAATAGGATATTAGACCAACTTTCAATTGAACCAAATGGGTACTGGACCAGTTATCATGTGGATCAACCATCAATTGAACCAACTGGCTATCAAATGAATTTATTTGCTGTTGGACGAAGTGACTTTGGCCCAACGGGCTGTTGGACCACCCCAAAAACAAACTGATTTGAATAAAAGGAGAAAAACACAACAAGAATAACACTGAAAATTTCATCAAAATCGGATGCAAAATAAGAAAGTTTTTACATTTTAAAGTTTCGCTTAATTTCATAAAACTGTTATATGGATATCCTGGTCTTTATGCAAATGAGGGGACTGACGAAGTCATCCACTCACTGTTTCTGTTGTATTTTATTGTATGGAATAGGAAATATTCTAATTTTCTCCTCATTGTCAAGTGAAACACTGATTAATTCTTCTCTAAACATGTTGAATTAGTATGTGGTTCAGTCAAGTTGGTCCTTATGTTGTAAAATCTGTAAAAAATGAAATATTGTATAATTCAAACAATAAAAACAAAAGAAATAGTGAGTGAGGGACATCATCGACTGTCTCATTTGCATGTCACTGAGTTGTGCATATCACTGTTTTGTGAAAGATAATAATAATAATAAAATCAAATTTAAACTTCAGGTATAGGTGCACTATCGGCATAATTTGGTAACAAGTTTCATTTATCACAATGCGCAGTTGCAAAAATGTGCCGTGACAGTTATTCAACAAAAAATCCCAAACGAGGCTAAAGTTAATTGACCCTATTAACCTTTAACGTTGGTCATGTGACCTCAAGCTCATGCAGGGCGTTTAGTGATACATCATTATTTTAATTACTAAATTTCCTTAACTAGGTCCTTATCTTTTTTAAGTTAAGATGACATTTCAAAAACTAGACCTTAGGTTGAAGATTGAAATGTTGACGACGCCTATATTCTCGCTCTGCTATGCAGGCGAGACAAAAACTTAACCTAAGATAAGACTACAACGTCGCCACTGCCGGTGTCTGGAAAGCGGCGCCTATAGTTTCGCTTAGCTTTGCAGATGAGATAAAAAGGGGCGAGAATTTCAGAATTCGAATTTCGTTACTATAACATATTAGATAAAAGATGATTATTAAAGTTTTTGTTTTGACAAATAATGCAATGGCTCAGAGTCCTTATTAAATATATACTCCAATCAACCATCAAACTCATATAAAAGCAAATAATGATTTGATAACGGTTGTCCTTAGAATAAGTAAGATTTGAATAATGAATAAATACTAGTAAAATATTCAAACGATAGGTTTTAGAAAATTGGATTGGGACTAAATGATTGCTGGGGAATCTAGATACTGTAACGCGTCCTACTATTAAAGGGAAAGAGCGGGTGTAAACTATTAAATATACTTTTTGGTAGACATGGCAACAATGTGGATGTAAGCTTTATTCATATGAGGATATGGTGAACATGATGGTCCTAATCTATTATGCCTTTGTTATTGTAAACATTGGATTTGATCTATTTATTGATGGTTTGTTTTTATTTGATCAATCTTTAGTGTTTAAATTAACAATCTTTATTGTTTAATTATCTACAGTCATACGGTCAAACAATACCAGGCTCGTTTTCTCACCTTCGTTTAACGTTTTTTTTTAACAATACAATATTTTAGTTTTTCCATTATCATTACTGCAACGTAATGGGCTATTTTAACAAACAAGATAAATATTTATAAAAAAATGATTTAATTCTATTTCCTTTAATTGCTAAAATACTGTGTGTTTTGCTATATGACTAAGCCATACTTTGTTAATGCCCATTAGATGTATTCAGATGATAATAATAATGATAACAACAATAGCCAATTTTTATATGGCGCTTTTCCCAGAATGGCTCAAAGCGCTTTATAGCATATTATTACCCCGGTCATTGGATTCATTTCAATCCCGCACGAAAAGTGCACAATTTCCACTCCACGGGAGCATTCATCACAGCCTCAATAGGGGTGCTGGCAAATTCAAACATACAATATCTTGAAATGTTGATAATGTTGAAAATGATAATGTTGATAATGAAATGTTGATAATGATAATCATAAATGGAATAATACTCACAATTTCTGATCCTGAATTCCTCTAGCACCCTCATAGTCTAAAAGAAAGTTTTTCGTACCCCCTGCATGTCCAGTCTCGTGTTCCATCAGCCAAGACTCTGCCTTGTGCTTAATTAAAAAAAATGAATGCCTTAACTATTTTTGGAGCAATATACATGCGGATGTATTCAATTATAAGAATAAAATACTAAAGTATGTTAATTTCATACCTAATCACAATCTGGACATAATTATATGCATTAGTTTTATGTAGCCTGTGTAATATACAGGTGTCCTTTATCATGTTTGTAATTGGCTTTATTTTTTTTTGTATTCGTATGTTTCATTTGGTCAATGAGGTTGGAAAACAAACAGAATCTAACAAATTAAACACAATTTATATCCCTGTTTAATTCAATTCAATTCATTCATTTGGCAAAACAGCACAATCAAGATGTTACAATGTAAGAAGAAGTAGATCAATATTAACAAGCAATGACCTCATATAGGGATTTTCCCTATAAATCGTCAGGGGAAGACCTGGAAAATGATTAAAAATATACTTCATGTCACTATATAATAAATTTTTCGCTAGCGCTTCGCGCTCGCATAGCCTGTTCAATGAGATACATATCTTGCTAAATATGCTGACATGTAGCTTAAAATATCAAGTTTTGAAGTCGATATACAAAGTATATTTCAGCTCGGATATTATTCATCATTTGTTTGATTTACAAACTGATTTTTAAGCGCTCTGTTTAATGTCCGTTTTATGGTGTGAATATAACTGTAGCTTGCGCTATATACGCTCGCTTTATTTGATTTGCCAAATTATAAAACAAACTACTTCAAAACCTCCCTTTTATGACAGTTTACCCAAATTGTGCGCTCTCATATTTGTAAAAAATCTATCAACTCACAAATTATATTCATGATTACAAAAGTGCTTAAAATATCTAGTTTTCAAGCCTCAGTGTCAACACATTTCACTCACTCATTAGGCTTATTACATTAATAAATATGATAATAAAATTTTCATGAAATTTTAATGACTAAATTGTCCCTTTTCAGAATAAAATATCGACAATACCACAGTTTCATGTGTTTCATATCGCGCTTAGAAGGATGAATTAGAAAGTTGTAATTTTCATATGATTATAAAATGTCCATAGACCTAGAATGTCCAGGTCTTAGGTCAAAATAATAATGAAGTTATCAGCTCGCGCTTCACACTCGCATCATTTATTACGTGCTTTCCACATCCACTTCACAATTTCCCTACACAATGCTTTAGATAGTGCTCATATTAACCATTTTCATACCGGAATATCAAGTATTTTCCGCTCGCAATTCATGCTCGCATTATTGATTTTCGTGGTAAAAAATATCAGAATGCCCAGATCATGCAGATTCTGTCTACCTCTAAAACACGTGCACAAGATTGACATACGCAGCTTCATCTTTATTTAAAACGTGCTAAAATTGTCTAGTTTCAGATCAGATCGCGCTTTGCGCTCACATAATTAATGTAGGAAGAAACCAAATTACCCATCCCTTTTTCATGATTTACAAAACATGATTAGAGTGTCCCATTTTTAGGTCTGAAATCTCTATTTTTTGCGCTTGTATCAATAGTTGGTTTTATACCTATACCTTTAATGATTACAAAAATAATAAGAATGTCATTTTTTAGGTCAGAATGTGAAAAGAAATTCAGCTCATGCTTCGCGCTCGCTGTATTTAATAGTTGAAATATGTATCGTTTTAATGGCTAACTGCAAAACCTCCTTAGCAGGTCCCTTTTCGATCAAGCCAGAAACCATATTAAAAATTTGAAAAAATTGAGGAAGAGGAGTGAATAATGTAAAGTCACTTTTATGTCACTATATAAAATTTTCGCTCACGCTTCCCGTTCGCACTGCCTTTTCGATGGGATTCATTTCTTGCTCAATATAGGCTGATATGGAGCTTAAAATATCAAGTTTTGATGTCAATATACAAAACATACTTCATCTCAGATATGTAACCTTCATTTTTTTTAATTTACAAAATTTTATGGTCTAAATGTTAATATTTTCAGCTCACGCTGCTCGGACGCATTATTTGATTTGCATAGGCCTACAGTACTTCTTTATAAATTCTTACAAACCGTCCTTAAAATGCACCCTAAACGAATTGTACATCATTATTGCCAGTTTGTAAGTTAAGTAAAAAACTATACTTGACATTAAAGAAATCAAATCAGCTTCCAATCACTAGGGAGTTTTCGCAACATTAAGCAGACTCTTTCTGAAACGTTGATAATATAATATGAAAAGCATTTCATAACAAAGAAGTCTTTGTTGAAAATCGGCGAATCACAACAGCAGTATCGTCCTGGACTCTGGACAAAGGACATATTGCAATTTTTCATTGCCTAGTTATAGATAATGATCTCTAAGCTGCCATTTTGCTTTTACTGCCATTTTCAATAGATTCTTAACGAATCTTGACATATTGTTAAAATTAAACAAATACTTTTTGTCGTAAACTGTGAAAATGAAATTCAATTCCCACATGCTTACTCCTAAAAACCCCTTTTCCACTAGGGCCAGGACAGCGTCAGGACAAGGCGCGGAATGTGATAATTGCAATCCGCGACCCTTCCGCAACCTGTCCGGACATTCCTGGGAGTGTCCGCACGCTGTCCTAAACCCTTCCTGGTGTTCGGGAAATCAAAATTTGTCCGCATCCAAATTTTGGTCGAGACCAAAATTTGGACGCGGATATTTAATTCCTGACACCTTCGGGACCCTGTCCTGACGATGTCCTGATGATGTCTTGCCCTTCCTAAACCCTTCCGCGTCTTCCGGAAACCATCCGCAATCAGGTCAGCTTCTAGAAGGAAAGAAGAAGGCAAGCGGACAGTTTCAGGAACGTGCGGACAGGAATAAGAAGGCAAGAGGATTGTTTCAGGAACGTTCGGACTGGAATAGGAAGGCAAGCGGAGTGATTCAGGAATGTGTGGATCCGATGCTAATATGTATGGAACGAGTACACAAGTAGCAAAAGCCATTTGTGGTCAGTACACGAGATGGGGCAACGGGATAATACAAGACAAGAAAATTATTAAAGATAACAAAGTAAGGTGTCAATTGGCCTAATTAGTATATCGCTAATCAAATCTGATAACTTAAAGGAGAATGAAACCATTGGAACAAGATAGCTTTTGTAAAAACAGAAAAATCAAAGAAACAGATCAACAAAAGTTTGAGGAAAATCGGACAATTAACAAGAAAGTTATGAGTATTTGAATATTGCGATCACTAATGCTATGGAGATAGCAAATTGGCAATGCGACAAAGATGTGTGATGTCACTTGTTAACAACTCTCCCCATTACTTTAGTATACATGTATATTTCACTTGAATTGCCTCTTTTATCACATCTATCCATAGATCATGTGTTCTTTCTACATGAGGGCATGTAATACATATTTTTTTTAAGAATGCATCATGGATAGAGAGTTTGTATCATCATAAGAAAGAGCTAAAAGATACATTTTGAGAGTATTTTATAGTCCACCAAAGGGGAAGTTGTTCATCAGTGACATCACACATCCTTGTCGCATTGCCAATGGGAGGATCTCCATAGTATCAGTGATTGCAATATAAAAATGCTCATAATTTTCATTATTTGTCTGATTTTTTCTCAAACTTTCTTTATTCTTATTCTTTGATTTGTCTGTTTCTACACAAGCCTATTTGTTCCAAAGGTTTCATTCCCCTTTAATATTTCAAGCAGTGTTTTATACAAATTACGCGAGCGCGAAGCACGAGTTGATTTTTTTTTTTTTGGGGGGGGTTACAGACTTGAATGAGGAATATTTCAAGCATATTCTACTAATCCGAAAACTGGACTTTTCAAATATTTCTTGCAATAGTTAAGCTGCAAATGATGCGAGCAGACTGTTTTGTTCTGTACTGAACATAAAAAGATGCAATGTTTGATTATGAACTAGATTATTTTCATGTACTCGACTGAAAAAAGGACCGTATAGGCAGCGCTTGACTTTACGAATAGGACAAATATCATAACAAAATTAATAATACAGGTATAGATTTCAAACTGAAATTCAAGTTTATATTCCTATTGCATTTTAAGCACTTTGTTTGATCATGAATGAGGTGTCATTAATAAGAAATAATAATAAATGATAGCAAGTTTGTAAATATCGCTTTTCTCAGAACGGCTCAAAACGGTTTACAGCAGGGGCAAAACGATTTACCCCAGGATTCATTTCAATCCCACATGAAAAGTGCACGATTTCCACACCATGGGAAGCTTTCCTTGCGTTCATTGCAGCCTCAAAATGTCGCTGGCAAATTTAAGCGTACAATAACTTTCGCATCCAACCGGGTACCCATTTAGCACTTGGGTGGAGGGTGGCAAGGTGTGCAAAACGTCTTGCAAAAGGACGGTTTATAGACCGCGGTGGGAATCGAACACACGACTCTCCGTTTCCAAGGCTGGAGCCAGAACCACTACACCGCGACTCTTTAAAAAAATAGGCTTCCTGAAAAAAGTCGTGCACAGAACATGTTTCTCATAAACATAGGATATGAGCGCGAAGCGCGAACTTACTTCTTTCAAACATCAAGGACGAAAAAGAATGACGAAAAGACCTAAGTATTTTTCGTATATAATCAGCGTGCACAATCTTCTTATAATTAAACTATTGAAAGTATGAAGTGCGAAATGAACCATTAATTTTTACAAATTGACCTAGCTGAAACGCTGATATTCTCCCCGTCTGCAGGTCTGTCAATTTCTTCACTCTTCTTCCTTTCCCCCCCTCTTCTTTGGATATGGTTCACGCTTAATAAATGACGCGAATGCAAAGCTCAAGTTTATTTTTTTATCATTACATATATTTTGAGTTGCGACTGGGACATTTTAAGGACATTTTTGTCTTCATATATGACTATGATGACTATCTTCCTAAGAGAGAGGTTAAACTTGTTGATATTCCATTCTAAAAAAAACGGACAATGATTATATTGGGATATCATAAAAATATTATTATCGTAGTTATCAATCTAATAAGCCAAATGAGTGCGCAAAATTTATATTTAGGTCAGAAAAATGAACATTTTATAATCATGAATAGGATGCATGGGTTAATATAGTTTTAACAAAAATAATGCGAGCGCAAATTGCGAGCCAAAAATTTTGATCAACTGTCATGAAAGAGGAATTTATAATTCGTTACAATTGATACAGGTATACATAACTCCCCAATCAAAATGCAAGCGCGCAGCTTTAGCTGGTACTATTCACAATCAGACCATTCTAAAAAGAGATATTTTTCAAAGAAATTATGGAATATACAAAGAGAATATTTATTTGACAAATCAAATAATGCAGCAGCGCGCAGCGCGAGCGGAAAATGTTCATATTTAGATTATAAAATGTAGTTATTTTACAAAAAAACTATAAGATCTATTTGTAAATCAAACAAATTGAAAACTTAATGTAACTCAATGTCCGGGAAACTTTTTGTATATTTACTTCAAAACCTCTTAAAGTTTCACGTATTGGCTTCTCTAATAGTAACAAAATATGCTGAAGATAAATGGTAATGCTTTCAAAGCCAATATAGTTTTTATTTCCTCGAATTTTCGACGGACCTCCGTCTTCTTCAGGAGTATATACAATGTGTGGTATCAATCAGAGAGCGCATCCTCAGACAGATGTTGTTATAATGACTGGCTGAGGATACTTCAAAACCTGATATTTTAAGCTCAATATATAAAGTCATTGAACAAGTCATGTATTTCATAGATTACGCAATGCGAGCACAAAGCGTGACGTGAGCGAAAAACATAGTAACATTAACCCCCCCCCCCCCATTTATTTAATTCACTCGTCTTTCTCCTCTTGTTTTTCCTCTTAATTTTCTCTTCTTTTTTCCCTTCTGGTTCTTTCCCTCTCTTTCCACTTTTTTCTTTTTTGCTCGTTCCAAATAGTGGGGAGGGGGGCAATTGATATCAAATGTCCCCCCTTTCCAAAAAGTGAGGGGACGCGTCGCCCCTGTCCCCATGGGATTTCCACCAATGTATGCAATTTGATTTGAAATAAAATAAAATCCTATTTAGTATTTGTAGTCGAAAAAAACAAATAACACCCCTAAATTCATTAAAAAATATATGAACGATAATTTTTATGGAGTATTCGCAAGTTGTCCGATTGTCCTAGTCCTTGAATTTACCACTCGTGAGGTTGTCCTAAATGTCTCCGGTTCTGTCCTAATACGATCTGCATGTTGTCCGCACCGAACGCCGACAAATTTATTTAGATAATCTTGTCCTATGACAGTCCCAGAGCGCGGACAAGACCAGGAAGGGTTGCGGAAGCAACTCTTGTCATTTCGGCATGCTGTCCGCAACCAAATTCCGTAAAAGATTATGCAAATGATCTTGTCCTAGGACACAACCAGGACTGTCTGCGTATTGTCGTAGGACACTCCTGGGACTGTCCTAGGACAAGATTATCTAAATAAATTTGTCGGCGTTCGGTGCGGACAGCATGCAGATCGTATTAGGACAGAACCGGAGACATTTAGGACAACGTCACGAGTGGTAAATTCAAGGACTAGGACAATCGGACAACTTGCGAATACTCCATGAAAATTATCATCCATATATTTTTTTTATTAATTTAGGGGTGTTATTTTGGTTTTCTTCGACTACAAAGACTATATAGGATTTTCTTTTATTTCAAATCAAATTGCATACATTGGTGGACATCCCAGGGGGACAGGGGCGACGCGTCCCCTCACTTTTTGGAACGAGCAAAAAAAAAAAAATGGAAAGAGAGGGAAAAGAACCAGAAGGGAAAAGAGAAGAGAAAACGAAGAGGAAAAACAAGAGGAGAAAGACGAGTGAATTATATTAGATGAGGGGGAGGGGATTTCATGTCACTATGTTAAATTTTCGCTCACGCTTTGTGCTCGCATTGCCTAATCTATGAGATGTATAACTTGCTCAATATACTTATATTGAGCTTAAAAGATAAAGTTTTAAAGTAAATATACCAAACATTTCTCGGATATTAAGTTTTAAATTTGTTTGATTTACAAATAGATTTTATAGTTTTCTGTAAAATGACTATATTTTATGGTCTAAATATGAACATTTTCCGCTCGCGCTGAGCGCTAGCATTATTTGATTTGTCAAATAACTATTCCCTTCGTGTATTCCATAATTTTTTTTTAAATATCCCTTTTTAGGATGGTCTGATTGTGAAGAGTATCAGCTAAAGCTGCTCGCTTGCATTTTGATTGGGGAGTTATGTATATCAATCAGTGGCGTAGACAGGTCCTTAGACCTGGGTTGGGATGATCCCTAGCTGGGTCATACTTCATATATATATACCTATAAAAGGAGATAACGTACTCGATAAAAACAAAATATCATGGGCCAAAGCAGACGAGTTAAAGATAACAAAATAACACGATCTGCCTCATGGATTATCTCGTGTGTCTTTTAATCACTTTGCTTTCAGCAATAAACAGGGCATCCAGTAATAAACAAACTTCCAAGTTGCACATTATTCATGGCAGTAATCTTTTGTTTGATTAATGACAATGAGTAAAGATGATCACAAGAGAAATGTCATTTGTCGGATGTCTAGTTATCATCTTGGTCATGACAGTCCTGCTAAACATGATCTAGAAGTAAAGGATTATAATGCCCAACATGAAGGAAAAACAGCCTAACGATCCTTAAATGTATATAACGACGCAAGACAGTTGTTATTACTTAAAACTTGCAAGTTGTAAATGCATATAAGATGATTGACTCTGAATAAAAGTCCAATTTTGATCATGTTTGTCATTGCTGTACGTTATGATTATTACTGCTATTATTATTGATTGATTTTAACTAGCATTCATTGCTTTATTACTGTATAGTTTTGCTTCTTCCCCCACAGAAACCTGAGGGGATGATTGTACACACCATCCCCCCACCTAAAATTCTGGGGGATGCATCCCCCCATCCCCCCGCTATATACGCCCCTGATATCAATTGTAACAAATTATTTTAAATTCCTCTTTTATGACAATTTACTAAAATTTTCGGCTCACAGTTTGCGCTCGCACTATTTTTGTTAAAAATATATCAACCCATGCATCCTATTCATGGTAACAAAATGTCCAGTTATCTCACCTTTATATCAATTTCGCGCCCTCATTTGATTGATAAGTAATGTAAAAATATTTTCATGATTTCCTAATAATCATTGTCCGGTTTTTTTTCAGAATGGAATATCGACAAGTTTCTCTCGCTTAGGAAGATAGTCATCATAGTCATATGAAGACAAATATGTCCTTAAAATGTCCCGGTCGCAACTAAAAATAATGATAAAAATATAAACTTAAGCTTCGCATTCGCATCATTTATTAACAGGATGAAGCGAGATCAATATCCAATTCGTAACTGTGCTTAAATTCTTTTTTTTTTAGATCTGAAAATCAAATATCTTCAGCTCGCTCATCGCGCTCTTATTATTGATATTATAATAAAGAATGTAATTAGAATTTCCAGATTCTAGGCCTGGATCTAAACACACGCACGCATGTTTATTTATTTTTATTATTAATGTAGGAATATTATCCATCTATCCAATTATCCATCATTTTCCTCATTTACAAAACGTGATATGTCGAATTTCGTTTCGGCTCGCGCTTCGCGCTCACATCAAGTGTATAGTCATACCCCTTTCCTGTTCATGCTTTTAAAAGGTGCTTAGAATGCCCAGTATTTAGGAAGGAATGTAAAAAAAAATGTTCAGCTCGCGCTTCGCGCTCGCATTATTTGATAGTTGAAATATGTAGGATAAAGGAAAGTGTGTTAGCGGTGTAATGTAGTATTCACTTTTTGAAAGCAGATTTTGTGCATTTTTATACATAACAATAAATTATCTCGGATCTTGATTTTTTTCAACTAAGGTAACTTTAAAAAGACTGCATGTGTTCATAGCAAAGTCGGGGCTCTCTTTATGACATTACTTTCTTATAATTTCTCTACAAATTAATACATAATCATATATTACAACAGAGGAAGAAAACAGGAAGTAAGGATGCAAATTGCATTCGACAGGCACATGCGGATCAAGGGGTGAGGTGGTCTTGCTCCCCCCTTAAGAAAATACAAACAGAAGAAAAATAAGTGAAATGGAAAGGGAAACTTAAAAAAATGATATGGTGGAAAAGAAAAAGGGGGTGCCGTGCTGATGCGGCCCTCCTCTCCCTGCTGCTGGCTTACCCCTCCCAGTATTAAAGAGATATACAAACAGCACAAAAGAAATAGGAATAAACGAAGGAGATGAATAAAATAAGGTGAAATAGAATCGAGGGAAAAAATCGCGATAATGAACAGAAAATAATTGGTCGAGATTATGAAAGTGTAAGATTAGAAATATCAGTTTTAATTTTTAGACGAAAATGTGAATCCAATGTCTAATCGCCTTTGCCTCCTCTTGTACCAATTGAAATAGACTAAGTAAGAAAATGTAAATGGGCAATTCCAGGAGGTCGAATGCTATCGCTACGCCCTATTGACTGCGTAAAAATAGGAAAAATGGAGTAACCCAAGAAGAGGGGGGGGGGGAGGATGAAGAGTGAAGAAATTGACAGACCTGCAGACGGCCAAAATATCTGCGTTTCAGCTAGTTCAATTTGTAAAAAATAATGGTCCATTTCACGCTTCATACTTTCAATAGTTTAATCATAAGAAGATTGTGCACGCTGTTCATTTTTTTACGAAAAATACTTAGGTCTTTTCTTGTTCGTCCTTGATGTTTGAAAGAAGCAAGTTTGCGCTTTGCGCTCATATTTTATGTTTATGAGAAACATGCCCTGTGCACGACTTTTTTGAGGAAGGCCTATTTTTTTGTAAAGAGTCGTGGTGTAGTGGTTCTTACTCCCGCCTTGTAAACGGAGAGTCGTGTGTTCGATTCTCACTGCGGTCTAAACCGTCCTTTAGCAAGACGTACTGCATACCTTGCCACTCTCCACCCAGGTGCTAAATGGGTACCCGGTTGGAAGCGAAAGTAATTGTTTGCTTGAATTTGCCAGCGACATTTTTAGACTGGGATGAATGCAAGGAATGCTTCCCAGGGTGTGGAAATTGTGCACTTTTCAGCGGGATTGAAATGAATCCTGGGGTAAATCGTTTTGCCCCTGCTGTAAATCGTTTTGAGCCGTTCTGAGAAAAGCGATATTTATAAACTTGCTACCATTTATTATTATATCTTATTAATGACACCTCATTCATGATCAAACAAAGTGCTTAAAATGTAATAGGAATATAAACTTGAATTTCAGTTTGGAATCTACACCTGTATTATTAATTTTGTTATGATATTTGTCCTATTTGTAAAGTCAAGCGCTGCCTATACGGTCCTTTTTTCAGTCGAGTACATTAAAATAATCTAGTTCATATCAAACATCTTTTTATGTTCAGTACAGAACAAAATAATCTGCACGCATCATTGCCAGCTTAACTATTGCAAGAAATATTTGAAAAGTCCACTTTTCAGATCAGTAGAAAATGCTTGAAATATTCCTCCTTCAAGTCTGTAACCCCCCCCCCTCAAAAAAAAAAAAAACAACTCGTGCTTTGCACTCGCGTAATTATGTTTAAAACACTACTTGAAATACTAGGTTCTCAGTTTTCTTTAGTACATGTATATACTAATTAGGCCCCTTGAGCCCGTACTTCTTTACTTTTTGTAATTTTCTTGTCTTGTATTATCCCGTTGCCCCATCTAGTGCTTTTGCAAATGGTTTTTGCTACTTGTGTACTCGTTCCATACATATTAGCATTTGATCCACACATTCCTGAATCACTCCGCTTGCCTTCCTATTCCTGTCCGCACGTTCCTGAAACAGTCCGCTTGCCTTCTTATTCCAATCCGCATGTTCCTGATAAAATCCGCATGGCTTCTTCTTTCCTTCTTGAAGCTGACCTGATGGTTTCCGGAAGACGCGGAAGGGTTTAGGAAGGGCAGGACATCGTCAGGACAGGGTCCCGAAGGTGTCAGGAATTCAATATCCGCGTCCAAATTTTGGTCGCGACCAAAATTTGGATGCGGACAAATTTTGATTTCCCGAACACCAGGAAGGGTTTAGGACAGCGTGCGGACACTCCTAGGAATGTCCGGACAGGTTGCGGAAGGGTCGCGGATTGTAATTATTACATTCCGCGCCTTGTCCTGACGCTGTCCTGGCCCTGGTGGAAACAGGGTTTTACTGGTCAAAGCCACTTATCTCAATTTAACATCTTAAATACATGTTTAAGTCCCGTTTCTTTCCTTATTCATTCAATCGATACAAAGTTAGTCTAACAATGCCAAGCACAGTGGCGTAACTACGGGGGGGGGGCATGGGGGCACTGCCCCCCCCCTAACCCATCGGCTGGCAAAAAGGGGGAAAGGGGGAAAAAGAAGGAGAAAGAAATAGAAACAAACAGAGAGGGGGAGAATATATTATTGTATATCTACTGTAATAGATTATATTCCTTAATAAATATTTTTTTATTACTTTATGTAAAGAATTTGCTTAGTGCCTATGTGTTAATTACTCCTGGTGCTCGCATTGCCTGTTTAATGAAATTTAAAATTCTTCT
The DNA here is from genome assembly GCF_018143015.1 of Lytechinus variegatus. NCBI lineage: Eukaryota > Metazoa > Echinodermata > Echinoidea > Temnopleuroida > Toxopneustidae > Lytechinus > Lytechinus variegatus. The sequence goes on along the minus strand of NC_054743.1, from coordinate 19,135,765 downwards.
TAAGGGGATTTATGGTACCAAAACGTACCGTTTTAAAGTCAAAGTACACATTCTTTATTCCTCGCACTTCGAGTTTTTATTCATTTTTTATGCAGTGAAATATGCTTCTTTTCACGAGTAGGCCTACTTTAGGTGATTTTCCCTGTTAAGGTCTGAATATAAAACATTTCTAGTTCGTACTTACGTTTGCATTAGTGGATTCGTGATATAAATTTGCTCTTAAAGAATTCCTAAGAACAGTCTTTAAAATGCCCTTTTTTGGTCTGAATATCAAAAATTTTCGTATTATTTGTTTTACTGAAATACATAAGGTCTTAATGAATTGATATAAAACAAGCCCTAGAACGCCCCTATTCTGGTCTGAAATTCAAACTTTCGGCTCGCGCTTCGCGCTCGCAATATTTGATCAGTGAGATAGTCTATGGATCATGTTCATAGTTACAATGAAAAAAAAAGTGCTTCATGTGTTTAGGTGTTATTCTAAAAAAAATCAGCAACCGCTTAGCGCTCGCATTAGGAAACTATTGTGAGGTATGTATGCTTTTCATGAATTCTTAAAAAAATAGTCTCTTAAATTTTTCTGTTTGAGGTTGGTACACACAAAAATCTCGGCTTGCGCTTGCATTGTTTGTTTGATGAAATAAGAAGGCTCCTAAGTATCATGAATACAAAATTTTGCTTTTAATGCCCCTTTTTTAGGTCTGAATAACATTTTTTTCAGTTCGCGCTTCGCGTTTGCGTTATTTCATCAGTGAGATACATATCCGTTAAATGCCACAGTTCTTAAAATGTCTATATAATGTCAGGTTACCTGACTCAAATTTTGACTCAAAATTTTTGCTTGTGCCCCCCCCCCCATGACGTACGCCATTTGCCATGCCCCTAAAATGTAACTAGATAATTTGGCTGCATATAGTCGACAGGGAATGAAGACCCTTATGCATTCATCAAGTAATAAAAGAAGGAAAATTATACAACTTAGAACAAACTAAAAAGGAAGTCAGAAAATATACTAGGGCTGTCCCATATAAAAGTATATCTTGAATGACTGTATTAGAGATAGGTACACTTCTGTTTAATCACTGTTAATATATTTTGTTATAACACAAGAAACCATCTTTTATATTTTGCTTCATATGGAAATAGTTTTTTCATGACATTTTTCCTATTTCTCAAAATCGAGCAAGAAGCGCGAGCTATTTTTTAAAAATCTATATAGACCCTACTGATTTTCTAGCTAGTTTGCTTTGGGTCATGAAGATGATATCTCACCAATTAGATAATGCAAGCGCGAAGCTCGAGCTGAATTTTTGTTGATATCCTGAGGTGATAACTGGACGTTCTAAGCACTTTTTGTAATCATGAACTGGATGGCTATCTAATTAAAATTTGATGCGAGCGCGTAGCGCGAGCTGACATTTTTTTATATATGAAATCATGAAAACTCTCATCGCTAGAAGTATTTTGAGTTGAACATTTGATTTTACGCCTCAGTCAACAGTTACTGCGTTCGCGTACCACGAACGACATTTTGAAAATTATGTAATGACCTGCAAGTTTTATGTTAGTGACAAAAATTGTTGGGAGCTAGCATTGAATTGAATTGATGATAAAATTTCAAAATTCAAAGAACAAAAAATGCTGTTTTGGAGCACTTTGAAGCTACAGTAGGATGCTTAACACAACATTAACGTTGCATTTGTTTTATTTTCAAAATTTTGGGGTGGGGCCAAGTCACTGGGAAAATGCCCCGTGCCTCCCCCTTGGTGCTGCCACTGGTCTGGGGCGGAGCCCCCGGAACCTCGTGATGTTTTTAAACATTGCAGATGGCCACTGTTTTGTACATATACAACACATATTATCTTCGACGCAGCTGCAGATAATAAACGAAATATCTTTAGGCAGTACAATATAGCAAATGTGGAAAAATTGTAAAAGGCGCCAGCTAGCCAGTTACACCACTGCTTTTGACACCTTTTTCGTATAAACTTAAACCAATTTTGGTAGATTAGCAGTGTTTCGTATTTTCATTCGTTTTCGTGGTTCAATTTAGGCATTTTCTATCCAAGTCAGATAGCATACACACACACACGCAGCTACAGTGGTAAATTACACACAATTCTCGCACAAGCCTACTTTCTCAATCATGATGATTATGTAATAACACAATATAATTCTTTTCATCAGGCTTGTAACAAAATTCAATATGCTCACCTGATTGTCATCCCGAAGGGATGTTTCTGGATTCGTCTCCTCACCATCAGTATTCACCCCCATCGTGACGTCACCCTGAAAAATAATTATAGTTATTAATGAAAATGTAGGTATTTTCTGTTAAGGTGAAGTGTTTTTGTTGTTTGTATTAGGCTTTCATTATGGAGAATATTTACGCCATAACATATTTTGATCATACTTCTTTCTCTTTATTATATCGAAGAGAAAACCTTTTTTGGTGTGAAGAAGTTTTTGCTTTTCATTATTTTGAAGGAGGTAATCTACAATTCACTGAACTCGGTAGTAAAACCACAAACACCTTTTTGCCAGACAGGCACATGTTGAACACTTTGTCTATCAGCTATGATAATTTCTGTCCAGGCAACTCTGGCATCCGATACCGGGTTACTAACAGGTTGAATCTTGAGAATCTACGCAGTTCTGGAAGACTTGTCTCAAGCGAATAACACAAAGTAAAATTTATGAGCTATTTTTTTCTTGCGATGCAAAAAGAAAAGAGGATACAAAACCACTGACGTTGAATAGAGCAAGATAGCAAGATAAATTTATCCTGTACTATTTGTTTGATGCTTCGATTCATGTATTAGAAAAATACATTTCATGTTTAAAAGTTTGAGAATGATTCGTAGAAAGATAATTCACATATGATCAACAGAGTAAGTCATATGAACATTGTGAAGTTCCAAATTAGAAGTTAGAATTTTTTTGTCTTGGTAATTTTTTTTCTTTGTCATCTAATTTGTAATATTCTCTTTATAAACACATCAGATTTATCAAATTCAAGGAACGGAAGGAAAAACATATATTTCGCAATGTAAAATTACAAGAGCGACTAAACGATTGTCATTGGTGTGATCAAAATCACATTTGCATCACAAATGAATATGTAAGTTTTTTTTTAATATATATCGTGCTTTTTTACTATTCGCTATTATGTTAATAGTACTTGGATACATTTTTTTTTGCTTGCTGTAAAACAAAACAAAAATCAGTTTGATATTAATTTCTTGTACTTACTTTTCATATATCAGATATACATGTATTCAGAAATATCGTCTCTCCACGAAAATCCAGCGTTGTATGTAGTTCTTGTTAATATTTAGTATTCTCAAGACGTTCGCTTCTTCGGTTGGATTGACAAAAGAAGCATTATAATTTCAAAAATAAGCAACACTACATTTTTTTGTAGCAGAGACGGCAATTATGCCAGTATCACCGAGTCCTGGAAAAAGTCGTTACGCCTTGGCGCCAGATCAACATATTGGGAAAAAAATGTTATCACAATTCATTCTGTACAATTTGGGCACTTTTCAAGACAACGCCTATTAAGTCACGTGACTTTTAAGATAGCATCATCTCGCAATCATATTGTTCCCCGGGGTTTTCGTACCACTGGGATGTAATATCACCTGACTGAATAATCATTAGGGCAATTCAGTTTATGATAATATTCGATAGCTGGGCCACGTGGCATAAGCCTTAACAATTGATCGTGGCGATTTTTTTACGATGAATATTGGGTAATAGCAAATGCAATCAATGGTAGAAATAAGCTACAGAATCAATCGATAAACTTTGTGTTACTGGTCCCGGTGGGTTTACATTCCATGAGCATGGTGAGTCAAAGTTCTCTGAAACAATCGGTACTTACTATGCTCTCGACCAATGAGAATGCTTCACCCAATCTCAAATATTCTTATCGCGTACCATTTATCGTAAATCTTATCAATGTCAATATTTGTTAGATCATATTTCATTTCATTTTGTGATTATCATAACCCGTTGCCAACGGGAGCCGGATATATACGGTTCCCTAAAACTTATTCATGTACGGGAGCCGTATATAGTCGGTTCCCCAAAGGCTATTACTCGCATCCATTTGCAGGCTTTAAAAATACAATTTCATACTATGTTTCTGCCTTTTCTGTGTTATAATTACAATGTCCATTAATTAAACTACACATTCCAGAAAGTCATACGTTTTTACCTTTTGTTTCTATAGTTTATAAAGCATTATAAAACGAGTTATGCTTCGAAGAGAGTCCAATATTGGCGTACAGTGGGCATTGCCGCGATGGAAGCATGATTTCAACGATTTTCAGTTTCGCAGAACCACGTATATACCGTAATCAATAAAAGTGAGGGAAAACAATGGGAGCAGCGAAATGCAACCCAAAACGCACGCAGAGCTGCGTGCGTGCGCTGATATGATCAACGATAGATTGAAAACGATCGATACTTTATAAGATTGCTTGTGAGGTTTCAAAAAGTCCGGGGTTCGATCCCGGCGGCGGCACCTATGCCCGTGAGCAAGGCATGTAATCTACAATGCTCTTTTATCCTGCTTTCAAATAAATGAAAATGCTATATGCATTACTGCTAACTAGGTGTGCACTTCTTTTTTAAAAAAAATGGCGCCGTTGATAAAATATAGGAAGAAGAAAAATCATGGTTTCAGTTTATAACACATCGATTTTTGTTTTCTTCTTTCATTTAGGTGCATTATTTTGCCTCTTGAAAATGGCTGTCATAATATTCAACTTCATGAACTGATCAAGCTAGATCAAACTAGAAGAGAGTACACGACTTTAAGTTGATATCGATTTCTATAATCCTAAACAAAAAGTGTATACAGCTGGCTATTGAGAATACCTCGGATCGTACGTACACTCTATTTTGTTCTAACGATACGGATGTGGTTATTGATGGAGGCATGGCCCCCTTTCCTTTGAAAATCACAAAAGGGCATCCAGCGAAGGTCAATAAAGTTGCCACTTACTAACAATGTAAAAGAGTGACTTGAAAGGGAAGGATGTACGGATGAATTCACACTTTGTCAGTTTGGTTTAACACCAAAGAGTGATAAACGCCGTGACATAGGCATAATCATGCTAATGAAGACTAATATGTGTTATTTACGATGTACAAAGTATATGAAGCATGTTTTATCCATATCAGTAATCCCATATGAATTTTCGAAAAAAAAATCTAAGGTTTCCCCAATTGATTTCATTCTGATTGAGTATGTCATCGTGGTTTGGTTTGACCTGCATATAAAAAAAATGTGATGCGATAGGAATCCAGAGCATGGAGTAAATATGCATTCCATGGATATATCATTCGAGAAGATAGAGGGAATGAAAAGCAGAATATATTAAAATAAAATATTTATGTTTATGTCTGCAAACAGGCCTATAATGCTTTTCACGGAACAAATGATGTAAGCCGGGTAATGAATAAGTAGAGCGCCTTGATCACAATGTTTAGTGGATATTATATGAATTATTAATCATTATCATCATGCGGCTCGTTTAATTTTTTTTTTAATTGCTTGTTAGAAGGGTGCGAGAAAAACGGCATAAAGCATATTGTGATTCCATATACGTCCATTCAGTTATTTGTTTCATTTTTGGCCGTACTCCATAGAATATAACAGACGTTCAACTTTGATAAAGATAAATATGAGAAAAAGCAATTTGTACATGAATTGATTAATAAAGACAATTAATTAATTAATTAGAGATAATATATATCACTTAATATGAGCTGGAATATGATATTTAGGCAGGCGAGAATGGCCTTTCTATGTATCTCTTTTGAAGCACGCTCTTCGTCTTACAGTTCTCTAATTAACTCGTTATATTTGTATTTTCATTGGAGCTCTTATGGATTGTTGGCTACAAGGAAAAAGGAAGTGGAGAAATAAAACATAAGAATTATTTTAATACATCGAAATTCTGTAAAGGTGAATGTACCGGGTGAGAAATTATATACACTTACGACATTTTAGAATTATACTTTGGCAATGCAGGTTATTATTTTCAGAGTCCTTTTTCATCTTGACGAAATTGGATATTAAAACAAACTGAACGCAGGAAATAATAATTTCCGAACGGAAAGTTCCTAAAATGTTAATCAAATCATATATTGTCGAAAATTTGACAGTGAGTGTGGCGAAACAAATGGGGGTGGGGGTTAAATGATGGAATATAATTTATATGCACTAGAATAAAAAAAAAAAGGGTATAAAATATAGTAATGGTGTAACTTGGGTTGCGATTTCATTGCTGACCTCTATTCCCCCCCTTTGCTTGTCAGAAAAAAAGTAAAGAAAAAGTAGCGCATTTATAGTCCCCTCCACCAAGAATTCCTTGGTTCACCGCCGATCTCTGACAACTAGATTACCAGCAAAACCGAAAATGTCTTTCTGGTCACACTCATTTTTCCCATTTTAAATTGTCCAACATATACTTAAGTTATTTTTCTTGCATTTTCCATGAATTACTAATCATTTGTTGATCATTAAATCCTTTGCACATAAATGTCAAGAAAATAACCACACACGTTCTAAACTAGTGAAATAAACTGAGAATTGAGTAAGTTCACAATAAATAAAACGGTTTGCAGGGACTTATTGTATATTCTTGGATAATGAAAGAAAGGCAGAATGTCTTGTTTTTAATACAATTTTAATTACTAGAATCATTTGATACATAATATTCATTTTTTTACACAAATACATGGCAACGTCTCCGTTGGATTTTGAATTAAGGAAATAATTTGTAGGTTTTTGTTGAACATTTCTCGACGACGTATAAAATCTAGAAATCATTTGAAATTAATTATGGGCCAAATATGCCGGGCACCTATCCTAATGTAGGTTCTATTTTTTAGTATGGGTTGGGCTTGGAGGGCCGGGTTTGGACATATTTCTGTGATGACGAGAATATACTCAGAAGGGAAAAAATAGAGAGAGGGCCGGGGGCACGGAACGGGAGATGAAGAAGAGAGAGAGAGAGCATAACCCACTTGTCTGCGCAGTGTTGTAGTACATTTTTTTCGATTAAAAGCGCCTCGTATGAAATTGAACCCTCTCCCCCCCTGCGTAAGCTACTGATTGAATAGAAGGGAAAAAAGTAAAGGGAAAATAGAGGAGAGAGAGAATACAAGTAGAGGTTGACTAGAGGTAAGGGGATTAGAGAAAGTAGAGGGGATGGCATTCATGACAATAACAATAATATTTTTCAATCGAATTAAACTATTTTTTTTTATTCTTTACATGTAAAATATTCAAATGTTTACAATTACAATTATAAACATTACTATCAACACTAACAATGATAATAACAAATAATAAAAGAAAATATAACAATCGGATAATAAAAAAAAATAATAATATTGATAATAATAACAATGGTTAAGATTATGAATATAATAATGATAAGACAAAGAAAAAGATAAAATAAAAAAGCAGACGAAACAGAAAAAAGATGAAGGGAGAAGATAATGGTGATCATGGGGGATGGGGTGGGCTAACTTAAGTAATTGGATGATAAATGATAAATAATCTTCATAATAATTGTCGTATACCACCTATAATCGAGAAGATTATGATTTCTTGTTCAGAAATTATTACTTGTATGCATATAACGATATTTTGAAGATTCATGTTTTGGGGGGCATACTTTTAAAAGGAAATATCATATTCTTCATTTTTTTTCATTTTGCATGAAGAGAAAAACAGAGAGAACAAAATTAAGCAAAATAGGACGACGGGAGTAAAAGAATGAGAATAGGTATAAAGAGAAGATAAGACGACGAAGAAAAAAGGCGAAAAAAAGCACAAGCAAATTCATAACAAGAATAAATAGAAGGGAAATAGAAAGAGAAAACTTAGGAGATGGAGGAGGTGTAGGATTACACAATTATCAGTGAAGAAGGAGAAAATGAAAAGGGAGCATTATAAAAAAGGAAGAAAAAAACAAGGAGGATTTCATTTGCAAGAGGAAACAAAGCAAGACTATATCAAGGGAGAAGGGGGGGGGGTCTATAAATAGGAAGTATAAGAACAAAAAGATGAGACAGAGATCGAACAAAAGAAGAAAGGAAATGAGGATGATAAGATAAGAAGAATATCGAAAAAGAAGAATATGAGAAGAAAAGAAATGAGAATAATTTTGATAATAATAAGAAGATCGAAAAAGAAGAAAAGGAAGAAGAAAGGAAGGGAGAATAGTATGATAATAGTAACATTATGAGAATATTATGATAATAGTAATATCGAAAAAGAAGAAGTCCAAGAAGAACTTCAAAACCCACATCACCAACAATACATTCTCAAAGAAGTCACTCTGTACGGACATAATTATAGCACTGGAGCGACAGGTGAGCTCTGAACTCCGTGCAGCCAAAACAGGAAATGAACTACGCATGCGCGAAAACTATCGATCGATCAATTCACTCATCGTGGATCGCACACACGCTTTTGTAATCAACGATCCAGCTCGCACGCACGGAACAATGGAGCTGTTCGAACTTGACATGGCCGGCTGATTAATCTCGTTTGGGGTGTTAGAACCTATTCTACTATGCCGTCGCGAACGGGATAACATAAGCCTTTGAACCACAATAAACTCTACCATTCTATTAATTTAATTTTCTTTCAAATCAAAGGGTTCCTCTCCTAAACCAACAAGCAATGTCCAAACACCATGTTTGTCGATGAAGAAACACTTTACATAAAGGTGTAAAAAACAAGCACGGTGGGTGAGCTTGGATGTGGAGATAATAAATTAACATCTACATAAAGCATAAAAAAAACAGGTCGCATGAAAAGAGATATACTAAATCACCCCATTATCCCCCCCCCCCCCCCTCCAAAAAATAAATGTCTTGTATATAATCTCATCCCATTTTCAGATTTTGTATTCTATTGCCAGAAATATATGTAAATAACTGTAATGCAGGGGTTTTTTTCTTCTTTTTTTCCCTGAATGAAGTGCATACATGATGTATATGGATGTTCTATGCCATGCAGTTTAAACATTCTGAAACACAAGTGGCTAAACCTGAGAATTTTTCCGTAATAAAAGCATCATACATTTTTTTAATAAAAAATTTGTAAAGAGCACTTAGTCATGTTTATTTTCTTTTGGATTATTCGTAATGCATCACGTAAAAATTATGAGATGCGTGTACGCTATCTCCATTTACGGCTGATTTACTGATATAAGCTCGATAATGTCTCGTGTTTGTACCTTTTCTTTGATTTCTTTAGATTATTCAAACACTTAAGTAGTAAGCTGTATTTCATCGAACTTCTTTCATTTGTTTATCAAGAGGGTCTATAAAAGCAAACCTCATATTGGTGATCATGGTAGGTCTATATGCTCTCTGGAGGTACATGTACGTAATACAAATAGTAAGAAGATATCTAAATGATCTTTGGATCAAATTTATGATAATGTGTTTGCGTTCCCTCACATATTATACATTATGTTTACTTTGTTTAACTAGATTGGAGCCTGGAACAACGACATGTACATATTTATTTCAAAATCCCACAACTCAAAATAGCCTTTCCATTTGGTACCAATCCTTTTTCTTCTCCGTTTTTCCCCTTCCTGGCTGTGGGAATTTATATTCTTGCCAGAAATTATAAATAGTACATGGGTGTAAAGAGTGTGAAATTTGTTTTCCTCTTTCTCTTTGTCCCTCCCTTTCTATCTTTATTGTTTTCTTTCTTCTTCCTTCCTTCCTATCATTTTGTCTTTTCTTTTCTCTTTTCTTCTTCCCCCTTTTCTTTCTGATTTATATTTTTTTCCTCGAGCCTCTTTCCTTCATTTTTCCCGACTGCAGCTCTGATTTACTGATTTACTTAGATATGATTTTGGTGTCTATACTATGGTTTAAAGGGTCAAATAATCCACCAGGACAAATAAAAAGGACCGCCAGAGGTCTAATATGTCCCAAAATCCAAGATGGCTTCCAAAAATGGAGTCTAAATTGACTGCTGCTACTGAAAAATTGAAATACTTCTATTAAGAATCCACCGGAGATATATGATTTTGGTGTTAAAACTATTGTTTAGAGGGTCAATAATACACAAATACAAGAAAAAAAAAAGGACCGCCAGTGGTCCAATACGTCCAAAAATCGAAGATGGCTTGTAAAAATTGAGTCTAAAATGGCTGTTGTTACAAAAAAAATAACATAGTTCATTTAATAGCAGCCTGGAAAATTATAGTAAGCTGTCTAAACCATGGTTTAAAGGGTCAAATAATACATTACGAGAAGATAAAAGGACACTCAGTAGTCCAGTATGTCAAAAAAATCAAAGGTGGCTGCCAAAAATGGAGTCTAAAGTGGCTGCTATTACTTACAAAGGGACATTAGTATATTTTACATCCGCATGAGAGATATTACTAGTATTTTGATGTCTATAGTTTCAGGAGTCAAATAATACTCTGGGACCCCTCACAATGTTGCATTAAAATCCAAGAGGGCTTCCAAAATGGCGTGTAAGTCCCATCACATATAAAAGGTCATACTTCATATCCACCTGTAAAAAGTGAATGGCAAATATAGGACAAGAAAATTATTGAAAAATGCCTGCTGTTACCTGCTCCTGAAACCGTAAGCCATAGGATCAGTTTTCCCCAATGCATTTAAGAGTTGATACAGCAATTATTCCTCACAGGTGGATATTTTATGAATTAACGCTATTTTAAAATGATAGGATTAATTGAGACGCCATCTGGGACTTATAGGCAAAATGGACAACTGCATATCATTGTTAACAGTAAAAAAGATATATCATTTTACCCGGCCCTTGAAAACATAGTATAAACACCACAATCATATCTCTCAGGTGGATTTTAAATAAATTTGTCATTTTTCAGTCACAGCAGTCAATTAAGATTTTATTTTTGGAAGCCATCTTGGATTTTTTGACATACTGGACCACTGGCTGTCCTTGTTACTTGTGTCAATATATTATTTGGCTCTATAAACCATGGTTAACACATCAAAATCATATGTGCCAGGCAGATATGAAATGAACAATATCCATTAGTACATGTACAGTGCCGGCCGCGGGAAACGTCACAGTGCCCCCTAGGGCGGACGCGGTAGCCCGTAGCGGGCATTTGAGGGGAGCGGACGCGGGCGTCTTCCCGCGTCCGCTCCCCTTAAATCCCTAGAAAATTAGTGCCCTAGGGAACCGTCCGCGTCTATCCCCGGGGCACTGTGACGTTTCCCGCGGCCGGCACTGTATGTAGAAACAGCCATTTTAAACTCAGCTTTTAGAAGCCGTCTTCGATTCTTGGACATACTGGACCGCTGACTGTCCTTTTAATTTTTCCTAATGTATTATTTGACCCTTTAAACCACAGTATAGGCACAATCATATATCTCACACTCTAAAAAATGAAGTGCTAATTCAGCTCTTAAAGAGCGTGTATAGTGACTGCAATTCGGAGTGCTGATTTTTGTCGTTCAAATTTGAACTAGACAAATCAGCACTCCGAAGTGCAGTCAGTATACACGCTCTTTAAGAGCTGAATTAGCACTTCATTTTTTAGAGTGCAGGTGGATTTTTAATGAAGTATTCCATTTGTAAGTAAAAACATCCATTTTAGACTCCATTTTTGGAAGCCACTTGGATTTATGACATACTGGACCAATGAATGTCCTCTTAACATGTCATAATGCATTATAAGACCCTTTAAACCATACGACCCCAAAATATCATCTCCCAGGCAGATAATAGATAGACTATCTCAATTTAGACTCCATTTTTACAAGCCATCTTCGATTTTTATGTCAATATTTCAGTAACAGCAATCAATTTAAACTCCATTTTTGGAAGAAATCTTGGATTTTTTGACATACTGGACCACTGACCCTGGTGACTGTCCTTTTAACCTGTCCTAATGTATTATATGACTCTTAAAACCATGGCTTAGACACTAAAATGATATCTCTCACGTGGATGTAAAATTAACTATGTCCCTTTGTAAGGAATAGCAGCCACTTCAGACGCCAATTTCTTTTAACTGTCTTGGATTTTTGGACATACTGGACCACTGAAACTCCTTTTAACCTGTCCTAATGTATTATTTGACCCTTTAAACCATGGTTTAGATACCACAATCATATATCTCAAGCAGATATTAAATGTACAGATGCCAATTTTTAAGTAATAGCAACCATTTCAGAACCCATTTTTAGAAGCAATCTTGATTTTTGGACATACTTGATCACTGACTGTCCTTGTAACTTGTCCAAATGTACTACCTGACCTTTAACACCACTGAATAAAAACAAAATCAAAGATACTAACATTAGTAATCGATGAATTGTGGATTTTCAGGCTTTGGCGGCCATTTTAGACGCCATCTTGGATTTTTGGGTATACTGGTCTTCTTATGTTCACTCTAACCTGTATCAATAGCTCTTTTTACACCTTTAAACCATGAAATATGCACCAAAATTTGATGTCTAGGGTGGATGATGAGTGGGATATGCCCATATTCTGTGAATGGCGGCCATTTTGGACGCCATCTTGGATTACGGAAAACCCTCAAGGAGGATATATGAGGACTTTTAGTATGTTATTCTAGACATATTTCTGGACCTACAGTATCTTGAAAAAAATCAAAAATTTCCATGTTAAACCTAATGCTCTTGGCCTATCACCATCATATTTCATTTGGACTCTTAGGTCATCTCGATAGCTCATTGCACATTACATAATTTCAATTGGTTCCAAATGATGAACGAAGTCAAGCAATTTGTCTAGCACTTTTTTTACTATGATTGTAACACAAATTCGTATGTATTTGTAAAGAATCAGATAGAAATATTCGGTATAGGAGTTTTCATCAGACATTTTTCGTATTTACTACGGAGCCGCTCTCTACAATGCACAAATGCCTTTAAAAATGCAAGACAATTTTCTATGCAGAGCTGATAGGCTTTTGTTGAATGTTGGTGGACCTGGACGCGAAATTATTTATCCTACCGCAGTTTCGGAAGCCAATATGAATAATAATGACTTACGTCTTTGGAATAAAAGTACTCATGCGCATGGACTTTACAAAATTGTGGTCGTTCGCGTTGCCATGGTTGCCATGAATAAATCAGTACCTTCAAATTGCCGGTACCTTTATATTGGCCTGAGACTTTGATTTATATCTAGATCCAATTCTCAAACACTAATCAATTTGCCATTAAAGGTAAATGCTAGTTTTGGTAACGATATCAAAATGAGTTCGTACAGAATCCAATGAAATGACCACCAAAGTGTCTGTTTGTATAAATAAAACGCATGTGCCAAAGAATTCTGAAAGAAATTGTGTAATTGCTGAGAAATCAGCAAATAAGCACAGGAATCGGGTAGGGCGTCGGGCCCGACGCCCTAAGCAATAATTATACATTGTCCCACGTGCGCTTATCTGTGTTGGGGATCTTCGGTGTGAACATTTTTCAGCGTAGATTTCAAGATTTCACAAAGTTCAGTTAATGTAACTGTACCAGATCTAGATCCTCGATGATATACTGACAATGTCAGATCTCCTTAGGGATTTGACTTGTATTTTCAAAGAAATTGGTGCGTTGTGGAGAGCGGCTACGTAGTAAATGTGAAAACTCTACATTTACTCAGACAATCGTAGAGGACAAGTTTTATAAGTTTTCTATTTTTTCAATCCCTTTTTATTGTTGTTTTCTGTTCTTTAAGAAAATAATTTTTTGGCAAACCACGACCCTTGTCAAAAACTTGTTTGAATACAAAATAGTTCTTCTCTGTTGGTTACATGTTAGAGTATAATCACCCCCTCTCCTTTGAAGAAATGTTACCAATTAATTACTCTTCAAAACGAGCCAATGGTGATATCAAGAGGAAGCACTTCTTCAGATTTCTGACAGTGTTCGACATTTCAGTTTCTATCAAAGCACTTCAATGGTTATTGATGGGTGCGCAAACGGACATTCCTGCTTCGAAACGAATCTATCTGTCTTTTTTCTCTGAATTGACACACCTTTTGATATCGATATCACAATTCCTCGTTTATTCTTTATCAAATAAAAGTCGTCCCAGAATCATTTCCATTCGTGATATCAGCCGTGGTGGTGGTCACTGTAAATGTTCCTCTGTAACATTGCAATATGTATCGGACATCTGAAGGTTCTTTCTTTGCGGAGAGGGTTCTCCTCCTTATCCTTACAGTTATCCTTCAGTCATCGATTTGTGTTCAAGATATTCAGTTTGTTACCCAGCCTGCTCATGTGAGTGTGAGGGAGGGTGAGACTGCATCATTTACCTTTACCCTGATATCAAACCGTTCCTTCTTGGGTGCAAGTTCGTATTGGGAAATGAACACAAAACCCATCTACACAAGTGACATGTACAATGTCTCAACTATATCATATAATGACACCAACAGAGTTTCATCTTTCCTAACCATCCATCGAGTCCAAAGAGACATGGGCAGATTATACAGATGTTGGATAATGATAACAGTCGCAGATAATGCTCCCATTGCTCATTCATCAGAATTTGCCAACCTTGAAGTCTTGTACTTCTTACAAAACAATGAGTTGGTTTGCAGAGGACCTTCAGGGTTCCATCTTCAGGAATATGACCAAGTTACCATCGAATGCCTAGGTACCCAGAGCAACCCACAAGCTAAACTGAGATGGCTACAATCTGTTGACGTGTCTCCTTTCGGATTTACCCAGACAGGATCACTGTTGATTGGCAACATAACTGCTACTCCATTGCTTCACAAGAAATCATTGATCTGTGTTGCCGAGAGTGAAGCTTTTCCTGGAGATCAAGTGAGTTGCTTGGTCCATACACCGTGGTTCCCACTCCTGTTATAGAGGTCATTCCATATCAAGCTGAAATAACATGGCCTTTAGTGACTGAATTGACGTTTCAATGCATTGCAACAGGATATCCTGAGGTATACATGTATAATTGGTCATGCGATCCAGAAGAGATGTTTTCCCAATGCTCATCTAATACGCGGAACATAACCATCATTCTCAAGGATATTGAAAAAGAAGAAATCGCAAACCTTACCTGTAAGGCAACAACGAGATAGCAACTTCAAGGAACAGCTCAATTGTACATGTAAGGTACACTGTGGAGCAACTGCTTGATGTCTGCATGTCGAATTCGATTTATTTACCACGGATGGCAGAAAATGCTGAGTTTCCAACGCTTTACTACGATGACACATTAGATGCATTTAAGTGCCATTTAGAAGTTCATAATATCAACGATGAAGTTATATTCCAGTTGTTCCTGGATGGTCGTCCATTTTTTGAAAATGGAGGAAAGCATGACCTTTTTATGTCGTCAGATGGTTACACTCATTGCATACAACACGATTAGAACACAAGGACAAAGCATTATCGCATGTAATATCAGGTCTCATACATCATATCGTTTATATTTAAAAAAAATTGTGGCATGCACATATGTAAGTGCTTTTACGGACCCGACGACAATCGTCATAGATTCCCCTCAAGAAATCACCGACCTTGTAGTTTTCAGTCAAGACGCGAGCATGCCATTAAATTTATGACAGTTTTGTACATTTCAGTAGGATGTGGGATGTTGTTTTTCCTAAGTTTCGTCATCACTGCTTTGCGAACGTCAGTATGCAGAAAAGCGGACGACACTTCATCGGCCACTGTTAAAGGCATACGTTCAAATGTTATTGGGTTGGATTCTCTCGACAACAATGAAATTTCTGTCTACGAAATCCCCGATGTCGATCTAAGCAGACACACATCGATCGAGAGCGAATCGAGCTTTAGGCAATTTGACACAGTCAACAGGCAGTTGAGCTTCATGAGTTACATGGAAAAAGAAGTAGATGAAGGGGAAACAGAAGGAAGAAGTAGAAAAGGGGAATCATGTTGGAGAGGGAGACTAGGACCGCAAAGAAATAGTAAAGATCGAGGTGGAGAAAGAGAGGGGTCGATTTATGATAGCACGTCAGCATCATACTCTAGTTCTGAAAATCAGGATATTTGTTATTTGTGTCATGAGGATGCCAGATAGAAAGTGTTTGTAGACATACAATCTTATTATCGAAATTTTACTGTACATGTATTGATACATTTCAAATGTTTAAGTACATTATGACACTTCCTGGAAAATGACAGGATAATGAAATATTAGCGTAGGCAGGGGGCAGGAAGTTGAAGCGCAAAAACTTGGATCTTTTTATCAAATTCGAATAAAAACAAGAAAAAAAAAACTCCCTCGTTTCTAGAACCTTAATCAGTGTCAACTCAATAAACTTTGCTGTGATTATAATCATTATGAAACTTGTTATTATGAACGCCCCTCCGGCGAATAAGATGTAGAAATTTAAAAGTTAAATTTTAACAATCGAAAGAGGTATTCTAGGGCTCATATTGCTTCCCAAAGTGCCCCCTTCAATCTGAATACCCTTTTAGGATCTCAAAATTTGACGCCTCCTTTTTCTGGTTAATATGCCCCCCCCCCCTTAGTTTGAAGTCGATCGGGATCCCCTAATTTCAAGACCATTTAGGTGCTCCCACCCAGAGTTTAAAATCGAATTTGGGCATTCCCTCATTTAAAATCAATATGGCGCCCTTATTTTTGCGCCCCCTACTTTCTTGTAATTTTGGTCATTTTTTAAAAACAAGTTCAAACCTAGTTACCTATAATGCATAAAGCATTTCCATTTATTTTAAAGCAGGATAAAAGAGCATTATAGATTAAATGCCTTGCTCATGGGCATAGCTGCCGCGGCCGGGGATCGAACCCCGGACTTTTTCATGCATAGCCAGGCGCCTTAGACCACTCGACCACGGCACCTCCACCTCCTTGGTCATCAGGCTTAGGATCGACTCGGCCCCTTAAAGTTTATTCATTTATTTATTTGTCGTTTAATTTTAGCAGGGTAGTCCTTTCAGGTACAATAACTGCTCGACCAAGGGGCCGTGTATCAACAAAAATCAAAAACGTAATAAAACACAGCTTTGTGTATGTAGTAAGGAAACTTTATAGACCAACTTTACCTCATAGAATGATTACTTTTCGGTCTTTCAAAAAGTTTGACGTAGATGCTTTTATTGGCGAGCTGCAACAGGTTGATTGGGAACCCTTTCTACAAAGTGTTAATGTTGAAGACGCATGGCAAGTTTGGAAAGAATTGTTTACAATGGTGTGTGACAAACATGCTCCTATTGTTTCCATGAGAGCAAGAGGGGTTAAAACCCCATGGGTGACATATGATTTTGTACGCTATTCACAACAGAGAGACCAATTGAAAGAAAGGGCAGAAAAAAACTAGAAATAGAGATACATGGAAACAATTCAGAAGTATGAGAAATTTTGTGAATAATTTGAGGAAGAAACTAAAGAAGAGTTACTATCAGGAACAGATAATGGAAAACAAGAATAATCAAAAGAAGCTATGGAAATTTCTCAAAACACTCACACCCTCTAAAAAGAAATCTAATGTTATAAGGAGTGGTGATATTGATGGTACACAAGAAACCGATCAACATGTTCTTGCAGAAAAATTCAATGATTTTTTTGCGACAGCTGGTATCAACTGTGTATCTGGGATCGATCATACATGTACATCAGCTCAAAGAAAGATGCTAAATCACTCACAGTCACAATTCAAACTTGAACATGTCGATGAGGAATTTATACGAAACGAGATAAAAGTGATGAATGTGAATAAAGCGACTGGCCTTGATCGCATTAGTATTAGATTACTGAAAATAGCATCCTCAGTCATATGCTCTCATCTTATGCACTTATTCAATCTTTCTATAGATTCTGGCAAAATACCTGTGGAATGGGAATGTTCAAGAGTTACCCCTGTATACAAAGTAGGGGGAGAAAGGGATGACATGTCCAATTATAGACCAATTTCAATTACTCCAATAATAATGAAAATGCTTGTAAAAGAAGTTAACAGTCAACTACTTGAATATCTTACTAAAGAACAATCAGGTTTTCGAAAAGCACATTCAACAAACTCTGTATTATGTTACATCAGTGATCTTATATACAAAGAAATGGATAATGGAAATTTGACTGGAGTGGTCTTTCTTGATCTAAAGAAAGCTTTTGATACCGTAGATCATGACCAATTGGTAGATAAACTGTCCAGCTATGGAATCAGAGATATTGAAAGGGAATGGTTCATCGATTACTTACAAGATCGTAGTCAATGCACGACTCTGGGAGATGCATTGTCACAGCCAAGAAATATACGATTAGGATTACAACAGGGTTCAATCCTTGGTTCTCAATTGTTCTCACTCTATGTGAATACCTTACCAAGTTCGATAAAGAATGGGAAAGTAATGATGTATGCTGATGATACAATGATTATTTAAAGTGGTTCATCAGCAATGGAAATCCAAGCATGCCTCAATGAAGACTTGTATCACGTTAATCTCTGGTTGAAAGAGAATAGACTTGTTTTGAACACAACTAAAACTAAATATATGATAATGGGAACATCTGAGAAGTTGGGTAATGTTCACGAATCTTTTGAACTGAGTGTAGAACAGTATACCGGAAAGAGTAACTTCCTATAAATATCTTGGTGTATTCCTCGATTAATCCCTCGTATGGAATAATCATTTAGATTACATTAACAAGAAGATAGGATCTAAAATATCACTTCTCCGTAGGCTTCGGCCTTTCCTTACTCAGACATGCTCCAAAGTACTTGCCAATGCACTAATTATGCCACATTTTGATTACTGTAGTCCGGCTTGGTCCAATTTTAATTTGAATGTAAAAGACGCAATTGTCAAACAACAAAAAATAATGGCTCGAATTATCTTACAAGTTGATACTAGGACCCCAACTGTAGAGGTGCTGCAGAAGTTAGGATGGGTTTCAATAGAGGAGAGATGGAAATTCCAAATAATCAAACTTGTTTACAATGCCCTAAATGGTAGTTGCCCACAATATATTTCAGATTTGTTTATCCAATTATCAAAGACCCACTCATACCGTACCAGAAATGCTGATAGTAATGGGGTCATAATACAAAAGTGTAAACCAGAGAAGGGAAAGAAAAGGATTTCAGTACACGGTTCAATTCTGCGGAATAATATTCCATCTACAGTAAGAAGGGCGGCAACCTTGCATTCATTTATTTCATCTTATTGGAGAAACCGAAGGCCTTATTCCAGGTTTTAACACACAATTCGCTAAACTTTATTCTTTTTTTATCGTTCTAATTTGTTGTCCTTTGTTTTTTTTCTTTTGTCTGTGTTTAAATGTAGCAGGGCCCTCTGGGAGAACAGTGTACGTCACTGATGAGGCTACCCTGGATAAATAAGACTTTATAATAATAATAATAATAATACATAAAAAGTCCACAAAATTAACATAATAATTAATGAGAAAGAAAAAATGTAATACATACAAGTAAAATATAAATCAAAATCATTTATAACCTTATTACAACATAAAAAATTCATGGAAATCTTCAAAACGTATTTGTGTAAATGATATCGATTTACATTGTTTTTTTATAATTAAGTGAATTTGCTCAACGGAGAGAAGGGAAATCGTTTAACTTAAAAAAACGGGCTGCGAGACTTATCAATTGCAACATGTACATTCCTTAATCAACGTGTGAAATATTTCAGATGTGTCTTCCTGTATAATGCATTCACAACCTGCTGACTACTTTGGCAAGTTTTGTTTTTTTACAACTCGGTGAATTTCACCAAATTAACACCCGACAATCAGCAAGAGGGGATCTAGTACGGTTTCGCTTCGTAATTCCGAAGATTCTTTATTCCAAAGGTACGATATTCCGAAAGTTCGTAATTCCGAAACGCGTAAATTGCCTATACTTTGATTTTCGTTAATCAGAAAACGAAAGGGTGAACATTTGTGGCGTTATTCCGAAGGGTTGTTAGTACGACAACGAAATAAGGTTCGTTATGTCGAAGGTTCGTTAATCCCAAAACGAAATAAGGTTCGCTGTTTCGAAGATTTGTTAATCCGAAAAAGAAATAAGGGTCTCTATTCCGAAGGTTTCTTAATCCGAAAAATAAAAACTGGAAGGGTAAACGTAATGGAGGGAGGGGGTGGGATGTAGTTTTTCAATTGTTATGAGGATGGGTAGGCAAAAATAAGGGCGGCGGAACGAATTTTCGATGGGGGGGGCAAAGCCAAAAATGGCACTCATGGTAAAATTGGCATTTTGGTTATATTTTCACCACGAGATTATGATCTGCGTGAAGTCATTGTGTGTTTTAGGGCGGAAATTCCGGTTACACTTCGTATTTCCGAGGGCTTGAAATTCTGAAACACGTAAATTGCCTATACCTCGATGTTCGTTAATCCAAAAACGTAAAAGGGTTCGTTAATCCGAAAATTTGTGGCGTTATTCCGAAGGTTCGTTATTCCTATGGTTCGATAATCTGAAAACGAAATAAGGTTCGATGTTCCGAAGGTTTGTTAATCCGAAAACGAAATAAGGTTCGTTGTTTCGAAGGTTCTTTAGTCCGAAAATGAAATAAGGTTCGTTTTCAGACTAACGAACCTCCAGAATTACGAGCCTCATTTTGTTTTCGGATTAACGAACCTTCAGAATTACGAACCTTCGGAAATACGAACCTTCCGAATAACGAACTTTCGGATTATCCGAACCTTCGGAATAACGAAGCTTGGAATTACGAATGTATGCAGAAATCCCAGGGGGACAGGGTGACGTGTCCCCCGACTCAAAATTGTAGGAGGGGACACAATATCAAATGTCCCCCTACTAATTTTGGTCTTTGAAGATGGTAAGAAATATATAACTCAAAATGAAAATAAAACATGCATTTTGGGACGGGATGACCTTTTTTTTTTGGGGGGGGGGCTGCATGTCAAATTTATTTTCGTCTATAAATGGCCTTGAATTTGGGGTGATAACCTTTTTTTTGCTTTTTAAACTTTCCAGACAGTTGTCCCCCCCCCCCCCTATCTTTTCGGAGATATTTCCGCCCCTGGTTGTAGAGATTAAGTAGAGCAAAACCTTTTCGAAGTGATTTCTGATTATGGTAAAGTATTTTCAGGTTTCATTTTTGCGAGTGTAACGAGCGAGTGGTTTTGAAAAAAGCTTAAACTTTTAGACATTTCAATAAGAAATGAAAATAAAACATTCTGAGCAGTTTTTGCTGTCATTAAAAAGATATGCATCTATCCGAAGAATTAAAACGAGCGCGAAGTGCCAGCTGAAATTATACTGACCAGAAAAAGAAACTGTTAAGGACTGCAATTAGTGACTCGTGGATAGGATATATCGAATAATGCGAGTGCGAAGCTAGTTCAACATGCTCATGTGTATCGCTTAGTGCGCTATATCTGCAAATGTTTATTTCATTATTCACTTCATTTATCCGGTTTAAACACAGATACTGTACAAGTAAATGATACAAATTTCCAAGGGCCAAACTTAACATTTTTTTTTAATAATTACAACTTAACAAGTGGAATGCCTCTGGCCGTCTCACCTGCATCACGCGGTTCACTATAGCAGCAGTGCTGACTTTGAATACTACTCTAACTCGCACAAGATGTTCAGTGATACATGGTTACTCTTATGTCCACTTTTTATGAACTAGACCAATAAACTTACAGAGATATGATGGTTACTCAACAAAAAAACCCAACATGGCCAAAGTTCATTGACCTTACATGACCTTTGACCTTGATCATGTGACCTGAAACGCGCACAGGATGTTCAGTGATACTTGATTACTCTAATGTCCAAGTTTAATGAACTAGACCAATAAACTTTCAAAGTTATGATGGTAATTCAACAGATACCCCCAATTCGGCCAAAGTTCATTGACCCTAAATGACCTTTGACCTTAATCATGAGACCTGAAACTTGCACAAAATGTTCAGTGATGCTTGATTACTATTATGTCCAAGTTTCATGAATCAGATCCATAAACTTTCAAAGTTATGATGGGAATTCAACAGATTCAATTCAATTCAATTCAAATTTATTTTCATTCTTCAAAATGATACAAATAAGTACAAAATAGATTGATTCAATTTAAATAAACAATAGCATGAACAAAATTCAATATTGGAAGAAAAAAAAAATACATATTTGAAAGTAATCTAAATATAAATTAACATACATGTCAAATTAAATCAATATAATCAATATCATTAGATATAATTGAATCAACGCAATTATATATCATAAGAAGAATGGAGGGGTCCACTGAAAAGCAAAGCTTGTATAATGTGGACCCCTCAAAAAATAGATACAAGGAATATAGAAATATACGTAAAGTAATACATGAAGATAACGAAAAGGCAAGTAATAATAGTAAATAACACGAAACAACACAACACATGAACATGAGATGGACAATAGTACGATAACAACTGCCTAGAATATAGAAAGAAAATAGAGATAGGGAGAGGGATGCAAAGCTAATTTGCTGCATATAATTATATTATGTCTACACATACATACACATCAATACACGCACACACACACACACATATATATATATACATATATACACACACACACACACCAATACATAATAGCCCCAATTCGGCCAAAGTTCATTGACCCTAAAGGAACTTTGACCTTGGTCATTTGACGTGAAACTCATGCAGGATATTTAGTGATACTTGATTAATCTTATGTCTAAGTTTCATGAACTAGGTCTATATACTTTTTAAGTTATGATGACATTTCAAAAACTTAACCTCAGGTTAAGATTTCGATGTTGATTCCTCCAACATGGTTTAAGTTCATTGACCCTAAATGACCTTTGACCTTCATCATGTGACATGAAACTCTAATAGGATGTTCAGTAATACTTGATTAACCTTATGGCCAAGTTTTATTAACTAGGTTCATACACTTTCTAAGTTATGACGTCATTTCAAAAACTTAACCTCAGGTTAAGATTTGATGTTGACGCCGCCGCCGCCGCCGTCGGAAAAGCGGTGCCTATAGTCTCACTCTGCTTCGCAGGTGAGACAAAAACAAACTACTGAACATCGAGCTATGAAAATATATATGCATTCAACGAGAAAACTGTTAAAGAAATATTAGAGCAGAATTATTATCATAGAAGTTATCAGTTCAAATATCGCTAGGGGCGTGTTGATCCTTTTTGAAATTGTTTTGTTAAAGTTCAAAATATCTACTTAATGATCCAGTCTTCATTAAATGTTAACCACTTTACTTATTTTGAAAAATCGCTCAGCACGGCAGGTGATTGTTTGGACCTCAAACAAGCTCTTTTTGGCTAGGGCAGGGCAAAACAGCCATCAGCGGCCATCAGAGTCAGCTTATCGGAATGGGGGGGGCACTTATTTCACATTAATTTTACATGTTTATCCATATAATATACACATTTGATTACACGTTACATTGATTAATTTTAAGAGGTTGTCCAAACAGTGGCTTCTTAGCTTTATTATAAACAAGATAAATGTATCTCATAATGTCTGATTGAATAATGCGAAAGCGAGGAACGAGCTAAATTTCAGGAATTTTGTCCTAAAACTTTGACATTCTGAGCAATGTTTATGATTATGAACAAGACGCGTATGGAACTAATTAATTACTTCGAGCGCGAAGTGAGAGCTGAAATTTTGATAAACTGCTATAAGTAGTTAGTTAGAATTCATATAGATGTAGGCCTATACATACTAATGAAAATGAGAACACGCAGCGCCAGCTCATTAGTTTTGACGAACTGACCTAAAAAGGAATATTTTGAGAACTTCTTGGAATACATTAATAGAATTATACTACAAACAAACCTTATTTCGACTAACAACTCCAAATTACTTTCTTGTTTGTTTTTTTTACAGATTTCGGCTAAAAATACACGTCTTGATAATTTCACGCCATCTGTTTTTTTGCATCATTGTACTGTTATTGTTAATTTTATGTTTTTACTTGCCACTTTAGCTTTTAGATTCGTTCATATGTACTTACTAATTTATTTATGCATCTCGTATTTGTATAATGTTGTTATGTAAATGAACTTTTATAATTCTTACGTTAAGGTATATACATTGTCACAGGGCCCCATTGGAGACCAACACATTGTTGAATAGGCTTCCCTGTTTTTTAAACAAACAAATAAACATTAGTTAAAAAGGTAAAGGTAGGATTAATTATGCCCCTCGTATTATGATGTTGTTATGTAAATGAACTTTTATCATTGTCATGTTAAGATATATACATTGTCACAGGGCCCCATTGGAGACAGACACATTGTTGAATAGGCTTCCTTGTTTTCAAACAAACATATCAACATTAGTTAAAAAGGTTAAGGTAAGGTTAAAGGACAAGTCCACCCAAACAAAAACTTGATTTGAATAAAAAATAAGAAAGTTATGGCATTTTAAAGTTTTGCTTATTTTCAACAAAATAGTTATATGAACGAACCAGCTACATCCAAATGAGAGAGTTGATGACATCACTCACTCACTATTTCTTTTGTATTTTATTATATGAAATATGAAATATTTTTATTTTCTCGTCATTGTCATGTGAATTGAAGTTTCATTCCTCCTTGAACACGTGGAATTCCATTATTATTTTAACATTTTGTGCTTCAGGCAATGAGGTCCTAATCATCAAATTCGTAAAAATTGAAGTATTGTATAATTCAAACAATAAAAAAAACAGAAGAAATAGTGCGTGACGTCATCGACTCTCTCATTTGGATTTAACTGGCTCGTTTATAAAACTATTTTGTTGAAAATAAGCGAAACTTTGAAATGTCATAACTTTCTTACTTTACATCCGATTTTGATGAAATTTTCAGCATTGTGCTCGTCTGATTTTTCTCTATTGATCCAATTAAACATTTTTCTGAGGTGGACTTGACCTTTAATTATGCCTCTCGTATTATGATGTTGCTATGTAAATGAATTTTTATATTTGAAGAGCTCATTTGCAAAAGGGGTTAGGTCCATTTTTCATCAAATTTTTTTGTCTCAATGTATAGATTTTTAGTAGCTCTATAAGATGATACAAAAGAACAGTTGAAATTCCCATTAAAAGTGACATAAAATGGTAAAGAAAAAATACCTTTTTTCAAAAGGGGTTAGGTCCATTTCAGTTTAGTTACAGAAGGGGTTAGGTACACACATGATATTTTGGGAAATAATATTTACAAAAATATCAAGGCAGGTGGATTTCTTTTATTCCTAATTTTATGTTCTCATGGTAGGGTATCATGAAAATTTAATTTAACATAATAATATTGCAATATGGGAGAATAAAAAAATATACAATTTGAAATCCACATGAAAAGGTGAATAAAAGTGGCAAAGAAAAAACACCTTTTTAATCAAAATAGATTGGATTCATTCCAGTTTAGTTGCAAAAGGGGTTAGGTCCACAATGATAATTTGAAAAAATATATAGAAAAAATTGAAGACGGGTAGATTTCTTTTTATACCCAATTTCATGTTCACATGATAGGGTAGTGCATCATGACAATTTAGTTTCTCATAAGAGTATTGCAGTAAGTGAAAATAAAAAACGTGTTTTTTTCTCGGAATGGGAAAAAGTGGACATTGTCACAGGGCCCCATGGGAGATCAATACATTGTTGAACAGAATTCCCTGTTTTTGAACAAATAAACATTAGTTCAAAATGTTAAGAGCAATGTGATGTTCTTGCATGCAGCTATTTCCCCTTTCTTCTTCTGTTATTTCTCTTCTTTCTCGCCACCCCCCCCCCCCCTTCCTCTCTGTCCAACGCTTTTTCGCGCCCCTCTTGTACCCGAAACGCCATGGCCTTGAGCCCTTTCCGGGATATTTTATAAAGATAGCAAGTGATCATAGAGATGTATATTGACACTAGAGTAATTGCTCGCATTGACGCGCGCGTAATGCGGCTGTGATTCCATGTATTGCGCAGCCGCCATCTTAAAGAGGGCAAGAGCGCGGATTTATAACACACGGCTCTATGGGAGAATATCACATATTTCACTTTTTTACATTATATTTTCAATTTAATGCTGTATGCAACGTTAAAATCACAAGGCAAAACATTTTTATGTTAAAATATATGATAACCATGCATATTTTATAAAGGAGATGGACTGAACATCCAGAAAACGGGGGAGAACGAGGTCGACCGTGAGTAGTAGTTATTCAATATATTAGCAATCATATAGCATATACCGTGACAAGGGTGTCAGATAAGGTCAACTTAACACTTTAGAGTGTTCATATGTTCTCTTGATTTGGTGCTCATTTGACACTCAGTGTTCAAGCAATATACTGTATTGAAACAACACTTAGAGTGTAAAATAAACACCAAATACTCAGAAGTGTTGAAACAACACTTCTGTTGGATAGAAATATTTTAACAAAAATTATTGTTGAAGTTACACTTCACTGGAGTAACTCAACACTAGTTGTTGGGGTATTTTAAAAAAATACCCTAGTGTTAAGTTACACCGTCAGGCTGCAGGTGTTGAAGAACTTGAAATCGGACACCAAATGGTGTGAATCCGAACCGTGAAACAACACCAAAGCTGGTGTTGGTATTTTTTTTTACACCAATGGGTGATTTAAACTTTCGTTTAAATGTTCGTTTCTGCAGGTGTTCGAGGGTGTCAAATGAACACCAAATGGTGTCAACTTCATAACATTCTCCGACTCGTGTTCAAATCGAACACCAAGACTGGTGTTGATATATTTTAACATCCTAAATGTTGGTAATCTTAACACCAGTGTCAGTGTAACTCCAACACCAGATGGTGAGGTCCTTTATTGATTGGGCTGCTAGATTTAACACCCGTGGTGTTAAATATAGCTATAACGTCGCATAGTTATATTTAATGGGATTATCAGTGATTCACCATATGATTTCTACTTTGATTTCCTCAAAATTAACTGAAAGGAGGGGAAACTTCAGACCAAGCCCTGATCTACATCATATGTAATACAACAACCTATTTTTTCCCCGTTTTCTGGATGTTCAGTCCATCTCCTTTATAAAATATGCATGGTTATATATTTTAACATAAAAATGTTTTGCCTAGTGACTTTAACGTTGCATACAGCATTAAATTGAAAATATAATGTAAAAAAGTGAAATATGTGATATTCTCCCATAGAGCCGTGTGTTATAAATCCGCGCTCTTGCCCTCTTTAAGATGGCGGCCGCCCCGAACATGGAATCACAGCAATTTGATGAAGTCCGCCCTCTAGTGTCAATAATATACATCTCTATGCAAGTGATACACACCCACGTTTTCCATACACTCACGAACGCGCGCGCGCACACACACATACATGACATACGTTCACAATCACTCCACTCACATCTGCACCACCTATAGCGTTTCCTGTCCCACTCTTTCTTCATATCCATGATATCCTTCGCCATTTTCATGAAATCCCAACGCCAACCGTCCCTTTCCCTCCATTAAATAAAAATATACACACATCATTAGGGTATCAAAACAAGATTCGGGTTAAATCCTCCTAACATAGGTACTTTAGAAATGTTAGATGTAGTTTAGAAAATTAAAACCTGTCTTTAAATATCAGCATTCATATTAAGCCTATTGAATAATTGAATTGACTTGTATATAAAACACAGTACGAAATTGTGAAACCAATCTCAATAAAGAGAGCGCACACCGTTGCTTTCATTGGTATAGTATTTAAGTATTTTCATTAAAACTTTGTTTATCTTTTTATCAATACACCTGTCAAATGGTAAGGTTGATATCTATTTTCGTTCATTCTGAGTTCCAATTAGCAGCTGAAATATACTACATTAATCTGCAAAGCTTTTGGGGGATTTACAACACAAACTGCATGTGCATTTTTTTTATGCTTGTTATAATCTTATGTCTTTATAAACCATAACCTGTAAAATTATAATCATAAGCAAGGAGATGTATGTAAACACTTTAAGCAAAGTTTTCATGATATAAGCACTGAGTACATTTATTAAGGCAATGTGATTGTAATGTTTCTTAAAATAGCCTTGTAGATACTAAGCATGATTTATTTTAAGTAAAGTATACTCGCAAACAAAAGAAAAGTACAGTATTGCATAAACATTATTCTATATGCAGATGACCTCAAATTACTACATATACGTGATGTTTAACATTAGGCTGGCCGCAAGATCACTGTAAATACTTGTTTATAATATAGTGCCTTCACTGGATATACATGTACGCTTGTAAAATAATAAAGCAAGTTAATAAACTTGAAAAGCTGACATGTATAATCTACTCACATGTATATACACACAAACGGGATATCTAGAAGATTGTGTGTGCACAGTTCTAGAGTTTAAAGGAAATCGGTATCCCTTTTAGCGTATTAATATAACAATTATCTGACATATAAGAAGGGTATTATGAATGTATAAAATGTAAGGATAACGAATACTAGTACAGTAAGTAGTTTATAAAAGCAGAAATTATACAAGTTGTATATCGAATATAACTGAGATGCGCAGGATAAATGCGAACGAATATGCATTGTGATTTGATGATTTACAAGGACAATATTGAAATGCATATCAGATTTCACATGCTGAGAACTGGAAACTAAAATGAGAATTCAAAGTTCTGGCTTGCACCAAGAAATTTGAATTTTCAATATCAAACTTTTCAGAAAGCCTTAACATTCCAGAAACTAACATGACTAACATGTACATGCTCTATATTATTCTACAACATTGTTAATAGCATGTTTAGTGACAGAGTCGATTTTTAGTATAACTGCTATCATCATTCTCATGACCGTACTATATAAACTTTAACCTATCATTTTATTAATTTATGCATGCATTTTCAGAATGCCACGATATGAATACGACATACAACCGGACACGGTGGCTCAGTGGTAGAGCGTCCGCCTCATGAACGGGAGGTCGTGGGTTCGATCCTCGGCCGAGTCATACCAAAGATTTTTAAAAATGGAACCTTCTGCCTTCTTGCCAGGCACTCAGCATTTAGGAAAAGGGTAATAACATGTGTTATGCAGGGCCCGCTGGTGGAGCAGCTTTCTAACTAAAATGGCTACCCTGGGTAAATAAAACGTTATTATTATTATTACTATTATTATTATATTAGAAATGTTAGATAGATAGACATGATTATACTAATGTAAAAGTTTATCAGGAGTATTTTATATCGAACTTATAAAGTTGCAACAAGCTTGATTTATCTAATTCTAAGCCTTATTTACAGAGTATGAATCTTTCGGATTGGGGGTATCGGGGGGTCGGGGTATTTAAATGAAGATATCGCTTATTTTTTATGACCAAAATTCTGATTACAAATAAATTACAAAACAGGTAATTTTTTAATTAAGTGTAAAAGATGAACATTAAATATATGCTACATGTAAAATAATTTTCTGATTCATCTTCTTTTGTATCAGTAGTTTGTTTTAATACTTCAATTGGATCGCGCTTGCAAATCAATGTTGATTAAGTACTAAATCATTTCACTGATTTGAATCGACTACTTATGGTGTGATTAACAACAATTAAGGTCAACTTTCCTTTATAAATTGCAACCTTTTCCTTCAGGTTATGTCTTAATTTAGCAAATAATACACAAACATGATAATGTTTTAGTTCTTTCCGCATATATAAGATACATGCATCATTCACAAATATTGATAACACAGTAAAGACAAAAAATTATTCACTTTCATATACAATGTAACACTACTATGGATTCGATCACACACACCCATTTGGAAAATAATGTACTTCCAAAAGCGATTTAAATGGACGTTAAATAGGCCTACACCTTTTTTGTCTGTAAACTGATTTAGCATGAAATTAATTATCTTGTAAGAATAAGTCGTTCATTCAGATCTAGAACTATTTACACAAAATATACATGAACGTCATATGAACACGGGTATCAACACTTTATATGACAATTGTAGTCAATGCATTGTTTTGTTGATCGTAAGAATGCAGCAGTTCTATTAAATTTCCCTACAACAATGTATAAGGACTGTTAAATATTGGCGGCAAAGTTTACCACTGCTGACCTGTTTGAATTATAAGTATTTACAAATGCCGAGGTACCTCGACCCATGTTATGAACATGTTACTAAAATATCAGGCCTGAAACGAGACAAAAAACTTATTGGCGAGCAAGAGAATATATGCATTGACGGAAATGATAACCAAAATAAATGATTAAACAAATAAGCAGTGTTAGAAAAGAACTAAAATTGACCGTTCATATGATCAGATGATTGTCATATAATTTGTCCGAAATGCATTACTCGAGGTTGAATACTCGTACTCGTTTGTGACTTCTGTTTTTATGTAAATAAATTTATTAAAATTTCAAACAAAAATGTAAATACATAAGATACAAATATATAACATTGTCACAACATAAATAAACTTGTTTATGAGAATAAGGAAGACAAGAGGACAAGTAGCGTTATAAATGATAAAACGTTGACTCAACAGCTAAAGAATACACAATTGAAATTCCTAAGACCGATAACATAGGCTTAAATGAAAAAAAATTAACAATTTAAAATAATTTATACATTTAAAATAGCGTAGGTATACATGAACATTAGGAATACAAATTATAGGTACGTTTAAAAGAATTGAGAGACTTTAGGTTTCAAAAACAAAATGAAGAATGGTAATTTGTTTTAATACTTCAATTGGATCGCGCTTGCAAATCAATGTTGATTACGTACTCAATCCTTTCACTGATTTCAATCGACTACTTATGGTGTGATTAACAACAATTTAGGTCAACTTTCCTTTATAAATTGCAACCTTTTCCTTCAGGTTATGTCTTAATTTAGCAAATAATAAACAAACATGATAATGTTTTAGTTTTATCCGCATATATAAGATACATGCATCATTCACAAATATTGATAATACAGTAAAGGAAAAAATAATACTTCACTTTCATAAAAAAAATGCAACACTACTATGGATTTGATCACACCCATCTGGAAAATAATGTACTTCCAAAAGCGATTTAAATGGACGTTACATAAGCCTACACCTTTTTTTGTATGCAAACTGATTTAACATGAAATTAATTATCTTGTAAGAATAAGTCATTCATTCAGATCTAGAACTATTTACACAAAATATACATGAACGTCATATGAACACGGTTATCAACACTTTATATGACAATTGTAGTCAATGCATTGTTTTGTTGATCGTAAGAATGCAGCAGTTCTATTAAATTTCCCTACAACAATGCATAAGGACTGTTAAATATTGGCGGCAAAGTTTACCACTGCAGACCTGTTTGAATTATAAGTATTTACAAATGCCGAGGTACCTCGACCCATGTTATGAACATGTTACTAAAATATCAGGCCTGAAACGAGACAAAACACTTACTGGCGAGCAAGAGAATATATGCATTGACGGAAATGATAACCAAAATAAATGATTAAACAAATAAGCAGTGTTAGAAAAGAACTAAAATTAACCGTTCATATGATCAGATGATTGTCATATAATTTGTCCGAAATGCATTACTCGAGGTTAAATAGTCGTACTCGTTTGTGACTTCTGTTTTTATGTAAATAAATTTATTAACATTTCAAATAAAAATGTAAATACATAAGATACAAATATATAACATTGTCACAACATACATAAACTTGTTTATGAGAATAAGGAAGACAAGAGGACAAGTAGCGTTATAATGATAAAACGTTGACTCAACAGCTAAAGCATACATAATTGATATTCCTAAGACCGATAACATAGGCTTAAATGAAAAAAAATTAACAATTTAAAATAATTAATACATTTAAAATAGCGTAGGTATACATGAACATTAGGAATACAAATTATAGGTACGTTTAAAAGAATTGAGAGTTCTTTAGGTTTCAAAAACAAAATGAAGAATGGTAATTTGTTTTAATACTTCAATTGGATCGCGCTTGCAAATCAATGTTGATTACGTACTCAATCATTTCACTGATTTCAATCGACTACTTATGGTGTGATTAAGAACAATTTAGGTCAACTTTCCTTTCTAAATTGCAACCTTTTCCTTCAGGTTATGTCTTTATTTAGCAAATAATACACAAACATGATAATGTTTTAGTTCTGTCCGCATATATAAGATACATGCATCATTCACAAATATTGATAATACAGTAAAGGAAAAAATAATACTTCACTTTCATAAAAAAAAATGTAACACTACTATGGATTTGATCACACCCATCTGGAAAATAATGTACTTCCAAAAGCGATTTAAATGGACGATACATAGGCCTACACCTTTTTTGTATGTAAACTGATTTAACATGAAATTAATTATTTTGTAAGAATAAGTCATTCATTCAGATCTAGAACTATTTACACAAAATATACATGAACGTCATATGATGACGGGTATCAACACTTTATATGACAATTGTAGTCAATGCGTTGTTTTGTTGATCGTAAGAATGCAGCAGTTCTATTAAATTTCCCTACAACAATGTATAAGGACTGTTAAATATAGGCGGCAAAGTTTACCACTGCACACCTGTTTGAATTTAATATAAGTACACTCAAAAAATGAAGTGCTAATTTAGCTCTTAAAGAGCGTGTATAGTGACTGCACTTCGGAGTGCTGATTTGTCTAGTTCAAATTTGAACTAGACAAATCAGCACTCCGAAGTGCAGTCACTATACACGCTCTTTAAGAGCTGAATTAGCACTTCATTTTTTAGAGTGTATTTACAAATATGGACTTTATAAGAGGATGTTTGCTATCGTTTGCATGATCTGTTGATATAACAACCGGAAAAATTCGATCAAATAATATTGCACTTATTGATATGTAAAAAATAAAGCCAAGCCAAAATGTTAATGTTTTAATATAAATATGTTACACAAAACTTTAGATTGCGAACGACTCCAATCTGTTCATGTCACGAAACTTTATCGTCAATATATACTCCTATTAAAAACTTGTTTATATTGAACATTTGAATAGTTGGTTCTGATTTACACTCTTTTTATTTCTTTTAAATAAGCATTTGTCTTTTTTATGTCCAAAACCAATCGATTGATGAAGACCAAGGCGAACACAAAACATTAATCTCTGGCATTGTTTAGCTCTGAATATCGAGATTGCAACCGTCTTCAATAACTTTCAACTAATATCCATCCTTAATGTATTTCGAAGTTTTGATTGGCAGTATAATTATGAGGAAGAATTTATTTCTGCAACAAAGATTTAATGCAAATAGTATTTTTATTACATAAGTTGATTTTTTTTTCATTGTCTAGCCTTTACTTTCTCATATTTTCACTCTAAATCAAAGACGATTCTTAGCAAGAACATACAATATTCAGGACACCTATTAAGAGGCATGGCACATACCAAAGAAAAGGGTGAATGAATTGTCTACTAGCTCCAGAATCTGCGTAATATTTGATATGGGTCGAAGGGATGGATGTAATACTGACAGGCCTGTCCCTGGTGCTGTTTACAGAGTTAGGTACAATACTGGTAATATGTGTTGTAGTGTTTGCCCTAGGCTTACGAGGTGGCCACTCAA
This sequence comes from Lytechinus variegatus, assembly GCF_018143015.1. Lineage (NCBI taxonomy): Eukaryota > Metazoa > Echinodermata > Echinoidea > Temnopleuroida > Toxopneustidae > Lytechinus > Lytechinus variegatus. The sequence continues at coordinate 19,102,161 of NC_054743.1, read as the reverse complement.
AGTCATTGCATGCTGCAGCACTAACAACCGATGTAACTTCATGTGAACAGCAAGCGAATCGAGTATTAAACGGAAGGAAAAATATCCCTCTGGTAACTTGACCATCATCCGCAATACTGTTCATGGACTGCAACTTCTGACTATTCTGGTAACATGATATTGTCGTTACTGTACTACCAGAAATAGCCCGGCAGTGCGCTTCATATGTAAATTCATGATTTTCATTTATATTGATGAAGCATTTTGCAGGCCCATGTGGTATTTGAACGATAACTTTCTTCTTCACAGTTTCATACTCTACGTGCTCTAGACTATGATGTAAAATTGCTGTGAATAGGTAGCCATCCTGATCGAGTATCTCAACGTTATCTATAATAAGGTTTACGGAAGGAAATGTGTCTAAATTTGTTATATTGGTTTTGAATCTTCGTGCTTGGGTCGGACTTTTAAAGCCTCTTATATGATTTGTCCCATGAACGCAGAATGGCCGACGCTGTGATTCAAACTGAAGTACATAATACGGAAGACCCAGAAATGTCTCATTACTGGACACCGGGAAATAGAATGGGACAACACCACGACTACCTGCAAGCAGGGTTACCTCTTCGGTTACACCGTCCGCTCCTATGTGAACTGGACATCCTGCAAGAAGGATGGCTAAAGCTAAAATCATCTGCAGGAAGGTTTGTAAGATTAACATATTTGTAGGGGGCCGACCTGTCGATGTTTTTCGGTGTTCCGACTGAAAAAGTTGGTAATGAAATAGAAATGGTATGTTTATTTATTATCGGTAACAGAAAAAAATATTGCACTAGGAAATTAGACTTGACTGAACGGCGGGATAAAAAAAATACCCCTTTTAAAACCCAATTATGCGGCTAATAGCAGCATAATTTGGTCGTAGAATTGGAGGAGGACAAGAGTAATCCGCATTATTTTAATGCTGCTATTATCCGCATAATAGCAGCATCGGGACAAGATTTTGAGTTCATGAACGCATTTCCAAATAATGCGGATAATTTCCATGGTGCGGTCACAAGGTCACCCTTTCCCAACACAACCGCATCGGAGGGGGCGTGTCCAGTTGTCATGACGATTATCCGCCTTTTTCAGGACGAGCGCTCGTAAAAATAATGCGGCTTATTTTCGGAGTTTGTGAACGCAATTTTTATTGAATTATCCGCATTACTCTTAGGGGGCTAATTGGAGGATAGGTTTATGAAAAGGGTATAAGTTAGTTAGATTAACCCTAAATCTCTCGGGGTATTTGATTCTTGTCATTCCCGGGGAGGGGGAGGCATTATGCCCTCCCCCCTTCCCTTAAGATCTCAGCCGCGGGTCGCGCGATCGCAACGAAAATTTGCATGATTTAGAGAATGTCGTAATCTACGCATTTAATTTGGTAAATTTCACTGAATTCATATATTTTTATATGAATTAATTATGCTAATTTATTCATGAAATCATACTTTTTGCTCTGATTCACTAGATAAAGCTCCTAGAATGCTTTCTTTTGGTGAAAATATTCTTTATAGCATTCCTAACAATTGTGAATGAAAAAAAATCTGGTACCAAGACCGATTTCCTATGTATTTTATTTTTTTTCATTTCTATTGTATTTCTCTGTTTTTTACTTTTTGTTTTTTAGTGTTTTTTCGATGGAAATCATTCCAAACTTAATTCTGATCATAAACAAGGCAAAATTAATTAAGTTTAATCAGTAAAAGTAGAAATAATGATACATTTATGAAAATTGGCTAAATACAAAATTTGCATTGGATTTGTACATAAAATCAATGAGCAATTTTGGGTCTGACATGCACTTAACATAATGTTGCGTAATGTCGTAACCGCGTACCCGGCGTCACAAATTTGGTCTAAAAAGTTGCGCGAGACTTGAAAGTAAAAACTCAAAAGACTCAAAACTTTGCGCAGCAGATATATCGCGAAATTGTCGAAGGGGGGGGGGGGCATTATGGCCCCCAGGAGAATTACAGTTAACAACCTGACACTATTATGAATTGTGTGACTGATTGAAATACAAATCTCAACCAATGTCATAGAGATAAAAATAGAAATATTCATACCAAAGTGCCAGAGAATCATATGAATACTGATTTCAAGTGTACCAGTTAGTGGCAAACAATATTCATAGTGAAATATATTCACATTTTCATCAATTTCACATTTCAGGTTTTTGGTTAACTTTAATAGCCATTTACTTGTTCTAATGAGAAGGACATCGAAGACTGTAAAATCACAACAGAATCGCTTTATTTTTTTTAATATAAAAGTTGATATCTTACCAAGATTTTCCATCCAGTATTGGCAGAAGCTGCAGCTATGTGGGAGAGGTGTCGTTTGTCGTAGACGACTTGATGATCAATTTGTGAAGGTTCTGATCTTAGGGTTCTGAGTGTGTTTAAAAAACAAGTTAATTAGCAGAAGTAGAATGGATGGAAGTGTGGATAATTTAATGTACGTTTGATAGTTTTGAGCAAAGTTTCTGTAATATGCAATAAACGTCGTAATCTAACGTCGTAGTAAAACCCTTGCGAATTACATTTGAAAACTTAATTAGAAATAAAATTATATAAAGTATATGGGAACCAGTCATAATTGGATCAGTTTACACTGGCAATGTGAGTTAGAGGTTGTAACAGTTTAAACAGCTCACATCTTTTTGGTTGATTTTACTATGAATGTAGTTACTAGAAAAAAAAAACATATTACCTGTTTGACTCCGATGAAGCTCCGTGAGTGACTCGATCATTTCCTTTATTGATGAGATTCGGAGGTTTCTGAGAAAAAAAAAAACAGTAAATAATATACATGATATAGGAATATCATAGACCATTTAGACCATCCCATCCGAACAGCAAAACATACATGTTCAGATGTGAAAGAGATATTTAAGAGTACGACTTGACTTTGGATACATATTTCATTTACAGATTTTATTACTTTGAAAATGTTCACTTATTTCCAACACTACTTAACGATAGTTTCTGGTTAATAGAAATATTATTGTATAATTCTTTCTTTACATAGTTACGTTTTGAATATGAATTCATGTGTATTACTAGGCTACAAATGTGACCTCCCACCCCAAAACCAACACTGAGGCACCTAAGAAGGTTCCCTGTAAATAATCAAAACTGACATTGATCTTCGAATAGTAAACATGTGATAATCTACTTATCTGAAGAATATTAATGTTCTTCAACATACTGTCAAAATTGGAAGGTTCACCAATATTGCACACTGTGCACCTCAAAAGTTTGAACCTTGTTTTCTCTTTATTTTTAAAGCTCTAACTGAATGAATTGTATATCCTATCAAGTACTCGTAGTTGTGTTGGTTGGTTTCGAGAAGTTAAATGACCACTTAATGGTGCAAGTGGGCATTTTCAAGCTCATTTTGGGCAGCTCATTGTTGGTTTTGGGTTTGATAATTACATACGGATTCTAAGTGAGAATAACGATTACGAGAACAACTCACTCTGGTTTGTCCGATCTCTTCAGCTAACACAAAGCATCTCGACTCTGGGTCTTCTGAAATCTGGTCACTGATCATGGAGTTGTACTGGGTTTGTATCAAAGGTCGCACATATCCGCTGTATTGCCATTTCCGAGGTCCGAGTGGGACAGGACGGCTTGTATCATTGGTTCGGTCATATTGTTTCCTGGCCATGCTGGTCTGTACTGCGTCAATGTCATCCTGCGTTGAACCATGTTCAGATTTGTGAGGAGATTTCGTCTTGGCACCAGGGAAAGGATTAGGCTCCTCATTGGCGAGATCTTCAGCTTTATGAGCCCCAGTGGAGAGAGCCCTCAAAGAGAGTTCAGCACATCTTTCATCTTCTACGTCAGCTTGGATGAATGTGTTCCCGTTATAGATATTTTTCACGTGTAGTTTGGGTTTTGGGGTATGTGCTGTACATGACTGCTTCTCAAGATCCGTCATGGATGCCGTTTCACATTCTGCTTTCATTGCTGTCTGATGGTCATTTTGCCTCTGTTCTCGTTTCTCATCTTCAGCACAGTGGTGTTTATTCAGGATTCTTTCTGTTAGCGTATAATGACCTGTGTTTGGCGTCGTATGTGTCGATGCGAAATCATCACTATCCTTCATGTGTGCCCCATGCACTATAAGGTAATCGGATATGTCTTGATATCCTTCTTGTACAGCGGCTTGGAGTGGCGTCCATCCATCTTGATCTTGTTGATTAGCATCAGCATTGTTGAGAATTAGGAGGTATACCATTTCCTTGTTGCCATTGTAACATGCTGCATGGAGCGGGGATTTCCCGCTTTCAGTCCCTTCGTTCACATTATATCCCTTTGACAAGAGGAATCTCACTACTTCGATATGGTGGTACTGAGTACCGATGTAAAGCGGGGTCATACCTTCATAACTGATATAATTGGCTCCTTTAGCGAGGAGAAATTTAACAATTTCCGAATGACCTTCTATGATTGCTGCATTCAGTGGTGTTAGTCCATTGTTGCCTGCTTTGCTTACATCGGAGCCGTGATGAATGAGGATCTCAACTATTTCAATGTTAACTTCACGGGCAGCAGCATGGAGAGCAATCAGCCCTTGGTCATCTACCTCATTGATGTCAGCACCATTGGATATCAAGAATTTGACTACATCTAAACGACCGGCTTGTACCGCAATATATAGAGGAGTCATTCCACCATATATGTTCTGCTTGGCTCCTTTATCTATGAGATGTCTGACAGCTTCTACATGGCCGTATTGGATAGCAGCATTGAATGGTGTCCAGCCCTTTTGATCACCTTTGTTCACATCAGAACCTTCTTGAATGAGATATTCAATGATATCAAGATGGCCTCCACTAGTAGCACCATGAAGAGGAATCATCCCATTATCATCTTCTTCATTTACATCAGCGCCATTAGAAGTGAAGTATTTCACGATATCGAAATTACCGAATTTAGCTGCAGCATAGAGTGGGGTCCTTCCACCATACCGATTCTGCTTGGCTCCTTTATCAATGAAATATTTGACAGCTTCCAGATGACCGTATTGAATGGCAGCATTGAATGATGTCCAACCATTTAGATCAGCCTTGTTCACATCAGAGCCTTGTTCAATAAGATATTCAATGATCTTCATATTTCCACTGATAGCAGCACCGTGAAGAGGAATCCTCCCACTATCATTTTCTTCATTCACATCAGCTCCATTAGAAATGAAGTATTCCACGATATCGAAATGACCGAATGGAGCTGCAAAATAGAGAGAGGTCGCTCCATCATATCTGTTCTGCTTGGCTCCTTTATCTATGAGATATTTGACAGCTTCTAGATGACCGTATTGAATGGCAGCATTGAATGGTGTCCAACCCTTTGAATCAGCCTTGGTCACATCAGACCCTTGTTGAATGAGATATTCCATGATCTTCATGTTACCATTGATAGCAGCTCCATGTAATGGGATCTTCCCATTGTCATTTTCTTCATTCGCATCAGCGCTTTTAGAAATGAAGAATTTCACAATATCCAAATGACCGAATGCAGCTGCAGCATAGAGTGGGGTCATTCCAGCAAATCTGTTCTGCAGAGCTCCTTTATCGATGAGATATTTGACAGCTTCTAGATGACCGTATTGAATTGCAACATTGAATGGTGACCAACCTTTAGGATCAGTCTTGTTCACATCAGAACCTCGTTCAATGAGGTATCCCATGATCTCCAGGTTACCACTGAATGCAGCCCCGTGAAGAGGAATCCTCCCTCTATCGTTCTCTTCATTCACATCAGCACCATTTGAAATTAAGACCTCTACAATATCTAAATGTCCAAAGTCAGCTGCGGCATTGAGTGGGGTCATTCCATCATACCTGTTCTGTTTAGCTCCTTTATCTATCAGATGTCTGGCAGCTTCTAGATGGCCGTATTGAATGGCAGCATTGAATGGAGTCCAACCCTTTGAATCAGCCTTGTTCACATCAGACCCTTGTTGAATGAGATATTCCATGATCTCCATGTTACCATTGATAGAAGCTCCATGTAATGGGATCTTCCCATTGTCATTTTCTTCATTCGCATCAGCGCTTTTAGAAATGAAGAATTTCACAATATCCAAATGACCGAATGCAGCTGCAGCATAGAGTGGGGTCATTCCAGCAAATCTGTTCTGCAGAGCTCCTTTATCGATGAGATATTTGACAGCTTCTAGATGACCGTATTGAATTGCAACATTGAATGGTGACCAACCTTTAGGATCAGTCTTGTTCACATCAGAACCTCGTTCAATGAGGTATCCCATGATCTCCAGGTTACCACTGAATGCAGCCCCGTGAAGAGGAATCCTCCCTCTATCGTTCTCTTCATTCACATCAGCACCATTTGAAATTAAGACCTCTACAATATCTAAATGTCCAAAGTCAGCTGCGGCATTGAGTGGGGTCATTCCATCATACCTGTTCTGTTTAGCTCCTCTATCCATGAGATATTTTACAGATTTTTGACACCCGTTTTGACTAGCAGCATTGAATGGAGTCCAACCCTTTGAATCAGCCTTGTTCACATCAGACCCTTGGTCAATGAGGTATTCCATGATTTTGATGTTACCGTTTATAGCAGATTCATGTAATGGAATTCTCCCATTATCGTGTTCTTCATTCACATCAGCCCCTTGTGAAATGAAGAAATTCACGAGATCTAAATGACCGAATCTGGCTGCAGCGTAGAGTGGAGTCATTCCATCATATCTGTTCTGCTTTGCTCCTTTATCTATGAGATATTTGACAGCTTCTATGTGGCCTTCTTGAATAGCAGCATAGAATGGTGTCCTCCCATTCTGATTAGCTTTGTTCACATCCGACCCTTGTTGAATGAGGTATTCCATGATCTTCACGTTACCGTTAAAAGCACTAACATGTAAGGGACCCATTTCTTCATCATCTTCTTCATTCACATCAGCGCCATTGGAAATGAAGAATTTCACGATATCTAAATGACCAAATTGGGCTACAGCATAGAGTGGAGTCATTCCCGCATACCTGTTTTGCTTGGCACCTTTGTCAATGAGATATTTAACAGTATCCAGATGACCGTATTGAATGGCAGCATTGAATGGTGTCCAACCTTGCTTATCAGCCTTGTTGACATCCACCCCTTCTGCAATAAGACTTTTCAAGATGCAGATGTGCCCATTTACTGCTGCTCTATGAAGAGGTGTTTGACCCATTTCACATTCGACACTAGGATCCGCTCCGTGCAGGATGAGGCAATCTACAATATCTGCATGCCCTTTTTTTGCTGCTACATGAAGAGGCTGAAGTCCACCATTGCTTGGTGACTCTAGGTTTACTCCTTGTGAAATTAAATCCTCAACCTCATTGAGATCACCTACTAAAGCTGCCTTGTACAGGAGTGTGTATCTTTCATCATCCACCTTGTCTTCATCAGGATTGAGTAGTACTTTGTGTGCGGTAGGTCCATTGACATCACTAGAGAATGCTTCATCAATCAATGTTTTGTATGCTTTATCGCAATCCTCCCAAGCATCATTAATGTCGGTGTCTAAGATCTTAGTTACATCAAATAGTTCCAGCTTGCATTCCTTTCGTTGGGCACATATTATGTCACCTGATGAAGAAGAGTTGTAGGTTGCGACAAATGCGGGGTTGTTGTTTGACATCTCGTTCTGTTTTTCTGACTGGTTGGAGAGTAGAACATATCCCCGTGTGTATTATCTTTTTGAGGTGTCGATTTTTCATTAATGGAAACCACAGACCTATTTTGTGGTGACATGTGCTGTTGAGGTGTGATCGACGAGGTGTCCGTTGCACCCGTTCTGTAAGAAACAGATATTGTTCTCGGTCTAGTTCAAGTGAGGCAAAATGCTGAACTCCTTTAAAGTGCAAGTAAACGTATTGTTCTTCAATATGCATGATATGTCACTTTGAAAATATAATAATTTTAGTGACATACTGCGCGTTCTCAAAAAATGTCCCGGGGGGGGGCACTCAGTATATAACGCATAGCGGGTATGTGTCGCGGAGGGGACCCCCATTTTTACATTCAAATTTCCGTTCCGAGGCATAGCATTTTGTCTTGTTGAGAAAAGGAACAAAGAGAGCAGCTCCAAGGCATACCATTTTCTTCTTATCGAGAAAAAAAAAGAAGAGAGAAATCCGCTCCAAATCTTCGCATATTTTTCATTACGCGGCTCCGATCGCATCGATCTGCTCCAATGAGCTGCAATTTTGGTGAAAAGCGGCCGCAGAGCTCACGCCACCCGGCGGAGGCCGCGCTAGTTGCATCATGCACGCATGACCGTTCCATAGGGATGCATACGGATCGAATACACGCTGGCAATCCGTTCCAAGGACCCCCGTTTTCACAATTATTTATCGGTCCGAAGCCCGTTCCGAGGACCCTCCTTTTTACAATAAGCCCGCTCCAAGGCCCCCGTTTTTTGTCTCGCCGTGGCACACCCCACCACTTTTTTGGTCGAGTGCCCCCCCCCCCCGGAATGTCCCTCGGACACAGGTCTGAATTAATTCCAAAATATGCTAGTATTCTCAATTAAAGAGAAATGCCAGTAGTTGCAGTAAACACTGATTTCATGCGAAAGTCTGTAAAACCAGACTTAATCGTCAGAATATCATCGAGGATTTAGATCTGGTACAGTTACATAAACTGAACTTTGTGAAATCTTGAAATCTACACAGAAAAATGTTCGCAGTGGAGATCACCAACACAGATAGGCACACGTGGGACAGTGTATTAATATTGCTGGAATAAAGACCAGACGGAAGTGACCGAATCCGCGCTTATTTTGCTTATTTCTCAGCAATTACACACTTTCTTCCAGAATCCTTTGGCACATATTTTTTATTCATACAAGCAGACACTTGGGTGGTCATTATATTAGATTCTGTCAAAAGTCATTTTGAGATCGTTACCAAAACTGGAATTTATCTTTAAATGTACATGAATAGAAAGGTCATTTCATATTCTACATCCTATGCAAAATTTATTCGTTATTCGTTATTCGTTTTATTCTCTGCCGTTTTGAAAGGACACTCTGTTACATAACAGTGGTACATTTCAACCCATGCCAAGCTTGGAGTACTGCTGTATTTCTTAGCATGTTAACCCCCATTTGTACATCCAGGATCTGAGCAGGGGCATTTCCCTGATCAATCCAGACTCATCAAATCATAAATTTGATCATGCGCAAAAGGGCAAGATACATCCAGAACGAAGTTTTTTTTCATGATTAGTATGGGAATCAGCGCACAAACCTGAAAGATAATTTAGATGATGGTTGGGTACTAAAAGCTGTACATTGAAGGTAAACAACAAGTGTATCACACTCGGGATCACACTTTGCGATAGCGGACATGACCAGAAAAAGTTTACTTTTTTTATTTAAAAATATACATTTTCAGTGAATTAACTTGACCTCATTAACTCCATAAACAAAATTAATAACAAAACAAATGCAACTATTGGAATTGGGCATGGAACAGTCATGGCCTTTTGTCTGAACTTGTCTCCATAAGTGTGCATTTTCCATTATCACAATTAAAATGGTCATCAAGCGCTTGCCCTTCTAATACATTGAGATTTGATGAGCTTTGTTAGATCATGGATATTCTTCTGGTCAGATCAGGGATTTCGATGCTCAGATTCTGGATGATCAAAGGGGGGGGGGGCATGTAATGCTCGACAGTGCAGAATGTACAGCAGTGCTGCATGCAAACTTGGAATGGAGTGAAAAGAACCACTAATACATAGCAGTTCGTGTATTCAAAACCACTGAAGCGAGACCAATGATTTTGTTTAGAAGTTAGAAATTAAAATGAACTTCCAATTTGTTAACATTTAATTGAGAATAATATCCAATTTTTGAATTAATTCAGCCGTATATTGATTTGATTTGAATTTATTCAGACAAATAAAATGAAATATTCATATGTCTTGGATTGCCAAGCAAGGTCTAGAAAAATCCATACAAGTAGGCATCCCAGAATATTAAACAATATATAATCAATAACATTAGATAAGAAATACATATAGGCAGAATATCAAATATCATATGAAAATAAAACTACAGCAAGGAGACAATAAATAATTCTTCAAAGTACTAAATTACATAATAAAATTCAGGTGTCTTGTTGGAGATATTTTAACAAAGCTGATTTATCTGTATAAAGTGATTGATTGCTAACTACTATTTGTAGGAGATGATTCCATTCATTAATTGTTTGAGGATAGAAGGACTTCATGTAATAATCTTTACTAGCAAATGGAACGTTCATCTTATAAGTGTGATCATTTCTTCCTATTCTATTTGCTCGTGTGCACCTATTCACTGCTCCTACTTTAATCAAGTTGTGAACAATTTTATAATAACAAACAAGCCAATGGTATTTACGTCTTTTCTCTAATAAGTTCATTTTAAACCGTTTTAATAACTCGTCGTTATAGTTTGAAGTCCAATTTTTTGACATCATCCTGACGTAACGTTTTTGGATGCGTTCAATCATATCTTTATATTTTATTCTGTAGGGATCCCATGCTATACATGAACATTCTAGACGTAAACGAGTTAATGTTTCAAAAAGACTTTTTAAAATATATTTTGGGCAATTAACAACATTCCTTCTAATAATTCCCATTATTTTGTTGCATCTTATATGTAAATCCATACATTGATCTTTCCAGTTTAAAGAATCATTTATTATACCTAAATATTTTTCAGATTTAACATCTAATAGTTCCTGTCCATTAATAGAGTACATATAAGTTATATCATGATGCTTTCGTGACATTTTCATAATTTTACACTTAGTTAAATTAAAATCGAGCTTCCAAGTTTCAGACAATTTGCTTAAAACTTCTAAATCGTGTTGCAATATTTTACAATCATAAACAGTGAAAATAGGACGGTATACTATACAATCGTCTGCATATAATCGAATAGTGGATGAAAAATTATTAGGTATATCATATTAGAGGAACATTTTGTGGGGACGCGCTGTACATGTATTATAGGAGAAGTTAGTGTCACTTTACTAGAGTCTTCTGGAATGCAATGGAATTGGTGTTTTTTTTTTCATAGTGACATGTGATTGTTAAATTTCATGGTATCCCACTAGGCGGAATGCGGAATAGAAATGGAATAATGATTAAAAAATACACGCTTTTCACTACAGGTAGATGAAAATGATTGTTATGCTATTAAGATTTTCTGGCAATATGCAGGATAGGTGGATATGGATAACGAGTTAATTGGCAAACATAGTTTTACAGTTAAAACCTGTAATAGGTTTTGTATAGGTCTAAAGATTGCTTATTTTAAAATGTTTGGAATAGTTGTCAGATAAAATGAAAAATATGTAATAATTATAGAACTGCATTTGCGCGAGCCAAAAGTCGTATAATATATAGTATTTAAGGTTAACTATACAATAGGCACATACACATGAGAAAAGTTGGGTCCTCGAAAAAATGCTTAAAGCTGCTTTATAATAATAAGTGTACGGCCCCTCGCAGTCTCGTCTGCATTACGCAATTTGATACAGCAGCAGTGCTGACTTTGAAAACAACTAAGATTAATGATAATATTTTTCACAAAAAACACCATTCATAACAATAAGATACTAGGTTCACTAACCCTAAACTAACGTTTATCTGACCTTATGCTAGTGCAAGCAGATTAAAGATACTTAGCTACCACTACGTCCATGAACTAGATCAAGAAACTTTCAAAGTTATGGTTGCCTTTCAAAAAAATACCCCCAGCATGGCCAACGTTCACTGACCACTGACCTCGAATGAACTTTGACCTATATCGTATGACTTTAATCATGTTACCTCATGCAATGACCTTCAATGATACTTGATTTCTCCTTTAATGTCCAAGTTTCATTAACTATAGATCCGTACACTTTCAAAGTGATGATGGCATTCAACAATTCAAACTCGATTAAGGTTTCAGTGTTGATTTCAACCAACATGGTGTTAGTTCATTTGCTCTAAAATTATATTTGACCTTGGTCATGTGAACTGTGACTCGGGGGGAGTGAGCAAGTTTCATGAAATAAAACAAAGACCAAATCTAAGTCTAAGTGATATAAAGCAAAATCAAATCTAAGTTATGATGACATTTAAAAGTCTTAGCCTTGGTTAAGATTTCAATGTTGACGACGCCGCACAGTGGGCCGGGGCGAAACAAAAGTGCGCCAAAAGTCATTTTGGGCAATTTCAGATTTTTAATTTTTATCATGCCCAGCTGAAAGACAATACTTTGAAGAATATTTCAGCAAAATATTTCATTCCGGAATTTGCATAAAGGTTGTTAATTTCCTACCTCAAATCGTAAAATGTGACATTTTGCGAAATGTCACGTATATGACATCCTAGTTGAAAAACAGGCCATTTCACAGGAGGTTTTTCATGTAGGAATCTGAAATGGCTCCCACATAATCCTGATATATTCTTTTTTCATGTGAAAGGGTTCAAATGAGATAAAAGACACCTTTTAAGAGGTTTATATGATGATTTTTCCTCGAAATAGGCTGAAAAATCCATGTTTTTTGCATTTACAATAGGATCGTTTAGATTTCCGTGGATTTCCGTCTAAATTCTATAAGCATAATTTTCCCCGATGTCTAAGCTTTAAGTCGATACCAAATTTAGCTGCCCGTTTTTATGTTAGAGCCGATTTTACTTGCCACAACACCCCCAAAACCTGTTCGAAAACGGTAATTTTTATACCGCGCAGTCATCGTAGCGCACCGCATGGGGGTACATTGCCGTTCGCTTTTGCACGGCGAGTACGATTCCCCTTCCATTCCATGAAAATGACATGAATTTCGGGCTTAATGTAAAGAAAATAAAGGTTGCTAAAGCAAATAAGGGCTATACCCACAACTTTTCCAGGGATAAAACTTACTTGTAGAATAATTTCAGCCCCAAATCCTCCTCACAGTGATACATTCGTGGTGTTATATATTCTGCGTTTTACACATGTCAACACAGCTTGATAAAGCACGGTTAATATTTTTTAGATTTTGAAGTTTATTTTTTAATAAATGTAATTAATGATAATTTTGATGCAATAAAAAATATTTTCTGGCATCTCATAAACACTTTTTAGGCATAAACGAACATTCACTCTGGCCAATTTTGAAGTAGCACATAACACAAAGTTTATAGGCTACACAATTTGCTTAGCGTAATTTGTCTTTTCACATATATTTTAAGTAGCCAACCAAAATATGGTATCAACATGATCAAGGTGACGTCATATCGGCTTTAAGCTATGTTTAGTCGATTCTACGCCCAAAATTACCCATAATGAACATGTTCAAGTAAAAATCTAACATGGAATATAATTTTGGCGCACTTTCAACTCATTTTGGCCCATTGTGCGCCGTCGCCTTGGGAAAAGTGTCAAATATAATTTCGCTCTGCTATGCAGATGAGACAAAAACGGAACAAGAATGTCAAAATCAGACCTTGCCTTACGACATTAAAAATTATAATAATTATCAAAGTTTCTTGTTTTTGCAAATAATGAAATTGCTAAGAGTCCTCTATCTTATCGTTCATCTACTCAAAATCTGAACTGTAACGAAGAATAATTTGATAATGATGGTCCTTCGTATTTATAAGACTTGTATATAATTGGGGAAAATAATTTACAAGCGACAGGCTTTAGAAAAGGTGATTAATCCCAAAGGAATATTGGAGGATCAACATACTGTACAATGTTCTTACCATGACCTATATAGGAGAAAGAACTGGTGTTAAATAATAAGATATCCAAATATTTTATAACCATTACAATATGGGTGTAAGCTTTTTTCAAACGCGGCGTACATTGCAATAAGGACATGACAATCCTCAGCTATATTTTATGCCTCTGCTCTTGTTAGTACTTAATTTGATGGATTGGTTTGATTTGATTGATTTTTCATTGATTAATTATACACGTTTACACAATAGAATGTATACCATATTCGTTTTCTTGCCTTCTTTTTCCCCCGTTATAATGATAATAATGATAAATAACATTTATAGCGCTTAATCGTTACTGTTACCTTTTCTTTTTCCAAAAAGGAATATAGTAATTGCAAAAATCGTATAATTTAAAATCGATTACAATAAATTTCCTACAATACCGCTTGATTTACAGTATACATTTACTACATTTTTATCATTTCCATTACGAACTGATGTATTTGGATAATGATAACTGGAACAAAACTTACAGTTTTGGATCTTGAATTCCCCCAGTACAATCATCGTCTAAAAGAAAGCTTTCCTTACTTCCAGCATGCTCTCTCTCGTGTTCCATCTGCCGAAACCCGGTTGTGTACTAATGAAAAAAAATAAGATGAATATTTTGGTTATATTTTTTAGTAACATACATCGGATTTTGTTCTAAGAATAAAATACTCAAATATGTTAATTTTTACCAAATCAAGATTTGGTCATAATTATATGCAGTGAGATGCAAATCTAATACAGGGCCTACCGAAACACAATTGATAAATGTTATTAATAATATTCATAAGTAATCATGAAGCCATCGGAGAGAAAAAAAGCAAATAAAAACAAACAGAAAGACACAAACAATGATTAAACGGAAAATTATTGCTAAGACACAGACATGTAATGATTTGAGATTTGGTCATGATGATGATGAAGACTCATCAATTTTGCAGCAGAAACAAGTTCTATAGGCCTCTCTTGATTAAAGGCCAAATCTACCATAGCACTAAAAGTATATACAAATTTATAGAAAAGGCATGTCTTTGACAATATCATGACCATGATAACATTACACTTGCAAAAACAAGTAAATGAAAAAGCCCGTTACGCTCCACGATGGAGAGAGGTATCCGAGCCGAGGGGTTCGAGACGGGGGGGGGAGGCTTAGCAGGGGAACTTCAACCAGTCCCTATTAGAGCTCGCCACAAATCTAGAATTAGCGTTTTAAAATACCATCATTTTTCAATTCAAGTATTACATAACGCTAAATGGAAAAAATAAATTCAACGGAAACAAAAACAAATTAAAATATTCTTCTAACCATCAACGCTATCAACACTGAGTAGGGCAATCCCTCCGTCTTTTTAATGATCATTTCTTTGTAATTGTAAATATATATCGTTGTTATAATTTTTAATGGACGGAAAATAAATACAATACAACCATTAATTATTTCTAGAAAATAATTAATATAAATAATAATTATTCTAAATAATTCTAAATTGCTTTACAACCTTTCGGCGTCATTTGAAAGTTGAGTTTACTGGCTTTCTATATATACATGTATATATATGCCTTTTCCCCCAGGGTGACAGTTTTTTTTGTTGGCAGCCGTTTCAAAAGTGCGTATGTTTTTTGGGACGCACTGTATATAGGCTTTAATACATGAAACGGCTGTAGATCAGCAAATTTTCCATTTTGCTTATCCTAAACACCATATAAACATGATAAAGGGATATTTGATCTTGAGGTGAAATTAGCCCTTAATTCACGAGCTTCAATACTGACTTACACAACTTAAATTTCAATTTGTTTTTCGACTAGATATGTACAATCATCCCGGGTTTCCAATCACAATAATCTCATTTAAGAATATTCGCGATGTCGCGACAAATCTTTTGAATCGTGCTGGATAAATAGGAGTCGTCTATCTAACAAACACAAATTCGGATTTGCAAGATGAACTTGATGAAACATTATACCAGATAGAGAGTCATGACAAGGAATGTATTATTGGTGGTGGCTTCAATTTATTGATATATATTTGATCCAAAAGATAGAGAAAAGTTAAACGAGTTTTGTTATGATCACAAGTTATTACAGCTTGTATAAAAACCCAGTGTTAACAGAAAATTCTAGATCACTGATTGACCTTATATTTTCGTCACATCAAAAAAAGGTTAACATGGTTAATAAAGTAGAAGTTATACCGATTGGCCTAAGTGATCACTCGATGTTGATATTGGAAAGTTTATAGTCAAAGGTCGTGAAATGCAGTGGTTCAGATCGTATTTAGAAGAGAGAGGGCAAGTAACTAAAATGGGTGATCGTATATCTTCACTTTCCCCGGTTACTAATTTGAGTGCCTCAAGGCTTAAGTCAAAGTTTGTAATTTACATCAATAGACTTCCATTGACTTTTACTGATCTCGAATGCAAAATACATACATGTATGTATGCAGATGATACCGTCTTGCTTTCTAGAGCAAAACAAAATGTTGATGAATAACAAAGGGATATGCTAGTTGGTATACAGGTAGCAGAAAAAAGGGTTTACCAATTATAAACTGACACTGAACTTAAAGAAAACAAAATGTATGTTACTACGTGCGCGATAAAAATACTTTATAGAATTTTCTAATTTGCATTTAATGCTCTCCAAGCAGCACATAGAGAGAAGAAAATAAATGGTATCTTGGTATCATGCTTGATGAACAATTAGTATGGAACAAGCAAATCGATTACACAGCCAGTAAAGTATCTCAAAGAATAGGGCTTTTAAGACGAGCTGCAAAACCTGTTTTACCAAATGAAATTTTGAAATTGTTATGTTGTTCCTTAATCATGTCACCTGCAGATTATTGTGGTGTTACATGGTCAAATGCCTTGTCAAGGAATATTGATTACACAGTAGAATGGCTAGAATTATTATGGGTGCACATCCACGAACTCAGATGATATGCTTAGAGAACTATAGTGGTAAGAACTGCCCATTCGATGGAATCAACATAGAATGATCAAAGTATGTGCCTGAATAATCTTGCACCTGATTATCTGAAATGTATCTTCTCCAGGCCAAGTCATGAAATTGAAACATGATTCTCCATGAATTAGCTCTCTCAGTAACATGAGTAATACCATTGTGCGCCCAGTTGGACATTTGAATTCATGTGATGTGCTAGGTGGAATACAGTTATACAGTTATGTATGTATGTGAATATTTAATTGTGCTATTGATTATGTAAATATTACTGATTCCATTATATTAATTATAACAAATTGTATTTTATGCGGACAGATCCGTTTTAGAAAGCAGTTATGAAACTAACAATGCTACTCTGAACAAATAAATGAATAAAAATTAAAATCTAACAGCAACCGCCGAACTGTCTTTAGTTCGGTCAGCACATGAGTAATTTCATTACCAGCAACACCAGTTATGCACTCAGAGAAGCGTTATACTGCCGTTATATTGAATAAAATGAAATAAAAAAGGCCTCTAGTAATAGCCATTATTAGAACCAACGTTTTCACTCATTAATGAAAATGCGATCATTAATCTATTCAAATTGATATACAAATGTTCCTGTGAAATTCTTCTTAAGAAACCTTATGATTTTTTTTTCTTAAACCCACCATGGGCATTTATTATACAGTGTGTATAAAAAAAGTTTACACTTTGAAAAAGCCCTGGGAATTACATTTTTTCACATATAATATTGGGTTTACATGCAGGTCTCATCTATCCAATGAAATTAAAAGTTTTGACAGAATGTTAACTTGAGTGAGCACTTTCCATTTTTGTAAAGCTCGCAGAAATCTGTTTGCGCAGAAATGCTTGTTTTCACGCTGTGTCAAGGGGAAAGGGCGAAATCAAACTTATCCTGCACAACATTTCTCGTACTATTCCTGTGCTCTTTTAGTCAATTGAAATAAAACGGATACATTTAAGCATTTAGTAATAATTTTGCCACCAAAATTGAAATTTCAACACTTAGGAAGCACAAACTACCCTTTTTTGTCCCAGCTGGATTTGAGGACTTAACTGAATCTGAACAAAAGTTTATATCATACATCTCCAGCATTTTTCACGAAAGTTTTATCATTTTAAGTAGGTTTACATTTCATTTTTCATTTGATAGTTGTATCTCCACACTTTTCCGAAGCTTGGCAATGATTAAAAAATGGAAATCGAGCCTAAGCCATTTCATGTAAATCACAGCTCAGTGTTAAGGCAAATATCGTCACGATGGCATCGGTGTGTGGGGAAGTGGGATGGGGCGCAATCCACTCTTCGAAGTGTTTTGGGCAAGGAAACAAGTTTTAAAAAGGTTAAATATATCTTCAAGTCAATGTTACGAGCTAAATTCAACTTTTCTTCATGATTAAGGTGTACCTTTATTCGTATACCTATTTCAAAGTTCTGCGCAAATAATTTTTTACTAACTTTTCAAAAGTGAGTGGTGCTAACTTAAGCAGAAATATTTTTCGACAGTTATATCGTCATTTGCTTTAATGGATCTGTACCATTGTTAAAATGTGGAAAAATCTTCAGAATATTACAAATATATAATTTTACAGGATTTTTCTAAGTGTAAACTTCTTTTATACGCACTGTATACATAATTGAACATTCTAAGTCACATCACATGTTTAAATATTTCGTTTTCAAACAAATATTCCAAATTAAAATCTCGACAATCTTTTCCTCTTTTGCTTCTTATAAGTATACATCTGTAGATGCACCAAAAAACAATTGTAAGAAATTAATCTAGTCCGGTTTCTTTGTGGGTTTTATTAAATGCAATTATGTTATTTGAAGGTCAACATTGTATTCAAACTTAGCTACTGTTGTCAAATAAGAAAATAATCTCTTATTTAGTTTACACTCAACGAAAGCATGTACATTATCTTCGTTCACGCAACAATGCGGGCATCTCCCATCTGTTGTAACATTCCCTTGAAACAAATTCTTTCTTACAGGCAATAAATTGTATATACCCTTTTAAAATTGAATTCCTTCAGTTAGTCTTTACAGTGACACAAGTTTCTTTCAAAAGTTTTTTTCCAATCTAATGGTGACCCAATTATCTGTTCCCATTACAAATAGCATCTGTTAGTGCTCTATGAATCTAAGGATAACAGTCTACCTTATGTTGTTTTCACATCAAGGTACAGTCGCTGGGTCGGTCGCAGAGACCGTGCCAAGCGACCGATAAAATCATGAAATCATTTCATCGTACTCAGCGACCGTTCGTTTTGATGAAAAAACGATCGGTCGCCGAGTACGGTCGAAGAGGTACTTCAGCGACCGATGCAGGCTTGATGTGAAAGCGCATCGTACTCAGCGACTGATCGAAATGCCCCATTCATCCCTCTTGGCGTTAATACACATAACGTAAAATATGAGCAGATTACGATGCGCCGTTTACAGCGACCGATCGCTCTGGGCCTAACCAAATTTTGACGGCGGTGTGAAAGCACGTCCGTCCGACCGAAAGCAGTATTAGCACAATAAGGTAAGCGGCAGATCTGATACTGATTTACTTTTGACACTAATTTCATACATAAACATGAACCGAATGTGAGGGATTAACCTTGTGTCAAATGTTTAAAAAATAATACCACACTCACATGCACACACACACACACACACAGCGGTAAATTATTCACAACTTCAACTCCCACAGAAAACCTACGATACGTAATGATTAAATATTAAAATTCCGTATGCTCACCTGATTATCATCCCAAGGTGATGTTTCTGGGTTCGCCTCCTCACCATCCGTATTCACTCCCATCGTGATATCAACCTGTAAAATAATTATAGCGTTAATGGAAATGAAGCTCAGCAAAACTTCTTTGGCTCTTTGAAGAGTTTAGCCGTTTAAGTAGTTGATAGAAGAACTTTTAAAATAATTATGTCCATATCACTTTCTATAGAGATAATGAGTTGTTTTGTTTGTATTAGGCGTTCATTCATGGAGAATGTTTACACCGTAACACATTTTAATACAATAATTCTTATTCTATATAAAGGGAAAACTTTTTGTTGGTATGAAGATTTTCACAATTTTTCTTTTTGTAGTTTTTTTGTTATTATTTTTCATTATTTTGAAGGAGGTATTGTATAATTCACTGAATAGAGCAAGATGGCAAGATAAATTTATCATGTACCATATTTTTATGCTTGAATTCATGTATTAGAAAAATACATTTCATGTTTAATAATTTGAGAAGGATTCGTCGAATAACAAGTCACATCTGATCAACAAAGTAAGTCATATGAACATTATGAAGTTAGAAATCTAGAATATATTTTAAGATATGTTTTATAATCTTTTTATCTTTGTCATCTCTGTAACATAATCTTTATATAAGCACATGAGATTTATCAGATTCATGGAACGGAGGAAAAATGTATTTTTTAATGTGAAATTACAGAGCTGAAAAATCGATTGTCAATGGTGTGATCATAATAATGTACACAAATTACTATCTTCAATTTATCGTGCTAGTATATCATGTATATTATTCGCTAGTATGCTAATAGTACATTGTCTCGGATAATTCTTATTGCTTGCTGTAAAACAAAACAAAGTTTGATATTAATTACTTATACTTACTTTTCATAGATCAGACGTACATTTATACGGAAATATCGTCTCTCCACAATTATCCAGCGTTGTATATAGTTCTTGTTGATATTTAATATTATATTCACTCTCGTTCGGTTCTTCGCTTGATTGGACATAAGAACAAAGATAATACCCAAATATCCAACAATTAATTTGGGTAGCAGACGGCAATCATGGCAGTATAACCGAGTCCTGAGAAGACTGTTACGTCTTGGCGCCAGCAGGACAACACACTGATCACAAGAGAATCTGGGCACTATTCAAGGCAACGCCTTTTTCTGACACGTGACTTTTTTAAAGATTGCATCATACCCCGGGTATTTCCATACCACAGGGATTGATCCCACCTGACTAATCAAATAACTAATCTGGCAATACAGTTTATGATTATTTTTCCATAACTGGACCCCGTAGCGTAAAGCTTAGCAATTGATCTTGGTGGCTTTTGTACGATGAATCATGGGTAATAATCACCGCAATCAATGATAGAAATCAGCTCCACAATCAATCGATAAACTTTGTGATGCTGAGCCCCGGAGTTTATATTCCATGATCATTGTGAGTCAAAGTTCTTTGAAACAATTGGTACTTACAATGCTCTAGACCAATGGGAATGGTTCGCCTCGTCTCGTATTTTTCTTATCGCTTATCATTATCATGAACCATACCAATGTCAATATTTGTTTGATCATTTTCCATTTCGTTTTGTGATTATCATAACATGTGCGGTGCCTATGAACCACAATAAACTCTACCATTTTATTCATTTCATTATTTTTTTTCATATCAAAGGTTCCCTCCCTAAAGCCAATGAGCAATGTCCAAACAGGATGTTTTTTGTATTATTCGATGAAGAAACAATGGACATAAAGAGTGAAAGATCAAGCATGGTGGGTGAGCTTGGGGAGATCATAATTTAACACCAACATAAAACATAAAAGAACATATCGATGAAAAATGAAAACAAAATGTACTTAATCAATCCATTATACCCTTTCATACATGCCTTGTATAATTCTTTCATCTTGTTTTGGTTACGGAATTTTGAATTCTGTTGTTAGAAATATATCTTTTGTCACCCTGACAAAAATTTAATTGTAAAAATAACAGAGAATTTAATGAAAATTATTGCCGAAGATTTGATAATAATCCATCAAAGAATGAAGAATTTTAATGATTGTTTTGCGTCGTCATATGCGAACAGCATTCCTACATACCGAATGGTAAAGCATCAATGAAGTGTCATTTTCTGAGAAAATTTACATTGTTGGTTACTCTCCCTTTGCATATAAATATACCCGATCATGAAAGGAAAACACATATCATCAGGAAAAAAAAATGAAATTCATGCATAAAACATGGAGCAGCTGCTCGTTTATGACGTCACAAATCCAAAGTTTAAAATTCTAATAACTCTCTTAATCTTTAATGGATTTTCATCAAACCTTCACCAATATTTTTTTTCTGCAATTTTTAAAACAAACTTTTCTTCAGGGTGAACTTCCCCGTTAAATGCGTGGTGTTTTTCCCCACGAAGTGCATGCATTATATATATGGATGTATTATATCATGTACTTTAATTTCAAGTTCTCAAACTGAAATTACTAAAATGAGAAGTGTTCCAATATGATAGTATCATACATTCTGATGTAAAGAATTCGTAAGGAACACTTAGTCATGTTTAATGTGCTTTAGATTATTCAATATTCATCACGTACAGAACTACGATATGCGTGTAAGTTATCTCTATTTACTGCTGATCATGATAAGCTTGATATCTTCTGTTTGTCATATTTCTTTAATATCTTCCGAATTATGTTTACGCTAATGCATTAAAGTGTATTTCATCGAACTTGTTTCATTTGTTTATTAACAGGGTCTATCTTCGAGCCATAAGGGCAAATATCACGATATTTCTGATTATTGTAGGCCTAATGCTCTCTGAAGGTATGTAATACAAATACTAAGAAGATATGTAAATGATATTTGGATCAAATTTAAGATAATGTGTTTGCGTTACCTCGCATATTATATATTATGTTAACTTGGCTGTAAATGATTGACGCCTCGAACAAAGTGATCTACACAAGTCTATCGACCTTTCAAAATGACCCCCTCCTCATCCCCATTTCTGTTCTCATATTCCTTACATGGATATACACGTACTACTAACAATTCTCTCGTCGCTATTTCAGTTACTAATTCCATGGAGCTACTGTCTCTTATTCGCCAACTGCGCTCCTAGTATTTACAAACACGATAATTCTCCTCGTTATTACTGATGTTTTATAATTCATTTCGTTTTTATCGATCTCGAATTTACATTGAAACAGTACAAATAAAAATAAATTATTGCTTCATAAGGAATGATCAATAATAATAAAAAGAGACATAGAGCCATACATAAAATGAACCATTCGAATTGTAAGACATACCGTAAAGGTTTGATTCACTGGCAGTATCCTTTTGAGAATACAGATATACATAACTATATTCATTTCAATATGACCTATTAATTGTTTGGACTTCATTTTAATTCAATAGCACTAGCCCACACATGAAGGTAGTCTTGTCTATAGGAATTTGACTTGTTACATATATGTACATAATCAAATTATGTAATTGAGATCAAATTAATCATAAAAATCAGATTTCACGAACAAGTTTTAAATATTGTTGTTTTCTGTAGTAAACATGATATTCAATTTTGTAGAAATACCTCATAGTTCATCATGCGAGTACTCCTAAAAGAAGGAATTTATTTTAGAAACGTGGAGTTTTGATGGGGAATGACAAGAAGTCCAACAGAAAACATTGGGTTGGAAATGAAAGAGGATAGATTCGAAAGAAGAGGAAAACACACACGCACACATGCCATCTACTGCGGAGAGCAGCCAGTTTTACTGGGACAGTCACTCATCGCTGCTGAGACTCCTCTACTCAACCTAACTTCTGCTTCAAGCCGTCACATCTCATCTGGTTCACAGTCCTATAAGAACTTCTCATCAACTTCTCTTCATTCCATCATCTAGGCCTTATACTCCTACCTTATGTTTACCATCCTGCAAACTATCATAGATCATATGAAATTCGATAGGTTGATAAATTTGTTATCAAGGTATGAACCACTTCATCCTTTATTCATTCAAATCGAATTTCTCATCTTCGTCTTTAAATGTTTTGTACACTGTTAAAAATCATTTAAACAACGCTGTTTACTATGTGAATCGCAGAGTAGTTATTTGAACATTTTGAACAAGTATTTAAACTTTAAACAACAAAAATTCAAATATTTCATTGACAATTAAGTATGGTTGTTTAAGATTTAAAAAAAGGCTTTTATAAACTGTTTAAACAACTACTGTGCGATTCACATAGTAAACTGAGTTTTTTTATTATTTTTAACAGTGTACAACATATGTTATTTTGTGTGTGGAGGGGTCTTTCATTCTTCAAAAAAATCATCGGAATTGATATGCATTTCAGATAAAACTTTAATTTAAGGGAAAGCGGAAAGACTCAATTAGATAAAAAAAAATAAGCAACACTCCCATCCCTCCCACACACATATACACAGTTCACTCCCCCATCTCGATGGAGACTTTTTATTCATTGCAAAACATCATTCTCACCCACAAACACACCAAACCAACCCACTGTAACCATGGTAACGCTCGCGTTCCTTTATTATTCGCTCTCTATTTGTACTTCAGCCAGAGCCCCCAAAGTTAACTGGAGCAGCAGCGGTGATCACGTTTCTCGTGTAACTAATGAAGTCCCCATAAAGTCCGAAAAGGGGGACTCCCTCTTGGTCAGCTCGTTCTTGAAAAGAAAAAAAAGGATTTTTGTTTTCATTTGATATCCATTTTCTTCTTCTAACCGAACCGTATCATGCTAGTAGGGACATGTGGCTTTGCACACTATCACACTCACTAGTTCTCCAGCTTTTTAAAAATCAGTTTTGTTCAATCTTGCTATTTCTCTCTTTTACATCTCCCTCGTGTCAAATTGTTCAATCCTCAACCCCTGTCACTCATATAAGATCGTTTTGCATGTTTCTCTTTTTTCTTTTGGCTTCTTTTGCAATCTGGACCTTTTTTCGGTTGTTTCCCCGCGTAATCATAAACACATTAACTACCTCAGACAATCAGGTTGAATAAATAGTTGTCGTGTTCACGTTTGTCTTCAGATATTTATTACAAGCATGAAAAGATGTGTGTCGTGATTGCCGACTGATATTTAAACGGATATGATTTTTTTTTATATTAAAGCCCAGCAACACCACGATTTCAACATACATGTAGAACACGCCAGTATAAAAAAATTTAAATGAAGACCACTCATGGTCTAATCATCATAAGTTGAGATATCGTAAGCCAGAGAAGGATCCAGTATTTTTCAAGGGGGGGCAAATTTTTCGGAGAAAATTTTTGACAAGCCCAAAAAGGTACCGAAAAAAATTTGACAAGCAAAAAAAAAAGTCTTCAATTTTTCAATTTGAAAAGAGGGGACACAGCTCGATTTTTATGGGATTAAAAGGAGGCACGTGCCCCCTGTGCCCCCCCCCCCCCTGGATCCGCGCCTGTTGTGAGCTAAACAAAGTACCTGTTAATAGATCTAATACACTTTTTAGGAAATTTCATGATTTGAGCACTCACCGGGTTTATCATGTTGCAGAAACCACGTTCAAAGGTCGTTAAGAGAGATTTCTGTGTTTTTTTTTTCTATGAAGACAGATTATTATACCGCGTCATCTTTTACAAAAGCAATGTTAAAATGTGTTGGCTTAACGTTTGGATACAGATTTTAAGGTTTGTACGATTATAAATAACCACTGGTTATTACGTCAATAATCTGAAATGGGTTCCATCTTGCACAACGTTTCTGTTTCCATCTATATACGATTATACCCAGTCTCATGAATTCCGGTTATGCAACACATTAAACTGTTTTATAATGAAAATACGAGAAATGATAACATATCATGCCCGTGACTTTCTTTTCAATTTATTGAATGATGATCATCAGAAGTAGATAAATTGTTAAGGCCCCAAACCAATAACTCGGCTACAACTAATAATGAAAAATATTGTATTCTTTCTTTTCAAATAGTCAAGATCCGGTTAACCCAATGCATTCTACAGACAAGGATGGTTTTTCATATTCTGAACATCACCGGCGCTGAGCACTCGGCTGTATATCATCACCTCATGCAATCAGGCCATAGAAGTACTCGTTAGATTTTCCTTGACCTGCTTGACCAATGGTGACCGGGGTGTTACGGGTAAGAATGGGACCGTGCTGTCTGAAGGACACCATTAAGATAATACTCCAAGGTTGATCCGTCATACGCCATAGTCACGTGATTCCACGTATTCTGCTGACCCACTAGTTGTGAGTAGTCCAACGTAGTGCGCGCTGCGGTAATAATGACACCACCGCCCAGCATCTGACCACTGTTCTCCCTGCCCATCCTCATCGATCAGGGTACTAATGGATAATTCGTTTTTCATACCCGTTCAGCGTACAGCGAAAACGGAAAATCAGTACGTGGTTCGGTCTTTGAAAACAAAAAACGAAATCACAGCGTGAAAACCCGTGCTGTGATTTCGTTTTTGTTGATCAAAAACAGAATATTGAAATCAGAAATGTTTTGGGCTCTCTCTGATTTCTCATTTTATATTTGTGTTTTTATGTATCAAAAACAAAACCAGAACACGCTCTCCGCTCCGTGATTCCGTTTGTAAAAACGAAAACAGCGAAGACGAGATCAGAGACTCCCTTGCAGTCCCTGCAACGTGATTTCGTTTTTCGTACAACCTACAGGCATATTAAAGAGCGCCCTCCAGGAGGTGAGGCAAGTTTCAATGGAGATTTTAATAAACTGTACCACACATATTATGTTGAAGCCAGTTTAAAAGGAGGTGAGGCAAGTTTCAGTGGAGGTTTTTATAACTGTACTCTAAATTATGTTGAAGCCAATTTAAATGGAGGTGAGGCAGGTTTCAATGGAGCTCAGTTTTTTAAAAAGAATAAACTGTACCACACATTATGGTGAAGCCAGTTTAAAAGGAGGTGAGGCAAGTTTCAATGGAGGTTTTTTTCAAAAGAATAAACTGTAGGCCTATACTACACATTATAGTGAAGCCAGTTTAAAAGGAGGTGAGCTAGGCAAGTTTCAATGGAGGTTTTTATAACTGTACTACGGTAAAGCCAATTTAAATGGAGGTGAGGCAAGTTTCAATGGAGGTTTTTTCGAATAAACTGTACTACACATTATGGTGAAGCGGCACCAGTTTAAATGGAGGCGAGGCAAGTTTCAATGGAGGTTTTTATAACGTACTCTAAATTATGGTGAAGCCAATTTGAATGGAGGTGAGGCAAGTTTCAATGGAGGTTTTTTCGAATAAACTGTACTACACATTATGGTGAAGCGGCACCAGTTTAAATGGAGGCGAGGCAAGTTTCAATGGAGGTTTTTATAACGTACGTACTCTAAATTATGGTGAAGACACTTTAAAAGGAGGTGAGGCAAGTTTCAATGGAGGTTTTTATAATTGTACTCTAAATTATGATGAAGCCAATTTAAATGGAGGTGAGGCAGGTTTCGATGGAGCTCAGTTTTTTAAAAAGAATAAACTGTACCACACAATGGTTAAGCCACTTTAAAAGGAGGTGAGGCAAGTTTCAATGGAGGTTTTTATAACTGTACCCTTATGTTGAAGCCAATTTAAATGGAGGTGAGGCAAGTTTCAATGGAGCTCGTTTTTTTAAAAAGAATAAACTGTACCACACATTATGGTGAAGCCAGTTTAAAAGGAGGTGAGGCAAGTTTCAATGGAGGTTTTATAACTGTACCACACATAACTGTACCACACTGTATAACTGTACCACACATTATGGTGAAGCCAGTTTAAAAGTTTGAAGCCAGTTTGAAAGGAGGTGAGGCATGATTAAACTGTACTACACATTTTGGTGAAGCCAGTTTAAATGGAGGTGAGGCAAGTTTCAATGGAGTTTTTTTAAAAAGAATAAACTGTACCACACATTATGGTGAAGCCAGTTTAAAAGGAGGTGAGGCAAGTTTCAATGGAGGTTTTTTTCAAAAGAATAAACTGTAGGCCTATACTACACATTATAGTGAAGCCAGTTTAAAAGGAGGTGAGCTAGGCAAGTTTCAATGGAGGTTTTTATAACTGTACTACGGTAAAGCCAATTTAAATGGAGGTGAGGCAGGTTTCAATGGAGGTTTTTTCGAATAAACTGTACTACACATTATGGTGAAGCGGCACCAGTTTAAATGGAGGCGAGGCAAGTTTCAATGGAGGTTTTTATAACGTACTCTAAATTATGGTGAAGCCAATTTGAATGGAGGTGAGGCAAGTTTCAATGGAGGTTTTTTAAAAAGAATAAACTGCATGTACCACACATTATGGTTAAGCCACTTTAAAAGGAGGTGAGGCAAGTTTCAATGGAGGTTTTTATAATTGTACTCTAAATTATGATGAATCCAATTTAAATGGAGGTGAGGCAGGTTTCGATGGAGCTCAGTTTTTTAAAAAGAATAATCTGTACCACACATTATGGTTAAGCCACTTTAAAAGGAGGTGAGGCAAGTTTCAATGGAGGTTTTTATAACTGTACCCTAAATTATGTTGAAGCCAATTTAAATGGAGGTGAGGCAAGTTTCAATGGAGCTCGTTTTTTTAAAAAGAATAAACTGTACCACACATTATGGTGAAGCCAGTTTAAAAGGAGGTGAGGCAAGTTTCAATGGAGGTTTTATAACTGTACCACACATAACTGTACCACACTGTATAACTGTACCACACATTATGGTGAAGCCAGTTTAAAAGTTTGAAGCCAGTTTGAAAGGAGGTGAGGCATGAATAAACTGTACTACACATTTTGGTGAAGCCAGTTTAAATGGAGGTGAGGCAAGTTTCAATGGAGGTTTTTTAAAAAGAATAAACTGTACCACACATTATGGTGAAGCCAGTTTAAAAGGAGGTGAGGCAAGTTTCAATGGAGATTCTTAAAAAGAAAAAAACTGTACCGGTATTATGGTGAAACCAATTTTAAAGGAGGTGAGGCAAGTTTTAAAGGTAGTTTTTTATAACCATACTCCAAATTATGGTGTAGCCAATTTCCCAGAAAAGAAACCAGTTCCACTGGACCAGTTAGACCAGTATAATTTTAACTGGTAACTCTGGAAATTGGAACATCGGTTTACTGGTCTAACTGGTCATACTGGTCCAGTTAAAAATTAAACTGGTCTTTAACTTTAAGTATATTGGTCTTGTTTCTGGTGGTTGTTACTGGTCTCACTAGTCTTCATACTGGTCTCACTGGTCTTCATTACTGGTCTAATTGGTTCTCAAACTGGTCGAACTGGTCCTCAAACTGGACGAACTGGTCCTCGTACTGGTCTTACTGGATCAGTTTATTACATGCATTTGGTTTGTTATATACCATGGCCAGTGAAATGTGATGGAAAAGATGGTTAGTAAATTAATCTTTCTGCTGTTATTTTGAATGTGATGTATAAATTTACACATTTTCATTGTGAATTAGTTCACACAATTATTTTGAAGGTTTTCAAACAACAATGAGTGCTATTGCAAAGATATTCCATTATAAATCCTGATTTTTCTTTAAAAAACAGGAAATATGCAAATGAGGTAAACCACGTGATCAGCTTGACCAGTTGACTATATATCAGAGGAATACTTCTTGCTTTGATCTTATAATTAGAGGAAATAATTATTTCAATGATAATATCAATAATTAATAATTATGATAATATTAATAATAATAATTACAATATCAATAACAATAACAGTAATAAGAATGATTACAAGAATGATCAACATAACAGTAATTGTGATAATCATAAGAGCAATGATCTTTTTGATAAAAATGATACATGATAACGATAATAACTTTCTCTGAATTGCAAGATTTTTCATAATTTGTTAAATGATCTGACTTGAAAGTCATTATCTATTGGACCAGTAACCAGATTGCAATTGTTTGAACTGGTCTCCAGTTCATTTTTACTGGTCCAGTTAAAAATCAACTGGTCCGGTAAACATATGCTGGAAAGCAGTAAAAATCGACTGGAAATCATTTATTGGACCAGTAACACCAGTTTAATGAAAAACAATTTAACTGGTATTACTTCAATTGCTTCAACTGGAATGTAATTGTTGGAACTGGTCTCCAGTTAATTTTTACTGGTCCAGTTAAAAATCAACTGGCCCAGTAAAAATATACCGGAAACCAGTAAAATTATACTGGAAACCAGTAAAAAAATTACTGGTCTAACTGGTTTTACCTTCTGGGTTAAAAGGAGGTGAGGCAAGTTCCAATGGAGTTTTTTATAACTGTACTACAAATGATGGTGAAGCCAATTGAAAAGGAGGTGAGGAAAGTTTCAATGTGTAGGTTTCTTAAAAGGAATAAACTGTACCACACATTATGGTGCAGACAGTTTAAAAGGAGGTGAGGCAAGTTTCAATGGAGGTTTTTTAAAAAGAATAAACTGTACGTACCACACATTATGGTGAAGCCAGTTTAAAAGGAGGTGAGGCAAGTTTCAATGGAGGTTTTTTAATACGAAACCACACATTATGGTGAAGCCAGTTTAAAAGGAGGTGAGGCAAGTTTCAATGGAGTTTTTTTTTAAGAATAAACTGTATCAAGACATAAAAGGAGGTGAGGCAACTGTGCACTAAATTATGGTGAAGCCAGTTTAAATGCAGCTAAGGCAAGTTTCAATGGATCGAGGTTTTTTAAAAAGAATAAACTGTACCACACATTATGGTGAAGACAGTTTAAAAGGAGGTGAGGCAAGTTTCAATGGAGGTTCCACTTCCTGCACCGTGATTTCGTTTTTTGTACGAGCTACAGGCATATTAAAGAGCACCCTTTACGATAATTATACACGTGAACGCAGCGCCTGCATCGAGTCAGTACATACAGTTCAGGCATTTTTTTATACTACCACGTGCGTGATCGTGAATCAAGAAGTTGACGAGAAGCTACAAGATGGCCTTTTCAAGTGTGTCCATTGAAACTTGCCTCACCTCCTTTTAAATTGGCTTCACCATAATTTAGAGTACAGTTATAAAAACCTCCATTGAAACTTGCCTCACCTCCTTTTAAATTGGCTACACCATAATTTGTTCTTTTTAAAAAACCTCCATTGAAACCTGCCTCACCTCCATTTAAACTGGCTTCACCATCATGTGTAGTACAATTTATTCTTTTTAAAAACCTCCATTGAAACTTGCCTCACTTCCTTTTAAACTGGCTTCAACATAATGTGTGTGGTACAGTTTATTCTTTTTAAAAAACCTCCATTGAAACTTGCCTCACCTCCTTTTAAATTGGCTTCACCATAACAGTTTATTCTTTTTAAAAAACTGAGCTCCATCGAAACCTGCCTCACCTCCATTTAAATTGGCTTCACCATAATTTAGAGTACAATTATAAAAACCTCCATTGAAACTTACCTCACCTCCTTTAAAACTGGCTTTTAAAGAAACCTACATTGAAACTTTCCTCATCTCCTTTTCAATTGGCTTCACCATCATTTGTAGTACAATTATAAAAAAAACTCCATTGGAACTTGCCTCACCTCCTTTTAAATTGGCTACACCATAATTTGGAGTACGGTTATAAAAAACTTCCTTTAAAACTTGCCTCACCTCCTTTAAAATTGGTTTCACCATAATACCAGTACAGTTTTTTCTTTTTAAAAATCTCCATTGAAACTTGCCTAACCTTCTTTTAAACTGGCTTCACCATAATGTGTGGTACAGTTTATTCTTTTTAAAAAAACTCCATTGAAACTTGCCTCACCTCCTTTTAAACTGGCTTCACCATAATGTGTGGTACAGTTTATTCTTTTTAAAAAACCTCCATTGAAACTTGCCTCGCCTCCATTTAAACTGGCTTCACCATAATGTTAAGTACAGTTTATTCTTTAAAAAAAACCTCCATTGAAACTTGCCTCACCTCCTTTTAAACTGGCTTCACCATAATGTGTGGTACAGTTTATTCTTTTTAAAAACCTCCATTGAAACTTGCCTCACCTCTTTTCAAACTGGCTTTACCATAATGTGTGGTACAGTTTATTTTATTCTTTTTAGAAAACCTCCATTGAAACTTGCCTTACCTCCATTCAAATTGGCTTCACCATAATTTAGAGTACAGTTATAAAAACCTCCATTGAAACTTGCCTAGCTCACCTCCTTTTAAACTGGCTTCACTATAATGTGTAGTACAGTTTATTCTTTTGAAAAAACCTCCATTGAAACTTGCCTCACCTCCTTTTAAACTGGCTTCACCATAATGTGTGGTACAGTTTATTCTTGTTAAAAAACCTCCATTGAAACTTGCCTCAACACCTCCTTTCAAACTGGCTTCACCATAATGTGTGGTACAGTTTATTCTTTTTAAAAAACCTCCTTTGAAACTTGCTTCTCGCCTCCATTTAACCTGGCTTCACCATAATGTGCAGTTTATTCTTTAGAAAAAACTTGATCCATTGAAACTTGCCTTAGCTGCATTTAAACTGGCTTCACCATAATGTGTACAGTTTATTCTTTTGAAAAAAACCTCCATTGAAACTAATTGCCTCACCTCCTTTTATGGCTTCACCATAATGTGAGATACAGTTTATTCTTTTAAAAAAAAAAACTCGAAACTTGCCTCACCTCCTTTTAAACTGGCTTCACCATAATGTGTGGTACAGTTTATTCTTTTTAAAAAACCTCCATTGAAACTTGCCTCGATCACCTCCTTTTAAACTGGCTTCACCATAATGTGTGGTACAGTTTATTCTTTTTAAAAAACCTCCATTGAAACTTGCCTCACCTCCTTTCAAACTGGCTTCACCATAATGTGTAGTACAGTTTATTCTTTTTAAAAAACCTCCATTGCTGAAACTTGCCTCACCTCCTTTCAAACTGGCTTCACCATAATGTGTGGTACATATATGCAGTTTATTCTTTTTTAAAAACCTCCATTGAAACTTGCCTCACCTCCATTCAAATTGGCTTCACCATAATTTAGAGTATGTTATAAAAACCTCCATTGAAACTTGCCTCGCCTCCATTTAAACTGGTGCCGCTTCACCATAATGTGTAGTACAGTTTATTAAAGGGGAATCCAACCCAAATAAAAACTTGTTTTTATAAGGAAAAGAAAAATCAGACAAGTTGATAGGTGAAAGTTTGAACAATATTGGACAAACAACAAGAAAGTTATGAATTTTTAAAAGTTGTAAATATTGGTAATCACTATACCCATGGAGACTTCAAATTGGCAGCATATGGGATGTCATAGTGATGTAAGGCAAGGACTACTCTTCCATGTACTCCAATACATATTATGGCTAAAATGTCATTTTTCCCAAAAGTTTTATTTCAAATTATATTTTTCTTTCATGAGGACATAAAACAATATACTACCTGGGTTATATTTAGATTACTGGCCCAGGGGAATGGGTACTTAGGAGAAAACCACAAATCCCTGATAATAAAGTACATGGCCTATGGGAAAGTTGTCCTTGCCCCTTGTCATAATTTACTTACACAGTTGCCAATTTGAAATCTACATAGTTTTAGTGATCTCAATTTTAAAGCAGCTATAACTTTCTCATTGCTTGTCCGATTTCTTTCAAACTTTCACCATTCTGTTTGATTTATTTTTCTCTTTCCCAACATGACATTTTATGGCCAAGGCTGGATTCCCCTTTAAAAAAAACCTCCATTGAAACCTGCCTCACCTCCATTTAAATTGGCTTTACCGTAGTACAGTTATAAAAACCTCCATTGAAACTTGCCTAGCTCACCTCCTTTTAAACTGGCTTCACTATAATGTGTAGTAGGCCTACAGTTTATTCTTTTGAAAAAAATCCTCCATTGAAACTTGCCTCACCTCCTTTTAAACTGGCTTCACCATAATGTGTGGTACAGTTTATTCTTTTTAAAAAACTGAGCTCCATAGAAACCTGCCTCACCTCCATTTAAATTGGCTTCAACATAATTTAGAGTACAGTTATAAAAACCTCCACTGAAACTTGCCTCACCTCCTTTTAAACTGGCTTCAACATAATATGTGTGGTACAGTTTATTAAAATCTCCATTGAAACTTGCCTCACCTCCTTTAGGGCGCTCTTTAATATGCCTGTAGGTTGTACGAAAAACGAAATCACGTTGCAGGGACTGCAAGGGAGTCTCTGATCTCGTCTTCGCTGTTTTCGTTTTTACAAACGGAATCACGGAGCGGAGAGCGTGTTCTGGTTTTGTTTTTGATACATAAAAACACAAATATAAAATGAGAAATCAGAGAGAGCCCAAAACATTTCTGATTTCAATATTCTGTTTTTGATCAACAAAAACGAAATCACAGCACGGGTTTTCACGCTGTGATTTCGTTTTTTGTTTTCAAAGACCGAACCACGTACTGATTTTCCGTTTTCGCTGTACGCTGAACGGGTATGAAAAACGAATTATCCATTAGTACCCTGATTCTCATCTCCCAGTTTCCTGTGGTGTAGTAACCATTATTGACGATGCCTTGGTAGTTGCCCCACTGACCGGTTCGTTTGAACCACACACTCACACTGAATTCAGTGCCCCATGCGAAGTTGTTCAACGCCTGAACGTCAATCTTAGAAGCACCATTAAAGGAGGCGGCTTGACCGCATTTGCCAGTCGTGTATGTAACGGCACCAGTCGTAGCTCTGTTGCGGTTGTTACCAGAACTAATATCAGCGTCTCCCTCAAATGGGTAGTAAGCTAGAATTGTACAAAAAATTTAAATGCTACATTATCACTAAAGAATCGCAACAAATGATACGAAAATGTAATATTGTAAGAGTCATTTCAGTTTTGGAGGAAGAATGTACCGAACAGTAATGAGCACTACTTAAAACGATGAAAATGCACTGTAATGCCTTTCCCAATGAACCAACACTTTGTTCCAACTGACTTTATCATGAAATTATGTCCTATTGATATTTTAATTTTTGATTTGTCTATCATGAAAAAAGATATTTCTATAATACATACTTTTTTTTCTTTTTACTCACCAATGATAACAAAAAAATAAAATTTTCTTTCCACCAAGTAGTTTCAGGTTAGGAAGAAGTAGACCAAGAGAATAAACCTTTTTGAAAATCCAATCACATATAAGACAGGGGAAGTGTTTCATGTAACGACTTGTTAGACGTTTTTTCGGAAAGACTATGTTCTATCCGACAAAGAATGTTTTATCCGACTGTTACGTACTGAACTGAGCTTCTCAGCCAACCAAAATCGAGGAAGTTATCAGATATCTCAACTTGATAAATGAAAATAATGATGAAACATTTCCCACGGTGTGGCACCCATGACCAATATTTCAATAATCTTAAAAATTGTCTTTTGGATATAAAGGCTTTCCAGATTTCATCAGAGATACTAACATCCCAAAATACCCCGTTCAACCAAATATCATAAAATGATAAAGCCAGTGGACTAAATATTACACATGTCAAATGTAACTTACCTCTCAAGCAGTCATGAGGGCAGGATGTGCACACCGTCACCGTCGATACTTCATACATGATAAGTACAAAGACTATCAAACAAGCGGAGGTGCCGTGGCCGAGTGGTCTTAAGGCGCTTGGCTATACATGGAAAGCCCGGGGTTCGATCCCCGGCCGCGGCTCCTATGCCCGTGAGCAAGGCATTTAATCTACATTGCTCTTTTATCCTGCTTTCAAATAAATGGAAATGCTATATGCATTATTTATAACTAGGTGTGCACTTGTTAAAAAAACATGTCAGACGACTTCTTGCAAGATAACTATTGTGATAAAATGTAAAAAATAAAGATGGTAAGGGTGTCATAATACGGTCAAAACAGAAACACAAGCTAAAAATACAGACTGACCATGCTGACAGAAAGATGTTGACAATATTATGACCATGGAGAGTGTTTCATTAGCAAAATTATTCGACAGGTTGTCAGTTCTGACATCTTTCCTTGAATGTGATTGGCTAAGAAGCACCAACACTATAAGGTAACTGTCAGTAAAAAAATGGGACTTGTCGGATACAACGTCCGACAAGTCCTTCCATGAAACGTTCCCTATGGATACTATTAGGACCATGTTATAACGAAGTTGTGAATATGCATATACTATTTCTGATTAGTAAATTACATAAGATGAAGATTTTTAAAAATGAAAATTTTCATTTTTAAATAACGATAATATTGTACACTTTTTATGAATGTAAATTTAGTAAAGAAATTTGGAACGAAACAGAAAATCGGATAAATGAATGTTCTCAGGTACACGTCAATATAGTGAGTGAGTGAGTGAGTGATGTCATCAACTCTCTCATTTGGATGTAACTGGCTCGTTCATATAACTATTTTGTTGGAAATAAGCGAAACTTTAAAATGCAATAACTTTCTTATTTTACATCCGATTTTGATGAAATTTTCAGTGTTATGCTTATTGAATTTTTCTCTTTTTATTCAAATAAAGTTTTTGTTGGGGTGGACTTGTCCTTTAAATTTATGGACAAATAAGGGGTGGATCCAGAATTTAAAAATGGGGGAGGGGCCTATAATCGGGGGAGCCACCAACATTTTCAAATTTTAATATGACCTAACACGTTGTAGAGGATACTACCTAAACCCCCTATGCGTCACAATTCATGGGCCGCGGAACGGTTCTCAAAGTGTGGGGGAGGGGCTTAGCCAAAAGTTGGGGGGGGGGGGACTGACCATGCAAAAATCACAATCGTCATGGGTCACAATGGTCATTTTTACATTTTTGTACATGGTTTTAGAAAAAAAAGTGGGGGGGCATCCCCCGGCCCCCGCTTCTGCGGCCCCTGCAATATTGTGCTCACTCAACCATGAACATACGATGTCAAAATTGTGTGTGGAGTGGCTAAATGATGGATAGCAAAACAGCATTAACACCATAAAATTCACATAGCAACAACTTTTGCCCATCTTTGTATTTGCACAATCTGAAAAACGACTCCTGTGACTTTCTAAAATGGTCATTTTTAATTTAAATACTCATGCATGACTTAACCGATCAATCTCATTTTTCCCTAGGAGTTGCTTAATGAGTGCAGAAAACCACATACGAAATATCATATCTCAAAATAATTCCGTTCAAAAGTTACAGCGATTTGATTTAGGGGGACTTACTTTTTTGTTGTTTATAAATATATATATTTATAGGAATTACTTAACAAATTTAATACTAAATGGAAGTCACTTCATTCTGTATTTACTTGAGAGATATGTGAAGCATTATTAGATTTGAATACAACTATCAATTCATGCTTGAGTAAATTTCTCCCCTTTTTTATTTTCGATTATTTATGTGTCTGTGTATGTTATATATGTATGTATGTATTTATTTACTTATGTATTGATTCATTCATTTATTCGGTATATCATTTACAGTGTAGCCATTTCAATAAACAGGGGCCCTTACCAATGAGTCCTGTCCGTGAAGATTAGAAACATAAAATACACTGTTAAAATTATACTGTGAGACCTAGCTAGCACATGTTGAAGATTACAAAAAAAATAAAGTTCTACATCGGCTGCTGTAATTATATATGTTCCTAAACATGTTTATTCATGAATATATGAATATTTATTCATAAATATATAAATTTCTTATCGTAAAAAATCTAAACAAATATAAAATTACTGACGCAAGACGTAGTTTTTGACATGACCAGACTAGGCAATGGTATTGTCTGTTTGTACTGGTATTTCAGTGGTTAATCATTTTCTAATGTTTGGATTATATGGGCACAATGAGTTCTTTGAAACAATTGGTACTTAAATGTGTCCTGGTCCAATTGGAATCATTATTCTTATCTGTTATCTTCTTTTCGCTTATTTTCTACCGTCAACCGTATTAATATAAACATTAATATAAATATTAAATAAATTTTAATGACAATTTCATTTGCCCATGAACTTCAATTCAAACATTCCTGCCTACAAACCAAATATTTCGTGTGGTTGTTGAATGATTGAATACCATCCCCATGAGCAATTAAGGGTCGTGGATTCGATCATGGGTCTAGTTATGTCATTAAGATTTTTTTAACAATATGCATAGCAGGAGTTACTTGTAGAGCAGTGGCATAACTGAAGTGAGTTACCTTGGGTATACCCCCCTCCCCGACAATGATTAATATTTAACAAATTTTACCACCGGAGACTCATTTCTTTCACTTTTCGCCAGTTCTTTTCCGTCACGGAAAATGGAGTTTGTTTGGAAGTGTTACAGTATATAATCAATCATGATCATTCAACTTTGTAAAAAATGTCATTGCAGAACCATTTTCCAATATATCCCATAAAATCAAGACATTGTGGTATATGATGATTTCTTCGCAAAATGTACACAATATTTATCAAAATTATTTTCTTTTGGAAAGTAATACATACGAAAATAAAAACTTGAACAAATGCGGAAATCCGTATTTTGGCAATGACATTACATAATATATACGCACAACTATTTACATTCAAATAAAAGAAATTAAAGGGTACATGTATGTCATCGGAACTTTTACACGATACGCATGCACTTGCAGAAAGCCTGGAAATAGTATGAGTAAAATGTATTGACTGCTATACAAATGAAAAAAAAATCGAGAAAAGAAATCATCAAATGTGGGAAAAAAATATCCATTCTCTGACAACGCTCTGGGGAAATGTTGGGTGGAATTGTTTTGTTCACTTTGTGAAGCCGCCCCCCTCCCCCATCTCCCATCTTTTACCCCATTCAGTAGGGCAAATGAAAATGTACATGTACTTTAAAATCGAGGGCCTGTATATGCCTTTTTTCATTGATGTTGCTGCTCACGTCTCTTTGCTGAACTAATAGTCACCCACCCCCCCCCCCCATCTTAAATTGTGGATTATGCACCTGACTGAGTTTTCATATAGTATAAGGTGCCCCTGCATTGATTATTCAAATTACTGACCACATTTTATATTCAAAATTTATCCTCAATCTCAATCCATTGTTTCGTTGGTGCATTCTTTCCTATTCTCTCTCTTTCTCGTCATATTTCTTTTGACTGAATTACCATCCTGGGATCACTTATTATTTCAAGTGATAAAGCTGAATTTAAACAAATATGGGAAATAATGGGGATATCACCCCAGGGGCGGATCCAGCTTTCGCCAATAGGGGGGGCCGAAAAATATTTTGATCAACATTTTTCTCGATTGGCCGCTACACTTTGTTTTTTGGGGGGTTGGTTTTTCAGGGGGTTGTCCTAACTAAAGACTGAAGTTTTAAGTATATGCTAGTTTTTATTGCTATAAACAATATAAGGTATCTCATGTGGTCTTAATATATAATGCGAGAGCGAAGCGCGAACTAAAAATCTTTGATATTTCATGTCCTTAGAACTGAAGATTCAGAGCAGTTTTATAATCATGAACAAAGATAAGTTTCCGACTAAACAATGCGAGCGCGAAGCGCGAGCCGAAATTTTGTCATATAGTAACGTGAAAAGTGACTCAATTAGGACTGTTTTTAGTGATTAATGAAGAGGATACAAGTATCACCAATTAAATAATGAGAGTGCGAAGCGCGAGTTCAAAATTTCTGATATTCCGACCTGAAAAAAATGAACAGTCTAAGCGCGTTTTTATTTAAATAAACAAGCTGTGTGTCTCAAACAATTAAATGCGAGCGCGAAGCATGAGCTTAATTTTTTGATAAACTGACATGATAAAGGAGCATTTTGACAAATTTTGGTAAGAATTTCCAAAGAGCATAGGTTTCTCACAAATCAAACAATGCGAGCGCGCAGCGCGAGCTGAACATTTTGATACACATTAACAATTTGTGTAAATCAAACAAAATAATGAAAGCTTGATGTGCGAGCTAAAAAATTGTGTGCAAATTGATATCAGAACTGGATATATTGTATATTGGTTATATATTAATGTCATTTAACCCTCTTGAATGGGATTCATTACACAGGCAATGCGAGCGCGAAGCGCGAGCGAAAAATTTTATATAAAGTCTATTTTCCAATTCTTCCCCTCACCTTTTTTTATCCTTTCGGGGTCGGGCCGGTCGTTACGAGGCTGTAAATTACACATCATGGGTAAAATACCTCTTTCTTACTTTTCTTTCTGTTTTTCGTAGTTTCTATCAAGGTAAAGAGTACACTTTTTCTGCAGGTTGTCAAAAAATAGGGGGCCGGCTCGGCCCCCTCCTGGATCCGCGCCTGCACCCTGCCATGACCACCCCTCGTGCACACGACACAAAACATACTTACCTACACTCAGTCCTCGTGCCCACACACATACGTTAAGTAAAAAAAAATGCAATCAATTGCACATTTGGTGCTGCTATTTTGCAATTGATATATCAATTGTTCATAAAAATGTACCAAACCTCCTTTTAGTACTAGCTGTAACGAAGCAGACCAGCAATCAAGTGTGGATATCCAATTATTTGACTGATTTTGTTGACCTAAATGTGACTTGCAATAATTGATTGCAACTTTCTTGCAATACCCCATTTGATGACATTCACTCTCTTGCTAAGACCCAGGGGCGGATCCAGGATTTTGAAATAGGGGGGCGCCAGCGGCGAGGGAGCGAAGCGACCGAGCAAGTGAAGGGTGTGGGAGGGGGATACCCCCCTCCCACGGCAAGGACTTTTTCCAAAAAATCATGTCCAAAAGTCGTATTTTGAGAGCACCTTTAGAAGAAAAATGCACACTTAAATCACTGTAACTTCATGAATAAAA
This sequence comes from Lytechinus variegatus, assembly GCF_018143015.1. Taxonomy (NCBI): domain Eukaryota; kingdom Metazoa; phylum Echinodermata; class Echinoidea; order Temnopleuroida; family Toxopneustidae; genus Lytechinus; species Lytechinus variegatus. The sequence goes on along the minus strand of NC_054743.1, from coordinate 19,061,923 downwards.
GACACATACTGACTCATTTAGGAGCTGATTTCCAGTCACACACCGTATAAGCGGTCATTCAAAACATACATTTGGCAAAGGCTCTTCACTTGCTTGCATCGTGTGATTGAAACGTCAAATTTAAATGATACGAAACTGAGACTTGTAATCGATAAGTTCCGAATAATCCATTCTGTTTATTGTCATTTGTGTATTTACATTGTGTGTTTCAAACGAGAATTGTTTAGTCGTATGGCAACATGCATAAAATTTGGGTTTTTTCCCCAAAATGCACAGTAAATTGTTACAAACTACAGAAAAAAAACGACATCATCTTCTGGTAATCAACCTTTTCCCTCGTATTATTTTCAAATCATCTTCAATAATCCAGTCATTCTGCACAACCTCAAAGTAATATAATGCTTCTTCAGGGGATTCTCATCATTTTTCTTGTTTACGTTCAAAGTCTCTCATCGCGTTGCCATCTTAACTTATGACCAGCCAGGATGAAATTGTATTTATATTTATTTTAACATAAGATAATCAATTTTTACGAAGCACTTGTTAAAACTATACCACAAATAATTAAATACGGTCAATGATAAAATGCTAGAAAATACATGTAAGGAGCTTTGATATCCAGTCCATAATTGTATAAGTTATAACTATCAGTGGCAGAAGATGTAAAATAAACCGAGGCTCGTCTTCGGTATACAGAGTTCAGAAGGCATTTTGTAAGCTTTTCATTTATGAAATTACAACTTGTTTAGACCATGAATTCATATAGGCTTCCAATTTGATGTTTTTTCTACATGTTGAATCAATACTAGCTTTCCAACCAACAAAGTAAATGTTGTAAACTGTATTGATTGCCTTCTGTTGGGCAAAGCTATTCCTGCCAAGTTTGAGCTCAATCATGACTTTTTTTTATGCAAGACAAACGAAGAACAGACGAAATAGTGGAATTTAATTACTCACACTATAATATATAAGGGATATACTTTTAAAGCTCTGCACTATATAGATCCCGTTTGCTGCCTGTGCAAGTCTCGAGGTTCTGTGGGCATAGCCACAAAATATTATATACGTTTTTCGTAAGTGAAATACTTCAGTAAATAATTTAATAACGAATATCACACCCAAACGTATTTCTATGACATGCATGATTAATTCAAGGAAGTTTTGCCGTACAATGCATTATCACGTAAGCGCGATTGGAGGAATGTTATGAGAATGTCCCGCTTTAGATTTAATACCGTATCCTCCCATTTTGTCATAATTATATTGTGTTAAGATACTGCATACTTAACTAGTTCATCATCATTACAATGCTGTGATTGCTTTCAGCTAGGTTTGTGTCTGTGGCAGCACGAAAGTATTTTTATTCTCCCCCCAACCCCCACCCCCCCCCCCCCGTCACATAAAATCTTCGCTTCTTACGCTGACATATAGCTGCCTATACACAGCAAACGCGGAGTGGGGTCGACTGGTGATTGAGAATATACAATTTTGCTCCTTGATAATTCGTTGGAATGATTGCTTCGGCGAAACTTAGTTGGGGCGCCCTGGATAATATGCCTCTGAATCTACCAGAAAGTGTAAAAGTTAGTTTACATTGAATACAAATATGTCTGACCTATACATTTCAGTGAAAACGTAAACTGTTAAAAAACCCGTGATTTTACAGAAAATAAACAGAAGATTTTGCAGAAAGCAATAACAGAATCATTCTGTAAATTCATAAAACAGGAATTTTTCTGCAATTTAACATAACAGGTCTGTTAAAAAAAGGGGAAAAGGGTGTTTTATTCAAGGAAATATGTAAGATTCCATACACCAAATACCAAATTCCTGTAAGATTACGCAATTCAATAAGATTACAGATGATCTCGAGACTCTGCTGCAGGAACTTCTTTTATTTTAAGGATAAATTTTCTAACAGTGTACATGACCAAGGCAGAATGATAATGCTGCGCATGTGGCGCCCGATATAGGGCTTCATCTTTGAGTGAAGAATAATCTCGGGGATAGACATTATCATTCGCATCGTCATGATCGTTGACACTTTCTCTCGCGATCTGTTACTTACAATTTACATGTATTTGCCATAAAGACGGACAAACGCATGTTACAAAAAACACAAACTTTCGGGAAAAAATGATATCCAATCCAACATCTTCACACTGGTCACTGCACTGCAACTCCCGATTACAAGTGGTGCAACTTTCCAACCAATCGACTTGCGCGCCCTGGAATTCCGGAATTTACATATTGCAATACAGTATGACAGAGGTGCATTTGTGCGAACACAAAGGCCATGAGCGTAAGTTAAAATATAGTTTTGACTAGATCTAGCCCTTGAAATTGACTACATTGTACCAATCCAGTAAATATAACCATCAAAAAAAAAATCCGGCGAAAATAGGGGGCGCGCGCCCGGGGCGCCCCCCTCTGGATCCGCCACTGAGAACATCTTTATCTGTCGCTCGCTCACTCTCCGTATTTCCTGCCACCCCCCCCCCCCCCTCAAATCACTGTGTCAACACTGATAAAAGAGTCAATGTGCGAGTTTCTCTTCTGATTTATTACTCGAAAAATAATCACCTCATTCCTCTCTGATATGATGGTTGTAAAAATTATTTCGTTCAAAGCATGTTTAAAGTGAACAAGCCTTCTCCAAATAAGTTGATGTATAAAATGAATAGAGCAAAATCCAACTTTAGATAGATCAATGTCGGAATGTAAAACAAGTTAGTTTTGACATTCTATTTTTTTACATATTGCTGTATAATAGGCCTTTTAATAAACTCCTCAAATACCATAAAAGGCTGTTTTATGTTACATGTTGAATCAGTTTTCCATATTGATGATTTTTTAGAGAAAACAAAAATTGATGTATCAAATAAATTGTGAGTGTGTGACATATAATCACTCAAGTGGAGGAGCCGTGGGGTTGTGGTTCTCACTCTCGCTTTATAAACAGAAGGTCGTGTATTCGAATCCCACCACGGTCTGGCGCCCTTTGGCAAGGTGTTAATCCACACTTGCCACTCTCGACCCAGGTGCTGGCAGGATGTGAAAATTATTGTAGCGTGTCCACACTGCAAAACCTCTGGTGTGGATTTATCACCAGCCCGAAATCTATATCTGTCCACACCAAAGAAGTAATGAAATAACATGCACCAGTTAGGAATCAAACCGATGCTGTTTTAAATATTTTTTTAATGTTTTTAATATTAGTGTTGTATAAACACATATCTGGTGTTAGACCAAAACCAAACTGGTGTTCTTTGACACCTCTCTGGTGTGGACAGATATAGATTCCGGGCTGGTGTAAAATCAACACCGGAGTCTTTGCAGTGCAGTGCTATGTGCGCCTCACCAGCGATTGACTTGAATACTCCTTAGGGAGTGGAGGATGTGCACACATTGCGTGTGGGAATGACTGCACTACGAGTGTCGATTTTCTAGTTTAAATTTGAACTAGAAAATCAACACTCGTAGTGCAGTCACTATACAAACACTGTAAATGCTAAATAAGCACATAATTTCTACAGTGTGTTAAATCTACCCCGGAGTTTTTGCAGTGTATCTTCTAATAATTTTTTTGCTGCGGTACCATAAAGAAGAATACCCTAAAGTTTCTTTTTCAAATAATCGCTAGACTAACAATTAGTTATTAAGAGAAAATGAACAGATTTTCATCTTTCCACCTTGTGAACTTTCGCGTCTGTCGTTTCTGCATACGTCTCCAGACTGGCGATTACTCGTCGTAGATGAGGTAGTATCGGCCGCGCTGTAGCTCATGAAAATGCGTTAAGTTTTACCAATCAGATCAATCTGTATTCATTCGCAGAAAATGTATTCATTTTTCTGAGGGGTCCACAATTTTAATACAGAGCTTCAGAACAGAAATTTACATATTGTCCTCATATAATGTTTTAAAATTCAAATGTACATAATCTATATTATTTCATATTTCTTTCTTATTTCAAATTGTTTATAAATTTATTTCATGTATTTTGTTGCAAAGGAGAAATTAAATATGATCCAAACAAACTCGATGAAGGCGATCGATCTTTTCGGGATCATAGGAATACATGTGTGTAAATAGGACTAGATGCTGTTTCACGAAAGGTATCAACACTAAATTTTTACCTGTCAGTTTAGACAACATCAGGGACATCCTTGAATTTGTTTGGGTGATCATCTTTTATCTTTTTATAGATTCCCGAGTTTATATGTATATATAAAACAAGAGTTTTTTTTTTCATATTAGTAGTTTTGTCAAGGATAAAAAACCTCCTCTATACACTCAAATACTGTCGTAATTATAACTGAAAGGTTTTTTTTTCGGTCAGACATTGATCACCTGAGTTTCACTGACAATACTGCCGTTCCTATCAATATCAAAATGATGAAACTCATAATAGCCATGATAGCATACAAACATAGGACAGTGCTGATGACTTATTATTACCCATTTTCAGTTGTGGTTTTTTTTTACGAAAAAGTGCTTCTGAAATGGCAAGTGTTTACTTTCTGGTTCGCTCATCAGATTTTTTTTTTGCCGCGCCGCCCCCCCCCCCCCCTTCTTCCCAACAAGGTGCGCGAGGACATTTTGTCTCAGATTAGTTATTGTAAATAATGCACAATAAAGCATTTTGTTGGAGAATTTTGCAACCAATGTAGATAAGCTGCAAACATTCACTACGTGGTTTGTTCGTGTCCATGACAAGCCTGCAAGGCCAGGCTAGGGACTAACTACTTACAATATCAAGTGATTTTTTTTCTTACTTTTATCAAAAGGAAATAGGGGTGAATGTTTGGTAACTTACTGAATGCTTGAGGAATGTTTTTGAGCAAGACAATAATTATGACTGCATCAAAAGTCTCCCTCTTCGAAGGCAAAATTCTAAAATCCCTATAGTGGGCTATGGTCACATTCCACGTCCAACATCGCACACTTTAAGTCACCTTTCTAATTTTGTCAGAAGCTTTTGACGCCCTCGCCTCTTTTTAATGCTTAGTAGACACACCTCATTTACTCTGACAAAGCATATTTGGTCTCAAATTTTCTTGAATTTACCAGAATTGCCTCTCAACAAGAACGATTTTATTTTCACATTTAACACTGATTAATCTCTCACTCTTGTAACTCATTGTTTTAGGCTATGATTTTTTTGACCTGTACTATAAAGTCTGATAACTATGAAATCGATAATGAATGTGATAAACTGGTCGCGTTTTCATATATAACATGTATAAGGAAATATATTGCCAAGAATGGGAACCGATTCATAACTGATTTTACACAATTACTATTGTATAAAATATCACTGTCGAAAGAAATGTAACAAATTAATCACTTTCACAACTCAATGAAGGAGAAACGGAAATTATAGGATTGATAAATCACTTTTCTTAGTTTCTATCAAAACACTTATTCTTGATCAACTTCAAGGAAGTTTATTCTCATTTGACATTTCTTCACATTCAACTCATATGAACCATCATTTCTTCTTCATTTCGAGTACACACATTTAGAATCATTGTGATATTTTTTGGTCAGTGCTGATAGTAATAATTTGCATTGTCCCAGTTAAATTTTGCAATATGCATCGGATATCTAAAGATTTTGTCTCAACAGAAATACTTCTAGCTTTCTCTGTTCTTCATATTATCTTGCAAGTTTCAAACGGCACTCATGATGTTGAGTTTGTTACCCAACCAGCTGATATCAGTGTTAAAGAGAATGGAACTGCGTCTTTCAACTGCACACTGGCATCAAACGTCCACTTTTTGGACGCAAGTTCGCACTGGGAGAATATTCTCACTGAGCTTATCTATCATGATGACATGCACAATGTTTCAACGACTTTTCGCAGTGATACCAAGTCCATTTCTTCACACCTTACTATTTATCATGTTCGTAGAAATATTAGCAGATTGTACAGATGTTGGATCATCGTACAATTCGCAGATCATTCTCAAACCGTATTTTCATCTGAATTTGCCAACCTAGATGTATTATATTTTCTCAAGAACAATGAGCTAGTTTGCAGTGGACCTTCAGGTTCGATGCTTCAAGAGTATGACCAAGTGACCATCAAGTGCCATGGTGTCCAGACCAACCCCCGATCTAAACTTAAGTGGTTACAACCCCTTGCCATGTCGTCCACCGGAATTGCCAAATCTGGATCAGTGTTAGGCCGAAACGTCACTGTTACTTCATCTCTTCACAAAAAAATCCTGTATTGTATTGCTGAAAACGAGGCCTTTCCTGGAGAAAAAGTAAATTGTTCTCTTGGGCCATATTCTGTAATCCATTCTCCTGTCGTAGAAGTCATTCCGCGTCATATTGAGACGACATGGCCGTTAGTAACCGAAATTACATTTCAATGTATTGCCAACGCATACCCTGAGGTTTACAGCTATAGCTGGATCTGCCATCCGAAAGAACTATTTTTCCAATGCACATCTAGTTCACCCAATATCACAATTTTCTTGGATAATTTTCGCTCAGAGGATACTCTAAATATAATATGCCAGGCAACAAACTACTTTGCAACCTCACAGTCCAACTCCACTGTGAATGTGAGGTACTTGGTAGGTCCAACGCTAGATATCTGCAAATCAAATTCGACCTATCTGCCAGGGATAAAGGACAATGGCTTCCCAACCCTTCTCTACAATCATGGCAATGAAACATTCGATACATTTAAGTGCGTGGTTGAAGTTGGCAGTATACCTCACGATGTTACATTTCAATGGTACCTGGATGGTCATCTCTTCGCGCAACACAGAGGAGATTACGATGTTATCAAATCCTCCAGTGGCTACAGTCATCTACTTGTTTACAATGTCATGACAATTGCAAAGCGGAGAATAATCGCTTGCAATATCAAGAACATGAAATCACATATTTTATCTTTTAACCAGTTAGCTGCATGCACAATCCTCGACCATCCAGTTGATAAGGGAGACCCAAGCATGCCAGGCACAATCAATGCTGATTCTCAGCAAGAAGAGCGCCATGAAGAGAGTGAATATTTATTTCCCAATGCAAATGAATATTCTTCCCGTTTTAACAAGAGCTTGGTAATTGTTTCCATTTCAGTTGGAATTGGTCTTTTGCTAGTGGTTGTCTTCATGATAGTGGCATATCGAAGAAGGGTCCATGGAACCCCGAGAACATTGGGATTGGGAACATCTTCTTCTGCGCAAGGCGTAACGCTAACAGAACCTGAAGTTATCACGTCAAGAACGGGTGAGACAATTGAATTCAACCAAGATGAGACCCCGTTCTACGAAGTTCCTAATGCCGATTTGCACAAACCAACATCAACCAAGATCAAACTACGTTTGCCAGATTTTGGACCAGGCGGAAGGCAAACTAGCACTCAAAAGTTTTTTGGAGCAGAAAAATGGGAAGGACGAGAACAATTACGTGAAGGAAAATCGAGATGGGGAGAAGGAGGAGGCCAGGGACAACGAGAAGAAAGAGGAGTCACAGGATGGGGAGAACGAAGAGGGGAGTCATCATCCGAGGGCACAGCCGAATCATTCTCCAGTGATGGAAATCAAGATATATATTTTCTGTCCGATAACTCAAGTGAGTGATTTACAAGGTGCTCACAACACTTTCAACGATAATCGAGTAGAGTCCGCTTCATACTATTGATAATCTACTTCAGTCCAACGCTATGATCAGATGAAGGCAGAATAGCAAAGAAGTTCCAGGCCATTTTGTATGTAACCCATGGAGCTAACATGTACCTACATGGGTCTAATGTAGGCTTGCTTATAAGTACTGTATGAGTATTGATAATTATGATTTCGCACATGAAAAACATTATGTGAGGTTATGTCTTATTAAAAATTTCATGTATATTACATAATTGTTATCTCAGCCGGGTTAATATCGGGATGGGGAGTGGCACTTACCCCCTCCCTCGAGGATATTTTTGTCAGGAAATCTTTGCGACGGAAAGTTTCCGAAAGTTAATTGGTGACCTTTGGCTTCTTCCCCCCCTCCCCCACCCTCAGCCTTGGATTTCGCCCATGATTTCTTTAAAAAAAGATATCGGACTGTAGAAGGCAGATGATTCTGATGAAGATCATGCTGCTGCTGCTGATGGTAATGATGATGATAAACAGCTTTTGTATAGCGCCATTTATCGTTAAAAAATCAAATGCACCAAGTCCACAATATGTCGCACATGTATCTGCCTTTTCACCTGCCATCTGGTTCGGCTTTCATCTGTACCATTTAAACTTCCCCGTTCCTCTAAAAATCCATACTTTGACGCAGCTAATGATTCTCTAATTGAAGTTCCTATATGATGACTAATATCAATAACAACTAATGATATTTTCAGTAATATTATTAATGGTTATACTACTACTACTAATAATAATAATAATAATATTAATAATAATAATAAAACAATAATGGTAATAATAATAATAAAAGTTATGATAATAATAGTAAGTTTATGAACCAAAAACTTGAGGGGGATATTGCAGACAAAGCAAAAGTTCTAAAAAAGTAGCGAGTGAATAAATCGAGCTTTGTGATACAGAAGCGAATCTAGGTAGAATGTGACATAATACCAAGACAATATTGAACTCGCTCCATTTCTTTTTCTCGTTTCTTTATCTGTAGTAAATCTTCACGCTTTCGAATAATGATAAAAGATAGTAGTAAAAATAAAGATGATGATGATTATAATGTTAATAATATTGATGATAATTGTAATTATTATTATTATCATCATCATCAATAATTGTAGTGGTAGCAATACAAACGCGCGTAACCCCATGCTCATTGTCTGTAATAATACTGATTTTCTTTTGCGAAAAATCATTTATTTTTTCAAGAAGTTAAGATTATCAAAACGTGAAAAAGTGCCGAAATCTTAAAATCAACGTAAGACAATTTTAAAATTTATAATTTCAAATCTTCATTTCTATGCCTACTGAGTATGCGCCTGCTGTTAAGCAGCAAACTGGAACAGAGTAAAGTTTAAATTGCTTTCCGACTTATAGCAAGATGAATCCCTGCTGGAAAGAATAAAGTGTCACACACTGTGAGAACGGTTCATTTCCCATTCGTCTAATGCCAATTCATCCAATTGCCAACTCGTGTTCTATCATTTGGTTTTCCATCAGTTTGTCCACTCACCACATTGTCTACTTTCATTTAGTCTAATGCCATTCAGTCTAATAACCAAGTGGTCCAATAGCCATTTATTCCATATACCATTTGGTTTACATGTAATTGGACTAGATGTTGAATTATGCAGAATAAATGAAAATTAAATGGATATTAGACTAAATGGTAATGAGACGAAATGGTGATTAGACGAAGCGATGATTGGACAAAATGTTTAATTGACCAGACGTCCCGTATTTCAAAATATTGTACAAAAGTGACAAATTTTCATTAAATTATAAATAACCAACATATGACGAAGCAGAGACAACAATTAAATCGATAACTGTAAACTTTTGCAAATTCTGTGGTGATTTTCTTGCTTCTGTAACCCAATATATTACAAACGAACTGACCTCCTGCCTATGTGTGTGTGACAGGCTACTAACTAGGCATGTATGATCGGAGCAAATTCTCTCACATGATAAACATTTTTTCCACCAAAATAGTCACAAAGTCGGCATGAACTTTTTAAAATTATTCTTAGATTAATGATTTGGAGATGTAGTCGGTGCAAGAAGTTATTGACTTTTTATAGACCTAGTTTTTTCAGCTTTCGTTTTGAGTCTTGGTGTGTACGATGCCGCAATGTTTCATCTAATTTTTAAGTGTGACAATGGGTTTCACTTTGAAATTTTATTCATTTGTAAAACAATTTACTTTTTGAAACTTTTAAAATACATTAAGAAAAACACCAAATAACATGATTTTTATTATATGATTAAATCTTTGTTTACTTGAAGTTTGAACTTTTTTTCCCTTTTCTTTCTTTTCTACCCTATCCTTCCTTACTTTCCTTCTTTATCAAATTTCCTTCATTCTTTTTTTTCCTTAAAATTACCTGGACTTCTTTCTTCCTCTCCTGTTTCTTTTCGTTCTTTCTCTCCTTCCCTTATTTTCTCTTTTTTCGTTCTCTCCTCCCCCCATTCTTCCCTCCCTCTCTTTCTTCCTTTCTTTATTTTATTTTTACTCGTAATTCTTTTCCATTTTTTTTCAATTTTTCTTTCTCTTCTTCCTCCTTTTCTTCTTTCTTTCATTCTTTCTTTCCTCCTCATTTTTCTAACCTTTTCCCTTTAATTCTCTCCTGTATTTCGTCTTTCACACATTTATTCATCTTCCCTTCCTTTCCTGTTCTTTCTTTCGTTCTTTCTATATTCCTTTCAAAGAATGACGAAAACCCTTTTTTCTCTTTTATTCTTTGTTTCATCCTTCTTCTGTTCTAACTTTCTGTTATTTTATATTTTTCCTTAATTTTCTTTCCTTCTCAATGCATCTCTTTTCTTCTCTCCTTCATTCTTTCGTTCACCCTCCCTTCCAATTCTTCATACTTTTTCATAAGTCTAACACTGCGCATGGGCTTCTTGGTTGATCTTTATTTGTCAATTGTCCCGTATTTAATTTTGTGAAATCTGGTCACCCTGGTTAGACGAAGGAATGCATTAGAATAAAAGTAGACTATGTGGTGAGTGGACTAGTTGGGAGTAGACGAATTGGCAATTTACCGTGAGAACAGTGTGTCCGCATAGTGATCTACACTGTAAATGCAAAGGAGCTAATATGGTCCCTATATAAACACGCTAGTCTCAGAGTGACATGAGGGACCAGTCGTGTTGGAGTGAGATTTCGGTCTTTCAAGAGTGAGTTTTCATCTTTTTAAGAGTAAAAGTGTGCATGTGTTTTTTCCCTTTCACTCCCAAAGAGGTGAAAATTCACTCTTTAAAGACGGAAATCTCCCTCCATCAGGAATGGTACCTCATCTCACTCTAAGAGGAGCGTGATGAAGTACCAGATTAGCTCCTTTTACAGAGTGTGTGAAAATATTCAAACTGTTTAAATGCTCTGCTTAAATTTTCACACTTTGGACACCTCGACCGTATGACATTTTCACAGCGAGTTCCTATGGTCGACTATGTGATTCAAATTCAACAGTGTGAAGATGATTTCACAGTGTGTTTCACACTGTGAACGCACTGTGGTACGCACTGTAGGGCACTTTATTCTTTTCGGTAGAATATGTCAGTTGGAATTTAAAAAAATGTATTAAGGAATAATATAATTGATTAAAGACGAACATGACACATATTTTTAATTATCATCTTTATATGATTTTAATAAGCATTGTCAGTAAGTAACCTTTGTAAATTATATCTATATATTCAATGTAAAAAATACATTTCATTACTAACACATTGGTATGCATAATTATAAAAAATGCAATTTAAGAATAGATGAAAGATTTTAACTTAAAATAGAACATAAAATTGTTTTTAGCGTCAATAGTTGTTAGAATCAATTCAATAATTTGGACAAATCACCCCTATTACAAACTGAATATTTCACAAATATTCTTACCAGAGAATGTTCAATGTACAAGACGATTCCATTTAAATGCATGAAATACACTCTCATTACTTTCGTTCTTAAAACTCCTTGAACAAGTCGTATTTATTAATAAACAACTAATTCTGTCGAATGATAATACGTATATTATTTTTCATGCAAATTAAGACTAATAAACCACTTTTTATGTATATACTCGTATTGGACAATGAATGTAAGACGCGTTGTAGGAAAGAGCGATGACAATAATTGGCAACACAAGAATAGGGGAGTGTGTTCCACTACAAAGTATCAAATATTGAACGAAATTCAAACGCAAAACGTAAATATAAGCTATGAGCTTCATTAGAAACAAGTGAACTATTATATAGAATTTCAATTATATCATTATAATTTAACGCTGGATGATTTTTTCCCTATAAAAGCTTTATATAAATGTTTTACTACATGCGTTTTGTCATGTTTGTATGTATTATTAAGTCATGTCATATTAAAGTGTAAGAAATTGAACCAGCAATCGTTTTTTATACCGATTTATATATACTTTACATTGTATGATTATAGCATGAACAGGGAGTGAAATAATAAGAGGAAAATACGTTTTGTTAATGGTAGTAAGAAAATGACATGTAAGTATCATAAATAAATATATATATATATATATATATATATATATATATATATATATATATATATATATATATAAAATTGTGATGAGCAAGGACCTAAACATTGCGTGGGTGCTTCAGTGAGTGATATATTGGCGAAGAAGCTCAAAAAGCATTGAAGCGGGAGACGTAGCCTGGATTTCTTCAACTTTTATTAATACAAGCTTTCGGCCATTTAGTTCGGCCTTCTTCAGGTATCTGAAGATGTAAAAGACATAATGGCTTTACATGTAATATGCATATATTTGGATTAATTTACTAAATAGAGGTATATCTTAAAAGAATATGTTTTACATCGGTAATGTTTAATTAGGATTATCCAATAGCTATTAAAATTAATTAAGTTTACGCAGATTTTTATTACGAACATTTTTTGAAAGTATTGGGTTATGTGTGTTGTATAATACATATATCTCAAAATGTATAATAATATATAATAGTATATATATCTCAAAATAATACATATATAAGGTATTGATTCATATATACATTCGTGTCTAAGCACGTGAACTTATGTATGTAATCACACTCGCAGTCACATACATACATAGGCGCAGACACCCAAACCAACCCTACTCTAATTGGTAGTGCTGGTAATTACACAAAGTATCATATAATAGGTAGAGGTAACAATGATATATGTGGTTCTGCGATAAATAAATGATGTATACAAAAAAGATACATTATAAATGTCTGATTTCTTACCTCCAAGTTTTACTGTAAGTGCTTGACCAGGTTGGTGATGTGTGGGTGTGTGTGTGTATATATCAGTGAAAGTGCATTGACCCTTGAAAGGGGAAACGGAAATGGGTCGTTTGGGTGTCTGCGCCTATGTATGTATGTGACTGCGAGTGTGATTACATACATAAGTTCACGTGCTTAGACACGAATGTATATATGAATCAATACCTTATATATGTATTATTTTGAGATATATATACTATTATATATTATTATACATTTTGAGATATATGTATTATACAACACACATAACCCAATACTTTCAAAAAATGTTCGTAATAAAAATCTGCGTAAACTTAATTAATTTTAATAGCTATTGGATAATCCTAATTAAACATTACCGATGTAAAACATATTCTTTTAAGATATACCTCTATTTAGTAAATTAATCCAAATATATGCATATTACATGTAAAGCCATTATGTCTTTTACATCTTCAGATACCTGAAGAAGGCCGAACTAAATGGCCGAAAGCTTGTATTAATAAAAGTTGAAGAAATCCAGGCTACGTCTCCCGCTTCAATGCTTTTTGAGCTTCTTCGCCAATATATCACTCACTGAAGCACCCACGCAATGTTTAGGTCCTTGCTCATCACAATTGTATATGCTGCATTCTGCATCGACCTGTATCCATGGATATCAACCTTTGACACCCATTGGATCCACTGCGTAGGACGAGACGGCCGGTTCATCAACCCCTCAGCCACTCCATTCACGGCTATTAAAGACGAAACAATGGCAAACCAACACACAATACCATCAACAAGGATAATCCAACAACTAAAGCGGTCATCGTTTCAACTCAGGCAATATAAGCTCCATCGTGAATACCTGTCGAAGTACCAATGTCATGACATTGTCCCGAAAGGTCTCCTGCTCAAAAAGTCATTCAGCTTCGTAAAAGACGACAATACTGATCTGGCATGGAAAACGACGCTCTGGAACGCATCGCGCCACTTAAGAGATATTACAATCAGAGCAGTAAGCTGCAAAGTAGAAGAAATCTCCACGCAAGTTGCAGAATTGAAGAGAAAGGCATTCGAACTTGGAACACCAAATGACTACCACAGGACAATGAACGAAATAGATCGTAACAACACTAAGAATGAATGGAGTCTTAGAGCGATGAAAGAAGGAAAGCTAAAAAGAGATATTGTAAACTGTACTAAGATTAAACTAAGCATACGCCATGTAGACGCTGATAACAATAACCATATTGTAACTCATATAGATGATAATGTAATAAATGTAGATCATGTCAACAATAATGAAGACCCATCAACACAGAAAATAAAGAAAAACAGACGCATTCGAAAAAAACAATACAGAAAACGCAGATCTCATTTTCAGAAAGACAACAACAACAACACAGTCATCCAACCACCCATACCCAGCACCAAACAGAACAAAGTCCCAATAGTCAATTTATCCAACTACAACTTGTCCCAAGCTGAAATTAGTCTACTATCCAAAGGACTAAAATTCTGCCCAACACCACCGCAAGAAGATACCCTCCAACTCAAAAGAGACATACACAACTTTGGCAGACAAATGAAACTGAGATTTCATTTCGCTGACAAATCACAAACAAACAGCCAAGACACAAACACCAACAAAGACACAAGACCACAACCAATATCGACACCAGCTAATGAAGATGGGGAAGAACAAAGACCTCCCCTCATACAACGGAAAAACATGTGGACCCCACACGTCCATAACCCTAATCTTGAAATGTTCCTTCAAAATGTTGAAAGTGATATTCAGACCAATGCAGACAACTACAACACAAAAAAACGACGAGACAATCTCACAAAAGATGAAAGACATGCCCTCAAAAAAAATAAAATCAAACACAGACATAATAATCAAACCCGCAGACAAGGGATCCTCAGTAGTAATAATGTCGAAGGAAAACTACATCCTCGAAGCTGAAAGACAGCTTTCAGACCAGAGCACATACAAAGAACTCACACAGGACCCGACACCATCACATCTTATGAAGGTCAAGGAAACGGTTAAAGAACTCGACATTGATTTAGAAACTCAACAAGGCCTTATCCCGAAAAACCCGACATGTCCTAATCTCTACTTCCTCCCCAAAATTCACAAACCCAACAATCCAGGCCGCCCATTGTATCAGGTTGCTCTTGTCCAACAGTCCAAATATCAAAATACCTTGACTTCTATCTACGCCCTCTCACAGAAAAACTACCCTCCCACATCAAAGACAGCACTCACTTCTTGAAACACATCAAACAAATCAACAGAGACCCCAACACAATTTCCTCCAGAACAATCCTTGTAACAGCTGACGTAACATCCCTCTATACAAACATACCCCACAATGAAGGAATGGAAGCTTGTCAAAAAGCATTAAACACAAGACAAAATCAAAACCCACCCACACACCAACTCATCAGACTGCTCGAAATAATACTAAAACTAAACAACTTCCAATTCAACGGCAAACACTACCTCCAAGTTGAAGGCACAGCAATGGGTACCCCTGTCGCCCCTTCATATGCCAACCTCTTTATGGGTCAAATTGAAGAAAAACTAATAAACCAAATGAATTCACCCACTGTCACAAAATCATGGAAACGTTATATTGATGACATTTTCTTCATGTGGAATGGCTCGCCGCGCACACTCGAAAGGTTCCAGGGGGAAATGAACAAGCTGCATCATTCCATTAAATTCACTTTCGAATCATCCCACCTCCAGACACACTTCCTAGACATATCACTCACAATACACAATGACCAAATAGAAACAGAACTTTATACGAAACCCACCGATTCACACGCCTACCTCCTACCCTCATCATGCCACCCTAAACACTCCATCAACAGCATACCATACAGCCAAGCTCTAAGAGTAAGACGAATTTGTTCCGAAGCTGGCCGAGAAGACCACCATCTCGGCCAGCTTCGGCAACACTTTGAAGACCGGGACTACAACCCACAAATCGTAAAAAAACAAATAGAAAAGGCAAAAGAAAAACCCAAAGAACAACTCCTCACATATCAGTCCAATCCAAAACAAAACAACAACATCTACTTCCCCATGACCTTCTCACCCGTAACAGCCAAAGTACCAAAAATAATTAAAAAACATTTCCCCATCCTACAACAATCACCAACAACAGCCAACATCTTCCCGAACAAGCCCACTACCTCCTACCGTAGAGGGCGCACCCTACACAACCTCCTTGTCAGGGCTGGACACCCCTTTCCAACACCAAACCCCACCGCCACCAACACCGCCAATGACCCCCGGGATTCTTCAAATGTAAATCACACAAATGCATTCTCCATAATCACATCAAGGACACCACGAAATTCACCAGCACCGTAACAAAACAAAATTACACAATAACATCACACATCACATGCAAATCCACCTGGATAATATACCTCATTACATGTACCAAATGCAAAAAAACAATATGTTGGCAAAACTGAAACCACCCTTTACACCCGATTCAACAATACGAGATCCGAAATACGTAACTTCCATTCACCACAACACAAGACTCTTCCATACACAGTGCACTTCAACCTTCCCTCCCATTCACTAGAAAATGTCCAAATTACCGGGATCGAGTCAATCAGAAGTAGGTCACGTGAAGCAATACTACACCGAGAGTCCTTTTGGATATCAAAACTAAAAACACTACAACCACATGGTATCAATGCCGAACAATAGATCACTGACCCCTTACTCCTGATTGACCCTAACCCCACGACCCATTTCCGTTTCCCCTTTCAAGGGTCAATGCACTTTCACTGATACATACACACACACACCCACACATCACCAACCTGGTCAAGCACTTACAGTAAAACTTGGAGGTAAGAAATCAGACATTTATAATGTATCTTTTTTGTATACATCATTTATTTATCGCAGAACCACATATATCATTGTTACCTCTACCTATTATATGATACTTTGTGTAATTACCAGCACTACCAATTAGAGTAGGGTTGGTTTGGGTGTCTGCGCCTATGTATGTATGTGACTGCGAGTGTGATTACATACATAAGTTCACGTGCTTAGACACGAATGTATATATGAATCAATACCTTATATATGTATTATTTTGAGATATATATACTATTATATATTATTATACATTTTGAGATATATGTATTATACAACACACATAACCCAATACTTTCAAAAAATGTTCGTAATAAAAATCTGCGTAAACTTAATTAATTTTAATAGCTATTGGATAATCCTAATTAAACATTACCGATGTAAAACATATTCTTTTAAGATATACCTCTATTTAGTAAATTAATCCAAATATATGCATATTACATGTAAAGCCATTATGTCTTTTACATCTTCAGATACCTGAAGAAGGCCGAACTAAATGGCCGAAAGCTTGTATTAATAAAAGTTGAAGAAATCCAGGCTACGTCTCCCGCTTCAATGCTTTTTGAGCTTCTTCGCCAATATATATATATATATATATATTATATATATACATATACAAAGAAAGTTTTTATCATGACATAATTTTGTAAGCATGAATATGAGAACTTCATAATGTAAATGTATACTGAAAAATTAATAAAAAAAACTTTTTATTATCATATCACTTTATAAACACAATGAGTACATTTACGAATGTATAACAATAGTACTCAATTTTACATGTATGATGTGTGCGCTATGAACGCCTAGCTTAGCCGGGTTATGTAGGAGCGCCTTGAGCACCTAACAGGGTGGATGTGCGCAATATAAATATCCTATATTATTATTATTATTATTATGCAGGATTATGAAGTAATGTATATATGGAAAGTGATGCCAATGAACGAACTTATCTTTACAGATTACAATGCCACTTTTGCACATGCCTTGATTTGTTTTATAAACATTAATACCACTATTTAGTTTTGGTTAATGCCCCGAAACTGCATGTTACTATTCGATTTCATTACAAAGTTATATTAATGCAGGTACCCCAAACAATTGGTGTGTGAAGAAAATAGCTTAAGATGAGTTTTTGTAATGGGATAAATTGACCGGATTTCATGTTAGAATATATTTTTTATCGAAGCACGATGAAAATAAAATATCTGCGTATTTTTCGTTTGTTTATAATTAAACCATTTCTAAAGTATGGACCAGGCTTAAATGTCAGGATACAATATTTGCCCATAACTTTCTAATATCCAAGTTTCACATTTGTAATTAAACTACATGTTGTTTTTAATTAAAAGATAGAGGGCGCAGCATGCCACAGAGGCCGAGTGGTCTAAGGTGCCTGGCTATACATGAAAAGCCCAGGGTTCAATCCCCGGCCGCGCCACCTATGCCGTGAGCAATTAAGGTATTTAATCTGCAGTGCTCTTTTATCCTGCTTTAAAATAAATGGAAATGCTATATGCATTATTGGTAACTGGGCGTGCATTTGGTTAAAACAAATAGCTGGACATGTCATGAATTGTAATGGCTTAAGAAAACATCGAATGAGCACAACATTTTTTGTAAGTTTCGAATGGTGCATGACACTCAAATATGATTATTTAACTTATTACCAATTGAAAGCATTAGACAAAACTATCACATTGACTGTCATCCGCTTACTACAGAAACTTAAAAAGGTGTGTAGGCGATGAAATAAACGAATGAAAAAATACAACTTCTGTGAAAAAAATGAATGTACGTAAGATTTATAACTAGTTATACTGTGCTTGTTAAAACATATTTATATTCGCTTTTCACTAAACAAAAAAAACTAAACAAAAACTAAATTGTTTTTGATGAAAAAAATACTAAAATTTTGAATTGACATCAAAAGATGCCATACTGTGAAAATGATATATAATTATAAAAACAGAAGGTTCTATTTTATTAGGATAAACATTATTTTTTAGCTAAGTAAACCCAATGAAATAATATTAGATATTATTATTATATTGGGAGTGAATTAGAGTCTGTACTTGCAAGTGATGAAGGTGTAAGCATGCCTGCAATGACTTTCAAATGGTCAAACAATGTCAAAAAAAAAGATTTTTCACAAAATATTAATGATTCAGTTGGTACTATTAAAAATAGTTTGGACTGCCTTATGGAAAATGTTAACCAAGAGGAACTTGACTTATTTTACTCGCAAGTCTGTAAGGTTTTCACGGATGCTGCTCAAGATGTTGGGGTATCTAAATGGAAACATCTCAAATCTAAAAATCAAAGAAAGAGAAGTGTTGAGAATAAACCGTGGTTTGATGCAGAATGTAATGCAGAAAGGAGTGAGTATTTAAACATTAAGAACCGCATAAGAAGAAGAAGGAAATTGAACCCTGAAATACACACTGATCTTGATAACGCCAGTAGACATTATAAAAGGTTTTTAAGAGGTAAAAAAAGACAATATGAGAAGAACTTAAATGACTCTCTTCGTTCTTTGAAGACAAATGATCCAAAGACGTACTGGAAAAATTTGAATGCTAGTGAGAATAAGAAACACTCTGGCATGTCTGGTGACAAAGTTTTGTTATCTGATTTTGCAAGACACTTTTGCTCCTTAGGTAATAGTCTGTCTGAAAACGATATAACTTTAGTAGACATTGTAACTAATTCAGGTGATTCAAATGACGTATTGAATGCACCAATTACAATAAACGAAGTTGAAAAAATGATAATGAACTTGAAGAATGCTAAAGCCTGTGGAAAGGATTTGTTACGAAATGAATTTTTGAAAAGTTGTCCACGAAGCATGCTTAAAATTTTAGTGAAATTTTTCAATGTTGTTTTGAATAGTGGCTATGTCCCCACAGAATGGTGTATTGGAATAATTGTCCCCATCTATAAAAACAAGGGGCAAGATACCAACCCAGATAATTATAGGGGAATCACACTGTTAAGCTGTTTAGGTAAGCTATTTACATCTATTTTGAATCAAAGGATTACGCAGTTCCTCGATGCTGAACAAATAATTGGGGAAGAGCAGGCTGGTTTTCGTTCAGGCTATTCAACGACTGACCATGTGTTTGCTTTGAAGTCTATAATAGATTTTTATGTTAAAAAAAAGAAACGTCTATACTGTGCTTTTATTGATTATAAAAAAGCTTTTGATCTAATTGATAGAACAAGTTTATGGCTTAAACTGTTGAAGTTAGGCGTTAATGGCAAAATATTTACTATTATCAACAACATTTACAAATATGCAAAGTCTTGTGTTACTGTAAATGGTAAATGTTCTGAATTTTTTACATGTAACATTGGCGTTCGCCAGGGGGAAAACCTTTCCCCCTTGTTATTTGCAATATACTTGAATGATTTTCAAGAACATCTAAGCAGATTCTACAGTGGTCTTAGCTCTTTGGTAAATGACATACGTGGCTACCTAGATAATGAAGATGTAGAAACCTTTGTTAAACTTCACTGTCTATTGTATGCTGATGATACCATAATTTTAGCAGAACGTCCAGAAGAATTGCAAAAAGCATTAGACGGAGTAGAAAATTATTGTAATACTTGGCAGTTGACTGTCAATACAAGCAAAACCAAGATTGTTATTTTCTCTAAAGGAAAAGTTAGAAATGTACCTAGTTTCACTCTAAGTGGTGATGTGATTGATGTTGTAGATGATTTTGTATACCTTGGAATTCGATTCAATTATAATGGTAGTTTTAAGAAAGCAATATCAATGCAAGTGACACAGGCCAGAAAGGCTTTATATTGTATGCTGGTAAAAGCAAAAAGATTACAACTTTCAGTAGATACACAGTGCCACTTATTTGATCATATGGTATTGCCGGTATTACTGTATGGTTGTGAAGTGTGGGGGTTTGAGTGCATAAAGCAGATTGAAATTTTCCATAGGAAATTCTGAAGGACAATGCTACATGTAAATAGATGTACACCAGACTGCATGGTGTACGGTGAAACAGGACGTGGACCGATATTGAACCAAGTCAAATGTAGAATGGTTGGATATTGGTTAAGAATAATTAAGGGAAAACAACAGAAGTATTCAAATGTTTTATATAACCTGCTTAATCACATGCACACTGTCAATGAATCATCCTTCACATCACTCTGGCTAAAATGTATCAAAGATATTTTTCAAAATGCAGGGTTAGGTAACATTCGGTTGCATCACGGTAATGGACATAGCAGTCAATGGATTCTCAATGTTCTGAAAACACGTCTTTCTGACATGTGTCAACAAGATTGGAAATCGTCAACCTGGTCTAACCGTATTTGTACGAATTATAGGATGTTTAAAAATGATCCTCATATGGAAACATACTTTTTAGTATTAAGCAAGAAAGATATTGTTACTCTGAGCAAATTTCGTTGTCGGTCACATGCACTACCTGTAAATAATAGTAGGTATGATTTAAGTTTATTAAAAGATACAAATTGTCCACTTTGTTTATCCTCAAACTCAGGTGATGAATCTCATTACCTTTTTGAATGTCCTTTCTTCCAGAAGGAGAGAAACTTGTATATACCAAGACATATCAATAACATCAGGTCAAGTGCACTTAAAATATCGAAGTTATTTAATTCTGCTGATACTTGCCAGCTTAAAAAATAGCAAAATTTGCCAGAACTATCATGTTGCAATTCAACCAGTCTCCCAGGTCAAGTATTGAGGACGAAGTGCCTAGTAACAAAAGTAATACCAATATAATTGTACGTACCCGTAGCGGTAGGATAATCAAACGGCCAGACAGGCTAGTCTTGTAAAACGTTTTAAAATACAAACAAATACAAACTCGAAGAAAAAAAATGAAATAAAACTATACAAAAAAAAATAGCTCAAGTATGATACTAGTTTTGTTTATTTAATCTATACAATCCATATTAAACTCTTAATGCTCTGTGTTATATCATTCATGTACATTACATGTTGTATTTACTCTGTATTCTATATAGGCTGAATATTTTTATATACTATTATGTTCACATCTATTATGCTTGTATATCTTTTGTAAATATGTTTTTATGTTTGTACTCTCATACCCCGAGAGGGGGTCGATAGAGTCAATAAATCTTATCTACAATGTATCTCTTATCTTATACCAAGTCACATTAAAAATGCACTAGAATATAAACATTCGTAGCCATATAATGTAAGGTTGCAATCGATATGCAGATCATTTCTTCTTATTTAAGAAAAAAGTGTCCAAAAACACTAGGCATGAACGAAATAACTGTTCTTCTTAAAAAATTTAGACATGTTGACTTAGAAAAAGGAATCATATGACCATAAGCTTAGGCATGAATATAGTCTGCATAATAGTTGCTATAGAAACCTTAAGAGTATACAATAAAATTTTTATTTCTATTTTACAGCAGGAAAATCTCAAGTTTAATCTTAAAAAAGAAAATAGAAGAAATATGTAATAACAATTATGTTAATGTAAACTCAAGCGCGTTCTTTGTATGTGTTTATATTGTAGATAGATATCAAATTATTCCACACTATTCAATGAAGCCTGTCATAGGTTCAGAAATAATAATTTTTCCTGTAAGAAATGAAAGCAAACTATAACAAAAAGACAATACATTATTAGCAAGCATATACTGGGTAAAGAATATGAAACGTAACTTCATTCGGACAAATGTTTTTTTTTAACATGTAGTCAAACCCCCCAAGAATCAGCAGTATATACAGAAACATAAACTTATCACATGACTGCAATTTCATTCAAAAAATCGATTGAAAAATATGATATAGCATTCTGAGTCTTGTTTTTTTTTTCTCATTCGAAGTTCTATCACTTATATCTATATAAATATTAAACTCCACACAAATTTTCAATTCGTTTAGATTATTTATAAATATACATGATGGCTTGTACATGTTTGCATGAGCATTATCACATTCTCGAAAAAAATAAAATCTGCTCATAAAATGGACATTATATATACACATGTATACAAACCGTTATTTTTAACTTGTGTCTGTAAAATGATAATACATCTAGTTACCATGGTTACTGGGATTTATGTATAGACTTTCCCTGGGTTGGCTTACAACATGATAAACATTACAATAAGATATAACAAACTGAATTAAATATGTAATACCGTTCACAAGCGGGGTCACAGAAGGGGGGGAGGCTGGAGTAGAGAAAAGAGAAAGAAGAGAAGGGGAAGGAGGAAGAAAGGTGACGAAAGAAAAAAAAAATAACGAAATTGCCGACAATGAAGACAAAGCTTGATTTCTGTGTTTATATAATACCTGTATTATTCAACTGAGAAAAAAAGTCACCATTTGGGTCACTTTGCCCTATCAAGTTTGTTTGCGTAAATGAAAAAAATTAAAGCACTATATAATGATAACATACTGAATCGTATTTTGTACCTATATCACATGTCATATGCAAGTAAACAGAAAATAATACCTAAATTCCATCCATGTTGGTTTAGAAATAATCTCGGCATATAATCTTTGTATCTATTAAAATGAATTGCATTTCAAGTGTTCAAAAACCATTATAGTAAATGAAGGGAATTAATATATTCACGTCCATTTTGAAGCTTTAAAGTTTACTTCAAGGTAGGGATGAATGAAATCGACTTGTTCCTAATTAGAGTGTAGGCCTTTAATTTGATTCAGTCTTGATATTACCAACATTAAATTTTAAGATTGTATGTTTTCCAAAGTAAGATCCTAAATAGATTTTAATGGTTGTTTTAAAGTTACTTTTGAAAATATTGACATTAGATGTGAAATACAAATATTTAGTTCTCTTGTGAAATAATGGAGGTGCAAATTTAGTAGACAAAGTGAAGGGCGTGAATCAATGGGTATAATAAGTATTTGAGAAGTGGAGGTTTTTGCCTACCAGCCCCGGAATCGATATCAAATTCTATTTCGGCCATTTGACTGGTTTCAAGATTGGAGTAAGTAGGCCTACTAATGATGCTATCGGTAAGGGATTCAGGTATGTTCTGTGTTGTAGTGGGTTTACCAGGCACGCGAGGTGGCCACTGGAAGTCATTACACGTCGCTACATTTACGTCTGACGTCACTTCATGTGAACAGCAAGAGAAAGCAGTGTCATGAACAAGACAAAATGTACCACTGGTTTCCCGCCCTATATCTGAGATGTCATCAAGGACATTAAGCTTTTCGTCATTTTGGTAACATGATAGTGAGGTTCCTACACTTCCAGTGGTGGCTCGACATCGTACTTCTCCATAAGCGCAGTTGTCATTTAAAGTAATGAAGCAATTTGCTGATCCAGGTGGAACAGTTACAGCGACCTCTTTTTTAATAACTTCACGCCTTATGTCTCCTAGCTTGTACAAGATTGCAGTGAATATGTATCTATCCTGGTCTACAGTATCAACATCATCTATGAATACATTTACGCAGGGAGCTGTGTCCAAGCCTGTGACAGATGTCGTAAATCTTGAAAACTGCGTTGAGATTTTGAAACCCTCTGTCTCACGTATCCCATTATTGCAAAATGGATGATTTAGTGATTCGAACCGAACTGTAAAATATAGAACACCCTGGGATGTATCATTAGTAGACCAAGGCAAATGGAATGGGACTACACCCTGACTACCTGCTTGAAGAGTCACCCCTTCGGTGAGACCGTTGCCTGCTACGTGAACTGGACATCCTGCAAGAATGATGGCGAAAGCTAACAGCGCATGCAGGAGAGTTTCAACGATCAGCAGAGTTGAAGGGGGGCGACCTTTCCATGTGCTTCGAAATTTCGACTAGAGAATAACATAATGAAAACGAAATAGTGTTTAGAATCATTCCCTTGAAGATCTTTTTAGATTATTATTATAACATATTAAAAATCTTTTTCGCAAGACACAATAATTTATATCAATCAGTTTAACAAGCCTGAAAGTCTTAAATGTTTATTTTTTTATTAA
Organism: Lytechinus variegatus; assembly: GCF_018143015.1. Lineage (NCBI taxonomy): Eukaryota > Metazoa > Echinodermata > Echinoidea > Temnopleuroida > Toxopneustidae > Lytechinus > Lytechinus variegatus. The sequence goes on along the minus strand of NC_054743.1, from coordinate 19,037,097 downwards.
AAAAATCCTTGGGAATGCGATAAAAACAAAAAGGAATTTAATGTCAAAAGTGGCAGCATACATGTATCATAAACATGGGTTTCCCTAGACCAGTTAGTTTCGCACAACATTCACGGCGAAATGTCGTCACTATATCATCGATTTCAAACTTCAGGCTTTTATTGTTTCTTTAAACATGAATTCTTCCTGATAAGAAGGAAATTGATTACTAATAAGATAATTACAATATCGTTATTTTTTTATAAAGACAAATGTCTCTCATCAAAATCTGCTCCTGAGGAGTGGATAACCTACCAAGAATTTCCATCCAGCGTTGCCAGAAGTTGCTCCTATATAGGAGAGGTGTTTTTTGTAGTAGACATCTTGAAGACCAGTTGATGAAGGTTTTGATCTTAGGGTTCTGAGTTAGAAATGTATAAGTATAAACTGGTAAAAGGAAATGGTTCAGAAGAACATTAAAGAGCATCAAATAATAAATTTAGAGGCTTTATTATAGGAGGAAACTGTAATTTGTTAACAAATTTTCGGCATTACCCCTATTTGTTTAAGATCAGAATGCTCTATCTGTAATGAAAATCATAAGATCAGTATGCTCGATCTGTAATGAAAATCATAAGATCATAAGTCACTGGTTCCAATTTTTTCTGACTTATGATCTTATGATTTTCAGTACAGATCGAGCAAACTGATCTTATGATTTTCATTACAGATCGAGCATTCTGATCTTAAACAAATAGGAGTAATGCAGAAAATTTGTTACCAAATTACAGCCTCAAATAAGTTAGCATTCAATAGTAAAATGAATGGAAGTGTGGATAATTTAACGTGCGTCTGAAATGTCCAAGGTAGAGGAAAGTAATACAGCAAATGTATTTAATGAGAAATTTCATGAAATCACGGTCAAATATGACTATATAATAATAGATCTAGATCTGGTACATTGTAAAAAAAATTGTCTTTGTGAAATCTTAGCCGAAAAACTTATAATTCTGATGATCACTAACACACACACGGGTCGTGTGGTTCAATGGTTTAATAGAGCATTGGACTGATAAAAGCAAGGTTGTGAGTTTGAACTCCCACTATGCCATTATCTCCACTTTGATAACAAAAAGACCCAAGAGTAATATATGTCGTCTATAAGGTCAGCCACTATGACTGATAAGCATAGACGTAAAATGATTCCTTGGTAATTGATTATATACCAGGTTGGCGTTTACCAGCAAAATGCTGTCCCGCCGACTCGCTACGGGAGTTACCATTCACAGAAATAGAAAGGCATATGCATTGCATATGTGGGGCAGTGTATTAATACTGTACGGAAAAAATCCTCGACATTCTATGGAATCCTGTGCTTATTTTGCTAATTTCTCAGCAGTTATACATTATCTCCCCAGTCATTTGGCACATAATTTTATTTTTTTACACATACAAATATTTTAGGAGTCATTTTATTGGATTCTATTCGAACTCATCTTGAGATCGTTACCTGAACTGGAATTTATCTTTAAGCACGGTTTCTGAAATGTGCAACGTGAAAAAGGTGCCACCGTCGTAGTAAAACCCCTGCAAATATGTATATTATAAATATTTATCAAATTATACATAATACAAATTAAATGGGAACCAGTCTTCATCGGAAGAGTCTCTATAATTTCAATGCTCAGCAAGATGTTCTACGAGTTTACACAGTTTACATTTTTTTTGCCTGGTGGGGGTTTTAGTGGAGTTTTGTTCTAATGAATTACTACAGAAATATTACCTGTTTGACTCTGACGAAGCTCCATGAATGGCACGATCTTTTCTTGTAGTGATCAGATTTGGAGGGTTCTGTAATAGAAAATAAATAATTTAAGAATTTCACGAAGATGATATATCTTAAAACCATCAGACCTGAACAGAAAAGAGATACGATCAGAAAATTTTCTAATTTTCAAGAAAAAATAATTAAGATTACGATCTGACTTTGGATAAATATCCAACATAAACATTTTATTAAATTGAAAATGGTATTTTTAATTATTAGATTCACTTACTTGTTACGATTCCCAGTTAAACACAGTCTCTCGTAAATTCAAACGTTATTTTGTTATTCTTTTATCGCACATTAATGTTTAAAATATAACGTGATGTGTATTACTAAGCTATGATTCCATTTGATAACACACACAAAAACGGGATTACAAGTTTCAAATTGATTTTGGTTATCTAAGCCCTTACTCTAAACGAATGTGACATACCACCCCGAAACTAATATAAAGACATAAGTGAATATTATCTGTAAATAATCAAAATAGAAATTTGTTTCCAAAGAGAAAAGGTGAGCTTATCTGAATGCATATTTATTATTTCACATTCTGTCAAAATATGAATTAAGATAAAAATACAATATTCAAAAGTTTCTTTTACACCACTGTTTAGAGTTTGCTTCACTAATATTGCACATTGTGCACAACTCATGTTAGAGTCAACCTCGAACATGTCAAACTTTAAACCTTGTTTTCTACATATTTATTTTTAAGCTCTCATTGAATGAATTAGACGTGACATTAAATAGTTGTATGAGTAAATTTTAAGAAGTTAGATACCAATTTGAAGCTTAGAATAGGCCTTATCAAGGTGAATAGAAATTTCAAACCCAATTTCGGCGGCTCATATTTGGTTTTGGGGTAGCTGGTCACATATTGATTCTAAAAAAATAACAATGACTCACTCTGGTTTGTCCAATCTCTTCAGTTAAGAGATGACATCTCGACCATGGGTCTTCTGAAATCTGCCCATTTGCCACAGAGTTGTTCAGGGTTTGAAGGAATGGTGGGCCAAATCCGCTGTATTGCCATTTCTGAGGTCCGAGCGAGACAGGACGGCTTGTATCATTGGCTCGGTTGTATTGTTTCCTAGTCATGATGTTTTGCACTGCGTCAATGTCATCCTGGGTTGAACCATGTTCAGATTTTTCAGCAGATTTCGTCTGGGCATCAGAGAAAGGATTAGGCTCCTGATTGACGCTACCCTCAGCTCTATAAGCCCCAGTGCTCAACGAGAGTTCATCACACCTTTCCTCTTGGATGAAAGCATTGTCATCATAGATATTATGAACGTGTAGTTTGGATTGTTCTGCATGTGTTGCAGATTCTGCTTGGATTGCAGTCCGATGACCTTCATGTTGTTGATTTCGTGACGCAATTTGAGCAAAGGTGTCAGTACTCAATATTCCTTGTATTTGACAAGTTGAATGAGCTGTGTTTGGCGACGCCTGTATCGAAGTTATACCATCCATATCCTTCATATCACACACTGACAGATACTTGACTATCTGTAGGTGTCCTTCTTGTGCAGCGGCTTGAAGTGGCGTCCATCCATCTTGATCTTGTTTATTCACATCAGCATTGTTGAGAAGTAGGTATTCTACCATATCGATGTTACCATTGTAACATGCTGCATGAAGCGGAGATTTCTTGCTCTCAGTCCCTTTGTTCACATTATATCCCTTGGACACAAGAAATTTTACTACGTCAATATGGCCGTATTGAGTAGCGATGTAAAGTGGAGTCATACCTTCATAACTTGAACAATTGGCTCCTTTAGCAATGAGAAATTTAACAACTTTCAACTGGCCTTCAATGATTGCTGTGTTCAGTGGTGTCAGTCCATTGTTGTTTGTCTTGTTAACATCAGAGCCTTGCTGAATGAAATACTCAACGATTTCAATGTTACCAATACGGGCAGCAGCGTATAGAGCACTCATCCCTTCGTCATCTACCTCATTGACGTCAGCACCGTTGGATACCAAAAATTTGACTACATCTAAATGTTCAGCTTGTGCTGCAATATACAGTGGAGTCATTCCATCATATCTGTTCTGCTTGGCTCCGTTATCCATGAGATATTTGACAACTTCTAGATGACCGCATTGGATAGCAGCATTTAATGGCGTCCAACCTTTTGTATCACCCTTGTTCACATCTGTCCCTTCTTGAATGAGATACTCCATGATATCTAGATGGCCTCCACTAGCAGCTCCATGAAGAGGAATCTCCCCAATATCATCTTCTTCATTCACATCAGCACCATTAGAAATGAAGAATTTCACAATATCTAAATGTCCGAATTCAGCTGCAGCATAGAGTGGGGTCATTCCACCATATCTATTCTGCTTGGCTCCTTTATCCATGAGATATTTGACAGCTTCTAGGTGGCCGTATTGAATAGCAGCATTGAATGATGTCCAACCTTTCTGATTAGCTTTGTTCACATCAGACCCTTGTTGGATGAGATACTCCATGATCTTCATGTTACCACTGATAGCTGCTCCATGAAGGGGGATTCTCCCATTATCATCTTCTTCATTCACATCAGCGCCATTAGAAATGAAGTATTCCACGATATCTAAATGACCGAATTGAGCTGCAGTATAGAGTGAAGTCATTCCGTCATACCTGTTCTGCTTTGCTCCTTTATCTATGAGATATTTGATAGCTTCTAGATGACCGTAATTAATAGCAGCATTGAATGGTGTACAGCCCTTTTGATCGGCTTTGTTCACATCTGACCCTAACTCAGTAAGATACTCCATGATATCTAGATGGCATTCAGAAGCAGCACCATGAAGAGGAATCATCCCATTATCATCCTCTTCATTCACATCAGCGCCACTAGAAATGAAGAATTTCACGGTATCTAAATGACCGAATTCAGCTGCAGCGTACAGTGTAGTCACTTCATCATATCTATTCTGCTTGGCTCCTTTATCCATGAGATATTTGACAGCTTCTAGATGACCTTCTTGAATAGCAGCATTGATTGGTGCCCATCCCTTTGATTTAGCCTTGTTTACATCTGACCCTTGTTGAATGAGATATTTCATGATTTCTGTGTTTCCTCCAAAAGCAGCTCCATGAAGAGGAATCATCCCATTATCCTCTTCTTCATTCACATCAGCGCCATTAGAAATGAAGTATTCCACGATATCTAGATGACCGAATTGAGCTGCAGTAAAGAGTGGAGTCATGCCGTCATACTTGTTCTGCTTTGCTCCTTTATCTATGAGATGTTTGACAGCTTCTAGATGACCGTAGTTAATAGCAGCATTGAATGGTGTACAGCCCTTTTGATCAGCTTTGTTCACATCTGACCCTAATTCAATGAGATACTCCATGATACATAGATGGCCTCGACTAGCAGCACAATGAAGAGGAATCATCCCATTATCATGTTCGTTATTAACAGCAGCACCATTTGAGATGAAAAGTTCCACGATATTGATATGACCGAATTGAGCTGCAGCATAGAGTGGGGTCATTCCATCATATCTATTCTGCTTGGCTCCTTTATCCATGAGATATTTGACAGCTTCTAGATGACCTTCTTGAATAGCAGCATTGAATGGTGTCCAACCCTTTGGATCAGCCTTGTTCACATTCGACCCTGACTCAGTGAGATACTCCATGATATCTAGATGGCCTTCACTAGCAGCACCATGAAGAGGAATCTTCCCATTATCGTCTTCATCATTCACGTCAGCGCCATTGGAAATGAGGTATTCTACGATATCTATATGGCCGAATTGAGCTGCAAAATAGAGTGGGGTCGCTCCATCATACCTGTTCTGCTTGGCTCCTTTATCTATGAGATATTTGACAGCTTCTAGATGACCGTATTTAATAGCAGCATTGAATGGTGTCCAACCCTTTGGATCAGCCTTGTTCACATTCGACCCTGACTCAGTGAGATAATCCATGATATCTAGATGGCCTTCACTAGCAGCACCATGAAGAGGAATCTTCCCATTATCGTCTTCATCATTCACGTCAGCGCCATTGGAAATGAGGTATTCTACGATATCTAGATGACCGAATTGAGCTGCAGTAAAGAGTGGAGTCATGCCGTCATACTTGTTCTGCTTTGCTCCTTTATCTATGAGATATTTGACAGCTTCTAGATGACCGTAGTTAATAGCAGCATTGAATGGTGTACAGCCCTTTTGATCAGCTTTGTTCACATCTGACCCTAATTCAATGAGATACTCCATGATACATAGATGGCCTCGACTAGCAGCACAATGAAGAGGAATCATCCCATTATCATGTTCGTTATTAACAGCAGCACCATTTGAGATGAAAAATTCCACGATATTGATATGACCGAATTGAGCTGCAGCATAGAGTGGGGTCATTCCATCATATCTATTCTGCTTGGCTCCTTTATCCATGAGATATTTGACAGCTTCTAGATGACCTTCTTGAATAGCAGCATTGATTGGTGCCCATCCCTTTGAATTAGCCTTGTTCACATCTGACCCTTTTTGAATGAGATATTTCATGATTTCTGTGTTTCCTCCAAAAGCAGCTCCATGAAGAGGAATCATCCCATTATCATCTTCTTCATTCACATCAGCGCCATTAGAAATGCAGTATTCCACGATATCTAGATGACCGAATTGAGCTGCAGTATAGAGTGGAGTCATTCCGTCATACCTGTTCTGCTTTGCTCCTTTATCTATGAGATATTTGACAGCTTCTAGATGACCTTCTTGAATAGCAGCATTGATTGGTGCCCATCCCTTTGATTTAGCCTTGTTTACATCTGACCCTTGTTGAATGAGATAATTCATGATTTCTGTGTTTCCTCCAAAAGCAGCTCCATGAAGAGGAATCATCCCATTATCCTCTTCTTCATTCACATCAGCGCCATTAGAAATGAAGTATTCCACGATATCTAGATGACCGAATTGAGCTGCAGTAAAGAGTGGAGTCATGCCGTCATACTTGTTCTGCTTTGCTCCTTTATCTATGAGATATTTGACAGCTTCTAGATGACCGTAGTTAATAGCAGCATTGAATGGTGTACAGCCCTTTTGATCAGCTTTGTTCACATCTGACCCTAATTCAATGAGATACTCCATGATACATAGATGGCCTCGACTAGCAGCACAATGAAGAGGAATCATCCCATTATCATGTTCGTTATTAACAGCAGCACCATTTGAGATGAAAAATTCCACGATATTGATATGACCGAATTGAGCTGCAGCATAGAGTGGGGTCATTCCATCATATCTATTCTGCTTGGCTCCTTTATCCATGAGATATTTGACAGCTTCTAGATGACCTTCTTGAATAGCAGCATTGAATGGTGTCCAACCCTTTGGATCAGCCTTGTTCACATTCGACCCTGACTCAGTGAGATACTCCATGATATCTAGATGGCCTTCACTAGCAGCACCATGAAGAGGAATCTTCCCATCATCGTCTTCATCATTCACGTCAGCGCCATTGGAAATGAGGTATTCTACGATATCTATATGGCCGAGTTGAGCTGCAAAATAGAGTGGGGTCGCTCCATCATACCTGTTCCTCTTGGCTCCTTTATTTATGAGATATTTGACAGCTTCTAGATGACCTTCTTGAATAGCAGCATTGAATGGTGTCCAACCCTTTGGATCAGCCTTGTTCACATTCGACCCTGACTCAGTGAGATACTCCATGATATCTAGATGGCCTTCACTAGCAGCACCATGAAGAGGAATCTTCCCATCATCGTCTTCATCATTCACGTCAGCGCCATTGGAAATGAGGTATTCTACGATATCTATATGGCCGAGTTGAGCTGCAAAATAGAGTGGGGTCGCTCCATCATACCTGTTCCTCTTGGCTCCTTTATTTATGAGATATTTGACAGCTTCTAGGTGACCGTATTGGATAGCAGCATTGAATGATGTCCAACCCTCTGAATCACATTTGTTCACATCAGACCCATGTTCAATGAGATATTCCACAACTTTCATGTTTCCTTTAATAGCGGCTCCGTGGAGGGGAATCCTCCCACTATCATTTACCTCATTCACATCAGTGCTATGACAAATGAAGAATTCCACGATGTCTAGATAACTGAACCGAGCTGCAGCATATAACGGAGTAATTCCACCATTCCTGTTCTGTTTAGCACCTTTATCTATGAGGTATTTGACAGCGTCTAGATTACCTTTCTGATTGGCAGCATTGAATGGAGTCCATCCTGTCGTATCTGCCTTGTTCACGTCGGAACCCTTTCGAATGAGATTTTTCATGATCTCCATGTTACTGATGATAGCAGCTCCATGTAAGGGAATTCTTCCATCGTCATTTTCTTCGTTCACATCAGCTCCATCGGAAACGAAGAAGCTTACAATATCTTGGTGTCCTAATTGAGCTGCTGCATAGAGTGGGGTCATTCCATCATATCTGTTTTGTATTGCTCCATTAATGATGAGGTATTTGACAGCGTCTAGATGGCCATGTTGAATGGCAACATTGAATGGGGTCTGACCTGCGCTATCCTCCTTGTTTACATCAACCCCTTCTGCAATTAGACTTTCTATGATGCACAAATGACCTTTGGTCACTGCTGTATGAATAGGTGTCTGACCCATGTTGCTTTCAACACTCGGGTCCGCTCCGTGTAGGATGAGGAAATCCACAATATCAGCATGACCTTCTTCAGCTGCTGCATGAAGAGGCCAAAGGCCACCCTTGCACGGTTTGTCCAGGTTTACTCCCTTTGAAATAAGTTCCTCAACTTCTTTTAGGTTTCCTTCTAAGGCTGCCTTGTACAGTATGGTGTATTCTACATCATCCACCTTGTTTATGTCATAATTGAGTGGTAGTTCGTCTTTTGGCCCATTGGTATCCCTAAAGGATATTTTCCAGAGGAGTGTGTTGTATGCTGTAACCCATTCTTCTAAAGCATCAATCGAATCTCTGCCTAAGATCTCGTCCAGTTCAAATGGTTGGAGTCTGCAGTCTTTTAGTTGGCTACACTTATCATCTGAAGTACACGAGTTGGCTGTGAAGGATACAGGAGCGCTGTTCAACATTTCTTTCTTACGGACTGATTGACTACATAGAAGAATATTTTCTCCCTCTGTATTCTCTTCTTGAGGTTTTATTTCTTCAATATTGAAAACCACGGAGGCTTTCTGCGATGACTTGTTCTGTTGCGGTGTGATCATTGAGACGTCCGTAATATCGACCCTGTTAGAAAGACAGATTGTTCTCGGTGTAGTTTGTAGCATGTCTAGCATGTCTTGTGAGAAAACCTATAAATCTAGTAACTCATCGAGGAGGGTATAAATGAAAGTATTCTTTTTTGTATGTCACTTTGAAGAATGTGAGAACATAAGGGACCAATAACAAAATAGATAAGATTCACTTGACTAATCTTATGTAATACTATCTACATACTTGGTAACATGAAATGCAAGATTGACTGTTCATGTTATACCAATAGTAGGAAGCGTTAAGGAGTAATTCGACCTAGTGAGAATTATGCCGGAAGATATATATTTTTTTTAATCGACGTCAGAATTATACGCACGAAAATACTTTTGTGCGAAATAATTCATTATGAAGTATGAAACTTATGGTTAGAAATTGCAATCGAAATTAGAAAATTGGAAAAACAACATGTATCAAAATACTTTATATTAAACAAAGAGGACGTGAATTTTGGAATTTTTGTTTCTTGTTTTGAGAAAGTAATACAATTGTTAAGAATCCCTATTATTATGATTAATCAACAAAATTTGGATATGAATACAATTTTATCGATTATGGCGGTCCTTAGAATTAATGAGACATTAATGGTAAATAATAGTCAACTATACAAAACGCTGGCTAGGCTTTAGAAAAATGAATTCGCCTTAAAAAATATCATTTGGGGCTCCCGATACTGCTTTGACGTGCTTTAAACATTTTTATTTTATAAAGGCAAGGACGTTTAAAAGATTTAGATATCTAATATCTTCTAGGGTGCATCGTGAGAGGAATCTTTATTAATACATAATTTACATATACATGGCTCAGAGAGTACAATAAAATCTTTATTACTTGTGTCTGCATTATTATTAACAATAAATATTAGTGTCCAAAAATGACTTAACATAATTACCTCATGTGACATTTGCTCTAGTCTTATCATCTTAGAAGGCATAGGATTGAAGTTTGTTTGCAGAAGAATGTAAAGATAGTGATAGGGGTTATAAGTTTTGGAGGGTAGGATTTAGGTTTGGCTTGGCTTTACGTGGACATTTCCATCGGAGAAATTGTTCATGTCGCCAGAGCAAAGGTCATGGAACCTGTTCACAATACTAATGATGTTTTTTTTACCCATTAAAGATAGATGAATAGGTGTATTTCGATAATAATAAATGAAATAAAACTTACAATTTCTGATCCTGAATTTCTCCAGTAAAATCATCGTCTAAAATAATGTTCTTCTTATTTCCTAGATGTTCAGTCTTTTTTTCCATCTGCCAAGACCCTGTCGTTTGCTGATTTAAAAACAAAATGAGTTTCTTGGTTAATTTCCAGCAAATTACTTGCAGATGTATTGTTCTGAAAAAAAATGAATACTACATACTAGTAGTGCACCGGGCTTTACTCTACTCAAGCCTCGTGCAACTTTTGAGAGACCAAATTTGCGACCCCCTTGCACTGTGCCGGAAAAAAATGTGAATTCATGTACAAATCCAATGCAGATAGTTCTTTAGCCAAAATTCATAAGGTATCATTGTTTCTACTATTCATGATTAAACTCTATTAAATTTATTTTGTCTGTTGTCAGAATAGATTCCCCGACGAACCCAGTGAAAGAAAAAAAAATAGAAATAACAATTCGAAAACAAGGAAATTTAGAAAACAATATAATAATATTATTGTATATAAAAAAATACAGTAATATATATTGCATTTTAGGGGCCTTTCCTAACTGCAAGCAAATGGATTCACGCATAAATTAGCAAACATATTTAGAGGTGAGTTTTTCTTTTCGAAGTATTCAATAATGCAATTTTGTTGATTACGTCATTTGCAATGCCCATTCCGTCGTTTCATCGTGATTACCAGTGATCATAGGAGGTGGGGGCTTCATCACCACCCCTCCCCCTCAGTGTTCTTAGGCACTGAAATATCCCAGTCTTATTAGGCTAAAGTGTATATAAATGAAGTAATTCTTGACCCCAACAATTCCACAAAGCCATATAAAACAAAGAAATAGTGTATTCTATTCTGAATAAATTAGCATTTGCATAGAAATGTAAGAAAACATGTCAGTGGCGTAATAATCCAAAAATTTTGAGGGGGCTACATCCAGATAGGGTGTATTGGGCAAAATTAAAAAAAAAGTTGTGAGCGAGCAAAAATTCAGACATGTTTATCTTTAAAATAAAATCCAATTATGTATGGCATAATATTCAGAAAAAAATTCCCCCCTTCTCTCTTTCCCTTTCTCGTTTTTCTTGGTCGTGATTTTTTTTTGTGGGGGGGGGGGGAGAAGGACAGAGGGGGCAAGCGCCCGAAGTCTCCACCCCCACTCATCTGAGTGGGAGCGTTGTGGCCCAGTGGATTAGTCTTCGGACTTTGAAACAGAGGGTCGTGGGTTCGAATCCCAGCCATGGCGTAATTTCCTTCAGCAAGAAACTGATCCACAATGTGCTGCACTCAACCCAGATGAGGTAAATGGGTACCGGTAGGAAGTAATTCCTTAAGAAGCTGTGTGCGCTATGAACGCCTAGCTTAGCCGGGTAATATAGGAGCGCCTTGTTACAACCGATAATGTCGCACCAACGCATAATGTAGCAATCTGCGACATTATGCCAAGAGCGTCCGACGCATAATCTCGCAGTCAACGCATAATGTCGTAGTTTTTCGGTGCCAGGTAAAAATGGCAGAGGTAAAAATGGCAGAGGTAATAATGGCAGAGGTAATAATGGCAGAGGTAATAATGGCAAAGGTAAAAATGGCAAAGGTAAAAATGGCAGAGGTAAAATGGCAGAGGTAAAAATGGCAGAGGTAAAAATGGCAAAGGTAAAAATGGCAGAGGTAAAAATGGCAGAGGTAAAAATGGCAGAGGTAAAATTGGCAGAGGTAAAAATGGCAAAGGTAAAAATGGCAGAGGTAAAAATGGCAGAGGTAAAAATGATAAAGATAGGCTACATTATGATTATCATCCATGACCGGATTCTTGTCGACGAAATGGACTATAAAAACTGATTAAATATTATGTTGTTTTTCATCATTTAAGATCTAAACTCAATCATTTTCTTGCCAAAATGATTTCAATTAGTGACTGCATGATGAAAGGATCTTAAGCTCGTAAGCAGAACAACGCTTTACATACAAACCCAACGATTTTTAAAATGTAAACACCAATGTGTGCAGCCACTAACCCTCTGAAACGAACAAGTTCGGGTCTACGTCGAACTACTTTCATAATTTAAACTGGATTTAAAAAATAACTGAACATTCTGTAATAAAAGTATTTTTTAAATTTCCATATCATGATGGATCATGATGAATAGATCCGCCAGTGATGTCACTGGCGGATCCATGGGGCACTGCTGGCCCGTGCCCCCCCCCCCCTTGAGAGGTAATTATTAAAATCTTAGCAAATATGCTAACTCAAGTGTGCCCCCTTTTTAAAGCAAGACCCTTTTCTGCCTGCTATTTATTTTGTTTACGAGTAAGTAGGCGGAAAACTTTTTTGCATGTCATTTTTCAGGAAACTGTGCCCCCCCCTTGGAAAATCCTGGATCTGCCCCTGATTAATGTGATACGTTGAATGTAAATGATACAATTATTGTTCAGTCTTTATAGAGCAATACCTCAATGCAGCTAGTCCAAGTGGATGCCAGGTTCCTAAAGGGTTTAACGTCATATATGGGAAGCTGCCCCATGACATTTTATGCACTAAAAAATGGTTCATAATTGCTTTAAAAATATTTCAGGAGCGTCAGTGAAATGATTTGTCGCTTGATATAAACTGAAGATAAACAATTTTTTTGGATTTTTCTAGAAAATTACATTTCATTAATATTTTCTATACACCAAATATGGGAAAGCTGCTCGCAAATGACGTCACCATTGAAATATAAAAGTAAAGCTTTTTAAATCTTTGATTGATTTCCTAAAACCCTCACCATTATCATTTTATTTTTTTCTGCTATTCTACAATGACTTTTAACCGAGGTTGAACTTCCCCTGTAATGAATTAAGTTCAATTGCGATCAAGAGTGTGCTTCAAATTTGAATACTAATACAGCGATTTGACATGAGAAGGCCATCCATGAGAGTCCAGAAAAAATAGGATATTCTAGCCAAAAGATTATCAATTTGGTGCAGACGATCTATCTATGATTTTAAGAATGTCACCCTTTCCATTATTTTTATTTTCTTAAAATCTTTCTTAGTTAATCTATGTAGGGCTTACATGCGGGGGCTTTTTGATTTTTTTTTTGATGGGGGTTGAAGACTCTTTTTACCTATACCATTATGACCTCTGCCATTTTTACCTCTGCCATTATTACCTCTGCCATTTTTACCTCTGCCATTTTTACCTTTGCCATTTTTACCTCTGCCATTTTTACCTCTGCCATTTTTACCTCTGCCATTATTACCTCTGCCATTTTTACCTCTGCCATTATTACCTCTGCCATTTTTACCTCTGCCATTTTTACCTCTGCCATTATTACCTCTGCCATTTTTACCTCTGCCATTTTTACCTTTGCCATTTTTACCTCTGCCATTTTTACCTCTGCCATTTTTACCTCTGCCATTTTTACACCGAGCCAGTTTTTCTAACGCATAATTGGGACCTTTCGCAATCATCACGGACGCTAGTATTAGGGTCCCCTAACACAAAAGTTAACGCTTAATCATACACTTGATTTTTAAGATTGATTGTGCATTACAGTCAATAGAATCAAACGTAGAAAACTGCTCTACGATCAATGCTAAGCTTTGTGTAACAGGGGGTTACAGGCCCTACAAATCTGCTTTTCGTGTGCAAAATCCCTTTCCGCGACACCCGTACCGCATGCATGTATATTACGACTGATGGCTGGAGATATTCAAAATGCAGGGCCTAAAATAGATTTATGACATGGATAAGAAAGTGGTTTTTCAAACAAATCGAGAACATATTGAGTGAGGAAAAACTTACTGAATGAAGGCTTAAATATAGATCATTACAGTCCATCGAATCGATATTACATTTGATGTGGATTATTGGTGGATCACTGGCAATTGATTTCATATGGATAAGTCAACCTCTCCAGCCGAACATTTCGCATGCGTTGATATGTACACATCATATGCGATACCTTTGAACTCGTTTCCTTTTGTTTCGTTTGTTTCTTTGTTTCTTTTGTTTACTCCTTATACACAAACGATATGCCTCTCGCACACGATGTGAGGGGCATTATGTTTTACATTCCCCAGAAATGGGGATTAGATTCAAATTCCGGGGGGACCACTTCCATTGATGAGTGGATACCAGGCACGACCATGGGGTTTCGAAAAGTACCCTAAACATGCTAAACAAGTGAAGCAATTCTTTTCCAGATTATGAAAATGCATCTCTTAACAAGTATTTGGCTTGTGAAACCCTACAAGTATTGAATATATATCCCTTTTTCCAGCATTTTAAACATCATTTTGACACCCTTATAACGTTACATAGGCCTATATACGTAACGTACCTGCCCACTCTGTCCCCTTTTACGGGTGGTCGCTACTGGTATCCACTAATCAATGGAAGTGGGCCCCCCGGGCGGCCTCTCGAGCTCTAGGAGGAGTCAAATGTGGCTTTGGAAAGTCGTCCTCAATCGGATAAATCGCTGTTACCATAGTAGCAACCAGAATTTTGCACACGAAACGCATATTGAATGTTTCCGTCGCAGATGCGAAACGAAAAAAAAATCTCATGTCACACAATTTGCATTGCAGGACTGAGTTTTACGACCATGATGACGGGCCCAAAAAGTCCCTTCCAAAGTCAACTACCGTTGTAAATAAGCGTCCGCGTCCTCAAACGAAAGGTCGGGAATGTCACATGTCGCAACGCATAATGTCGCAGCAAATCGTTAACGCATAATGTCACATGTCGCAACGCATAATGTCACAGCGGTATTTTCTTCAGGACTTGAGCTACAGATAAGATATAAAACATGCTTTTACTGAGTATTTTGAGACACGAAAAAGAGAATGAAATTATTTTGAAATCAGGATTACTCTTTGTATGGATATTTGTCGCTTTATTGCCATTTCGTCTACTGCCTTTTCCCCACTATCGCATGGTCTGATATCATTTCGTCTACCATTAGTCAGTCAATTATCAACATAGTCCAATAACAATTTCGTCTAATTACCATCTCGTCTAATAGCCAGTTGGTCTAATAGCCGTTGTGTTTATTATTATTTAGACTAATTGTATTTTTTTCAGTTGGTCCAATATCCATTTTGTCCAATATCATTACGTCTATTACCTTTTGGTCTAATAACCACTTGGTGTACTCTCATTTTCGTCCATGTTCCATTTGGTCTAACTTCAGTTGGTTTGCAATCACTTTGTCTAAACCCATTTCGGCTAACAATCATTTGGTATCGTTGTCATTGGTCCAATCACCATTAGGTCCTATCACCGTTTCTAGGACAATGATCCCCAGAAAATCACCTTCCGGACAACCACCTCTTAACATTTAGCCTCCGAGAACAATTATCCCCCCCGGACAATTACCCCCGGACTATCATCCCCTGGACAATTATTTCACAGACAATTACCCCCCCCCCCCACGCAAATGCCCCCGAGGACAATAATTCCCCAGACAGTTACCGCCAAACAATTACCCCCCGAAACCCCCCCCCCCCCCATTTCTCTCTGGCATCGAATCAAGCGTGACCCCAGGGGGGAAGGGGGCACTCGACAAAAAAAGTGGTAGGGGTGTGCCGCGGGCGAGACAAAAAACAGGGTCCTTGGAACGTCCGCCGGGTGCGCTCGCGCAGAGGTGATGGTCGGACAGCGCTCTGCGGCCGCATTTCACCAAAACTGCAGCTCATTGTAGCAGATCAATGTGACCGGAACGGCGTAACGAAAAATATGACAAGCTTTGGAGCGGATTTCTTTCTTCTTTTTTCTCGATAAGGAGAACATGTTTTGCCTTGGAGCGGCTTTATTTGTTCTTTTTCTCAATAAGACAAAGATGCTATGCCTTGGAACGGAAATTTGAGTGTAAAAATAGGGGTCCCCTCCGCTGCACATTATCATATACTGAGTGCCCCCCTGGCGTGAACCATTATAATGGTCTGGGTCGGTGGCACAGGTTTTCAATATATTTTCTACTTTATCTTATGTTAATAACTTTCTCTCTTATATCGCTCTTTCTCCCCTTTTCTCTCTCCCTCTCTCTCATTTTCTTCTTTTTCATTTTTCTTCCTTTTCCGCCTTCTTTCATTTTGTTTAGCAATGCCTTCTGCATCATGAAAAATGGGGGTGGGGGCTTGCACTATATAGCTACGCATATGTACATCAGAAAATGTGTAAACTGGCCCACATACTAAGTTTTCATAGAACAATTGAACATTCATGAAAAGACACGATTAGACATAATAGTCACAAATGCCTAATTTCTCTGATTCCAACTGATCTGATTTTTCTTGATTCATTTGGGGTTTAATTTCAGAAAAAAATCAGGAAAATAGATAAAACATTAAAAAGACACCTTCACAGGTAGAAATATTGAAAGTCGGTAACGCAAACCATCAACACTACTATTGACAAGAAAAACCTATAAACCTGTTATTTTAAAACAATTCATCTATCCAGAAGCTAAGAATTATGAAACAATTGGTGCACATTTCAGATTAAGATGTGGCTTTAGTTTTAATACAGCAAGCAAAAAAAATATGCAAAGATAATATACACAAGAACGCCTTGTAATTTTACTATTTAGGCCCTAACTCTGGTTATTGGACTATGTTGATAGTTGACTGACTAATGGTAGACGAAATTATATCAGACCATGCGATAGTGGGGAAAAGGCAGTAGACGAAATGGCAATAAAGCGACAAATATCCATACAAAGAGTAATCCTGATTTCAAAATAATTTCATTCTCTTTTTCATGTCTCAAAATACTACGTAAAAGCATGTTTTATATCTTATCTGTAGCTCAAGTCCTGAAAAAAATAACGCTGTGACATTATGCGTTGCGACATGTGACATTATGCGTTAACGATTTGCTGCGACATTATGCGTTAGAAAAACTACGACATTATGCGTTGACTGCGACATTATGCGTCGGACGCTCTTGGCATAATGTCGCAGATTGCGACATTATGCGTTGCTGCGACATTATGCGTTGGTGCGACATTATCGGTTGTAACACGCCTTGCGCACCTACTAAGGTGGATAGGTGCGCAATATAAATACCCTATGTTATTATTATTATCTGTACACCACAGAAGCAATTATTTTGAAACTGGCTTTAGCTTTGCAAGCTGCTAGCTAGTACTAATTTGATAGTTACCATGTAGCCGACGGCAGAACCCGGTCGACGCGTGCACCGCCGAAACTATTGAAAATAAATGATCATAGGAGTTGGGGGCTTCATCACCACCCCTCCCCCTCAGTGTTCTTAGGCACTGAAATATCCCAGTCTTATTAGGCTTGATATTAACTCTGGTGTAAAGTTTTGGTCTAAATATTGATAGCCAATAGTGACATAATTCTCGAGGTTCAATTTATCAGCTTATTTGATTATCAAATTATTCGCAAGTGCCTGAGAAAAATAAACAAAATAGATGTCTTCACCAATAAAGAATTGTGAAAGAGCATAACAATCTAAAGAAGCATATAATTGTTAAAAAAGTGAAATATTTGGATATCCATAATTCTGGTACAGAGTTAGAAGATGGTCTTAGCTAAACCCTGTTTAGAATACAGGTATATCAGTTTTCAATATAATTTGAAGCGAAATAAAAAAAGAAATGTGCAAAGGGAGCGCGGCAGTTAATATGTCCGAATTTGAATTAAGATTAGTGTCTCAAAGTGCACTAGAAATTGTCATAATAAAAAGTCATGTTTAGTAGATAATTGGTAGAGTTTGGGAGGATACAGCCTGCTATGATAGAAAAGAGATCTCATAATTTGATTATATAGAAAGAGAAAATTTAGGGGCCTCTATCAAGACTAAACACAGCATACGCCTACGAAAAACAAATATTGACATTTTATTCACAAACCCTTATCTTTGTGTGTATTGAGATATCATTTTGTTAGGGCTTATGCCGAAAGGGTGCGCTTGGAGCGTTACATCACGTCGCGTTCACTGGAACGCATCCATTCGTCCAAAGCCCCCCCCCCCCCCCCCGGAAGTGCCGAAAGGTTGCCTTTTATTTTGTTTTTAATAATAATAATAATACTAACAATCATAAAAATAATAATTACAATGATAATGATAATAATAATTATTATTATTATAATAATAATTACAATAACAATAAGAAGAAAAAGAAGCAGAAGAAGAAGGAGGAGGAGGAGAAAGAGAAGGAGAATTAGAAAATGATTATGAAGAACAACAACAATAACAAGTAAAATAATATCACCAACAACAATGATTAATAATGATAGTAAAAAAATAATTACAATATGAAGGACACGAAGAGGAAAGAAGAAGAAGAAGAAAAAGAAGAAGTAGAAGTAGTAGTAGTGTAGAAGAAAATGATGTAGCAAAAAAGGAGTATACGATAATGATGAAGAACAACATTAAAAAAAATATATCACAGACAACGATAATTATAAAAAAAATTAGTAATAATTATAATGATAGTAATTATAATAATATGAAGGAGAAGAAGAGGGATGCAGTGAAAGAAGAAAAAGAAGAAGAAAAACCGAAGGAATTATTTTAATTACAATAATAATATTCCAAATAATGGCATGCTACTACTCCTATGGATCATAATTATAATGATAAAAAATAATAATGTTAATTATAATAATAATGATAAAAAATGCTTAATGATAATAATAATAATGATAATAAGAAGAAGAAGAAGAAGAAAAGAAAAAACGAAGGAATTATATTTAATTACAATAATTATAATAATTAATCCAAATACTAACATGTTACTAGTCCTATGGATCATAATAATAATAATAATAAAAAATAATGATGATGATAATTATAATAATAATGATAAGAATAATAATGATAATAATAATAATATTAATAATAATAATAATAGTAAAAAATAATGATAGTGATAATAACAATAATAATAAAGATAAGAACAATGATAATAAGGATCATTATAATGATAAAATATCACAGATGATTATCATCATCATAATCTTCATCATCAACATAATATAAAATAATGACAATAATAATAATAATAATAATGAATTATAATATAGGTTTTCCCGTCCAATTTCATCAGGGTTGCATTTAAATTAATGAAAGGACTTTCAAATTCGAAATATTTTGTCAACCCTCTGCACACATGGTTCATTTTCATTAGTCATCATTTAATTCCGTTCTACATCATTCCTTTGTATTTGGAAGAAATTCAATTTAGGAAGAAATTCGTTCAAATTAATGGCCCAAAGTCGTCATTTAATTTCGCAACGACGAACTGATCGTTTAATTTCACCCAAAATACCATTTTCAATTTCATTAATCGGCACACATATTTGCACTTTAAACGTCCAAATTCAGATAACATGTTTCTGTGTTCATTTCTCTTTAAAAACGGTATACAATTTTTTTTCTCCAAACTTTACCCTACCTTTTTTTCTGATCTTTCAGTTGGAATAATTTTATTCCATTATGTTTGATAAAGACGTAATTCATGTAACACTTATAGGATATGGTTGTGAACGGTTATTCTTCGGATCAAGGATTTTCAAAAAAAGGAGCATTTCCCCTAGGAACCAAAGATTTTTAACCAAAGAATAAGGGACGGTCCACGATTGTTTTTACATTGTGGCTCTCAAAGGGGGGGGGGCACGGACAAGAGCCGGGTTTGCCCCCCCTGGATCCGCCAGTCAGTAGGTAGTTGACCTACGCCAATGGTAGGTATTTTTTTCATCATCTTGTTCTTTTTTTATTTCACATAATTGTAAATTATATCGTTGTGGGGAAGGGATGGTATTGACCACGTTCTATAGTTGAATGAAAAAACGAGTAGTTGTTCCGATGATGGTTTTTCAGATGGATGATACATTTCAGTATAATGGTAAACATCCAATTAAGAAGTAAAACCCATCTCCATAGTCATTCAAATGAAGTAAAATAAAAAATAAAAAAAAAAAAAACGAAAAACACTGTGCATATCCTATAAGGGATCGCATATTAATGATTTTGAATTCATAAACCTTCGCAGGGATGGCACCGTTGCGAATTTGAAAACATCTCTTCGGCTATTTGAATTTGCTCGATCTTTATACTTGTTTAAATGAAATAACCATGAAATCGCGTGCCAATATGATTAAATCAAATAAAGTATTTGGGTATTTAAATGTTTATCTCATAGGTCATTCGAATTAGTTGCAAATTGAACTATTACATCATTAAATCGGTTGAAATTTTGACGAAATTGGACGGGAAAACCTATAATAAATAAAAATAAAAAACAAAATCATCGATCGAAGTGAGAGGGTTAGAACCTGCAACCACCGGTTTCGAGGCGCCGCTCTCAACCAATTGAGCTATTCGTGCATTGCAGCCATGTGGTGGTCTATGGCACGCTCATAGGGAAACAATTAAATATATATTTCACTTGAAAAAATATGTTTCTCTTCCACTAAACCATTTCACTTTTAAAAATTGTATTCCACTTTATGAAGAAAAATATATTTCACTTTTCAAAAAGAATATATATTTCACTTTTCAAAAATATATATTTCACTTTCCAAAAAAATGTATTTCAATTTTCAAAAAAAAATACTTTTCACTTGTCCAAAAATAATATAATTCACTTTTCAAAAAAATATTTCACTTTTCAAAAAAATATATTTCACTTTTCAAAAAATATATTTCACTTTTCAAAAATATATTTCACTTTTCAAAAAATATATTTCACTTTTCCAAAAAATATATTTCACTTTTCAAAAAAATATATTTCACTTTTCAAAAAAAAATATGTTTCACCTTTCCAAAAAATATATTTCACTTTTCCAAATAAAATATGTTTCACTTTTCCAAAACATTCATTTCACTTTAAAAAAAAAAAAAAATTCGACGAAGAATCATTTCACTTGTTACATTTTAATTTTAAGAGAAAACAAATCCTTTCACTTTTTATCTACAAATCTATATATCTGTATCTTTATCTATCTATATCTATCTATCTATTAATCAGGGGCCGTGGAACGGTTTTCAAAGTGGGGGGGACCATGCAAAAAATCACAGTCATATGGTCATTTCTACGTTTTTGTACACGGTTTTTTAAAAAAAGTGTGGGGGGAGGGGAGGGCTGAAGCCCAGATCCAGCTTCCGCACCCCCTGCTAATATATCTATCTTTCATTAATCTATCCACCTATCATTTATCTCTCCAGCCATCTATCTATCTATCTTTCTTATATGTATCTGTTTGAATATCTATGTGTGTCTGTCTATTTATCTTTCATACTTATATCCACTCATTTGTTTAAATAATTATGTATGTTTAACTCTGCATCTACGACAAGATCACCTAATTCGTCCGTACGACGAATTAAAATCTAATTTCACTTGTTACATTTTAAATCTGAGATAAAACAAATCCTTTCACATATGTTGGATAACGCATATGGCTGCCGTATAGACCGTGAGTAAATTTCGTTCTTCACGTAAATATCCATTCCTCTCGCTACGAAAAACATTTCACTCATGTTTCAAATTCATTTCACTCAATTTAGTCCAGTAGATATTTTTCATACCTGGAAAATTTGTTAAGTACAAGGTTTTTTTGTTGATTTGCATTCTAGATGGGTATTGAAGTAAATTCAGCTTGGTTGCCACCTTGGCAACCTTGAGCATTTTTTTAATTAGCCTAATTAGCATAATCATCTAATTAGCATATTACGATATGTAATATGCTACTTCTCTTAAACCAGAAAGATTAAAAACATAAATAATGTCATTTTACTAAGGGGTCCTGTGACGAGGAATCGATTTATAGCAATAAGTTAAAAATTTAAGTTATGCAATTATCGTAATCAGCCTAATTATCATAATGAGCTAATTAGCATAAGTGTAATATATACGTATTTGTGGATGTCTATCCCCAAAATCCCCAATATGTAGATAATGCATCCCTTTAAGGGTTTCCTATAGCGAGGAATTCATTTATGACATTATTTTTAAATTTTAGCCAATATAATTGCTGTAATTAACATAATTAGCAGAATGTACTAATTAACACATATACATGTATATGTGTAATACATATAAAAATATATTTTTCTTTGTCATTTCATGTCGAGAATGTCCAAAAACATGATTAATACAGCTACCCTATGCTTGTTTTCTATGGCGAAGAATTCATTTATGACATTATTTTTCCCTTCTTACTAAAATGTAATTGTCGTAATTAGCATAATTAGCATAATGCGCTAATTAGTAATTACCATATATGTGCAATATATACATTCCTTTGTCATTTTATATCGAAAATGCCAAAAACATAAATAAAACAGCTATCCCATGGTTTTCTATGACGAGGAATTAATTTCTGACATTATTTTTTCCCCTTTTTTACCAATTTAATTGTCGTAATTAGTATAATTAGCATAATGCGCTAATTAACATGTATGTGCAATACACATATTCCTTTGTCATTTTATATCGAAAATTCCTGAATACATGAATAATACAGCTATCCCATGGTTTTCTATGACGAGGAATTAATTTCTGACATTATTTTTTCCCTTTTACCAATGTAATTGTCTTAATTAGTATAATTAGCATAATGCGCTAATTAACATATGTGCAATACAATCATATTCCTTTGTCATTTTATATCGAAAATTCCGAATACAAGATACAGCTATCCTATAGTTTGATGAGGAATTCTTTTGTGACATTATCTTTTTCCTTTAAACAATGTTATTGTTATAATTAGCTTGATTAGCACAATGCGCTAATTAATATATATTTGCAATAAATAGATTTCTATGTCAAAGTACTGTCTACATCGGCCTGAAAACATATATAATACAGCTCTTCTAATGTTTTCTATGTTGATGAATTCATTTATGACAGTAATTTTCCATTTCAACCAATGTCAATGCCTGGTAATTAGAATTACTGGCCCAATGCACTAATTAACATCTACGTGCAATATATCAAATATATATTCCCATGACCGGTGTGTTGGCTCAGTTGGTAGAGCGTCCGTCTCACAACCGTGAGGTCGGGGGTTCAAATTCTGGCTGCGTCAGACCAAAAGACGTTAAAATATGGGAGTTGCTGCTACCCTGTTTGGCGTTCAACGATTAAAGGGATAGAGCCTCGTCGATCTGGCCCTGCTCAGCGGCTGCCGGGCCCACGCACGATCAATTGGGCAAAGCAAATTTTCTGAGTATTTCATTTCATGTCTATTTCGAACAATAAATTATGGATTTTCATTTTTTTTTTCATTTTTTCTATGTTAGTTTATATCGAGTGTGCCTGAAAACATGAAAAATACAGCTATCCTATGGTTAGTGGTAATTAAAATACAGGTGCAATACATATATTTCGTTGTCACTGTAGTTATTGTCTCGCCTGCATAGCAGAGGGAAACTATGGGCGCCGCTTTTCAGACGGCGGCGGCGACGGCAGCGTCGTCACCATTGATATTATACAAACCAAGCAATGTCAATGCCATTATAACTTAGAAAGTATATGAACCTAGTTCATAAAACTGGGAAATAAAAGTAATCAAGTATTACTGAACATCTTGCCTTGGTTTCAGCTCGCATGAGTGAGGAATGGCATTTGCGGCCAATGAACTAAGATCTTGTAGGGGGAATACATATCAAAATCTTAACCAAGGATAAGTTTTTGAAATGTCGTCATAACCTAGAAAGTGTATGGACCTAGTTCACGAAACTTAAACATAAGGATAATCAAGTAATACTGAATATTCTGTTTGAGTTTCAGGTCATATGATTTAGGGTCAAAGGTACTTAGCGTCAATGAACTTTGGCCATGTTGGGGGTATTTGTGGAATTGTCATAACTTTAAAAATATATGGATCCACTTGTAGTCATGGGCGCCGGAAGCGGGGGGGGGGGGGCAGGGGGGCACTTGCCCCCCCCCCAAATAAAATTTTGGGGGGGGGCAAAACGAGATTTTGCCCCCCCCCCCAACGTGCCCCCTCTGAAAGATGAAAAATGATAAATTATTTAAGGACAAAAGTAAATAAAGGCACTTTTCTGCCTGAAAATTGTCATTTCCATTGTCAAAAATGAAAAATTTTGCCCCTGACGGGGCAAATACATTATCATAGTAAGCCTTGCGTCTTTTGACGAACAGTTCCTCTGTGAAACATAGCTTTCAAGTTGATAAGCCCCTTTTCCATCTTATTACAGTGTGATAACGTTTAACCTTTTAATGAATACATTTCAGACTAAAAGCGAATGATTAGGTTTATAATTCTATGATGCTGGCTGTGTCGTCTAACCATGGAGCTCTGTTAATAGCTCTATGCTCAGACCGGACCCGATATAACTAACGCGCGTGAACACTAGTTACTCGAGCAAGTATGGAATCTATGTCATAGCTGTCAAGCCCAGAAACCATAACATCTCGAGAAACTTGTTTCAATTATTTCATTTTCAACTAAATATAAATTGAGTTAATACAGTGATAACAAGAGAGCGGTGTTGGCTCAGTCGGTAACGCGTCTGCCCGTCGAAGTCGAACCAAAGATCGTAGGTTCGAGTCCACCCTGGGCGGATGACTGAAGTCAGTGCGTTGTGTGTAAACGTCTCTCCCATGTTTCATAGATGCAGGCTATGTTACAATGGAAAACACTCCGTCCCTCGGATAGGACGTTAAATGGAGGCCCCGTGTAGAGGAGAGTCACCACCTTTGCACGTTAAGAACCCACTGCACTATTCGTATAAGAATAGGGGGAAACCCCGGTGTCGAGATCTACCTGCACCCCCCCCCCCCCACCCATCAGTTATATCGGGAGGAGAGACCTGTGGATCATAGTGATTCAGTTCGCTTTTCGCCTCCCAGGCACAGGTGACCCCAAACAAATAATAATAACAATCCAGTGCCCTAAAGAAAATACCAAGGTCATTTCAACTCAATATAGACATGTTATCAGAAAATTACACTCAGAATAATCATGTGTTGAGGATTATAATTTATAATTATTTAAAAATGGTGAATCCCACTCGAAACCAACTTAGAGATGTTTAGGCATGAAAAAATAAAATCATCTGTGAAAGTGTCTTCTTGACCGGTAGATATTATCCGAGATATGAATAAAAATGTAAAGAATATAAAAAAAATAAGCGTTACAGTAGTGCTCTACTATAAAAAAAATCTTAAGATATTTTCACAGCCCTGTATTTCCTCTATTCCTTTTCATTGGCATGATTGGAAGGCGTTTTGTCTGATACTATTTCAGCTCATATATAGAACTTATGTATTTTAGATTCCAAAACTTCTTCCCATTACCTGTTACTAATCAGATCGAGATGGCAGCTATGTTCTCTGGTTCATCCCAGCTTTTGTTTTTCATGGACGTTTGCAAAAATAAAAAAACAACAACCCGGGAGTGGGTGGGGCTGCAAGACCTAAATTTTCGAAGAAACGTAAGAGCGAGGGGATTTGTGATGGGGGAGCTTTTGCATTTTCTAGAATGAAATTGAAGGATTTCGTGCACACTTTTGGTGAATTTTGCACTCTCGATCAGCTAGCCCCCGGCTGCGTAAGGTCATGTTTGTCATCTTAAAGTCTTTAAAAGGCCTATATTACACTGGTTCGAAAAAATTTCGTTTGCAATAAGGCTCGTAATT
This sequence comes from Lytechinus variegatus, assembly GCF_018143015.1. NCBI lineage: Eukaryota > Metazoa > Echinodermata > Echinoidea > Temnopleuroida > Toxopneustidae > Lytechinus > Lytechinus variegatus. Next base: position 19,011,279 of record NC_054743.1, on the reverse strand, counting down.
TGCTGGAACTGCGACCCTGGTCATGAAGAAACACCAGGCTGGGTCAGAAGGGAGGAAACAGAAGGAGCAAAAAGAACTCCAAGACTGTTTAATTCTCAAAAAAATTATTTTTGAATGCACTTAGAAACGCAACATTTATACTCCATTTTACACAAAAGCCTTACCGTGGGGGGGGGGGTCCCAGAGCCTCTCCCGCTCGATCGCTTCGGTATCTCACGCTGTCAAAAATATTGTGCCCCCTTCGGGATTTCGCCCCCCCCAAAAAAAAAAAAACTGAAAGTGTTCCGGCGCGCCTGCTTGTAGTTAATGAAACTTGGACATAAATGCAACCATGTAGGCCTGTATATCCAGTGCGCATGTCAGGTCAAATGACCAAGATCAAAGGTAATGTAAGGTCAATGAACTTTGGCCATGTTAGGGGTAGTTTTTAACTCGGCATCATATCATAGAAAGTTTATGGATCTAGTTCATGAAACATAAACATATGGGTAATCAAGGATGAAGGATTGTTTTGCACAAATGTTAGGTCACTTGATCATGATCTAAGGCCATTTTGGATCAATGGACATCATATGAATTGTTCTTACGTCAAAACTGCTGCTATATCGCTCAATGCAGGCGAGATTGCCAGAGGCGTTCCACTCTGATTAGCTATTTATGCCAATTAAGCTAATTACACCATTAACATTGTTTAAAGTGAAATACGATATCATAAATGAATTCCTCTTCATAGAAAACTATGAAATAGCTGTATTATTCATGTTTTCGGGCATTTTTATAATATAAAATGACAAAGGTATATATATATATATATATATATATATATATATATATATATATATATATATATATATATATATATATATATATATATATTTATTTATTTATATATATATCACAATTACATTGGTAATTATGTTCATTAGCGCAGTATACTGATTGCACTATATAATTTGTTAAACAGGGAAAATAATGTCACAAAAGAATTCTTCATCATAGAAAACCATTGGATAGCTGTAATTGTTTGTTTTCAGGCTTTCTCAATATAACATGACAAAGGAATATATATATTGCACATATAATTATGCTAATTAGCGCATTATGCTAATTACGAAAATTACATTGGTAAAAACGTAAAAATATTGTAATAAGTGAATTCCTAGTCAAGGGAAATCGTCGGATAGTTGTCCTATTCATGTTTTCGGGCATTCTTGATATAAAATGACAAAAGAATATATATCCATATGTAAAATATTGCTCATAAGTTAATTAGCGCATTATGCTATTATGCTAATTAAAATAACATTTGTTAAACGGGAAAAATAATGTCACAAAAGAATTCCTCATAGAATAATACAATAGGATAGCTGTATTATTTATGTTTTCAGGCTTTTGTAGTACTTTGACAAATAAATATATATATATGTATATATGTTAATTAGTGCATTAGGTTGATTATGCTAATTATGCTAATTACAGCGACTGCATTGGTTAAAATGGAAAATAATGTCATATATGAATTCCTCGCCATAGAAAACCATAGGATAGCTGTATTATTCATTTTTCGGGCATTCTCGATATGAAATGACAAAGAATATGAAAATACTTACCTGATTTTCTTATTTACGAGATAACTCATACATCTACTTGATTTGCTAGTTCAGCCCTCTGGACTGCCATACCCGAAAAGAACTCCCAAGAATTTAAAAAGCGCGAGCGCGCCCTCTCCCGTTCAGGCTTACTACCCATGATCACCGCGCAATTAGCGTCCATCTTCCTCAACTTTTGCAAGCCCATACGTTGAAACATGTTGCTACGCAAGGCGGAGGGTCGGTGGGAGGGTATCAAGTAGATGTATGAGTTATCTCGTAAATAAGAAAATCAGGTAAGTATTTTCATAATTTACTTCAATAACTCCATACATCTACTTGATTTGCTAGACCAACACGGACTCAAACCGTAGGGAGGCATGTTTTCAATTGTAAGCCTAAGAAAATTAGGGAGAGGGGGAAAAAGCCGCAGCTGCTTTAAGCGCCGAAGCAGCAAATCTCGCCTCGCTGGACGGAATGTCCTTCAAGTAGAATGAAGTGAAGGAGTTAGCTGAGCGCCAAAAGGCGGCCCTCAAAATGTCCTCGAGAGGAATGCCCTGAAAAAGGGGCCATGACGAAAATCTCGCGTTTGAGAGCTGTATACCCCATTTTCCTTATCATCAAATCTCTTCTCCCAGTAATACAAATCCATTGCCCTCAAGCATGAAATTTAAGTATAGAAACACGTGTTTCTTGACCTCGGTCAGAAGATAATTCACCCCAGCATCTACGGTCACAGCAGGGGGCCACACACGATGGATTGCAATGTGTTCCGGCGAGCGCATGGAGTTCCATGTATACACGCGTTGATAGAAAGTTTTTCTTCCTTTCTTTCTTTCTTTCCTTCCTTCCTTCTTTCTTTCTTTCTTTCTTTCTTTCTTTCTTTCTTTCTCTCTCTCTCTCTCTTCCTTCCTTCCTTCCTTCCTTTCTTTCTTTCTTACTTTCTCTCTCTTCCTTCCTTCCTTTCTTTCTTTCTCTCTTTCTTCCTTTCTTTCTTTCTTTCCTTCTTTCTCTCTGTCTGGCTGTCTAATTTTTTTCTTTCTAGATTTATTTTTCTTCATCCACCCCTTTCTACACCTCTAAAGAACTTGCATTTGCCAATCATATCTGTAGTGAGGCCTATAAATGTCCTTTTCTCAAAGTTGAGGTGTAGGCCTATACATAGATAATACGTTTGTGATTAAAAAAATAGTTACAGGCATAGTTTGTATTTAAATTATGAATAAGACTTTGGGGTAAAAAAAATAATGATTTCATATTTTTGTGCATATCAGCAGCATGATTATTATACTTTGTATGTTGGTATGCCATTACTTCTATTTTTCGAACGTTAAGACTGTATCATTGCGCGAGTGAACCCATTTTCTTGCTGGACGGACAGAAACTATGCATGCATCGCGGTCCTTGCATGCTAAGCATACCGTAATTTTTATTCGCTTACTTTCCTTATTTCAAGGTCGATTTTCTTCGTTCGAAATTGAAAATGGACTAGTATTGGATGTCTGAATGTAATATGCCTTTGAAAACGTGATTAATATCGAATACAATAATTTCATTCCGAAGATCCTTCTACAGGCAGACAAGTCTTACGTAATAGCACAGCTGTTGTTTATCATTTCGTCCTTGGCTCAACGCTCATTTAGCTGGCCCGTGGTGGTGAAATCGAGACAAGGGGATTACCTGGCCAAGATGGGTTTATCGGGGTTGGAAAAGTTGTTTGAGATATTCCAAACACAAATCGGGGTATGAAACCGCAGTTTGCAGTCCGAAGTGAGGTCGAGAATCAAACGGGAAATTTTCGTAATGCATGACGAACTAATACCCCTAGTATCATGGGCCTTAGGCCTTAGGACCAGCGCCCGCTGAGTTGATGGCCTCAACAATCCATCTAGAGATGGTGTCGCGGGATGTTGCTGAAAAGGGTTCACGTGAAAGTACAAATTGATCTGAACTCCTAGACGATTTAGTGCGATCCAAATACCACTTTAACGCCCTCACGGGGCACCGCAATCTATCCTCTGAAATAGACGAAAGACTAGACAGAGGGGCCAGAAAGACTTCACTTGAACCAGAGGACATGGTTTGATTCTTTGCGATGAACGAAGGGGTCGGAATTAACCTAACACCTCGTCTCTCCCAGCGAATGTGTCCCGGCGAAACACACAGGGCATGGAGAGAACTTCGCCTTTGGTCCGAAGCGATAGCCATTAAAAACGCTGTTTTGATAGCTAAGTTATGGAGAGAAGCCTCCGCTAGGGGCTCAAAGGGCGGTTTGCAAGGGCCCTAAGAACTGCAGACAAACTCCACGACGGGGCTAGGGATTTGACTGGTGGACGCTTCAAGAAAAAGATTTTAATAACTCCGTAATGACTGACGAGTTAGATACTGAAGAGCCGTCCATGAAACCGCGGTGCGTCGCTGTAATCGCGGACCGATAGCCCCTGATAGTTGCGATCGCTTTGCCTTTATCAAAAAGGCCAACCAGAAAATCTGCAATCGATGCAATCGAAGCAGAACGAGGATCGAGTGAGCGTTGACTGCACCACTCCGAAAAAAAAATGCCAAGTCTGGAGTTGTATAAGTCCAACGTGGAAGCACGCCTGCTTTCCGAAACAAACTTGGCTGCCCGATCCGACAGACCTAGGGCCCGGGCATCCTCCCCGAGAGCGGCCACGTAGTCAAGTGTAGTGACTCCGGCCGCGGATGCCTGATTCCCGAGAGGGGCTGAGAAACTAACTGACTTGTCGGAGGTAGAGTGAAAGGATCCCCCACTAATAATTCCAGTAGTTGAGGAAACCACGCCCTTCCCGGCCAGTTGGGTGCTATGAGAAGTACCCACGCCCTGTCCGCCTCCACCTTCCGGAGGACTTGCGGGATCCGAGAGAAAGGCGGGAAGGCATAGCACCTCTGATGTCCCCAGTTCATTGAGAAAGCATCGAGATGTGATGCTTCCGTCTCGTTTACTCGAGAGCAGAAGACTGGGAGCTTCCGGTTCAGCGCTGTTGCGAATAGGTCGATGTCCAGTGGCGGAGAATCAACCTAAAGATTTCTGGATTTAGTGTCCCCCTTGGAGGCGAGGGAACGCCCCCGAGAGAGGAAGTCGGCTATGAGGTTGTCCCTGCACGGTATGTACGAGGCAATCGGGACAATCTCTGCTGCACGCCACCACTTCCAAAGATCCGCAGCCAACGCGTCAAGAGAATCCGACCGCGTGCCCCCTTGCTTGTTTATGTATGCTGCCACAGACCTGTTGTCCGTACGGACCAGCACTGTCCGCCCGGTCAGCTAGTGCTGAAAGTGGCGGAGTGCGTTGGACGTTGCTTGCATCTCCAACACATTGATGTGACGGAGAGCGCCTGGATAAGCCCAAGCTCCGGACACCATCTCCCCTTCGCAGTGGCCACCCCAACCGGAGAGCGAGGCGTCGATGGTCACTGAGGCTGACGGGAGGGGAGTCTGTAGTGGCTTGCCCTGAGCCACGAATGCTGGGCGAGTCCAGGGCGCTAAACTGCGACTGATAGACAGTGGCAGAGGAATCCGAGACTGCAGTGAGTCTACCCCGGGGCTGCAGTAGCGGAGATGTCTTTGGAAGGGCCTCATGTAGAGACGACAATCTTGTATTATGTCTACTAGACTGGCCATATAACCTAGCAACTGAAGCCAGACGCGGGCTTTCACGTGACTGCGCCCCCTTACGGAGTGGGCGAGAGACGTGATCGACCGCACCCTGTCTGGGCTGGGCCGCGCGAGTTGGTTCGGTATATCTATCCTCGCGCCCAAATACATGGGAATGCGGGAGGGAGTGAGCTCCGATTACTCCCAGTTGATCATGAACCCGAGGCTCTGAGTCACCCGTAGTAGCAAGGAGAGGTGAGCTTGCAACTTTGCCTCCGAGTCTGCGACAATAAGCCAGTCGTCTAGATAGACGAAGAGTCGCAGGTCTTGGTTTCTCAAATAGGCTGCCACAGTGGTGACTATGCGAGTAAACACTCGGGGCGCCGGTCACATCCCGAACGGGAGGGCCCGGCGCGAAGCTGGATGGTTGGGAATGTGGAAGTACGCGTCGCGTAAATCCAGAGACACGGCCAGGTCCGACGCCTCCAGTGAGGGGAGGATCGTGGCTAACGTTTCCATCCGGAAGAGTTCGGCCGGAATGAACGTATTGATTCTCTTCATGTTGAGAATCATTCTCAATTTGCCCGAGCGCTTGGGAATGACGAAAATCGCGGATAGACAAAGATTGGGGTTGTCTGTCGCCCTCTCTATCGCGTCCTTCTCCACCAGTGCGGCGATTTCGGCCGCGATGTACTGATGGTGGAGGGTGGAGGAAGGCGGTGAGGCGATGCGAATCGCACCGTGCGGGAAGGCTTCTATTTCTATAGAGAAACCGTCTCGCACGACGGATAAGATGTATGCGCTTCCGTGATTTCCTCCCAGGCCGGGAGAAAGTGACGGAGACGCCCGCCTACCTTGTCTAGCGCTCGGGACAGCATGTCAAAAAAGACTGCTTCGGTTTGGGCGGCGCCCTCGAAGCGGGTCGCCGCCCTCTTCCCCTGCCTCTGCCTTCTCGCTGGCCTCGAGAGACTTGAAAGTTTCGAGACGACGGTGCCGGAGCCTGGCGCTTCCGGGCAGCAGCAGAGCGGGGTTGGGTTTGCACCCTCGGAGCTGGAGGCTTCCTCATCGTAGGAGCCGCCGGGTGCTGGGCGACCCCGTCACTCTCCGAGACCCCCAATTCGGCCGATTGAGCTCGGAGCGCCTGAAGAGGCGGGGCGAAAAATAAGGACTCCCCTGCTTCATCAATACCCCCGCTCGGAGGGTAGATGTGAGGTAGATACTTGTCAAGCAGCGCCTGAGCGTTTACTGAAGAGTCGACCGCGGGATAGGGGTTATCCTCGCACTGGTCGCCTTCGAGAGACTCCTCGTAAAGGGAGTCTCGCTCCATGGACTGAACCGGGAGGTTGTCCCCATGACAAGTTTCCTCCCCTGGAGGAGCTCCGAGAGCCGCGGGAGCCGTACGGCCTCTCGGCCGGCTCTCATGAAGGCAAGGGAGTCCAGTAAGCGCCGGGGTGGCCACGCGTGTCGGCTGGGACACGTGCTCTGAGATCGACAAAAATGCTGGAAAGCACACGCGATCTTGAGGTGCCCGGTTAGCCGGTGCACTGGCTGGCGATTCAACAGAATCGCTCGAGGATATCCCGGGTGTCTGGTGGTTATTGCCCACTTGTCTCGCTTGATGCTCGGGGGCATCAGCGGGGTGAGTAGACGTCGAGGGTGGGGTGAACCCGCACTGCTCGAAAGCAGAATGTAGCAGCATGAATAGCTGTAACATCTGACCACCGACACAAGGGTCTGAAGGAGGAACGCCCATGGCAACAGGGCTGGCCGACCTCTCCTTCGACCTCTTCTTCTTCTTCTTTTTTTGCGGGCTCCGCCGGCGTGGCCGGAGCAGAAGAAGGCACAAGAGGCACGGGTGATCTCTTACGATTTGCCGCCCCTGGCAGGGCGGCCGCCAACAACGAAACTTCACCCGAATCTGACGGGGTCAGATTGTGGTCACAGTCTGATGTGTGACGCCTCTCGCGGTCAGGGGCTGGGCGATCTCTGCCGATGCTATCACGGAGGACGACTTAGACGACAGAGAGCCTGACCTGTGCCGGGGGGAGAGAACCGCACTCTCTCCCCGGACTTCCGGTGACCCGGTAGCCGGTGGGTCGCATAGCCATTTGGGTGCTGCGGCGGCAGAACCTGGTTTAGGCTTGGAAGCCTTGGCTACCACTTTTTTCTTTGTCCGAGACCGTGGCACCACAGTCTCGGCCTTCCTACTCTTAGCATCCGACCGCAAATTCGGAGTGCTGATTGACGCAACCTCATACTCACCGCCGCCGGAGGAAGCGGCCGACTTCTGTAAACTTGCAATCGGAACGGTCCCCGTGGAGGGCACCAGGTCCTCTGGGGCTGTGTTAGTCCCACTCATCGGTACCTCTCTCTACTCTGAAAAAAGAAAAACAAGAATTTTTCTTTTTTTTTTTATTATTACAAAGATCTCGCTTAGATCAAAAGTGGAGACCGGAGTGGTCTTTCCCTCCTCCTATAAGAAATTTGTTTGAGCAAACAGAACAATTCAAAAGGGGAAGGGTAGGGAGGAAGAAGAACCTAAAAATAGTTTAGGTATCTACCTGTAAGAAAATAGAGAGGAGGTCGGAGACTTTAAAAAAAAGAAACTCCTACAAGGTTCCCCTACTATATTCTCTTTTTTTTTGTGCCCGAAGGAAAAAATCGAAGCAAGAATTCAAAAATGAATGCAAGCTCAGAAGGGAACGAAGTTTCCACCTGCGAAGAAAAACTAAAACAAGAATTTCAGAGCAGGAAGAAAAGGGATTGAGAGGCAAACAATTCCAGATAAGAGAAATTTTACGATGATTTCCAAGAGGAAAAACGTAACCTCCTGTGGAAAGGTAAAGAAATTCAGAACAGGAGGAAGGAGGAACGTCTCTAGTAACGATTCCAAGAGGAAGAACGACACAGTAAATCCTCAAAAAAGAATCGTAGAACCCGCCTGTCGAAGTAAAAAATATAAGACTAGGAGGGGAGAGGGAATTGAACGAAGAAAACAATTCCGGGAAAGGTCAAAAAATTCCTAACAGGAAGAAGACCCCACCTGTAAAAAAATTTTTTTTTTGGGGGGGGGATTGAATAACCAATCAATCAAGTTATAATTGCGTAAGTCGAATTAAACAATCCCAGAAGAGAAAAAGGGCTTTAAGTTCCGTCTGTGAATAAAATATTAATCAAGAATTTTATTCAGAACAGAAAGGAAAAGGAAATGAGCTTTAAGATCCGCCTGTGAATAAAATATCAATCAAGAAATTTATTCAGAACAGAAAGAAAAGGAATTGAGCTTTAAGATCCGCCTGTGAATAAAATATCAAGAAATTTATTCAGAACAGAAGGAAAAGGAATTGAGCTTTAAGATCCGCCTGTGAATAAAATATCAATCAAGAAATTTATTCAGAACAGAAAGGAAAAAGAATTGAAGAATTAATCAATCAATAATCAATCGAAAATCTTAATAAATCAATTCCGGAAAGCAAGGAAGGAACAGAGTTGAAGATCCCAACCTGCAAAAAGAAATAACAATAACACCCTCGACAACAAAGTGTAAAGGCTGTCTAGAATTTAATTCAAAAACGGCACCAAAAACCACCACACTTTGAACGTGAAGAACAATAACCGTGGCAGGAGGTGAAGGCTTGCTGCCACGTAGGCAGACCAAACCCGGTGCCTCGCGAACGCGCTAGCGATGCGGCGCGACGAGAACCCAAACGTTAGGAAAACAATTTAAGTGTCACCAAAAACACGCTAAAAAGTCTCGCCGGGTGTAAATTCTGAACACAATCTTACACACAAACGGAAAGATTGAATTTAAAAGGGAGAATGCACAACAGATAAGCAAAAAGAATATACCAAAGCTCAAAAAAGATTTGAGCTTTAGGAGACTTATCTGAGCACGTCTTGACAGATGGCTTGCCGAAAGCAAAAGAGGAAGATGGACGCTAATTGCGCGGTGATCATGGGTAGTAAGCCTGAACGGGAGAGGGCGCGCTCGCGCTTTTTAAATTCTTGGGAGTTCTTTTCGGGTATGGCAGTCCAGAGGGCTGAACTAGCAAATCAAGTAGATGTATGGAGTTATTGAAGTAAATATATGTATTTTATATATATTACACACATATATGTTAATTAGTGCATTATGCTAATTATGCTAATTGCAGCGATTACATTGGTTAAGATGAAAAAATAATGTCATAAATGAGTTCCTCACTATTGAAAACCTTAAAAGGGTTGCATTATCTACATATTGGGGATTTTGGGGATAGACATCCACAAATACGTATATATTACACTTATGCAAATTAACTCATTATGCTAATTAGGCTGATTACGATAATTGCATAACTTAGATATTTAAAATATTGTTATGCATGGATTTAATGTCACAGGACCTCTTAGAAAGATAACATTATTTATGTTTTTAGTCTTTCTGGTTTAAGAGAAGTAGTATATTACATATCGTACATATGCTAATTAGATGATTATGCTAATTAGGCTAATTAAAAAAAATGCTCAAGGTTGCCAAGGTGGCAACCAAGCTGAATTTACTTCAATACCCATCTAGAACACGAATCAACAAAAAAACCTTGTACTTAACAACTTTTCCAGGTCTTGTACATGGCCTATGAGACCGTCTACTGGACTAATTGCAAAAAAATACGTTCCTCTTTTTTCTCGGCCTGTAGGCGGCGCGCACCATTGTAGGCGGGACGAGGAAAAGGGATGGTTGCAAAATTTTCGCTGTGCTGAGGGGAGAAATCATGAATGCGTTTGCAACACACAAAATAACAAGGATATGGAAATACCAGCGAACCCAATTACATCACTTTCCCACGTGTACGAGAATGCACCACGAGGTGGACCCATAAAATAAATACAAACACAATAAAACACAAACACAATAGCCAGTGCAATCAGCTGTTGCATTCGGCCCTACGATCAATCGCTAACCTTAGCACGGCCGGTCTGGCTATAACGTTTTGTAGGCATGAGGCATGAACGCTTTTTACATACACTATCTACGGAGCTGAATGGTCGGTATAAGTGTTGAAATTTCCCTTTTCTCCATTCTGTCTGTCTTTTACTTCATTGACATACGATGGTCATAATGATTGATGAAATGAAGCTTACAAAAAGCTACATTTCGCTGGTCAACTCGCTTGTACCTGCACTGCAAAACCAAATTCTCTCCATTTTGTCCGAGACATGATAAGGGGGGGGGGGTCACCATCTTTAGAACAGACATAAAAAGCTGTATTCGGGACTGAAGTTGGATGATGACGTCATCGCTCAGCCCGAAAAGGTTGGTGTTAGCCATTATAGATACTTATAATGCGTAATTAGTATACATCTCTGTGGTGTTAGCCGAGAATGTCCATGATGTCATTGCCCAACTTCAGTCCCGTATACTCACTTTTTATGTCTGTTCTAAGGATGGTGACCCCCCCCATTCATGTCTATACGGCAGCCGTATGTGTTGTCCAACAAAAGTGAAAGGATTTGTTTTATCTCAGATTTAATATGTAACAAGTGAAATTAGATTTTAATTCGTCGTGCGGACGAATTAGATGGTCTGTCGTAGATACAGAGATAAACATACATAATTATTTAAACAAATGAGTGGATATAAGTATGAAAGATAAATAGACAAACAGACATACATATTCAAACAGATACATATAACAAAGATAGATAAATAGATAGATGGCTGGAGAGATAACTGATAGGTGGATAGATTAATAGAAGATAGATAGATATATTAACAGGGGGCGCGAAAACTGGGGGAGGGGGGCTTCAGCCCTCCCCCCCCCCACTTTTTTCCAAAACCTGTAACGTAAAAATGACCATATGATTGTGATTTTTTGCATGGTCCCCCCCCCCCACTTTGAAAACCGTTCCGCGGCCCCTGATTAATAGATAGATACATGTAGATAGATATAGACAGGTAGAGATAGATAGATAAAGAGACAGATATATAGATTTGTAGATAAAAAGTGAAAGGATTTGTTTTCTCTCAAAATTAAAATATAACAAGTGAAATGATTCTTCGGCGAAATTTTTTTTTTTTTTGAAAAGTGAAATGAATTTTTTTCAAAAGTGAAACATTTTTTTGGAAAAGTGAAATATAATTTTTTGAAAAGTGAAATATATTTTTTTGAAAAGTGAAATATATTTTTTGAAAAGTGAAATATATTTTTTTGGAAAAGTGAAATATATTTTTGGAAAAGTGAAATATATTTTTTGGAAAAGTGAAATATATTTTTTGGAAAAGTGAAATATATTTTGTTGAAAGGTGAAATATATTTTTTGAAAAGTGAAATATATATTTTTTGAAAATTGAAATATATTTTTTGAAAAGTGAAATTTTTTTTTTTTTGAAAGTGAAATATCCTTTTTTTGAAAAGTGAAATATATTTTTTTGAAAAGTGAAATATATTTTTTTGAAAAGTGGAATATATTTTTTGTAATATTAAAAGTGGATTACAATTTTTAAAAGTGAAATGGTTTAGTGGAAGAGAAACATGTTTTTCAAGTGAAATATATATTTAATTGTTTCCCTATGAGCGTTCCATAGGTGGTCTTTTCTTCTCTAAGTATATATCCTCTGGTATTGCGCAATGCCCGGAAAACACGGAGAAAGGAAGGCACCTTTTTAACATACAACCAGAGGTGAAATATAGTTGTATTATAAAAGGTTTTTGCAGGAAAGATGAACGAATATTGCATCAATTCCGTCTTGGTAAATGCAGATTAAATTATTATAATTATATAATGAAAAAACACGATACAGGACTTTGTAATAATTGTCAAACTCATGAAACCATAGAGCATTTCATGTTATTATGTCCTTTATATGCCAGACAAAGGGATCGACTTTATCGCAAATTGATAGTTACGAACCCGAACCTAACGACGTTATTCGCCAAAGAAGAAAATTTCCCGGCCATTTTAGCCTTTATAAAAGGCAGCGGAAAATACAACCAACTCTAGAGAATATATAAACATACATATATGTACATGTCCTAATACATGTGAATACCTATATATGAAGCTGTTTATTATTTTGTTGTGTGTATATATTCAGGCTTATTTTTTAGGCTGACTTTAAAGTAGTATGTCGCATAATAATGTATAAATGTATATATGTAAATAGAGAGGAGGTGAAAAAAAAGAATTAAAAAAGACAACAAAACATAATATATCTGGATATTATATTGGGAGTCCATATAGATACCATTTTCTTTCTTCTGTTTCTCTCGGATTTTTAATAAAACAAAGGTACGGCAGTACAGCGCTTATATGCTTTCGAAAGACACTTTATTAAAACCAATAAACTAACACCCACATCCATGAAAGAAAAACATAAGCACGAGTTCTAACTGTTAAATCTAACAAACGATGTTTAAACAAAATACTCATAAGATTTGAATACTACACAACGCCTTTCCTCGGTGAATCTATATCTCACAAACAGTGCAATATAACAAAATCGAATGTCGAGAGCTGTACAGGGGAGGGTGAAATCCCTCTCGTTTAGCCTGGCGGAAATCATCGAAAAACGATGGATAGCGCCACCTCTACACTAAACTCAACCAACCAACCACTGATCTCTCCTTATCTCTCCGTTAGGGGAGAGATCAGTGCAACCAACCATGCCCGAACGCACGCCGCGCTACATATATTAATTTTTGATTGTTTTGTAAGAGGTAATGGACATGATGGACCCGGTAGTAAAACCACAGACACCTTCTTGCCAGACACATGTTACCCACTTTGTCTCTCAGCCAAGATAAGTTCCGTCGAGGCAACTCTCGGGTATGATACCGGTTTATTGAAAGCTTGATTGTCTCAAATGAATAATAAAAAGCAACCTTTATGATTTTTTTTCTTTCGGTGCAAACAGATAAAAAAAATAACCACTGTTGTGATAAGAGCAAGATGGCAGCAGGGGCGTCGATCCATTTTTCAGATTGGGGGGGCCAAAATCATTGAATCAACTTTCCAAAGGCGCTCGATCACACAAAGCAAACAAACTCACACACACACACACACACCCCCAATATATATACATATATATATATATATATATATATATATATATATATATATATATATATATATATATATATATTGGGGGTGTGTGTGTGTGTGTGTGTGTGCGTTCTTGCTTCCCATATATATATTTATTCATATATTAATATACATGACTCATGAGATAGAGACATATATCTAACCAACAAATTAATGCGAGCGCGAAGCGCGAGCAGAATTTTATTTAGTATATTGACCTGAAAACAGGAAAAGGGTGCCTACATGTATTTAGGACTGTTTGTAGTAACACATGAGGAGGATTCATATCTCACTACACAGATAATGGGAGTGCCAAGAGCGAGCAGAAATTTCTCTCTATTCTGACCTGAAAGCTTACTATTCTAAGCATTTATGTTACCAATGAATAATTAAAGAAACAATAGATGCGAGCGCGAAGCGCGAGCTGGAAATTTTGATATTATAATCTGAAAAAAGATTGAGTTTAATGGACGTTTTTTAATAAAGAACACGATATATATATATCGATGCGGGAGTTCTTTTGAAGTTCAAGTTATAACTAAAAACGAGACATTCTGTTCACCTATTTAATCATGAAAAGTATGGGTTATTGCTACAGAAATGACAGAAGTGATGCGAGCGCGAAGCGCGAGCTGAAAATTTTTACATTCTAATCTGAAAAGCGGACATTTTGACCACGATTTTGAATAAAGAACGAGTTGTGTATCTGAATCTCGCTTGCTGATTTAACATTACCATCTCATTTTTTTGTATATGTGGAATTATTGGGGGGGGGGGGGGCAAAACGATATGTTTGCCCCCCCAATATTTTTATTGTTTCATTGGCGGGGCGATCGCTCCCCCCTGCCCACCCAGGATCGACGCCTCCGGATGGCAGGATAAAGTAATGCTGTGCAATTCTTTCATGCTTGGATTCAAACATAAAAAACACTTTTTTAAATTTCATGCTAATAAGTTTGAGATTGATTTGTAGAATAACAATTCACATCTGATCACAAAGTATGTCATATGAACATTATGAATTACGAAATAAAATTGAGTATAAATATTAAGTTTAAAGTTCTTTTTTGTCTTGGTAAACTGTCATCTTTGTCATCTTTGTCACATTCTCTTCATAGACACATCAGATTTATCAGATTCATGGATTGGAGGGGGAATGTATTGTAAAATTACAGAGCTGAAAGAACGATTGTCATCGGTGCGATCAAATTCACATTTGCACCACTAAATACTCTTTAGGTTTTGTTATATATCGTGTTATTTTATCATTCTCTTGTATGCTAATAGTACACTGTCTCGAATGATTAACATTGCTTTCTTTAAAACAAAGAAACATAAGTTTGATATCATTTCTTGTACTTACGTCTCATATGTCATACATGTACTGAAATATCGTCTCTCCGCATTAATCCAACGTTGTATATAATTCTTGATCTTATATTCCAGTCAATAAAGACAAGGTCTCGTTCGGTTGTATTGTCAAAAGAAACATGATAGCATCAAAATATGAAACACTCAATTTGGGTAGCGGAGACGGCGATCATGCCATTATCAGCAAGTCCTGAAAAAAGTCGTTCCGCCGTGGCTCCAGATCAACATATTGAAAAAAGTTACCACAATACATTCTGATTCTATACGATTTGGGAACTTTTCAAGGCAACGCCTCTTAAGGTCACGTGACTTTTAAGATAACATCATTTCGCATCATACTATTCCCCGGCTTTTCATACCCCCGTGATATAATTTCACCTCACTAACCAAATAATCAATAGGGCAATTCACTTATTAACTTATTTCCATAACTAGGTCCGTAACACAAAGCTTAGCAATTGATCGTGGGGTTATTTTTATTTCGATGAATCATGGGTTATAACCAATGCAATCAACGTAGAAATCAGCACAAGAATCAATCGATAAACTTCGTGTTACTGGTCCCCGATGTTTATATTCAATGAGCATGGGGAGTCAAAGTTCTTTGGAACGATTGGTACTTACTTTGCTCTGGACCAATCTGAAAGCTTTTCCCAATCTCATATATTCTTGTCGCTTACCATTTATCGTAAATCTTATCAATGTCAATATTTGTAAGATCATTTTTTATTTCGTTTTATGATTATCATATCATGTGCAAATGAACCACAATATTTTTTTCCATTCTATCAATATAATTTGTGTTTTCATATCAAAGGTTCCCTCCCGAAGGTCATCAAGCAATGTCCAAACACGACGATTTTCGATTTTTCGATGAAGAAACGATGGATATAAATGTGTGAAAGATCAAGCATTGTGGGAGAGCTTGGATGTGGAGATCATAACGTAACACCAAAATAAAACATAAAAGAAGACATCCATGAAAAATAAAAACGAAATGCACTAATTCAATTCATTATACCCTTTTCATACATGCCTTGTATAAATCTAAAATTCTGTTTTGGTTTTCGGATTTTGAATTCTGTTGTTAGAAATATTTTTTTTTACCCTGACAAAAAGTTAATTGTAGAAACAACAGAGAAATTAAAGGAAACCAAAACCCAAGAAGAGGAGCAATCTTATTGGAAAGAGTAAAATGAGAGGAACAATTTAAAAAGGGTTTCATCAAAATCGGTTATGAAATAAGTAAGTTATGGACGATTAAAAAGTCTTGTTGTACTTACTATGTGGATCCTCAAATTGGCAAACGTGCTTCAAAATGGCTGATTTTGTGGACAACTCTCCATTTGTTTTGTACACATATTTTCAGATTTTCCCCTTTATTTTACATATTTCACATCATCTCCTCCTGACCTTGACATATATGGTGTGGATTATATTTTCCCATGACAAATGTTGTGCTTAGAAGGAGGCAAGATGCAATTGAGAATTGAGAGTTGTCCACAAAATCAGCCATTTTGAAGCACGTTTGCCAATTTGAGGATGCCCATAGAAAGTACAACAAGAGTTTTCAAACTCCCATAACTTGCTTATTTCATAACCGATTTTGATTAAACTTTTTTTTAATTGTTCCTCTCATTTTACTCTGTCCAATAAGATTACTTCTCTTTGGGTTTTGGTTTCCTTTAATGAAAAATATTGCCGAAAATTTGATAAAAATCCATCAAAGAATGAAAAAGTTATTAGAATTTTCATGATTGTTTTGTGACGTCATATGCGAGCAGCATTCCTACATAGCAAATCGAAAAGCATCAATAAATGTCATTTTCTTAAAAAAAATACATTTTTTGTTACTGCATATAAATAGACCCGATCATGTTCATACCCGATCATGAAAGGAAAACACAAATAAGTCATCAGGGAAAATTAATAAAATGATAAATTCATGCATTTTATATTACAAAACACATGGGGCAGCTGCTCGTTTATGACGTCACAAATCCAAAATTTTAAATTTTGATAACTCTCTTAATCCTCATTGGAGATTTCTTAAACCTTCACCAATTTGTTTTTTCTGCAATTTTTAAAACAAACTTTTCTTCAGGGTGAACTTCCTCTTTAAATACGGGGTGTTTTAATTCATTTTTGTAGTTTTTTTTTTCCTTAACGACGTGCATGCATGATATGGATGTTTTATGTCATGTACTTTTACTTTTAAGTTCTCAAACTGAAATTAATACTAAAATGGGAAGTGTTCCCAAAAAAAGTATCATAAACTTTTATGTGAAGGATTCGTATAGAACACTTTGTCAGGTTTAATGTCTTTTAGATTATTCAATATTCATCACGTACAAACTTACGAGATGCGTGTAAGTTATCTCTATTTACGGCTGATCATGATAAGCTTAATATATTGTGTTTGTTCTTTAATATCTTTCGAATATGTTTACGCCAATGCAGTAAAGTGTATTTCATCGAATTTGTTTCATTTGTTTATTAATAGGGCCTATTATCGAGCCATAAATAAAGAGCAAACCCCACGATATTAATGATTATGGTAGGCCTAATGCTCTCTGAAGGTACCCAATACAAATACCAAGAAGATTTGTAAATGATCTTTGGATCAAATTTACGACAATGTGTTTGCGTTACTTCACATATTATATCTTGTGTTTACTTTGGTGTAAATGATTGACGCCTGGAACAAAGTGATATACACAAGTCTATCGACCTTTCGAAATGACCCCCTCCTCGTCCCCATTTCTATTCTCATATTCCCTGCATGGATAACAGTTCTCTAGTCGCTATTTCAGTTACTGTTTCCATGGAAGTACTGTCTCTTATTCGCCAACTGTACTCCTATTTACAAACACGAGAATTCTCCTCGTTATTACTGATGTTTTATAATTCATTTCGTTTTTATCGATCTCGAATTTACATTGAAACAGTACAAATAAAAAGAAATTATTGTTTCATAAGCGTTTCTAGTACCTTAATCAGTGTCAATTAAAAAAACTTTGCTGTTATTATACATTATAAAACTTGTTTTCCGAAGAAATTATGAACGCCCCACCGGCGGATAAGATGTAGAAAGTAAAAGGTTAAATTCTAACAATTGAATGAGGTATTCTAGGACTCATATTACCTTCCAACGTGCTCCCTTCAATCTGAAAACCCTTTTGGGATCTAAAAAATTGATGCCTCCTTTTTCCGGTTAATTTGCCCCCCCCCCCTCCCTTAGTTTGAAATCAATCTGGCTCACCTAATTTCAAGACCATTAAGGCGCTCCCACCCAGAGTTAAAAATCGAATTCGAGCATTCCCTTGTTTTAAACAGTATGGCGCCCTTATTTTTTGCGCCCCTTACTTTCTTGTAATTTTGGTTATTAACCTCAGGATCTATTCGGCCCCTTAAAGTTTATTTATTTATTTGTCGTTTAATTTTAACAGAGTAGTCCTTTCAGTTACAATAACTGCTCGACTAAAGGACCGTGTATCAACAAAAAAATAACAAAACAGTGATACATAAAAATAGCCCACAAAATTAACAATACATAAAAGTAAAATACAGTGCGTATCAAAAAAAGTTTACACTTAGAACAAATCCTGTAAAATTTTACATTGGTAATATCCTGGTAATTTTTCCACATTTTAACATTTTTAGAGATCCATTTAAGCAAATGATGATATAACTGTCGAAAAATATTTCCGCTTGAGTGAGTACCACTTATTTTGAAAAGTTAGTGAAAAATGATTTGCGCGGAATTTTGAAATAGTTATGCGAATAAAAGTAGACCTTAAATCAAGAAGAACACATGGAATTTAGCTAGTAAAATTGATTTGAAGCTATCTTTTACCTTTTTAACTTGTTGCCTTGCTCAAAACACTTCGAAGAGTGCATTGCGCCCCACCCCGCTCCCCTAAACACCGAGGTCATCGTGACGATATTGGCTAACACTGAGCTGTGATTTACATGAAATGGCTTTGGCTTGATTTTCATTTTGTTAATCATTGTAAAGCTTCGGAAAAGTGTGAAGAAACAAGTATTAAATGAAAAATGATATGTTAACCCACTTTAAATGATAAAAACTTAGTGAAAAAATGCTGGAGATGTCTGAATAAACTTTTCTTTTTCAGATTCAGTTATGTCCTCAGATCCAGCTGGCACATAAAGGGTAGAGGTTGTGCTTACTAAGTGTTAAAATTCCAATTTGGGTGGCAAAATTGTTAGAAAATGCTTGAATTTATTATTGTATTTCAATTGAATAGAAGGGCAAGGGAAATGTATGAGAAATGTTTTGCAGGGTGAGTTTCATTTTGCCCTTCCTCTTGACACAGCGTGAAAACGAGCATTTATGCGCAAACAGATTTCTGCGAGCTTTACAAAAATGGACAGTGCTCACTCAAGTGTAACATTATGTAAAAACTTTTGCTTCCATTGGATAGATGAGACCCATTGGCGGCGGAAGCCAATAAATTTAGGGGGTGTCCACCTGAAATTTTGGGATGGACACATGTAAAAAATAGGACAAGCGCCCAAAAATTTTTGAGAAGCAAAAAAAAAAAAAAAAAAAAAAAAAAAAAAAAGGTCATCAACCTAAATTTTAGGGGGGGACAACACACGTGTCAAGGGGGTCCACGTGAATTTAGGGGGGGACGCAGGAAAAAAAATTGACAAGCAAAAAAAAAAAAAAAAAAAAAAAAAAAAAAAGGTTATCAAAACAAAATTTAGGGGGGACCGTCCCCCCCACCTAAAATTTAGGGGGGGACACGTCCCCCCGTCCCCCCGCTTCCGCCGCCTATGATGAGACCTAAACCCAAGAACATAATGTATGTGACATAATTACCCACATGTTGTATATTGTTCAATCCCAGGTCTTTTTCAAAGTGTAAACTTTTTTTGATACGCACTGTATAAATCAAAATCATTTATAAACTTATTACAACAGAAAGCATTGATGGAAATCTTCAAAACGTATTTGTGTGAATGATATCGATTTACATTGTTTTTTTTTTTTAATTATGAATTTGCTCAACGGAGAGAAGGGAAATCATTTAATTTAAAAAACGGGCTGAGAGCCTTATTATCAATTGCAACATGTACACTCCTTAACGTGTGGAATATTTCAGATATGTCTTCCTGTATAATGCATTCACTCCTATCTGCTTACTACTTTGGCAAGGTTTTTTTTACAGCTGGGTGAATTTCACCAAATTAACACCCGACAATCAGCAAGAGGCGGTCTAGTACAGTTACACTTCGTAATTCCGAAGATTCTTTATTCCATAGGTTTGTTATTCCGAAAGTTCGTAATTCCGAAACATGTAAATTGCCTATACATGTACCTTGGTTCTCGTTAATCAGAAAACAAAAAAAAAGGTTCGTTAATCCCAAACGAAATAAGGTTCGCTGTTTCGAAGATTTGTTAATCCGAAAAAGAAATAAGGGTCTCTATTCCGAAGGTTTCTTAATCCGAAAAACTAAAACCGGAAGGGTAAAGGTGGTGGAGGGAGGGGGTGGGATGTAGCTTTTCAATTGTTATGAGGATGGGTAGGCAAAAAATAAGGACGGCGGAACGAATTTTCGATGGGGGGGGGGCAAAACCAAAAATGGCACTTATGATTAAATGGGCATTTCGGTTATATTTTCACCACGAGATTATCATCGGCGTGAAGTCATTGTGTGTTTTAGACATGGGCGGAAATCCAAGGTTGGACAGGAGGACGTGTCCCCCTTCTCAAAATAGTAGGGGGGACACAATATCAAATTATCCCCCTACTAATTTCAATCTTTGATGATGGTAAGAAATATATCGATCAAAATGGAAATAAAACATGGATTTTGGGATGAGATGACTTTTTTGGGAGGGTTTGTCAAATTTATTTTCGTCGAAATGACCTTAAATATGGGGTGATAACCTTTTTTTTTTGCCTTGTCAAATTTTCCAGACCCTTGTCTCCCCTATCTTTCGGGAGATATTTCCGCCCCTGGTTTTAGAGATTAAGTAGAGCAAAGCTTTTTTGAAGTGATCTCTGATTATGGTAAGATATATTCAGGTTTAATTTTTGCGAGTGTAACGAGCGAGTGGTTTGGAAAAAATAAAGCTGAAGTTATATAACTCTTTTTTTGGTAAGTTATTGTTGAAAGGGCATCATTGGGAGGTGCTGCGAGTGTTGGATAGCAAGTTCAAACTTTTAGATATTTCAGTAAAACATTCTGAGCAGTTTTTGCTGTCATTAAAAAGATGTGCAACTAACTGAAGAAATAGCACAAGCGCGAAGTGTGAGCTGCAAAAAAAATGACCAGAAAAAGAAACTGTTAAGGACTGCATTTAGTGACTCATGGATAGGATATATCGAATAATGCGAGTGCGAAGCTAGCTCATCATGCTCATGTTTATCCCTTATTGCGCTAGACCTGCAAATATTTATTTCATTATTCATTTTATTTACCCGGTTTAAACATAGATACTGTACAAGTACACATACAAATTTAAAAGTGCTAAACTTAACATTTAAAAAAAAATAATTACAACTTAAAAAACAAAGTACTGAACATCGAACAATTAAAATATACATGCATTCAACGAGGAATATTAGAGCAGAATTATTATCATAGAATTTATCAATTCAAATTTCGCTAGGGGCGTGTTGATCCTTTTTGAGATTGTTTTTTCAACGTTCAAAATATCTACTAAATGATCCAGTCTTCATTAAATGTGTACCACTTATTAAAACTAATAAAAATAAATCGATCAGCGGGGGGGGGGGGGTGATTGTTTGGACCTGTCACAGGGTCTACTTTCAATTTGAACTTGATCCACCTTGTGATGGGATCGTTTTACCTGATCGTTTTTACCTGTTATTCCACCCCACAGACTCTTGTAAACTTGTTAAACAGAATACCAATTCACACCAGTAATTAGGTTTATGAAAACCTTTATTACAACAAACTATTCTAACAAGGGTTACAGATTATGAACGAAGTATAAACATGTGAAATATTAACAATTTCTACAATTCAATGATAATGACGATGCTTAGCTTATTCTTCTTCTTTGATTCTTGGTTTCACACTTGAGTTCCCTGACGATGACTATCTGTCTGACGTCAGCTCCTGTCTCCTGGATATAGACCTAGACCAATGATTCCGTCCCCGTCTCTTTAACTCCAGTTACAGATCATAAATCTAAACACCCTGTCAAATTAGATATAAATATAACCCACTTCTAGTGATTTGTTCAAAACCCCAAACATTTATAGATATATCAAGTTAAATCTTCTTGACAGGTTAAACATCTTATTTAGAATATATTTATTCTTTTCCAAAAGTATGTTTCCTCACATCCATCACTTTCTTATAGTAGATGATGATAATTATTAATCAACATTGTAAATGATACTAACACAATATTCTTTACATAATAATTAAACATAGGTATGTAATACACATGTAGTAACATGGAAAGGTATCACAACAATATTCAGTACAGTAAACTCAGAATGATATTATATCTTTTACATTATACAATAACAATGCATAACTTAAACAATATTATAATATTAAGATAATGTGTACTCACAACTTCTCGTTGGTGTTTACTGATTTATAACGATTCCAATTTTGCCAATGTGGAATCCCAAGATCCGGACCATCAGGTTGTCCTTAACAACACCTTGTTGTATTCACCGAGAGCTGAATATAGTATTCTGATGAAAACTTGTAATACTTTTGTGCAGTATCTCTAACAAGTAGTATCTCTGTTGAATTACAGCAGCTTCTGATTTAGAATCAAATTTTAGCTAAATTTATAATAATTTTATCCCATAGACCTAATGGTCAAGAGTTTGGAACTCTGATATTCTTGGAAAGTTTTCTGAAGTATACGCCCCTCTAAATATCATTGGCTAATGCTGGGTCACTCATTCTGTCCCTTGCATTTGATTGGTTAAGAGCTATTTACTCTCTACCACCGGAAATGGTCAGAAACAGAACTCTGATCGTTCGTGGAAAGTGTCTGACTGTCTAACGGTAAATGTTTACGTTTTACCCCATTGATGTTGGGCCTTTCTCCTTTTATGGTCATAAGGCTTCCTATTCAGGGACAAATGCTAAGAAAACCTGACTCACAAGTGGTACCTGTATGACGTTTGACCATCGTCATCATTACTGGGAAAACCTTCCCGGAAGCTTTCTATTTCCTTCTTATGAATTTCATTCATAACATTGGAATGTTTGCTACTACATTATAGAACATAACAATAACATAGATGATACATATAGATGATACATATAGAAATAATCAAATACAAAACAGAATTTTAACCTTAATTCCTCTTAATATGAACAGTCTTATAATTAATACACAGTTATAATTACACAATTATAAACTCATTATCACATGATACATAGAATAAATACAGTCATACCTTGACAGGACCTCAAACAGCTCTTTTTGGCTAGGGCGGGGCAAAAAGCCATCAGCGGACATCATAGTCAGCTTATCGGAATGAGGGGAGGGGGCACTCATTTCGGATCAATTTTATATGTGTATACATATAATATACACATTTAATTACACAGATGTTGATCAAGCTTTCGCCAATAAGCGCATACATTCGCAATTCCGAAGGTTCGTATTTCCGAGCGTTCGCAATTCCGAAGGTTTGTCAATCCGAAAACGAAATGAGGTTCGTAATTCCGAAGGTTCGTCAATCCGAAAACGAAATAAGGTTCGTAATTCCGAAGGTTCGTTAATCCGAAAACAAATGAGGTTCGTAATTCCGAAGGTTCGTCAATCCGAAAACGAAATAAGGTTCGTTAATCCGAAAACTAAATAAGGTTCGTAATTCCGAAAACGAAATGAGGTTCATAATTCTGAAGGTTCGTCAATCCGAAAACGAAATAAGGTTCGTTAATCCGAAAATTAAATAAGGTTCGTATTTCCGAAAATGAAAATTATTCATTTTGGTAACAAAAAACGGTGTTGTCATTACAAGATTACACGATATTATGCAATGATAGTAATAACGATCGATGATACATGCGTGTGTTGTGGCCAAAAGCATGTATTTCATTAAGAATAGGCGCCCTGATCAAGCATAGGCTAATTTCGATTTTATCTGAGCAATTGCTGCCTAAGCAAATGGTTTAAAGATGCAGGGGATCAAGTGTGTTGGTCGCGTGCGTGTAACCTCTAGATAATAGGATTTGTATTGGAGGGGATGTCATTATCAATAACAGCTTCTGCTGGTAATAAAAATAAAAATAATACTAATAATGATCCTTGTGAGATGTTGAAAGCGCGAATCGCAAGCTCAAACTAGTAGCGACAATAAATTAAGACTCGGAATGGCGTAGACATTTCATGTAACAAGACGTGAACTTAAATATTCTGAGCATTTTTTTGTAATCGTGAGAAAGATGTGTATCTTTCTAAAAAATTAACTCGAGGGAGAGGTGTAATTTGTTTATATACTGACCTGGGGCCCGTTGCATAAAACTTTTTACCTGAGAAAACTTAGGTTGTTTTCCCGGAGTTTTTGCCCTGTGCTAAAGTCAATGGCGGAAATCAGACTAACCTTAGTTTTCAGTTTTTACCAGAGTTTTCTCAGGTAAAAAGTTTTATGCAACAGGCTTCTAAGTAATCTTTTAAGGACTGCATTTAGTGACTCATTAATAGAATATATATCTCACGAACTAAATAATGAGAGCGTGAACCGCAAGCTTAAAATTTGTGATATTCCACCTGAAAACTGGACATTTTATATTTTTTGTAACCAGGAATAGAATGAGTTCCTCAATAAACAATACTTGATGCGAGCGAGAAACGTGAGCCAAAATTTTCCGATTTTCCAACCTGAAAACTGGACATTCTAAGCATTCTTGTAAAAAAATAATAATAGCTGGGAGAACAGTTTTCAGAACTGAAGTGGCTTCCCTGGGTAAATAATATCTATATCATTATTATCATTCTAGGCCTACATGAAATTTCCAAAAGTTTGAGCACGTGATTCGCTCGTAACATCTTACAAGGATGCCCTTTAACAGTATTTGACCAAAAAGGCGAATTTTACATCTTCAGATTTGATTTCTTCCACCCAAAACCGCTTGCTCGCTACGCTCGCAGAAATGAAACGTAAATATATAATTTATCAATCAGTGATCACTTAAATTTTTTTTGCTCAATTCAATTACTACAAAACACACAACCTCTTTACACAGATGATAATCTCATGGTGAAAATATATGTTTGCACCAAATTGCCCCTATTGGCCCCTTTTTTGGCTTTGCCTCCCCCCTGTTACACCCACAAATGTAATAATCGCCAACAAATGTAATAACGCCCACAAATGTAATAACACTTTACCCACAAATGTAATAATTTCACCCACAAATGTAATAATGCACTTTACCCACAAATGTAATAATTTTTGATCGCCCACAAATGTAATAATGACTTTACCCACAAATGTAATAAATTTGAAGGGATTTTTGGCAAATCCGTTCTGAACTAAAATCGTATAGTAATGCGTTCATTTAGCACAAAAGTGCAAAGTCTGTTTTCCTGACCCGGTCAATTAACAAATTATAATATAAATCCAAAGTCTTTATTCCAGACCCGGTTGTTTCAAAAATTATAATATAAATCCAAAGTCTTTATTCCAGACCCTGTTGTTTCAAAAATTATAATATCAATCAAAAGTCTTTATTCCAGACCCGGTTGTTTAGAAAATAATAATATAAGTCCAAAGTCTTTATTCCAGACCCGGTTGTTTAAAAAATAATCATATGATCCAAAAGTCTTTTCTCCAGACCCTGTTGTTTCAAAAATTATAATATAAATCAAAAGTCTTCATTCCAGACCCGGTTGTTAAAAAAATAATAATATAAGTCCAAAGTCTTTATTCCAGACCCGGTTGTTTAAAAAATAATAATATGAGCCCAAAGTCTTTATTCCAGACCCGGTTGTTTCAAAAATTATAATATAAATCAAAAGTCTTCATTCCAGACCCGGTTGTTAAAAAAATAATAATATAAGTCCAAAGTCTTTATTCCAGACCCGGTTGTTTAAAAAATAATCATATGAGCCAAAAGTCTTTATTCCAGACCCGATGTTTCAAAAATGATAATATTAGTCCAAAGTCTTTTCTCCAGACCCGGTTGTTTCAAAAATTATAATATAAATCCAAAGTCTTTTCCGGACCCTGTTGTTTTAAAAATTATAATATAAATCAAAAGTCTTCATTCCAGACCCGGTTGTTAAAAAAAATAATAATATAAGTCCAAAGTCTTTATTCCAGACCCGGTTGTTTAAAAAGTAATCTTATGAGCCAAAAGTCTTTATTCCAGACCCGATTGTTTCAAAAATGATAATATTAGTCCAAAGTCTTTATTCCAGACCCGGTTGTTTAAACAATAATAGTGCAAGTCCAAAGTCTTTTTCCAGACCCTGTTGTTTCAAAAATCATGATATGAATCCAAAATCTTTTTTCCAGACCCGGGTGTTTAAAAAATTATAATTTTAGTCCCAAATGAGATACATTAATGATATTCCAGTGGAATAAAAATTAGAATCGAGCTTAGTCTTTTCTCCAGACGCTAATGATTTATTGAAAATCATGCATAGTCTTTGCTCCAGAACCGGTGACTAAATGCTGAAACTTTATAGTAATGTGTTTATATAGCACAAAAATGCGAAATCTTTTTTCCCAGACCCGGTTAATTAAAAAATTATAATATAAGTCCAAAGTCTTTTTTCCAGACCCATTTATTTCAAAAATTATAATAATTATAAACAAAGACCCACGATCCTATTTATGTTGAATAACATGGAAATGTAGCGTAGTCTTTCTGTCAGACCCAGTTATAAAAGTCATTAAAAACACAACAACAACAACAAAACAAAGACCATTAAAGGTCAAGTCCTCTTCAGAAAAATGTTGATTTGAATCAATAGAGAAAAATCAGACAAGCACAATGCTGAAAATTTCATCAAAATCGGATGTAAAATAAGAAAGTTATGACATTAAAAATTTTGTTTATTTTTAACAAAATAGTTATATGAACGAGCCAGCTACATCCAAATGAGAAAGTCGATGATGTCACTCACTCACTATTTCTTTTGGTTTTCATTGTTTGAATTATACATTATTTCAATTTTTACGAATTTGACGATTAGGACCTCCTTGCCTAAAGCACAAAATGTTAAAATAATAAATTTCCACGTGTTGCAGGGAGGAATGAAACCTCATTTCACATGACAATGACGAGAAAATAAAAATATTTCATATTTCATTTAAGAAAATACAAAAGAAATAGTGAGTGAGTGATGTCATCAGTTCCTCATTTGCATACCGACCGAGATGTGCATATAACTGTTTTGTGAAATGAAGCGAAACATTAAAATGACATAACTTTCTTATTTTACATCCGATTTGGATGAAATTTTCAGTGTTATGCTTGTTGAATTTTTCTCTTTTTATTCAAATCAAGTTTTTGTTGGGGTGGACTTGTCCTTTAAAAAAAATAATTTCTTGTATATTCCTTCCTTTTTTCTATGAAAAAACCTAAATAACAAAACATTAAAATACATATGAAAAAAAACTGAGAACTAAGATATCAGTAAGCAATAGGGGGATTACTTCCCGAAAACGATAAAGTTGTTGATTGACGATCTATGATATGTTATATAAAAGAAAAAACATTCTAACAAGAGGGGATAAATATTCCATTCCATGTTTTTATTTGGCAATAAGTCATGATTGACTATTTATGCCACCCACTGTATGAGAAGTAGGGTAACAATTTTATTTAGTATTATTTTTATTACTTCTTTTTGTCTCACCTGCATAGCAGAGTGAGACTATAGGCGCTGCTTTTCCGACGGCGGCGGCGGCGTCAACATCAAATCTTAACCTAAGGTTAAGTTTTTGAAATGACATCATAACTTAGAAAGTATATGGACCTAGTTCATGAAACTTGGCCATAAGGTTAATCAAATATTATTTAACATCCTATCAGAGTTTCATGTCACATGACAAAAGTCAAAGGTCATTTAGGGTCAATGAACTTAGACCATGTTGGGGGAATCAACATCAAAATCTTAACCTCAGGTTAAGATTTTGAAATATCATCATAACTTAGAAAATATATAGACCTAGTTCATTAAACTTAAACATAAGATTAATCAAGTATCACCAAACATCCTGCATGAGTTTCACGTCACATGACCAAGGTCAAAGGTCATTTAGGGTCAATGAACTTTGGCCGATTTGGGGGTATCTGATGAATTACAATCAAAACTTAAAAAGGTTTTGGATCTGATTCATGAAACTTGGACATAATAGTAATCAAGTATCACTGAACATCCTGGGCAAGTTTCAGGTCACATGATCAAGGTCAAAGGTCATTTAGGGTCAATGAACTTTGGCCGAATTGGGGGTATTTGTTGAATTACCATCATAACTTTGAAAGTATGTTGGTCTAGTTCATAAAATTTGGACATAAGAGTAATCAAGTATCACTGAACATCCTGTGTGCATTTTACGTCACATGACAATGGTCAAAGGTCAATGAACTTTGGCCATAATGGGGGTATCTGTTGAATTACCATCATAACTTTGCAAGTTTGTTGATCTGACTTTTCAAACTTGGACATAAGAATAATAAAGTATCACTGAATATCCTGTGCAAGTTTCAGGTCACATGATCAAGGTCAAAGGTCATGTGAGGTCAATGAATTTTTGCCACATTGGGGGTATTTGTTGAATTACCATCCTATTTCTGTAAGTGTATTGGTCTAGTTCATAAAACGTGGAAATAAGAGTATCCAAGTATCACTTAACATCTTGTGCGAGTTATAGTAGTTTTTAAAGTCAGCACTGCTGCTATTTTGAATCGCGTGATGTAGGTGAGACGGCCAGAGGCATTCCACTTGTTTATTATTATTATTTTTTGTATATTCATTCCTTTTTTTAATGAAAAAAACACAAAACCTTTAAATACATATAAAACAAAAACCGAGGAATAAGATATCAGCACACAATATGGGGATTACTTCCCGTAAACGATAAGGTTGTTGATCGACGATCTATGAGATATTATATAAAAGAAAATCATTCTAGCAAGAGGGGATAAAGTTTTAACAAGTTCTTCGGTATTTTAATTTTTTTAGTGTACCAAGCACTATTTGTAATATATTCAGCATTTCTTTTTATTAGTTACAATTCCAATAATCTCAGTGGCCTAAGATATATTTTCTGGGGTTATATTGACCCGTTAAGTAAGTAAAGAGAGAGAGAGAGAGGATTTATGTGATCAAGAAGTGATAAGATAGGGAAAAAAAACTGATTTGAAATGACTGAAAGAGAGACAGGCAAAGAAAGAAGGGCCCCCTCCCACACCCGTACCACCGTTACGGAGTTAGGCTGTCCCGTCGGTGGATTCAGGTCCATCAACATTTTGAGGTTTAATCTTTCCATGGGGCAAACGTGTGTGTGTGTGTGTTTGAGTTTTGTCAGACGTGTCTAAATCAGATATGATTATTTACGTCTGGGACCGACCTTTAACGTCACCATCCGAAAGACGTGACCAGGGCTCGAACCTCTGCATCAATTTGTAACTTCCCCACATAGCTTGGATTACAGGCGCACGCAACAACGACCAGTGTGTGTGTGTGTGTGTGTATTTGAGTTTTGTCAGACGTGTATCAATCAGATATGATTATTTACGTCTGGGACCGACCTTTAACGTCACCATCCGAAAGACGTGACCAGGGCTCGAACCTCGACCCTCTGCATCAATTTGTAACTTCCCCACAGCTTGGATTACAGGCGCACGCCACAACGCCCAGTCTTTAAATATGGTGTAGTCTTTGCTCTAGACCCATGCAGTTATTTCAAAATAGGAAATTATTAGAAACGATAAAAACAGACAAACAATATTAACCAAGACGCCACAATATCATTGATGTAGAATAACGTTGTTGTTGTTATTTTGGGTCTTTAAGGCGTGTACCATTCAGATCTGAATATTTACGCCTTTTATTAATTTGACGTTTTTGTGGTATTCAATTCAATTCAATTTTATTTATTTCACTTCCATCAAACAAAAACAAGTTGTATACCAACTTACGGTATGCCTTATCACAGGGTTTTATAGTTTGGGAGATGCTGGTGTCTAAGTTTTTAGATTAATCTTTTGCTTAATTTGTATTTTAAGAGAACTGGATGTGGGGTAAAGACAACTCTCTAAACCCAAGCATTTAACTGGGTTTAATTTTAAAGATTGGTCTTAGCTTTGATTTTTTTTTCAATATTTATTTATCTTATAAATAGCTGGGTCTAGACGAAAGTCTAAGCATAATAATAATGTTATTCAACAGGAATAAGAATATGACAAAGTCTTATGTTTTTAAGATTGTTTGAATTACTTTCTAAATGACTGGGTCTGGAATAGAGACAACGCTCTAAACATGTAACTATGTATTTGGTCTTAATTTGGAGGATTGTTGGTTCTTAGATTCGTTGTTGGGGGTTGGGTTTTATTGTTTTTTTATTCTTGAAATAATTGTGTCTGGAGAAAAGTCTACAATCGATCTCCATGTTATTCCACAGTAGTTAGATTATTGGGTATTTGTTTTAGACATTTTATTTTTAAATAATAACCAAGTCTGGAAAATGGACGTTTTCTTTGCAAATGCATAATTACAATGTTTTGTAGGGGTCTTAGTATTATTATACAAAAGAATCTGGGTGTGGGGTACAGACATATTTTTTAATGGGTGTAACTTTTGAAAACTGGTTTTAGATTTGATTTTCGTTTTTAATTCATTTCTTAGATAACCTGGTCTGGAGGAAAGAGTACGTTTTACAACTCATGTTATTCCAAGAGAATATGATAGGGTCTTATGTTAGATTTTTTTCGTAATTTTTGTAATAATTAGGTCTGGAATAAAGACAACATTCTAAACCTCTTTTTAAAAACATGTTCTTAGGTTCAAGGATTGCTTGGTCTTAGATTTGGAGTTATTTATATTTTTACTCTTAGCCTTATTTTGAAAAACAAATGACTGGGTCTGGCTGAAAGACTACGCTATATGTCCATGTTATCCAGCATTAATAAGATTATGGGGTCTTTATACGGTTTTTGTTGTTGTTGTATTGTTATTTACAATTTTTGAATAACAGGGTTTGGAGAAAAGGCTAAGCTCGATTTTCCTTTTTTCCACTGGAATATCATTATGGTATCTTAGTTTGGACTTATATTATAATTTTTGAAATAACTGGGTCTGGAAAAAAGTCTTTGGACTTACATTATAATTTTTGAAACTACTGCGTCTGGAAAAAGACTTTGGACTTTTGTGCTATATGAAGGCATTACTATAGGGTTTTAGTTTTTAGTTTTAAATAACCGGGTCTGGAGAAAAGACTATGCTTGATTCTCAATTTACTCATAGCGCGTATATTCACAATACGTTCAGTATAATTTAAAACGACAACAAAGACTTTGATTCCACCAGTTTTAATTAACTGGGTCTGGAGAGAAGACTAGGCTCGATTCTCATTTTTATTCCACCGGAACATCATTATCGTATCTTAGTTTGGACTTATATCATAATATTTGAAACAATCGGGTCTTTGGACATATATTATTATCTTTTGAACAACCGGGTCTGGAATAAAGACTTTGGATTTATATTATAATTTTTGAAACAACAGGGTCTGGAAAAAGACTTTGGATTTATATTATAATTTTTTAAACAACCGGGTCTGGAGAAAAGACTTTGGACTTATATTATCATTTTTGAAACAATTGGGTCTGGAATAAAGACTTTGGACTTATATTATTATTTTTTAAACAACCGGGTCTGGAATAAAGACTTTGGATTTATATCATAATTTTTGAAACAACAGGGTCTGGAAAAGACTTTGGATTATATTATAATTTTTGAAACAACAGGGTCTGGAAAAAGACTTTGGATTTATATTATTATTTTTGAAACAACCGGGTCTGGAGAAAAGACTTTGGACTTATATTATCATTTTTGAAACAATCGGGTCTGGAATAAAGACTTTGGACTTATATTATTATTTTTGAAACAACCGGGTCTGGAATAAAGACTTTGGATTTATATCATAATTTTTTAAACAACAGGGTCTGGAAAAAGACTTTGGATTATATTATAATTTTTTAAACAACCGGGTCTGGAGAAACGACTTTGGACTTATATTATCATTTTTGAAACAATCGGGTCTGGAATAAAGACTTTAGGCTCACATGATTATTTCTTAAACAACCGGGTCTGGAATAAAGACTTTGTACTTATATTATCATTTTTGAAACAATCGGGTCTGGAATAAAGACTTTGGACTTATATTATTATTTTTTTAAACAACCGGGTCTGGAATAAAGACTTTGGATTTATATTATAATTTTTGAAACAACAGGGTCTGGAAAAAGACTTTGGATTTATATTATAATTTTTTAAACAACTGGGTCTGGAGAAACGACTTTGGACTTATATTATCATTTTTGAAACAATCGGGTCTGGAATAAAGACTTTAGGCTTATATGATTATTTCTTAAACAACCGGGTCTGGAATAAAGACTTTGTACTTATATTATAATTTTTGAAACAACCGGGTCTGGAATAAAGACTTTGGGCTCATATTATTATTTTTGAAACAACCGGGTCTGGAATAAAGACTTTGGATTTATAGTATAATTTGTTAATTAACCGGGTCAGGAAAAGAGACTTTGCACTTTTGTGCTATATGAACGCATTACTATACGATTTTAGTTCAGAACGGATTTGCCAAAAATCCCTTCAAATTTATTACATTTGTGGGTAAAGTCATTATTACATTTGTGGGCGATCAAAAATTATTACATTTGTGGGTAAAGTGCATTATTACATTTGTGGGTGAAATTATTACATTTGTGGGTAAAGTGTTATTACATTTGTGGGCGTTATTACATTTGTGGGTAAAGTGTTATTACATTTGTGGGCGTTATTACATTTGTGGGCGTTATTACATTTGTGGGTGCAACACCCCCCCGAAGGAAAATATGTTCCGCCGCCACTGGTTGAAACACGCATCGTCTTCATGGTTAACTGGAAAAAAAAGGTTCTTAAAATGTCCCCTTTAGATCAGGTCAGAGCTTATATATTTAAAATTTCTGTTTGCGCTTCTTGTTCGCAGTTATTATCTAAATTTATTTACATAGGCATCTCGTTTTGAAGATCACAAACATAATTGCCCATCATATTAAAAAAATATAAAGCTCGCGCTGGCATTATTTAAAAAGGGTTTATCATGTTATTACATATTTACTTTATTTTATAAGTATAAAGCTAATTATTGACTGTTAGGACTATCCTTTCAAAGAAACAAACAAAAATCAACTTTAAGCTGCCGATCGAGGAAAATATGGCTGAAAAAAAATTTGCCCCCCCCCCCCTCTATTTGACGAAAGTTGGATCCGCCGGGAGGGAGGCAGGGGGCACTTGCACCCCAAAAATGAAATAAAAAACAGGGAAATTAATATTTTCCAAAATGGGAAAGTTCCTTTTTCAAAAATAAATATACCGTTTTTCGTGTTTTTTCGAAATACTATTTTTAAAGTATACAAGTTAGGTTAAATTTTCAGGAAGGCTGGAATATTGCAAATTTTCATCTTGCGCTTCGCACTCTCATTCGATTGGTGAAATATGCATCCTAAAGAGGTCACTAAATATTTTCTTTAACAGGTTCCTTTTCTGGTCTGTATGTTGAAGCTTGCGTTTTGCGATCGTGTGAATTTTTTAGTCAGATGCACGTCTTTTTAATGACAGCAGAAATCTGCTTAAAAACTTATTTTTGTTTTTTATTGAAATACCCTAAAGTTTTAGCTTGTGATTCACGCTCGCAACACCTTTAATTATTAAAGAATAATTGACCCCAAAAATGTTTTACTTCACCTTTGAATTTGTTTTACCAAGCGGCTCGCTCATTATACTCTCTCCCGAAAAATTAAGCCTAAATATACGTTTTGCCATAATAAGAAATCACTTCAAAAAAGGTTTTTCTCTACTTAATCACTATCAAACACACAATAACTTCAAGCAAATGATAATTTTTAGGTGAAAATATCACCAAAGTGTCCAGTTTCATTTTTTGGCTTTACCCCCCAAACGAAAATTCGTTCTACTGCCCTTGCCTTCATAACAATTGAACGGCAACAGTGTCCCCCGCCCCCTCCCCCTTGCCTCTGCCTCTGCTTTCCCGGTTTTAATATTTCGGATTAACGAATTTTGTTTCGGACTAACGAACCTTATTTCGTTTTCAGATTAACGAACCTTCGGAAAAACGAACCTTATTTCGTTTTCGGATTAAAGAACCTTCGGAACAACGAACCTGATTTCGTTTTTCGGATTATCGAACGTTCGGAACAACGAACCTTATTTCGTTTTCGGAATATCGAACCTTCGGAATAATGAACCGTCGGAATAATGCCACAAATGCTCGGATTAACGAACCCTTTTTCGTTTTCGGATTAACGAACATCGATGTATAGGCAATTTACGTGTTTTGGAATTACGAACTTTCTGAATTTCGAAGTGTTAACCAATAAGGAGGGGGGGGGGGGGGGGTCAAACACATTTTCACCGATCGGCTGCTCAAAGCTCATTTTCTTAAGAGGTTTTCCGAACAGTGGCTTCTTAGCTGTATTATAAACAAAAGAAATGTATCTCATAATCTCTGATTGAATAATGCGAAAGCGAGGAACGAACTAAATTTCAGGAATTTTGTCCTAAAATTTTGACATTCTGAGCAATGTTTGTGATTATGAACAAGACGCGTATGGAACTAATTAATTACTTCGAAAGGGATGTGCGAGCTGAAATTCTGATAAACTATCATACAGAGAAGTTTAGATAGTTTGTTAAAATTCATATAGAAGTAGGCTTATACAAACTAATGAAAATGCGAACACGCAGTAACAGCTCATTAGTTTTGACGATCTGACCTAAAAATGAATATTTTGAGAACTTCTTGGAATACATTAATAGAATTAGTACTACAAACAAGCCTTATTTCGACTCACAACTCCAGATAACTTTCTTCTTTTTTTTACAGATTTCGGCTAACAATACACCTCTCGATAATTTCACGTCATCTGTTTTCTTTTTACATCATTGTACTGTTATTGTTAATTTATGTTTCTAACTTGCCACTTTAGCTTTAAGATTCCTTCATATGTACTTACTAATTTATTCATGCATAGCGTATTTATATGATGTTGTTACGTAAAAGAACTTTTATCATTGTTATGTTAAGCTATATACATTGTCACCGACAGGGCCCCATCGGAGACCAACACATTGTTGAATAGGCTTCCCTGTTTTTTAAACAAACAAATAAACATTAGTTCAAAAGGTTAAGTTAAGGTTAATTATGCCTCTCGTATTATGATGTTGCTATGTAAATGAATTGTTATTATTGTTATGTTATGCTATAAATACATTGTCACAGGGCCCCAAGGGAGACCAATACATTGTTGAACAGGATTCCCTGTTTTTAAACAAAGAAACAATAGTTCGAAAGGTTAAGAGCATTTTTTATCTTCTTGTATTCAGCTATTTTCCACCATTTCCCCTTCTTCCTCTGTTATTTCTCTTCTTTCTCGTCTCCCCCTTCCTCTCTGTCCATCGCTTTTGGCGCCAATCTTGTATCAGGAACGCCATGGCCTTGAAAGCCCTTTCCGGGATGTTTTATTGAGATAGCAAGTGATACACACCCATGTTTCCAATCCATACTCACACGAACGCGCGCGCGCACACACACATACGATCAAAATCACTCCACTCACATCTGCACCACCTATAGCGTATCCTGTCACACTCTTTCCTCGTATTCATGATATCCCTCGCCATTTTCATGAAATCCCAACGCCGACCGTCCCTTTCCCTCCATTAAATCGAAATTTACACACACCATTAGGATATCAAAACAAGATTCGGGTTAAATCCTCTGAAAATAAGTACTTTAGACATGTTAGATGTAGTTTAGAAAATGAGAAGCTGTCTTTAAATATCAACATTTATAATAATCCTATTGAATAATTGAATTGACTTGTATATAAAACACAGTACGAAATTGTTAAATCAAACTCAATAAATAGAGCGCACACCGTTGCTTTCATTGGTATAGTATTTAATTAGTGTCAAGTATTTTATCAATACACCTGTAAAATGGTAAGGTTGGTTTTATTTTCGTTCATCCTGACTTCCAATTAGCAGCTGCATATATACTACATTAGTCTGCAAAGCTTTTAGGGGGGGGGGTTAAAACACAAACTGCATGTGCAGATTTCTTATGCTTGTATTCATCTTATGTCTTTATAAACCATAACCTGTAAAATTATTATAATAAGCAAAGAGATGTATGTAAATACTTTAAGCAAAGTTTTCATGATATAAGCGCTGAGTTCATTCATTAAGGCCATGTGATAGTAATGTTTCTTAAAATAGCCTTGTTGATACTAAGCATGATTTATTTTGAGTAAAGTATACTCACAAACAAAAGAAAAGTACAGTATTGCATAAGCATTATTCTGTAGGCAGATGACCTCAAATTACTGCAAGAACGTGATGTTTAACATTAGGCTGGCCGCAAGATCACTGTAAATACTTCTTCATAATATAGTGCCTTTACTGGATATACATGTATGCATGTTAATGATAAAGCAAATTAATAAACTTGAAAAGCTGACATGTATAATCTACTCACATGTATATACACACAAACGGAATATCTAGAAGATTGTGTGAGCACAGTTCTAGAGTTTAACCGAAATCGGTATCCCTTTTAGCGTATTAATATAACAATTATCTGAAATATAAGAAGGGTATCGTGAATGTATAAAATGTAAGGATAACGAATACTAGTACAGTAAGTAGTTCATAAAAGCAGATATTATACAAGTTTGTATATCGAATATAACTGAGATGTGCAGGATAAATGTGAACGAATATGCATTGTGATTTGAAGATTATATTACAAAGACAATATTGAAATGCATATCAGATTTCACATGCTGAGAACTGAAAACTAAAATGAGAATTGAAAGTTCTGGCTTGCACCAAGAAATTTGAATTTTCAATATCAAACTTTTTAAGAAAGCCTTAACATTCCAGAAACTCTAACATGACTAACATGTACATGCTCTATATTATTCTACAACATTGTATTTAGCATGTTTAGTGACAGAGTCGATTTTTAGTATAACTGCTATCATCATTGTCATGACCGTACTATATAAACTTTTACCTATCATTATATCAATTTATGCATGCATTTTCAGAATGCCACGATATGACATACATGTATGACACCGGACATGGTAGCTCAGAGGTAGAGCGTCCGCCTCATGAACGGGAGGCCTTGGGTTCGATCCTCGGCCGAGTCATACCAAATTTTTTTTAAAAAATGGAACCTTCTGCCTTCTTGCTAGGCGCTGAGCATTTAGGAGAAGGGTAATGATAACATGTGTTATGCAGGGCCCGCTAGTGGAGCAGCTTCCTAACTAGAATGGCTACCCTGGGTAAATAAAACGTTATTAGTACTATTATTATCATATTAGACATGTTAGATTGATACATGTATATACTAATGTAAAAATTTATCAGGAGAAAGTTATATTGAACTTACGAAGTTGCAACAAGCTTGATTTATCTAATTTTATGCCTTATTTACAGAGTATGAACCATTCAGATTGGAGGGATCGGGGTATTTTAATGAAGATATCGCTTATTTTCTATGACCAAAATTCTGGTTACAAATAAATTACAAAACAGGTATTTTTTTAATTAATTGTAAAAATGAAAAACATTACATATATGCTACATGTAAATTCATTTTCTGATACATCTTCTTTTGTATTAGTAGTTTGTTTTAATACTTCAATCGGATCGCGCTTGCAAATCAAGGTTGATTACGTACTCAATCATTTCACTGATTTGAATCGACTACTTATCATGCTTATGGTGTGATTAACAACAATTAAGGTCAATTTCCTTCATAGATTGCAACCTTTTCCGTCAGGTTATGTCTTAATTTAGCCAATAATAAACAAACATGATAATGTTTCAGTTCTTTCCGCATATAGAAGACACATGCATCATTCACAAATACTGATAATACAGTAAAGGAGAAAAATAATACTTCACTTTCATATACAATGTAACACTACTATGGATTTGATCACACCCATTTGGAAAAAAATGTACTTCCAAAAGCGATTTAAATGGACGTTACATAGGCCTACACCTTTTTGTATGTAAACTTATTTAACATGAAATTAATTCTCTTGTAAGAATAAGTCATTCATTCAGATCTAGAACTATTTACACAAAATATACATGAACGTCATATGATGACGGGTATGGTATCAACACTTTATATGGCAATTGTAGTCAATGCATTGTTTTGTTGATCGTAAGAATGCAGCAGTTCTATTAAATTTCCCTAACAATGTATAAGGACTGTTAAATATGGGCGGCAAAGTTTACCACTGCACACCTGTTTGAATTATAAGTATTTACAAATGCCGAGGTAACTCGATCCAAATTATAATATGAACATGATTGCTAAAATCTCAGGCCTGAAACGAGACAAAACAGTTATTGGCGAGCAAGAGAATATATGCATTGACGGAAATGATAACCAAAATAAATGATTAAACAAATATGCAGTGTTAGTAAAGAACTAACATTAACCGTTCATATGATCAGATGATTGTCATATAATTTGTCCGAAATACATTACTCGAGGGTAAATAGTCGTACTCGTTTGTGACCTCTGTTTTTATGTAAATAAATTTATTAACATTTCAAATAAAAATACATAAGATACAAATATATAACATTGTCACAACATACATAAACTTGTTTATGAGAATAAGGAACACAAGAGAACAAGTAGCATTATAAAACATTGACTCAACAGCTAAAGCATGCACAATAGATATTCCTAAGACGGAAAACATAGGCATACATGAAAACATTTAACAATTTAAAACATTCAATACATTAAAATAGCGTAGGTATACAAGTAAATTAGTAATACAATTTATAGGTACGTTTAAACGAATTGAGAGTTATTTAGGTTTTACAAAGAACACGAGTAATGGGGCAAATAATTCCAAAGAATATGACACTTAAACATATGAAGTGTAGGAGACTAAGGTTCACACATGTAGCAAATAATAACCAAACTGCGTTGTGTCAATAAATCGAAAAGTTAAGACAAAATTTAGACGTAATGGAATTCTGAATAAGTGATTTGGAACAAAAAAAGAGATAGATACTGCAATATTTAACATATTTGTATCTGAGAAATTAAGTAAATAAAGGTCGTGAAAAAGTTGCAGGGTATGGACTTTATAAGAGGATGTTTGCTATCGTTTGCACGATCAGTTGATATAACAACCGGAAAAATTCGATCAAATAATATTGCAGTTATTGATATGTAAAAAAGACAGCCAAACCAAAATGTTAATGTTTTAATATAAATATGTTACACAAAACTTTAGATTGCAAACGACTTCATGTCACGAAACTTTATCGTCAATATATACTCCTATTAAAAACTTGTTCATATTGAACATTTGAATAGTTGGTTCTGATTTACACTCTTTTTATTTCTTTTTAATAGGCATTTGTCTTTTTCATGTCCAAAACCAATCGATTGATGAAGACCAAGGCGAACACAAAATATTAATCTCTCTGGCATTGTTTAGCTCTAAATATCCAGATTGCAACCGTCTTCAATAACTTTCAACTAATATCCATCCTTAATGTATTTCGAAGTTTTGATTGGTAGTATAATTATGAGGAAGAATTTATTTCTGCAACAAAGATTTAATACAAATAGTATTTTTTATAACATAAGTTGATTTTTTTCATTGTCTAGCCTTTACTTTCTCATATTTTCACTCTAAATCAAAGACGATTCTTAGCAAGAGCATACAATATGCAGGACACCTATAAAGATGCATGGCACATACCAAAGAAATGGGTGAATGAATTGTCTACTAGCTCCAGAATCTGCATAATATTTGATATGGGTCGTAGGGATGGATGTAATACTGACAGGCCTGTCCCTGGTGCTGTTTACAGAGTTAGGTACAATACTGGTAATGTGTGTTGTAGTGTCTGCCCTAGGCTTGCGAGGTGGCCACTCAAAGTCATTGCATGCTGCAGCACTAACAACTGATGTAACTTCATGTGAACAGCAAGCGAATCGAGTATTAAACGGAAGGAAATATATTCCTCTGGTAACTTGACCATCATCCGCAATACTGTTCCTGGAGTGCAACTTCTGACCATTCTGGTAACATGATATTGTCGTTGCCGTACTACCAGAAGTGGCCCGGCAGTGGGCTTCATATGTAAATTCATGATTTTCATTTATATTGATGAAGCATTCTGCAGGCCCATGTGGTATTTGAACGATAACTTTCTTCTTCACAGTTTCATACTCTACGTGCTCTAGACTATGATGTAAGATTGCCGTGAATAGGTAGCCATCCTGATCGAGTATCTCAACGTTATCTATAATAAGGTTGACGGATGGAAATGTGTCTAAATTTGTTATTTTGGTTTTGAACCTTTGTGCTTGGGTCGGACCTTTAAATCCCTCTATATGATTTTTCCCATGAACGCAGAATGGCCGACGCTGTGATTCAAACTGAAGTAAGTAATTTGGAAGACGCAGAAATGAATCATTACTGGACACCGGGAAATAGAATGGGACAACACCACGACTACCTGCAAGCAGGGTTACCTCTTCGGTTGTAACATCCGCTCCTACGTGAACTGGACATCCTGCAAGAAGGATGGCTAAAGCTAAAATCATCTGCAGGAAGGTTTGTAAGAATAACAGAATTGTAGGGGACTGACCAGCGGATGCGTTTCGGTGTTCCGACTAAAGAAAATGGTAATGAAATGGAAATAGTAAGTTGATTTTCGCTGACAGAAATGATATTATTGCGCATTGAAATTAGAGTTCATTGAACTGCGGATTAAAATAGGTTATTTAGATAAACAGCCATTAAACTATCCAGAATCTCAACCACTGTCAAAGAGAGAAAGGTAGAAACATTCGTATCAAAGTGCTAGAGAGTCATGAATATAGACATTCACCTCTAATAGTTGCACACAAAATATATTTATAGTAATATATCGTCATTATTTCACCAATTTCACATTTTAGGATTTTTGTTTATTTAACCATTCACCTGTTATGATGAGGATAATGATTAATGTAACTTCCCCACAGTATCGTTTTATATAAAGACAGACACATTTCATTAAATCGTGCCAGTAAGAAGTTCATATCTTACCAAGATTTTCCATCCAGTGTTGGCAGAAGTTGAACCTATGTGTGGGAGGTGTCCTTTGTCGTAGACGACTTGATGACCAATTTGTAAAGGTTCTGATCTTAGGGTTCTGGGTAAGAAATATATAAGTACGAGAAATATTTCAGTTAGTGAACATTCCTAAAATAAGTTAATCAGCAGAAGTAAAACGAATAGAAGTTTGGATAATTTAATGTACGTTTAAGGGTTTTTGAGCAAAGTTTTCTTTATATGAAATGAAATCTTACGTCGTAGTAAAACCCATGCAAAATATATAAGAATACTTGATTATAAATATTCTAAAAATATATGGGAGCCAGTCCTAATAGGAACAGTTTACATTTCCAATGCATAGTTAGAGGTTGTAACAGTTTAAACAGCTCACATCTCTTTGGTCGGTTTTACTATAAATATATATTTTTGAAAAAATATTACCTGTTTGACTCCGACGAAGCGCCGTGACTGACACGATCATTTCCTTTATTGATGGGATTCAGAGGTTTCTGAGAAAGAAAAATAAATGATATAGGAATATCATGAAGAAGAGATATATAAACAATTCCACCTCGACAGCAAAACATACATGATCAGATATTAAAGAGATTTTAAAGAGTACAACATGACTTTGGATACGTATCCCATATATCATGTATATAGATGTTATTACTTTGAAAATATTCCTTTTCATTATTGATTCAGTTATTTTTAATACCACTTAACCAGTTAAGGACTGTTTACAGTTAATAGAAATGTTATTGTATTTTTCTCCCTTTACATATTTAGGTTATAATATAAATTCCTGTGTATTACTAGGATTCGATGTGTTAACCGATATTTAATAAACGTGATTACAAGTTTCAAGATGTTTTTAATTATCCAAACCAACAAGAATACTCTCAACGAATGAGACCTGCCACCCCCAAAACAACATTGAAGCACCTAGGAAGGTTCCCTGTATATAACCAAAATTTAAATTGGTCTTCGAAAAGTTAAAATTTAAAAATCAACTTTTCTGAAGACTATCAATGTTCTTCATCATGCTATCAGCATTGTCTGGAGGTTTCACCAATATTGTAAATTGTGCACCTCAAAAGTTGCACCTTGTTTTCTCCTTATTCGCAAAGCTCTCACTGAAGGAATTATATATCCTATCAAGTACTCGTACTTGTGTTGGTTAATTTCGAGAAGCCAAATGACCATAAAATGCTGCGGATGGGCTTTTTCAAGCTCAGTAAATATATCAAACTCAGCTTGCGACTCATTGTTGGTTTTGTAGTTACTAATTACATAATGATTTTAAGTGAGAATAACGACTACGATAACAACTGTTACTCACTCTGGTTTGTCCGATCTCTTCAGTTAAGAAAAAGCATCTCGAATCTGGGTCTTCTGAAATCTGGTCACTGGTCATGGAGTTGTTCTGGGTTTGTAAGAATGGTGGGCCAAATACTTTGTATTGCCACTTCTGAGGTCCGAGCCAGACAGGACGGCTTGTATCATCGGTTTGGTCATATTGTGTCCTGGTCATGCTGTTCTGTACTGCGTCAATGACATCCTGGGTTGAACCATGTTCAGATTTGTCAGAAGATTTCGACTTGGCACCAGGGAAAGGATTAAGCTCCTGATTGGCGCGGTCATCAGCTTTATAAGCCTCAGTAGAGAGTGCCATCAACGAGAGTTCAGCACATCTTTCATCTTCGGCATCAGCTTTGATTAATGTATTCCCGCTGTAGATATTTTGCACGTTTAGTTTGGAGTTTTGGATATGTGTTGTATATGACTGCTTCTGAGGGTCTGTCATGGATGCCGTTACAAATTCCTCTTTCATTGCTGTCTGATGGTCATTTTGTTTTTGTTCTCGTGTCTCATCTTCAGCACAGTCGTGTGTATTCAGGATTCCTTCTGTTGGCGTATAATGACCTGAGTTTGGCGACGTATGCATAAATGCCAAAACATCACTATCCTTCATGTGTGCCCCATGTACTAAAAGGTAATCGGATATGTGTTGATATCCTTCTTGTGAGGCAGCTTGAAGTGGCGTCCATCCATCTTGATCTTGTTGATTTGCATCACAATTGTTGAGAAGTAGGTATTCTACCATATTGATGTTACCATTGTAACATGCTGCATGGAGCGGAGATTTCTTGCTCTCAGTCCCTTCGTTCAAATTATATCCCTTGGATACTAGGAATTTCACTACGTCGATATGATCGTATTGTGTTGCGATGTAAAGTGGGGTCATACCTTCATAACTTAAATAATTGGCCCCTTTAGCGATGAGAAATTTAACAACTTCCAAATGGCCCAGAAAAATTGCTGCATTGAGTGCTGCCAGTCCATTATTGTTTGTCTTGTTAACATCAGATCCGTGCTGAATGAGATACTCAACTACTTTTATGTTACCGTTAAGGGCAGCAGCGTGGAGAGCAATCATCCCTTCGTCATCGACCTCATTGACGTCAACAC
Source organism: Lytechinus variegatus (assembly GCF_018143015.1). NCBI lineage: Eukaryota > Metazoa > Echinodermata > Echinoidea > Temnopleuroida > Toxopneustidae > Lytechinus > Lytechinus variegatus. Next base: position 18,967,768 of record NC_054743.1, on the reverse strand, counting down.
CATTGGATACCAAGAACTGGACGATATCTAAATGACCGGCTTGTGCTGCGATATAAAGTGGAGTCATTCCGTCATATATATTTTGTAATGCTCCATTTCTAAGGAGATGTTTGACAGTTTCTAAATGACCACTCGTAATTGCTTCATTAAATGGCGTCCAGCCGTCTTTATCATGCCTGTTAACATCAGACCCCATTTTAATGAGGTATTCTATGACTTCTACATGGCCTCGAGCAGCAGCACCATGAAGAGGAATCATCCCATTATCACTTTGTTCATTCACATCAGCTCCATTGAAAACCAAGAACATCACTATATATAAATGGCCGAATGAAGCTGCTGCACATAGGGGGGTCATTCCAACATATCTGTTCTGCTTTGCTCCTCTATCAATGAGATATTTGACAGCATCTAGATGACCATATTGAATAGCAGCATTGAATGGTGTCCAACCTTTAGGATCCGCCTTGTTCACATCTGACCCTTGTTGAATGAGATATTCCATGATCTTCATATTACCGTTGATAGCAGCATCGTGAAGAGGAATCCTCCCTCTGTTGTTCTCTTCGTTCACATCGGCTCCACTTGAAATTAAGAACTTCACTATATCTGCATGTCCGAAGTCAGCTGCAGCATTGAGTGGGGTCATTCCATCGTATCTGTTCTGTTTAGCTCCACTATCAATGAGATATTTGACAGCATCTAGATGACCATATTGAATAGCAGCATTGAATGGTGTCCAACCTTTAGGATCCGCCTTGTTCACATCTGACCCTTGTTGAATGAGATATTCCATGATCTCCATGTTACCACTAAAAGCAGCCCCGTGAAGAGGAATCCTCCCTCTGTTGTTCTCTTCGTTTACATCGGCTCCACTTGAAATTAAGAACTTCACAATATCTGCATGTCCGAAGTCAGCTGCAGCATTGAGTGGGGTCATTCCATCGTATCTGTTCTGTTTAGCTCCACTATCCATGAGATATTTGACAGCTTCTAGATGACCATATTGAATAGCAGCATTGAATGGTGTCCAACCTTTTGGATCGGCCTTGTTCACATCTGACCCTTGTTGGATAAGAAATTCTATGATCCTCATGTCACCTTTAATTGCAGCTCCGTGTAAGGGATTTTTTCCATTATCAAGTTCTTCATTTACATCACCGTCATTGGATACGAAGAATTCTACGATATCTGCATGTCCGAAGTCAGCTGCAGCATTGAGTGGGGTCATTCCATCGTATCTGTTCTGTTTAGCTCCACTATCCATGAGATATTTGACAGCTTCTAGATGACCATATTGAATAGCAGCATTGAATGGTGTCCAACCTTTAGGATCCGCCTTGTTCACATCTGACCCTTGTTGAATGAGATATTCCATGATCTCCATGTTACCACTAAAAGCAGTCCCGTGAAGAGGAATCCTCCCTCTGTTGTTCTCTTCGTTTACATCGGCTCCACTTGAAATTAAGAACTTCACAATATCTGCATGTCCGAAGTCAGCTGCAGCATTGAGTGGGGTCATTCCATCGTATCTGTTCTGTTTAGCTCCACTATCCATCATATATTTGACAGCTTCTAGATGACCATATTGAATAGCAGCATTGAATGGTGTCCAACCTTTTGGATCGGCCTTGTTCACATCTGACCCTTGTTGGATAAGGTATTCTATGATCCTCATGTCACCTTTAATTGCAGCTCCGTGTAAGGGATTTTTCCCATTATCATGTTCTTCATTTACATCAGCTCCATTGGAAATGAAGAATTTTACAATATCTAAATGACCGAATTGAGCTGCAGCATAGAGTGGGGTCATTCCATCATACCTGTTCTGCTTGGCTCCTTTTTCAATGAGATATTTGACAGCTTCTAGATGGGCGTTTTGAATGGCAGCATTGAATGGTGTAAAACCCGTGTTATCTTCCTTGTTCACATCAACCCCTTCTGCAATAAGACTGTCTATGATATTGGAATACCCTTCTAGTGCTGCTTTATGAAGGGGTGTCTGACCCATGTCACATTCAACACTTGGATCCGCTCCATGTAGGATGAGGAAATCAACGACGTCTTCATGTCCCTCTTGAGCTGCAGCATGAAGAGGTCGAAGCCCTCCCTTGCTTGGTTTATCCAGGTTTGCTTCCTGTGAAATTAGACCCTCAACCTCATTGAGGTTTCCCTCTAAAGCTGCTTTGTAAAGTGGTGTGTATCCTTCATCATCCATCTTGTCTATGTCATGATTGAGTGGCAGATCGTGTGTAGACCAATTGGCATCACTAGAGGATATTTCTCCGAGGAGTGTGTTGTATGCTGTATCCCAATCTTCCAAAGCATTAATACTGTCGTTGTCTAAGACTTTGGTGATATCTAATGTCTGCAACCTGCATTCCTTTAGTTGGGTACGCATATCATCTGATTTCGACGAGTTGGTCGTGAAAGATGCAGGTTTGCTGTTTAACATCTCTTTCTGTCTGTACGAATTGTTGGACAATACAATATCGCCCCCATCTGTATTATCTTGTTGTGGTGTCATTTGTTCAGAAATGGTAACTACAGAAGTATTTTGTGATGACATGTTCTCTTTTGGAGTGATCAACGAGGTGTCCGTTGCGCCCATCCTGTAAGAAACAGATATTATTCTCGGTCTAGTTCAAGTGAAGTGAAAATGTAGAATTCCTCATACAGTATGCTAAATAACGTATTATATTTCATTGTGCACGATAGGTCACTTTGAAAATGAGAAGATTTTACATTCTAAAAACAAATCAGTCAAAAATGACTGGTTAATAGGGTCAGCTGGGAGCAACTGTTATTCTAGTCATATTTGACCATTTTCTAGTCATATGTTACTAGAACTAGAGTTATGTCTGACTAGAATATATGTCAGAAATGTGAATATCAGTGATTGCCATATCAGTTGCTCCCAGGTGACTACTGGTCTAGTCAATTTGACTGATTTGTTTTAAGAGTGTAGTGCCTGATAAGGAAATAAGCTAGTCACTTGACTAAGTCGTTTGTAATGTAATAGAACCGGTAATAACATGTAATTGTGAAATAATGTTCATGGTATCCAATAGTAGGAAGCTTGAAGTAGTGTCTGAATAAAGATAACAAATAACACGCTTTTCGCCATAGAGAGAGGATTATGAGCATTATGCTATATGAATAACGACTTAAACACGCACAATTTTCAGTATTTGGTATTCGTAGTTCTAAAGATTATTTTCTCTCTTTTTTTTTGGGGGGGGGTGGCTTATTGTCAGATTCATAGAAGTAGCATATTTATCATAACATGTTTCTTTTTTGTGATATGGTTAAAGATTACAACTGAAACATCAAAATTGATACAAGTTGGGTCATTGAAAAAAAGATGTCTGAAACAGCTTGTCACGCATGCATTTCGCGATTCATTATAACTGCAGCGCTGACTTTGAAAATAAATAAGTTCAATAATTATTCACAAAAACGCCATAATAATGATATAAAATACTACATATGGTTCATTGACCCTGATTTACATTTACCTCGATCATATGACTGAACCCTTGTGCAAGACGATCAGTGGTATTTACCTCTATCTTCAGAATTCATGAAATGTATCCTCGCAGTATAAAAGTTGCGATGGCATTTTAACAACATGGTCAAAACTCATTGACCTTAAATGACCTCTGACCTTTATCATGTGACCTGAAACTCATGAAACACGATGAGTGATACTCATACTTTTTATACCTAGTATCTTGAACTAGGTTCATATACACTTTAAATCATGATACATAACCTTGGCTGAGATTTCGTTGTTGATTACTCCAACATAGTCAAGTTCATTGACCCTTTAATGTATTCTAACCCTTATCATGAGACCTGAAACTCATTCAACACGATCAGTGATTCTTAATTACTATTAAGTTTCATTAGCTAAATCCGTATACCATCAGAGTTATGATGACATTAAAAACCGTAACATTGGCTAAGAGTTCGATTTCGATTACCCAACATGGTCTGAGGTCATTGACCGTAAAATGACCTTTATTTTTGACCATGTGGTTAGAAACACATCCAGGATAACGTGTATGTCCTAGTTCCATATACTTCAGAAGCTATGATGACATTTAAAAACGTAACATTGGTTAAGACTTCGATGTCTTTTCCCCAAACTTGGTCTTGGTCCATTTGACCTTTGATTTTTTACCTTGATCATGTCGCCTGAAACTCAGGGAGATTTTTCAAATTTAGTAATAAGGGGCCATCGAGTGAACTCGATGGCCCCTTATTACTAAATTCGATAAAATAGGTCCACATACTTTTTAGGTTACGATGTCATTTAAAACATTGTGGATTGCGTCAGGCTCTCTCGCCTGCATTACACAATTCAATATAGTAGCAGTGCTGACTTTGAAAACAACTATTGAATATTCACAATAAACACCTTTCATGTGATAATAAAATGATTTTATCATTCATCCTAAACAGCATTTGACCTTGAACATATGACCTCACTTGTGTTATAAGATCAGTGATATTTAATTACTCTTATATCCAAGTTTACATGAACTAGATCCATATACTTTCAAAGTTAAGATATTTCAAAAGCTTAACCTTGGTTAAGATTTTTTCGTTGACCCTAAATGACCTATGAACTTGATCATGTGACCTGAACCCCCCACTCCGGATCGGAAGGACCGCATGCGTGTTCCCAAAATATGCGGTAAAGGGGTAATTTTTCGCGGGATAAGTCCAGTCCGCAAATTGTAAAAAAGAGGAGTATATTTGTATTTTACACCCAGAGATTTCTTTAAAAGGGGGGGGGGGTTATCTCTCTCTTTTGACTCCTGAGAAATTTCAAAAGGGGGTTATAAAATATCTTCAATAACATAGAAAAATAATTTTTGAAAAAAAAGTTTTGAAAGCTCATTCAGGATTATTTCATTTTGAAAAGAAAAGTTCGGACTTTTTGTTGGAATGAAAGCTCATATGAGATAGGGGGTAAATTGAGCAGTGTTCAGGATTTAGGGGGTCTCCGAGGCAGAAAAACCAGCGAGAAGCCCTCGAAAAGGGGTTCAGAAATATTGGCAAACCTTCTAATAGCGAGGGGGATGCTTTCAAGGGGAGGGAACGAGCATAGGGGTACCCTAAATAACACTAATGGGGGGGGGGCTGAAACTCGCACATGATGTTCAGTGATACTTATATCTCCAAGTTTCATTAGGTGCAAAATTTTTACAACGGCACATTTTGGTAATTTACCAAAATGTTCTATTAACTAAATGGACCCTAACTACTAACTGAGCCATTTTGGTACATTTACCATGTTTACGAAAATCTGCAGGCATTCGACACATTTCGGTAACTTCTGGGATTGTTTGCTCTATTGTCTGTGCTCACTCATTGAATTACAAAATCCAAATTCCCTTTAACTATAAAATTGGGTCTTTATTTCCTAAAACCACATCGGCTCAACCCATTTGGTTTACCATAAATTTTGTCTAATCACCAGTTAATTGGTGTAAGATCTACATGGTCTAATACCCTCCTTTGTCGGTTTATATCCAACACGTTCAATGTAATTTCATCCAATAACCATGACGTCAAATACCGTTCGGACCAATATCATGTCGTTCTTTGGCCATTTCGTCCAATAACCAGTTAGTCAAGTCTATCTGTCTATGGGCCACTTCGTCTAAATGCCACTTCGCCCAATAAACACTTCGTCCAATAGCCATTTCGTCTAATAGTCAATTGGAAGAAAAGCGACTTCGTCTAATAGCCATTTGATAGTATTTCGTTTCGTCCATTTGGTCAGATTTCCCTTAATACCCACTTTGCCCAATAGACAGTTGGTCTAATACCGACTCGGTAAGCATACAACTGACAGTTGGGTCAATACCCACAAAGTCCAATGCCCATTTGGTCTAATATTTGTATAAATATTTGCAATCACATGGTAATAAAAGGTGTGCACACCCTCGGCTCTTGCCTTTCACGCACCCCCCCCCCCCACACACACACACATTCATCCCTTTTTGTGAACACTGCAGATTTTCCCAGTACAAATATAGAATCTGCAATAATTCTCTCTCCAGATCTCAAAATTGATGATGCAATTATTTTCACAAAAAATATTTGTCGCTTGCCATTTGTTACAAATGCAGAAACAAAATAATAAAGATCAAAAAGTGTTACATATTTCATTGATTACAAATACATAAATACTACTAATTCCAAGTTCAAATTGACTTACTAGCTGATAAAGAGAAAGGGGTGATATAAAACAATAAAATAAACGCAATTCAAGACAAAACGAGACAGTTCCTTGAAAATATTAATAATTCATAAATATATTACTCATGTCATCAGAGTCATGAAATAGATCCTTCGCTAATAATATAAAAATTGGGAAACAAATATTTGAATTTCCAATACATGACAACATTAATTGGATAACTCTGAACAAAATAGGAAAGAAAAAAAAAGGAGAGAGATTTAAGACATACATGTATTTTTTTTTCGTTTTGGTTTACTCTCATAAATTACAAGAATTGAGCCATGTGTATGCAGATATGACTAAAATTTAAGTGTCATTTTAAGTTTTGGTTACACATTACTTGAAGGACAAATTTCACATGATTTTATATTCATAATAAATTGTAACACCAAAAAGTGCTTAAAGATTGAAAAACTGTGCATTAGCTAAATGCGTCGCAGAGACCGTTAGCAAAACCATGCTAACAAATCGTAATTTGAATGATATATTGTGGTGTCAATCCGCACCTGCCCACGCCATGGTCATTGGACCAATTTGATATTAGACCAACTGTCAATTAAACCATGTGTGTACTGGATCAATTGTTAATTGGATCAACTGTCAATTGAACCAACTGACAATTAAATGAAGTTAGACGAATTCGCTGTTGGACGAAGTGACTTTGGCCCAACGGGCTTTCGGACGAAGTGTCTATTAAATGAAGTGGCTCCAAAAGGATGTGGCTAATGCAGGATATTGCTCATAATATACGAAGTTTGACCAAAAAAATCCCGTCAGGTATAGGTGCACTATCGGCATACTCTGGTAACAAGTTTCCTGTATCAAAATGCGCAGTTGCCAGAATTTGGCGTAACAGTCATTCAACAAAAATCCCACACGTGGTTAAAGTAAATTCAATAACCTGTAACTTTAGTCATGTGACCTCAGGGCGTTTAGTGATACACCCAGAGGCGAAACGTGGGTCACGGCAGGGGGGGGGTTCACCAGGAAAACATTTCGAGTTACTTAGGGAGCGCGAAGCGCGCTCAGTTGTCAGGTATACTTACCTAATAGAGATATTTTAAGGAAATGCAGTGCCATGAAACGGATATGTATCTCACTGACTAAATAATGCGAGCGCGAAGCGCGAGGTGAAAATTTTTGATATTCAGTGCTAAAAAGGGACATTATAAGCAAGGTTTTTGTAATCATGATATGTAACTGTCTCGCTAAACAAACAATGAGAGCGCGAAGCGCGAGCTAAAATTTTTGTATATATTGACCCTGCTAAACAGGGAAATTTTAAGGACTATGTCTTAGAATCCATTAAGATAATAAATATCTCACCATAGTCATCTAATGCTAGTGCCATCCGTTCCTGATTTTGTTAGAATTACATCTAAGCACAGTCATAAAGCACCTTTTGTAGTTATTGTAATCATGATTGTCATGCGCATCTTACTAATCAAATACTGCAAGCGCGAAGCGCGAGCTGAAAATTTAGGAAATTCAGACCTCAAGAGGGGCATTCTAAGGCTTGTTTATAGGAATTCCCTAAGACCGTACGTATTTCACTAACCAAATGATGAAGGCGCGATGCGCGAGTAAATGTTATCCGATTTTGATGAAATTTTCAGCCTTTTGCTTTGTGAATTTTACTCTATTTATTAAGGTGATATTTTCAGCATTTTGCTTTGTGAATTTTACTCTATTTATTGAGATATAAATATCTCCAGCCTGGAGCTTCCCTTTAAAAGCAGTTTGTGTTTGAGGCCCTATAAAGGTGCATTATTTGTAAATATAAAGTCATAAAAACAAAAGAAACAAAACACCCGCCCCCCAAAAAATATATAAATAATAATATTAATAATAATAGATAAGTAAATTAATTAATTAGTAAATAATGTTCTTATTGACATTTTTATTTCGTTTATTGCTATCAGCTCAAAGTTTTGATACGATGTCTCATTTCTTCACAACAAAGACCATGGAATGAAAATGATGATAAATACATCGTTTGATTTTTTGTCCTTTTATTGAGGTGACAAATTGGATTTCTTAATATCATTACTGGTCAAATCCAAAAATAACATTTCCTAATAACCGAATTTTTTTTCTCAAGACTCTCCGTATTTTTTAAAATCAATATTATTTTCTCTATTTGTGGTAGTTTGCAAAATCCAAGATCTAAATTTTACAGAAATATCTTTATTTTGTGGTGGGGAAGAAGTATTTGTTTTCACGTCCCATGCATTTCGGTTTCACGGATCAGACTACGCCAAAAAAATCAGGTGCCCGTTTTCATAAAGCTCTTCCTAAGTTGAGAGCGTCTTTAAGAACGACTGGTGAACCTTATGCGCTAAACCATCTTCCAAGAACATTTTGGAGTATACCATTCACCACAAGAAAGGATCCCAGTCGTTTTTTTAGTCGCTGTTAACTTACGATATTCAGTGCTAAAAAGGGACATTATAAGCAATTTTTTTGTAATCATGATATGTAACTGTCTCGCTAAACAAACAATGCGAGCGCGAAGCGCGAGCTAATTTTTTTTGTATATATTGACCCTAAACAGTGAATTTTAAAGACTATGTTTTAGAATCCATTTAGAGTATAAATATCTCACCATAGTCATCTAATGCTAGTGCCATCCTTTCCTGATTTTGTTAGAATTACATCTAAGCACAGTCATGAAGCACCTTTTGTAGTTATTGTAATCATGATTGTCATGCGCATCTTACCAATCAAATACTGCAAGCGCAAAGCGCGAGCTGAAAATTTAGGAAATTCAGACCTCAAGAGGGGCATTCTAAGGCTTTCATAGGAATTCCCTGAGACCGTACGTATTTCACTAACCAAATGATGAAGGCGCGATGCGCGAGTTGAAATTTTTGTATATATTGACCCCAAACATGGATATTTTAAGGACTATGTTTTTTAGGAATCCATTAAGAGTATACATATCTCACCATATGCCATAGTCATCTAATGCGAGTGTCAAGCGCTTGCTGATTTTGTTAGAAGTACATCTAAACACATGAAGCAATTTTTGAATTCATTGTAGTCATGATTATCGTACGCATCTTACTAATCAAATGCTGCGAGCGCGAAGCGCGAGCTGAAAATTTAGGAAATTCAGATCTGAAGAGGCGCATTCTAAGGCTTGTTTGTAGGAATTCACAAAGACCCTACGTATTTCACTAACTAAATGATGTGAGCGCGAAGTGCGAGCTGAAAATTTTTGATGTTCAGATCAGAAAAATTGACATTTTAGGGACCGATTTTGGGAGTTCATGAAGAGCAGAAAAACCACTAATGCGAACGTTAGCACGGACATGAAATGTTTTATATTAAGACCTTGAAATAGGGCAGTCACTATAGTCATGAACAAAAGAAGAATATGTCACTACATAAAACAATAACTCGAATTACGAGAAAATATATTTATTGTATAATGATTTGAAAAAGGGAGGTTTTAGTACAACATGATTATATATCTTATTAAACAGTCTATGCGAGCACCAGGAACAATGAAGCAAATAATGTTTCATAAAAGAATGCTTCTTATCTAATATAGCATAATATAATATAACATTATTTCTTTCTATAATTTCTTCTTTCCCCCACTACGTTTCTCTTCCCTTTTCCCTCTTTTTCCCTCTTTTTCTCCTCCCCTTTTTTTGCCAGCCGATTGGGGGGGGGGGGGGGGACGTGCCCCTCATGCCCCCCCCCGTAGTTACGCCACTGGATACACCATTCTCATAATTTCTAAGTTTCATGAACTAAACCTTAGGTTGAAGATTAAAATGTTGACGACGCCTTTATTCTCGCTCTGCTATGCAGGCAAGACAAACACTTAACCGAAGATAAGACTTCAACGTCGCCACTGCCGGTGTCTGGAAAGCGGCGCCTATAGTTTTTCTCAGCTATGAAGATGAGACAAAAATGGGGCGAGAATTTCAGGATTCGAATTTCGTTACTATAACATAAGATAAAAGATGATAACTAAAGCTTCTTGTTTTGACAAATAATGCAATTGTTAAGATTCCTCATTTAATATACACTGCGTATCAAAAAAGTTTACACTTTGAAAAAATCCTGTAAAATTACACATATGTAATATCCTGAAGATTTTTCCGCATTTTAACATTGGTACAGATCCATTAAACAAATGGCGATAAAAATGTCGAAAAATATTTCCGCTTGAGTGAGCACCACTTACTTTTGAAAACTTATATGAAAAATTATTTGCGCAGAACTTTGAAATGGTTATGCAAATAAAAGTAGACCTTAATCATGAAGAACATGTGGAATTTAGCTAGTAAAATTGATTTTAGGATATCTTTTACCTTTTAAAACTTGTTTTCTTGCCCAAAACACTTCGAAGAGTGCATTGCGCCCCACCCCACTCCCCACACAACAAGGCCATCGAGACGTTATTTGCTTTACACTGAGCTGTGATTTAGGCCTACATGAAAAGGTTTATGCTTGATTTTCATTTAGTTAATCATTGTCAAGTTTGGGAAAAGTGTGGAGAAACAAGTATTAAATGAAAATAAAATGTAAACCCACTTTGAATGATAAAAATGCTGGAGATGTCTGACATAAACTTTTGTTCAGATTCAGTTATGTTTTCAGATCCAGCTAGCACAAAAAGGGTAAAAATTGTGCTTACTAAATGTTAAAATCTTAATTTGGGTGACAAAATTGTTACAAAATACTTGACTATATCCGTTTTATTTTTAATTGACTAAAAGTCCAAGTGAAATCGAGTATTTCTACGCAAACAGATTTCTGTGAGCTTTACAAAAAAGGACAGTGCTGCAGCAGCAGCTCACTCAAGTGTAACATTCTGTCAAAACTTTTACTTTCCTTGGATAGATGAGACCCAAACCCAAGATTATAAGTGAAAAAATTACCCATGTGTTGTATATTTTTTAATTCCCAGGGCTTTTTCAAAGTGTAATTTTTTTTTGATACGCACTGTATAATCTAATCAACCATCAAATTCAAATAAAAGTAAAGAATGATTCGATAAGGGTTGTCCTTACAATTAGTGAGATTTGAATGCCGAATAAATACTGGTAAAATATTCAAACGATAGGTTTTAGAAAAATTGGATTGGGACCAAGGGAGTGCTAGGGGGTGTAGATACTGTAACGGGTCATATCATTAAAGAGAAAGAACGGGTGTAAACTATTAAATATACTTTTTGGTAGACTTGGCAACAATGTGGGTGTAAGCTTTATTTATATGATGAGGAAATGATGAACATGATGGTCCTAAGCCTATTATGTCTCTGCTATTGTTAACATTGGATTTGATTTGTGTATAATTTATGGTTTGATTTTATTTTATTAATCTTTATTGTTCAATTATACACGGTCAAACAATACCTTTCCTGTTTTTATTACAATACTATTTTTTACTTTCTCTATTATCATTACTGCAACGTAATGTCATTTTTAACAAGCAAGATAAATATTTGCACAAATGGTTTATTAGTCGTACTTTGTTACTGTCCATTAGTTGTATTCAGACAATGATAAATGGAATAATACTTACAATTTCGGATCCTGAATTCCTCTCGCACACTCAACGTCAAAAAGAAAGTTCTTCGTACTCCATGCATGCTCAGTCTCGTGTTCCATCTGCCAAGACTCTGTCGTCTGCTGAATTAAAAAAAATGAATGCCGTAACTGTTTTCGAGCAATATACATGCGGATGTATTTAATTCGAAGAATAAAATACATAAGTATGTTAATTTATTACCTAATCACAACCGTGTTACATACAAGTGTTCTTTACCATGTTCGTAATTCGTATGTTATATTATTTTGGTCAACGAGCAAGATATACCAACAGAATATAACAAATAGGAGTAATGCCGAAAATAATCTCCTCCTATAAAAGCCTCTTAATACTATCTATTGTCCACGGCGGACGGCATTTGAATAGTAATGAGTCAGAAAGAAGAGGATCGAGGGTATTTGAATTCCAGTTCATCGTGGCTTAACCGTGAACCAGAATAGCCTGGTGGTTGAGTCGCTGCCCGGAAAGCAGTAGATGGCAGGTTCGAATCCCACTGGTTCCAATTTTTTCTGACTTATGATTTATGATTTTCATACAGATCGAGCATACTGATCTTATGATTTTCATTACAGATCGAGCATACTGATCTTAAACAAATAGGAGTAATGCCGAAAATTTGTTAAACAAAAAAGAATATAACAAATTAAACACAATTTATGAATTCACTTAATTCAATTCAATTTATTTATTTGGCAAAATAGCACAATCCAGATGTTACAATTTAAAAAGAAGTAGACCAATATTGATGAGCAAGGACCTCTTAACATGCTTAAAGGGACTTTCCGGGCTGAAAAATTTATATGTTAATACAAAGAGTAAAATTCAGAGCAAAATAGTGAAAATGTTATCGAAATCGGATAACAAATAAGAAAGTTATTGAATTTTAAAATGTATCAATATTTTGTGAAAACAGTTAATATATGCACCTCGTCATGAATGTTGATTAGGTAGGCTGATGATGTCAATTCCCCACTTTCCTTTTTCTTATGTTATTGCATGAAATCATAATGGTTTAATATGTTCATACATGTGTAAATGATGTGTCTCCAATATGTTGAAAAAGGTTGCAGCAATAAAATAACGTATGCACTTAATCAGTTGTCAATCCAATTGTTCTCGTTCTTGGTATAATTTTTTTATACATAAATCTAATTTCATATGATAACATTAAAAAATACAAGTGGGGATATGACATCATCAGCCCACATAATGAATATTCATAAAGACATGCCAGAACTGGTTCACAGGTATAATGCAAATTTTCAAAATTCAATAACTTTGTTATTGTTCAATTCAACTTAATAAGCATTTATTTAATTCTCGATAAAAACAATTATAAAGCAAGGTATGAGAAACAATATGTTTACAAGCAAGAGTAAAAATGTAAATGAAATGGGGAACTGCATAAATAAAGCCAAGTGGCCTTGTGTAAGCGCAGTTCCCAAAACATTGATAACATGACATATGGTATAGAGAAACAATAAGAGAAAAAAATAAAAATAAATGTTATCCGATTTTGATGAAATTTTCAGCCTTTTGCTTTGTGAATTTTACTCTATTTATTGAGGTGATATTTTCAGCATTGTGAATTTTACTCTATTTGCTGAGATATAAATATCTCCAGCCTGGAGCTTCCTTTTAAAGCAGTTTGTATTTGAGGCCCTATAAAGGTGCATTATTTGTGAGTAAATATAAAATCATGAGAACAAAAGAAACAAAACACCCCCCAAAAAATTAATAATAATAATAGATAAGTAAATTAATTAATTAATAATGTTCTTTACTGACATTTTTATCTTGTTTATTGCTATTAGCTCAAACTTTTGATACGATGTCTCATTTCTTCACAACAAAGACCATGGAATGAAAATGATGATAAATACATCGTTTGATTTTATTGTCCTTTTCTTAAGGTGACAAATTGGATTTCTAAATATCATTACTGGTCAAATCTAAAAATATCATTTCCTAATAACCGATTTTTTTTTTCAAAACTGCATTTTGATAAAATCAATATTATTTGCTCTACTTGTGGTAGTTTGCAAAATCCAGGATCAAAATTTTACAGAAATATCTTTATTTTGTGGTGGGGGAGAAGGATTTGTTTGCACGTCTTATGCATTTCCGTTTCACGGATCAGACTACGCCAAAAAAATCAGGTGCCCGTTTTCATAAAGCTCTTCCTAAGTTGAGAGCGTCTTTAAGAACGACTGGTGAACCGTATTCGCTAAACCATCTTCCAAGAACATTTTGGTGTATACCATTCACCACAAGAAAAAATCCCAGTCGTTTTTTTAAGTCGCTCTTAACTTACGAACAGCTTTATGAAACGGCACTCAGAATAGGTTTTTATTTATTCCATCTCATTTGACGCTGTCTATCAAAAGAAGATATACAAGTGTATACAACATGTACAATACCTATTAAAAATTGGTAGGCATACGTGACAAATAACGCATGTATTATGCCTCTGTAATGCGACTGTTACCAAGCTATGAAAAAAAAATCAATTTTGATGGGCGAAAATTGGTTTTTATAGGCCTTGACTACTTCATAACATAGAATTCGTTATATTAAACCGTATATTTTGGTTGATATTGAAGGGATTTGGTAAATTGTATAGAAAGGCAAAGTAAAAATCGTTCGGTGGTCAAAGAGAGTAAAGGGCGGTAGACTAACGCCAAAAGCGGTACAGTTGGCAACTATTGCTGACATTCCTATTATTCCTCCATCGTTAACTCTTTATCATGATATCTACACTAAGTGAAATACTTGACATTACAGAAATCAAATCAACTTCATTAGGGAGTTTTCGCAACATTAAGCAGACTCTTTTTTAAACGTTGAGAATATAATATGAAAAGCATTTCATAACAAAGAAGTCTAATTTGTTGAAAATCGGCGAATCACAACATCAGTATCGTCCTGGAGTTTTTTCAATATATTCTCAACGTTCCAGAGAATGTCTGCAGAGTGTTGTGAAGACTAACTCATCAAGGACGGCTCCCAAGGCTTTAAGCAAAGCACGTTTTCAATTGTAGAATCTTGAGATATTTGTTAAAAATTAAACAAATACTTTTTGTCGTAAACTGTGAAAATGAAATTCAATTCCCCCATCTTACTCCTAACTGATCAAACCCACTTTTCTCAATTTAACATCTTAAATACATGTGTAAGTCCCATTTCTTTCCTTATTCATTCAATCAATACAAAGATACAAATTAGTCTAACAATGCCAAGCCCACTGGCGTAACTACGGGGGGCATTGGGGACACGTGCCCGCCCCCTCCCCCATCGGCTGGCAAAACAAAAGGGGGAAAGGGAGAAAAAGAAGGAGAAAGAAAGAGAAAAGGAGAGGGGGAGAATACATTATTGTATATTTATTATTCCTTAACAAATATTTGTTATTACTTTACGTAAAGAATTTGCTTAATGCCTATGTGTTAATTACTCCCGGTGCTCGCATTGCCTGATTTAATGAGATTTAAAAAATCTTAAAGAAATTCATGGTACCAAAACGTCCCGTTTTCAAGTCAAAATACACATTATTTATTCCTCGCACTTCGAGTTTTTATTCATTTTATGTAGTGAAATATGCTTCTTTTCACGAGTAGGCCTACGTTAACTGATTTCCCCTTTTAAGGTCTGAATATAAAACATTTCCAGTCCGTACTTACGTTTGCATTAGTGGATTGTGATATAAATTTGCTCTTCATGAATTCTTAAGAACAGTCTTTAAAATGCCCTTTTTGGTCTGAATATCAAAAATGTTCGCATTATTTGTTTAGTGAAATACATGATGAATTCCTACAAACAAACCCTAGAATGCCCCTACTCTGGTCTGAAATTCAAACTTTAGGCTCGCGCTTCGCGCTCGCAATATTTGATTAGTGAGATAGTTTATGGATCATGTTCATAGTTACAAAGAAAAAAAGTGCTTTATGTGTTTAGGTGTTATTATAAAAAAAAATCAGCTAGCGCTTAGCGCTCGCATTAGAAAACTATTGTGAGGTATGTATGCTTGTATGTTTGTATGTCTTTTAAATATTTCTGTCTGAGGTTGATACATACATTAATCTCGGCTCGCGCTCCACGCTCGTATTGTTTGTTTAATGAAATAGGTAGGCTCCTACGTATCATGATTACAAAATTTTGCTTATAATGCCACTTGTTTAGGTCTGAATATCATTTTTCTTTCAGTTCGCGCTTCGTGTTTGCGTTATTTCATCAGTGGGATACATATCCGTTAAATGCCACAGTCCTTGAAATGTCTCTATTATGTCAGCTTACCTGACTCAAATTCTGACTCAAAATGTTTGCTTGTGCCCCCCCCCATGCCGTGACCACCGGTACGCGACATGCCATGCCCCTTAAATATAACTAGATAATTTGGCTGCAGAAAGTCGACAGGGAATGATGACCCTTTAGCATTCAATAGTTAATAAAATAAGGCAAATTATACAAATTAGAAGAAACTAAAAGGAGGGCAGAAAATATACTGGCGCTGTCCCATGTAAAAGTATATCTTGAATGACTGTATTAGAGATAGGAGCACATCTGTTGAATCACTTTTAGTGTATTTTGTTATAACACAAGAAACCATCTTTTATGTTTTGCTTCATATGGAAATATTTTTTTAATGATTTTGCCCGAGCATTAAGGCGAATCTCAATGCACGATCAATACAAAAAAAGATGGGACAAAGCATGGCAGGCGTAGCAAAAAAGTTGCCTAATATAAGTACCGAGCGAGAATAAAAAATCACCTTTCAATGAGAATCTAACTTTGAGATTGATTTTGACATGGTATTCAGAAAATAACATATCCGACATCTTCCTTTTCTTTTCTTTCATCTTTTTCTTTTGTTCTCGGTTGTAGAACTTTTTGGAGCCAGTGCTCTGCGGTTCTGGTCCGGGGAAAATTGCGGCACTAGGATTTTTAATTTGGGGGGGGGGGGGCAACACACAGATATTTTGCCTATTTCTCAAAATCGAGCAAGAAGCGCGAGCTATTTTTTGTAAATGTATATAGACTCTACTGACTTACTAGCTAGTTTGCTTTGGGTCATGAAGAGGATATCTCACCAATTAGATAATGCGAGCGCGAAGCGCGAGCTGAATTTTTGTTGATATCCTGAGATGATAACTGGTGTTCTAAGCACTGTAATCATGAACTGGATGGCTATCTGATTAAAATTTGACGCGAGCGCGTAGCGCGAGCTGAAATATTTTTATATATGAAATTATGAATACGCAGGATGTGTATGAAAACTCTCATCGCGAGAAGCATTTTGAGTTGAACATTTGGTTTTACGCCTCAGTCAACAGTTACTGCGATCGCGTACCGCGAACGACATTTTGAAAATTATATAATGACCTGAAAGTTTTAGGTTAGTGACAAAAATTGTTGGGAGCTAACATTGAATTGATAAGAAAATTAAAAATTAAAAGAACGAAAAAGCTGTTTTGGAGCACTTTGAAGCTACAGTAGGATGCTTAAGACAACATTTATGTTACATTTTTTTTTTTTTTCAAAATTTTGGGGTGGGGCCAACTCACTGGGAAAATGCCCCCCGCGCCTCCTCGTTGGCCTGCCACTGGGTCTGAGGTGGAGCCCCCGGAACCTCGTGATGTTTTAAACATTGCAGAGGGCCACTGTTTTAAACATAATTATACAACACATACCAACTTTGACGCAGTTGCAGATAATAAAACGAAATATCTTGAGGCAGTACAATATAGCAAAAGTGGAGAAAAAAAATGTAAAAGGCGCCAGCAAGCCTGTTACGCCACTGCTTTTGACACCTTTTTTCGCATAAACCTTAACCAAATTTGGTAGATTAGCAGTGTTTCGAATTTTCATTCGTTTTCGTGGTTCAATTTAGGCATTTTCTATCCAAATCAGATAGCATACACACGCACACACACGCACACGCAGCAAAAGTGGTAAATTACATACAATTCTCGCACAAACCTACTTTCTCAATAATGATGATAATGTAATGACACAATATAATTATTTTCATCGGGCTTGTAACAAAATTCAATGTGCTCACTTGATTATCATCCCGAAGTGATGTTTCTGGATTCGTCTCCTCACCATCTGTATTCACCCCCATCGTGACGTCACCCTGAAAAATAATTATAGTTATTTATGAAAATATAGGTACTTTCTGTAGAGGTGAAGTCTTGTTGTTTTTTGTACAAGGCTTTCATTCATGTAAAATATTTACGCCATTACCATGATAACATCTTTTGATCATACTTCAAAGAAAAAAACCTTTGTTGGTATAAAGATTTTCATTTTTTTTCTTTTCGTAGTGGTTTTTTTTCTTCTTATTTTTCATTATTTTGAAGGAGGTAATCTAATATTCACTGAACCCAGTAGTAAAACCATAGACACATTTTTTCGCCAAACTGGAACATGATGCCCACTTTGTCTATCAGCCAAGATAATTTCAGCTTTAGTAACTCTGGTATCCGATAACGGTTTACTAATAGGGTGAATCTTGAGAATCTATGCAATAATGGAAAACTTGTCTCAAGCGAATAATAAAAAGCAAAATTTACGAGCTAATTGTTTTCCTTGCAGTGCAAAAAATAAGAGTAAGATGGCAGGATAAATTTATGCTGTACCAGTTTTTAAAGCTTGGATTCAAATATTTGGAAAAAATCATGCTTAAAAGTTTGATTGATTCGTAGAATAACAATTCACATATGTTCAACAAAGTATGCCATACGAACATTATGAAGTTCGAAATCATATTTAGTAAATATACTGTATACATGTATGGATACTTCAAGTTAAAATTATTTTTAGTCTTGGTTATCCTTTTGTCATCTTTGTTACATTCTCTTTATAAACACATCAGATTTATCAGATTCATGGAACGGAAGGGAAAATGATATTTTGCAATACAAAATAACAGAGCTGTCAAATTATTGCCATTGGTGTGATCAAATTCACATTTTCACCACAAAAATGTTTTTTTTTAATATATCGTGCTATTTTATTATTCGCTATTATAAATAGTACAGTGTCTTGTATCATTCATTTTGCTTGCTGTAAAACAATAAATAAATTTGATATCAATTTCTTATACTTACTTTTCATAGACCAGACATTTCATAGATCAGAATTCAGATCGTTTCTCCCCAATAATCCAATGTTGTGTATAATTCTTGTTGATATTTGATATTCTAGTCAATCAAGACAAGTTCTCGTTAGGTTATTCCCTTGATTTGGCAACAGAAGCAAGATAATATCAAAATATGCAACAGTCAATATGAGTATCAGAGAGAGCAGTCATGGCAGTTTAACCGAGTCCTTAGGAGGTTGTTACGTATTGGCGCCAGCAGAACAACAAACCGTTACCAGAGAATCTAGGCACTATCCAAGGCAACGCCTCTTAAGTGACTTCTAAGATTGCATCATACCCTGGGGATATGATTCAATCTGACTAACCAAATACCTAATCCGACAATTCAGTTTATGATCATTTTCCATAACTGGACCCCAGAACATAAAGCTTAGTAATTGATCTTGTTGGTCTTTGTACGATGAATCATGGGTAATAATCAATGCAATCAATCGTCGAAATCAGCTCCAGAATCAGTCAATAAATTTCGTGTTACTGGTCTCTCATGGGTTTATATTCCATGAGCATGGTAAGTCAAAGTTCTTTGTAACAATCGGTACTTACTATGCTCTCGACCAATGAGAATGCTTCACCCAATCTTATATATTCTTATCGCTAACCATCTTTTGGAAATCTTATCAATGTCAATATTTTTAGATCATTTTTCATTTCGTTTTATGATGATCATAACATGTGTCTATGAACCACAATAAACTCCACCATTCTATTCATTTTATGTTTGTTTTCATATCAAAGGTTCCCTCCCTAAAGCCATCAAGCAATGTCCAAACACGATGTTTTTGTTTGATTTTCGATGAAGAAACAATGGACAAAAAGGTGTGAATATTCAAGCATTGGCGTTGTGGCGTGCGCCTGTAATCCAAGATATGTGGGGAAGTTACAAATTGATGCAGAGGTTCGAAATTCGAGCTCCGGCCACGTCTTTCGGATGATGACGTTAAAGGTCGGTCCCAGACGTAAATAATCATATCTGATTGATACACGTCTGACAAAAACTGAAATACACACACACACACACACATTGTAGGTGAGCTAGGATGGGGAGATCAAAATTGAACACCAACATAAAACAGAAGAGAACAAAGCCATGAAAAATGAAAACAAATGTACTACTGGTAAATCAATCCATTATATCCTTTTCATACATTGCTTGTTTAGTTCTTTCATCCTGTTTTGGTTTTCTGATTTTGAAATCTGTTGTCAGAAATATCTCTTTCTCTCAGGAACCATTAAAAAATGACATTCATGCATTTTATATTACATAACACATTGGGCAGCTGCTCGTTTATGACGTCACAAAACCAAATTTTGAAATTCTATTAAGTCTCTTAATCTTCAATGGATTTTCCTAAAACCTTCACCAATATTTTTCTGCTAATTTTACAAAGACTTTTCTTCAGGGTGAACTTCCCCGTTAAAATACGGTATGTACGGGTGGTTTCCTTCATCATTGTGGGGTGTGTGTTTTCACAACGAAGTGTTTGCATGATGTCTATGGATGTTTTATATTATGTAGTTTAAATTTCAAGTTTTCAAACTGAAATTACTAAAATGAGAAGTGTTCCAAAATATTAGTATCATTCATTTTGATGTTAAGAATTCGTAAAGAACACTTTGTCATAATAAATAATAATAAACATTTATTTGTATAGCGCAGCTTTTATATGGATATATTCAGCTGCGCTTGTTCAGAGCTCTTTTTACCTATGTCTCCACAGCTTATTTTTTTAACTAAAGAGCTATGTCTTTGATTTTGATTTTAAGAGAGCCAAGGATGGAGAGTTTCTTATATCGATTGGCAAGCTATTCTATAACTACTTTCTACTTTTGTTTTGTGAAATTGGATCTGAAACAATAGTTTATCTGTGGAACTTCGCAGGCTTCGACTGTGTGATTGGGTTTTAAGTTTGAGTAATTATGTAATGTAATGTGAGGCTACAATAAACAGAATTTTGAATGAAATTCTTTGACGTACAGGTAACCAGTGAAGTTCTCTAATGTCTTTTAGAATATTCAATATTCATCACGTACAAAATTATGAGATGCGTGCAAGTTATCTCTTTTACTGCTGATCATGATATCCTGTGTTTGTCATATTTCTTTAATTATGTTAACGCTAATGTAGAAAACTGTATTTCATGAAACTTGTTTCATTTTTTATCAAGAGGGTTTATCTTCGAGCCATAGAAGCAAACCTCTCAATATTTGTGATTATGGCAGTCCTAATGCTGTCTGAAGGTACGTCATACAAATACTAAGAAGATATGTAAATGATCTTTGGATCAAATTTATGATAATGGGTGTTTGCACCACCCCACATTTATTGTATATTATGTTTAGTTTGCTGTAAATGATTGACGCCTGGAACAAAGTGATCTACACAAGTCTATCGACCTTTCAAAATTACCCCCTCCCCATCCCCATTTCTATTCTCGTAATGTCTACATTGATGTACTACTAACAATTCTCTAGTCCCTGTTTCAGTCCCTGATTCCATGGAGCTACTTTCCTCTTATTCGCCAACTGTGCTCCTAGTATTTCCAAACACCATAATTATCCTCGTTATTACTGATGTTTTATCATAAAACATCAGTAATAACGAGGATAATTAATCATAATGATTAATTTCATATTTATCGATCTCGAATTGACATTGAAATAGTACAAATAAAAATAAATCATTGTTTCATTAACAATGATCAGTTGAAAAAAGACATAGAGTCATTTTTAAAATAAACCATTCGAATTTTAAGACATACCGTAAAAGTTGGACTGACGGTGTCTTTTTTTATAGAATTTTTAGAATAAAGATAATAACTAAATTCATTTCAAATTGTTTGGACTTTATTTATTTCATCATCTGCTGTAATCTTCAAAGGGCTCTGCAGCCTATCTCGAAGATGAAATTAGACTCAGATGCACGTTATTAGGAGTAGTAAGGGATATTTCAATAGCACTAGCCCTCACATGAAGGTAGCCTTATCTATTTGAATTTGACTTGTTACATATATAATCAAATTATATAATTGAGATAAAATAAATCACAAA
Organism: Lytechinus variegatus; assembly: GCF_018143015.1. NCBI lineage: Eukaryota > Metazoa > Echinodermata > Echinoidea > Temnopleuroida > Toxopneustidae > Lytechinus > Lytechinus variegatus. The sequence goes on along the minus strand of NC_054743.1, from coordinate 18,945,731 downwards.
AATTATATTTTCAATTCAATTCAATTTTATTCACATCTCTTTAAAAACATCAAAAGATCAAGTTTACAAAGTAATTATATAACTTAATTAAAATTCTCAATGGTAAAATGTGTTTCAAACTATTAAAAACTCCTATGGATCTTGATATCTTTAAAGCAATGTGATTTACATGTTCCTTTCAATTCAGGTTTTCGTCTATGATTACGCCAAGAAATTTAGTACTAGTTTCTCTCTTTATTAATACATCATTAAGTTTTATATTTATTTCACTATCTTGTATTCTGCAATTCCTACTTTTAAAGATCATGTGACATGTTTTATTTTGATTAATATAAAGTTTATTGACAGTAAACCAAGTTTATATCTTTTCCAATTCTAAATTAAATAAATTGTTCAATGTCACCGGATTATTACCTGATGGAAATAGACTGGTATCATCAGCAAACAAAATTATTGATAAAATATTACTAACATATTGCAGATCATTGATATAAAGTAGAAATAAAAGTGGCCCGAGATCTGAGCCTTGCGGTACGCCTACCATGCCTACCGTAACATTTTCATATTCAGAATTACAGTTATCAATAGTCACATACTGTTTCCTGTTAGACAAATAGCTTTCAAACCATTTTAATGCACTTCCACTTCTTCCATAATATTTCAGTTTGTTGAGTAAAATCGAATGGTTAATACAGTCAAATGCCTTTTACAAATCTAGAAAGAGCCCTATAACAATACGTTTTTTTTCAAAGGCTTTGGCAAGTTTATCTGTTAAATCAAATAATGCATAAGTAGTACTGTATCTTTTCTAAAACCAAACTGTTTTGTACTTAATATATCATGTTTGTCGATAAAAGTTAATAATTTCCCAAACATTTTTTTCAAATAATTTGCTAAATATTGATAATAAAGATAGGCTATAGGCTTGTAGTTGCTCATTGTATTTTTACAACCATTCTTATATATTGGTATAACTTTCGCTATCTTTATAATTCATTTGGAAATATGCCCTTTTCAAGGGAAGAGTTAAATATATATGCACAAAGGAGATACAATTGCATGAATAGAGGATTTGACAATTTTAGCACATATTCCATCATGACCAGGAGACTTATTTAAATGCGAAACAATATTAATAAAAGTAGATTCAGTAAAATGATTCACAAAACAAGTCCCAAATAGAAGAAGGAGAGGGAAACGCACACATACCACGTACCGCGCGGAGAACAGCAACTTTTACTGAGACAGTCACTCATCGCTGCTGAGACTCCTTCTGCTTCTAGTCATCACATCTCATCTAGTTCACAGTCCTATTAGGACGTCTCATCAACTTCTCTTCATTCCATCATCTGGACCTTATACTCCTATCTTATGTTTACCATCCTGCAAACTTTCATAGATTATATGAAATTCGATAAGTTGATAAATTTGTTATCAATGTATGAGGATCCACATGGAATGCACAACAATACTTTTTAAACGTCCATAACTTGCTTATTTCACAACCGATTTAGATGAAGCTTGTTGTAAATTGTTCCTCATATTTACCCTTTCAAAGAAGATTGTTTCTCATCTTGGGTTTTGGTTTCCTTTAATTGACAATATAGCATGGTTGTTAAAGATCGTAAATACTTGTTTAAACTGTTTTAAACAACTACCGTGCGATTCATATAGTAAACAGCGTTTTTTGAATTATTTTTAACAGTGTAGAACATATGTTATTTTGTGTGTGGAGGGGTCTTATGTTCTTCAAGAAACCATCGTAATTGATATGCATTTCAGATGTAACTTTAAATTAGGGGAAAGCGGGAAAGACTCAATTAGAAAAAAAATGAGCAACACTCCCATCCCTCCCACACACATATACACAGTTCACTCCCCTAGCTCGGTGGAGACGTTTCAGTTCAATGTAACACCAAACCAACCCACTGTAACCATGGTAACGCTCGCATTCCTTTATTTTTATTCGCTCTCTATTATCTCTCTCGCTATTTATACTTCAGCCAGTGCCCCTAAGTTAACTGGAGCAGCAGCGGTGATTAGGTTTCTCGGGTAACTAATGAAGTCCCCGTAAAGTCCGAAAAAGGAGACTCCCTCTCGGTCATCTCGTTCTTGAAAAGAAGAAAAAAAAGGATTTTTGTTTTTTATTTGATATCCATTTCTTCTTGTAACCGAACCTTATCATGCTAATAGGGGCATGTGGCTTTGCACACTATCTCACTCACTAGTTCTCCGCCTTTTTAAAAATCATTTTTTTCAATCTCACTATCTCTCTCTTTTAAATCTCCCTCATGTCAAGCTGTCTAATCCGTAACCCCTGTCACTCATATAAGATTGTTTTGTATGTTTCTCTTCCTCTTTTTTTTCTCTTGGATTCTTATGCAATTTTACATTTTTTCAGTAGTTTCCTCGCATAATCATAAACATATTTACTACCTGAGACAATCGGGTTAAATAAATAGTTGCAATGTTCAGGTTTGTCTCCAAATTCTATTACATACATTAAAGATGCATGATCGTGAGGAAAAGGTGTGCGTCTTGATGCTGTCGACTGATATTTAAAGGACAAGTCCACCCCAACAAAAGTTGATTTGAATAAAAAGAGAGAAATTCAACAAGAATAACACTGAACATTTCATCAAAATCGGATGTAAAATAAGAAAGTTATGACATTTTAAAGTTTCGCTTCATTTCACAAAACAGTTATATGCACATCTCGGTCGGTATGCAAATGAGGGAACTGATGACATCACTCACTCACTATTTCTTTGTATTTTATTATATGAAATATGAAATATTTTGATTTTCATTGTCATGTGAAGTGAAGTTTCATTCCTCCCTGAACAACTGGAATTTCATTATTTTAACATTTTGCGCTTCAGGCATGAAGTCATAATCATCAAATTCGTAAAAAATGAAATATTGTATAATTCAAAAATAAATAAATAAATAGTGAATGAGTGACATCACCGTCTCTCTCATTTGGATGTAACTGGCTCGTTCTATAACTATTTCGTTAGAAATAATCGAAACTTTGAAATGTCGTAACTTTTAAATTTTACATCCGATTTTGTTGAAATTTTCAGCATTGTGCTTGTATGACATTTCTCTATTCAAATTAACATTTTTGTGAGATGGACTTGACCTTTAAACGGACATTATTTTTCACTATGAAAGCCCAACAACACCACGCTTCGCCATTTCAACATACATGTACATGTAGAACTCGCCAATATGAAAACCACTTTAAATGAGAGTCATTCATGGTCTAGTTATCATAAGCTGAGATATTGTAAGCCAAACATTATTCGTTATCCAATGATGTATTGAAGTCTAACATGTTCAACAAACAATAACATCTTGGTAAATAAAATCAAACCATACAAGAAAAGGAATTTTCCTTTCCCTATTCATAAATTAAAGACACGCATTAGGAATTTTCATTATACCGCGTCATCTTATAAAAAGAAATGTTAAAATGTGTTGACTTAACGTTTGGATACATATTTTAATGTTGTACGATCACAACCACTGGTTATTACGTCTATGAAAAATGGATTCCATCTTACATAATGATTCCTATTCCATCTATACTAGCATACGTTTATACCCAGTCTCATGAATTCCGGTTTATATTTTACATTAATCATGTTAAACTTTCAAACGTTATCTGGGAATTTGAAACACATTAAATTGTGTAGTCCTAATGAAAATACGAGAAAAACAAAATAACATGCCCGTGACTTTGTTTTTAATTTATTGAATAATTATCGTCAGAAGTAAATAAACTGCAAAGGCCCCAAACCAATAAACTCGACTATAAATAACGTTTAAAAAATATTGTTCTTGCTTTTCATATATATACGTCAATGTCCTGTTAACCCAATGCATTCTACAGACCAGGCGCGGATCTATGGGGGCTTGGCCTCGGCCCCCTTCAGCTAAAAAAGGAGAGAGGGAAAGAAAGAGGAAAAGAGGGGAAGAGGGGAAAGAAAAGAAGAAAGGAAGAAGGGAAGAAAAAAGAGAGGAAAAGGGGGAAAGGAAAAGAGAGAGAGGAGAGGGGGAAAGAAGAGGGGAAAAGAGAGAGGAAGAGGGGAAGGAAGAAGAGGGAAAAAGAGAGGAAAGGGGGAAAGAAAAGAAGAAAAAGGTAAGAGGGAGAAGGAGAAGGGGAAAGAAAGAGAAGGAAAAGAGAGGAAAGGAAAAGGAGAAAAAGAGAGAGAGGGGAAGAGGGGAAAGGAAGAGAAGAAAAAGAGAGAGGAAAAAGAGGAAGAGAATAAAAGAATGGGAGAGGGAGGAAAGAATGAGAAAGAGGAAGAGGGAAAAAAGAAAGAGAGCAAGGGGGAAGAGGAGAAGAAAAGCGGAGAGGAAGAGGGGAAGGATGATAAAAAAAAAGAGGAAGAGGAGGAAAGAAAATGATGTTAGAACCAAAAGGGCGCTGAAATGATGTTCGACGGAATGTCAAAATGCTGTTCGAACTGGGGCAGAATTGATGTTTGAACGGGGGGGGGGGGCGAATTGATGTTCGACTAGGGGCGCCAAATTGATGTTGGAACTAAGGGGCGCCAAATTGATACTCGAGCTAGGGGGTTTGTTGCACCCACAAATGTAATAACGCCCACAAATGTAATAACACTTTCCCCACAAATGTAATAACGCCCCCAAATGTAATAACCCTTTACTCACAAATGTAATGATTTCGCACACAAATGTAATAATTATATAATATTGACTGGCCTTGAGGGGAACATCAAATATATTGCCAGCAAAAGAATCATATTGGCCCGAGTCTTTAGACGAGGGCAATATGGGTCTTTTAAGGGCAATATATTTGATGTTCCCCGAAAGAAGAGCCAGTCAATATTTTTATTATCATCCAAATCAGATATCTAGAGCAAAAATCATGATAATGTGGATATTTCTTTTAAAAATAGAGTTCTATTGTGTCATGTTAATATCGGTCTAAGCTCTGCACTTTACCATTATGACGTACTTGCAAGCGCTCGGATCCAGCGTTGTCTTTATTATGACGTATATTGTTGGTGGGCGGATCCTTATTAAGCGTATCTCTTTATACGCATCCACAAATGCCCGGATGTGAGACCAGGGAAAATACAAAGGTATATTTTGCGTCGTCTCTGCATGCAAAGTAAATACGCGCATTGAGACCGAGGAAAATACAAACAATATTGTTTGTATGTTGACTCGTCATACCGAAATGAGAGACAAGTCGGAATTTTTCAAATCCAACTTTTTTAGTGATTATTATTCCCCGTTTCTTTACCTTTAATTTGATATATCACTCGACCCTTAGGAGTAAATATTAGTGGAGATATTAGCTTTAGAATGGAGGAAGAATTGGGCTCTTGAAAATAAAAATGAAGAGAAAAACGCCTTCGAAGTTTGACTTCCGTTTTGACCCTGCTCCATGAAAAAAATATATTTTGCCACCGCCGAGCTAACCGAAAGGCCCTAGTAACCGCGTGCCAAAAAAAGCGAAACGATTAACCAATGAGGAGGCTGCATTGAGAACAATAGTCAACTTGCTAGTCACGTGCGACTGCAAGACGAAACAACGTTCCACGTCAATCAATTATCGTCTACGTACACATCATTGGTTAAACCGGGGTTTTATAATATTCGTGAAAGAAAAAAAGAATGCCATGATCTCCCTTATTAATGAAATAAAAGGCGGGGTGAAAAAGTTGGACCTAAAACCATGGAGGAGGGATTGTGCCATCGGCTTGTTTGAATGTCGATGGCGTTTACTCTTACCCGGACTCGTGACATGTAGTCTATCATTCGTGTCATTATGACCTGAACTTTAACCGCATGTTCTAAAAAAAATATCCCTTGTAAAATGGTAAGATGGGCCTTCAAAATAATTCGTACCTCACCTTTACTTATGTGCTCATGTTTTATAAATATTTAAGTTAGATTGAGACAGTGTGAGTAAAAATGCGAATAATTTGTTCAATAAATGGGTTCAATATCGTACCGATCATGGGGGGGGGGGTATACAGCATTGAAATGATTCAAAATTAGAACAAAATACAGAAAGGTATAATAAAAAAAAGGTTAAAGTGATTCTAAAAGTGATGCAGAGAAAAAAAACCTTGACATAAACGTCTTAATTCTACAACAAAAAGAGCCAGGAGGTACCATGAGTAATTAAGTCCCATCATAATTTCCAACAGAGGATGGATTAGGGAAGATACGCTTTTACTTTTTAAACAAACAAGTGCACACCAAGTTACGAATAATGCGTAAAGGATTTCCATGTATCTGAATGCAGGATATAGAGCAAAAATGTCGTAGCCGCGGGGATCCGCGCCTGACCGCGCTCTCCATGTATAGCCAGACACAGCTCGGCCATGGCACCTCCAACATGAATGCTGACTCGGATCAAATCAAGCACAACCAATATTTTATTCTAACACAGTAACAGATAAAGAATGAGACCAGGCAAAAGCCTTTGTAAGATTGAATGATTTATTTTGGAGGAGAGAGACCCCCTAAAAGAGAGAGAGAAAAACGTAATAATAATAATAATAAATAGATTTAAAATAAATAATAAAATCACCAAGTTCCATTTTAAACCTTAAAACTAGCCGCCATTTTAAATCTAATTGCAAGTATGATTCAAACATTAAAACAAGACAACCCGGTTGTGTTTATAGTTCTCTGTTTTCTTTGTCCGTTTTGTTAATTTTCCAATCGAACTTTTGACTCATTCCATTCTACCTTGATTTCCCGCCGTTAATTGTTTGCTATTTTGTGCATCTTTGTCATTTATTTCCCTTTCTGACTAATCACGCTAGCATAATGGAATGATTTGTTCTTTCTCACATGTTCTTTCCTTCCTTTCCCGCTTTGTATGTTTTTCTTACTTTTTCATAGGCGGATCCAGCTTTTGGCGAAGGGGGGGGGGGACGTAATGCCGAGCGGCATACATATTTTTGTACTTCACCGGCGCCATAAAAGTACAAATTGAAAAAGGGGTAAAGTCTGACCCTGTCAAAATGTTCTTTTCTTTCCTTCATTTTTTAAGCGGCGCCTTTTCGTTCTTTTATTTTTTTCAAATATTAGGCCCCCTTCCCTGGATCCTCCATTGTTTTTTTTCACTTTTCCGTTTCCATTTCTCCTTTCCCCTATCCTCGCTTTCTTTCCCTTTCCTCTTTTTGCTCCCTTTCTTAATTCCGCCCCCACCGTTTTTAAATATATTATGGCGATGAAATCAGCAAGGGCAGCCTGCCCCCCCCCCCCTGCCTGTTACACCACTGATATTATTTTACAAGAAGAAAATTGAAATTTTAGAGAAAGGACAACAGATTCAATAGAAGCTGTGTCATATTTTTTTTCTCATGTTATCACTGTATAATACCGATCCCCTTGCTCTTGTCTTTGTTTTCGCTAATTCCTCCCTCTCTCCCTTTTTTCGCTAATTCCTTCCCATCCCTCTCCCCCTTGTTTGCGTTAATTCCTTCCCACCCCCCCCTGTTTTTCGCTAATTCCTTCCCATGCCTCTCTCTTTCTGCCCTGTTTTTGCTTATTCCTTCCCACCCCCCCCCCCCCCCCCCCCCCCCGTTTTCGCTTTTTCCTTCCCATCCCTCTCTTCCTCTCGTTTTCGCTAATTCCTATCATCCCTCTCTCTTTCTGCCCTGTTTTTGCTTATTCCTTCCCATCCCTCTCTTCCTCCCCTGTTTTCGCTAATTCCTATCATCCCTCTCTCTTTCTGCCCTGTTTTTGCTTTTTCCTTCCCACCCCCCCGTTTTTGCTTATTCCTTCCCATCCCTCTCTTCCTCCCCTGTTTTCGCTAATTCCTATCATCCCTCTCTCTTTCTGCCCTGTTTTTGCTTATTCCTGCTTATTCCTTCCCACCCCCCTGTTTTTGCTTATTCCTTCCCATCCCTCTCTTCCTCCCCTGTTTTCGCTAATTCCTATCATCCCTCTCTCTTTCTGCCGTTTTTGCTTATTCCTTCCCATCCCTCTCTTCCTCCCCTGTTTTCGCTAATTCCTATCATCCCTCTCTCTTTCTGCCCTGTTTTTTCTTATTCATTCCCATTCCTCGCTCCTTCTTTTCGCTAATTCCAATTACTCTCCACCCCCGTTTTCGCTTAATCTTTCCCATCATTCTCCACCCCCGTTTTTCGCTTATTAAAGAGGAAAAATAATCGACATAGAAAAAAAGAGAAGATCGAAAGGGGAAAAGAACGGAAAACAGAAGAGGAATTAACGAATTAGATTAAAGAAGAGAAAGGGGTTGAGGAAGAATAAGGGGGGAGATTTAGAAAGAAGAGACCGAATGATCTGAATGAGAAGTGCGAACGAAAAGGGGGAGTAGAAAGGAAAAAATAAAACACAAGAAAGACGAAAGAAGAAGGTAAGAGAATAACAGAGAGGGAAAGAGAGAATAGATCTGGGCAAAGTCGAATGGGACAACATGACAATGACTTTTAGGAAATGATAATTTCAATAGGTGTATTTTAAATGACTAATATTTTCAATCAATATCGTAAGACCCGTATACCATTATCCAAAAATTAAAAATGCAGGCCTACTGCATGGTCCCATATTTCATTGGTCAAAGTCAGGGGCGGATCCAGGATTTTCCAAAAAAGGATTTCAACCATTAATTTTAGATACTTCGTACCCGCCAAAAAACTGACAAGCAAAAAAAAAAACATAGAAGTCTTCGATTTCAAAAAGGGGTACATCCCGGGGTACATCTTGGCTTCAATGGCATTTTTACATTACAAATTTTGTTTTTTTCTTCTCGGGGGGGGGGGGGCGTGCCATCCCCTGGATCCGTGCCTCAGTTGACGAAGTTAATATTCCACTGTCTCTGACTTCCTGTCATTTCTGACAATTATTTCTTTCTCTATCGTTCATTCAAACATGATAAAAAAATTGAAGGCAAAAATAGTTGGAGCCCACAAAGCTTTCATGATGAACTTTTTTTTCTTTTGTTAATGATATACTGCAGATCAATTAACCCACATTCGCGAACATACAACACTTTTATGTATTTTAAACCCTTTATTTTGAAATTAAAGTTTTCTCTTCGAAACATCCCGATCACTTGCAAATAATAAAGAGAATCTTCAACATGTCCATGTTATGTTTTATGAAATTAATCCTCGCCAACAAACCGTGTTATATAAACACTTTGCGTTTACGCATGACCTTTTTCGCGAGACAAGCTAGCTATACACTCTAAATCAGGTAGGCCTATCAATCTATCGCTAACGCCCCCGCCTAGTACCAACTACCATTATTACAAAAAAAAGCCCTTTAGAAGTTGAATCCCGTTTGTTAACTTTCAGAAGCCCCCTTTTCAATTTCAGAATACCTATTGAAAGCGATGCTTTTGATCTTTCTTTTGAGGCTCATTGAACCGATCGATCGAGCGGACGGTCGGCGGACGCCGCCAGCTGTACTTGAGTTTAAATGAATAGCCAATCAACAATGGCGTTACGTTGCTAGGGGCGGAGCTTAGTATGAAGCGAAATTCGATGAAATCAAGCGTGCCAAGTATCAAAAAATTTCGAACTGACCGAAAAAAAACACTCGCAGAAAAACTGTTTTTTTATCACTTTTCCGTCATCAAATTCACTCATTTTTTTCACACAGTAATTATGAAACATGGAAGAATCTAAAAATGAAAAAAAAATCTTCAAAATTTTGACTTTTTTTATTAGTTTGTCGAATTTCTAGGAATTTTCATTTGCGACTTCTCTCTCATTTCGGTATGCCGAGTCACATATACCTACCCTTCCCGATATTCAGAAAATGTAGGGCAATACGGTTTTGTAAATGACCAGCTCAGATGTCTGATACGGTTGATAATGCACTTTACCCACAAATGTAATAATTATTGATCGCCCACAAATGTAATAATGACTTTACACACAAATGTAATAGATTTGAAAGGATTTTTGGCGAATCCCTTCTAAACTAAAATCCTATAGTAATGCGTTCATATAGCACAAAGTGCAAAGTCTTTGTTGGAGATAAGTCCAAAGTCTTTTTCCAGACCAGGTTGTTTCAAAAACTATTATATAAGTCCAAAGTCTTTTTTCCAGACCCGGTTGTTTATGAAATTATTATATAAGTCCAAAGTCTTTTTTCCAGACCCGGTTGTTTAAAAAATTATGATATAAGTCCAAAGTCTTTTTCCAGACCCGGTTATTTCAAAAATTATAATATAAGTCCAAACTAAGATACGATAATGATATTCCAGTGGAATAAAAATGAGAATCGAGCGTAGTCTTTTCTCCAGACCCAGTTAATTAAGACTGGTAGAATTAATGTCTTTGTTGTTGTTTCAACTTATATGGCTTATATTGTGAATATATGCGATAAGAGTAAATCAAGAATCAAGCGTAGTCCTTTCTCCAGACCTCGTTACTTAAAACTAATAACTAAAACCCTAACGTCTTCATAACGCACAAAAGTGCAGTCTTTTTTTCCAGAGCCAGTTAATAAAAAAAATTACAATTTAAGTCTTAACTGAGGTACGATAACCATGATAACGATATTACAGTGGAATAAAAATGAGAATCGAGCTTAGTCTTTTCTCCATACCCAATTAATTAAGACTGGTGGAATTACTGTCTTTGTTGTTGTTTCAACTTACACGGCTTATATTGTGGATATATGCGCTAAGAGTAAATTGAGAATCAAGCGTAGTCTTTTCTCCAGACCGGTTACTTAAAACTAAAAACTAAACCCTATAGTAATGCGTTCATATAGCACAAAAGTGCAATGTCTTTTTTCCAGACCCGGTTAATTCAAAAATTGAAATATAAGTCCAAAGTCTTTTTTTCAAACCCAGTTCTTAAACAAATTATTCGATATTTCCAAAGTCTTTTTTCAGACCCGGGTATTTCAAAAATTATAATATAAGTCCAAACTAAGATACGATAATGATATTCCACTGGAATAAAAATGAGAATCGACCTTAGTCTTTTTTTCCAGACCCAGTTAATGAAGACTGGTGGAATTAATGTCTGTAGTTGTTTCAACTTATTTGTGTGTTTGCGCTTAGAGTAAATTGAGAATCAAGCGTAATCTTGACCTGGTTACTTAAAACTAAGAACTAAACCCTATAGTAAGCGTTCATGTAGCACAAAAATGCAAAGTCTTTTCTCTCGACCCGTTACTTAAACTAAACCCTATATTAATGCATTCATATAGCGCAAAAACATTTCTCGGTTTATTTAAAACATTCATCAAATCTTTTAAAAAAGACCACACAATATATTGATGTTGAATAACATGAAAATAAAGTGTTGACATTCATCCAGACCAGATTATTCAAAATAAGAAATGATTGAAAAAAAGTTCCTTCACTCTTGGTAATGCTGAATTCCATGAAAATATAGTCTTTCCTCCAAACCCAGTTATTCAAAATTATGAATTACATGTACATTTTCAAAACAGTATAAAGACCCCATAATCTTATTAATGCTGGATAACATGGACATATACATGTAGCGTAGTCTTTAAGCTCGACCCAGTTTCATTTTTCAAAATAACGCTAATAGTAATGATAAAATAATCAAAATCTAAGACCAAACGACCCTTCAACCTAAGAAATGTTTTAAAAAGAAGTTTAGAGCTTTGTCTTTAGTCCAGACCTAATCATTAAAACAAATACGCAAAAAATCTTCTAACATAAGACCCTATCATATTCTTATTTTGTGGAATAACGCGAGTTTTAGAACGTACTATTTTTTCCAGACCCGGCTATTTAAAAAATTAATTTATAAAACTTCAAATCTAAGACCAATCTTCCAAAGTTACACCCAGTAAAAAAATATGTCTTTACCCACACACCAAGTTTTTTTAAATAATACTAAGACCCAACAAAATATTGCAATAATGCATGGGTAAAGCAAACATCCTTCCTCCAGACTTGGTTATTATTTGAAAAAAATGAAATAGTTTTTACAAATATTCTAAAACGAAGACCCAATAATCTGATTACTGTGGAATTACACGAAGACTAATTGTCGAAGATCGATTTTCCTCCAGGCACAATTATTTCAAGAATAAAAAATCATAAAACCCAACCCCCAACAACGAATCTAAAAACCAACAATCCTCCAAATTAAGACCATGCATGTAGAAAAGCGTTGTTGTTGTTGTTGTTCGCTTGGGTTTTGAGGCGCGTGTCATTCAGATATGAATATTTACGCATATGTTTAGAGCGTTGTCTTTATTCCAGACCCATTCATTAAAAATGATTTAAACAATCTTAAAAACATAAGACTTTGTCATGCTCTTATTCTTGTGGTATAAGACGAGTATTATGGCTAGTCTTCAAGACCCGGTCATTTAAAAGATAAACAAATATTGAAAAAAAGTCAAAGCTAAGACCAATCTTAAAAATTAAAGTTAGTATAAATGCTTGGGCTTAGAGTAATTTCTTTACCCCTCACCCAATTCTCTTAAAAACACATTAAGCGAAACATTAATCTTAAAACTTAGACCCCAACATCTTCCAAACTATAAAGCCCTCGTGTTGACGCATACTTAATTTGACCAGACCAGCTTATTAAAAAAACAGAACAACAAAACAAATATTTAAAATTAAAACCCTCTTCCAGTCTAAGATCCTGTAATTTATAATGTATTTAAACATTCACTTTTTCTTCTAGGCAAAGAAATTTATAATTAATAAAAACCATCAAAACTTAGAGCCCGGAGCATTTCATGAAATGACGTTTAATCCGACAAGTCCCATTTTATCCGACACTAACCTAACCATGGAAGCACTGCATCTTAGCGAATCAACAACAAGGTCGGACATAAATGTTGATGAAATACTCCCACAATCATCTTATTCATGTTGAACAGGCACGAAAATAAGATTGAGTCTTAGTTATGAAGATTTCATTTATCTTATATTTGAAAATGACAAGGTCTGGAATAAAGAAAACTCTCTAAACTTTTATTTATTGAAGGTTATTAGTTTGAATGATAGTTGGGTTTTAGATTCTGTTGTTCCTTTTTTAAAGTAATTTTTTGTTATTTAAATAATTGGGTCTGGAGAAAGACTACACCATATTTCCATGCTATTAAATGTTGATAAGATTACAGGGTCTTTGTTTTGTTGTTGTTTTGCTTTTTATAATTTTTATAACTGGGTCTGGAGGAAAGACCACGCTATATTTCCATGTTACTCAACATAAATAGGATCGTGGGTCTTTGTTTGCTTTTCTTTTTTTATTGTTACTAATTTACTATTATTAATCATGTATTATTTGAAAGATCTGGGTCTGGATGAAAGACTGCTATATTTCCATGTTATCAAACATTAATAAGAGGGTTGGGTTACTTTTTGCCTGATTCCACCAGTTTTAAATAACTGGGTCTGGAGAAAAGACTATGCTCGATTCTCATTTTTATTCCACTAGAATATCATTATCGTATGTTAGTTTGGACCTATATTATAATTTTTGAAATAAACAGGTCTGGAAAAAAAGACTTTGGACTTATATAATAATTTTTGAAACAACTGGGTCTGGAAAAAAGACTTTGGACTGATATTATAATTTTTTAATTAACCGGGTCTGGAAAAAAGACTTTGGACTTATATGATAATTTTTGAAACAACCGGGTCTGGAAAAAAAGACTTTGGACTGATATTATAATTTTTCAATCAACTGGGTCTGGAAAAAAATACTTTGGACTTATACAATATATTTTATAACAACTGGGTCTGGAAAAAAGACTTTGGACTCATAACGCCCCACATTCACTCTCTCGCTAAGACCATCGCATATAGACCAAATCGCGAATATTCACGACGATATTGGCGACGAAATTCACGACGTCACCAATTTTGTCGTGAATTTAGTCGTCAAATTGATATTCACGACGAACTTGGCGACGAAATTCACGACATCGTGAATTTCGTCTAGAATTATTCACGACAAAATTCACGATGTCGTGAATATTCAAATTGGAGACGTCGTGAATAATTCGCGACGAAATTGGCGACGTCGTGAATTTCGTTGCCAATTTCGTCGTGAATATTCGCGATTCGGTCTATATGCGATGTTCCTTCAGGGCCACCATACTCAAAGCACTGTGTCAACACTCATTAAAGAGTCAATGTGCGAGTTTCTCTTCTGATTTATCACTCGAAAAATAATCACCTCAATCCTCTCTGATATGATGGTTGTACAACTCAAAATTATTTCGTTCAAAGTATGTTCAAAGTGAACAAGTCTCATCCAAATAAGTTGATGTATAAAATGAATAGAGCAAAATCACACTTTACTCCAACTTTAGATAGATCAATGTCGGAATGTAATACAAGATATTTTTCACATTCTATTTTTTTACATAGATCACTTATATTACACATCATGATCTTTATCCAAAATATGGGACTCAATGAAGTTCGCCTACTCACTGTTTACGTTCTATTCCAAAATAAAATATTACAGTATAATAGGCCTTTTAATAAACTCCTCAAATACCATAAAGGCTGTTATATGTTACATGTGGAATCAGTTTTCCATATTGATGATTTTTAGAGAAACCAAAAATTGATGTATCAAATAAATTGTGAGTGAGTGTGTGACATATAATCACTCACGTGGAGGAGCCGTGGTGTAGTGGTTCTCACTCTCGCTTTATAAACAGAAGGTCGTGTATTCGAATCCCACCACGGTCTGGCGTCCTTTGGCAAGGTGTTAATCCACACTTTGCCACTCTCGACCCAGGTGCTAAATGGGTACCTGGTAGGATGTGAAAGTTATTGTAGCGTGTCCACACTGCAAAACCTCCGGTGTGGATTTAACACCAGCCCGGAATCTATATCTGTCCACACCAGAGAAGTAATGAAATAACACCAGTTAGGAATCAAACCGATGCTGTTTTAATACTAATTAGTGTTGTATAAACACATATCTGGTGTCAGAACAAAACCAAACAGGTGTTCTTTAACACCTCTCTGGTGTGGACAGATATATTCCGGGCTGGTGTTAAACCAACACCGGAGTTTTTGCAGTGCAGTACTATGTGCGCCTCACCAGCGACTGACTGGAATACTCCTTATGGAGTGGAGGATGTGCACACAATGCGTGCGGGAATGAGTGATTGAATCCGATGACCGGGATGAAAATATATAAAACGCTTAGACACGTCGTTCCGATGTATTAAGCGCTTTATAAAAGCGGATTGTTCGTACTATTACTAATAGGCCTCCTCATTTCAAATCGCAAGATATATACCATTATGCAAATATTATTTGCATTATAGTGCTTACGTGTAAAGGAATGGAAATGGAAAATGTCATAAATTTCTCATTGAATTCTGATTTAGTATTAGTTTTTGGTGTTATATAATTATGTGATTTATCTAAATACACTGCAAAAACTCTGGTGTTGATTTAACACCAGCCTGGAATCTATATATTTCCACACCAGAGTAGTGCCGTTTCGTTCTAACACCAGAGAGGTGTTTATACAACACTAAATAGTATCAAAACAGCATCGGTTTGATTCCAAACTGGTGTTGTTTCAGTACTTCTCTGGTGTTGACATATATAGATTCCGGGCTGCAGGTGTTAAATCTACACCGTAGTTGTTGCAGTGTATATTCTAATAATTTTTGCTGCGGTACCATAAAGAAGAATACCCTATTTTTTTTATAATCGCTAGACTAACAATTAGTTAATTCACCTTTTGAACTTTCGCCTCGTTTCTGCATACGTCTCCAAACTGGCGATTACTCGTCGTAGATGGGATAGTATCGGCCGCGCTGTAGTTCATGAAAATGCGTTAAGTTTTACCAATCAGATCAATCTGTACTCATTCGCAGAAAATGTATTCATTTTTCTGAGGGGTCCACAATTTTAATACAGAGCTTCAGAATAGACATTTACATATTGTCCTTATATAATGTTTTAAGATTCAAATGTTCATAATCTATATTATTTCATATTTCTTTCTTATTTCAAATTGTTTTTAAATTTATTCCATGTATTTTGTTGCAAATGAGAAATTAAATATGATCCAAACAAGTTCCATGAAGGCGATCGATCTTTTCAGGATCATATGAATGCATGTGTGTAAATAGGACTAGATGCTGTTTCACGAAAGGTGTCAGCACTAAATTGTTACCTGTCAGCTCATACAGCATCAGGGACATCCTTGAATTTGTTTGGGTGAGCATCTTTTATCTTTTTATGGATTCCCGAGTTTATATGTATATATAAAATAGTAGTATATTTTTTATATTAGTAGTTTTGTCAAGGATGAAAAAAACTCCTCTACTCAAATACTGTCGTAGTTAGAACTGATTTTTTTCGGCAAGGCATTGATCACCTAAGTTTCTCTGACAATACTGCCGTTCCTATCAATATCAAAATGATGAAAACTCATAATAGCCAAGATAGCATACAAACATAGGACAGTGCTGATGACTTATGATTACCCATTGTCAGTTGTGTTTTTTAACGAAAAGTGCTTCTCAAATGGCTAGTGTTTACTTTTTTTGGTTCGCTCATTAGATTTTTTTGCCCCCCCCCTCCCAATTAGGTGCGTGAGGACATTTTGTCTCAGATTATTTATTGTAAATAATGCAAAATAAAGCATTTTGTTGGAGCATTTTTTCCACCAATGTAGATAAGCTGCAAACATTCACTACGTGGTTTGTTCGTGCATGTCCATAACAAGCCCGAAAGGCCAGGCTAGGGGCTGACTACTTACGATATCAGGATATTACGATATTTCTTACTTTTATCAAAAGGAAATAGGGTGAATTTTTGATAACTTACTGAATGCTTGAGTAATGTTTTTTGAGCAAGACAATAATTATGACTGCATCAAAAGTCTCCCTCTTCGAAGGCAAAATTCTGAAATCCCTATAGTGGGCTTTGGTCACATTCCACTTCCAACATCGCACACTTTAAGTCACTTTTCCAAATTTTTCAGAAGCTTTTGACGCCCTCGCCTCTTTTTAAAGCTTAGTAGACACACCTCATATACTCTGACAAAGCATACTTGGTCTCACATTTTCTTGAATTTACCAGGATTGCCTCTGAACAAGAACGATTTTGTTTTCACATTTAACACTGATTAATCTCTCACTGTTGTAACTCATTGTTTTAGGCTATGATTTGATTTTTTTTTGACCTGTACTACAGTGCGTATCAAAAAAAGTTTACACTTTGATAAAGCCCTGGGAATTAAAATATATACAACATGTGGGTAATTTTTTCGCATATAACATTGGATTTGGGTCTCATCTATCCAATGAAAGTAAAAGTTTTGACAGAATGTTACACTTGAGTGAGCTCTGTCCATTTTTGTAAAGCTCGCAGAAATCTGTTGGCGCAGAAATGCTCATTTTCACCCTGTGTCAAGGGGAAAGGGCGATATCAAACTTACCCTGCGAAACATTTCTCATACATTTCCCTTGCACTTTCAGTCAATTTAGATAAAACGGATACATTCAAGCATTTCGTAGCAATTTTGCCACCCAAATTGAAATTTCAGCACTTAGTAAGCACAACCTTTACCCCTTTTGTGCCAGCTGGATCTGAGGACATAACTGAATCTGAACAAAAGCTTATATCAGATATCTTCAGCATTTTTTCACTAAGTTTTTATCATTTAAAGTGGGTATACATTTCATTTTTCATTTAATGCTTGTTTCTCTTTTTCAAAGCTTGGCAATGATTAACAAAATGAAAATCAAGCCTTAGCCATTACATGTAAATCACAGGTCAGTGTAAAGCAAATATCGTCACGATAGCTTTGGTGTGTGGGGGAGCAGGGTGGGACGCAATGCACTCTTCGAAGTGTTTTGGGCAAAGAAACAAGTTTAAAAGGGTAAAAGATATCTTCAAATAAATTTTACTAGCTAAAGTCCTCATGTTCTTTATGATTAAGGTCAACTTTTGTTCGCATAACTATTTCAAGGTTCTGCGCAAATCATGTTTCACTAATTTTTCAAAAGTAAGTGGTGCTCACTCAAGCGGAAATATTTCTCGACAGTTTTATCGTCATTCACTTAAATGGATCTGTACCAATGTTAAAATGTGGAAAAGTCTTCAAAATATTACAAATGTATAATTTTACAGGGTTTTTTCTAAGAGTAAACTTTTTTTGATACGCACTGTATAAAGTATGATACTATGAAATCGATAATGAATGTGATAAACTGGTCGTGTCTTCATATATAACATGTATAAGGAGATATATTGCCAAGAATGGGAAACCGATTCATAATTGATTTTACACAATTACTATTGTATGAAATATCACTGTCGAAAGAAATGTAACAAATTAGTCACTTTCACAACTAAATGAAAGAGAAACGGAAATTATAGGATTAATAAATCACTTTTCTTAGTTTCTATCAAAACACTTATTCTTGATCAACTTCGAGGAAGTTTATTCTCATTTGACATTTCTTCACATTCAAATCATATGAACCATCATTTCTTCTTCATTTCGAGTACACACATTTAGAATCATTGTGATTTTTTTATCAGTGCTGATAGTAATATTTTGCATTGTCCCAGTTAAATTTTGCAATATGCATCGGATATCTAAAGATTTTGTCTCAACAGAAACACTTCTAGCTTTCTCTGTTCTTCAGATTATCTTGCAAGTTTCAAACGGCGCTCATGATGTTGAGTTTGTTACCCAACCAGCTGATATCAGTGTTAAAGAGGATGGAACTGCGTCTTTCAACTGCACACTGACATCAAACATCCACTTTTTGGACGCAAGTTCGCACTGGGAAAATATTCTCACTGAGCTTATCTATCATGATAACATGCACAATGTTTCAACGACTTTTCGCAGTGATACCAAGTCCATTTCTTCACACCCTACTATTCATCACGTTCGTAGAAATATTAGCAGATTGTACAAATGTTGGATCATCGTACAATTCGCAGATCATTCTCAAAACCGTAGTTTCATCTGAATTTGCCAAACTAGAAGTATTGTATTTTCTCAAGAACAATGAGCTAGTTTGCACTGGACCTTCAGGTTTGACGCTTCGAGAGTATGACCAAGTGACCATCAAGTGTCATGGTGTCCAGACCAACCCCAGATCTAAACTTAAGTGGTTACAACCCCTTGCCATGTCTTCCCCCGGAATTGCCAAATCTGGATCAGTGTTAGTCCGAAACATCACTGTTACTTCATCTCTCCACAAAACAATCCTGTATTGTATTGCTGAAAACGAGGCCTTTCCTGGAGAAAAAGTAAATTGTTCTCTTGGGCCATATTCTGTAATCCATTCTCCTGTCGTAGAAGTCATTCCGCGTCATATTGAGACGACATGGCCGTTAGTAACCGAAATTACCTTTCAATGTATTGCCAACGCATACCCTGAGGTTTACAGCTATAGCTGGATCTGCCATCCGAAAGAACTATTTTTCCAATGCACATCCAGTTCACCCAATATCACAATTTTCTTGGATGATATTCGCTCAGAGGATACTCTAAATGTAATATGCGAGGCAACAAACTACTTTGCAACTTCACAATCCAACTCCACTGTGAATGTGAGGTACTTGGTAGGTCCAACGCTAGATATCTGCAAATCAAATTCGACCTATCTGCCAGGGATAAAGGCTTCCCAACCCTTCTCTACAATCATGGCAATGGAACATTCGATATATTTAAGTGCGTGGTTGAAGTTGGCAGTATACCTCACGATGTTACATTGGAATGGTACCTGGATGGTCATCTCTTCGCGCAACACAGAGGAGATTTTTACGATGTTATCAAATCCTCTAATGGCTATAGTCATCTACTTGTTTACAATTTCATGACATTTGCAAAGCGGAGAATAATCGCTTGCAATATCAAGAAAATGAAATCACATATTTTATCTTTTAACCAGTGCCTGTGATGTTAGCTGCATGCACAATCCTCGACCATCCATTTGATAAGGGAGACCCAGGCATGCCAGGCACAATCAATGCTGATTCTCAGCAAGAAGAGCGCCATGAAGAGAGTGAATCTTTCTCTACCAATCTAAATGAATATTCTGCACGTTCTAATAAGAGCTTGGTAATTGTTTCCATTTCAGTTGGAAATGTGTCTCTTGCTAGTGGTTATCTTCATGATAGTGGCATATCGAAGAAGGGTCCGTGGAACCCCGAGAACCTTGGGATTGGAAACATCTTCATCTGCACAAGGCGTAACGCTAACAGAACCTGAAGTTATCCCGTCAAGTACGGGTGAGACAATTGAATTCAATAAAGATGAGACCCCGTTCTACGAAATTCCTAATGCCGATTTGCACAAACCAACATCAACCAAGACCAAACTAAGTTTGCCAGATGGACCAGGCGGAAGGCAAATTAGCACTGAAAAGTCTCTTGGAGCAGAAAAATGGGAAGGACGAGAACAATTACATGGAGGAAAATCGAGATGGGGAGGAGGAGGCCAGGGACAACAAGTCGAAAGGGATGACAGAAGATGGGAAGAACGAAAAGGGGGCTCATCATCAGAGGACACAGCCGAATCATTCTCCAGTGAGAGAAATCAAGATATATATTTTCTGTCCGTTAATTCAAGTGATGATTTCCAAGGTGCTCACAACACTTTCAACGATAATCGAGTAGAGTCTGCTTCATACTATTGATAATCTACTTCAATCCAACGCAATGATCAGATGAAGGCAAAATAGCAAAGAAGTTCCAGGCCATTTTGTATTTAACCCATGGAGCTAACATGTACCTACATGGGTCTTATGTAGGTTTGCTTATGAGTACTGTATGAGTAACTGAAAATTATGATTTCGCACATGAAAACAATTCTTGTGAGGTTATGTCTAATTAAAAATTTCATGTATATTACATAATTGTTATCTCAGCCGGTGAATATCGGAAAGGGGAGTGGCACTTACCCTCTCCCTCGAGGATCTTTTTGTGAAGAAATCTTTGCGACGGGAAGTTTCCGAAAGTTAATTGGTGACCTTTGGCTTCTTTCCCCCCCCCCCCCACCCATAACCTTGGATTTCGCCCATGATAGCAGGGCCCGCTGGGAGAACAGTTTTCGGAACTGAAGTGGCTACCCTGGGTATATACCTTTATTATTATTATTATTATTTCTTAAAAAATAGATGTCGGACTGTAGCAAGCAGATGATTCTGATGAAGAAGATGGTGATGATAATGATAAACAGCATTTGTATAGCGCCATTTATCCTAAAATATAAAATGCACCAAGTCCACAATATGTCGCACATATGTCTGCCTTTTCACCTGCAATCTGGTTCGGTTTTCCTCTGTTTCATTTAAACTTCCCCGTTCTTCTAAAAATCAATCTTCTGACGCAGCTAGTGATTCTCTAATTGAAATGACTATATGATGACTAATATCAATTACAACAATGCTAATGATATTTTCGGTAATATTATTAATGGTTATACTAGTACTACTATACTACTACTACTACTACTACTACTACTAAAATTTTCAAATCATAATTTCAAATCTGCATGTATATGCCTACTGAGTATGCGCCTGTCGTTAAGCAGCAAACTGGAACAGAGTAAAGTTTAAATTGCTTTCCGACTTCTAGCAAGATGAATCCCTGCTGGAAAGAATAAAGTGTCACACACTGTGAGAACGGTTTATTTCCCATTCGTCTAATGCCAATTCATCCAATTGCCAACTCGTCTTCTATCATTTGGTCTTCCATCAGTTTGTCCACTCACCACATTGTCTACTTTCATTTAGTCTAATGCCACTCCGTCTAATAACCAGGTGGTCCAAAAGCCATTTATTCCATATACCATTTGGTTTACATGTAATTGGACTAAATGTTGAATTATGCAAAATAAATGAAATTAAAATGGATATTAGACTACATGTAAATGGTAATGACACGAAATGGTGATTAGACGAAGCGATGATTGGACCAAATGTTTAATGGACCAAATGGTTGTTAGACGAAATGTTGATGGAAGGAATACATTAGAATAAATAAAAGTAGACTATGTGGTGAGTGGACTAGTTGGCAGTAGACGAATTGGCAATTTACCGTGAGAACAGTGTGTTCACATAGTGATCTACTCTGTAAATGCAAAGGAGCTAATATGGTCCCTAATCACGCTAGTCTCAGAGTGACATGAGGGACCAGTCGTGTTGGAGTGAGATTTCGGTCTTTCAAGAGTGAGTTTTCACCTTTCTAGGAGTGAAAGTGTGCATGTGTTTTTCCCTTTCACTCCCAAAAGAGGTGAAAATTCACTCTTTAAAGACGGAAATATCCCTCCATCAGGATGGTACCTCATCTCACTCTAAGAGGAGCGTGATGAGGTACCAGATAAGCTCCTTTGAATTTACAGAGTGTGTGAAAATATTATTCAAACTGTTTAAATGCTCTGCTTAAATTTTCACACTTTGGACATCTCGACCGTATGACTTTTTCACAGCGAGTTCCTATGGTCGACTATGTGATTCAAATTCAACAGTGTCAAGATGATTTCACATTGTTTTCCACACTGTGAACACACAGTGGTATGCATTGTAGGGCACTTTATTCTTTTGAGAAGAAAAAAATGTCAGTTAGAATTGAAAAAATGTATTAAGGAATATATAATTGATTAAAGACGAACATGACACATATTTTTATTATCATTTTATAGGATTTTAATAAGCATTGTCAGGAAGTAACCTTTGTAAATTATATTTATATATTCAATGTAAAAAATACATTTCATTACTAACACATTGGTATGCATAATTATAAAAAATGCAATTTAAGAATAGATGAAAGATTTTAACTCAAAATAGAACATGAAATTGTTTTTAGCGTATATAAAGAATCAATTTAGTAATTTGGACAAGTCTCCCTCAAGTAGTCACTCTTAATACAAAAAGAATATTTCACAAATATTCTTACCAGAGAATGGTCAATGTACAAGACGATTCCATTTCAATGCATGAAAAACACTCTGCTTACTTTCGTTCTTAAAACTCCTTGAACAAGTCGTATTTATTAATAAACAACTAATTCTGTCGAATGATAATACGTATATTAAATTATTTCGTGCAAAGTAAGATTAATAAACCACTTTTATGTATATACTTGTATTGTACAAAGAATGTAAGACGCGTTGTAGGAAAGAGCAATGACAATTGGCAACATAAGAATAGGGGCGTGTGTTCCCCTACAAAGTATCAAATATTGAACGAAATTCAAAAGCAAAACGTAAAAATAAGCTATGAGCTTCATTACAAACAAGTGAACTATTATACAAGATTTCAATTTATGTTATATTATTACAATTTAACGCTGGATGATTTTTTTCCCTATAAAAGCTTTTAAAAAGTTTTACTACATCCGTTTTGCCACGTTTGTATGCATTATTGAGAAATTACATATTAAAGTGTAAGAAATTGAACCAGCAATCGTTTTTTATATACCGATTTATATATACTGTACATTATATGATTTTACTAAGCATGACCAGGAAGTCAAATGATAAGAGGAAAACACTTTTTGTTAATGGTAGTAAGAAAATGACATGCAAGTATTATAAAAATATATGTCGTGACATAATTTTGTAAGCATGAATATGAGAACTACATAACGTAAGTATATCATGATGAAAAAAAAATAATGAAAAAGAAGTGTTATTATCATATTATTTTATAAACATAATGAGGACATTTACGAATATCTACCTTAACAAATAAACAATAGTAACTAATTTGTATGCAGGATTAGGGAATAACGTATATATGCAAAGTGATGCCAATGAGCGAAATTATCTTTACACAGTGAATGACTTTTGCACATGCCTTGATTTGTTTTATAAACATAAAGACCAACATTAAGATTTGTTTAATGCCCCGAAACTGCATGCCACTATTCCATTCTATTACAATTAATAGGCATACATGTACCCCCACATTGCTGTTGTGTGAAGAAAATGGATTAAGATAATTTTTTGGTAATGGGATAAATTGAGCGAATTCCATGTCAAAACATTTTTATTATCGAAGCACGATACAAATAAAATATCTGCGTATTTTTCGTTTGTTTATAATAAATCCCTTTCCTTAGTATGCAATGGGCTGAAATGTCAGAATACAATCTTTCCCGTAACTTTCTAATAGCCAATATTTACACTTGTAAAGTACATGTTTTAAAGAGCTGGGTTTTTTTTTTAAAAGATACCGGAACCGGCTACCGGTAGGCAACAACCGTCATTGTGGTTGGTTAGCAAGTTTGCCCCTGACAGATTTCTTGGAATGCTATGAATCCAGTGACCGGGTAATAATAAATACAAAACGCTTTGAACAGTCGTAGATTGATAAAGCGCTATATAAATGCCAATTATTATTATTATTATTATTATTATCATCATACCGAAAGAGGGCACTAGATGCCAAATGTAAAGTCTAATAGCTGGACATGTCATACTATGATAAACATAATAGAATTGAAGGAGTGACTTTCTCCTTTATGATAAACATAATAGAAATGAAGGAGTGACTTTCTCCTTTATGATAAACATAAAAGAATTGAAGGAGTGACTTTCTCCTTTATGATAAACATAAAAGAATTGAAGGAGTGACTTTCTCCTTTATGATAAACATAATAGAATTGAAGGAGTGACTTTCTCTTTTATGATAAACATAATAGAAATGAAGGAGTGACTTTCTCCTTTATGATAAACATAATAGAATTGAAGGAGTGACTTTCTCCTTTATGATAAACATAATAGAATTGAAGGAGTGACTTTCTCCTTTATGATAAACATAATAGAATTGAAGGAGTGACTTTCTCCTTCATGATAAACTGAAAAAAATTGAAGGAGTGACTTTCTCCTTTATGATAAACATAATAGAATTGAAGGAGTGACTTTCTCCTTTATGATAAACATAATAGAATTGAAGGAGTGACTTTCTCCTTTATGATAAACATAATAGAATTGAAGGAGTTACTTTCCCCTTTATGATAAACATAATATAATTGAAGGAGTGACTTTCTCCTTTATGATAAACATCATAGAATTGAAGGAGTTACTTTCTCCTTTATGATAAACATAATAGAATTGAAGGAGTGACTTTCTCCTTTATGATAAACATCATAGAATTGAAGGAGTGAATTTCTCCTTTATGATAAACATAATAGAATTGAAGGAGTGACTTTCTCCTTTATGATAAACATTGAAGGAGTGACTTTCTCATTTATGATAAACATAATATAATTGAAGGAGTGACTTTCTCCTTTATGATAAACATAATAGAATTGAAGGAGTTACTTTCCCCTTCATGATAAACTGAAAAAAATTGAAGGAGTGACTTTCTCCTTTATGATAAACATCATAGAATTGAAGGAGTGACTTTCTCCTTTATGATAAACATAATAGAATTGAAGGAGTGACTTTCTCCTTTATGATAAACATCATAGAATTGAAGGAGTTACTTTCCCCTTTATGATAAACATAATATAATTGAAGGAGTGACTTTCTCCTTTATGATAAACATCATAGAATTGAAGGAGTTACTTTCTCCTTTATGATAAACATAATAGAATTGAAGGAGTGACTTTCTCCTTTATGATAAACATCATAGAATTGAAGGAGTGAATTTCTCCTTTATGATAAACATAATAGAATTGAAGGAGTGACTTTCTCCTTTATGATAAACATTGAAGGAGTGACTTTCTCATTTATGATAAACATAATATAATTGAAGGAGTGACTTTCTCCTTTATGATAAACATAATAGAATTGAAGGAGTTACTTTCCCCTTTATGATAAACATAAGATAATTGAAGGAGTGACTTTCTCCTTTATGATAAACATCATAGAATTGAAGGAGTTACTTTCTCCTTTATGATAAACATAATAGAATTGAAGGAGTGACTTTCTCCTTTATGATAAACATAATAGAATTGAAGGAGTGACTTTTTCTTTATGATAAACATAATAGAATTGAAGGAGTGACTTTCTCCTTTATGATAAACATTGAAGGAGTGACTTTCTCCTTTATGATAAACATAAAAGAATTGAAGGAGTGACTTTTTCTTTATGATAAACATAATAATATTGAAGGAGTGACTTTCTCCTTTATGATAAACATTGAAGGAGTGACTTTCTCATTTATGATAAACATAATATAATTGAAGGAGTTACTTTCTCCTTTATGATAAACATAATAGAATTGAAGGAGTGACTTTCTCCTTTTAATATGATAAGCATAATAGAATTGAAGGAGTGACTTTCTCCTTCATGATAAACACAATAAAATTGAAGGAGTGACTTTCTCCTTTATGATAAACATAATAGAATTGAAAGAGTGACTTTCTCCTTTATGATAAACATAATAGAATTGAAGGAGTGACTTTCTCCTTTATGATAAACATAATATAATTGAAGGAGTGACTTCTCCTTTATGATAAACATATAGAATTGAATAAGTGACTTTCTCCTTTATGATAAACATAATATAATTTAAGGAGTGACTTTCTCCTTTATGATAAACATCATAGAATTGAAGGAGTGACTTTCTCCTCAATGATAAACATAATAGAATTGAAGGAGTGACTTTCTCCTTTATGATAAACATCATAGAATTGAAGGAGTGACTTGATCCTTTATGATAAACATAATAGAATTGAAGGAGTGACTTTCTCCTTTATGATAAACATTGAAGGAGTGACTTTCTCCTTTATGATAAACATAATAGAATTGAAGGAATGACTTTCTCCTTTATGATAAACATAATAGAATTGAAGGAGTGACTTTTTCTTTATGATAAACATAATAGAATTGAAGGAGTGACTTTTTCTTTATGATAAACATAATAGAATTGAAGGAGTGACTTTTTCTTTATGATAAACATCATAGAATTGAAGGAGTGACTTTATCCTTTATGATAAACATCATAGAATTGAAGGAGTGACTTTCTCCTTTATGATAAACATATCAGAATTGAAGGAGTGACTTTCTCCTTTATGATAAACATAATAGAATTGAAGGAGTGACTTCTCCTTTATGATAAACATAGTATAATTGAAGGAGAGACTTTCTCCTTTATATGATAAACATAATAGAATTGAAGGAGTGACTTTCTCCTTTATGATAAACATAATTGAATTGAAGGAGTGACATTCTCGTTTATGATAAACATGATAGAATTGAAGGAGTGACTTTCTCCTTTATAATAAACATAATAGAATTGAAGGAGTGACTTTCTCCTTTATGATAAACGTAATATAATTGAAGGAGTGACATTCTCCTTTATGATAAACATAATAGAATTAAAGGAGTGACTTTCTCCTTTATAATAAACAAAATAGAATTGAAGGAGTGACTTTCTCCTTTATAATAAACATAAGAGAAATGAAGGAGTGATTTTCTCTTTTATGATAAACAGAATAGAATTAAAGGAGTGACTTTCTCCTTTAATATCATAAACATAATAGAATTGAAGGAGTGACTTTCTCCTTTAATATCATAAACATAATAGAATTGAAGGAGTGATTTTCTCCTTTATGATAAACATAATAGAATTGAAGGAGTGACTTTCTCCTTTATGATAAACGTAATAGAATTGAAGGAGTGAGTTTCTCCTTTATGATTGAATTGTAATGGCTTAGGAAAATATCAAATGATCAGTTCATTTTCTTTTGTAACTTTCGAACGGTGCATGACCTTTGAAAATATGCACAACAAAAAAGTGAGTCCCCCCTAAATCAAATTGTTGTAACTTTGTAACTTTTTGAGTTATTTTGAGATATGATATTTCGTAGGTGGCTTTCTATACTCATTAAACAACTCCTGGGGAAAAATGAGATTGATCGGTTGAGTCATGCATGAGTAATTAAAGATTCAATCAAAAATGATACTTTTTGAAAGTCACAAGATTCGTTTTTCAGATTGTACAAGTACATAGTTGGGCAAAAGTTGTTTTTGGTGAAGTTTATGGTGTTACAACCTGTATGCTGTTTTGCTATCCATCATTTAGCCACTCCACACACAATTTGGATATCGTATATGGTTGAGTGAGCACAATATCGCAGGGGCCGCGGAAGTGGGGGTGCGGGGGCCCACTTTTTTTCAAAATCATGTTCAAAAATGAAAAAGATGACCATACGATTCTGATTTTTTGCATGGTCAGCCCCCCCCCCACTTTTGGCTCAGCCCCTCCCCCACACTTTTAAAACCGTTCCGCCGCCCCTGTATTGTGACGTATCATCATAGGGTTTTTTTGTAGTATCCTCTACAACTTGTTAGGTCATATCAAAATTTCAAAATGTTGGTGGCTCCCCCGATTATAGACCCCTCCCCATTTTTAAATTCTGGATCCACCATTGATTTGTCCATAAATTAATTTGATCATGAGAAATTGTTAGGAAAAGAATACATTTATGCAGTATAAAGAGTATTCATTCCTAAGTTTTCGAATGTGCTCGCTCAACCATGAAAATGTTAAGTTCGGTAAGTGTGTGGTGATAGAAATGATGGATGATGATAAAAACAACACCAATTAAAGTCACATTTGAAACCGAATTTGCCCCCAATATTCACCTTATTACCCTTTAAAATGAGTCTGTGACATTGAAAATACCCATTTCCTCACTTTGATGCGTGCTCACTCATCCGTAAATAAACAAAAGGATTTCATTTTTGCACATAATTCTACCCATAGGTTGATAAACATTACTGCCAAATGATATTGTTAAACACAGCCTTGAAAAAAGTTCCACCATATTGAATAAGGGGTTACTTATTCTTAAACATATGCACCCATAATGTACACAAGTCTATGAGAGAGGAAGTCAAAATTTTAACAAATATGAAATAAGGGGTTTGTATCATGGACGGTTTTTGTTACTTAATTCTGCCAACAGTTATTTTATGAAACTTCGCACATGGCTTCAGAGTAACACTATCCGAAAGGCGCGCACAACAAAAGAACCATCCGATGCGGCAGAGTGGGGCCAAGGCCTTGAAATTTCTTCTCATTTGCATAATTTTCGAATATTGTGTGCTCACTGATGCATTAAACATCGGATTTTCATAAAAATCAAATCAAATGAACCATGCAAGGAGGTTTGTGACAGATATCCATAGTTACAAATTGCATTTTTTCCAATAACGTAAAAAAGAGCTAATCACATTCCACATGTTCATTCAAGCGTGAATGTTTAATTAAACGCCTTTGAATAATTGAGGCATGTTAATTGGTCTTGAACATAACAAAAAAGTTGATAAAAGATCAGTTTCAGTTACCAAAATGAAACAATACTTGCCTATGATATTTGAAAATCGTATTTTTTGTTTTCAATAAATGTTCATTGAACCGTGAAACGATGAATATTGTTGAAGATACTCTTCCCAAAAATAATTGTCATCATATTCTATCATTTTTATTGATGAAAATGTGCAAATATACAATTATAGCAAATTTGGACCTGTTTACTCAACCGTGAAATTTAGCCCCAAAAATGTATCGTGTTTTATATAGAAAGTACCTTTTACAAGCTTCCTGACTATTTTTCATGATGAGAATGCGGAATCAGTTCCAATAAAATGGAATCAAAGTCATGATTTTTGGCATGCGACTTTTGAAAAGTGACATTTTTTTTTTACTTCTTACGGTGCTCACAGAAGCATGACGTAAAATACGTCCATAACATTTACTCAGAGGGTAGCTTATAAAATTACCTACACGCTCATGTAAAAATATATCAAAAACTCGCATTGGTTCTGAAATTATTGATGTTTGTTCAAGGGAGACTTACTCTTTTTGTTGTGTATATTTCCCTTTTTACCAGGTTAAAGGTCAAGTCCACCTCAGTAAAATGTTGATTTGAATCAATAGAGAAAAATCAGACAAGCACAATGAAGAACATTTCATCAAAATCGGAAGTAAAATAAGAAAGTTATGACATTTCAGTCTCGCTTATTTTTAACAAAATAATTATATGCAGGAGCCAGTTACATCCAAATGAGAGAGTCGATGATGTCACTCACTCACTATTTCTTTTGTTTTTTTTATTGTTTGGATTATACAATATTTCCTTTTTACGAATTTGACAATTAGGACCTCCTTGCCTGAAGCACAAAATGTTAAAATAATGGAATTCCACGTGATCAGGGAGGAATGACATGACAATGAAGAGAAAATATAAATATTTCATATTTCATATAATAAAATACAGAAGAAGTAGTGAGTGATGTCATCAGTTCCTTATTTGCATACCGACAGAGATGTGCATATAACTGTTTTGTGAAATGAAGTGAAACTTTAAAATGCCATAACTTTTTATTTTACATCCGATTTTGATGAAATTTTCAGCGTTATGCTTGTTGAATTTTTCTCTTTTTATTCAAATCAAATTTTTGTTGGGGTGGACTTGTCCTTTAAAACATTAGCCAAAACTATCACATTGACATTTACTACAGAAACTTAAAAAGGTGTATAAGCAATGAAATATACAAATGAAACAATACAACTTCTGTGAAAAAATGAATGTACGTTTGATTTATAACTAGTTGAACTGTGCTTGTTAAAACAAATTTACATTCTCTTTTCACTAAACAAAAACAAAACCAAACAAAACTATATATTTTTTTGATAATGAAACACTTACTACAATTTTGCAATTTTGAATTGACATCAAAAGTTAATATATACTGTGTAAATGATAATGTATTTATAAAAACAGAAGGTTCTAGTTGTTAAGAATATACATTTTTGTTAAGCTAAATAAACCTAATGAAATAATGTTAGATATATACCAAGTGAGATTAAAAAATGCACTGGAATATGAACATCCGTAGCCATATAATATAAGGTTACAATTGATATGCAGATCATTTCTTTCTATTAAAAAAAGTATTCAAAAACACTAGGCATGAACGAAATAACTTTTCCTTTTAGACATGTTAGACACGTTGGCTTAGAAAAGAAATCATTTGGCCAGAAGCTTAGGCATTAATAATTTACTCAGCATAATAGTTGTTATAGAAACCTTAAGAGTATACAATAAATTTGTGCCTTTCTATTCTACAGCAGGAAAATCCCAAGTTTAATCTTCAACAGAAAATCGAAGGAATATGTAAACTCAAGCGCGTGGTATGTATTTGTTTATATTGTAGATAGATATCAAATCAAATTATTCCACTCTATTCAGTGAAGTCTGTCGTAAGTTCAGAAACAATCATTTTTTTCTGTAAGAAAATGTCAGCAAACAACTATAAATACAAAAATAAGAAAGAATAATTATACATTATTAGCAAGCGTGTACTGGTTAAAGAATATGAAACATCACTTAATTTGTACAAATGTTTTTTTTTTTTTTTTTAATTGAGTCAAACCGAAAAAATTGAGCAGTATATACACAAACGTTTACCTACCATGAATGAAATCCCAATTTATTATTAATTTTGTTTTTTGTCATTCGAAGTTCAATCGCTTATACATGTGTTAATATGAATATTAAATGCCATACAAAATCTCAATTTACTTTCAATGTCTACATGATTTATTCACATGTTTGCTTGTACATACTTGCATGAGTATTATCACATTCTCGAAAAAGTTACAGACTATGCTGATCATAGAATATATATATGGTATGTCATGCATAAAATGATGATATATCTAGTTACCATGGTTATTGGGATTTATGTATAGACTTTCCCTGGATTGGATTAAAACACGATAAACATTACAATCAGATATAACAAACTGAATTAAATATACAATACCGTTCATAAACGGGGTCAGAGAAGGGGGGGGGGGTGGTTATGATTATTCAAGAAAAGAAAACAGAAAGAAGGAGGAAAGGTGAAGAAAGGGAAAATAACGAAATTGCCGACAATGAAGAGAAAAGCTTGACTGGTGTCAATATAATACTTATATTATTCAACTGAGAAAAAAACCACTGGGTCAACTTGCCCTATCAAGTTTCTTATGCGTAAATGAACTATTTTAAAGGACTGTATAATGATAAAATACTGAATCGTATTTTGTACCTATATCACATAAGCAAGTAAACAGAAAATAGTACCTAAATTCCATCTATGCTGCTTTGGAAATTATCTCGGCATATAACTTTGTATGCATTAAAATGAACTGTTTTTCAAAAATCATAGTAAATGAAGTAAATTGATATATTCACATCAATTTCAAAGCTTTGAAGTTTACTCAGGCCTATAGCTCGGGATGAATAAAATCGATTTATTCCTCGCCAGAATGTAGGCCTTTAATTTGACTCGATCTTGATACTACATTAGATTTTAAGATTGTATGTTTTCCAAAGTAAGATCCTAAATAAATTGTAATGATTTTTTCAAAGTTACTTTTGAAATTATACATTAGATGTGAAATACAAATATTTAGTTCCCTTGTGAAATAATAGAAGTTGCAAATTTAGTAGACAAAGTGAAGGACGTGAATCAACGGGTATAATAAGTATTTGAGAAGTGGAGGCTGTTGCCTACCAGCCCCGGAATCGACATCGAATTCTATTTCGGTCATTTGACTGGTTTCAAGATTGGTGTAAGTAGGCCTACTACTGCTGATACCGGTAAGGGATTCAGGTATGTGCTGTGTTGTAGTACGATTACCAGGCACGCGAGGTGGCCACTGGAAGTCATTGCACGTTGCAGCACTTACGTCTGACGTCACTTCGTGTGAACAGCAAGAGAAAGCAGTGTCATGAAGAAGACAAAATGTACCACTGGTTTCCCGCCCAATATCTGAGATGTCATCAAGGATATTAAGCTTTTGGTCATTCTGGTAACATGATAGGGAGGCTGTTACCGTTCCAGTGGTGGCTCGACAGCGTACCTCTCCATAAGCGCAGTTGTCATTTAAAGTAATGAAGCATTTTGCTGAGCCAGGTGGAACTTTTACAACAACTTCCTTCTTGATAACTTTATGTCGTATGTCCCCTAAACTGTACCAGATAGCATTGAAGATGTATCTATCCTGGTCTACCGTATCGACATCATCTATGAATAGATTAACGGATAGAGCGGAGTCCAGGTCTGTGACAGATGTCGTAAATCTTGAAAACTGCGTTGAGCTTTTGAATCCCTCTGTCTCACGTATACCATTATTGCAAAATGGATGATCTAGTGATTCGAACCGAACTGTAAAAAATAGAGCACCCTGGGATGTATCGTTAGTGGACAAAGGCAAATGGAATGGGACTACACCCTGACTACCTGCTTGAAGAGTCACCCCTTCGGTGAGACCGTTGCCTGCTACGTGAACTGGACATCCTGCAAGAATGATGGCGAAAGCTAACAGCGTATGCAGGAGAGTTTCAACGATCAGCAGAGTTGAAGGGGGTCGACCTTTCCATGTGTTTCGAAATTTCGACTAGAGAATAACATAATGAAAACAAAATAGTGTTTAGAACCATTCCTTTGAAGATCTTTTTAGATTATTATTATAACATATTAAAATTCTTATTCGCAAGACACAAGGACATATATTAGTCAGTTTAACAAGCATAAAAGTCTCAAATGTTTATTTTTTTAATAAAAAAAATCCTAGGGAATGCGAGAATAACGAAAAGAAATTTAATGTCAAAAGTGGCAGCACACATATATCATAAACATTGATTTCCTATATCAGTTAGTTTCGCACAACATTCACAGCGAAATGTCGTCACTTTATCGTCGATTTCAAATTCCAGGCTTTTATTGTTTATTTAATCATGAATTCTTCCTGATGAGAAGAAAATTGATTACTAATAATATAATTACAATATCGTTTTTTTTATAAAGACAAATGTGTCTCATCAAAATCTGCTTGTGAGGAGTGGATAACCTACCAAGAATTTCAATCCAGCGTTGCCAGAAGTTGCTTCTATGTAGGACAGGTGTTTTTTGTAGTAGACATCTTGGTGACCCGTTGACGAAGGTTTTGATTTTAATGTTCTGAGTTAGAAATGTATAAGTATAAACTGGTAAAAGGAAATGGTTCAGAAGAACATTAAAAAGCCTCAAATAAGTTAGCTATCAATAGCTATCCACACTTCAATAGGAAGTGTGGATAATTTAACGTGCGTGTGAAATGTCCAAGGTAGAGGAAAGTAATACAGCAAATCATTATTTAATGAGAAATTTTTATGAAATCAAGGTCAAATATGACTATATAATGATAGGTCTAGATCTGGTACATTGTAATAAAACTTGTCTTTGTGAAATCTTAGCCCAAACACCTATAATTCTGATGATCACTAACACACACACGGGTCGTGTGGTTCAATAGTTTAATAGAGAGTATTGGACTCATAATAGCAAGGTTGTGAGTTTGAACTCCCACTATGCCATTATCTCCACTTTGATAAAAAAAGACCCAAGAGTATATCTGCCGTCTAAAAGGTCAGCCACTATGACTGTTTCGCTTAGAAATGTTAGACGTAAAATGATTCCTTGATAATTGGCTGTATACCAGCAAATTGCTGTCCTGCTGACTCGTTACGGGAGTTACCATAAACAGAAACAGAACAGAAACAAAAAGGCATATGTGGGAGCGTGTATCAATACTGTATGGAAAAATAACCGACATTCTATGGAATTTTTTGTCTATTTTGCTAATTTCTCAGCATTTACGCATTTTCTCCAGAACCATTTGGCACATATTCTTATTTTATTTACTCATTCACTTTGGTGTTCATTTTATTTTATTCTGTTCGAACTCATTTTGAGTTCCTTACCTTTAAGCACGTTTTTTGCAATGTACAACGTGAAAAGGTCGTAGTAAAACCCCTACAAATATGTATATTATAAATATTACTCAAAATTTACATTATACAAATCAAATGGGAACCAGTCCTCATCGAAGAGTCTATACTTTCAATGCTCAGTAAGATGTTCCAATGGTTTACATAGTTTACATTTTTGTTCCTAGTGGAGATATTAGTAGAGTTTTGTTATAATGTAATTACTACAGAAATATTACCTGTTTGACTCTGACGAAGCTCCATGAATGGCACGATCATTTCTTGCAGTGATCAGACTTGGAGGGTTCTGTGAAAAAAAAATAAATAATGTAAGCATTTTACGAAGATGATATAGGCTATCCAAAACCATCAGATATGGACAGAAAAGAGTCATAAACCAGAAAGTTGTGTAAATTTCAAGAAACATATTTAAGATTACGACATGAATTTGGATAAATATCCCACATTTACATTTATTTAGTTGAAAATAGTAATCTTCATTATTGGATTTGTTTACTTGTTAGGATTACCAGTTAAACACCTCTCTTGTAAATTCATATATGATTTCATTTAATAACACACATAAAAACGTCATTACAAGTTTTAAATATGACTTTGGTTATCCAAGCCTATACCCTAAACGAATATGACCTGCCATCCCAAAGCCAATATAAAGACACCAGGTGAATATTTTCGGTAAATAGTCAAAATATAAATTTGTCTCCGAAGAGAAAAGATGAGCTTATCTGAATGAATATTTGTTATTTCACATATTGTCAAAATTTGAAGATAAAATGCAAGATTTGAAACTTTCTTTTACACCACTTTTTACGGTTTGTTTTCACCAGTATTCACAACTCATGTTAGAGTCAACATTGCGTTCTCCATATTTTTTAAGCTCTCATTGAATAAATTATACGTGACATTATACAGTTGTATGAGTAAATTTTAAGAAGTTAGATACCAATTTAAAGCTTGGAATGGACATTTTCAAGGTGAATAGAAATTTCAAACCCAATTTCGGTGGCTCATATTTGGTTTTGGGGTTGCTAGTCACATATTGATTCTAAAAAAATAACGATAACTACTCACTCTGGTTTGTCCAATCTCTTCAGTTGGGAGATGCCATCTCGACCATGGGTCTTCTGAATCCTGCCCAGTGGTCATAGAGTTGTTCAGGGTTTGTAGGAATGGTGGAGCAAATCCGCTGTATTGCCATTTCTGAGGTCCGAGCGAGACAGGGCGGCTTATATCATTGGCTCGGTTGTATTGTTTCCTAGTCATGCTGTTTTGTACTGCGTCAATGTCATCCTGGGATAAACCATGTTCAGATTTTTCAGCAGATTTCGTCTGGGCACCAGAGAAAGGATTATGCTCCTGATCAACGCTACCCTCAGCTCTATAAACCCCAGTGCTCAACGAGAGTTCATCACACCTTTCCTCTTGGATGAAAGCATTGTCATCATAGATATTATGAACGTGTAGTTTGGATTGTTCTGCATGTGTTGCAGATTCTGCTTGGATTGCAGTCCGATGACCTTTATGTTGTTTATTTCGTGACGCAATTTGAACAAAGGTGTCAGTACTCAATATTCCTTGTATTTGACGAGTAGAATGAGCTGTGTTTGGCGACACCTGTATCGAAGTTATACTATCCATATCCTTAATGTGTGCACCACGTACTGAAAGATACTTGACTACTTGTAGGTGGCCTTCTTGTGCAGCGGCTTGGAGTGGCGTCCACCCATCTTCATCTTGTAGCTTTGCATCAGCATTATTGAGAAGTAGGTGTTCTACCATATCGGTGTTACCATTGTAACATGCAGCATGGAGCGGAGACTTCCCGCCTTTAGTCCCTTCGTTTACACTGACTCCTTTGGACACGAGGAAGTTCACTACGTCGATATGGTCGTATTGTGTTGCAATGTAAAGTGGAGTCATACCTTCATAACTTAAGAAATTGGCTCCTTTAGCAATGAGCAATTTAACAACTTTCAACTGGCCTTCAATGATTGCTGCATTCAGTGGTGTCAGTCCATTTCTGTCCGCCTTGTTTACATCAGAGCCTTGCTGAATGAAATACTCAACGATTTCAATGTTACCAATACAGGAAGCAGCGTGGAGAGCAATCATCCCTTCGTCATCAACCTCATTGACATCAGCATCATTGGATATCAAGAATTGGACGACATCTAAATGACCGGCTTGTGCTGCCATATAGAGTGGAGTCATTCCACTATATCTGTTCTGCTTGGCTCCTTTATCTATGAGATATTTGACAGCTTCTAGATGACCGTATTGAATAGCAGCATTGAATGGTGTCCATCCCTCTGAATCAGCCTTGTTCACATCAGAGCCTTGTTGAATGAGATATTCAATGATCTTCATGTCACCATTGATAACAGCTCCATGTAATGGAATCATCATATCACCATCTTCTTCATTCACATCAGCTCCGTTAGAAATGAAGAATTCCACGATGTCTAAGTGGCCAAAATATGAAGCTGCAAACGGTGGAGTCATTCCATCATGTCTATTCTGCTTGGCCCCTTTATCTAAGAGATAATTGACAGCTTCTAGCTGACCGTATTGGATAGCAGCATTGAATGGTGTCCATCCCTCTGAATCAGCCTTGTTCACACCAGAGCCTTGTTGAATAAGATACGCCATGATCTTCATATTACCACTGATAACAGCACCGTGAAGAGCAATCATTCCATTATCATTTTCTTCGTTCACATCAGCGCCATTGGAAATGAAGTATTCTACGGTATTGAAATTGCCGTATTGAGCTGCAAAATAGAGAGGGGTCATTCCAGAATACCTGTTCTGCTTGGCTCCTTTTTCTACGAGATATTTGACACCTTCTAGATGACCATATTGAATAGCAGCATTGAATGGTGTCCAACCCTTTGGACCAGCCTTGTTAACATGTGATCCTTGTTGAATGAGATATTCCATGACTTCTACATGGCCTCGAGCAGCAGCTCCATGAAGAGGAATCCTCTCATTATCATCTTCTTCATTCACATCAGCACCATTTGAAACGAAGAATGTCACGATATCTAGATGACCGAATCTAGCTGCAGAATAGAGAGGGGTCGCTCCATCATACCTGTTTTGCTTGGCTCCATTATCTAAGAGACATTTGACAGCTTCTAGATGACCGTATTTAATGGCAGCGTTGAATGGTGTCCAGCCATTTGGGTCACCTTTGTTCACATCAGACCCTTGTTGAATGAGAAATCCCATGATCTTCATATTACCGCTAAAAGCAGCTCCATTGAGAGGAATCCTCCCATTATCATCTTCTTCATTCACATCAGCGCCATTAGAAATCAAGAATTCAACGATATCTGAATGACCGTATTGAGCTGCAGCATAGAGTGGGGTCATTCCACCATACCTGTTCTGCTTGGCTCCTTTTTCAATGAGATATTTGACAGCTTCTAGATGACCGTATTGAATAGCAGCATTGAATGGTGTCCATCCCTTTGGATCAGCCTTGTTTACATCTGATCCTAACTCAATGAGATACTCCATGATATCTAGATGGCCTCTACTAGCAGCACCATGAAGAGGAATCATCCCATCATCGCCAGCTTCATTCACATCAGCGCCATTGGAAATGAAGAATTCCACGATGTCTAAGTGACCAAAATATGAAGCTGCAAACGGTGGAGTCATTCCATCATATCTGTTCTGTGTCGCTCCTTCATCTATGAGATATTTGACAACTTCTAAATGGCCGTATTGAATGGCAGCATCGAATGGTGTCCAACCCTCTGAATCAGCCTTGTTCACATCTGATCCTTGTTGAATGAGATATTCCATGATATCTAGATGGCCTCTACCAGCAGCACCATGAAGAGGAATCATCCCATCATCATCTTCTTCATTCACATCAGCACCATTTAGAGCGAAGAATGTCACGATATCTAGATGACCGAATGCAGCTGCAAAATAGAGAGGGGTCGCTCCATCATACCTGTTTTGCTTGGCTCCATTATCTAAGAGATATTTGACAGATTCTAGATGACCATATTTAATGGCAGCGTTGAATGGTGTCCAGCCATTTGGATCACCTTTGTTCACATCAGAACCTTGTTGGATGAGAAATCCCATGATCTTCATATTACCACTGATAGCAGCACCGTGAAGAGGAATCATCCCATTATCATCTTCTTCATTCACATCAGCGCCATTAGAAATCAAGAATTCCACGATATCTGAATGACCGAATTCAGCTGCAAAATAGAGTGGGGTCGCTCCACCATACCTGTTTTGCTTGGCTCCATTATCTATGAGATATTTGACAGCTTCTAGATGACCGTATTTAATGGCAGCGTTGAATGGTGTCCAGCCATTTGGATCACCTTTGTTCACATCAGAACCTTGTTGGATGAGAAATCCCATGATCTTCATATTACCACTGATAGCAGCACCGTGAAGAGGAATCATCCCATTATCATCTTCTTCATTCACATCAGCGCCATTAGAAATCAAGAATTCCACGATATCTGAATGACCGAATTCAGCTGCAAAATAGAGTGGGGTCGCTCCACCATACCTGTTTTGCTTGGCTCCATTATCTATGAGATATTTGACAGCTTCTAGATGACCGTATTTAATGGCAGCGTTGAATGGTGTCCAGCCATTTGGATAACCTTTGTTCACATCAGAACCTTGTTGGATGAGAAATCCCATGATCTTCATATTACCACTGATAGCAGCACCGTGAAGAGGAATCATCCCATTATCATCTTCTTCATTCACATCAGCGCCATTAGAAATCAAGAATTCCACGATATCTGAATGACCGAATTCAGCTGCAAAATAGAGTGGGGTCGCTCCACCATACCTGTTTTGCTTGGCTCCATTATCTATGAGATATTTGACAGCTTCTAGATGACCGTATTTAATGGCAGCGTTGAATGGTGTCCAGCCATTTGGATAACCTTTGTTCACATTAGACCCTTGTTGAATGAGATATTCGCTGATCTTCATATTACCGCTAAAAGCAGCTCCATGGAGAGGAATCCTCCCATTATCATCTTCTTCATTCACATCAGCGCCATTAGAAATCAAGAATTCCACGATATCTGAATGACCGAATTCAGCTGCAAAAAAGAGTGGGGTCGCTCCACCATACCTGTTCTGCTTGGCTCCTTTATACATGAGATATTTGACAGCTTCTAGATGACCGTATTGAATAGCAGCATTGAATGGTGTCCATCCCTTTGGATCAGCGTTGTTGACATCTGACCCTAACTCAATGAGATACTCCATGATATCTAGATGGCCTCTACTAGCAGCTCCATGTAGAGGTATCATCCCAGCATCATGTTCTTCATTCACATCAGCGCCATTGGAAATGAAGTATTCCACGATATCGAAATGACCGAATTCAGCTGCAAAATAGAGAGGGGTAGCTCCACCATACCTGTTCCGCTTGGCTCCTTTATCCATGAGACATTTGACAGCTTCTAGATGACCGTATTGAATGGCAGCATTGAATGGTGTCCAACCTCTTCTATCTCCCTTGTCTACATCAACCCCTTTTGCAAAAAGATTTTCTATGATGCCAGTGTTTCCATTCATTGCTGCATCATGAAGAGGTGTCTGACCCATGTCACATTCAACACTAGGATCCGCTCCGTTCAGGATCAGGATATCCAGGATATCCACATGTCCTCTTTGAGCTGCCGCATGAATGGGACGAAGCCCTGCTTTACTTGGTTTGTCAATGTTTGCTCCTTGTGAAATAAGATCCTTAACCTCTTTGAGGTTACCTTCTAAGGTTGCTTTGTACAGTAGAGTGAATCTTTCATTATCCACCTTGTCTATCACTGCGTTTGATACTTGTGCGACTCGGAAACGATGACTATTCAATCCTGTATTTAATGTTCTTCTCTTTTTTGCCAAATATTTCAAAGGCTTTTTAATAAACTTAGGAAGTTTTGGTGTGTGCCATGTACTATCTTGCAGGTTGGCGCGCCTATCATCTGATATCGATGAAGGGGTACTGGTATCCCGGAGGGACCCAGCAGCGTCAATGGGTATTTCTGCCTTTCTGTTAGACTGATTAGACAGACCATTTTCTATACTTGTTTTCTCTTCTTGCATGCTGATGTGCCTATTCGTCAAATTATCTGAAGGATGGTGTGGTGGCACATTTTGTTGTGAGGAGATCCATGGTCTCTCCTTTCCTTCAACCCTACAACAAAATACACACAGTTCTCGTCGTATAGTTTGGTAAACATATAGTAATCCACATAAACCCTTCAAAAAAGTTCTACAACTCAATTTTGAGGGATGGTATAATTTTGTTACCGAGGTGTAAAAAAGAAACTGGTATTATTGAATAGCTTCATTATTCATCTTTACAATGATGTGTCATTTGCTGTGATTATGTAATTATGGAATTTACAGTTACCTTGAATATAGGGAAAAGTCAGAAATGGAATATTGCAAAATGCATTGTTTTCTAACCACAGTCTCCAGCTCTATGGAATTTTGACCATGCAGTGAATATTTTGCAAACGTGTTTGTGTGAATGGTGTTTTTAAATGATAAATTGTGCATGAATACTATTCGGATGGTCAATGATCAATTGCGTTTTAGATGAACAAAAAAAAACAAGATCATACAAATTTTGCGTGATTTAGTGTTAGCTTGGAGTGAAAACTTTCATAAAAATTTAGTAACGATGAAACTAATATTTCATCTTGTTTTTATTTGATTCAACATCATAAAACTTTTTTGAAATGACAAGGTTCAACAATATTCAAAACATAATCAATCCATTGTGCAAATGAGAATTGACAATGTGTGGATTTTCAGGCATTAATGCATCCGCATCATTCAAACTCGTCCCCATCCATAAAACAATTGCAGATTCGCCCTTGGAAAGAACAAATTCTGGACAATTTTGGACATTGCTGCATATTTATCATGTCTGCGCATTCCATGATAACATAAGCATTATAAATGACACATGATTGTAAGAGGACTATTCGTGCTTTCTAATGATGCCACTTTTACATATGATGATGGTACACTAGGAAATGTATTACCGCTCAAACTTGAGTTGCAGAACATTTTTGAAGGGTTTATATAGTTGTACAAACTTGCATAGATTTATTCCAACCGAATTTCATATGAACTTCGAAATAAAGTGTTGCTTGTAAGCCACGACATGCCCTGACTGTATTTTGGTATCTTAATGTTTTATCATCAAAAGCTCATACATTTCATTCATTAGTCGTTTTTGTCTCGCCTGCATAACAGACCGAGACTACAGGCGCCGC
Organism: Lytechinus variegatus; assembly: GCF_018143015.1. NCBI lineage: Eukaryota > Metazoa > Echinodermata > Echinoidea > Temnopleuroida > Toxopneustidae > Lytechinus > Lytechinus variegatus. Next base: position 18,903,722 of record NC_054743.1, on the reverse strand, counting down.
TTTTTCGACGGCGACAGCGACGTCATGAAACTTGGACATAAGGGTAATCAAGTACTGAACATCCTGCCGAGTCTCAGGTCACATGACCAAGTGACAGTCCAAAGGTCATTTAGGATCTATGAACTTAGACCATGTTGGGGGAATCAATATCGAAATCTTAACGTAAGGTTAAGTCTTTGAAATGTCATCATTACGTAAACAGTGTATAGACCTCGCTCATGAAACTTGGAAATAACAGTGATAGTGAATCACTGAAGATCCTACTTGAGTTTCAGGTCACATGACCAAAGTCAAAGGTCACCTATGTAGGGTCAACGAACTTTGCTAATAATAAGTTAATATGTTAATAATAGGGTATGATTTTGTGGACTTGTCATCATAGCATTAAAAAGTTTATAGATCTAGTTCATGAAACTTAGACATGTGAGTAACGATGTATCCCTGAATAACTGTGCGTGTTTCAGGATTACTTGACCAAGATCAAAGTCATTTGAGGTCAATTAATTTTTGCCGTATTAGAAAGTTTATGGATCTACGCATGTAGCTCATGAAACATGGGTACAAGGGTAAGCAAGTATGAATGACTGTTTTGCAAACGTCTTAGGTCACATGATCATGGTCAAAGGTCACTTTGGGTCAATGGATATTGTATCTTATTATCATATGAGTGCTTTCATTTTTTAATAATAGAGGGGGTCGGTGCAATATAGTGCTAACCCACGCAATAGCCATATTTAGATGATCTCTTTTGAGAGTTTGAAAAATCCATCAATCAGGTGGTCAAACTTCGTAATTCCGAAGGTTCATGATTCCGAAACACATAAATTATCTATACCTCGATGTTCATTTATCCAAAAAAGAAAAAGGGTTTTTGAATCCGTACATTTGTGACGTTATTCCGAAGGTTCGTTAGTCCTAAAAACGAAATAAAGTTCGTTATTCCGAAGGTTCGTTCATCCGAAAAATGAAATGATCTGTGGGGAAGCCAGGAAAATCATAATCAGAATGGCAAGTGTGGTGGAGGGGGGGGGGGGCGGTTATAAACACCGTTTCATTTTCAATTGTTATAAGGATGGGAAAGCAGGGGAGTGGCCGAACCTATTTTCCTGGGGGGGGGGCAAAGCCAAAAAGGGGCACTTATGTCAAAATGGGGCCTATTGTGATATTTTCACCATAAGATTATCATCTGTGTGATGTCGTCCTGTGTTATGTAGTAATTAAGTTCAGCAAAGCCTTTTTGAAGTGATTTACAATTATTATATATTTAGGCTTTTACGCAATTCTAAACTCACTTGTTGGTCAATTATTTGGCGAATTAGGACATACTGTTAAAAGAGCATCCTGCGCTAGATGTTGCAAAGCCTAAACTTTTGGACATTTCAATAAGAAATGAAAATCAAACATTCCGAGCAGTTCTCGTTATCATAAAAAGATGTTATCTAACCAAAGAATTGATGCGAGCTGAAAATCTATGATATTCCAACCAAAAAACTGGACATTCTAAGCATTTTTATAACCAGAATAGGGATAAGACCCTTAATACAAGCGCGAGCAAAAAAGGGATTTTCTAACCTGAAATAAATCAAGTTGTGCTTCAAAGAGAGTATTTAATTTCGAAAGGGGGCATATTTCATTTTACCTTTAAAAAAAAGGCATTTTTTTACCTACGTTGATATTTTATTTTCTTTATCTTAACCAGCAGAAATTGTTTTAAAAATCCCATTATCGTGAGCACACAGTGCACAATATTCTTGATCCATTCCCTCGATCAGACATCAATTACTCAGAAAAAAAATAAAATTAAGATGTTTGATCCAAGCGCCAATTCTCGATGAAATACACACTTTGGCCACAACATCCACATCCTCTTTGAAACTATTTCTGCATAATATCCTGCTATTTTTAAAAATCAAAACACAGTTTTTGTTACAAAAATGAATTCACTTCATTTTCAGAAAAACGAAACTTCGCATTACCTAGGCTTTTTTCTTTTTCGGACTAGCGAACTTTCGAATTTACGAACCTTATTCCGTTTACGGACTAGCGAACTTGAAAGCACGCGTTTTATTTGCTCCAGAGAAATAAAATGAAAACGCTTACAAATCAAAATTGCATTAAAGACTCAGCCTGAAAGGGGCAAACTATGAGCTTAAAAGAAAATCCAAACCAAAAGAAATATGCAGAAAATTCACTCGGAACCCGGGAGACAAATAAGAAGCATTAAATGATAAGCATTTGATAGGTTACAAACATTAATTACATGTAGATGAAAAGTCAGCAGGAGCGAAATTGAACGCGGGTTTGGAAGTGTTTGGTTCATCCTTCACTATCTTTTGATATCGTTTTCAACGCCGGACTATTTCCAATGAATATTAAATTTTGAAACAACGAAGAAGGCTTTCCAAAACAACAACAGTTACACACTTACTTAAAAGACAAGTCCACCCCGACAAAAAGTTGATTTGAATAAAAGGAGAAAAATCCAACATTCATAACAATGAAAATTTCATCAAAATCGGATGTAAAATAAGAAAGTTATGCCATTTTAAAGTTTCGCTTGATTTCACACAACATTTATATGCACATCCTGGCTAGTATGCAAATGAGGGGACTGATGACATCACGCAGTCACTATTTCTTTTGTATTTTATTATCTGAAATATGAAATATTCTGATTTGCTCAATCTTTATTCCTCCCTGAACTTGTGGAATTAACATTGTTTAACATTAACTAGATTAATCAAGTTTCACCTTATTTTCAATTCTGTATAAATTGAAATATTGTATAATTCAAACAATAAAAAAGCAAAAGAAATAATGAGTATTAAATGGACATCATAGATTCTCGCATTTGCATATCACTGAGTTGTGCATATAACTGTTTTGAGAAAAATGTGCGAAACTTTAAAATGTCATAACTTATTTTACATCCGATTTTGATGAAGTTTTCAGTGTTGTGCTTCTTAGATTTTTCTCTATTTAGTCAAATCAAAATTTTTCTGGGGTGGACTTCGCCTTTAAGAACTAGATGTATTTCCCTTTTTTGGAAGGGGTCGGGTTCCGGAAGGAAATTTTCTTTTTCCGTAGGTGGAATTCGAATAAAATGCTAGTGATTTCATTTTCAAATATTTTCCTTTTCTATCATTTCACTGTTTACTGGTCATTCATACTGTTCATTAGAACTCTTAAATCAAAATTACTCTTCAATACATGAGCAAAGACTTGAATATTTAGATCGATTATGTGATGCGAAAATGCCACGTAAATTCTATCCATTTTAGAATACCAATGACCTCGTGTTCATATTGCCCATTACCATGATTACAGTGATCCGGATATCGTTGTCAAACAGTGATAATTAAAGATAACATGTAATAATGAAATATAACTTACCACTTTTGATCCTCAAAGCTATGCTTATTTTCAGTCCCAGATTTCGTCCTTCCAGCTCCTGTCGTATGCTGACAAAGAAGATTAAAATATTCATGAACACCCTTTTCAAATTGTATCTTAAGGTGGAATGTGATGCTGTCGAATCTACTTTAGATTGGATGATAAAGACATTGATTGACTATAAGAACATCATTGCAGATAGATAGAAATATTAGATCGCTGGTAAAAGAGGTGCATAGTCTGATTTGCATTAGGGTCGTACCACCTACAAAATACAAAGAAAAGGGCACTAAATCTAAATACGTGTATTACATCGATGGCATAATAATCATAATAATATTTACCAAATAAAAATCCGGGATAAAAATGCGTTAAGTTTATACAAAATACCTTCAGTATATATCCATATTCACCAAACAGACAATACTGTATTATAGAGCAAGATTTTACTCAAATAAAAAGATACCTTGATTCATTTGATTACCGAAATAACCCCCGCACAACGACAGTGCACATCCCGGCCTCACACTCACCCTTACACCCATAACTATACATCCACCATACACAGTTCTTAAAGGACAAATCCACCCCAACAAAAACTTGATTTGAATAAAAAGAGAAAAATTCAACAAGCATAACACTGAAAATTTCATCAAAATCGGATGTAAAATAAGTAAGTTATGGCATTTTAAAGTTTCGCTTCATTTCACAAAACAGTTACATGTATATACACATCTCGGTCGGTATGCAACTGAGGGAACTGATGACATCACTCACTCACTATTTCCTTTGCATTTTATCATATGAAATATTTTGATTTTCTCGTCATTGCCATGTGAAATGAAGTTTCAGTCCTCCCTAAACACGTGGAATTCCATTATTTTAACATTTCGTGCTTCAGGCAAGGAGGTCATAATCATATTTGTAAAAAATGAAATACTGTATATTTCAAACAATAAAAACAAAAGAAATAGTGAGTGAGTGACATAATCGACTCCTCATTTGGATGTAACTGGCTCGTTCATATAACTGTTTTGTTAAAAATAAGCGAAACTTTGAAATGTCATATTTTTCTTATTTTACATCCGATTTTGATGATATTTTCAGCATTGTGCTTGTCTGATTTTCTCTATTGATTCAAATCAACATTTTTCTGAGGTTGACTTGACCTTTGACACACGTCTTCAAGTCGCACCCTCCACATGTTATAACGCACTCAGGCATATCACGTACAAAAATCATGAATAGGGAAAGTGTGCACAGACAAACGTGAAAAAAATGCTAAGTAATGTTTTCTTCTGTTACCCAATTTATTTTTCATTTAGATTTTCTTTGGAAGATAAATACTGTGGAGATCGATTTATTATTAAAACACTTCTCTGATCATTATTAACCCATCATTACCCTTACAGGATCACTTTAATTTAAATGTGACAAATCAGAGAATTGTAGACAATGACTGAAGTATTTTCATTAAAAAAATCCCTTTTAAAGCTTAGCATGAAAAACCCACCATTTACTTTTTTCTGCACATGATTAACAGCATTTTGTCATATTAATTATAATAAAGAAGAACACATGATATTCAATTTCATCTACTTTGCGTAATGGAGTAATATAACTTTGTATTTGAAAGATAACATTTCACACTTTATTTGACACGAAGTACAATTTACTCGGTTTTGGTGATGTTAAAATGGAGTTTATTTTTAATCAGCAATTTCCTTATATTTTCTACGTCTTCGTAGATAATAAATCATCTTATCCTCGGCATACAAGCTAACTTTACATTTTTTTAAATGGATGGTAGATCATACCATGCACACGGTTAGACCTTAATTCCCAAAACTCAATCTTTCATTTCGTTTATGTCCATTTTCAACAATTACCGTTTCTTTTATACATGTTGTTACGATACTGCAACAAATAACAAAGAAGATTTTGAAATATAAAGTTTAAATTTTTCCTTTTTTTTATTACAGGAAATAATTATACATAAATAAAACAAATAATGATCTTACATAAATCTCTTGAAGTGTCTGATGTACAATCCAGGGTTATAGTTCACTGTTATAGTCCAATATATATTCCAGGTAGGCTGGGAAGATTCCTTATTGATGATGGCGATGATGAAACTGATGTTGAAGTCCGATGAATAAGAAAAGGCACTGTAACGAGTTGAAATGTCCGTGAAGACGATGTTGATGATGGTTAACAGTCAAATTCAGCAATCCATGCGTTGAAGAGCGTTCATTGAACAGGTTGATGATGTTGATGATCTCGATGAGAACTGATAATTTCTCTCTGCAAACAGTTCATTGATGGTGGGCAAGTAATTCCACACAAGATGGGCAAGTAATTCCACACAATATAGATATTCCAGGTGGAAATAAACTGATATGATCTGGTGAAGTGATCTCATATGATGTGATGTGATCTCCTGCTCTCATATGATGTGATGATCCTTGGAAAATCTGCCAGCCTTTTATACTAATTACAAGTATTCTAGATCATTCTCAAATTTCAACCAATCTACAAGCTTCTAGAATTCACTCTTCTGGAAGCTTCTTTTTTCTAAAACATTCTTGAATGACCTCATTGAAATCAACATGTGTAAACAAAATACCTAAGCCTATTCATTTCCACTACCAATACAATTCTATTGTTTGGCTTTTCCCTATTCAACAATAAAACTCCTTGGCCTTTAAATAGGCAAGGCCTGCATAATAAAAATACATTCTAGAATGTTCTTTACAATTCTTGGCTATCCTTAAAGGGAAATAACTAATAGATGAATGTAATTGCTTTTAAAATTCTTTTACAATTATTCTTATATATAACAATGTTGACATATATAAATGACAAAACAGATTTCAAATATTCCTGTACAAAAAAATATATTCAAGATTATTACATATCAGGTTGGAAAGGGAGGCAATTAGTATGTTAGTATGTTTAGACATGGTTCCGATAACTCGAAAAGATCAAACCAAAAATATGTTTGTTATTGGAAAGTGTGTCATGATTTAGGCTTGGCTCTACCCCCTCCCCTACCGAAAAAAACATAACCAAACAAAGAACGAATGAAAAAAAATATTGAAAGATGATCAAATAATAAAGCATATATAGATAAATTAAACATTGACCCTATTGTGTATTCATATCTCATAAACACATAGCACTGGCGTAAATCCGGTCCGAGCCGTGGGGAGGGGTGATAGAAATATATTGCTCTGAATATTCAATATTTCGGGGATACCCCAACACCAAAAGCTATGTTTACTGGGGTAAATAACCGTAGCCTATACCTATGTCTGCCATCTTCCACTTAAAGCAGGTGCGACGGAACGTATTTTCGTTTGGAGAGGGGGGGGGGGTGTTACACCCACAAATGTAATAATCGCCCACAAATGTAATAACGCCCACAAATGTAAAAACACTTTACCCACAAATGTAATAACGCCCACAAATGTAATAACGCTTTACCCACAAATGTAATAATTTCACCGACAAATGTAATAATGCACTTTACCCACAAATTTAATAATTTTTCATCGCCCAAAAATGTAATAATGACTTTACCCACAAATGTAATAAATTTGAAGGGATTTTTGGCGAATCCGTTCTAAACTAATATGCTATAGTAGCACGTTCATATAGCACAAAAGTCCAAAGTCTCTTTTCCAGACCCGGTTGTTTCAAAAATTATATTATAAGTTGAAAGTCTTTTTTCCAGACCCGGTTGTTTCAAAAATTATAGTTTAAGTTGAAATTCTTTTTTCCTAGACCCTGGTTTTTTTCAAAAACTATAATAAAAGTCCAAATTTTTTTTTTCCAGACCCGGTTGTTTCCAAAAATATAGTATAAGTTAAAAGTCTTTTTCCTAGACCCTGGTTTTTTCAAAAACTATAATATAAGTCCAAAGTCTTTTGTCCAGACCCGGTTGTTTCAAAAATTATATTTAAGTTCAGAGTATTTTTTCCAGACCCGTTTATTTAAAATAAAAATATGATAAAAGTCCAGTCTTTTTTTTCCAGACCCGGTAGTTTAAAAAATTATAACAGAAGTTGAAAGTCTTTTTTCCAGACCCTGTTATTTAAAAAATTATTATATAAGTCCAAAGTCTTTTTTTCCAGACCCGGTTATTTCAAAAATTATAATATAAGTCCAAAGTCTTTTTCCAGACCCGGTTGTTTAAAAAATTACAATATAAGTTGAAAGTCTTTTTTCCAGACCTGGTTGTTTCAAAAATTACAATCTAAGTTCAAAACCTTTTTGCCAGACCCGGTTGTTTCAAACATTATAATACAAAGTCTTTTTTCCAGACCCGGTTGTTTGAAAAATTATAATATAAGTCCAAAGTCTTTTTTCCAGACCCGGTTGTTTCAAAAATTATATTTAAGTTCAAATTATTTTTTCCAGACCCGTTTATTTAAAATAAAAATATGATAAAAGTCCAGTCTTTTTTTTCCAGACCCGGTAGCTTAAAAAATTATAACAGAAGTTGAAAGTCTTTTTTCCAGACCCTGTTATTTAAAAAATTATTATATAAGTCCAAAGTCTTTTTTTCCAGACCCGGTTATTTCAAAAATTATAATATAAGTCCAAAGTCTTTTTCCAGACCCGGTTGTTTAAAAAATTACAATATAAGTTGAAAGTTTTTTTTCCAGACCTGGTTGTTTCAAAAATTACAATCTAAGTTCAAAACCTTTTTGCCAGACCCGGTTGGTTCAAACATTATAATATAAAGTCTTTTTTCCAGACCCGGTTGTTTGAAAAATTATAATATAAGTCCAAAGTCTTTTTTCCAGACCCGGTTGTTCCAAAATTATAGTATACATGTAGGTTGAAAGTCTTTTTTCCAGACCCGGTTAATAAAAAAATTCTAATATAAGTCCAGTCTTTTTTTCCAGACCCGGTTGTTTCAAAATTATAATATACATATAAGTTGAAAGTCTTTTTTCCAGACCCGGTTGTTTCCAAAATTATAATATAAGTTAAAGGAGAATGAAACCGTTGGACAAGATAGCTCGTGTGAAAACAGAAAAATCAAAGAAAAAGATCAACAAAAGTTTGAGAAAAATCGGACAAATAATGAGAAAGTTATGAGCATTTGAATATTGCGATCACTAATGCTATGGAGATAGCAAATTGGCAATGCGACAAAGATGTGTGATGTCACTTGTGAACAACTCTCCCCATTACTTTAGTATATATTTCACTTGAATTGCCTCTTTTATCACATCTATCCATAGATCATGTGTTCTTTCTACATGAGGGCATGTAATACATATTTTTTTAAGAATACATCATGGATAGAGAGTTTGTATCATCATAAGAAAAAGCAAAAAGAGACATTTTGAGGGTATTTTATAGTCCACCAAAGGGAAAGTTGTTCATCAGTGACATCACACATCCTTGTCGCACTGCCAATAGGAGGATCTCCATAGCATTAGTGATTGCAATATTCAAATGCTCATAACTTTCTCATTATTTGTCCGATTTTTCTAAAACTTTTTTTATTCTTATTTTTTTTATTTTTCCGTTTCTACACAAGCCTATTTGTTCCAAAGGTTTCATTCCCCTTTAAGTCTTCATTCCAGACGCAGTTGTTTCAAAAATTATATTTAAGTTCAAAGTCTTTTTTTCCAGACCCTATTATTAAAAAAATTATAATATAAGTCCAAAGTCTTTATCCAGACCCGGTTGCTTAAAAAAAATTACAATTTAAGTTGAAAGTCTTTTTTCCAGACCTGGTTGTTTCAAAAATTATAATATAAGTCCAAAGTCTTTTTCCAGACCCAGTTGTTTCAAATGATATAATAAAAGTTGAAAGTCTCTTTTCCAGACCCAGTAGTTTCAAAAAGTCTTTCTTCAAGACTCATTATTTTAAAATAACAAATCATGAAAAAGATATATGGAAATAATACAACAAAGGCCCCGCAATCTTATTGATGTTGAAAAATATGGAAATATAGCGTAGTCTTCCCTCCAGAACCACTTATTTCAAAATTACAAATCATTTCTGAAAGAGTCAAAAAGTAGCAAAGATCCCCACTCTCTTATTAATGTTAAATAACATGGGAATATAACGTAGTATTTCATCCAGTCCCAGATTTATCAAATAAAAAATGAATAATAATAATAAATTAGTAATAATGATAAAAAAAGACCAACAAACCTATTTATGTTGAATAACATGGACATATAGCGTAGTCTCTCCTCCAGACCCAGTTATAAAAATCGTTAAAAACACAACAACAACAAAACAAAGACCTTGCAATCTTATCAACATTGAATAGCATGGAAATAAGGTGTAGTCTTTGCTCCAGACCTAGTTATTTCAAAATAGGAAATAATGAGAAATAATGAAAACAAACAATATTAGCACAGACCCAAAAATACAATAGATGTAGAATAAGTTTGTTTTTATTTTTATCAAGGGTTTAAAGGCGCATATCATTCAGATATGAACATTTACGCCTATGATTAATTTGTCGTTTTCGTAGTATGCGTTATCACATGGTTCTTATAGTTTGGAAGATGTTGGGGATTTAGTTTTAAGATTAAAGTTTCGCTTATTTTGAATATTTATAAGAGAACTGGGTGTGGGATGAATAGAACACTCTAAGCCCAAGCATTTTAACTGGGTTTAATTTTGAAGATTGGTCTTAGCTTTGATTTTTGTTTCAATATTTGTTTATCTTTTAAATAACCGGGTCTAGACGAAATACTAAGCATAATACTAAGATTGTTTAAACTATTATTTAAAGGACTGGGCGTGGAATAAAGACAACGATCTAAACACTTGCTTTTCTACATGGTCTTAATTTGGGGGATTGTTGATTCTTAGATTCGTTGTTGGGGGCTGGGTTTTATTGTTTTTTATTCTTGAAATAACTGTGTCTGGAGGAAAGTCTACAATCGATCTTCATGTTATTCGACAGTAATTAGATTATTGGGTATTCGTTTTAGAATATTTGTAAAAAAAATATTTTGTTTGTGTTCTTTTCAAATAACAAAGTCTGGAAAAAGGATGTTTGCGTTACCCATGCATTATTACAATGTTTTGTATGGGTCTTAGTATTATTTATTAAAAAAAACTTGGTGTGGGGTAAATACATATTTTTACACCCAGTTACACCCATTAAGGGTGTAACTTTTGAAGATTGGTCTTAGATTTGATTTTTTTTATTCATTTTTTTAAATAACCGGGTCTGGAGGAAAGAGTACGTTTTAAAACTCGTGTTATGCCACAAGAATAAGAATATGATAGGGTTTTACATATTTTTTTCAAAAATTAGGCATAGAATAAAGACAACGCTCTTAACCTCTTTTAAAACAGGTTCATAGGTTTATTACGGATTATTTGGTCTTACATTTGGAGTTTTTTTTTCTTATTATTACTATTAGCGTTATTAAAAAAATAACTGGGTCTGGCTGAAAGACTATGCTTTATGTACAGGTTATCCAGCATTAATAACATTATGGGGTCTTTATACTGTTTTTGTTGTTGTTGTATTGTTATTTATAATTTTGGAATAACAGGGTTTGGAGACAAGACTAAGCTCGATTTTCATTTTTATTCCACTGGAATATCATTATCGTATCTTAGTTTGGACTTACATTATACTTTTTGAAACAGCTAGGTCTGGAAAAAAGACTTTCAACTTACATCATAATTTTTTTAACAACTAGGTCAGGAAAAAAGACTTTGAACTTATATCATAATTTTGGAAGCAACGGGGTCCGGAAAAAAGAGACTTTGGACTTATGTTATGAGTATTTAATTAATCAGGTCTGTAAAAAGACTTTAAACTCTTGTTATAATTTTTGAAACAACCGGGTCTGGAAAAAAGACTTTCAACTTATATTGTAATTTTTTAAACAACCGGGTCTGGAAAAAGACTTTGGACTTATATTATAATCTTTTAAATAACCGGGTCTGGAAAAAAGACTTTGCACACTTGTGCTATATGAACACATTACTATACAGTCAAACTGCAGGTCCCAAGAAAGTGGCTTCTTTCATCCAAGTGATATTCATGATATGAGATGTTTTGCATATTTAATGAGCTTGATGCGGACCAAAACACCTTTTTTTCATTCGGCCATTGCTGCTCTAATTGTGCATTGAATTTCATGAATTTGGTACCATTGTAAAGAAAAAGAATCATTCTTTCAGGTCATGTGTTTGGATTTATTCAAAGATTTTGTAATATAGGTTAAGATTTTGATCTAACATATGCTACAAAATAAATATTTTCACCTGACAAAAGCTGCTATTTTCACACTTTATTTTTGTTTGAGCTCAAATGATTTTTATATCATGATGAAGCTGAATATGTATGCTTTGAAATGATATAGGTTTCAAAATAAGAATTGGTTTCATCGGGTCAAGATCACACTTTTCATTTGCCAAGTACATAAAGCAGTTTGAAAACAAGAATACTGCACTCTGATTGGTCAAAGAGACCACACAATGGCAAATTCCAATGGTCCCAGTGCCTGGGTTCGTGGGAAGGTCACACTTCCCATGTGGTAATCTCCTCAAATACCCCGCGCCTGTTGTTCTGTGAACCTTATCCAGCCAATCAGAACTCTGGATTTCATGCAAGTACAAAATTTCAGAAATCTCGTCTCTGGTACCTTGGTATGAAAAGTGTGATCTTGACCCGATTAAAAGGTGCCGCATATCAAGAGTGGCATTGTGAGAAAGTACAGAAGTTCAGCTTTATGGTGATATAGATATCATTGAGGCTCAAAATAAAAAGTTTTGCACAATTTGCAAAAGAAAACAGAGGAAGAAAATTCAGTTTTGAGGCACATTTTCAGGCCAGAAATTTACTTAGTTAACAAAATATTGTATACAAAATAAATGACCAATATGAAAAAAGTAACTTTTACTCTATCTGATGGTGCAATAATATTTCATTTCACTTGACGTTAAACAGGTAAATTCTTAGAGAAAGAAAATCTCACAAATCACAAGATTTTGCAATGAGGAGGATTCAGCCACGAGATGATTTGGATGAATCTGGCCTTTTTGCTCATTAGCATAGGGACCTGCGGTCTGACTTTAAAGGGTTTAGTTTTTACTTACCGGGTCTGGAGAAAAGACTATGCTTGATTCTCAATTTACTCTTAGCGCGTATATTCACAATACGCGCCATATAAGTGAAAACAACAACAAAGACGTTTATTCCACCAGATTTAATTAACTGGGTCTGGAGAAAAGACTAAGCTCGATTCTCACTTTTATTCCACTGGAATATCATTATCGTATATTAGTTTGGACTTATATTATGATTTTTGATTTAACTGGGTCTGGAAAAAGACTTTGGACTTATATTATAATTTTTTAAACAACCGGGTCTGGAAAAAAGACTTTGAACTTATGTTATAATTTTTTTTAAGAACCGGGTCTGGAAAAAAGACTTTGGACTTGTATTATCATTTTTTGAAAACATCCTGGTCTGGAAAAAGACTTTCAACTTATATCATAATTTTTTAATCAACCGGGTCTGGAAAAATACTTTGCACATTTGTGCTATATGAACACATTACTATAGGGTTTTAGTTTTTACTTACCGGGTCTGGAGAAAAGACTATGCTTGATTCTCAATTTACTCTTAGCGCGTATATTCACAATACGCGCCATATAAGTGAAAACAACAACAAAGACGTTTATTCCACCAGTTTTAATTAACTGGGTCTGGAGAAAAGACTAAGCTCGATTCTCATTTTTATTCCACTGGAATATCATAGTTTGGACTTATATCATATTTTTTTTCAAGAACCGGGTCTGGAAAAAAGACTTTGGACTTATATTATAATATTTGAAACAACCGGGTCTGGAAAAAAGACTTTCAACTTATATTATAATTTTTGAAACAACCGGGTCTGGAAAAAAGACTTTGGACTTTTGTGCTATATGAACGCATAACTATAGGATTTTAGTTGAGAACGGATTCGCCAAAAATCCCTTCAAATTTATTACATTTGTGGGTAAAGTCATTATTACATTTGTGGGCGATAAAAAATTATTACATTTGTGGGTAAAGTGCATTATTACATTTGTGGGTGAAATTATTACATTTGTGGGTAAAGTGTTATTACATTTGTGGGTAAAGTGTTATTACATTTGTGGGCGTTATTACAATTGTGGGTGCAACAGTGGGGGGGGGGGGGCAAAGCAAAAAAAGGCACTTGCCTGTCAAAATGGGCATTTTGTTGCAGAAGGATATTTTCGCCATGAAGTTATAAAATTAAGTTGTGCAAAGCCTTCTTGAAGTAATTTCTGATTGATAAGATATATATTTTGGTATATTTCTCCGCAAGTGAGCATAGCATGTGAGCGGTTTGGGAGAAAATGCAAATATAATCTTGTGAATAACGCTTTTTGGTCAATTATGACGCAAATAACTGTTGAAGAGGTATCCTTGAGAGATGCTGCGAGCGCGAATAACGAACTCATACTTTTCGATATATTTCATGCAATAAGATATGAAAATTAAATATTCCGAGCAGTTTTTGTTATCATGAAAGAGAACGTACATGAAACTAAATCATTAAAGCGAGCGTGAAGCGCGAGCTGATTTTTTTTTTAGATACTGACCAGAAAATGAACCTGTTAAGGAGCGCATTTAGGGACTGGTGAATAGGATACATAATATCGAATATTGCGAGCGCGAAGCGCAAGCTGAAAAAAAATATTCATATTCCAATCTGAAAACTTGACATTCTAAGCATTTTTTTGTTCCCAGGAACAGAATGAGAACCTTATAACTTGGTCACATTTGCTCCACGGCGGCCGTACGGCGAGTCGAAAACAGGCGTTTTATTCATTTTTATTCAAACCAAAGAGCTGGTACAAACAATGTTGAAACGGCTGTTTTCGACTCGCCGTACGGCCACCGTAGAGCACATGTGACCGAGGTATTACTAAACAATAATTGATGCGAGTGCATAACGCGAGCCAAACAATCATATTATTCCAACCTGAAAAGTGGACATTCCAGGCATTTAGGTAGCCATGAACAGGATATGACCTTTACTAAACAATAATTGATATGAGCGCGAAGCGCGAGCCAAAAGTTTTACCTATCATGAATCATGTATCATGATTTACTTCAGATGGCTATTTCATTTTGAAGTGGTGTGTAATTATCACAGAACGAGCAATGTATACGCCTGTCATGCATGTTTTTTTTTTCACTTTCATTTTATTTTATTTTATTTTATTAATTTTTTTTCTGAAATAAGACAAATATTGGTTGAATAATATTAAAAAACAATACGTAATAAAAAATGTTACGGAGTCCAAAGAAGCAAAGCTTGTAGTTAGGGCTCCTCATACATAATAAAGTTACAAGCTTGAGTTGATTATTAAGAACAAATGTCATGAACGTGAAATATTATGTTAAATGAAGTAAAGTAATCAACTTGAGAAAAAAGGTCGGCACACACTGTCCGTACCATTGTGTCATTAGTGAAAAGGTGAAAAAAGTAAAGATAATAAACAACATAACATGTAACATCAATATGCGAGCCAGCAAGCGAGCTAATCAAATTTTCAGCAGTTCGAAGAAAAACCTCCTTCAAATAGTGTATGATTATACGCATACCTAGACACGATATATATATATGTATATATATATACATACATTACCATCTTTCAGTTATGAATGATGTACATACATTACAGAGGATGAAAAAGGCAAATTATCAATAAAATTAGACCTTAGAAGAGAAGGAAAGAGAAATATAAATAGCACAAAATTATCAAATATTCTGTATTTTTTCAATGAAAATTCATTTGCTCGCTGAATAAATGTAAGATAAGGACATAAAGGCCCGAATTCACAAAGGTGGTTTTTGCAGAAACCATGGTTTCAACCGTGGGTTTTGCTGATTTTGCGATTCACAAAGATGGTTTCAAATGAAACCATGGTTTCAACCGTGGGTTTTCGGCATGATTTTGAGTCAACTGTTTTAGGTGGTTTCAAACCGTGGGTTTTAGGAAAACCATGGTTTTTAGGCAGATTGACCAATCACAGAACAGTATTTCGGTACATTGCTGAGAGCTAGCTGAGCAAGTGCATAGACGACGATAAATAGCTTTGCACGAAATGAAGAGGAGCAAAGCGTTTAATATCGGTATTTGCCGAGCTGTGAGAACATCGTAAGTAATTTACCATTTTATAGCGACGATGAATGTTTTTTCTACGTCTGCATGTATTTGTTTGTGAAGAAATATTATAATTAATGCTGTAAATGCATGCAGAGTTAAGAGCGGAACGGTGGACTTGGGATGGGAAAAGCATTATCGCACGCAAGTTATTTTTTAGTCCCATGCGTGTATTTTTGTGTCCTGTCAAAAGATAACGAAGAGCTGTCCCATCCCACGGCCCACCGGGCCGACACCGACTCGCTCAGGAGAAGGCATTATGATATCTTGCTGCATAGCGATAAAATGACAAAGCCGCCCAAGTAGTCAGACTTTCAACCACAATTGTGCAAAATAAAAAAAAAATATTCTTAATTTTTACCTTAGCTTAGCTTGATATTAATTTTTAGTATAGAGCTAGGCTAGTCAGCTAGTCTGATTAAAGTAACTCATTAAATTAACTGCATGCACAAAATTGCAGACATGTTTGTAACTAAACAGCATAAAAAATATTGGGTCAATTTTTAGTGAATGGGAAAACACTTCCTAACTGTGTCTACCTTAGATCCTGTCACCAAGTAGTCTAGTGATCACAAAAAATATTTTTCGAAATTCACATATTCAGATCCAACTTGAGAGATGTAGATCTAGCCTCGCGCCCCTCTGCTTGAGGAATCTGAATGTGATATTTTTATATTTTTTTTTCATCATGAAGCCGTAGCCCAAGTTAGACACGCTAGTCTAGGGCCCTGGCCTGGCCTTGGGTAGGCCAGGGCTGTGTCAGTGTGTGTCGAAGTTGGTAAACAATGTTAATGATGGAATCCCCTTCAATATCCACATCACTGCCAATTTGTTAAATACACTGAATTTAATTTTTATACCTTTTTTACACCTTATATAATAAAAGGAATAGATATTCTATAGGGCCTAAATAATCAGATTGATCTGGTGGCCATTGCAAAATCTTCCCATACCTTGCTGCGCAATGCGTAATACAATAGGCTTGACTGGCTTTGTTTACATGATGTACTCATGTAGCTACAATACGATGAGCTACATTATGAAGCACCGTAGAACAATTAATTGAATGGATTATTTTAACAAATCACCCCAAATGATAATAAGAATTTACATTTTGGTTAGAAATCTGGCAGGTTTGAAGAAATGTTGAATTATGTTTCATGTCCATTAGATTTAAAAGTAATTTAATGTATTCCATTCCATATTGACTGGATATTATAATTACACATGAAAACAAACACTCTTTATTGTTAGGTTTTTGTTTTAATAAGTAATGTTTCTAAAAATACATGTATATTGTCATTTTATACCGATTTTATTCTTGTATATTTAATTTTGTAAACCCCGATTAGTGAGGAGAGCTTCATAACAGAAACTAGTTTTTCTTTTAGTCATCCTCAGGCACTAGTCGGTGGTAATTTCTCCTTCTTGTACTTATTCTTGATGTCTTTTGCCTGGAAATAAAATAAATAAATAAATTAAAAAAAATGTAGATCTACCTGTACTTTGTTTATTTCCGCAGTAAATTTTTGAATGGATGAAAACATCTACAACATGCACAGGCTGTCCTAAGAGACTATTAAATGAGGATTGTTAGAGAGGTATGTTCATTTTTTGTTTTTGTTTCTATGTGGACTATTGTCTATTTTCTACATTTTCTCTTTGTCACCGTCTAAAAAGTTTTATCTTAAAATCTGTTGTCATAATAAAGAACCACTTATTTTGATCAATTTCAATCTTGGTTGATGTACACATCTGACAGTGACTGAATTGATCTAAATTCCGTGTCACATGGTCATAGAGTATAATACCTAAATATCAAATATGTGTAGATCCAGTTGATCAATTTGAATTTAACTTTATGAGAATGGCGATCTGATTAGGTTGTGGGCAAAAAAAATTAACTGACCAAATATGCAGATTTAAAAGGTAGGCCTATTAATTTCAACAGTACACAGTAAAGGTAGTTAAGAATACATATTTTTTTTTACAATGTTTAAATATTTTCTTTTGCTCCTCACTCTAACTCAACAGGAATATGCCAACAAGAACTGCAATTAGGAGTCGTTGACAGGAGGAAACTTTTTAAAAGAGACCACACACTACCTCATCAACATGCTTGAAGATGATCTGAGCCTGAAGAGGGACAAAGGGCCTCGTGATAGACTACCTTTCTCTCTGCAAGTATTGACAATTCTGCTTTTGTATGCTGTATTTTTTTAATAAGAAAGTTATATGACAATAACATCTCAAGACAAGCCTAGTGTATGCAAATATTAGTGATATTCTTGTAAGAAGGAAGACTCAATGTAAAAAGTGATAATAAATATTGGCAACTGCCTGTTTTTAATTTACAATGAACTGAGCATATGATAATATAATCAGAAATGTAAATTAGAACTATATGTTTTGTCATCCATTGTGGACAGATTCTTCCAAATCCCTAATTTACATTAAAGAAAAAGAAAGGTTGCATCATTATCTTGGTTATTTGAAAAAAGTATTGCATCAGCTATGCTCAATGTATGTTTGTCACACAAATGTGTATGGGATATGGATAGGTTTAGCCTTTAGACCAGTAAAGTAATTTTTAAAGGATTCCATATGAGAACCAGTCTTTTTTTCAAATCTTACAATGTAAAGACAATAGAATAGTTACATTTTGTTTTCTCTTTGTCATCTTAAAAAAGAAAAATAAAAACACAGAGTAAGATGCAACTTCTGGCAATATATCTTCATTTACAGGATAATTTCAGGGAATACATGGTGATGAGGCATCAGTGTTGCAATCATCTGTTTGTGAGTGATCAAAGATGTTTCACAAGCCATAGCAAGAAGAAAGAGGTTTTGTGAGAACTTCAACAACAAGAGATGAGATTGAGGCTACCCAACAACAACTGTATGAGTGATTGATGGGACCCATGTCTATACAAGAATTCCTGGAGGGAAACAAGCCTTGTACTTTCCTGAAGGGCAAGTCCACCCCAACAAAAAGTTTCTTTGATATAATAGAGAAAAGTCCAATGAGCATAACACTGAAAATTTCATCAAAATTTGATGTACATGTAAAATGAGAAAGTTTTGACATTTTGAAGTTTCGCTTGATATATGCACATCCGGGTCAGTATGCAAATGAGTCACAAAGTGATGCTCTCCACTCAGTGTTTTCTTTTTTGTAATATACTAGTATCATGCATCCCCCCCCTCATAATGTGTATAAAGTACAAGTGTAGTATGGTTTGATTTCTCCCTGAAACTTGTAAAAAGCCATTGTGGCAACCTATACTCGATGAAGAGTTTTCTCATAATTGTGAATTCTGTAAAAAATCAAGCATTATAATATATCTCATATATTGATATACAGAAGAAAGAGTGAGTGTGTGACATAGACTTGTTTGCATATCACCTGTTTTATCACCTGATTAATTAATTTCTTATTTTACATCCTATTTTGACGTTTTCAGTGTCATGCATGTTTTATTTTTCTCTATCCATTCACATTAACTTTTTGTTGTACAGTGTACTTGCTCTAGAACAGGTATTTCTTTGTAATGTACAAGTAAGAATTTCATTATTTATTTGTGTCTTCTTTTGTTAACACTTTTTTTACAGGGTGGGGGGTTGAATCAACCTCCCTTGAGATCTCTGCCAATGATCACATGAACGCCTTGAAAATTGGTATGATAATAGTGGGGGATGTCATGTGCAATGCAGTTTGGTTAATTTTTCCGAAATCGTCAGATCTTTTATATTAATTAATTATGCTAATTTCTGCATAGATCATACTTTTATACCACTGAAAACAAAATGAAAAAAATCCTAGATTGAAAATGAATTTCTTATGTATTTTATTGTTTTATGAATTTCTTATGTATATCTTTGTTTTTCAAACTTGTTATTTGCCAAAATTATAGCAGAACATTTTTTTGAAGCATAATTATGCTGAAATCAAGTAATTTCACCTGTGAAAGTAAAAACAATCATGTCCAAATGAAGAAGATGAGAAAATTCAACATTGACTTTGTACACAAAATCATGTTTTGGAGCAATTTGGGTCTGACATGCACTTATGTAATGTTGAGTAATTTCCAACAGCATGCCCATGCATCGTAAATTTGATCTCAAAAGATTTTCAAGACTTCAAAGTAAAAAGTCGGCGAGTAGAACGGTCGTAAAATTTCGCACAGCGGAATAGTTGTGAAATATGTTGAGGGAGGGGGTTTCACCCCACACCCACGGTGACCCACCATAGTTCTATGCCCCCTCCCCGGGTTTTTTAGGGTTAAAAGAGCACATTATTACTAAGAATTTCACATGAATACAAGTATTTGAAATGAACTTTCATCAGATTTAGTTTCTTTCACAGACTACATGTATCTTCAATTATTTTTTAATAAAAAAAAACACTATTTAATCAGGACGCATCAAATGCAAATTCCTCATTTACTTTTTCATGTAAAATATTCTCATTTAAATTGTCTATTTTAAATGCTTAACCCCCCTTATGATCTCGGCTGTCGATCGCGCGATCGCAATGAAAATTGGCACACGCGTTACCCATGGCATTATCTACAAAACTATAACATCAAATTCTGCAAAAATCTCATGTCTCGTTAATTATGCTAATTTATGCGTAAAATCATAAGTTTGCTCTAATTAATAAAATAATGCCCCTGAAATGCTAATTTTTGTTTCACATACTCTAGATAGGCATCTGATCAAATTGATTTAAAAAAAATTCAAAATCACATTTATTTTCTGATGTATTCTATTGTTTTCTAAATTTCTTATGTATTTCTTTGTTTTTCAACTTTTTTTTTGTTTTTTCAATGGAAATTGTCGTGGACATTTTTTTTACCATAAAAAATATAAAAATAATTGATTTTACGCAGTAAAAGGAAAAATAATAATACATTTATGAATTTTGGCTAAGAACACTATTTGCATTGGATTTGTACACAAATTCACGTTTTTTAGTAATTTTGGGTCTGCATGCACTTACGAAATGTTGCGTAATTTTGGAACCGCGTACCAGGGGGTCACAATTTTGGTCTCAAAAGTTGCGCGAGACTTGAAAGTAAAAAGTCAGCGAGCCAAAAAAAAATTCTTGCGGCGGATTTATCGCAAAAATGTCGAGGGGGGGGGGCTGAATCAGCCCCCCCCCCCGTCTTTTTAGGGTTAAGATTAGAACTTTGATAGCTCACAGAAAGTTTATTGCATGCCCCAAAATATGCAAATGTGTCCATGAGGGTCATCAATTCTAATTGCTCTTTCTTTTTTTTTGCATCAGTTGTGTTTACACTTTGCACAGATGGGGATTAAATACCATATGCATGTCCAAGAGGATAATAAGGTCAAAAAATCATATAGCATACACTTTAGTTTGATTGTGATATCAGGCGAGACTGGTGGTTCTACTGGTTCACCTTGTTTTTTTTATGTATTATTTTCAAGTGTCCCCAGGGCAACAGTCTAGCTTGGCCTGGCACATGCACATTTAGGGAGCATGAATGAAACAAATTAAAAGGGCAATTAATGCATTTTCTTGGAAAAAATACAATTTCAATTGACCCCCAATTGAACCAGGTAGCCTAACAAGTAGAGCTTGACTCAGGCAACCAGAAAAATACCAGCTAATAATTAACAATAATAATTATTCATTTGGGCCATTATTGTATTGTAATACAAGAATGATGTGGCAATATATCAAAACTTAGACTTTATTATTTCACAAATGTTTGTAATTTTGCAATATGTTTTTAAAATGCCAATTGAGTATTAGATTTTCAGTGTGTTATATTTTTATGCAATTTCCTGGTGTGATTTTTCAAGGTGTAAGATGGTTTCATGCAAATTAAAGATATACAGAAAAGATAAAAGAAGAGTAGTCTTTTGCCTTTTTTTCTGATTTGGACGAAATAATCATGAAGATGATCAAGATGACTTTGGTGGTGATGAGGATGGTGTTGCTGATGGTGACAAGTGTGGTGGTGGTTATACATGTAATGGTGGTGATGATGAGGTTGATGATGACAATAAAGATGATGGCAATGGTGATGTTAGTGTTGATGATGGTAATATTGATGACGATAGTAATGATCATCCCCCTCTCATCTACATCTCTCCTCTAATCATCTCCCTTCCTTACCATCTCCATCACTCTATCCTTTCATCTCTCATCTCCATCCTCAGTTCCCCTCCATCACCCTCATCACCTCCATTCCTCTCATTTCCATCCCTCTCAACATCTCCATTCATCTCAGGAAAATGCATATACACAAGATAGAATTCAACAGTCAAAATACTTGTTTTGAAATATAATATCCCTCTGTAAAGTGGGTTTTATATTATTTGCCATATAAATTTGAATAATTACATAGTAAACACTGTATACTTAACCAAATTTGCATTTTTTAACGTGAAACTGAAAGTTTCATGCACACTTTCAGTGGATGTGAAAATTTTCAGTAAAATTGAATTTTCAAAAATTCCAGGGGGGGGGGGCAACTGCTGCGTAGAGCCATGCTTTTGAACACTTTGGGGACCTGGATTATATCGTCCCAAGCCGGCCCCCATGTATATTTTCCCTTAATACTCAAAGTAACAGCCACGTAATAAGCATAGAACTCATTCTAAGCTGTACACCAGGGAAAATTAATATAAAAAGAAACATATTATTCATAGTAAAGCTGCAAGAAAACTTCAAGAAAAAAATCAGGGGAAAAACAAAAAATTGAAAGGGGCAAAATGAGATCATTTCATCCATGTTATTTTAAATTCTGTAAAATAAATAATGCTAAGCCCTTATTTTTATTGATCCCTTCCTTCAGCCTGACATGCCCACACAGCTACACCACAAACATATTTGGGACCGGGGCAAAAAACGCACGACCCCGCTGTTGCACCCACAAATGTAATAACGCCCACAAATGTAATAACGCCCACAAATGTAATAACGCCCACAAATGTAATAACACTTTACCCACAAATGTAATAACGCCCACAAATGTAATAACACTTTACCCACAAATGTAATAATTTCACCCACAAATGTAATAATGCACTTTACCCACAAATGTAATAATTTTTGATCGCCCACAAATGTAATAATGACTTTACCCACAAATGTAATAAATTTGAAGGGATTTTTGGCAAATCCGTTCTGAACTAAAATCGTATAGTAATGCGTTCATATAGCACAAAAGTGCAGTCTTTTTTCCTGACCCGGTTAATTAACAAATTATAATATAAATCCAAAGTCTTTATTCCAGACCCGGTTGTTTCAAAAATTATAATATAAATCCAAAGTCTTTATTCCAGACCCGGTTGTTTAAAAAATTATAATATAAGTACAAAGTCTTTATTCCAGACCCGATTGTTTAAAAAATAATCATATGAGCCTAAAGTCTTTATTCCAGACCCGATTGTTTCAAAAATGTTGTTGTTGTTTTAGCTTATACGGCGCGTGTCATTCAGTAGTGAATATTTGCGCCATATGATAATATAAGTCCAAAGTCTTTTCTCCAGACCCGGTTGTTTAAAAATTATAATATAAATCCAAAGTCTTTTTCCAGACCCTGTTGTTTCAAAAATTATAATATAAATCCAAAGTCTTTATTCCAGACCCGGTTGTTTCAAAAATGATAATATAAGTCCAAAGTCTTTTCTCCAGACCCGGTTGTTTCAAAAATGATAATATAAGTCCAAAGTCTTTTTCCAGACCCGGTTGTTTCAAAAATTATAATATAAATCCAAAGTCTTTATTCCAGACCCGGTTGTTTCAAAAATAATAATATGAGCCCAAAATCTTTATTCCAGACCCGGTTGTTTCAAAAATTATAATATAAGTACAAAGTCTTTATTCCAGACCCGGTTGTTTAAAAAATAATCATATGAGCCTAAAGTCTTAATTCCAGACCCGATTGTTTCAAAAATGATAATATAAGTACAAAGTCTTTATTCCAGACCCGGTTGTTTAAAAAATAATCATATGAGCCTAAAGTCTTTATTCCAGACCCGATTGTTTCAAAAATGATAATATAAGTCCAAAGTCTTTTCTCCAGACCCGGTTGTTTCAAAAATTATAATATAAGTCCAAAGTCTTTTTCCAGACCCGGTTGTTTCAAAAATTATAATATAAATCCAAAGTCTTTATTCCAGACCCGGTTGTTTCAAAAATAATAATATGAGCCCAAAGTCTTTATTCCAGACCCGGTTGTTTCAAAAATTATAATATAAGTACAAAGTCTTTATTCCAGACCCGATTGTTTCAAAAATGATAATATAAGTCCAAAGTCTTTTCACCAGACCCGGTTGTTTCAAAAATTATAATATAAATCCAAAGTCTTTTTCCAGACCCGGTTGTTTAAAAAATAATCATATGAGCCTAAAGTTTTTATTCCAGACCCGGTTGTTTCAAAAATTATAATATAAATCCAAAGTCTTTATTCCAGACCCGGTTGTTTAAAAAATAATAATATAAGTCCAAAGTCTTTATTCCAGACCCGGTTGTTTCAAAAATAATAATATGAGCCCAAAGTCTTTTCACCAGACCCGGTTGTTTCAAAAATTATAATATAAATCCAAAGTCTTTTTCCAGACCCTGTTGTTTCAAAAATTATAACATAAATCCAAAGTCTTTATTCCAGACCCGATTGTTTCAAAAATGATAATATAAGTCCAAAGTCTTTTCTCCAGACCCGGTTGTTTCAAAAATAATAATATAAGTACAAAGTCTTTATTCCAGACCCGGTTGTTTAAAAAATAATCATGTGAGCCTAAAGTCTTTATTCCAGACCCGATTGTTTCAAAAATGATAATATAAGTCCAAAGTCTTTTCACCAGACCCGGTTGTTTCAAAAATTATAATATAAATCCAAAGTCTTTTTCCAGACCCTGTTGTTTCAAAAATTATAATATAAATCCAAAGTCTTTATTCCAGACCTGGTTGTTTAAAAAATAATAATATAAGTCCAAAGTCTTTATTCCAGACCCGATTGTTTCAAATATTATGATATAAGTCCAAACTAAGATACGATAATGATGTTCCAGTGGAATAAAAATGAGAATCGAGCCTAGTCTTCTCTCCAGACCCAGTTAATTAAAACTGGTGGAATCAAAGTCTTTGTTGTTGTTTTAAATTATACTGAACGTATTGTGAATATACACGCTATGAGTAAATTGAGAATCAAGCATAGTCTTTTCTCCAGACCCGGTTATTTAAAACTAAAAACTAAAACCCTATAGTAATGCCTTCATATAGCACAAAAGTCCAGTCTTTTTCCAGATGCAGTAGTTTCAAAAATTATAATGTAAGTCCAAAGTCTTGATTCCAGACCCAGTTATTTCAAAAATTATAATATAAGTCCAAACTAAGATACCATAATGATATTCCAGTGGAAAAAAAAGAAAATCGAGCTTAGCCTTTTCTCCAAACCCTGTTATTCAAAAATTGTAAATAACAATACAACAACAACAAAAACCGTATAAAGACCCCATAATCTTATTAATGCTGGATAACATGGACATATAGCGTAGTCTTTCAGCCAGACCCAGTCATTTGTTTTTCAAAATAAGGCTAAGAGTAAAAATATAAATAACTCCAAATCTAATACCAAGCAATCCTTGAACCTAAGAACATGTTTTTAAAAAGAGGTTTAGAATGTTGTCTTTATTCCAGACCTAATCATTACAAAAATTACGAAAAAAAAATCTTCTAACATAAGACCCTATCATATTCTCTTGGAATAACATGAGTTGTAAAACGTACTCTTTCCTCCAGACCAGGTTATCTAAGAAATGAATTAAAAAAGAAAATCAAATCTAAAACTAATTTTTAAAATTTACACCCAGTAAAAAATATGTCTGTACCCCACACCCAGATTCCTTTGTATAATAATACTAAGACCCCTACAAAACATTGTAATTATGCATTTGCAAAGAAAACGTCCATTTTCCAGACTTGGTTATTATTTTAAAAATAAAATTGTCTAAAACAAATACCCAATAATCTAACTACTGTGGAATAACATGGAGATCGATTGTAGACTTTCCTCCAGACACAATTATTTCAAGAATAAAAAAACAATAAAACCCAACCCCCAACAACAAATCTAAGAACCAACAATCCTCCAAATTAAGACCAAGTACAAAAGCACATGTTTAGAGCGTTGTCTCTATTCCAGACCCAGTCATTTACAAATTAATTCAAACAATCTTAAAAACATAAGACTTTGTCACATTCTTATTCCTGTTGAATAACATTATTATTATGCTTAGACCTTCGTCTAGACCCAGCTATTTATAAGATAAACAAATATTGAAAAAATCAATGCTAAGACCAATCTTTAAAATTAAACCCAGTTAAAATGCTTGGGTTTAGAGTTGTCTTTACCCCACATCCAGTTCTCTTAAAATACAAATTAAGCAAAAGATTAATCTAATAACTTAGACACCAGCATCTCCCAAACTAAAAAACCCTTTGATAAGGCATACCGTAAGTTGGTATACAACTTGTTTTTGTTTGATGGAAGTGAAATAAATAAAATTGAATTGAATACCACAAAAACGTCAAATTAATAAAAGGTGTAAATATTCAGATCTGAATGGTACGCGCCTTAAAAACCCAAAATAACAACAACAACAACGTTATTCTACATCAATGATATTGTGGCGTCTTTGTTAATATTGTTTGTCTGTTTTTATCGTTTCTAATAATTTCCTATTTTGAAATAACTGCATGGGTCTAGAGCAAAGACTACACCATATTTAAAGACTGGGCGTTGTGGCGTGCGCCTGTAATCCAAGCTATGTGGGGAAGTTACAAATTGATGCAGAGGTTCGAGGTTCGAGCCCTGGTCACGTCTTTCGGATGGTGACGTTAAAGGTCGGTCCCAGACGTAAATAATCATATCTGATTGAGACACGTCTGACAAAACTCAAACACACACACACACCCACATACGTTTGCCCCTGGAAAGATTAAACCTCAAGATGTTGATGGACCTGAATCCACCGACGGGACAGCCTAACTCCGTAACTCTGGTACGGGTGTGGGAGGGGGCTCTTCTTTCTTTGCCTGTCTCTCTTTCAGTCATTTCAAATCAGTTTTTTCCTATCTTATCACTTCTTGATCACATAAATCCTCTCTCTCTCTCTCTCTCTTTACTTAACGGGTCAATATAACCCCAGAAAATATATCTTAGGCCACTGAGATTATTGGAATTGTAACTAATAAAAAAAAAAGCTGAATATATTACAAATGGTGCTTGGTACACTGAAAATTTAAAGTACCGAAGAACTTGTTAAAACTTTATCCCCTCTTGCTAGAATGATTTTCTTTTATATAATATCTCATAGATCGTCGATCAACAACCTTATCGTTTACGGGAAGTAATCCCCATATTGTGTGCTGATATCTTATTCCTCAGTTTTTTGTTTTATATGTATTTAAAGGTTTTGTGTTTTTTTTTCATAAAAAAGAAATGAATATACAAGAAATAATAATAATAAACAAGTGAAATGCCTCTGACCGTCTCACCTGCATCACGCGATTCAACATAGCAGCAGTGCTGACTTTGAAAACTACTATAACTCGCACAAGATGTTAAGTGATACTTGGTTACTCTTATTTCCACGTTTTATGAACTAGACCAATACACTTACAGAGATAGGATGGTAATTCAACAAATACCCCCAATGTGGCCAAAATTCATTGACCTCACATGACCTTTGACCTTGATCATGTGACCTGAAACTTGCACAGGAATTTCAGTGATACTTTATTACTCTTATGTCCAAGTTTCAAAAGTCAGATCAATAAACTTTCAAAGTTATGATGGTAATTCAACAGATACCCCCATTATGGCCAAAGTTCATTGACCTTTGACCTTGGTCATGTGACCTAAAATGCACACAGGATGTTCAGTGATACTTGATTACTCTTATGTCCAAGTTTTATGAACTAGACCAACATACTTTCAAAGTTATGATGGTAATTCAACAAAAAAAAACAATTCGGCCAAAGTTCATTGACCCTAAATGACCTTTGACCTTGACCATGTGACCTGAAACTTGCCCAGGATGTTCAGTGATACTTGATTACTATTATGTCCAAGTTTCATGAATCAGATCCAAAACCTTTTTAAGTTTTGATTGTAATTCATCAGATACCCCCAAATCGGCCAAAGTTCATTGACCCTAAATGACCTTTGACCTTGGTCATGTGACGTAAAACTCATGCAGGATGTTTGATGACACTTGATTAACCTTATGTCCAAGTTTAATGAACTAGGTCTATATATTTCTTAAGTTATGATGATATTTCAAAATCTTAACCTCAGGTTAAGATTTTGATGTTGATTCCCCCAACATGGTCTAAGTTCATTGACCCTAAATGACCTTTGACCTTGGTCATGTGACGTGAAACTCTAATAGGATGTTAAGTAATACTTGATTAACCTTATGGCCAAGTTTCATGAACTAGGTCCATATACTTTCTAAGTTATGATGTCATTTCAAAAACTTAACCTTAGGTTAAGATTTGATGTTGACGCCGCCGCCGCCGTCGCCGTCGGAAAAGCAGCGCCTATAGTCTCACTCTGCTATGCAGGTGAGACAAAAAGAAGTAATAAAAATAATACTAAATAAAATTGTTACCCTACTTCTCATACAGTGGGTGGCATAAATAGTCAATCATGACTTATTGCCAAATAAAAACATGGAATGGAATGGTTATCCCCTCTTGTTAGAATGTTTTTCTTTTATACAGTGCGTATCAAAAAAAAGTTTACACTTTGAAAAAGCCCTGGGAATTAAAAAATATACAACATGTGGGTATTTTTTTTCACATATAATCTTGGGTTTGGGTCTCATCTATCCAATGAAAGTAAAATTTTTGAGAGAATGTTACACTTTATTGAGCACTGTCCATTTCTGTAAAGCTCGCGGAAATCTGTTTGCGCAGAAATGCTCGTTTTCATGCTGTGTCAAGGGGAAAGGACGAAATCAAACTTACACTACGAAAGATTTATCATACATTTCCCTTGCACTTTTAGTCAATTGGAATAAAACGGATAAATTCAAGCATTTTGTAACAATTTTGCCACCCAAATTGAAATTTCAACACTTAATAAGCACAACCTTTACCCTATTTGTGCCAGCTGGATCTGAGGACATAACTGAATCTGAACAAAAGTTTATATCAGACATCTCCAGCATTTTTTCACTAAGTTTTTATCATTGAAAGTTGGTTTACATTTCATTCTTCATTTAATACTTGTTTCTCCACACTTTTCCCAAGCTTAGCAATGATTAACAAAATGAAAATCAAGCTTAAGCCATTCCATGTAAATCACAGCTCAGTGTAAAGCAAATATCGTCACGATGGCCTCGGTGTGTGGGGGAGTGGGGTGGGGCGAAATGCACTCTTCGAAGTGTTTTGGGCAAGGAAACAAGTCAAACAATGTAGAAGATATCTTCAAATCAATTTTACCAGCTAAATTCCATATGTTCTTCATGATTAAGGTCTACTTTTATTCGCATAACTATTTCAAATTTCTGCGCAAATCATTTTTCACTAACTTTTCAAAAGTAAGTGGTGCTCACTCAAGCGGAAATATTTTTCGACAGTTATATCGTCATTTGCTTTAATCGGCCTGTACCAATGTTAAAATGTGGAACGATCTTCAGAATATTACAAATGTATAGTTTTATAGTATTTTTTCAAAGTGTAAACTTTTTTTTGTTACGCACTGTATGTTATATCATAGATCGTCAATCAACAACTTTATCGTTTTCGGGAAGTAATCCCCTATTGTTTACTGATATCTTATTTCTCAGTTTTTTCATATGTATTTTAATGTTTTGTTATTTAGGTTTTTTCAAAGAAAAAAGGAAGGAATATACAAGAAATTATTTTTTTAAAGGACAAGTCCACCCCAACAAAAACTTGATATGAATAAAAAGAGAAAAATTCAACAAGCATAACACTGAAAATTTCATCAAAATCGGATGTAAAATAAGAAAGTTATGGCATTTTAATATTTTGCTTCATTTCGCAAACAGTTATATGCACATCTCGGTCGGTATGCAAATGAGGAACTGATGACATCACTCACTCACTATTTCTTTTGTATTTTCTTAAATGAAATATGAAATATTTTTATTTTCTCGTCATTGTCATGTGAAATGAAGTTTCATTCCTCCCTGC
Source organism: Lytechinus variegatus (assembly GCF_018143015.1). Classification (NCBI taxonomy): domain Eukaryota; kingdom Metazoa; phylum Echinodermata; class Echinoidea; order Temnopleuroida; family Toxopneustidae; genus Lytechinus; species Lytechinus variegatus. Next base: position 18,873,930 of record NC_054743.1, on the reverse strand, counting down.
AACACGTGGAAATTTATTATTTTAACATTTTGTGCTTTAGGCAAGGAGGTCCTAATCGTCAAATTCGTAAAAATTGAAATAATGTATAATTCAAACAATGAAAACCAAAAGAAAGAGTGAGTGAGTGACATCATCGACTCTCTCATTTTGATGTAGCTGGCTCGTTCATATAACTATTTTGTTAAAAATAAACAAAACTTTGAAATGTCATAACTTTCTTATTTTACATCCGATTTTGATGAAATTTTCAGCATTGTGCTTGTCTGATTTTCCTCTATTGATTCAAATCAACATTTTTCTGAGGTGGACTTGACCTTTTTATGGTTGCAGGGTCTTTGTTTTGTTGTTGTTGTTGTGTTTTTAATGACTTTTATAACTGGGTCTGACAGAAAGACTACGCTACATTTCCATGTTATAGTAACAACATAAATAGGATCGTGGGTCTTTGTTTTGTATGATTATTATAATTTTTGAAATAAATGGGTCTGGAAAAAAGACTTTGGACATATATTGTAATTTTTTTAATTAACCGGGTCTGGAAAAAAGATTTCGCATTTTTGTGCCATATAAACACATTACTATAAAGTTTCAGCTTTTAGTTACCGGGTCTGGAGCAAAGACTATGCTTGATTTTCAATTTACCATTAGCGTCTGGAGAAAAGACTAAGCTCGATTCTCATTTTTATTCCACTGGAATATCATTAATGTATCTCATTTGGGACTAAAATTATAATTTTTGAAATAACCGGGTCTGGAAAAAAGACTTTGGATTAGTATCATGATTCTTTTAAACACCCGGGTCTGGAAAAAAGATTTTGGATTCATATCATGATTTTTGAAACAACAGGGTCTGGAAAAAGACTTTGGACTTGCATTATTATTTTTTAAACAACCGGGTCTGGTATAAAGACTTTGGACTTATATTATTATTTTTGAAACAACCGGGTCTGGAATAAAGACTTTGGATTTATATTAAATTTTTGAAACAACCGGGTCTGGAATAAAGACTTTGGGCTCATATTATTATTTTCAAAACAACCGGGTCTGGAATAAAGACTTTGGATTTATATTATAATTTTTGAAACAACCGGGTCTGGAATAAAGACTTTGGGCTCATATTATTATTTTTGAAACAACCGGGTCTGGAATAAAGACTTTGGATTTATATTATAATTTGTTAATTAACCGGGTCAGGAAATGAGACTTTGCACGTTTGTGCTAAATGAACGCATTACTATACGATTTTAGCTTAGAACGGATTTGCCAAAAATCCCTTCAAATTTATTACATTTGTGGGTAAAGTCATTATTACATTTGTGGGCGATCAAAAATTATTACATTTGTGGGTAAAGTGCATTATTACATTTGTGGGTGAAATTATTACATTTGTGGGTAAAGTGTTATTACATTTGTGGGCGTTATTACATTTGTGGGTAAAGTGTTATTACATTTGTGGGCGTTATTACATTTGTGGGCGATTATTACATTTGTGGGTGTAACACCCCCCCCCCCCCCGCAGCGCCTGTGCATGTGTACTATACATGCAATTTTAGATTGAATGATGAATCGAACATCTACAAGTCAAATTGAAGCCTATTACCACTTAAAACCAAGCTACACACCATGGAAAATAAATATACCATTACAAAATATTTATTTTAAAAAAGTAGAAGGGCAGATGATCCTAAAGCTTCATCTAATTTTGTCTGAAGGAGAGCAGCAATAGACATTCTTCTTTGATCGATGTCTGAATTAACAGGCTTAGTCCTACATGTACAACATCGTTGGAGTAAACTAAACTCAGCCAATCTCGGCTCTTTGACTGTACATGCACACTTCCATTGGGGATATCTTCGGGTCTGGAGCGCCCCGGCAGCTACGGGGGCCGAGCTACTGATATTGCGATGAAAAGCACCGAATCTTTAATCCGTTTTTCGCTACTCACGATCAGAGAGAAAGTTGACAAACCTCAACAAATCGGGCATCTACACTGAGTTTTACTCTTTCTATGAAGAAATTGAGTTAAGGGAATACAAGAGAGTCTATCTTCTGCGACAAAAGTGAAGAAAATAAATTATGATCACAAAATTAAGTCAGTTGTTGAGCGGGGTCGCGGGGACCGAGTCGATCACCAATACAGTATACAGCAGCTAATACATCGTACGCGCACTAGCTAGCTGTACCTGGGAATCGCAAGATACTAGTAGCTAGAAGCGCATAAAATTACACCTTTTTTCAATTTTTTATATTTCAACGAAAAAAAGTTGTAGCAATTGAAGAATCAGACCGTATTGCCACTTCTGCCAGTGCTAGCTGTAGAATGTAAGTTTTCAGTGAAACTGAGCATGCTCAGTACGCGCTAAAAAAGGGGAAATCCCTGGTTTTGAGGTAAAACCCATGGTTTAAACCATGGTTTCATTTGAGTCCACTGTTGAAACCATGGTTTCATTTGAGACCACTGTTGAAACCGTGGGTTTTAGAAACCATCGTTTGTGAATCGCAAATGTTTAATAGAAACCATGGTTTTTGAAAAACCATGGTTTCTAAAACCCACGGTTTCTAAAAACCATGGTTTCAAACGAAACCACCTTTGTGAATTCGGGCCAAAGAGATCACAAATATCGGAATTAAGGATACCGGTACTTCATGAAATCATTATGGGTTATCACAGGCCATAATATGATATTCCAAAACCGTTCAAATAGCACAATGATGCGAGTAAAAAATAAAGGATTTGCAGAAATGAAAAAACTTTAAGATTTTATCGAGATAATGGCGTATTCAAAATTTTGAACAAAATTTATATTTGAAATATTTATTAGATTGCAAATGAATCAATGTGATTTAAAGTCTCCTATAAATGGATTAAATTAAAGTATGTTGGAAATATTGTTGCCCTAACTTGCCTGTGTGTTTCATTAAGTTGGCCATTGTCATCAGTACTTCATCGTACACCTAATTTAAAGTATAGATTATGCCTATATTTTTTGTACAACTTATGTACCGCTTCTTAAATTCTGCTTACAAAGATACTAGGATAATGCCCCACACACACACACACACACATACATGTCAGTGTATTCAAAGGTTGTTGCGAATTGTTTATGGTCAAATTTATAGTAATGTCTTAAGATATTGGTATCATATAATTTATGAATAGACGTAGCTCAACCATACTCTCATGATTTATGGGATATGACATTTGAAATAAGCTTACCGTAGGGATTTGTCTCGGCCAAATTGAGCGCGGAGCAGAACAAATGCGCGAGAAATTTTGAAATCGTAGAGTATAAAATATGGCAAATCTAAGTACTTTGACCACATTTATAGATGAATCTGAAAAACAGGGTTATAAATCATTTTTATGGACATATAAATTATCGTGGTCGTTATTTTTTTTTTTAATTATATGTTTTATTAGGAAATCAATGTCAAATCACAAAATTTACAAACAATTTGTCTGATTGGCAAAAAATAAAAAAAGTTACATCAAAAAAGAATAGACAAGTAGCAGATATATATACAAAATCGAAGTAATAGGCCAATTTCTTTTAGGAAGAGTACATAACAATAAAGAACAATGAAAGCAGAGTGAATGTATAACCGTACATGTACAACAATAGCAGGTGAAATATTATGACTGGAATTTCAACTATCGAAAGTTGCGTAATAAGTCTTTGACAAGGGAGATAAAGCATTAAAATTCACAAAGTAACCAAAAATATATGGGATATAAATAATAAAAAACCTTAGAAATGCATCGAATATGCAGGAAGTTTAAAAGGTGAAACGCCATTTCTTAAAGTGAATTGGCAATTTATTTCTCTTTTTGGCTGACATATATTCAATCTCCCTTTGTTTCTTGACAAAACATTTAAATGCAATAAAATTTGGAAGATTGCCTTTGAATTTACAAGTATATATGTAGTATTTCAAAAGCAAAAACAAATATGAAAGAAAATTATCACTGCAAATTCCAAACATTTTTTTCAAAATTAGTTACATTAATACTTTTTCCACATTTCTGGGAAATGACATCTAACATGTCAATCCAGATCGGAGTGACTTTGTCGCACTCACAAAATAAATGAACCAATGTTTCATTCTCTTTGTCACAAAATGAACAGATTGGCGAGTCTCTTCTTTTGATTTTATGTAAAAAGTCATTGAGAGCTATAGTCTTATGGAACATTTTGAAGTAAAATGATCTTAATTTTGAATCGATTGTACAAAAAAATTGGTAACATGTATTTTTTCCCAGTTTGAAATAACAGATTGTACAGGTAAAACATTACACCAATAGGAATATCTCTTTTCAGGAGCATGACGACCCAACAGGGTATTATACACAATCTTGGGGACTCTTTTCATGGTTAAAAGCTTGTGCACTATGGTAACATGAACGCCAAATATATCAATTTCAAAATTTTTAATCCACTTTTCAGGTATATTTTTAATCAAAAAATTGTATTTCTTTCTATTACCAGAAGAAATATCAAAATCTAATACAAGCTCTTCAAATAATTTATGGCCTGGAAGTGGAGGGTTAAACAAATCAGATAGAGTAATAATGTTTTTATCAAACCAAGTTTCAAAAAAGAAGTATGGTTTGGATTTTGAACGAATTAACCTGTTAAACCATAGACATTGACAGGCACTTAAGTCAGAAAACTTATGACCATAAAATTCTACTGTTGCTTCTTCTCTATATAAATACCAAACACGAAGTGATTCAGCAATTTGTATATTACCCAATGACTTGAGAATAGATTCTGGAGCAAAAGAATTCCACAAGATAGAAACATCAGCATTAATTTTAAATAAAAAATAAAGTTCAATATGTTTCCAAGGGGCAACATATAGTTTACATCTAAAATATTTTTCACCCACACCATTTTTGTGCATTTGCAAATGCAACAGGGTCAATCATTTTCAGTCCACATTCAGTATAATCATTGCACATAATCTTTCTCTGAACTCTGTCTCTACCCCCATTCCAAATGAACTTAAAAATATTCTATTCAACTCTTTGAAAAAGGAATTGGGAATTTTGATACAGAGCACCGAAAAAAGAAATATAAGTTGAGGTAATACCAATGTTTTTATAACACATACTTTGCCAATTAAAGATAGGTTCCAACAGTTTACCGTTTGCTCAATTCTTTTCAATTTATTTTTGTAATTTAGAATAAACAATTGGTCAACATTTAATGAAAAGTTCACCCCAAGACATTTAAATTCAGGCCTTTTCCAAGATATACCAAGATTAGTAAAGGGAAAATTCTGGCACCCTTTCTTAGAGCCAATCCATATAGCTTCTGTTTTACTAAAATTAAGTTTACATCCAGAAAATTGACCAATTAAAAACTTGAATATTGTTGAAAAAAGTTGGGAAAAGGAGTTGAATGACCCATCTGTGAAACAAACCGAGTCATCGGCGTATAAAGATAGTTTGGCTTCATCATCCAAATAAGGAATACCCATTATTAAATTGTTTTGACGCACAGAAAGTGCCATAATCTCAATGACTAGTAGAAAAAGGTAGGGAGAAATTGGGCAACCTTGAAAAATGCCTCTTTTCATTGAAAAACGTTCTGACAAATTACCATTATTAAGAACATAGCTTTGGCGACCCGAATACAAGGTTTTGATGGAATCAATAAATTTATGTCCAAAATTAAATATTTCTAGGGTGTGAAATAAAAAATTGTGGCAAACACTGTCAAAAGCCTTCTCAATATCTAGTAAAATAATAGAACCAGGAGTATCACTAGCATCAACAAACTTAATAATGTCTAAAATAAATCTTATATTATGACCAATGTTTCTACCCTGCATAAAACCTGATTGATCAGCATGGATAAGATAGTGTAGACACTTTTTCAGACGGTTTGCAATACATTTGGCTAGAATTTTATAATCAGTTGTCAAAAGGGTAATAGGTCTATAATTTTTAATATAAAGGGGACCTTTATCCTTTTGGGGAGAAGAGTAACTACACCATTTCTTTGGGAAGATGACATTACACCATTTTGCAGGGAAAAGTTAAATGAATCCATTAACAAGTCAGAAATATCGGACCAGAAAACAATATAAAACTCAGCAGGTAATCCATCCAAACCAGGGGTTTTATTCAAAGTCATAGATTTTAGAACATTAAACAATTCATTTTTGGAAAGAGGAGACTCCAAAAATTTCTTATCATCCTCATTTAACTTAGGTACATGTATGTTAATACTGTCAAGGTATTCATTACGAGCACTATAAAAATTGTGAATGTTTTTTTTTTTGAATAACTTTAGGGCCTGTTATCAAGTTTTCATCATTATCTTTCAGTTTCTTGATATTTTTCTTTTGCCATGACCTATTTTCAAGGTTACAAAAATATTTGCTACTCTTCTCTCCTTCCTCCAACCATCTTACCCTAGATCTAATTATCAGACCTTTGGTTTCAAACTCATATATTTTATTTAATTTGTCTTCCAGTTCTTCAAGCTGTACGAACATATGTTCATCAGAAAGGATTGAGCTATTTGTTGATAATTGTGTTTTAATTTTGTTGATGCCCTCTATTAATTCATTTTTTTCTTTTTTCCTATCTTTTTTTCTTTCTTGCCGAGTATTCGATAGCAACCCCCGTAATAAAACATTTAAAAGAGTCCCATTTAACATTAGCATCGCATTGGGAGTTTATATGTATGGACTTAAATAACTTTATATTTTCTTTTATCAAATTGATAAAATCATTGTCATGGTGTAAATTATGAGTATTCAATTTCCAGCGTGATTATCAGAAAATTGCAAAGAAACAGCTGAATGGTCAGATTGGATACCTTGCAAAATATTTGATCTTTTACAGTTGTTTAAGAAATTGTCTGAAACCAAGATAAAATCCAATCTTGATAAGACTCGAGGGATTTTTTGATGTCTTGTGTACTTCTTTAATGCCGGGTTAAAGGATCTCCACACGTCACATAAACCATATTCTTCCATTATCACAGAGAGCATTTCACGAGATTTCGAATCGGAGTGCTGGAGTCTGGAACCTTGATAATCAAGATGGCCAATAATAGTGTTAAAATCACCAGCTACTAGTAAAGAAGAAAATTCATGGTTATCAATTTCAGCAAATAATTGTAGTAAAAAAATCGGCATCATCATTATTTGGAGCATAAACAGTTTTCAAGAGTTAGTGGAAGTTAATTTAATAGAGCATTCAAGATTAAAAATCTACCATCTGGATCTTTAAATAGGGATTTCACCTTCAGAGTGATCGAGTTTCTAATTAGTATTGCTACACCACGACTATTTGACGCAAAGCTTGCAAAGAAAGCATGTTCCCCCATTGAGTTTGCCACAATCTTTCATCATCACTTCCAGAATGAGTTTCTTGAAGAAACAAAATATCACAATTCAGGGAACGAAAATAATGAAATTTTTTTCTTCGCTTAGTATAGTCCTGCAACCCTCGACAGTTAAAAGAATGTAAATTTATATACATAATACATATAAAAACACTGTTAAGGTACAATATCCATTACTACAAAGCCATGACCATGGAAATACATTCACAATGCATGAAAATGCAGTAGAACAGTAAAAAGAGTAGTAAATAAAAATATTGAGAAATAGGCCATAATAATCACACAAACAAGACAAGAGTATTCTGCTACTTACATGTATTAAAATCATCACTAAAAGGTGGGGGGGGGGGCATCAAAGACAAGAAGAAAAGGTGGAGCGCATAGCTGCACCAGATGGAAGCAAAGCCTCAAATCAACAAACGGCTCTACTAGCACAGCAATCAAATGGGGAACGGGAAAAATATATATATATATAATCAGACAGTCTCTTAGGCAAGATTAAGATAGTAAACAAAGCTACACCATCCATGTAACATTTGGAACAGATAAACAACCAACCAGATTTCTACAAAATATGTAAGAATTTATGCAAAAATAGCTCAGAATAATATAAAAACAACTATCATACTTGTACTGTACATATACATGTATTATTATTAAAAAAAAACAAACAAATGTAACAATGAAGTCCTTGAATGGTAAACTTCCTCTCAAGAATACGAAGCGATACAAAACAAAATGTGTACCCAGCTCAGTCACTGTTCAAACAAAGATCAGCTTTCCTTCAAGTCCTCTATATGCTAGGCGATCTGGGTAGAGAAAGAAAGGCTTCTTGTTCTCCTCCTTGAGGCTCTTGAACTTGCTCATCTTTTCCTTCCTAAGCTGGATAACTCTTTTGGAAAAGTCATCACTCACGTAAATATTGATACCCTTAAAACATGTGGACTTAAACTTGGCAATACAAGCTTTTCGTATCCGCTCTTTGGTGGAGTAAGAAGCGAAGGCAACATGGATTATACGAGGAGGCATCTTCTGATCCTGTCTGGGGCTAAGATGATAGCTTGGGGTTCTCTGTCATCTCTCGATCACATAATCTTGCTTTTGTAGGCCAACAAACCCTGTAACTCCTCCACAACAGCGAGACAATCCTCCCTCTCTTCTTTGACTCTGGGACTCCATGGAAAACGAGGTTGCACCTCCTACTCCTGTTTTCCAGATCATCCAGCTTTTCTACTAGGTTAGACTTGTCTTTTCTCAACACTTTGATTTCATCCTGGAGACTCTCCATCTCTAACTTGCAAGCTGCAATGAATTCATCATGTTCTTTAACTTTAACACACAGCTCATTAAGATTGAAGGTAATCTTTTCATCCATGCGTCGTTCAAAGGCCTGGAAAAACCGCAAAAACCAAGTGGGGGAGGGTCATCATCACCAGCAACATTCGGAAAATCCAGCGAACGTGGAGCAGCCAACCGGGCCGGCTTGCCCCGGGACTCGCCCGCTACACCCGCACGGTCAACGCCATCAACAGCCATACGCTTTGTGAGTTTATATTGTGCAATATGGGAAAACTAAACTCTGCATCAATAATCAATAAGAATACTCTAAATCCACTTATTAATGAGGCGCTCAAATGGTGCTGCAGGTTAAAAGTAATATGATATGAACAGATGAAGTAGAATTGGACAAAAGAAAACCACGAACAATTTCATCAAAAACAGACTTTGGATGGAAAAGCTATGACACGGAATATTGAAGGCTTCTTTGGGGAGTTTGAATACTGTTAAATACACGTTCTGGCTGGCACCCATACCATGCGTACAGTGCTGAGTGCTGATAAGGGAATTTAAGAAGAAAAAAAAACAACAGAAGTACACAAGAAACATTTCAAGGAATTAATTGAGAGAATACACACTTAACTAATCAAATAAATCAAACTAATCAAGCTGATTTTATTTTTATAATCAGACCTAAAAATGATTTAACCACGTGTTATAACCATAATCAGGTTTCGTATGTCGCTAAATCAACTGGAATGCGTCTGGCAGTCTCAACTGTATTACGTGATTCAAAATAGAAGCAGTGATGACTGTGATTACATGATTATTAAATGAAATACATCATTCATGTAAAACTGAATACCCATTAATATTTAAAGTTATGAGGACAATTCATAAACCCTTTTTATTAACTTCTGAATAGGTTTATCTCTTTTTCTCTCTTTTCTTGCATGTCATTTTCTTTCCTGTACATGCTGAGAAAATTTCATGCTCGTGGGGGGAGGGGGCAGACTGCCCGCGTAGGTAAGCTAGTGTTCTTAAGTCTCCGCTTTTTGTTTCTATAATCTACTGCATGTCGTCTAACTGTTTAAGAATATGAATCCTCATAATATACGCGGGGATCTACGCTCAACAAGCAGATTCCCCAAAAATTAATTGCTCCGCTCTAAAATCCAACATAATTCGAATGACTAACTTCAATCCTATGTTTTACACTTTATACCCTTAACCTAACACTACCTATAAAACCAGATTGCAACTCTATATCCTATCCATATTAGTCCAGGATAGGCCCCATAGAAACTTGACCAAACCTTGTTTTTTTATATATACAATATTTTTTTGATGGTTTCTTGTCAATTCGAGGGTGCTGATTACGAATCTGGATGATGCCACTCGTGTAACCTTGAGCATTTTCCGCAAATTGGCAAAATCCAATATGGCCGCCAAAATATGCAAATTACCCATGAAAATCCTAAAATTGTCCGCACATTGGCTATGGAATGCATGAAAGCGTGTGGCAGGAGTAAAATACACTCTGAAAAAATAATTGTTGACAAAATATTTATTTTCCTCATATTCAAAATGGCCTCCATAGTCCATTGTATACTCTATTATGTACAATATAAATAGGGAAAACCAATTTTCACAAAAATGAGCACTAAACCGCAAAAACTATGTACATGTATGAACGAAGTAATATATGCAAATCATCATTACTAACGAGATATATCATTTATTATGTCATAAATGGGAAAATTTCTGTATTTTGATATCTAAAATGGCAGCCACTGGCCCAAACAGTATTGCGTACAATGGCAATGGGGGCCGAAAAAATTCACAAGAGTGAATTTTCACAGAAATGCATATTATTAAGATTAAACGAGTGGAATATTGACTAAAAACATAATTGTTAACGAAATATATTATTAATATGTCATGTATGTGATGAATGTTGTATTTTGATATTAAAAATTGCTGCCAAAGACCCTAAAAGTATTATCCACAATGAGAAAGTGGGGCAAAGAAATCACAAGAGTAATCACTAAAATGCATATATATGTGATAAATTAATGAGATACTGTTTAAAAACATATTTTCTAACGAAATATATCATTCAGGTTTAAAGTGTGTGTTAAATACTGTATTTTTACTTTCAAAATGGCCGCCAGAGACATTAACAGTATTATGCACAATGCAAAGTGGGAAACCAATATTCACAGGAGTGAGCACCATAAATGCAGGTATTAGTGATCTATGAGTAAAATATTGTCTGAAAGCATAATTTCTATTAAGCAGTTAAGAGATATCATTTATTCTGCCAGTTAGGTGATAAATACTGTTATTGGAAAGTCAAAATGGCCGCTACAGGCCCTTACGATATTATGCACAATGTAAATGGGAACAAATTATTTCAGCAGAATTTGGCTTTGCTTGGCCAGATGGTGCCAGGTAAAAATGGCAGAGGTAATAATGGCAGAGGTAAAAATGGCAGAGGTAAGAACAGCAGATATAAAAAGAGCAGAGGCATAAATGACAAGAGGTAAAAATGGAAGACGTGACAATAGCAGAGGTAAAAGTGGCCGAGGTACACTATTAGAAAAAAAGTAGATTCTACAGAAGAAAAATAAAAAGGGTACATAAGGGTACATGCACAAAATACCAATTTTCTGTAAGTTTATTTACAAATGCATGCATGTAGGATTACACAGTGCAGTAAGATTACAGGTGTTCTCCAGACTCTGTTGCAGGATTTTTTTTTTAAGTATAAATTTTCTAACAGTGTAAAAAATGGCGGAGTTGAAAATGGCAAAGGTAAAGATGGCATAAGCAATAATGAAAGAGATATGGGGTGCTGGTTTGTTAAAAAGCCGAGAAGAAAAAAGTTTTCACTCTAAAATCAAAGGGGATTTGGTTAAGGGGGAAAATGACTTAAAAAATTATTTCAACTAAGTGAAGTTCTTTTGACTCAGAAAAAGAATTGCAACAAAAATAATAACAATCAGATAATAAACAAGTTTTTTTATAGCATACCAAGCTAATTACCAAGAGGGTGCTGCTTATGGTGTACAAAATACCCAACAGCACTTCCGCTTCCAAGGGTTATGACATCAAGCCGTCTATATCATATTGGATGTAATGGTAAAGAAGGTTCAGGGTCTTCTTTTATGCAAAGAATCTGAACCAGACGGTCCCCCTCGATCGACCCCAAATTGGTTTACCAGTCAAGATTATTATTGATTTTCATAATCAGTTACATATTCAGTGCCAAGCCTGGGAACGCATGCTTATTGTCATTCAAATATCTGAAAAGAATAGTACAGACGACATTACAAATAAGGACATAATATTCAACCACAATCATTCGTGACAATTTCAAGGTCTAAGCTTTTCACGCTATGTTCTTTTCCCACCCCTAACCCTCTCTGTCTCTCCACCTCTTTTATGTCTACTCTTCCTCCTTTTTGTACCGGTAAACCTGGCAAAACTTCAGATATAAAAAAAAAACAGCTAGACAAAAAGTAATGTTATAAAATGATGAATGAGAATAGTGCAGTTTCATTTTGCTCCTGATGAATTGAATGAAAAAATATTTGTCGTTTGATTTCTTTTTAAAAAGCCTTCACGGTACACCTCCAACGAATTCGTAAATAGCATTGTTAGGCCGATAAAGACATAATGATATGATGAAATGCCTAACCGTGACATGCACTTCTAATTTAATCTATGTACATGCGGGGGCTTTTTGACAATTCATTGCATCGGGGTTTGAGGCTGGCCATATTTTACCTAGAGCTGTTATTTTTACCTCTCCCATTATGACCTCTGCCATTTTACCTCTGCCATTATTACCTGTGCAATTTTTACCTCTGCCACTTTTACCTCTGCCATTATTACCTCTGCCATTTTTACCTCTGCCATTATTGCCTCTGCCAATTTTACCTCTGCCATTATTACCCCTGCCATTTTTATCTCTGCCATTTTTACCTCTGCCATTATTACCTCTGCCATTATTACCTCTGCCATTTTTACACCGAGCCGGCCAGATGGTGATGTATGAGTAAAATATCGTCTGAAAACATGATTTATAACAAAATATATCATATCTTATGTAATTTAGGTGATAAATACTGTATTTCAACATTCAAAATGGCGACCAGTGGCATAAAGAGTATTATGTACAAGGGCAATGGCAGGGGCAAAAAAAGTGACAAGAGTGAGCACTAAAATGCATATAATTAAGATAAACTAGTGGAATACTGACTAAAAACATCATTGTTAATATGCCATTTATGTGATAAATGCTGTATTTTGACATTCAAAATGGCCGCCATAATCCCTATATTTAGTATGTACAATGCGAATGGAGAAACTAATTTTCACAAGAGTGAGAATTATAAAATGCACATGACTGTGATATACGAGTAGAAATATTGTGTTAAACATGATTTCTACATCACATATTGGTTGTGGAGGTAATAAATGTTGTACTTTGAAATCCAAAATGGCTGCCATAGGTCCTAAAAGTATTATGTACATTGTAACATTGGACATATAATTTTGACATAATTTGGCTTTGTTTGACTCTAAATATTGCCTATAATTGTGAATTCTGATGCAAGGGTGAAATGTTGTCTAAAACCATAGTTTCTAACAAGATATATCATAATGTCGTGTATTTAAGGTGATAAACACTGCATTTTTAAATTGAAAATGGCCACAATAGGCCCTTATCGTTTAATATACAATGTATGGATGTATGTGGTGATTTTTTTACCTGATTGGAAAGCATGAATGCTTGTAAGCAAGCAACCAGATGACCGACGGCTTAAAGTCCCCTCCGAAGGACCTGGTACCGAGGATTAATGCCTTACTAAAGGGCACTAGCGCACCTAGTGGGAATCGAACCCGGGTCACCAGAATACGAATCCCCCGCTCTACCGACTGAGCTATCGCACCTCCACAATTTGAGTGTAGACAAATAATGTTCACAAAAAGGGCATATGGCAGCCATTTTGAATGTTGAATTACAGTATTTATCACCTAAATTACATAAGAGATGATATATTTTGTTATAAATCGTGTTTTCAGACGATATTTCACTCATACATCACCATTTGGCCAAGCAAAGCCAAATTCTGTTGAAATAATTTGTTCCCATTCACATTGTGCATAATATCATAAGGGCCTGTATCGGCCATTTTGACTTTCCAATAACAGTATTCATCACCTAACTGGCAGAATAAATGATATCTCTTAATATAAATTATGCTTTCGGACAATATTCTACTCATATATCACTAATACTTGCATTTATGGTGCTCATATTGGTTTCCCAATTTGCATTGTGCATAATACTGTTAATGTCTATGGCGGCCATTTTGAAAGTAAAACTACAGTATTTAACACAAACTTTAAACCTGAATGATATATTTCGTTAGAAAATATGTTTTTAAACAGTATCTCATTAATTTATCACATATATATGCATTTTAGTGATCACTCTTGTGATTTCTTTGCCCCTCTTTCTCATTGTGTGCATAATACTTTTAGGGCCTTTGGCAGCCATTTTGAAAATCAAAATACATCATTCATCACATACATGCCATATTAATGATATATTTCGTTAACAATTATGTTTTTAGTCAGTATTTCACTCGTGTAATCTTAATACGACACTCGGCATTGTCTATATGCATTTTAGTGATCACTCTTGTGAATTTTTTGGCCCCCATTGCCATTGTACGCAATACTGTTTGGGCCAGTGGTGGCCATTTTAGATATCAAAATACAGAAATCTTCCCATTTATGATATAATGAATGATATATCTCGTTAGTAATAATGATTTGCATATATCACTTCGTTCATACATCGCGATTTTTTGCAGTTTAGTGCTCACTTTTGCGAAATCTAGTTTTCCCTCTTTATATTGTACATAATAGAGTATACAATGGACTTTGGCGGCCATTTTGAATATGTCATTCCTGCAACACAATTTCATTTATTTCGTAGCAAATGTACGGACAATTTTAGGATTTTTATGGTAATTTGCATATTTTGGCGGCCATATTGGATTTTGCCAATTTGCGGAAAATGCTCAAGGTTACACGAGTGGCATCATTCAGATTCGTAATCAGCACCCTCGAATTGACAAGAAACCATTAAAAAATATTGTATATATAAAAAAACAAGGTTATGCCTCTTCTATCCTGGACTATATATCTTAGCCCAGAGCAATTGTCACAAAAGCAAAATACCTTCTTAGTGGATCCCCTCATATCCATACACATTTAACAATATTGTACAAACTCTTGGTATGATAAAATCGTGATATTATACTTATGTTTATTTACAAGTGCACACCTAGTTACCAAAAATGCGTATAGCATTTCCATTTACTTGAATGCGTGATAAAAGCAGTGATAAAGCACTGCCGATTGAATGCCTTGGTCACGGGCATAGGTGCCGCGGTCGGGGATCGAACCCCGGATAGTAAGGCGCCTGAGACCACTCGGCCACGGCATCCTCACACTTCTAATTAATATGCACTTCGATTTGTAATTTTCATTTGATATATATTTCAAATAGAAATGAAACTAGATTATTGTATTTAATTATCCGCACTGTGCTGCACTCGACCCAGGTGAGGTGAATGGGCAGGATTATTTCCTTGCATGCACTGAGCACTGGTGATGGTAGCTCGAGGTAAAGCCAGGGTAATAATAACAGCGCTTTGTATCCTCAGGCAAAAGGCGCCTTATAAATGCAGCTATTATTATTATTATTATGTAGGAGAATTATTGTAACAAACGTATGCACGATCAAGATAATTGAATTAGGAATAAGTCGATGTATGAACTGATACATGATTCCAGATAAACATTTTTTTCTGATCCCCTTTTCTCCACGATCTGGTGAGCGGAAGCTGTTTCCCCGGGATCCGCCTACATTGACTTATTGACTTAACGTTATGTGACCAGAATTTTTTTTATTATTATCATGATTCTTATTGTAATCGCAAATATGATAGCTTGTCGCTTCTCTATTAATCAACTTTCTGTAGAGATAGGAATACCCTTACAACTTATTTTTATTGTTTCCGACCGAACACAAACACAGGGCATAACCCCCGGGCTTACAATCACATTTTCGACAACCCTATAATTATGTTTTCAAAAATCCAGCTGCAAACTTAATCGGCCGCTCGCTCTTCTCTTTGATAGCTTCCTTTTCCGTCTGACAATAACGTGAAAACCGAAAGTATACTAATGAAGAACCGATATGTTCACTTGTTGATAAAAATATTTTGATTCAATTTGATATTCAAATTTCCCTATGGAATTGATATTGAAATACTTTAGACAAACTGCAGATGTTATATTGACTTACTTTTCACACTTTTCTTATAAAAATAAACCAAAATGGGAAATAAATATAGAAGTGTTTCAAATTTTCACGCGTTACCAATTTATGCATTTGTCTATCAAAGTCAGATAAAATTAACATTAACCACACACGCCCATACAAACACACCCCCTCTGGAAAACTGCGTACAGTTCTCTAAAACCATAATTGATTTCATGTGGCTGGAAATACAGTGCGTATAAAAAAATACAATTTGAAAAAGCCCTGGGAGGTAAAAATATATACAACATGATGGTAATTTTTTCACATATAATCTTAGGTTTGGGTCTCATCTTTCCAATGAAAGTTTAAGTTTTGACAGAATGTTACACTTGAGTGAGTACTGTCCATTTTCGTAAAGCTTGCAGAAATCTGTTTGCGCAGAAATGCTCGTTTTCACGCTGTGTCAAGAGGAAAGGGCGAAATCAAACTTACACTGCGAAACATTTCTCATACATTTTCCCTTGCACTTTTAGTGAATTGAAATAAAACGGATACATTCAAGCATTTATTAACAATTTTGCCACCCAAATTGAAATTTTAACATTTAGTAAACACAACCTTTATCCTTTTTGTGTCAGCTGGATCTGAGGACATAAATGAATCTGAACAAAATTGTATATTAAACATCTCAAGCATCTTTTTTTAATAAATTTTTATCATTTGAAGTGGGTTTACATTTTATTTTTATTCAATACTTGATTCTCCACACTTTTCCCAAGCTTGACAATGATAATCAAAATGAAAATAAATCCTAAACCATTTCATGTAAATCACAGCTCAGTGTAAAGCAAAACTATTTCAAATTTATGCGCAAATCATTTTTCACTCACTTTTCAAAAGTAAATGGTGCTCACTCAAGCGGAAATATCTTTCAACAGTTATATCGCCATTTGCTTGAATGGATCTGTACCAATGTTAAAAAGTGGAAAATCTTCGGGATATTAAAAATGTATAGTTTTATAGGTTTTTTTCTAAGTGTAATTTTTTTGAAACTCACTGAATAATTAAATATTTTTTGAAACGTTTTTATTTAGTATAACCATCTCATACACATATTACAAAACAAGCTTAATAACAATATAAAATAACAATGTATAGTATGGATAGGTTACATTTTGATTTAAAAAAATCATACAAAAACAACAAAGGGAAAAGAAAAGAAACATAGAGAAGCAATGCAGGTCTGTTCGTCTACATTACCCAAAATCTAATAGATTCCATTTTAAAAAATAAATATACATAGTAGAGTCCCAATAAGCAATACACTTTTCTGTTTGGTACACTTGTTTTAATTTACTTATAAACAAGTCAAAACAAGGAAGGATATTAATATATATATATACAGATATAAAGTTTTCTTTTTCTACAATAAGGCAATGATTCAATAACAAATCTTGCTTGTTTTTCATTCCGAATAAAATCTCTTCATCCTTTACTTGGATAATTTCTTTTTTACATTTAGTATGCCACCATCTTAGAAATTCATTCCAAAAATCTTGAGCATGCGAACATTCTACCAACAGGTGTTCAATTGTTTCCTGTTGTTTACAAAAAGAACACATCTCAGTATCTACAACTTTCCTTTTCTTTCACTTCGCATTTACTAGTAGGCATCTTGCATTTATTTTATATCGAAATATTCTTGTTCTTTTATCTGGAATAACTTTAAAAGGCAACTCGTAAATAAAACTAAAGTCATCTTCACTTTCATACCTTGATCTCCAATATATTTCAGAAGTAGGGGTTTGGTATTTATTTTCTTTTAATATCATAATTTTGATCTTGGTTGACAATTTTGATATAAAAAATATTTTTTTATTACCAAAAACTATAGAAATATATCACTTTTTTAACAAATGTCGCCTCTCAAATCAACGAGCTTTAACTGTCTGTGGAATAGCAGAAACAATTGAACGCCAAAGAAGATTTTAATTTTTTAAAGCCAATTTGTTGCCACTTAATAGAAGGGATTAATTGACCATTTTCATCAAATAAATCTTGTATAAACCAAATACCGATATTGAACAATTCCTTCACAAAACAACTCACACCAGCTATTTTTATTTGTCTATTATTCCAAATAATTATTTCATGAGAAAATGCATCATGGTTACTCAGATCTCTTAACTCAAAATAGGCATATAAGACCTCTTTATAAAAAGAGGGTACAAATCTTACTTTTAAACAATCTTTTTATCAAAATTACAATAGAGTAAAAGGTGCCCACCATATTTTCTTATAAAATGATTAAAATATATTTTCTTTTTTCTTGTATAATTAAATATGCTCACCTGAGTTTCATATCGATTTTTTTTTTCTAGATTCGGATCCTCCCCATCCGTTTCCATCCCCATCTTGAAATCGCCCTGTACAAAGAGTTAGTATGAAAATGAAACTCAGCAACATCTTTATCTATATTGACGTGTCTAGCCATCCTAAACTAAACTTCATTAAAAAATATGGTATCACTCTATGAACAGGTGAAAATACATTTTTGTAGGTAACTATACCAAGATGGCAGCAACCCTATTAAGAATGATTTCTCTTTTAGCAGTATCAGAAAATGATAAATCACAAAAACTAAAAAAAAAAATGCTTTGCGACATGTGCCTGAAACCGTCACATTGTGTCACAATTATGCCTGTACCAATTAAATTTAAAGTTATCTTTAGCCTTAGTAATCCTTCTTTGTCATCTTTGTAACATTTTTTTAACGCGTCCGATTTATCAGGTTCATGGAACAGATGAAAAGGGGTTCTCTCGCAATGTGAAATTACAAAGCTGACAAAACGATTGCCATTCCGAAATTCCTCAATACAAGTAATTTCATTACCAAACTATATCGCTTTCATAATTTTACAATTTATAATTTTATCATTATACATGTACATATAGTTATATCTGTTTTATTGTTTTACAAATTTTGTGTCATTATTACCTTGTAAATACATCGCAATTCGGCATAGATCGCGAATATGTCTTGATTTTTATAAATTAATAAACCGTCTATTTATTTATTTATTTATCTATCTGTCTGTCTATCTATCTATATATATATAGATAGATAAAAAATAACTACCTAGGGTTTTTTTTTCAAAATATCATGCTATTATATTATTCTGGAAGTATGCAACTTTGAATAATACACTGTTTTGAACGATTCCTATTGCTTTCTGTAACACATAAAGACTAAGTTGGATATGAATTTCTCATACTTACTTCTCATGGAATAATCATATATAGAAATATCGTCTTTCTACTTTTATCCAACGCTGTTTGATATTTGATATTCCAGTCAATCACGAAAACTCGTTCGGTAATTCTGTTGGATTGGCAAAAAAAGAAAGATTAATAAATCCAACACTCACACTAAATCGAGGTAGCAGAGGCGACAATCATGCCAGTAAACGAGTCCTGAAAAGCTGTTGCGCTTTGGCGCTTATGTTGGCAGGTTGGCCAAATATGTTATCATAATACAGTTTGCATGATTTGAGACCAGATCAAGGCAACGCCTCTCAACGTCACGTGACCTTCAAGATTCATCATTTCATATCATACCCCGGGATTCTTAGTACCCAAAGGATATGATATCACCTGACCTGATTACAAAAGCATACTTTCTGTTTGTAGTGGTATTTCAGTGGTTGATAATTGTCTGGTGTTTATATCTTGTGTGCGTGATGAGTCAAAGTTCTTTGAAACAATTGGTACTCAATATATCCCGGTTCAATAAGAATCATTTTTCTAATCTGTTATCTTCTTATCAGCTATTTCTTTTACCGTGAACTGTATCAATATTTGTTAAATCAACTTCAATTTTCTTCTTATATTTGCCCATGAACTTCAATTCAAATATCCCTCCCTATAAGCTAATGAAGAAATAAAAAGTTCGTGTGGTGGCTAAATGGCAGAATACCCGACTCGTGAGCAGGAGGTCGTGGATTCGATCCTGGGTCAAGTTACACGTAAGACTTATTAAGATATAATGTTACCGTGAAGTATTGGTAAATCAGTTTTATAACTTGGGAAAATAAAATATTTTACCCCCCTCCCCCCGACAATCATTACTTTTGGATGCATTTTTACCCTCCAAGACTCTATTCCTTCACGGAGAAAGGTGTTTGTTTGGGTGCAGTACATCGTGATCATGTGGATTTTTAGCGAATATCGTTTAAGAACCATTTCCCATGTTCCCCATTAGATCCAGAATATGTGCTTATGTTGATTCCTTTTGAATATGTACAAAACGATTCTTAAAATTAGATTCTATAAGACAGTAATATACATGTGTACCAAAATCATGAAAATAGAAATTGAGAACAAATATACGGAAAATCGGATTTTGGCCATAAAATTACATATACGCACAACTACTTACATTCAGAATGAAAAAAAAAATAAAAAGGTATGTCACCGACGCTTTTACATGATTTAAATGAGATTCACTTGCAGAAAATCTACTAAAGATAATATGGGTTGATATGTTAGTTCCTAACCCTTTCTCATTTTGTATTTGTATTGGGTTACAGGCGTATACCACCACAAGCTTTTGCTTTTATGGAATTACGCCTTTTTCTGTTAATGTTTGATGTATTTACACTCTTTTATGATAAATTTTTATATGGATTATTACTTGTTATTTGTATTACCGTTTAAATTCTGAAATGACTAATGATGATGATCATTTTTTTTTCCTTTTGAAAGTATCATACATATTGCTCCTCAGTGTGTTGCCCGACATTTTTCAAGATCATTTTTTTCGGTCTCCAGTATAAGGATTATTGTTGTTATCTTGTCGTTTGCTCAACGAGCAGGTCATCATCACCATGATTACGTTCAACATGCAAAGCATGTAAGTTATCTTTGTTTAATCATCCTTGAGCAAATTACAATGGTGCTTAATAGTCTTGTCTGTAATTCTATTTGAAAAAAATGTAAATACTTCAGTCAATATTTTTGGATGATTCCCAGTGAACTTTGTGTAAGTTAATCATGATTAGCGTCAGGGTTTTACTATAAATCAATGAATGCCATTTGATGGCATCACTAAAAATTCAACGACCTCGGTCGTAAAAAGTTGACTTTTTTTTTAGAAAAGCGTGATAAAATGTAAAATAAAGGGTAAAGCCCTTTGAATCAATATAATATATTGTTTGCTTATTTCTCATCCCAGTTTCTGTTGCTTATGATGCATGCTGGGAGTGAATGATTTGCAGCTTCTCTATCCTTATTCAAACATACCCAAAGTGTTCCCTCTATTTCTCTTCTTTTTTATTTCGCAATTCCATCTCTTTCCACCTAACGGTGTTTCATTTCACGATTTCCCCATCATATCTAACCATATCATATAACATGTTCAAAATTTATCTAAAATAAGTCATGGTTAATCTCCCCAGTTCTTTCCGCGTGGTCGTATTACTTTATATTTTCATATAAGACAATTCATCAAACATACATCTGTATAATTATGTAGCGCCACACAAAAACATAAATTCTTATATCGTTTCCAAATACAATCACCAAAGAAAAAATCCTCTCACGACACTTTGGATACATAAGGAAAACTTCCGCTCCTTAGCGCCGTGTGTATACGCACTCACTCGCTACAACACGTGAAACTTGGGAAATTTTTGCAATAAATTGTTCATATCTCCGCGTTGGGGTGGTATTTCCCCAAATAGCACGCGGATTCTGAAAGTTTATTTCATTCTCTTTTGAATAGTATACATTTTATTCAATTACAATATAAATCCAGTATTTTTTCTTCAAAGATGTCTAGTACAGGCAGTTTGTCTATGGGAAATGTCAGACATCGCGGGGTTTTGCTTACACTGAGCTCTTTGTTCGCAGCTGGCGGGCGATCCAAAGTTCGTTGAACTAAAAAGCAGACGGCTTTTGACAGCTTGGTAAATTTCCTATCATGCGATATCAAAATGTTTGTGATCTGTCAGAAATCCAGTGATTATTTTTTTCTTCAAAGTTTGTCATCGAATCACAAGAAATGTACCAAAACTACGACAATGACGTCATGGTTATTGCTGTGAACTCGTGATATGGACTGAACCATTACAACAGAGGTAAGGGAGCTTGACAATACCCATTGGAGTCTTCCGCAGTGGAAACTAGTGCCATTAAATCGTTCACTTTAGCAGATGTTTGGCTCACCATTTCATGAGGAAGAGGAGAGACATCATTTTGTCGAGCGAACACTGCAATGCAATTATTTACCAACTTAATTCCCCTGTTTACATTGTACACCCCTATTCACGCATAATGGGTCAGTCCCAGTGGCGGACCGTGACCTGGAGGAGACAAAGCATTGGGGGGGGGGGGCACAGCATTGTTCACAAACAATGCAGTGCCCCCCCCCCCCCAATGCTTTGTCTCCGCCGGGTCACGGTCCGCTACTGATCAGTCCGCACTCGGCTGGGTGGGCTCGCACTGGCGCGTCAGTGGTGTTCGCTCGAGCATTACATGCTCCACGTCCTGTGTGTATTCTCACTCAAAATGATCGTTTTGGACCGTAAGTTTTCCTTATGGTGTCACGCGCGTAAAACATTCCCCATAGACTTGTGTGTTAAAATGGCACTTTTGAAAAATTCATAAAAAATGAATGTGAAATTAGAGGGTGGAATGTTTACTACCATTGGATAGGATATATATCTGGCATTCCATATCTGACCAGGAAAGGGTAGCGTAGCCAGCTCATTTTAAAAATAAATTGCCATTTATGAAGATAACTATGAATGGATCAAATTCATCGACTCAAACAGTAAAATAGCCCTAATTAGTCCGCCAGTCAAAAAAATAGTTCCAAGTCACTTTTTTATCTTCCCAATTTGGGCGAAGGAAGTTCAGTAGTTACCATTTCTAGAATCAGTGTTAGATTTTGAATCATATTCATACAGTTTTGTCAATCAGCCACATCAAATTGAAAAAAATTCGAATGGGTTGGGTCGAACGAATATCTTGAGCCCTCCTGATGTAATTAGGCTCATGGCACCTATATTATATGACCTATGAATTTTATTTTATTGAATAGCTACTTTGCTATTCTTTCATATCTGTACACTCACACTAGCACAAAGAAATGCATTGAAAATGTCTATTTTCTATGCAATGACCCATTTTAATGTATTACTCATACATGTTATATTCACTATATGGATGCATACATATCCTACCTGCATACAGCCCAGCAGTGAATGTAATGACAATAGATCCCTATTAATTGTAATATAAAGGTGTATGTAAATTTTGTGTAGATATCAGGATACCAGAACTGCCTCAAACAAAATTACCAGATATACCTGAGATTGAATGAGGAAACAATAAAAGTATAAGAATATACCACTTTAGTACATTTGCATTTGACCTATTATATCAAAATCTTCCTAGGGCTATTGCCTCTCAGCTGTAAGAAGGAAGAGATACATAAAAATAGATAGAAGAGAGAGAGAAAGAAAAAAAGAGAGATAGAAAGAGAGAGAGAAAGAAAGATAATTTCATAGATGGCATGGCTTATAAAGAGGGGGGTAAGACTAAGATTGGAGCACACAGCCACCCCCCCCCCCATCCCTCCTTAGTTGAGCACTATTAGCCCTTAGATACCTTACCTTACTCTGTGCCTTTTTCTAAATACCTTCTTGAAGGTACCACTCTAGTCCTCTTCAGTAAAGTTCTCAAAGCTCCTCTCTACCCCCTTCCTTTTACATGAGCAATTTGTAAAGGTCTTTCTAATATTAAGTATGTGATGTACACTAACACAAACCAATGATGAATCAGAACAAAAAGAGGCATAGACGCTCTATACATTGACCAGTCTACATATAGGCTTACATATACACAGACCTACTAACTTTAGCTGATATTGCCTTGCTAGCCATTAAATCAATTCTTTGCACCTCTTGATGACTAAATATATTGATATCAGTGAGAAATTGTCTGCTACTGAAGAGTTTGGCCAGGAATTCCATCCACTACTAGGGATATCCCATAGTACTTATATTATATGACCTATGAATTTTATTTTATTGAATAGCTACTTTGCTATTCTTTCATATCTGTACACTCACACTAGCACAAAGAAATGCATTGAAAATGCCTATTTTCTATGCAATGACCCATTTTAATGTATTACTCATACATGTTATATTCACTATATGGATGCAGGCAAATGTTCTTCATAACACTTCCCTGGTGTTACTGTTAGTCTCCTGCATTGTCATTGCACCGAGACATCGTCTCCGGCCGGGACTTATAACGTAAGCCTACGCTATCCCGGTAGCTGTGCAGCCTGAGCCGCACGCAAAATACGGTAGTTCCCATCGAAACTGAACTTAAAATGAAACTTCCCAAAGCCCACCAAACACAGCATTTAATGATTTGATAATGGAACATAAACTGAAATAAATAAATCATGGTCATTTCCATGCAATCCTTTACCATTATTCAGCTGCACGGAAGTTGCTTTCCATGCACGCTTGGCGCTCGAATCAAGTCGATCGTCGGCCAAACTGGAGATTTCAACCAACTTTGAAGTACCATAACTTTTAGGCACGCGAGAACACGCCAATAAGACAACTACCATCAGAAAGATTTTTTTATTCCTCTTCAATTACATATAACAGAAGATTAGCCAAGATTATACATACAATGAAATCTATATATCATATCAAATACAAAAATGTAAACAAATAGATAACAAACCTTGTTACTCCGGTATACGAAGGGTAAATTTGATGAATGAAATATCGGCTGAATCGTTAGAATACACTGGGTGCGAATGTGATAACTGCGCATGTCTTCAGCAATCAACAGGGTAGTGCGCAGCCAAAACGTGTACATATAACTTTCCACTCTGAACTCGGCTATTCAGAAATCATGTAAATGACGTCATGTTAGCGGCTCCGAGGTAGTGAGATCATGGAAGTGTTATGGTAACACTAAGTTTTAAACAACAACAACAACAACAAGTTTTAAAGATATTCGATTATTTATCTTGAAACCAGGAATGATAGCGGGGGGGGGTGGAGGGATGCATCCCCCCAGAATTTTAGGTGGGGGGATGGTGTGTACAATCATCCCCCCAGGTTTCTGTGGGGAAAGAAGCAAAACTATACAGTAATAAAGCAATGAATGCTTGTTAAAATCAATCGATGATAATAGCAGTAATAATCATAACGTACAGCAATGACAAACATGATCGAAATTGGACTTTTATTCAGAGTCAATCATCTTATATGCATTTACAACTTGCAAGTTTTAAGTAATAACAACTGTCTTGCGTCGTCATATACATTTAAGGATCGTTATTCAGAGCAATTGCTTTCATAACACGTTATCTCCTTCATTCTTTATATTTATAAATTATATATATATATATATATATATATATATAAAGTATGACCCAGCTAGGGAAGCAATGAATGCTAGTTAAAATCAAAAAATCAATCGATGATAATAGCAGTAATAATCATAACGTACAGCAATGACAAACATGATCGAAATTGGACTTTTATTCAGAGTCAATCATCTTATATGCATTTACAACTTGCAAGTTTTAAGTAATAACAACTGTCTTGCGTCGTCATATACATTTAAGGATCGTTATTCAGAGTTACACCAAGTACATTTCCTTATAATAATTGTGTATTTGCAAAGGAGATAAGTTCAAAATATTTCATTACAGATTTAAGAAAGTGTCGCTTAATCACTCCCTTTCAGAGCAATTGCTTTCATAACACGTTATCTCCTTCATTCTTTATATTTATAAATTATATATATATATATATATAAAGTATGACCCAGCTAGGGATCATCCCCCCCCCCCCGGGTCTAAGGACCTGTCTACGCCACTGTTGTGATCTATATATGGGACTCGATGAAGCTCGCCTACTCACTATACAGTGAGTAACCAAAAAAACGGGACGGATTTAAAGTCTATAAATTTTTTGTTTCAAATTATTATGTCTATATTTTGGAATTAATGGGTGCTCTGAGGTCTAATCTTTCAAATGCCATCGGAAAAAAATTAGTTTCGTTCGTGCTTGAGCGAAATCGGAATGTTTCTGTCCGGGGTTATAAGGGAGGGTTGCGCCGAAATGGAATAACATGATAAATATGATGATCGGACTTCTTGCTAATCAGCAGACTTCCTCTTCACCTTTTTATTATCTTTGCCATAATATGCGGTAAAAACTCATTGTCCAAACTGTTTATTTGCTTGATTTTTTCTGTTGCTGTTTCTTTTTAATATGTTCTCTTTTAGCTTTGAACATTCCTTCTTTAAGCAAAAACACACAATTTTCAACCGAAATATGTGAGAGCGTGCATTTTTTTTTTCAAATCAAAGGAAATAAAATGAAAGGTAGAAAGTGAAATATCATTTATTTTCCGAATATTATGTTAAAATCTATCATAAAATTTGTCAAACAAAAATAAAAAAAAATCTTTGCTTGATCGCTTCGGTCGCTCATACCTTTTTTAATACATTTTATCCAGTCTGATATATCAAGCTATTTCAAATTGAATCGATACACCATTGCCATTGAAAAAATGAATCCCTTCCTGTTTGTCCTCTCAAGCACATTATTAAACTTGGTCAAGGAATCAATAACCCCTTGAAAATAGGATTCATGTCTTTTAAAGGTACAATAACATAATTCGTTTAACATAATAAAAGGATTTGAATTATTACAAGTTCTCCCAATTAATAATGCAATCTTCTTGCTTGGGTTGACAAAAATTTTTTTACTTACATGTATGAAGGAAAATTAAAAGGTAAAAGAAGTTTGAATGGAAAAATGAAATAATTCAAGTAAATAAATAGTTTTGTAAATGAAATTTGACAGCATAATTCGAAAATCATGGCAAAGATAATGAAAAGGTTAAGAGGAAGTCTGTTGATTAGTGAGAAGTCTTATCATCAAATTTCTCAATTCTGCTATATTGGCGCAACGTCTCGTGTTTCCTCAAGCATGAACCATTTTTTTTAATATCATTTCAAAGATAAGACTTCGGAGTATCTATTAACACCAAAATATAGATATCATAAATTTGAAACAATTTCTTTTATATATTTTTCAAAACTGTCCCTTTTTTGTGCGCACTATATATATTCTCTTCCAAATCACAATTTGAGATTTGTATAGAATACCTCGCCAAAGACCTAAAGACCGCTAATTCATGATGAGAAGGAATACTGATGATCATATATGCTACATGAGGAATCAAAACAAGTTTTATATATTCACGGAATACTTAGAAAAACAATAATATTTTGAAACAATTAGCTATCAAGAGGAAAATTAAACACTTTTTGCAATCAATTTGTTTTTTACCTTGTGAACTTTCGCGTACTAGTTACTCGTTTCTGCAAGCTTCCCCAGCCTAGAGATTACTCGCCATAGATGGGGTATCAGCAGCGCTGTGAGACCGAAGAGATATCATCTCCTTGGTGAGACTGCGTTGAGTTATACCATTTAATACGAGTATCATATGCGGGAAAATGTATTCATTTTTCTGAGGGGTCCACGATTTGAATACAGAGCTTTAGGGTAAACATTTCCATTTTTTATGTACTATTTTCGATTTCAATTGAGATATAATCAGCGGTCATTGCAGGCTCTTCTTTTTAATAGTTACTTTCTTATCTATGTAAGTCTGTATGTGTGTATGTACGGGTTTATGTATATATGCATGTATGTATGTATTTTTATTTTAATGCATGTATTGTGAAGAGCGCTATATAAATACTTGTATTGTATTGTATAATAATTATAATTTATGTATAATCTATAGTATTTTATATCTATTTTTTACTTCAAATTGTTTATAAGCTTATTCCATGGATTTTTAAGTGTTTTGATTGAAATGAGAAATTAATTATGGCCAAATAAATTCCATGAAGGCGATTGATCTTGCCAGGATCATGGGAATACAGGTATGTAAATAGGACTGGATACTGTTTCACGAAAAGCGTAAACACTGAATCATTCGTCAACTCTCAGGGAAATCATTTTTATTTTTATTTTTTATCTTTTAGTTTTATTGGGTGAGAAGCATTTGTTTCTGACTGGATTCCCGCGTTAAATTAACATGTTTTGAGATTAGTAGCTTTGTCAAGGATTAAAAAATCGAACCCTTCTCCCCCGCTAATATTGTTTGAATCATAGTTGCAAGTTTTTATCAAATAAAAAACTCCATGTTTCAATAGCCAAGATAACATACCCACAGAAGTGATGATGACCTATAATTGGCTATTTTAACTATGAGGTATGCGGGGCCATAGAAAAATAACGAGTGCTTTAAAAGGCCACCTTTTCAATAAAATTCCAAAGATCCCTGACGTGAAATACAACCACCTCCCACTCCAAGCTTCCCTTTCTAGCTCAATGCCACTCCTCCAATGTTCAGAACATTTTGACATTCTCGCCTCTTTTAAAGCTTAATAGGAGCACTCAGGACCTCATGATACTCTGACAAAGCATACTTGGTTTTAAAATTTTCTCGAATTCACCAGAATCATCTGTTATCAACAACGATTTTATTGCACACTTAAAACTGGCTCTCGCTCTATTCTCACTTGTTCCATGATGCATAGGCGAATCCGGAGCAAAAACAAGAAAAAGGGGAAATAAAGAAAAAAGGGAAAAGAGAGGAGACAAAAAAGAAGGGGCAGCATAAAAGGAGGAAGACGATTGAAAAAAAAATAAAATGGAAAATGGAAAAGGCCTCGGAAAATGATTTTTTTTTTAATATTTCATGTCACTATATCAGGGGCTGCGGAACCCACTTTTTTTCCAAAACCGAGTACAAAATGTAAAAATTACCATATGATTGTGATTTTTAGCATGGTTAGCCCCCCCCCCCCCCCCCCACTTTGAAAACCGTTCCGCGGCCCCTGAATATAAAACTTTCGCATTGCCTTTTAGGTGAATTACAAATCTTTCTCAATATGGAACTTAAAATATAAAATTATGAAGTCAATATACAAAACATACATGTATTTCAGCTCGGAAATCGGACTTTCATGTTATTTTTACAAATTTATTTTACAAAATGTTTTATGTTGTGAATATTAACATTTGTCAGGTACCTATTATTTTTTTTCCTGTATTCCATAAAGGTCTCCAAATATCCCTATGCAGGTCAGATTGTCAAAACGTATCAGCTAGCGCTCCACGCTGGCATTTTGATTGGTGAGTTGTGTATGTCAATATTAATTCTATATATATGATGGGGTGTCCAAACTTCGTGCACTTTTCAAAAATACTCATCAGGCTTAATATTTTTCACAAAATATTCATAATTTATACAAAACCAATTCAAGAAATAATTACCACATTGACGGCAAGATCGTAAACTATAAAATCATGGACGAAAGTGTAAAGTAGGTCTAGGGGTTTCGCCGGTATCGCGTTCTCAAAATTTTATTCTGATCGGCGAATGCGGGCTCTGCTGGAAAACCGTTCAGAAAAAGTGTGACCTAATTTCGTGCACCAAAGCTTTTGTGGAGATTTAAATAAAAACTCAAGCTCAAAGTGAAATATTTATATCAGATTGATGGCAAAATGCTATAGAATCGGTTAGTACCACATTTAACTCACATTTTTGATAATTTCTGCTTGCAAAATGGTGATATCGTGATGCTTGTTGATTTCTTCAAAACGGACGCTAACGGTGACAAATTTGCCGATCTTTTGTCAATATTTTCATGAATACTGAACTCATCCTAAAGAAACTTTCACCAAAGGGCAATTTTAGGTCGCTTTTCACGTCGACGTTGTCAGATTTTAAGGATATTGGTTAGTTTTTTAGATAATGACCGTCCGCGAAGCAGTGGCGTAGACAGGTCCTTAGACCTGGGGGGGATGATCACTAGCTGGGTCATACTTTATATATATATATATATATATATATATATATATATATATATATATATATATATATGTATATATATATTTATATATACATATATATATTTATATATACATATATATATTATAGATTTATATATATATATATATATATATATATAGTAAATAGTGGTAGTATAATACGAGCTGTGATTGGCTGGATTTGTACCACGTGACCTCCCTTCAAAAAGTTATATTGTACATATGTACAATATAACTTTCGATTTTTGGATGGCAAAATCCATGATGGGGGGCTTAGATTGAGGGATCTATTTACTATAATAAATAGTGAACGTTCTATCATACAATATTACTGGACTATATGAACTCCAAATATAAAATTATCCCTCGTGCAAGCCTATTTCACCTCGGCCTTCGGCCTCGGTGAAATAAACCTGCACTCGGGATAATTTTATATTTGTCGTACATATAATCCGGTGTATTGTACAATAGATTGTACACTATTTATATAATATATATATATATGTATAATTAATATATAAATATAAAGAATGAAGGAGATAACGTACTCGATAAAAACAAAATATCATGGGCCAAAGCAGACGAGTTAAAGATAACAAAATAACACGATCTGCCTCATGGATTATCTCGTGTGTCTTTTAAGCACTTTGCTTTCAGCAATAAACAGGGCATCCAGTAATAAACAAACTTCCTTGCACATTTTTCATGGCAGTAATCTTTTGTTTGATTTATGACAATGAGTAAAGATGATCATAAGAGAAATGTCATTTGTCGGATGTCTAGTTATCATCTTGGTCATGACAGTCCTGCTAAACATGATCTAGAATAACTAGTATTCCTTTTTTACTAGTATAGTAGTATACTCTTTTAAAAGTAGCGATATTGTTAATGATCAAACGAATGAATTAACAACTAAAGGAATAAACAAATAAACAGCCAAATAACTAAAAAAAAATATCAATTACAATTATAGTAATAGGGGTAAAATAAAAAAAAGCTCAACATTATATTTCTTATCCACGTGCAGATATGCGGACACTAAAACATGTGGAAAATGATAAGCACACTCTGTTTAAAATTACCATGATTACAAAGGCTTGATTGAATTAAGTATGGAAATGAAATAAACCTCACCGGGTTGTCGGAAGTAAACTGTATAGATAGTAACTTGTTATAATTTCGATTCATTTCTTATTATGTACCTTGTTATGATGATTATGATAAAAACATAGGTAAGGAAATGTAACAGTTTATAACCTTCAAACCTAGAAGACTGCGCACGTACAGAAATTACTGGTATAAGTAATTCCAAAATACATTGCGCCAAAAATATTGAGTGAAAAAAACCTCGGATATCACTGAGGCCATCCAAAATTTGCACTTTCATTCCAAAATCATTCATTTACTAATTCGCTCCTTAGAGACTGAAAATTTTCACCTTTCCTTTGCAAAGTAGGGGTTGAGGACATGGCCAGCGGGGAAAAGGGTCAATGTATGTGTATAGGTAATTTCTTATTAATTCGTTTGAACAGTGTTAATGTGTTACGAAAGCAATTGCTCTGAAAGGGAATGATTAAGCGACACTTTATTAAATCTGTAATGAAATATTTTGAACTTATCTCCTTTGCAAATACATAATTATTATAAGGAAATGTACTTGGTGAAACTCTGAATAACGATCCTTAAATGTATGTGACGACGCAAGACAGTTGTTATTACTTAAAACTTGCAAGTTGTAAATGCATATAAGATGATTGACACTGAATAAAAGTCCAATTTTGATCATGTTTGTCATTGCTGTACGTTATGATTATTACTGCTATTAATATTGATTGATTTTAACTAGAATTCATTGCTTTATTACTGTATAGTTTTGCTTCTTCCCCCACAGAAACCTGGGGGGGATGATTGTACACACCATCCCCCCCACCTAAAATTCTGGGGGGATGCATCCCCCCATCCCCCCCCCCCCGCTATCTACGCCCCTGCCGCGAAGTATGGGCACGCGCGAAGTTTGGACTCACTGCCATACTTTAAATCCCCATTTCCTGACAGTTTATAAAAGAAACGTTCGGCTCGCGGTATGCGCTCATATTGATTGTTTTGAATATATAAACTCTTGCGTCTTATTTATAATACAAAAGTGCTTTAAATGTCTTGTTTTCATGATATAATATTTGCAGATTTTGCGCTCTCATTGGGCTTCTTAGATTAATAAATAGGATATTTATTCAATGATCAAAATTTTTGTCCGGTTTTTTTTCAAAAATGGAATATCTAGACAAGTTTCATCTCGCCCTTAGGAAGGGAAAAAAATATGATGACATATTGTTCTTAGAATGTCCCGGTCCTATGTCAAAACTCAAAGTAATAATAATGGAGCATACAGTGTATCAGCTCTTTTTTTTAACTGTGATCCAAATCCATCTCACAATTTTTCTACAAAGTGATTGAAATACAGAGCTTAAATTGACTCCTTGTCAGATCGGAATATAAAATTTGTTAAGCTCCCAGATGAATAAACCCATGTAGCATTTCGTCTTTCTTCTGTCTATGTAGGCCTAATCATTGAATATTTGACATCCCGAATTGTCCCCTTGATATTTTATTTCCCTTTGACTTAAGCCAGTTGCGTAATAAGCCAAAAATTTTGAGGGGGCGAGATACGGTGTATAAGCAAAATGTATGAAATGGTGCGAGGGAGAGAGCAAAAAAATTTGACATCGTCACACACTAAAAAATGAAGTGCTAATTTAGCACTTACAGTGCTTGTATAGTGACTGCACTACGAGTGCTAATTTTCTAGTTCAAATTTAAGCAAAAAAATTTGACATCGTCACACACTAAAAAATGAAGTGCTAATTTAGCACTTACAGTGCTTGTATAGTGACTGCACTACGAGTGCTAATTTTCTAGTTCAAATTTAAGCTAGAAATATCACCACTCGTAGTGCCGTCACTATACAAGCACTGTAAGTTCTACATGTAAATAAGCACTTCATTTTTTACAGTGCATTACAAAAATTAATTTTTGTGACTTGATAGAATTTGACATGATATAAAAAAAAACAATATCATATTTCACCCTTCACTCTTCCCTTTTCTCCTTGGTCGTAGAAAATGTGAGGGGTTCCCCATCTGTACACTACTGACTATAACCACTCTTTCCCCTTCTTTCTCTTCCATCATCTTCACTACTACCCGCATCTTTTACCCCTTTTCAGATCTGAAAATCAAATACTTTAAGCTGGCGTTTCGCGCTCGCTTTTGTGATTTTCATGATAAAAAGATATTTAGAGTGCCCAGATTCTAGGTTAAATTTCTGAAACACGCGCGCGCATGTTTTTTTAGATACACAGCTGTTCTCTATTAAAATCATCATCCAGTATACAAATAATGAGAGTATGCGTACAATGGGAAGAATATTTTCATGAGATAAAAGATGTATGAAAGTTCCATTCAACGAGGCGTTAGCCGAGTTGAATGGAACTTTTAATCTTTCATCGAATGCAAATATTCTTTCCATTACACAAAAAATGTACATTCATTCTTTGTTTTATATAACTCATGTAAGTTTTTAAAAATGTAAAAAAAGAATAAAAAAGATAAAAATAAGGTTGGCCTATTTCAATCAACTCCTTTTCTCATGATAATTGCTAGTCGGTAGATTACACCATGTATCGACAGCTCATCAAAACAAGTGCAGTCCCATGCTTTCATTGTTTTGTGACGCGCATTGCTTCATGGATCTGAGTCGAGTGCGCACAGTTATACCGTGTTTACACAGTGACACGGCTCGGGGGTTCGACACGCGAGCCGTGCTCAACACGGCAATTTTATGCTGTGTAAACGCGATCAGTGTGATCCGCGAGCCGTGTCGAACACGGCTTTTTTGATCCGCCAAAATCGTAGGTTTCAACCCGCGAGCCGAGTCAGACTCGGCAATTTTTTCGTGTGTAAACAAAAAGCCGTGTCGAACTCTCTTGACCAGGTCACTGCGCGCGCTTTCACTTTTGGCATTGTTGTTGTTCGCACGGACAAGATTCGATTCCGGCGGTGAATTTCGCGCGTTTAATTTGCGACGTCATAATTCTTCTTCCGTTCGAGATCTGCGAGCCGTGTTGAACTCGCCTTTTTATATGTACGTATAAACGCGATCTCTGATCCCTTCTTCGCAGTGTTCAACCCGGCTCGTGGATTCAACACCCGAGCCGAGTCAATGTGTAAACACGGTATTAGTTTGATCTGGACTAACTTCATGCGCGCAAACAACACACACGCATACACACCCAGGTAAGTAGACATCAACGAACGTAGAGGGCAGCAACACACAAGCGTGTTGCTCTAAGGAAGGTCAACTCGATACGCGCATGCAACTGAGCAGAGCGCATATTTTATTGTTCATGACAACGTAATCAAATGCCGATCAAATACAACAGCAAATTAGTAGTGATCAAGAAACGAATATGAAAGAATATGACTACAACGATATGAAAGATAACATTAAAAATAGGTTGAGGGATATACATAAATATGAAAACATACTTTGATATTTAAAACTTTACAAATGCAAGTTTCAGGAAACTAAAATCATTACCAAATCGGTGATTGTTGTTATCAGCGATTTCACCAGACGGCTGAATTAGGTGATTTGCGCCGAGACGATTTTGTGACCACTCGCAAAGCATTTCGGGATTGAATATGTCCACCGTATTTTCTCTGGGCTCTTCGCTGAACCCATCATCATTCTATGCTTAAGCTACATTATGCTCCGTCGTCTGCTTAGATTTCAACCCCCTAGTCTAGCACTGGTACTTGTTCTGCTAGGCGTCGATCAGCATTTATCTGCAGTCCATATAGGCCGTGATCCATTTATTTATTTATTTATTTATTAGAGCAGGCAGCAATGCCAATGGGTATTAAAGGGGAATCCATCCTTGGCCATAAAATGGTGTGTTGGGAAGGAGAAAAATAAATTAAACAGAATGGTGAAAGTTTGAAAGAAATTGGACAAGCAATAAGAAAGTTATTGCTGTTTTAAAATTGAGATCACTAATACTATGTAGATTTCAAATTGGCAACTGGGTAAGTAAATTATGACATGGGGCAAGGACAACTATCCCATAGGCCATGTACTTTATTATCAGGGATTTGTGGCTTTCTCCTAAGTACCCATTCCCCTGGGGCAGTAATCTTAATATAACCCAGGTAGTATATTGTTTTATGTCCTCATGAAAGAAAAATATAATTTGAAATAAAACTTTTGGGAAAAATGACATTTTAGCCATAATATGTATTGGAGTACATGGAAGAGTAGTCCTTGCCTTACATCACTATGACATCCCATATGTGGCCAATTTGAAGTCTCCATGGGTATAGTGATTACCAATATTTACAACTTTTAAAAATTCTTAACTTTCTTGTTGTTTGTCCAATATTGTTCAAACTTTCAGCTATCAACTTGTCTGATTTTTCTTTTCCTTATAAAAACAAGTTTTTATTTGGGTTGGATTCCCCTTTAAAAACAATAATTCACGTATCTATCAGTAGTATGTTATCATTTCTTTTCACCATTTTCCCCAAAACTTATAAATTTAGAAATACATTCCAATCAGTAATAAGTGAAGTCTACATCTAACCTAGATCTTGATCATGTTGATCGATAGACCAAAAGCTTCAGTCTCTGTATTTTGGTTGCTCTGCTGAACTGCGCTGGCTCACTCACCGATGCAGATTATAGTAAAATGTCAGAAATTGTTGAATAAATCCCCAGAAACGACGGTTATTCCTGTCTAGTTGATCGATAGACCCAAGTCTAAAGATCTAACTTTATTTGTCTAACTAGACAAATGCTCTGACCAGTCTCGATCTGTTTGTTGAAGATGTTGTTCCACACTGGATATCTAAGTAGATCTAGAATATATATAGATCTAGCACGACTTGTTGGTATGAGATAGTCTATGCAACAATAAAAAAATACTAAAATAATAATAAACTCAAAACAGATGAATTCCACATTGTCTTTATAGTATAGGACGCCTAAATCTAGACCATTTGAGGGTTGGTCCATGCAAGCTAAGTTTGGTTCAATTAAGGCCAGCCTGCATGGGCTAGCCGCTAGGAGGTTATGATTTTTTTAGTCCGTTAAATGCCTACAGGGTAAAGTCTAGATCTAGAACTAGAAGATTTAATGGTTGACAAGTTACCGTTAGGCCTTACCGTTAGGCATGAAATCTTTAAAAGTCAGAAAATGCATAAAAATAAAATCACGACGAGCTCAGTCACTTTGCTCTTTCACTTTCGAAATTTCTCCCAAAAAAATACGCGTTCTGCCAGCCAAGCCCAGGCCATGCAGGCCCAGGAAAATTTACCAATTCTTGCAATATGGCAAACAAAATATGTAAAAGTCTTTGATTGCACAGAATCAATGGTCAAATTAAGATATGGATGCTGTCTATCAAATCTACTTTCTGCCCAAAATCATAAATTAAGATGGTGTAAAATCTATCTAGCTCCCATTTCTTCTAGTCTAGGCCTAGATCTAAGTATAACTAAGGTTAAGTCTAACGCAAAACGATGATGGCACTCTGCAAACGATGTAACATTGCAATCAATTTCCCAGAATTGGTTGATTTTTCTTAGAAATTATTGAAGAAAACCAGGGAAAATGTGAATAGGTGGCCGTTTATTCAAGCTTTAATTTGGCTTTGGAAGTTTGGTTGCTCAATGATTATCGACCTTCGACGCGACGCAGCGCCTGGCTGTGCAGCTCAGCTGCAGCGCAGCGCGCAGCCAATGCAATGCATCCGATGCATGGGGGTTTTTTTCGCCGTCCATAGTCTCGGACTCGAAGTTGAAATTTAGACCCGGATTTCGGGGATTCGGCGCCTTGTAGACTTAAAGGTCAAATGCAATTTAAAATTTGAAATCTGACCTTGAACAATCATCGTTGATAAACATCAGCCCTGAAGCAATTGCACTTCAAATCAGACCAGGCAAATTAGACGTCATTGTGTATGTTGCTAGAAGATCTATGACGAGTCGACTGAAGCCCCAGCGCATCATCAACGTTACTAGTAGCTACGCGACTTTCCCAGACTCGGCGCACCCAGGCCAGAAAAATGACCTCGATTATTACGGTGGTTGTCTATGCATTTATTAGTGGTGCAGCGAAATTCAGCAGAGGAAAATAAGAGATAAGAGGTATCCTCGTCATAGACTTAATATTCCAAAATGAGAAAAAATGTCAAAATCATGATTATTTAAGCTAAATAATTTCTTTAAAAATAAAAGTAATATTTTTAATATTTCTACCTAGAATAACCGACCTAATAATTGTTCATTAAAAATATTTGAAATTAACAAATGAAAAAAAAATCAACTCGACAAATTTCCGAAAAGTCCCCCTTATTTTTTAGAGTGGTCACAAAATTCGAGCGTAGTTGACCTTCCTTAGAGCAACACGCTTGTGTGTTGCTGCCCTCTACGTTCGTTGGTAGACATTATAACATGGCTATAATGAGGGAGCGCTAGCGCGCTTACCGTGCAATGGAAAAATGAAAAATGCACGGTCACCGTGCAATGGAAAATTACAAAATGCACGCAGTAAAGAATGGACCAAATATTGAACACCTTTCAACCAATCAGATAGATAAGAAAATATTAAATAGATAAGATCTATTTTATTTATACACGGTTAAAAAGCCCAAACAGTTCACAGACTGATTTCCATTGGGGTCGTGTCAAACATTGACAAAGTAAACATTTTAAAATCATTGTTTAACGATCAATATAATGGAACAGAATTAAGCATCAATTAAATATTAAAAGGCAATCACTGAAACGTGAAGAGGAGGGGAGGAGAAGAAAAAAGGAAGAAGAAGAAGGGAAAAGTGAGAGGGAGAAGAAAACGACAACAGAGAAGATAAAAGAAGAAGAACAAGAAATAATGATAATGATAGTAGGAAAAAGACGAAGAAATTATATACCGTTCTCAAAAACATCAATAACTTACAACATGAAATATCTATCTGTAAATTGGAACAAAGCGGTGCATACATGTGCATACAGTAAATATGTCCATGGTAAAGTAAAATGTCAAAATTAATACATGTTTCTATAATGGATAACCGAGCACAAGAAAATGAATACAAGTCATGATTTATCAATGATAAAAGCTAAACATATAAAAATGACTGGAAAATTTATGATAACTAAATATGCACTGAAAATAATTATAAAGCTTGATTAATACTGATGCCATATAAAAGCAAAACATATGAAATAATTGGAAAATAATACACGTACTGGGGACAGAAAATAGAAACTGTCTGTTGATGCTTGATAAAAACAATTAAACAGAAAAAATAGTCATTGTAATCCATATCACACAGATAATCTCTTAAGACCTGTTTTGAAATTGTGTTTTGTTTGTGCCGCTTGAATATTCGTGGGCAATGAGTTCCACATACTGGCGCCTCTGTACATAAACATGCGCTTTGCAGATTCAGACTTTATTTGCATAATTTCCAAATTGAGATTCCCACTTCTTGTGTTATGTGATCTTTCTTTAAGGGAAAATCTATTGATTAGATATGAAGGGGCGAAGTTATTGAGTATGTTAAACATCATTCCTAAGTGTATCCCAATTTAGTTCATTTAGATTATCGTTTCCGGATGAATCCCAGGCGGTATTATTGATAACGCGTGCTGCCCGATTTTGAATCTTTTGGAGGCTATCTTTTAAACATTTGCCGCAATTTCCCCATACTATATCACAATATGACAAATGAGATGAAATCAGGGCGTTATAGACTAGAATCATGGTATCCTTGTCAACCATACTTCGTATCGATTTTAGCATAAACAAACCGCTACTACATTTCTTCTGTATATTTTGAAAGTGTTTTCCCCATGATAAATTTTCATCTAAAATTACTCCTAAATGTTTACACTGGGTAACTCTTGTTAGGGGGGTTCCATCAATGCGAATGTTTAGCGATTCATCTTTGAATAGTTTCAGTCGATTTCTAGTTCCTATGACAATATATTCTGTTTTTTTTATATTCAAACTAAGCTTATTGTGATCAAGCCATCGTTTCACATTTTGCAAATCTTCATTGATTTTGTTTTCTAGATCAGAGTAGTTTTTACTTCCATGATATAAAATAATTTCATCTGCATACATACTTATTTTGCAATTTCTAAGAACTAAAGGCAGATCATTAATATGTAAAATGAAAAGAAGCGGCCCTAAAATGGACACTTGAGGGATTCCAGATTTAATGGGTAATAAATCAGATGATATACCATGCACTGTCGTTTTCTGGCATCTTCCATAGAAGTAACTTGTAAACCATTCAATTGAGTGATCCCCAATTCCATATTGCTTTAATTTTTTGATAAGCAATTCGAAATCAACCGTGTCGAATGCTTTTTTTAAATCCAGCATGACAGAGCATACTATTTTGCCTTCATCAAAGCTTTTCAGCCATTCATCTGTTGTATTAAGTAATGCCGTTGCAGTAGAATGTAATGGCCGAAAGCCAGATTGGTAGTCATTAATCAAATTGTTCCTGTTCAAGTATTCATACAATTGATCAAACACTATACGTTCTAGTAGCTTAGATAAAATAGGTCATATCGAAATTGGCCTGAAATTAGAAGGTTCATTTGCACCGCCTTTATGTAAGGCAGTAATACCTTGGTCACATATGCTCTACGGCGGCCGTACGGCGGCCGTAGATACATGAATTCGAGAGATTTCTGCGGCGGCCGTAGAAAATCTGCGGTGGCCGCAGGGTCGACGTACGGCGGATTCC
The DNA here is from genome assembly GCF_018143015.1 of Lytechinus variegatus. Taxonomy (NCBI): domain Eukaryota; kingdom Metazoa; phylum Echinodermata; class Echinoidea; order Temnopleuroida; family Toxopneustidae; genus Lytechinus; species Lytechinus variegatus. Next base: position 18,834,156 of record NC_054743.1, on the reverse strand, counting down.
TACTTTTTACAGGCCGTAGGGGTGGCCGTAGAATTTTAACTCGGAGTTATAACATTTTTTCTTTTTTACGCTCGCCGTAGAAATTAGACTAGCCGTAGGCATGGCGTAGAACGGTCTACGGCGGCCGTACGGTGAGCGTACGGTGGCCGTGCGGCTGCCCTCGTGTTTTTCTTCCCTCCTTTCCCCTTCTCCTATTGTGTTATCTGCTCGGAAGCCACCAGGCGCGTATTCAGAATTTTGCACCTCGTGGGCCCGCCCTATAATTTTGGCCCATATGCATGTGTACTTTTCGGAAAAAAATGGTGACCCCTGTTACACCCACAAATGTAATAATCGCCCACAAATGTAATAACGCCCACAAATGTAATAACACTTTACCCACAAATGTAATAACGCCCACAAATGTAATAACACTTTACCCACAAATGTAATAATTTTTGATCGCCCACAAATGTAATAACACTTTACCCACAAATGTAATAACGCCCACAAATGTAATAACACTTTACCCACAAATGTAATAATGCACTTTACCCACAAATGTAATGACTTTACCTACAAATGTAATAAATTTGAAGTGATTTTTGGCGAATTCGTTCTAAACTAAAATCCTATAGTAATGCGTTCATAAAGCACAAAAGTTCAAAGTCTTTTTTCCAGACCCGGTTAATGAAATATTACAGTAAAAGTCCAAGTCTTTTTCCATACCCGGTTTTTCAAAATTATAATATACGTCCAAAGTCTTTTTACCAGACCCGGTTGTTTCAAAATTGTAATATACGTCCAAAGTCTTTTTTCCAGACCCGGTTAATTCAAAAATTATAATGCAAGTCCAAAGTCTTTTTTCAGACCCGGTCGTTTCAAAAGTTATAATATACGTCGGTGAGGGGTAAAGACAACACTCTAAGCCCAAGCATTTAAAGGGGTTTAATTTTGAAGATTGGTCTCAGCTGTCATTTTTTCAATATTTCTTTATCTTTTAAATAACCGGGTCCAGACGAAAGACTAAGCATAATACTCGTGTTATTCCACAAGAATAAGAATATGAGTCTTTTGTTTTTAGGATTGTTTAAATCATTTTTAAATCACCGGGTCTGGAATGAAGACAACACTTTAAACGTGTGCTTTTCTACATGCATGGTCTTAATTTGGAGGATTGTTGGTTCTTAGATTCGTTGTTGGGGGTTGAGTTTTATTGATTTTTTATTCCTGAAATAATTGTGTCTGGAGGAAAGTCGATCTTCGACAATCGGTCTTCATGTTGTTTCCACAGTAATTAGATTCGTTTTAGAATATTTGTAAAAGCTATTTTATTTTTCAATTAGTAACCAAGTCTGGAAAAAGGATGTCTGCTTTACCCACGCGTTATTACAATGTTTTGTAGGGATAGTAGTATTATTTAAAAAAAGACATATTTTTACTGGGTGAAACTTTGGAAATTTGGTCTTAGATTCGAAGATTTTCAGTTACTTTTTTTAATAGCCGGGTCTGGAGGAAAGAGTACGTTTTAAAACTCGTGTTATTCCAGGAGAATAAGAATATAAGGTCTTATGTTAAAAGATTTTTTTTCGTAACTGTTTTAGGTCTGGAATAAAGACAACACTCTAAACCTCTTTTAAAACAGGTTCTTAGGTTGAAGGTTTGTTTGGTCTTAAACTTTGATTTTTTTTTAATTCTTACTATTAGCGTTTTTTTAAGAAAAAAGTGGTCGGGCTGAAAGACTACGCTATATATCCAGCATTAATAAGATTATGGGGTCTTTATACTGTTTTTAAACTGTTATTCATAATGTTTAGATAACAGGTAACCGGGTCTGGAGAAAAGACTACGCTTGATTCTCAATTTACTCTTAGTGCATATATTCACAATATACACCGTATAAGTTGAAACAACAACAAATACATTAATTCCACCAGTTTTAATTAACTGGGTCTGGAGAAAAGACTAAGCTCGATTCCCATTTTTTCCACAGGAAAATATCATTATCGTATCTTAGTTTGGACTTATATTATAAATTTTAAAATAACTGGGTCAGGAAAAAGACTTTGGACTTATTAAAATTCTTGAAACAACCGGGTCTGGAAAAAAGACTTTGGATTTATATTATAATTTTTGCAACAACCGGGTCTGGAAAAAAAGACTTTGGACTTATATCACAATTTTTTTAACAACCGGGTCTGGAAAAAAAGACTTTAGACTTTTATTATATTTTTTGAAACAACCGGGTCTGGAAGAAAGACTTTGGACTTTGATGTTTTATTAACCCGGTCTGAAAAAGACTTTGCACTTTTGTGCTATATGAACGCATTACTATAGGATTTTAGTTTAGAACGGATTCGCCAAAAATCCCTTCAAATTTATTACATTTGTGGGTAAAGTCATTATTACATTTGTGGGCGATCAAAAATTATTACATTTGTGGGTAAAGTGTTATTACATTTGTGGGCGTTATTACATTTGTGGGTAAAGTGTTATTACATTTGTGGGCGTTATTACATTTGTGGGCGTTATTACATTTGTGGGTGCAACAACCCCTCCTCGTCAGGCAAACAGGTGCCTTAAATGCAAGTTGAATTATCTTATTTCATAATCACATGAAAAGGACAACTGCAGACAACTTTTTTAATTATGACTTAATAAAAAAGCAAACTATCCATGAATATGATATACTGTAATACCACTTAAAAAAAAACAAATGTGACCAGGAAGCACAGATATTGCCCTTTCACTAGCGGCTAACTTGGGTAAAATATGATGTTATTATCATTATCATTATTATTATTACTATAATGGGGAGTTAAATGCTGATTTTTGTTGTTGTTTCCTGGGGTGTAGTTCTTACTTAAGACTAACGTGTTTATTAACATATTAACTTTATTCATACAAACAAGTTAACATGGTTAAGGGAGATTTATTTCATAAGTCCAAATAAATAATGCGAACGCGATTTTCGATAGCTTGTGTATAGACCTGAAAAAAGAATATTCTGAGAAGTTTTGTAAGCATGAGCAGGATGGGTATCTATCTATCTGTCAGGGCGAGCTGATGATTGTCTATATTCCAAAATGACCCAAAGTTTGGAAATTCTAAGCATTATTGGTAATCATGAGCAGGATGGGCACTTAAAAATTATTCGATTATATTCCGTTCCAAAACTAGACATTCTACGCAATTGAGGTAATCATACAGGATGTCATCTAACTAATCATTCGATGCGAGCGCGAAGCGCGAATCACCACAAAGGTCGAATTTGCCCCCCCCCCCCTTCCTAGGTCGAACATTACTGATCGTATAATATTCAGATCAGTATCAAACATTAATTTGGCGACCCCCCTTCCTAAGTCGAACATCAATTTGGCACCCCAGCACTTTTATTACTCCTCCTCCTTTCCCCTTTTCTCTTCTCTCCTTTTCCCTTCTTCTTGTTTCCTTCTCATTTTCTTTTCTCCCTTTTCTTTCCCTTTCTTTCCTCCCTCTTTATGGCGCCCCCTTTTCGCCTACCCGGGGGCCCGGGCCCCGAACCCCCTCCCTCCCGCCCAGAATACGCGCATGGGCATGGTGCGACACTGAAAACTTTCTGAAATGAAATGTCTAATGTAAAATATCATGATGGTATTTCTCACTGTATAGTCCCCCTGCGGCCGCCGTGAGGGCGCCTTGCGGCCACCTTGCGTCTGCCGTAGTATTTGTCAAAAACCTACGGCCAGCGCAGGGTCGCCCTAGGGCGACCGTACGTCATGAGTTCAAGGACATACGTCAGCCGCAGATTTCTTTTCTCCATAAATCAAAAAATACGCCGTGCGGCGACCGTAACATATGTGACCGCTAGAGTAAGTGGCCGTGGAAATTCTGAGGCGACCGTAGAATTGCTACTCGCCGTAGAAATTTTAGAATCTACGGCGGCCGTAGCAAATGTGACCATGGTATAACTCTTGCCCTTTTCCACTCCGTAGGTACACATGCAGTAGTAATAGACATATTATAATATGTGCCAAGGGTTCAGTTATACATGGTAACGCTATCTTTATAAGTTTCATTGGTATCATATCACATCCCATCGCTTTGCCACTAGACATTTTTAATAATTGTTTCTTTATTTCGCTTATTGTTACTGGGACAAGTTGGAAGATATGGACTAGCGAGTGCGGGTAAAATTGCATTGCATTATCATTTTCATTCGCAGACCCTGTGCTGTCGATTGTATCGGCAAGTCTAGGGCCTACCTCTACGAAAAATCATTCAATGTCTGTGAATTTTTTGTAGACTCATGAATTTCTTTCTCATCTACTATCAAACATTGATTTTTTGTATTTTTATTCTTACGTGGTATCAGTATGTTAAGGTTTTTCCACGTGTTCTTTACATTCCTTTTGAATCTTTAATTTTCTTTTGGAATGTTTTACGTTTGTTTTGCTTTATTTTGTAAGTGACATAATTTTTACTCTTTCTATAAGCTTTCCAATTTGCGCGCGTACGCTTTCGAGTCGCTTTATCTTTCAATTTGTCTCGTTTACGAATTAGATCAATAATTTCAGTATTTATCCAAGGTTTCCGGTGTTTCTTAATACGGCTTTTCCTAATAGGGGCATGAAAATTACACAATGAAGAAAATATTGTTTGGAATTGATGAAGAGAATGATTAACATCACTACATGTATATACACTTTGCCAATCGATGGCTTGTAGATCAGAAAAGAAAAGATTTTCATCGAAATTCTTATAAGTTCTATAGGTTCTATACACATGCCTTGGAGATGGTTTCCGGATTTTACCCCATTCAATATAAACAAGGGAGTGGTCGCTCATTCTATGTGAAAGACGCCACTTTCGACAACTTTCATACAGTTAGAGGTATAAATTAAATCAATGAGTGTGGATGAATGAAGAGTTACCCTTGTTGGTTCGTCTATCACTTGAGAAAGAGAATAATTCTGGCAAATGTCAAGTAATCGTTTTGTATAACAAGACAATGGGTTTCCATTGATATCACAATTGAAATCTCCTAAAAATACGACATCCTTTTGTTCTTCATCAGTTTTAGATAGAACGTTCTCAATAACATTAAACAATTCAATGCTTGATCCAGATCGGAACTCAATTTGTGGCTAAGCTTATTTTCATTGACGTATACTGCCACTCCTCCACCTTTGTTATTCAGATCTTTCCTATAAATACAAGAGTCTTGAATGCGTAACTGTTCATCATTAATATCACTGCTTAAATGGGAATTAAACTTTTGGAACAAATAGACTTGTGTAGAAACAGAAAAATCAAAGAATAAGAATAAAGAAAGTTTGAGAAAAATCGGACAAATAGTGAGAAAGTTATGAGCATTTGAATATTGCAATCACTAATGCTATGGTGATCCTCACTTTGGCAATGCGACAAGGATGTGTGATGTCACTGATGAACAACTTTCCCTTTGGTGGACTATTAAATACCCTCAAAATGTCTCTTTTTGCTTTTTCTTATGATGATACAAACTCTTTATCCATGATGTATTCTTAAAGAATATGTATTACATGCCCTCATGAAAACAGAACACATTATTTATGGATAGATGTGATAAAAGAGGCAATTCTAGTGAAATATTGAAGTAACGGGAGAGTTGTTCACAAGTGACATCACACATCTTTGTCGCATTGCCAATGTGGGGATCTCCATAGCATTAGTGATCGCAATATTCAAATTCTCATAACTTTCTCATTATTTGTCCGATTTTTCTCAAACTTTCGTTGATCTGTTTCTTTGGTTTTTTTTTCTTTTTTTCACACAAGCTATCTTGTTCCAATGGTTTCATTCTCCTTTAATCTAGTTTCATTCAATGCAATCAGGTCTAATTTAAGATCTTCAACCATAAGTTGTAGATTGTCGATGTTTGATAATAAAGTTCTTATATTTAATTGTGCTATTCTAAAGCCATGTTTCTTTTCCTTTATATGACATGATCTCATTTCTGACTGACATTTGTTCAGGGAGATTCCACCGTCGGTTCGTAGGGTGGAAATGATTCATTATCCATACATGTATGTTCCTCGGGATCATTTTCAACGGAATTAATTCTCTGAGTGGTTTATTGATTTAAGATTGTAGTGGATTCATTTCTTGGGTTATCTATTGGTGTCTGGGGTTCAAATATTGAACACCTTTCAACCAATCAGATGGCAAGAATCTCCGTTTGAGTTATATAATATCAGATCACAACATTAATAATAATATTTTAAAAAATCCCCGCGCCTTTGTGCACGCATTATTTGATTTGATTGTTGAAATAAGTAACGTCTTCATAGTTAACTGCAAGCAGCCGTCAGCAGATCCTTTTTTTACTGAGATCAAAGCGTATACTAAAAAATTCTGCTCGCGCTTCGCATTCGACGGATTATTTAGTTGGATGCACACCCCTGTAGGATCACAAACATTGCCCAGAATGTGAATTTTAGGACAATATACATGAAATAAAAAATAGCTCGCATTATTCAAATAAGGCATATGAGATTGTAATATATTTACGTTGATTTGTAAGAATAAAGCTTAGAAGTGACTATTAGGATTACTCCTTCAAAGAAACAAACTTCGATCCGATCGGGCAAAATGTGGCTGAAAAAAATTCCGCCATCCCCCCTCTTGGCAAAGGCTGGATCAGCTCCTGATGATGTAACAAGAACGTGTGTGTGTGTATTTGAGTTTTGTCAGACGTGTATCAATCAGGTATGATTATTTACGTCTGGGACCGACCTTTAACGTCACCATCCGAAAGACGTGATCAGGGCTCGAACCTCTGCATCAATTTGTAACATCCCCACAGCTTGGATTACAGGCGCACGCCACAACGCCCAGTTTGTTTGATTTGATTTTGTTTTTATTTTGATTTGAACCGTTTGTTTGATTTTGTTTTTAACCTAGTATAAGGTCTGACATGATTCGTTAGTGAATATGACAAATTGCTCACGTTTTCCTAAATAGGGACATATCCTGCCAAGAATGGGAAACCAATTTATAATAATTGATTTAACACAGTTTTTATTGTATGCAATATCTCTGTCGAAAGAAATTTAACCAATTAATCACTTTTCACAACAAAATAAAGAAAACAAAAGGAAATTATATGATTGATAAATCGGTTCTCAGAGAGATTGATATCGTTTAACAATTTAGTTTCAATCAAAACACTTGGCCGTGATCATGTTTATTGTATTGTAAACTCGATTTCGAAGAAGTTTTGTTAGCCATTATTCTTCTCATCTGTCACTTCTTTACATTCATCCCAATTCTATAAGCCACATTCTCTTTTTTATCTACAATACACACTTCTAAAGATCATCATGATCATTGTGAATTGTGATATCAGTTGTGATGCTTATCGGTTGCTTTGTTCCATTTAAATTTTGCAATATGTGTCGGATTTCTAAAGGTTTTCTTTCAACAGAAACTCTCTTAGCTTTCTCTTTTCTTCAAATTATGTTTCAAGTTTCATATGGCACTCATGATGTTGAGTTTGTTAACCAACCAGCTGATATCAGTGTTAAAGAAGGTGGAACCGCATCATTCAACTGCACCCTGGCATCAAACATCACGTTTGTCGATGCAAGCTCGTATTGGGAAAATGCTCTTACCGAGCTTTATCACAGCAATGTGCACAATGTTTCAACAATTTTACACAATAATATCAAGTTAATTTCATCCCACCTTACCATCCCTCGTGTACGGAGAGACATGAACAGATTATACAGATGCTGGATCATGGTACGATTTGCAGATCGTTTACAAAATGCTTTTTCATCCGAATTTGCCAAACTTGACGTGTTGTACTTCCTTAAGGACAACGAGTTGGTTTGCAGAGGACCTTTAGATTACATTTTCACGAGTATGACGACATTAACATCGAATGTCAAGGAATGCAAACGAACCCACCAGCTACACTGAGATGGGTACAACCACTTAACATGTCTTATTTCGACTTTACGGAATCAGAAGTACTGTTGATCGGAAGCATTACTACTTCTTCACAGCTCCACAATAAAGCCATGACCTGTGTTGCCGAAAGCGATGTTTTTCCTGGAGACCAGGTCAGTTGCACTCTTGGTCCATACAATATCATTCATCCCCCTGTCCTAGAGGTTATTCCTCATCAAACCGAGACGATATGGCCTATAATAACAGAAATGAACTTTTACTGTATTGCTAAAGGATACCCCGCGGTACACACTTATAGCTGGTTCTGACATCCTGAGGATCTCCTGTCCGATTGTACATCTAATTCCCCGAATATAACAGTTGCCTTGGATACTATTCAAACAGAAGAAACTCTAGAAATATCATGCGAGGCAACAAACGACGTTGCAACTTCAAGGTATAATTCAACTGTGAATGTGAGGTACATGACAAGGCCGATGCTGGATGACTGTAAACCAAATTCGACGTATTTACCAGGTACAAATGACGACGGATTCCCAAAACTTCTCTACAATGATACGTTGGATACATTTAAGTGCCTGGTCGAAGTTAGTAGTATTGCTAATTATGTTATATTCCAATGGCACCTGGACGGTCATCTTCGTACTGAAAGTAGAGGAGATTACAACGTCATCAAAACATCTAATGGCCAAAGTTTTCTCCTTGCTCACAATAGCATGAAATTTACAAGGCAAGCGATTGTTGCATGTAATATCAAGAACACGAAAACATATAGGCCATCTTTCAAACAGATAGCTGCATGCACATTTTGGGGAACACGAATTGATAAAGGTAAAGGAGACACAGTCATGATTATCACGGATCTACAGCAAGAAGAGAATAATGAGAGCAAATCTTTCTCTGCGACTCAACTACCACTCACTACCACTAGAAATTAATATTACATGTATGTCAGAAGCTTTATAACAGTTTCCATTTCTGTAGGGTGCGGTCTGTTGTTATTCATTATCTTTGTCATCATCACGGTCATGGCATGTCGAAGAACAACCTGTGAGACTGGAGCCTTGACAACATCCTCCAATGAGCCATTGTCATCAGATAGTGTCGTTACGCTGACATATCGCACGGATATCCAATCTTGTATTGGTATGAGAACTGCATTTAACAAGAATGAGACCACTTTCTATGAAGTTCCTGATGTTGATTTAGACCGACGAACATCCAGCAAGATCAAACCAACGTCTCCACACTTTGGATCGGGTGAAAGACTTACCAGCACTGAGATATACTTTGGGGAATACCGGGGGTTAGGGGGATAGGGAGAGCGGGATTGGATGGAGGGCTAGGTCGACGAAAAGAAGGAGAGGGCGTGGATTGGGAAGAAGGAAGAATGGAGTCATCGTCAGAGAGCACAGCCGACTCATACTCAAGCTTTGGCAATCAAGGCATCTCCTTTCTATCCGATGACGCTAATGATGGATATCCAGGTGTACACAACTATCATTGAGATAAAAAGAGTATGTAATGTTTGAAATTAACATGGTACTTTGATTGGTCTCGACACATGCTAATTTTATCGATCCCATCCCCAACATCCACCCCTCCCATGCCATTTGAGATCATCTCTTTTGACAGTCAGAGACCAAAAAGAGTCGAACCAAAACTGACAAACACTGACACTAAAAAGCTCACTGTTTCAATATCTTGTTCTATAAACGTTCTTATGTCCACAAGATACTGATTGAATCATCTACTTAATTACTCTAATCATTATATATTTTCTCCGCGTATCCTGTACACGTATCTCAAAGGTCTATTTTTGTTTCATAAATTACAATAAATATTGGGTTAAAGATATTGTTCATGGTATATTGAAAGTATAAACTATCCAGATTTTTATTTTTTAAGTGAATAATTGCCAATATTCAAATCAATTTAAAATCTTAATCGTCTTTCTAGAAATCGGTGTGTTTAGGTCAGTTGGTAAAGCGTTCGTTTCACAATCGGGAGATCAGGGGTTCAAACCCCGGCCGCGTAAGACCAAAGGACATTGATTGGTGGGAGTTGCTGCATGCTGTCCTTTCTTTGTGGATAAAGCAACGACAATCTGTCGCTGCACAGTATGCGTGTCGGGCCCATGATCAATAGGGCAAAATGATTTTGGGAAGTAATTCTATTTTCAGATTCTCTTTCGAACAATAGATTTTTTCATTTTAAAATAGCTAAAATTCTTCAGGAGGTTTCTTTACCGACACTGCTGATCATTGATATGAAATGGTTTACCGGAAGCATTTTAACCCCATTCATGCTACTTCGGGGTCATGAACATGTTTAAGTAGTGTATTAATAAAAATGTGTAAATGTTAGACCATGGATGAAGTGCTTATAAATCCCAAGTTAAACAATAAACTTGAATAAATAGACACTATTCGATATGTAATTTTAATCAAAAAGTATTTAATCATGACGAATAATACTTATATTCTGTGATATCCATGAAATATGAAAATAGGGGATTCATTTCGCAGAAGCTTAAATTTCAAAGCATTTGATATAATTCTTAATGAGATGCAAGATAATTTGTTAGAATTCGTATTTATGGCACGCATTTAATTATTTTCCATTCATTGCATAATATTAGCCACATTTAAACAAGTGATCTATATATTTCAATGAAAAAGTTTTACAGAGTAGTATAATACAATGAAGCTGTGGCATTTTTCAGAAACAAATTGACAAGCGAAACAAAAAGAGCTCTTCAATTCCGCATGGAGGTGATTTCTGTCACGAAAAATGCAAGTTTTTACCTGCGAATGTCCGACATTTTTGGATTACAAATATTGTTAACACATGTAGCTCTTAAAGAGAGACACGAGCAAGAAATACCCCCTGGAACCACCACTGCATTTAAGGTACAGGTAAATAATTGTTATAAAATGCTTGAATGGATCGTGTCATTCCTTATTTTAAACTTTCGTATAAATATATAATACTATTTACAGAATAAGGGAATCTTTATGATATATATATATATATATATATAAGATATGTATATTTATTTATATGTATCTTGACCCTCCTAAAACAAAAATGAATGCAAGTTCAGAAGAGAACGAACTTTCCACCTGCGAAGAAACACAAAAACAAGCATTTCAGAGCAGGAAGAAAAGGGATTGAGAGACAAATAATTCCAGATAAGAGAAATTTTACGATAATTTCCAAGAGGAAAAAAAAGTAACCTCCTGTGGAAAGGTAAAGAAATTCAGAACAGGAGGAAGGAGGAACGTCTCTAGTAACGATTCCAAGAGGAAGAACGACACAGTAAATCCTCAAAGGGAATCGTAGAGCCCGCCTGTCGAAATAAAAAATATATAAGACTAGGAGGGAAGAGGGAATTGAACGAAGAAAACAATTCCGGGACAGGTCAAAAAAATTTCTAACAGGAAGGAGACCCCACCTGTAAAGAACAAAAATTTTTTTTTTTTTTTTAGGGGGGATTGAATAACCAAACAATCATCAGGTATAATTGCGTAAGCCGAATTAAACAATCCCCGAAGCGTCTGTGAATAAAATATTAATCAAGAATTTTATTCAGAACAGAAAGGAAAAGGAATTGAGCTTTAGGATGCGCCTGTGAATAAAATATCAATCAAGAAATTTATTCAGAACAGAAGGAAAAACGAATTGAGCTTTAAGATCCGCCTGTGAATAAAATATCAATTAAGAAATTTATTCAGAACAGAAAGGAAAGAGAATTGAAGAATTAATCAATCAATAATCAATCGAAAATCTTAATAAATCAATTCCAGAAAGCAAGGAAGGAACAGAGTTGAAGATCCCAACCTGCAAAAAGAAATAACAATAACACCCTCGACAACAAAGTGTAGAGGCTGTCTAGAATTTAATTCAAAAACGGCACCAAAAGCCACCACGCTTTGAACGTGAAGAACAATAACCATGACAGGTGGTGAAGGCTTGCTGCCACGTAGGCAGGCCAAGCCCGGTGCCTCGCGAACGCGCTAGCGATGCGGCGCGACGAGAACTCAAACGTTAGAAAAATAATTTAAGTGTCACCAAAAACACGTCTAAAAAGTCACGCCAAGTGTAAATTCTGAACACAATCTTACACACAAATGGAAAGATTGAAATTAAAAGGGAGAATGCACCACAGATAAGCGAAAATAATATACCAAAGCTCAAAAAGATTTGAGCTCTTAGGAGACTTATCTGAGCACGTCTTGACAGGTGGCTTGCCGAAAGCAAAAGAGGAAGATGGACGCTAATTGCGCGGTGATCATGGGTAGTAAGCCTGAACGGGAGAGGGCGCGCTCGCGCTTTTTAAATCCTTGGGAGTTCTATTCGGGTATGGCAGTCCAGAGGGCTGAACTAGCAAATCAAGTAGATGTATGAAGTTATTGAAGTAAATTTAAACATTCTCAAACACAAGTGGCTAAAAAATGGGAAGTTTTCCATAATTAAAGCATCATACATTTTTATACAAAAAATTTGTAAAAAGCACTCGTTCATGTTTATTGTCTTTTAGATTACTCGTTATGCATCACGTTCAAATTTATGAGGTGCGTGTACGCTATCTCTAAGGCTGATACAAGGTCGATAATGTCTCGTGTTCGTCATTTTAAATTGATTTCTTTAGATTATGTAAACACTTATTAGATAAGTAGTAAACCGCATTTCATCGAACTTCTTTCATGTTGTTTATCAAGAGAATATTAATAGGATTCATAAGAGCAAGCCTCATATTGGTAATCATGGTAGGCCTATGCTCTCTGGAGGTACGTAATACAAATAAAAGAAGATATGTAAGTGATCTTTGGATCAAATTAATGATAATGTGTTAGCATTACCTCACCTATATATTATGTTTACTTGGTTTTAATTGATTGATGCCTGGTAAAAAGTGATGTACACATATATTGGGATTGTCATTTTTCTTCAAGCAATCTCCTTATGATGACAATCCTTTTGCAAATTGTGAATATCATATAATAATTTGGTAGTTAATAATTTTTGTCTGGAATTATTTTTTTAGTACACTTTATTTATGATTCATGCCAAAAATGCTAACATATTAGAAGAAAACAATAAATCAAATCAAATCATGGATGTTCTTCTAACAATTCTCTGCTCCCTGTCTCCATTGAAGTTCTGTCTCTTATCCACCACCTCTACTCCTAGAACTTCCAAACAACATGATTCTCCTTGTTCTTCTTGATGCCTGATGATTTATAACATATGTATTGCCAACGCATTGTTCCTTCGTTCAGTCCAACATCCCTGCGCTTGTGTAACAGACAATTAATAATTTTTCCAACATCTCAGACTCTGCATCTTTGATTACATCGACACACAGATTTACCTAATCAAAACCTTGTCTCTCCCGTCCCCTAATTTCTCTGATTTTTCTTTGTCCATTTGTTTTCCTCTTTCTCTTTGTCCCCCTCCCTTTCTTAATTGTTCTTTCTTTTTAAATTTCCTTTTCTCTTTCCCTTCTTCCCCTTATCATTTTTTCCCCTCTCGCCTCTTTCCTTCATTATTCCCGACGGCATCGCTGATTTACACCCCACCCCCTTTAGCGACGGCCCTGCTAAAAAACACAATCACGCATAGCCACACACACACCACCTGCCGGATAGCAACCACTTTTTCCTCGGACAGTCAAACTCGTCGCTGCTGAGGCTCTTCAACTTTAACTTTTATTTCAAGTCATCACATCTCTGGTTCACAGTCATATAAGGACGTCTTATCAACTTCTCTTCATTCTCTCATCTACATCTGCATGTACATTATCTTTACCATCATGCATACCTTCGTAGATCATGTGGAATTCGACAGGTTTTATCACGTTTGTGTACATGGTGTATGAAAGATTTAATCCTTTATTTCATTTATATCGAATTTATCATCTGATCGACATAGAAATATATAGGATACGACATTGTGTGTGTGGTGGAGGGGGGGGTCTTATATTTAGCTTCCAGAGACGGATCATCGTAATAAGGATGTATTTCAGATAAAACTTGAATTAATGTAAAGATTCAATGAGGAATAAAATAAACACTCCTATACACCAAATTCGCTCCCCCTCCACCATGGAGACGTTACTGTTCCTTGCAAACCACTCACACAAACCTCATCCACACATGCACCCATCAACCAATTCTTTACGCTCTCATACCTCCTCTCCTGAAGATATAAATACATGTATATGTTTTCTCGTTATTTTAACGGCAATCCCTGCCTTCAAAGTTGGTTGCAGCAGCAGTCAGTGTAGTCCAGATTGGACCTTGGTGTTTGGAAGTTCCCTTTCCGAAAGCTATAGAGGGCACATGTCTCCCAATCTTTAATCAGCGCCAATGAGTGAATTGGCTCTGAGGTGTCACGCGCGTAAAACGTTCCGCATAGACTTGTGTCTTAAAATGGCACTTAAGAAAAATTCATAAAAAAATAAATGTGAAATTAGTGGGTCCAATGTTTACTACCTTTGGATAGGATATATATCTGATATTACATATCTGACCAGAGAAGGGTATCGTAGCCAGCTCATTTTAAAAATAAATCGCCATTTATGAAGAATAACTATGATGGGATCAAATTCCTTAACTGAAACAGTAAAATAACCCCAATTCTTCCGCCAGTCAAAACATAGTTCCAAATCATTGATATTTCTTCCCAATTTTGGCAAAGGAAGTTCAGTAGTTACCATTTCTAGAATCAGTGTTAGATTTTGAATCATATCCATACACTTTTGTCAATCAGCAATATCAAATTGAAAAAAAAATCGAATGGGTTGGGTCGAACGAATATCTTTAGCCCTCCTGATGTAATTAGGCTCATGGCGCCCTTAGGTCTCACGGGCCTAATTACTAGTGGCAGGCCATAAATATTCATTCGAGCCAACCCATTGCTATTTTTTTTTATTTTGATATGGCTGATAGACAAAGTGTATGCATATGATTGTCCATCTAACACTGATTGTAGTTTTGGTAATTACTGAACTTCCTTTTCCCAAATTGGGAAGAAATATCACCAATTTTGGACTATATTTTCACTGGCGGGAGGATTAGGGCTATTTTGCTGTTTGAGGTGATGCCAATTTATTTTTAAAATGAGCCGGTCGATGGACCCTTTTCTGGTCAGATATGGATTGCCAGATATAAATCCTATCCACTGGTAGTAAACATTCAACCCCCGAATTTCATCCTTATTTATTATGAATTTTTTAAAGTGCCAATTTAACACATGAGTCTATGGGGAATGAATTAAGCCTGTGAAACCTATAACCCTGACCATAGCCTATTACATGGGGGATTCCCTAGTGGATGAAATACCTGCCCTAACTCTTCAGTAGCAGATTGCTTTCACTAGTATACATGTTTCAATCATCAAGAGGTCCAAAAACTGAACTTCATGGCTATATAAAAGGCTACATAAGGGGTATAACAGGTAACAAATTGTGATTAGTAACTCTGTGTTTGTGTACCTAGGCTAGCTACTCTGTGCGTGTGTTTGTCACTGACACTGGGTTGCTTGCATGTTGTCGTGTGTTTTCGTATACCGACGAGCGCTGCTGTAAATCGTGTATAGCACCCATCACATGATATAGTACACATTAGATAGGCCTTGCATCAATTGCACTTGTGAAATTGGTTCATGGGGAAGGGAATGAGAAGAGAAAACTTTAGAATTTGACTGAAGAGTGGTGGATTCAAGAGGGAGGGGGGGGGTAGAGAAAAGCATATAGTTAGCTGGGGGGGGGGGGGTTGAGAATGAGTTCTATACTGCTATCTTGTTCAACTTTTATTGACTAGCCCCCATCCATTTAGAATACAAGCCATCTAACCCCCTCTCTCCGTGTCTCTCTCTCTTACACCCTGGCTTGGGCCCTTGTCATAGGAAGATATGAATGTATAGTACGCTTGTATGTTGATTCTCATTTCTTTTTATTGTTATCTAATTTAACTCATGTGAATCTGGTATTGATATTGTGGGCAGATCTTGAATCCAGATATGCACACTATTCATATCTATAATTTGTATTATAGGATTTGGGCCCTACATTGCATCCATTGTTGAGCTACATATAGGCATGTAGGATATGTGTAAATCCATAGGGCACTGGACATTAGGAGTAACATTAGAAATGGTCATTACATAACACATCTGTATATTTCATGCATTTCTTTGTGATAAAGTGAGTGTACAGATGTTAAAGAAAAGCCAGGAAGGTAAATTAAAAGAAACCTTCATGTGCCATACAATACAGGTCTCACGGGCCTAATTACTAGTGGCAGGCCATAAATATTCATTCGAGCCAACCCATTGCTATTTTTTTTATTTTGATATGGCTGATAGACAAAGTGTATGCATATGATTGTCCATCTAACACTGATTCTATTTTTGGTAATTACTGAACTTCCTTTTCCCAAATTGGGAAGAAACATCACCAATTTTGGACTATATTTTCACTGGCGGAAGGATTAGGGCTATTTTGCTGTTTGAGGTGATGAATCTGCTCCCCCCGAAGGTGTCTTCAAACACGCCAATTTATTTTTAAAATGAGCCGGTCGAGGGACCCTTTTCTGGTCAGATATGGATTGCCAGATATAAATCCTATCCACTGGTAGTAAACATTCAACCCCCGAATTTCATCCTTATTTATTATGAATTTTTTAAAGTGCCAATTTAACACATGAGTCTATGGGGAATGAATTAAGCCTGTGAAACCCTGAGTAGAGATTGGAAGAAATGTGCCCTCTATGTTAGCTTTGGGAAAGGGGACTTCCAAACACGAAGGTCCAATCTGGACTACAGTCAGTGGTGATCAGGTTTCTTGGGTACCAAGAAAGTCCCCACAAAGTTCGAAAAGGGAGTCCCTCATGGGTCTAATCTGAAGCAGTATTAATCCCAATTCGTTCATGAGGAGAACAAAATAGATGTGCAACATTTTATTTGATTTTCTTGTTTATGTAACCAAATCTATTAAGGATGCGTGGTCTTGTACATTTTCACACTCACTAGTTGTCTGCTCTTTAAAAACTTCTTTTGTTTTAGAATCGCCGCCCCACTCGTTCTCTCCTCTCTCGTTTCAGGTTGCCCAATTCCCTGCCTTTGTCACTTGTTCCTAATTTTTGTACAGTCTAATGCCTAATTCAAAATCGTTATGCATACGTGTTTCTCTTGGTCCCTTTCGCGATTTGCATCTTTTCAAAATCGTCCCCGCATAATCATCAACAGATGAATTACCTAAGACAACCGGGGGAGCGTATCATCAATATTTTCATCCGACAAGTTGTCAGATCTGACATCTTTCCATCATTTTGATTGGCTGAGAGGCACTGTTCCTATGGTAACTGTCGGATAAAACGTCCGACAAGCCCTTTCATGAAACACTCCCCAGGTTGGCTTTATAAATTCAATGTTAAGATTTTATTACAAGCATGAATATAATGAAAAGGTTCATGAATATTATGATTCATCCAAATTCTGTTCTAGGTATATTCCCAATTATAAAAACTCCAACTCGTATTACATTAAACACAGCTACACTTATTGACAATATATTCACTAATATTTTGGATTCATATTTTGACTCAGGTAGTCTATGTTCAGACATAAGTGATCATCTACCAATTTTTCTGATCTCCAAATGCTCTAGTGCTAATTCCCATCAAACTAATACATCTCGCTTTACTCGTAAATACTTAGATGATAATATAAGAAATTTTCAATATGATCTTTATCAGGAAAATGGAATAGTCTTTATAATTTTACAAATGTTAATGATGCATACTCGTTTTTTATAACTCGTTTTATTCAATTGTTTGATAAAAACTTCCCTTTGCTCAAATCTAAACCTACCAAAAGGATGTTCAATAAACCATGGATATCAAAGTATTTATTCAGATGCTTTAAAAAGAAAAATCATTACTATAATTTTTTTTCTCCAAAATAATTCATTAGATAATGAAAGGAAATACAAAAGATATAGAAATAAATTGAATACTATGTTAAAGCAATACAAAGACAATACAAAACAGACCTGGTCAGTCATAAACTCACTTTTAAACAAACCTAAAACGTCTTTACCTGAATTCTGTTTTAGTGGGAGTGAAAAGGTTTGTGACTCACAACACATAGCGACTGAAGTTAATCAACATTTTATAAACTCCTCCAGTCGGATAACCACATCTATAATTAATTCTCCTAATGACACTTCTTATAAAGCTTTTCTCATTGATCATATTGACAAATCTTTTTTCTTAAATCCTATAACAGAAAATGAGGTCATTCAAATATGTAATTCATTAAGTAGTAGCAATTCCACTGGATTTGCTAATCTTAGTACTAATTTATTGAAAAAAGTTATTTTCTATATTGTACAGCCATTGGCATTCATATTTAATCTCTCTCTCTCCACAGGATCGGTCCCTGATAAGCTGAAAATAGCTAAGATAACTACAGTATTTAAAAAAGATGACCCTCATAAATTTGATAATTATAGGCCTACATCTATTCTACCGTCTATTTCTAAGTTGCTTGAAAAGTGTATTTATAATAGACTGTATTCATTTTGTTTAAACAATAAAATTCTCACAGATTCACAATACGGGTTAAGAAAAAATCACTCTACTGCACACGCTTTGATAGAATTACAAGATAAAGTTTTGACATCCATTCATACTAATAAATTTTGCATATGAATTTTCATGGACGTTTCTAAAGCTTTCGATGTTGTCGATCACAAAATACTTCTTTCCAAATTAGAACACTATGGGGTTAGGGGTTTACCATTTTTTTGGTTCAAAAGTTATCTTTCTGATAGATCCTAATATGTTGTTTTTAATAATAGTTCATCAGACTTTTCCAGTATCAAACATGGTGTACCGCAGTGTTCTATTCTTGGCCCGCTATTGTTTCTAATTTACATCAACGATCTCATATATTCCTCAAATAAATTTGAATATATCATGTATGCCGATGATACTACTTTAATATACAACCAACCTTATATTATTAATATACAAAATGATATCAATGTGGAGTTAGATGAAGTTACAAAATGGTTCAAATCAAACAGGTTGTTAATAAATCCTAGTAAAACTAATTATATTACTTTTTTCCATAGGCAGTCTTGCATTTCTAATTTACTCAGTGATTTATTGCTTGAAATAGACAAAGTTCCAATTAAAAAGGTGAATAGTGTTAATTTTCTAGGTGTTTATTTAGACTATAATATGCAATGGGACACTCATGTTCAAAAAGTTGCCCGAAAAATATCTAAATGTGTTCGTATCCTATATAGGTTAAAAGACTCCCTTCCAACTTCTGCATTATTACTATTATACAATTCTTTCATGTTTTTTTCTCTTATCCTTTTAATCGAGGTATTTATTCACAATAACATGTACATTTATATACAAACAATAAAAAAACAATTCAATTCAATAATGCAATAATTTTTGGATATCACATTTTTTTCAAAATTCCGAACTTGTTTTTTTGTTTACATAAATTTTCTAAATAAATAATCATAGTAAGTTTGAATTCAATCCATAAAGAATTCGCATTATATCTTTTTCCTTTGAATATGCTTTTTATGTAATTTCGATAAATAACAAATTGGGCAATAACACAAAATAGATTACACATAATATTGCTGGCATTTTGCAGATCATAACCTATAATTAATGTTTTTTCATCTATAGAAATAGTAATCTTGAAAATATAAAATACCAACCTTTCTTTAACTTTCCAAAATAATCGAACATATTTACAATACAGTATGAAATGAAAAGTGGTATCAACTTCTCCACAAATGTTACATGTGTTGCTTTCTAATACATGCCACTTAAATAAATTGTCTCTTGATGGTAAAATCTTGTTTAAAAATTTAAAACTAAACTGTCTAACTCTGTTATCCACAATTAAATGGAACTTGAAATAAAATACATGGCTCCAATTAAAGGAAATTGGTAATGAGAACAGATTAGACCAAAAAGATACAATGCCTGGTTCTTCGGATACCTCTGAACACAATAAAGAATATATCTTTCTTGTTGGTAAAGAATCTAGAGTTATTTGTACTCCACTTTTAATGAAATTAAAATTCGTTCACTTTTCTTTAATTCTAGTACACGATTTTCCTTAAACAACTTATTCAACCAATAAACAGGAAAAGACTTCTTTAACTTAACATATTCTAAATCAAATAAAAGCTGAGAAGAATAGACAGATTTATTCAAAATAATTGGTGATAACCACTGACGATTTCTAATAACATCTTTTACCCTAATTATACCTGCATGCTTCCATTCTCAAATATCAACATACGTTTATTAAAAGTTATATTGCTGTTATTCCAAATAATTTCATTTTCAATGTCTTTTACTCCAAATATACCAATATATCTTAACTTAGACCAGCTACAAAAAAAATCATAGTAAAAACTGGGCATATTTGCTTTTGTACAAAGAAAATGCATATCTTTTGTTGAAATATTGTATTCAAAACATAGAGGAATTTCACCAATCTTTGATAACCAATAATTAAAAAGAAATTTCCAACTACGTTCGCTTTGCTCTAACAGCTTGCTTATCCACGAAATCTTAAGTGATTCAATTTTCGATTCTAAGTGGACCATACCGAGACCACCTTCGTTTGTTTTATTTATACAAACATTTCTTTTAACCTTTTCTTTTGAAGAATTCCAAATAAAAGTATATAACATTTTATTTAGAGATTTGATTATTTTGGGGGGAACTCTAATTACTTTTGCAGGATACACAATTTGCGAGACCAACAAAGTTTTGATGATAATAATTTTTCCGAAAAATGTTAGATTTCTTAGCTTCCATACGCTAATAATATTTTGTATCTTATCTAGTTTATTTTGCCAATTATAATCTTCAACAACTTTCTCATTTTTCCCAACATATATACCTAAATATTTTATCGGTTCTTCAGTGCATTCTATTTGTCCGGGGACAATATCAATATTAAACTTCAGCAGTTTTGTTTTTTGCAAATTAATCTTTGGCCCAGCATTTGAACCAAAAAGTTTTAGTTCTTCCATCAAAGTATAAAAAGAATTTTCATTTTTCATAAATATAGTTGTATCATCCGCAAATTGGGATATTTTTACATCTACTTGATCAACATACATCTGAGAAATCGGTAAACTGAGACCTTCAATTTTATGATTCTGTTTAATTTTAGTCGCCAAAACTTCTGCAACAATTATAAAAAGTAGTGATGAGAGGGGGCACCCCTGCCTTACACCTTTTTTAATTTGAAAAGGTTCAGAGATCCAGCCATGATTTAATACACGGCCTTTTGCGTTGTTATACATTGTTTGAATCCACTGAATGAATGAATTTCCAAAATTTAATCTTTTTAAAAGGTAAAATAGAAAATTATGACTTATATTGTCATATGCTTTTTCAAAATCCAAAAACATTATAATGCCCGGAGCTTTCATGCCCTGATAATAATCAATTATGTCTTGCACCAGACGTATATTTTCGGCTGAAAACCTTTCCTTAATAAAACCATTTTGATCGGGTGATACTATGCTTGTTATTACATTTTGTAGTCGTCTGGCAAGAACTTGTGCAATAATTTTGTAATCCACATTTAGGATTGATATCGGTCTCCAGTTATGAATAAGGTTTTTATTTCCTTTTTTAAACAATAACGCCAACATGGCCATGTTTTGACTTGGAGACAATTGCTGCTTTCTATGTCCTTCATTTAAACTGTTTATTAACATATCTTTTATCTTGCTCCAAAAGCATTTATAAAACTCGACTGTGAGGCCGTCGCTACCTGGTGATTTATTGTTCTGCATTCTAGACAGAGCCTCAGCACATTCCTTTTCGGTTATATCACCATCACAACTCGATGTTTCATTTTCATTTAGGATTTGTATATTTGTATGTAATAAATATTTTTCGTAATCCAAATCACTTTTACAATTAAGGTTTTTATATAAATCATCATAATATTCACGTAATCTCTGTAATATTTTCACCTTATCATTGGTGGATTTACCCTTGTATTCTAGGCAATCAATTTCTTTCTTTTTTCCGTTTCTTTTTTCAAGGCCAAGAAAGTACTTTGTTGATTTTTCACCTTCCTTTCAAAATTCTTTCATGTTGTCATATCTTAATTATTGTGTTGTTGTTGGGGGCAATTGAAGTCGAACGAAATTAGAAAAATTATTCAAATTGCAGAAAAAGGCCCTTCGTATATGTATGGGATGTAATTATCAAGCCCATTCTGCCCCACTCTTTCGAAAAATAAAGTCTCTAAATATTTATGATTTGTATTATTTTTCTATTGCATTAATTGGTTTCTATTATTTCCAGAATAGACTACCTCTTAATATCATAAAATGTTTACCCTTAATCACCGGATACATAATCACAATACTCGTTTTAAAGATTCATTCCACCTATGGCCAGTTAAAACAAATAACGTAATGAAATGTGTAAGACATAATTTCCCTGTAATTTGGAACTCCACCCCTAGAGATGTAATTGAAAGCAAGTCTGTTAGGTCATTCAAAAAAAGATTGAAGCAGTTTCTATATCTTAAATATGTATAGTTATTTTTGTCTTGTAGATTGACACCTTTTTATGTTTTGTTTTTCTTGTTTATACATCATGTTTAATTCTTTATCTTATTGTTTCTCTATACCATGTCATGTTATTAATGTTTTGGGGAACTGCGCTTACACAAGGCCACTTGGCTTTATTTATGCAGTTCCCCATTTCATTTTCATTTTTACTCTTGCTGGTAAATATATTGTTTCTCATACCTTGCTTTATAATTGTTTTTATCGAGAATGAAATAAATGCAAAATGAATTGAGTTATAAATCAGGTACTGAGAACTGAAATCATGTAATGGAATTCATAGAAATTTTCAATCCATTCCGGTACATGATTTATAACTAACTAATGCCGTTTTCAGTAACTCATGATTTTTTGGTCCGTACCAGGCCCGCGCTAAAATAGTCCGCACCAAGCGATAAAAAATGCTTATGTATAGCAGAGCCGCGCCACTTTTACGATCACCCATTCAAAAATTCGGGCACGTAAGAGCAAACTGTCATGGTAACTGAACACGCCATATATCATTGTATACAGAGCGGAATTAGTCGTTAATGCTCCGTATTCGCTGAATATTCGCGCGGTAAATTTTATGTACACGCGATGCGGAGGCACGGCCAGAATTGTGTGACCTTTGACCGTGTGAGGAATTTTGGCCGGGGCCTGGTGCTGCTATCCGTTCATAAACTCTTTGGTCGGCGCCTGGTGCAGGCCTGGCGCTGGTCTGGTTCTGATGAAAGCAGCACCGAAATAGCCCGGGCCTGGCGCGGGCTATTTTGGCCCGTGCCATTCATAAACTCAAAATTTTACTACTTAGCCCGGGCCTGGCCCGTGCCAGCGAGTTACTGAAAGGGGTATTATATTATTAAAATGTGTTCGTCTTATGAATAGATGCCGACTGATGACTTTCTTCTATTAAAGCCCAATAACAGCACACCTTACCCTTCCAACAATATACGAATCTCAAATGACAAACTGCTTTAACTGTAGACCATTCTTGATCCATATATCATTTATTTAGTGTTTTAAGCTGTCTGTTTTAATAGATAGCTTATAACACTAAAATTATGTTATCTGGATCATTAAGATTAAAATCGCAATCCAATGATGTAGTGAAAATTCTTCATGTTCAGCAAACTATAACAAGTATCGATCATTTGGAAAATAAAAATAAAACATGCATGAAAAAAATCATTTAATTACTAATAGATCTAATACATGTTGTTACATATATGAATAATTGTAAAAAAATTTTAAAAGCAATTACATTTATCTATTAGTTATTTCCCTTTAAGGATAGCCAAGAATTGTAAAGAACATTCCAGGATGTCTTTTTATTATGCAGGCCTTGCCTATTTTTAAAGGCCAAGGAGTTTTATTGTTGAATAAGGAAAAGCCAAACAATAGAATGGTATTGGTAGTGGAAATGAATAGGCTTAGGTATTTTGTTTACACTGTTGATTTCAATGAGGTCATTCAAGAGTGTTCTGGATTTTGACTGCTCCTGAAAGGAGAAAGTTCTTTTGGAAGACAATTCTAGAAGCTTGTAGATTAGTCGAAATTTTTGGGATTCTTATCATTTGGATTATTACTTGGATATAGCATCATCCCTTCGGGATTTTACATCGGACACTTCAAGAGATTTATGTAAGATCATTATTTGTTTTATTTTATGTATAATTATTTCCTGTAATAAAAAAAGGAAAATTCAAACTTTATATTTAAAAATCTTCTTTGTTATTTGTTGCAGTATCGTAACAAATAATTTTGGGGGCTTGTCCGGGAATCGAAAACCAAATTTGTACAAGCCAATTTGAAACTAAACCAGTTGTCCGGGAAACGGAAACCAAATTTGTACAAGCCAAGGCAATTTGAAACGAAAACCAAATTTGTACAAGCCAATTTGAAACTAAAAACCAATTTGAGACGAAAGCCAATTTGAAACAAAAGCCAATTTGAATTGGAAACATTTTGGAAAGTTCTAGAATATACTGTACTGTGTTATTACGTGCTTGTATTTGTGTATATTCACTATGGCTACATTTGATGTTGAAGAATTTCTTGCAATGACAGAATTGTCATATGATCATTTGAAGTCACTGAAGAAAGATGATTTGATAACAGTTTGTGATCATTTGGGTGTATCTCTAGCCCCAGGATTAAAGAAGGCAGAGATAATTGACTTGTTAGCTAGTCACATGAAGCTTACAGAGGAGTCTGAAACTTCTATCAATATGTCAGATGATGTTCAGATCCAACTGGCAAAAATTGAATTGGAGAAAGAGAAAATCAGAGAAAACATTGAAATGGAGAAGATGAGATTGGAGTACCAGTTGAAACTTAAAGAAATGGAGTTAGTTCATGCAAATACTAACTCTACTAAAGATAAATCTCCCCAAGGCTTTGATGTGGCGAAAAACATTCGCCTTGTGCCAAAATTTGATGAAGAGGGAGTTGATACATATTTTGTGTCATTTGAAAAAGTGGCCAAGAGATTGAATTGGCCCGAGGAATACTGGACTCTTCTCCTTCAAAGTGTTTTCGTTGGAAAGGCTGCAAAAGTCTATTCTTCACTCTCTGAAACGCAATCATGTGACTATGCTACAGTAAAAGAAACAATTCTCAATGCATATGAGTTGGTACCAGAAGCGTACAGACATAAATTTAGGAACATGCAAAGACAAACAGGCCAGACGTATGTTGAATTTGCTAGGGAACAAGAAATGATGTTCGATAAGTGGTACAGATCACTGAAAGTTGACAAAGATTTTGTTCACCTTAGGGAAGTTGTCCTCCTAGAAGAATTCAAAAAGAGTCTTCCTTTTGGCATTAAATCTCACTTAGATGACCACAGAGTTACTGAAGTCAGTAAAGCAGCCATAGTAGCTGATGAATTTGAGGTCACACATAAAGGTAGTGGAGATAGGCCTCCTTTCAAGAATTATTGGAAAAAGAAAGGTAAAGGGTCATTTGAATCCCACAATAAACCTAGTGAGGGAAAATATGCAAGCAGGGACAAAGACGCTAATAAGAATCAGGCTAGTGGGGGCACAGAATCAACCAAACGGTCTGAGAGTCGTAGTTCCAAAATTTGTACTCATTGTCATAAATCGGGACATTTGAAAGAATCATGTTGGAAATTGGTTGGAATGCCAACCAAAGTTAAGAAAGACATGGGTTTTGTCAAGCAAACAAGTGTTCCCTCGATGGAGTTTGTTCCATCAGAGCCCAATCAAGATGTTGAGAGTGTTTCTCTGGTATTTGCTGATAAAGTCAAACAGGTTGATGAAACTTTTAGAAGTTTTTTGCATGATGGTGAAGTATCCCCTTGTTCGACTGGTGCTGCTGGTAGGTCAGTGGTGATCCTTAGGGATACAGGGGCTGCACAGTCCCTGATGGTGCCAGGTGATTCGGCTCTTCCTCCGGAGAGTTCAGAGAATGCCAACGTCTTAGTTCAAGGTATTGGCCCAAATTTCATGTCGGTTCCTTTGCATAAGGTCGACTTAAAGTGTGACCTAGTTAGTGGTCCTGTGACTGTTGGTGTCGTTCCAGAATTACCCATGAAAGGTGTTGATTTCTTGTTAGGTAACGACTTGGCTGGAGATAAAGTTGTTGCATCTCCAGTGGTTTCGGAAAAGCCCGTTGAGGTAGCTGAAACTGAATTGTTGCAGGAAGATTTTCCAGGGATTTTCCCGGATTGTGTTGTTACTAGGTCTCAGACTCGTAGAGCTGAAAAGGATGATGCGGAATCTGCTGATGTAGAGGAGAGTACTGATGTCTGGTTAGCTGAAACCTTTTTCAAGGATTTGAATGGGGATAGTGTTGAAGGCTCTGTTGCTAACAATGATAGTTTGTTTAGTAAATCCTCCCTTGTACAGGCACAACAGGCAGACCCAGAATTAAAAAGCTTGTCACAGAAAGCATGTTCTGAGGCTGAGGCTGATAAGGTTCCTGAGTGCTTTTATGTCAAAGATGACATTTTGATGAGGAAATGGAGACCTCCCCGGAGACCAGCTGATGAAGATTGGTGTATAATTCACCAGGTTGTAGTTCCTCCTTGTTACCGCACAGATATTCTGAAAATGGCTCATGAGTTACCTATGGCAGGTCATGTCGGTATTCGGAAGACAGAAGATAGAATTATGAGGCATTTCTATTGGCCTAAGATGCACAAAGATGTTGTGCATTTCTGTAAGACATGTCATACATGTCAGATTATTGGTAAGGCACAGCCTTCTATCAAGCCTGCTCCATTGATACCCATTCCTGCATTTGATGAACCTTTTACTAGGGTTCTTGTTGATTGTGTCGGACCCTTACCCAGAACGAGGTCGGGTCACAGATTTCTCCTGACGATTATGGACTTGTCTACACGGTTTCCAGAGGCGATACCTTTGAGAAGTATCACTGCAAAGACAGTGGTGCAGGCGTTAGTGCAGTTTTTCACTAGGTACGGTCTGCCGAAGGAAATTCAATCTGATCAAGGGTCAAATTTCATGTCAGGAATATTTCAGCAAGTTATGAAGGAGTTGGGAATAAAGCAGATCAAATCCTCTGCTTATCACCCACAGTCCCAAGGAGCGTTAGAACGCTATCATCAGACTTTGAAGACCATGATTAGGGCTTATTGTGAAGACTATCCCGATGACTGGGATAAAGGGATCTCATTCCTACTGTTTGCAACTAGGGATTCCCCGAATGAGTCCACAGGTTTCAGTCCATTTGAATTGGTCTATGGTCATGAGGTTAGGGGTCCTCTAAAGCTTATCAAAGAGAGGTTTATGGTTCAGAATGATGATGTAAACCTTCTAGACTATGTGTCAAAGTTTAGAGAAAGGCTCTCAAAAGCTTGTGATGTGGCTAAGGAACACTTGAAAGAGTCGCAGGGAAAAATGAAAGCTCAAGCTGACAAAAATGCAAAAGAGCGAAGTTTCAAGCCTGGAGACAAAGTATTAGTGTTGTTGCCTTTGCAAGGTGAGCCCTTGAAAGCTAGGTTTAGTGGTCCCTACATAGTCAAAAAGAAATTGAATGATGTCAACTATGTGATCAGTACCCCTGATCGAAGAAAGTCTCAAAGAGTTTGTCATGTAAACATGTTAAAAGAATACTTTGAGCGAGAGGCTAGTCAGCCAATAGGTACAACACAGGTCAAAGAAGAAGAAAAACATGTAGATGTACATGAAGAAGAATGCTATGGAAAGACAGATAATGAATTGTCTTATACAGATGTATCTAAGAACGAACCATGTGGTATAAAGTTGTCTAACTCAGAGATGTTAAGAAACATGGATGAGGCATTAAAACACCTGCCTGAAGATCAAAGAAATGATATATCTGGCCTGTTAAGAGAATATGAGAATGTATGTAAAGACAAACCAGGTCGTACACCTTTAACTGTACATGATGTAGACGTAGGTGATGTAAGACCTATCAAACAGAATCCTTATAGGCTCAACCCAAGCAAGTTGGAAATGGTGAATAAGGAAATACAGTTTATGTTAGATAATGACATAATCGAACCGAGTCAGAGTAGTTGGAGTTCTCCCATTGTAATGGTTCCAAAGCCAGACGGCTCTCAGAGATTTTGCATTGATTACCGAAAGGTGAATGCAGTAACTAAGACTGACTCGTATCCAATTCCTAGGTTAGAAGATTGTATTGATAGAGTTGGAAATTCTGCCTATATCACAAAGATAGACTTGCTTAAAGGATATTGGCAAGTGCCACTGACTGACCGAGCCAAAGAGATATCAGCCTTTGTTACACCTGAAGGCTTGTTTCAATGCAAAGTCATGCCTTTTGGAATGAAAAATGCACCAGCAACCTTCCAAAGGTTGACAAATCAAGTGATTGCCGGACTTGACAATTGTGTCGTATACATTGACGACATCTTAATATACAGTGATACTTGGAATGATCATCTGAATCATTTGCGAGCACTGTTTGACAGGCTGGACAAAGCCAATCTAGTAGTGAATCTGATGAAGAGTGAATTTGCCAAGGCAAAAGTCACATATCTTGGTCATGTGGTTGGTCAAGGGCAAGTGCTACCAAGAGAAGCCAAGATACAAGCTATCTTAGACTTCCCAATTCCCACAACTAAGAAAGAATTGCTCAGATTCTTAGGTATGAGTGGCTTCTACAGGAAATTTGTTCCAAATTTCAGTACAGTGGTTAGTCCTCTGACAAACCTGCTGAAGGCAAAAGTGAAGTATGTTTGGTCTGACGAAAGTCAAAGATCGTTTGAGAAATTAAAGGCCATTTTGGTGAATGAGCCTGTTTTGGCAGCTCCAAACTTCACAAAGCCATTCAAAGTAGCTATTGATGCATGTGATGTTGGAGTAGGAGCAGTATTGCTCCAAGAAGATGAAGAAGGCATCGAAAAACCAGTGTGCTACTTCTCTAAGAAACTCAATCAATTTCAAAAGAAATACTCAACTATTGAAAAAGAGGCCCTGAGTCTCGTACTAGCCCTTCAGCAGTTTGAGGTGTATCTAACCAATGGAGAGATTACAGTCTATACAGACCACAATCCTCTTGTGTTTTTGGAGAAATTCAAAACAAAGAATCAAAGACTGTACAGATGGAGCCTAATGCTCCAACCATTCCCTTTGAAAATTGTACACATAAAGGGAAAGAATAATGTAATTGCTGATGCTCTATCAAGAGTATAAAAAGTGAAATTATTCATGATTTTGACCAAGTGTGTCATTTGAAGAAAACATCTTTGATGTTCATTTATTTTAACATGTTCGTTAAGTACTATATCTTTGTACACGATAACTGTAAATAAATGATTTATCAAGATGACTTTGAACAGTTAAAAGAAAAAATAATCATAAAGAAACCTTTACTACGGTAAAGCTTTCTTTTCCCCGGTGGGGGAGGTGTTACATATATGAATAATTGTAAAAGAATTTTAAAAGCAATTACATTTATCTATTAGTTATTTCCCTTTAAGGATAGCCAAGAATTGTAAAGAACATTCCAGGATGTCTTTTTATTATGCAGGCCTTGCCTATTTTTAAAGGCCAAGGAGTTTTATTGTTGAATAAGGAAAAGCCAAACAATAGAATTGTATTGGTAGTGGAAATGAATAGGCTTAGGTATTTTGTTTACACTGTTGATTTCAATGAGGTCATTCAAGAGTGTTCTGGATTTTGACTGCTCCTGAAAGGAGAAAGTTCTTTTGGAAGACAATTCTAGAAGCTTGTAGATTAGTCGAAATTTGAGAATGATCTAGAACACTTGTAATTAGTATAAAGCTGCAGATTTTTCAAGATGATCATCACATCATATTAGATCACTTGATCATCACATCATATGAGAGCAGGAGATCACATCACATCATATGAGATCACTTCACCAGATCAGAGCAGTTTATGCATCAATGAACTGTTTGCAGTTATTTTGAGAGAGAAATTATCAGTTCTCATCAACATCATCAACCTGTTCAATGAACACGTTTCAACCCATGGATTGCTGAAATTAACTGTTAATCATCATCAACATCGTCTTCACGGACATTTCAACTCGTTGCAGTGACTCTTATTATTCATCGGACTTCAACATCAGTTTCATCATCGCCATCATTGTGAATTTTTGCCAGTCAACTGGGATTTTTATCATTTGGATTATTACTTGGATATAGCATCATCACTTCGGGATTTTACATCGGACACTTCAAGAGATTTATGTAAGATCATTATTTGTTTTATTTTATGTATAATTATTTCCTGTAATAAAAAAAAGGAAAATTCAAACTTTATATTTAAAAATCTTCTTTGTTATTTGTTGCAGTATCGTAACAATGTAATATGAATTTTCATGATTGAGCACTCACTTGGTTTATTATGTTACAGATATCACGTTTCGAGGTCCTGAAGGGAGATTTTGTATGATAATTCTCTGTAAAGATAGTTTGTTAACTCGTCATATTCCAAGCAAATGTATTTACTTAACCTTTGGATACATATTTTAATGTTAAAAGAATTCACAAACAACCACTGGTCATTATGTCTATAATTTGAAATAAATTGCATTTCAAATAACGATTTCTTTTTTTTTAGTCCATCTACACACATTTATACTCGGTCTCCTGATTTTTTTTTCATGTATTACGATAATTACCTTACAAACTTTATCTAAAAAAAATCAACAATCAAGACAATTGAAAATGAAAATACGATGAAGGATAGCATTTTTATTTATTGAATAAAGATTGCCAGAAGTAAGTAAATGTCATGATTCAAAACCATAATTCGACCCTGAATTAGAAAAAAATAATTGATTATTTAAGCATTCACCGAAACTGTTAAAACAGATACTATTTGTTATTTTGTATTGCGATTGTCATGAGATGTGGTTCGTAGGCCTGAACTGCACCCTTCCTTCGCCTCGTCTGCAGTTTGCCTCATTTTCTGTTATGGAATAGCTACTAAGAACTGGTAAGCGACGTATGATCTTAATAGAACTACATGCAAGTTTTAGTATAGCAAGACATCTCACTCTGTCATGTCTGTCGGTATTGCAATAGGAAACAGCTATTACCACCATGTTTCATTGGACTCTCAGGTCATCTCGTTCACCTTAGCTCATTGCACATTACATATTTCAATTGGTTCCAAATTGGTTCCAAATTATAACAAGAAATTTCTCTAGCAATTTTTTGCTCTGATTGTAACACAAGTTCGCTTGTATTTGTTAAGAATCAGATAGAAATATTCGCTAAAGGAGTTTTCATCAGACAGTTTTCGTATTTAATACAGAGCCGCGCTCTACAATGCACGAATGCATTTGAAAATGCAAGACAATTTTCTGTGGAGAGCTGATAGGCTTTTGTTGAATGGTGGTGGACCTCGAAATTATTTTTTCCTATCGCAGTTCCGGAAGCCAATATGAATATTAATGAATTACGTCTCCGGAATAAAAGTACGCATGCGCGTCTTTAAAAAAATTGTGGTCTTTCGCGTTGCCATGAATAAATCAGTACCTTCAAATTGCCGGTACCCTTATATTGGCATTAGGCTTAGATATATATATATATCAAATTCTTAAACACTAATCAATTTGCCATTAATGACAATTTCGCCTCCGGGTCCACCAACTTTCGACAAAAGCATGTCAGATCTCTTTTGGGATTTGACTTGTATTTTCAAAGGAATTGGTACGTTGTGGAGAGCGGCTACGTAGTAAATGTGAAAACTTTTTATTTACTCCGACAAACGTATAGAGGACAAGTTTTACAAGTTTTCTATTTTTCAATCCTTTTTGTTGTTGTTTTCTGTTCATCGAATTTAAGAAAATAAATTTTGGCAAACAACGACTCTTGTCCCAAATTAGTTTGAATACAAAAAAACGTCCTGCTCTGGTGGTTCCATAATCGCCCACTCTCCTTTACAAGGTTTGATTTGATCAAAGCATTGTTTGAAAATTATAAAAAAATTGTATTTTTTCCATAGATAGGGTTATCTACCCATTTCAAAAACAGAAGAAAAGGGATCTGCGGCCCGTAAACAAAGCTCAGCAATGATCATCAAACATTTTTTTCTACGTTGGATTCCATTGCAAATCAAGCGTACGATCAATCGCTAACCTTTGTATTACGGGACCCTGGATCGGGATTGATTTCATACATTGAATAAAATGTCTTTGTGGAAAGAAATGTTACCAATTAATTACTCTTCAAAACGGAATGAAGACAATGATGATATCAAGATAAAGCACAGATTCCTAACAGTATGCGACATTTCAGTTTCTATCAAAACACATCAATGGTTATTAATGAGTGCGCAAACGGAAATTCCTGCTTAGAAACGAATCTACATATTTTTTTCTTCTTAAATGGCACACCTTTTAATATCCATATCACGATCCCTCGTTTATTCTTCATCAAAGTCGTCCCAGAATCATTTCTATTCGTGATATCAGCCGTGGTGGTGATCACTGTCAATGTTCCTCTGTAACATTGCAATATGTATCGGTCATCTGAAGGTTCTCTCTTTGCGGAGAGGGTTCTCCTCTTCATTCTTACAGTTATCCATCAGCCATCGATTTGTGTTCAAGATGTTCAGTTTGTTACCCAGCCTGCTGATGTGAGTGTGAGAGAGGGTGAGACTGCATCATTTACCTTTACCCTAATATCAAACCTTTCCTTCTTGGGTGCGAGTTCGTATTGGGAAATGAACAGAAAACCCATCTACACGAGTGACATGTACAGCGTCTCAACTATATCGCGTAATGACACCAACAGGGTTTCATCTCACCTAACCATCAATCGAGTCCAAAGAGACATGGACAGATTATGCAGATGTTGGATAATAATAACAGTAGCAGATAATGCTCCCATTGCTCATTCATCAGAATTTGCCAACCTTGAAGTCTTGTACTTCATCAAAGCCGATGAGTTGGTTTGCAGAGGACCTTTAGGGTTTATGCTTCAGGAATATGACCAAGTTACCATCGAGTGCCAAAGTACCCAGAGCAACCCACAAGCTCAACTAAGATGGTTACAATCTTCAGATGTGTCTCCTTCCGGATTTACCCAGACAGGATCACTGTTAATTGGCAATATAACTGTTACTCCATGGCTCCACAAAAAAACCCTGATCTGTGTTGCCGAAAGCGGAGCGTTTCCAGGAGATCAGGTGAGTTGTTCTCTTGGTCCATACAACGTGGTTCATACTCCTGTTGTAGAGGTTACTCCATATCAAGCTGAGATAACATGGCCTTTGGTAACTGAATTGACGTTCCAATGCCTTGCTACAGGATATCCCGAGGTATACATGTATAACTGGTCATGCCATCCTGAAGAAATGTTTTCCCAATGTTCTTCTCATACGCAGAATATAACCATCATTCTCAATGATATTGAAAAAGAAGAAACCGCTAACCTTACCTGTAAGGCAACAAACGAGATAGCAACTTCGAGAAACAACTCAATTGTACATGTAAGGTACATTGTGGAGCAACTGATTGATGTCTGCATGTCGAATTCGATTTATTTACCACGGATGGCAGAAAATAGGTTTCCAACGCTTTACTACGATGACACATTAGATGCATTTAAGTGCCTTGTAGAAGTTCATAGTATCATCGATGAAGTTATATTTCAGTGGTTCTTTGATGGTCGCCCAGTTGTTGAAAACGGAGGAAGGCACGACCTCGTTATGTCATCGGACGGTAACACCCATCTCATTGTATACAACACGATTAGAGCACAAGCTCAAAGCATTATCGCATGCAATATCAGGCCTCCAACATCATATCGTTTATATTTTAAAAAGCTTGTGGCCTGCACATTGGTAAGTACTGTTACGGAAAACCCGACGACAATCGTCACAGATTCCCTGCAAGAAATCACCGACCTTTTCCATATCAGCCAAGAGAAGCATTCTATGAAATTCAAGTTAGTTGTGTACATTTCAGTAGGATGTGTGATATTGTGTTTCCTAAGTTTTGTCATTATTGCTTGGCGAATATCGGTATGCAGGAAAGTGGAAAGAACCTCATCGGGCAATGTTAAAGGCATCCGTTCAAATGTTAGTGTGTTGGATTCTGTCGGCGACAATGATATTCCTGTCTACGAAATCCCCGATGTCGATCTAAACAGACCCACATCGATCGAGAGAGAATCCAGCTTTAGGCAATTTGACACAGACAACAGGCAGTTGAGCTTCATGGGTTATATGGAAAAAGAAGAAGATGATGGGGAAGCAGAAGCAAGAAGTAGAAAAGCGGTATCATGTTGGGCAGGGAAACTTGGACCGCTAAAAAAGGGTGAAGATAGATGTGGAGAAAAAGAGGGGTCGATTTACGATAGCACGTCAGCATCATACTCTAGTTCTGAAAATCAGGGTATTTGTTATTTGTGTGATGATGATGGTAGATAAAAAGGGTCTGTAGACATACAGGTTTTATTATCGAAATTTACTGTACAAATATCAATATAGTTTACATGTTTACGTACTTCCTGGAAAAATCACAGGAAGTTGAAATATTAGCGTAGGCTGGGGTCAGGGAGTTGTCCCGCACGATGTGCGCTAAAGCCTTGGATCATTTATCAAATTCGAATCATAAGAAGAAATCTCTCTCGTTTTTAGTACCTTAAAGCTAAATGAAAGTAGTTGCAGTAAAACACTGATTTCGTGAGAAGGTCCGTAAAACAAAGGTTAAGTATTACTGTATTATTGTGGATCTAGATTTGGTACAGTTACATAAACTGAACTTTGTGAAATCATAAAATCTAAGCTGAAAAACGATCACATTGAAGATCGCCAACACAGATAGGGACACATGGGACAGTGCATTATTATTGCTGGAATAAAGACCCGACGGAAGTTCCCAAATTCCCTTTGGCGATATTGCAATCTTAGACGTCAATGCGTAGCAAAATTTAACATTACAATACATGTAAACTCAATTGAACTTGTACAATCGATTACAGGTCGTTACTTTGTTTTGTTTCTAATAATGGATACTAAATATAAGTAACGACATTTTCTAATGAGTTGTGTTATATCAATGCATCCGCTTTATTATATAATTATGTCAATGTAGAACGGATTGTTTTAAAAATATATATCTTACCAAGCTACAATCACGAAGCACCATCAGACAAGTATAATCGAGACTGACTTAAATTTCAGCAGTTAGTGTATTGGTTATAATGCTCATCAATTTCGTTGCAAACATACCTCAATAAATTTATATCTGTAAAGGAAAATTGGTCTTACCATGTATGCGATTCGACTTATTGTGAATCAATTCTATTATAAATTTATATCAATATAGAATATGTGTAAAGTGAAAAGTACCAACTTACGTGTTGTGATATTGCCATGTGTGCTTTTCGAATGATGGTGAATTTCTCAATCTTTTTTACGAAATGGTCTATATGTTTTCATACACCAAAGGAAAAAAAAATGATCCAGAATGTGTGCCTGTACATGTTTTGGATTGTTTGGTTTTAGCCTGTATGCTAAAGTACGTTGAATACTTCCAATCAATTACTAGCACTTATAAATTTACATCAATATAGTGATAAAAAAGTACCAACTTACTTTTTGTAATGTTGCCATGTATGGGTTTCGACTTATGGTGAATTTCTCAACCAATTTATATTGAATGGACAACATTTTTTCATTCATTAAAGTACATAATGATTCAAAATATGTAATGGCTAAAACATACTTACAATCGATTGCTGGAATTCCCACTTGAGGAAATAACTTTCAAGATTAATGGCTTATTATTTGATTACCAGCAATCGATTGCTGTCAAGTTCACCATTACGTACACTCTTTGCATTCTGGACAGCTTGATGCCTGCTTTATTTTCGCCTTTGGTGGTATTGCAATCTTTTGAATGTATGCATAACAAAATTTAACATTACAACACAGATAAAGCCAATCGAACTTGTACAACCAATTACCAGTAGTTTCATGTACTTTGTTTTGTTTATAATGGATACTAAATTTAAGTTAAAATTATTGTTTAAGTGTCAGTGACCTTACGTCATTATGATATTTTTGTGTACGTAATCGCTGAATGATCTATGTAGCTATACTTGCTAGGGTACTGTATATAGCTAGTTATTGTATAATGTTGTAGGAAAAAACAGTTTGTCTAATTTATATTCAATATACGAAGGAGCCTTTAAATACTCTTTGCTGTCAATATTCTTGCAAGTACATGCTCAGTGATATGTATTTTAAATCATTTTAGTATATAACTATCTCAGTATTCATTTTTCTCAAAGGCGTTGTACTAGCCTTGCTTCGCACCACCTGTTTGCTTTATTTTGTTCATTGTAAACAAGAAATACACTTTAATACCTGTACTGAATTTAATCGATATGTTACCCACAATTTTACACTGCATGTATTCCGATTTTTACTATTATTTTTAATTTTTGTTTGGTTCTTTGACTAAGGTTTATCGATAGATTTTTATAGAATTATTCAGACAGGTTTCATTTCTTTATTCACTTTTGTGATTACAACATTTCTGGTTCTCCTTTCTGTTAACGTAAAGGTGGCCAGATGCTCGCAGGTCATGACTTCATTGACCTCCTGTATGAATTGCTATCCTATATCATCATCATCATCACCACCACCATCATCATCATCATCATCATCACCACCACCACCACCATCATCATCACCATTACCACTGTCATCATGCTGTTACGGCACAGAAAATTTACATACACACCAGTTATCATATCTTTGATCTTAAATTCTTGGTAATATTATTATTCCTTCACGAGTAATGACATGGACATTTTTCTATTTTCAATACGGACAATGCATCATGTAATAAATATTTACTCGACTGAAGATTTTACTTCTAACTTTAGAGACAGAGAACACAAATTCAGTTTGCTTCACGTTAATGCCTGAAGTTTGAACAAAAACTCTGAATCATTGGAATCATTACTCTTCACTCTAAATAATTTCAAATTCCCCATTATTGGTGTCACGGAAACATGGCTTCATAATAATTCATCTAACATATTCAACTTGCAAAACTATAATCTTATAAGGCGAGATCGTGAAGATCAAAGAGGAGGTGGTGGAGCATTTTACATCAATGAACATTTGCACTTTGAAATAAGAAAAGAAATAACATTAAAACAAAGTGAAACTTAAATCATTCTTAGAAATTATGAAGCCGAAAGGCGAAAATATAATTATTGGGTTATTTTACAGACCCCCTCATGGCAATGCAAATGTATTTTGCGAAGACCTTGAAACATGCCTTCGTACCATAACAAAAGAAGATAAACAAATATATTTAATAGGTGATTTTAACATTGATCTGTTATCCCAAAATAATGAAAACGATTTATTCCTACACACTATGCATTCATTTGGTTATTATCTCCACATAGATCAACCGACCAGAATTGATAGCCATTCATCAACACTTATCGACAACATATTTTCAAACATACTAAACAGAGATACTTCCAGCGGAATAATAATATCTGATATAGCTGATCATTTACCGTTTTTTTTTTATTATGTAATAATGATATTTCAAAAGAAAATTCACCTGAATATACAATGTATAGAAAAGAATCACCAGTCAATATTGAATCGTTTAAAAGTGATCTTGCGATTGAGGAATGTTTAGATGTATTTAATAAGTCAAATTCAGATATTGCTTACACAAATTTTAACCAAACATTGCAGAAATATTACGATAAAAATTTTCCTCTATCACCTGTCAAAAACAGAAAGGCAAAAATGCCATTGATTACTAAAGCAATTCTACGATCCATACATACCCGAAAAAAACTATACAAGACATTTTTAAAGAACCCTTCTATTCAAAACAAAAAATAGAAATAAATCTTATAGAAATAGACTTACCAATATAATTCGGGCTTCTCGCAAATTGTTTTATTCCGAGAAACTTAACAAAGTTAAATCAAACATGAAAGCCACATGGGAGATCATCAATGATTCGATTGGCAAGAAACCCAAAATATTACCCAGAGACAATTTCACAGTTCATGCTGCTGCAATAAATTCAGATGATGTAGCTGATACCTTTAATTCCTTTTTCGTTAACATAGGACCCTCTTTGGCAAACAACCTTGCCAGACCAAACCAAAGTTTTGCTAAATTTCTTCCCACACCCTTCAATTCTTCCCTATTCTTTAACCCCAAAAATGTTCAGGAAATAATTGAAATAAGAAAAAATCTCAAATCCAGCAAATCACAAGGATATGATAGAATTAGTACATTCCTTCTTAAGCAGATCATACATTATATTGTCTCTCCATTGTGTCATATTTTTAATCTGTCGATCAGCATCGGTAAATGTCCAGATTCCCTAGAAATTGCAAAGGTAAATCCTGTTTAAAAAAAAATCCAAAGGAAATAACAAATTATAGGCCTATTTCTATTCTCCCCAGCATATCCAAAATATTAGAGAAGATTATTTACAAAAGACTTTATAAGTTCCTAGATACTTTTCATTTTCTAAATTCAAACCAAAATGGATTCAGGAATGGGCATTCAACTGATCAGGCTTTAATACAAATATACGATAAAATTACAAATGCAATGGCAAATAAAGAACACATAATAGGAGTATTAATGGACCTTAGCAAAACATTCGACACTCTTGACCACTAGATTTTACTTTAAAAACTTGAAAATTATGGAATTCGGGGAATCCCACTATCATGGTTTGAGAGTTATTTCTCTGATAGAAAACAATATGTCGCTCACAATAATATTTCTTCTAACTTTCAGTCAATAAAATGCGGAGTTCCACAAGGATCGATCCTTGGCCCCTTAATTTTTCCTTATATATAATTAATGATTTGACTACTGTAACGCCTTTATCATCATTTGTATTATTTGCCGATGGCACAAACATTTTTTGTTCAAACACTAGCTTAGAAACTTTAGTAGATACATGTAATCGTGAATTACCTAAACTATCTTTGTGGTTTAAATGTAATAGGCTCTCACTTAATATAGACAAAAAACTTTATGTATTTTAAGCATACGAGTTCACATATGACTGAGTTTCCGTACGACATAAGCATAGATAATATTCCTCTCAAAAGGAAAAAAGAAACAAAGTTTTTAGGTTTAACAATAGATGAAAATTTAAATTGGAATGAACATATACGTTGTATAACTACTAACATCTCCAGAAACGTAGGTGTACTTTACAAAATGAAAAACAGAATTCCTCGTACTACACTTGTTTTACTATGCAATTCATTAATATTTCCGTATATATCGTACTGCAATATAGTTTGGGCAACGTGTGCAAAAATAAAATTAATACAATATACTTATTACAGAAAAAAGCAATTCGAATTTGTACTAATTCGCAATATTTATCACACACAAATCCATTATTCCATAAACTAAAGACTAACTATTTTTGACATAAATTCATTTCAAAGCTTACTGCTTATGTTCAAATACGTAAATAACATGCTCCCACCTTCATTTCACAATTTTTATACTATGAACACATCTATCCATTCATACCCTACGCGGAACTCTTCTAATTTCCATTTAATCAACCCCAAATGCTTATTGCGCAGAGATCCATAAGACACCATGGTCCTGATTTGTGGAACTCTCCCAGAAGCTATAAAAAGATCCACGTCTCTTTACTCATTTAAGGCAAACGTTAAATCTATGTTGATATCAGAATATTTGAAGTAAAATTTCTGTGTCGATGTGTCATCATTAAAGCATCATCACCATCATCATCCTCTCCATCGTCTTCATCTTTACCATTTCACCATCATCTTCATCCTTATCATCTCCATCTTCATTGCTCAGATTACATTACTGCTGTTTTTCATGAAATGTACTGTATATCGATCCTGCTGTATAAATGTATTATATTAATCAATGAGTTTTAACCTGGGGTTGTCATTTTTCCAAGCAATCTGCTTAAGATGATAATCCTTTTCCTGCAAATTATAAATGTTAACTAATTTGGGTATGGGATCAGTTTTGTTTGTAATGATAATTTTAGTACACTTAGTTATGATTTTTGCCAAAAAAAGTTCTCAATAGTGTTTGTTATGTTATGGAAAATGAACTATATACGAATGATGTGATTGCAGAAGTAAACGATAAAATCAACATCAAAATCAAATCAAATCCGCGCTTATTTTGCTTATTACATAATTTCTTCCAGAAAATTTTGGCACATATTTTTTATCCATACAAACAGACAATAGGGTGGTTATTATATTGGATTCTGTAAAAAGACATTTTGAGATCGTTACCAGAACTGGAATTAACCTTTAACCAGTGCAAATTCAAATGACTTTGTCATGTTTGTTGTGATTATGAAACTTCTATTCGAATAAAAACGGCCCAGAAATGGATAAGATAGTGGAAGTTAACGATTAAAGTTTAAAAATCGAAAGAGGTATTCTAGGAGTCATATTATTGCCCAATGTGCTCTCTTTAATCTTAAGACCCTTTCGGCATCTTAAAATGTGACGCCCATTTTTGAATTGGCCCCCTTAGTTTGAGATCGATCTGGGCTCCGTAACAAAGATTAGCGATCAATCGCTAAATGAACTGACCAATCAATATCAATGTTACACGCGCATTCGGTTTAAAATGCTGACCAGGGACCAATCAGTGCGCTTCTTCCATATTTGCAATTCATCGCAAACCTTTGTGTTACGGAGCCCAGGTTACTCAATTTCAATACCATTTAAGCGCTCACACCCAAAGTTTAAAATCAAATGGGCATTCCCTTATTTTAGATCAATATGGCGCCCGTAATTTTTCCCCCTTACTGTCTGGTCATTTTGATCATCAAGTTTAGAATCAATTTGGCACCTTCAAGTTGAACAGTAGTTAAAAAGGTTAAGAGCACTTTGGTTTTCTCGCATGCAGCCATTCCCCTCCCCATTTCCCCTTCTTCCTCTGTTATTTCTCTTCTTTCCTCTTTACTCTCTTTTCATCCTTTTTTGCGCCCCTTCCGTTTATATACCAGGAAGGCTATGGCCTTGAAAGCCCTTTTCAGAATTTTTCATCATGGACCTACTACTGTTGTAGGTCCATGGTTATATAGAGTTAGCAAGTGATACATACCAACGTTTTCCATAATCAGGGTAATTCGTTTTTCATTTCCGTTCAGCGTACAGCGAAAATGGAAATAAGCATCGTGGTTCGGTCTTTGAAAACAGAAAAACGAATTCACAGCGAGAAAAAACGTGCTGTGATTTCGTTTTTGTTGATCAAGAATAGAATATTGAAATCAAAAACGCTTTTGGGATCTGTCTGATTTCTTATTTTATATTTGTGTTTTCATGTATCAAAAACAAAACCAGAACACGCTTTTCGCTCTGTGATTTGTGTTTTTATGTATCAAAAACAAAATCAGAACTCGCTTTCCGCTCTGTGATTTCGTTTGGAAAAACGCGAACAGCGAAAACGAAATCAGAGACTCGCTTTCCACTTCCTGCTTTGTGATTTTATTGTTCGCACAGCCAACAGCCACATCGAAATAGGTTTTCGCTCTTCTCTGAGCAGACTTGTCCTTTCTTTCAAGTATATTAAAGAGCGCCCTCTACGTGTTCGATCATTATACACGTGCATACGTGAATATCTTCTCTCATAAATCTTACTAGTAGTATTTCAATAACTTACAGGTTTCTTTACAGATGTTTTTTTTGTGATACAACAATCAAGAAATGATGAATAATTTGTTTGATTTTGGGTTGTACTGTTTTGGACTGTTTTTTCCAATTAAACACATATATTAAGTATGTACATAAATGTAAGAGAAAAGAATATATTTCGTTTAATAAATCATGGAATTAGTTTTTATTTGGTTGCTTGAGTCAAAGTTTACAAGTTAGTATACCTGGTTACCAAGGCTAGGCCGTTGGGATGTCCCCGGGGGCCCCTTGAAAAAAAATAAAAAAATTATATGCCCTTTTATTCACTCAAGTTGGTCCCCTAAATGCTCTTGCACTTGGGCATGCCCGTGTGTTTTGGTTGCCCGAGACGCACTGCACCTGTTAAATCCCCTAGTTAGTCTTCAAAACCCTTTATTTCTTTTGATATCGAATATTGGTCCAATTTCACACGAATTTTAATATTGAACCTGAATATCAAATTGTCCATCTTTATAGCTTGAATTTTGAATATCCAACCAACTTCCTGCCGGCAACATGCATGCACTAGCTGCGCTGATTTTTTTTTTAAATAATCATTTATTCTCTTCTTTCATCAAACCAAATTAAACATAGTAGAATATTTCATTCATGATCTTTAAAAAGCTATATCAAATCAAATTACACCATAATTACAAAGTTTAGTTAAGAATGTACAAATATTGTGTTCAACACTTCCATACATTTGACAATTCTTAACGAAAATTTAAGTAAATGAATAAATTTTAAATCAATTCAATTTGTTGTAAAAAAATGATATACATTTTTTTTCCTTACCAGATTGATTCCATGATTATTAAAAGGAATATATTCCTTTTTCTTACATTTAATTGGAAAAACAGTCCAAAAGAGTACAACCCAAAATCAAACAAATTATTCACCATTTCTTGATTGTTGTATCACAAAAAAAAACATCTGTAAAGAAACCTGTAAGATGACCAACAAAAACGAAATCACAGCACGTTTTTTCTCGCTGTGAATTCGTTTTTCTGTTTTCAAAGACCGAACCACAATGCTGATTTCCATTTGCGCTGTACGCTGAACGGAAATGAAAACCGAATTATCCATTAGTACCCGGATTTTCCATACACACACGAACGCGCGCAAGCACACACGCATGTACACATTATACTTCCACAATCACTCCACTCACATCAGCTCCACCTTAGCGTCTACTGTTTCACCCCTTTCTTCATATCCCTAGCAATTTTCCTGAAATCCCAAGACCGATCATCCTTTTCCTTTCAGGAAATAAAAATGTACACACATCACCGTTATTAGAACAACTTTGGTAGAAATTATATAAGCGTGGCTTACGAGAATCAATTCATTTGAAAGTTCTATTTTCATTGTCTTAAATTTTCCCCATTATCACTTACCCTGATTATTTTATCACATAACAACATTTCTTCAAGAAATATCAGATTGCATTGATAAACATCAGATTTAACGAAAGCAATCGAAAATGTAGAGGAAATTACAGCATATATACACTCTAAATTACAGGGATTTAAATTAAGTCCACATGGACCGTAGTTAGTGACCAATCAAATTCCGGATTTAGTTTGAATCCTTAAGATTCATTTTCAAATCTTGAAAGTTTTGAATTTAAATCATTTAAGATTTAAATTTAAGTCTTTAGGACTAAAACTAAATCCAGAAATCGACTGTTCCCTAACTACAGTCCAGCTGGACTTATTTTAAATCCCTGTAATTTTAGAGTGTACGTATTGCAATTACATTTTTTTTAGAAAATATAAATCAATAATAATGTGATAATATTGTGAAAAAAAGTAAATAATTGAATTTTACAGAGTCGGCTATTCCACTTAACATAATAGGTTCTTTATTGTAGCTAGAAATTGAAAGCTCTCTTTAAATTTCTACATGCAGAATAAGCCTATTGAATAATCGAATTGACTTGTATATACAACACAGTACAATTTTTTTAAATAAACATCAATAAAAAGTGGGCACGCCATCGCTTTCATTGGTGCAGTATTTAATTAATGTCATGTATTTTTAATGAAAGCTTTTGTACATCCTTTCGTCAATGTCGAAATGGTAAAGTTGAGATTTATTTTCCTTCAATCATGAGTTCCAATTACCAGATGAAATATACTAGATCTACAAAGCTTTTTGGGGTTTTAAAACACAAACTACATGTGCATTAATATTATGCTTGTTTTATTCTTATGTCTTCAAACACCATAACCTGTACAATTATTAGCATAAGCAAGGAGTTGGATGTAAAACATTTTAATCAATTTTTAACATGATATAACCTCTGAGTACATTTATAAGGGCAATGTGATGGTAATGTTTTATAGTATACCCTTCTAGATACTACGCGTTATAAAGTATATTTGCAAACAAAAGAAAAGTACATTTTTACATATACATCATTCAATATGCAGATGACTACAAATTACTTCATATACGACTGGGTGCAAAATCACAGAAAATACTTCTTTATGATATAATGCCTTTATAAAATGATTGGATATACATGTATGGCTTGTAAAATAAAGCAAATTAATAAACTAGATAAGCTATTA
Source organism: Lytechinus variegatus (assembly GCF_018143015.1). NCBI lineage: Eukaryota > Metazoa > Echinodermata > Echinoidea > Temnopleuroida > Toxopneustidae > Lytechinus > Lytechinus variegatus. The sequence goes on along the minus strand of NC_054743.1, from coordinate 18,789,863 downwards.
TATATAATTTACTCACATGTATATACAGTGTGTATCAAAAAAAAAGTTTACACTTTGAAAAAGCCCTGGGAAATAAAAAATATACAACACGTGGGTAATTTTTTCACATATAATCTTTGGTTTGGGTCTCATCTATCCAATGAAAGAAAAAGTTTTGTCAGAATGTTACAATTGAGTGAGCACTGTCCATTTCTGTGAAGCTCGCAGAAATCTGTTTGCGCAGCAATGCTCGTTTTCACGCTGCAGGGCGGGGAAAGGGCGAAATCAAACTTATCCTGTGAAAGATTTATCATACATTTCCCTTGCACTTTTAGTTAATTGAAATAAAACGGATACATTCAAGCATTTTTGTAACAATTTTGCCACCCAAATTGAAATTTAAACACTTATTAAGCACAACCTTTACCTTATTTGTGCCAGCTGGATCTGAGGACATAACTGAATCTGAACAAAAGTTTATTTTAGACATCTGCATTTTTTCACTAAACTTTTATCATTGAAAGTGGGTTTACATTTCATTTTTCATTTAATACTTGTTTCTCCAAACTTTTCCCAAGCTTAGCAATGATTAACAAAATGTAAATCAAGCTTAAGCCATTCAATGTAAATCACAGCTCAGTGTAAAGCAAATTTCGTCACGATGGCCTCAGTGTGTGGGGGAGTGGGGTGAGGCGAAATGCACTCTTCGAAGTGTTTTGGGCAAGGAAACAAGTCAAACAAGGTAGAAGATATCTTCAAATCAATTTTACTAGCTAAATTCCATGTGTTCTTTATGATTAAGGTCTACTTTTATTCGCATAACTATTTCAAGGTTCTGCGCAAGTAATTTTTCACTAACTTCAAAAGTAAGTGGTGCTCACTCAAGCGGAAATATTTTTTGACAGTTATATTGTCATTTGCTTTAATGGACATTTACCAGTGTTAAAATGTGGAAAAATCTTCAGGATATTACAAATGCATGATTTTACATGAATTTTTCAAAGTGTAAACTCTTTTTTGATACGCACTGTATACATATATATATATATATATATATATATATATATATATATATATATATATATATATATATACTTGCGGGAGAGTCTAGAAGATTTTGTGTGCAAAAATCTAAAAATTTTAACCGAAACGGGTATCCCTCTCAGCGTTTTGATATAATAATTATCTAATTACGAATGTATAAAATATAACGATAAAGAGTACTGGTACACTTAAAGCAGAAATTATAGAAATTAGATATCGAGCATAACTTAGATGTGTACACAAGATATATAAATGTAAACGAATATACACTGTGAACATTACATTACAAGGACAATATTGAAATGCATATTAGATTTCACATGCTGAGAAATAGAAACTAAAATAAGAATTCAAACTTCTGGCTTGCACCAAGTAATTTGAATTTTCAATATCATATTTCCCAGCAAGCCTTAACATTCCAGAAACTAACATGACCAGCATGTACATGATATATCTTATTCTACAACATTGTATACAGTGAGAGAGCCGATTTGTTGTATAACTGTTAGGTCATCATTGTCATGACCGTACTATATAAACATTTTCTTTATTTACTTATTTATTAATTCATGCATGCATGTTCACAGTATCACGATATGAATACGACATACACATATGCGATTAGATAGATACTAAATAAATGTAAAAGTTTATCCGGAGTAAGATATACTATACTAAACATACTATGTTGCAACAACATAAGTTTTCGACTGACTAAGGCTTGATTGGTTTATCCAATTATATGCCTTTCTTACAGAATATGAACCATTTATATTGATTACTCATTTTTTGTTTTACAATAATTCTCAACAGTCTATTATATGTTTCAGAAATAACCCCCGAAATTTGGGGCATATAAAAAAATCGCTTATATTTAAGACACAGAATTCTGAATACAAATAAATGACAAAATACAAAATTTAGTAATTAAGTGTAAAATATGAAAATAAAATGCTACATGTAAAATCTTATTCTGATATATCTCATTTTGTATCAGTAATTTGTTTTAATACTTCAATTGGATCGCACTTGCAAATCAATGTTCATGATTATGTACGCAATCATTTCACTAATTTGAACTAAACTGAAATCTTATCTTTTCTTACAGTATTAGTTCTTGGCACTTTGACACTTATCTAAACTTTCTCATTCTTTCTTTTCTTGAGCGCCTTGTAATAGAATATTTTTAGATAGATGGCGCTATATAAATGCCTATTATCATTAATCGACTAATTTTGGTGTGATTAACAATAATTAAGGTCACATTAATTGTCACCTCCTCCTACAGGTAATGTCTTAATTTACCTTCTAATAGATAAACATGGTCGTGTTTCAGTTCCTTCAGCATGTATAAGGTAAGTGCATGTACAAATATTCATAATGTAATAAAGAAATAAAATCAATAATTCACGTCCATGTACAATATAACACTACTATGAATGTGAAATGACTGAGTTAATATGATCATGCCCATTTGGCAAATAATGTACTTACAAAAGCGATTTAAATGGAGGTTACATACACCTTTCTGTCTATTTTATTCTCTTGAAATATTAAATTAAAACTAGATCATTCTGAGAAACTATCACCTGAAAGTTCAATAAAAAAAGGATGATAACTATTTACACAAAATATACATAAACGTCATATGATGGCGAGTACCAAAAATGTATTGTATTCATTTTCCGTCAATTAAAAGTAATATAGTCAGGGGCCTTAGGCCCGAAATTTGAAGTTTTGGGGACAGAGTTTACAAAAGCACCAAACTTTCCCTATGTTACTATTAGGTCAATAGCTTTATTTTTTCCCACAGAACATGGTGCTGAAAATTGCATCTTCATGCAAAAATATGCTAATTTATGTAAATTAGCAGTAATTTATGCATGAAAGCCATATGCCAATAGGAATTAATTAATAAAAGTTAATAAAAAGAAACCAAACTTTAGGAAAATGTCTATCAGGTCAATAGCTTTAATTTTTCCCACAGAACATGGTGCTGAAAATTGCATCTTCATGCAAAAATATGCTAATTTATGTAAATTAGCAGTAATGCATGAAAGCCATATGCCAATAGGAATTAATTAATAAAAGTTAATAAAAAGAAACCAAACTTTAGGAAAATGTCTATCAGGTCAATAGCTTTAATTTTTCCCACAGAACATGGTGCTGAAAATTGCATCTTCATGCAAAAATATGCTAATTTATGTTAATTAGCAGTAATTTATGCATGAAGCCATAATGCCAATAGGATTTGATTAATAAAAGTAAATAAAGAGATACCAAAATTTAAGAAAGTCTCTTTTAGGTCAATAGCTTTAAATTTCCTTATCAAACATGATATTGAAAATTGTGTCTTCATGCAAAAATATGTTAATTTATGTAAATTGGAAGTCGATTTATGCATGAATAGTAAAAATTAGTAAAAAGGAATAAAAGGAAACCAAACTTAAAGAAATCTCTATCAGATCGATAGCTTTATTTTTTCTTATCAAACGTGCTATTGAAAATCCCGTCTTCATACAAAATATGCTAATTTATGTAAATTAGCAATTATTTTATATGTATAAATTAGTCCCATTCCAATGGGTATAAACAGTGGAAAAGGGGCCAAACTTTTGAAGTACCTTTATTAGCTCAAAAGTTTCAATTTTACCAGCAAAACATGCTATTGAAAATCCTATTTCCATGCAAAAGTGTGTTATATTATGTAAATTAAAAATAATATATGTATGAAGCTGTATTCTAATGATTAAACAAATATTACATAAAGCATATAGCCGAATGCCAACCCAAACAGTAGCAAAAATCGAGCCAGAGCAGGCAAGAATCGAGTCAGAGCAGCCAGAATCGAGTCGAATCAGTAGCCCGAATCCTCTGATTATTGCCAAATGACGATGTGAATAACGACCCTAATCGAACGACTCTGCCCGAATTCGCCAAGTACGCCACCGAATTTCCCGAAAATGCGCCAGATTCTTTGGAAATGGGCTTACCGATTCGGCAGCTATTCGGATGCCATTTTTTCTAATTTCTGGTCAATTCGTCTCGTCTATTTTCTTCTTTGTATTCGAGTAATGATTCGTACGATATGGGGAGGCAAGAGCCGGACCTTTACTCTACGACTGATACGAATAGGTCTTAATCTTCCCAGAGTACCCCAAATACCTCCCAAAATCCAACCGAATTCCATCGGAATACATCCCGATGTGGCCCGAATGGAATTTGTCGTAGCCACATTCGGGAGTATTTTTGGAGGTATTCGGCTGGTTTTGACCATTTTCATAACGAGCCGAATTCCTCCAAGAATATCTCCTAATCCCTCCTGAACTTTCCTGCATTCGGGGAGAACAGAGTGCTCCAAAGTCCATCCTTATGTGTATTCGGATGGATTTGCTGATTTGGTTCCGGTTTAACCCATGTTTTAAGTAGGCAATCCATTTCTAGATGACAAACCAGAATAGGATGCAACTGTGGTAAACAGTCTCTGCAAACATTCAGATGATAACCAAAGTACAGTCGCAAGAATACATTACGTCATTCCTGGTTTAAGCTAGGTTTACACCAAAATCTAATTCTCCCGAATAAATTCGGACTGATTCTGCCTGATTCACATGGATTAGAGAAGTTCCCCCAAATAGAGAAGAATGGGTCCTAAATATGTCGCGATTCGGCATAGAATCGCCAGGAATTGACCAAATCAATTTTGGCCATCCCCCAAAAAGCAGAATGCCAACACGAATAGTGGAAGACAGTGGTTCGGGACAGTTATGTCCAGAAATAAAACAAATCGTCCGAATCTGTCCAGACTCCAAATGCCTCCCCGAATCCAACCGAATGTCACCCGAATACATCTCAAATGTGGCCCGAATGAAATTTGTTTGGTCACATTCGGGAATATTCTGGAGGGTATTCGGCTGGTTTTGAACATTTCAAAATGAGCTGAATTTCTCAACGAACGTTCCCGAATTTTCTCGCATTTACGAAGGCAAAACAGAATATTTCTGAAACCACCAAAATACGTGTATATGGATGGATTCGCAGCTGATTCGGTTCCGTTCTAACCCTAGCTTTAAGCAAAGGGTTACACCAAAACCAAATTCGGATCAATTCTGCTAAAAATGGCCTGGATTCAATACTTATTCATCTCGGATTCGGGGAGCTCCCGGAATCGATTCGGAAGGATCCGGGACTATTCTGTTCTCCCTCAACATCGGGAACATTCGTGGAGGGATTCAGCTTGTCTTGAAATGTTTAAAACCAGCCGAATATCCTCCAAAATACTCCCGAATGTAGCCATGACACATTTTATTCGAGCCACATTCGGGATGTATTCGGATGGAATTCGGTTGAATTAAATTTGGGGAGGCATTTGGACAATTATTTTAGGAAGTCAGTAGCTCTGATTCGGGAACTATTCCAGACCGAATTGACTCTGATTCGGTCTAAAATTGATTGGGAGAATTTGGTTTTGGTGTTACTTAGTTTTAGAGATAGAGATCAATTCATTAGCCAATAAAGAAAAATCACTGAAATTATTCAGGTCACCATCAAGGGACGTACGACAGAAAAAGAAAAAGGATCAGGTCTCTTTGCTCAAATCTGATGTGTCCCTGTTCTAAAAAAAATGTACATTGTTGTCAGAGGGCAGACTTGGACAGCTTTTTCTGACATGAGAATCATCCATATACCCTCCTCTTTCTGACAGGGGAAAACTCTACTTGGGAAAGAAATCTGACCTCTTGATTTGCTTTGTAAAGAAAGATGAAATACTGTTTATCTTTTCCATATGATTTCGGGGTTTTTTTATTGTGAAAGGGGTATGCACAAGATTTATAATTTGCATAAATTTGTATTTTAAACATGATACCCTCCTCTGGTTGCATGGAAAGTCACCATAATGAATGAATTGTGTTACAGTGTCTCATATGCATGGTGTTGTGCTCGTCCCTCGGTTCAAAACCTCAAAATATGATAGTTGATGAATTTTACACATATTTGCATAAATTTTGCATAAATTTGCATTGAAAATTGATTCTTATTCTGGAACTGTATAGAATCAATCTAGATTTGATGCCCCATCAAAATAAATCCAAAATACCCCCCCCCCCCGCCAAAAAAAAAGAAATAGGCTTCTATAGAAACAGAAACAGAAATGTTTAAGTCTGTACTATACACATACAGTAATTTACGGTGAATAGTGTGATTTTGCATAATTTTGCATAAATTAGCACTATGAAATATGATTCCAGTCATTGATATCGAGGCATCCTATCAAGAATTAATGCTTTTGATACCGGTGACACATATGGAAAAAAATGTGATTTTGACAATTCTATATGTCGACATATGATAAAATATGTGTTTTTACATATCATTTGCATAAAATTTGCATAAATTAACCTTAAGAATTGACTGATATTCACCAATGTTTTAAAAATCGACCTGCAGTTGAATATTTAGCAAAAGAAGACCCAAATACACAAAAATTGGGCATTCAAAAATTAGTTTTAGTGAGAAATGGTGAATTATGAGTTTTTTGCATAAAATTTGCATAAATTAGCATTTAAAAATAGGGTGCCCTTCACCGATTTGGGGGCACCCTATCTAGAATTAATGCTTTTGATACCAGGAACCCACATGCAAAAAATGGCGCTTTTGTAAATCCTGTCCCCAAAATTTTGCTAAGGCCCCTGACTAATAACAATGATAGATATATTTACAATTACAAAGAAATTATCATTAAGAAGACGGAGGGATTGCCCTATACTCAGTGTTGATAACATGACGCTGTTTTAAGGCCACTGCACACCTTATGACTGTTCGCGATCCGGTTTTGGAACAAATTGCATTTTGCTAATTTTCTGAAAATGTATACAGAACATAGTATTTTCTTTTAGGTTAAAATTAATTGAAAGAATACTAATATAACCTTTCGAAAGATTGCCAGCCTTTATATTGTAGCAAAGGCTAAATTAGTTGCAAATCGTAGGCAATCGTTTGGCTGCTATGACGTCATTACGACTGGATACTAAATTTGTTTTTATTCTAAGGATGATAGCATAGTCACAGATTTGAAGAGAGGTATTCGTATGATGATTTCGAACATTACGGAATAAGATATTCCAAGTCTCAATATAAGCATCAAATTCTACCACGTTTTATTCCGAAATTAACTCGCAAATCAAAGGTGTACTGTCGCCTTTACAGAGGGATCCCTTACATAGGTATATACATGTAAACATAATACAGGAAAGGGAAAACTTAGTTGACTTAAAAATCGATGACGAAATGTGACAAAGTAAGAAGAAACTTATTTACAGTATGTATATACAAAATAACAAAGTAAGAATGAGGGATCTGAACTAAAATTTAAAAGAAGTTTAGAAATGAGTTTTTAAGGCCTTTTTTATGCATCGATATTTTCCAATAATTTCATTTGATGGGGAAGAGTGTTATAATGATATGCACCTCCGTATTAGATAGTGGATAATGGTCAATGCATTGTTTCTGTTGATCGTAAGAATCCAGCTGCTTTATTCCTTTTTCCTAGAATAATGACTGTTAAATATGGGCGGCACAGTTTTCCATGCACACCTGTTTGAATGTATTTAAAAGTATTTACAAATGTCAAGGTCCTTCGATCCGAATAATAACTTAAAATAAAACTAAAATATCAGGCTTGAAACGTGTCAAAACAGTCATTGGAGAGCAAGAGAATATATGCATTGACGGAAATGAAAACCAAAATAAATAATTTTAAAAATGTGTAGAGTAAGTAAAGAAACAAAATTTACCATGCATATGATTGGCATATGATTTGTCCGAAATGCACTACGCGAGGGTGAATAGTCCAACTCGTTTGAAACATCTGTTTTCATTCAAATCAATGTATTTACATTTTGAATGAAAATGTGAATAAACATACACTGTATTATAAGACACAAAATATAACATTATCACAATATACATTAACTTGTTTATGAGAATAAGGAACATCAGGGGAAATAAAAGGCCTATTGTAAAACGTTGACCTAACAGCTAAAGCATACACAAAGAATATTCCAAGGCGAACAGCAAACATTTATCTCTCCTGCATTGCATTACTTGTTTAGTAAATTATAAATATCAAGAATGCAACCTCCTTTAATAAGTTTCAACTAATATCCATCATTAATATGTTTAAAATTGTTGTATGGTAGTATGTATGAGGAAGACATTTATTTTTGTAACAAAGATATAATAACAAAAATTTGAAAAATACAAAGTTCGTTTTTTTCATTATTTAGCCATTTTTACTTATCTTATTTTCCCTCTAAGTGAAAGAGCAAACAGCATTCAGGACACCTATAAACAGGCATGGCATACACCAAAGAAGAGTATGGATGAAATGCCTACCAGCTCCAGAATCTGCATAGTGTTTGATATTGGTCGTGGGGCTGGTTGTATTACTGACTGGCCTGTCCCTGGTGTTGTTTACAGAGTTAGGTACAATGCTGGTAATATGTGTTGTAGCGTCTGCCCTAGGCTTACGAGGTGGCCACTCAAAATCACTGCATGATGTAGCACTTACAACTGATGCAACTTCATGTGAACAGCAAGCGAATCGGGTAATGAATGGAAGGAAAAATATTCCTCTGGTAACTTGACCATCATCCGCAATTCCATTCCTGGAGTGCAACTTCTGACCAATCTGGAAACATGATATGGTCGCTGCCTTACTGCCAGAAGTAGCCCGACAGTGTACTTCATATGGGAATTCATCAGTTTCACTTATAGTGATGAAGCATTTAGCAGGCCCATGTGGTATTTGAACGAAGACTTTCTTCTTCACAGTTTTATACTGTACGTTTTCTAGACTATGATGGAAGATTGCTGTGAATAGGTAGCCATCCTGATCGAGTATCTCAACGTTATCTATAATAAGGTTGACGGAGAGAGATGTGTCTAAATCGGCTATTTCAGTTTTGAATCTTTGTGCTTGGGTCGGGCTTTTGAAACCCCCTACATAATTTTTCCCATCAGCGCAGAATGGCCGACGCTGTGATTCAAACTGAAGTAAGTAATTTGGAAGACGCAAAATTGTGTCATTACTTGACACCGGGAAATAGAATGGGACAACACCACGACTACCTGCAAGCAGGGTTATCTCTTCGGTTGTATCATCCGCTCCCACGTGAACTGGACATCCTGCAAGAAGGATGGCTAGTGCTAAAATCATCTGCAAGAACGTTTGTAAGAATAACTGAATTGTAGGGGGCCGACCTGCCGATGCCTCTCGGTGTTCCGACTAAAGAAGATGGCAATGAAATAGAAATAGTGTGCTTATTTATTGTCACTGACAGAAAAAAATATTCCACATTGAAATTGGAGTTGATTGAACTGCGGATTAAAATACCTTCTTTAGATAAACAACCAGTTAACTCTCGAGAATTTTGTGACTGACTATTAGAGAGATAAAATGGAAATATTTATATCAAAGTGCTAGATAATTTTGGATAGGCCTATTGATATTCAACTTTAATAGTTTCAAACAATATTCATAGTAAAATATTGTCATTATTTCACCAATTTCACATTTCAAAATTTTTGTTTACTTAACCATTCAATTGTTCTGATGAGAAGGATATTGATAACTGTAACCTCACCACAGTATCGCTTTTTTATATAAATACAGACATATTTCAGTAAATCGTGCTAGTAAGAATTTGATATCTTACCAAAATTTTCCATCCAGTGTTGACAGAAGTTGCAGCTATTTGGGAGAGGTGTCGTTTGTCATAGACGACTTGATGACCAAGCTGTGAAGGTTCTGATCTTATGGTTCTGGGTTAGAGATATATTAGTACCGTAAAATGTTCCAGTTATTAAAAGATAAAAAAAAAACTAATAAGTAGAATGAATGGAAGTGTGGATAATTTAATATACGTTTGAGAGTTTTATGTGACATGTTGTAAAATATAATGTCGTGGTAAAGCCTTTGCAAAATGTATAAGAATTTTTTTTTAGAAATAACATTCCATAAATTATATGACAACCAGTGCTGGTTCTGGAACAGTTTATATTTCCAATGCTTAGTTAGATGTTGTAAAATTCTAAACACCTCACATCATTTTGATCGATTTTGCTGTAAATGTAATAACTAAAAAAAAATGAAAAAATACCTGTTTAACTCCGACGATGCTCCGTGAGTGACACGATCATTCCTTTTTTTGATGAGATTCGGAAGTTTCTGAGAAAGAAAAGTAAATAGAAATATCATGAAGAAGAAACATTTAGACCTTTTCACTTAGACAGCAACACACACATGATCAGATATTGAAGAGATATTTAAGAGTACAAGATTACTTTGGATATGTGTCCCATACAAAGATTTTATTACTTTGATTTTTTTTTCGTTATTGATTCACTTATTTTCAACACTACCTAAAGGTAAAGTTCACCCCAGAAAAGTCGACTTGAATAAATAGATGAAAATTGAAATAGCGGAGTGCTGAAAATTCCATCATAATCGGATATATGACATTTCAAAGTTTCGCTTATTTTTCACAAAACAGTGATATGCCCATCTTAGTGACATGCAAATTAGACAGTCGATGATGTCCCTCGCTCACTATTTTCTTCTATAGTTTGCATTAACAATATTTCAATCTTTACAGATTTGACAATAAGGACCAACTTGAACCATATAATTTAAAACAATTGTTAATGTCACATGTTAAGGGAGAAATTAGTCGTTGTTTGACAAAGTGGTGAGCATTCAAATATTCATATAACAAAAAAAAGAAATAGTGAGTAATCATCAGTCTCCTCATTTGCACACCGACCAGAATATCCATATGACTGTTTTATGAAATTACGCAAAACTTTAAAATGTCATAACTTTCTTATTTTACATCCGATTTTGATGAATGTAATGCTTGTTCGATTTTCCTCTTTTAATTCAAATCCCCCTTTTTTTAGGTGGACCTGTCCTTTAGGTGTTAAATATCAACTCATGTGTATTACTAAGCTAAAACGTGATGACAAGTTTCAAGATGATTTAAATTATCCAAGCATCTACCATCAACAAATGTGCCTGCCACTCTAAAACCGACAATGACATAAAACCGACAATGAGGAACCTTGAAAGGCTCCTTGTAAACAACCAAAATTGATAATCGGTCTTTAAAGAGTAAAAATGTGAAAATCAACTTATCTGAAGAATATTAATGTTTTTCAACATACTGTCAAAATTGTCTGGAAGGTTCACCAATATTGCACATTGTGCACCTCAAAAGTTGAACCTTGTTTTATCCTTATTTTTAAAGCTCTCACTGAATGAATTATATATCCTATCAAATACTAGTCGCTGTGTTGGTAAATTTCAAGAAGTCAATAACTATCTAATTGTTGGTTTTGTGGTTACTAATTACATACTGATTATAAGTGAGAATAACGATTGAGATAACAACTCACTCTGGTTTGTCCGTTCTCTTCAGTTAAGAAATCCCATCTCGACCACGGAACTCCTGAATTCTGGCTACTGGTCATAGAGCTGTTTTGGGTTTGTAGGAATGGTGGGCCAAATTCTCTGTATTGCCACTGTTTAGGTCCGAGCCAGACAGGACGGCTTGCATCATTGGTTCGGTCAGATTGTTTCCTGGTCATGATGTTCTGTTCTGCGTCAATGTCATCCTGGGTTGAACCATGTTCAGATTTGTCAGGAGATTTCGACTTGGCACCAGGGAAAGGATTAAGCTCCTGATTGGCGCGGTCCTCAGCTTTATAAGCCCCAGTGGAGAGAGCCCTCAACGAGAGTTTAGCACATCTTTCATCTTCTGCATCAGCTTGGATTAATGTATTCCCGCTGTAGATATTTTGCACGTGTAGCTTGGAGTTTTGGGTATGTGTTGTATATGACTGCTTCTCGGGGTCCGTCATCGATGCCGTCGCACGTTCTTCTTTCATTGCTGCTGTCTGATGGTCATTTTGCTTTTGTTGTCTTGTCTCATCTTCAGCACAGTCGTGTGAATTCAAAATTATTTCTGTTAGCACATATTGACCTGTGTTTGGCGACGTATGTATCGATGCGAAATCATCACTATCCTTCCTGTGTGCCCCATGTACTAAAAGGTAAGCGGATATGTGTTGATATCCTTCTTGTACAGCGGCTTGGAGTGGCGTCCATCCATCTTTATCTTGTTGATTAGCATCAGCATTGTTGAGAAGCAGGAGGTTTACCATATCCTTGTTGCCGTTGTAACATGCTGCATGGAGTGGAGATTTCCCGCTTTCAGTCCCTTCGTTCACGTTATATCCCTTAGACAAGAGGAATCTCACTACTTCGATATGGTGGTACTGAGTGCCGATGTAAAGTGGGGTCATGCCTTCATAACTGAAATAATTGGCTCCTTCATCGAGGAGAAATTTAACAACTTCCGAATGACCTTCAATGACTGCAGCATTCAGTGGTGTTAGTCCATTGTTGCCTACCTTGCTTACATCAGAGCCTTGCTGAATGAGGTGCTCCACGATTTTGATGTTACCGTTATGGGCAGCAGCGTGGAGAGCGATCATCCGTTCGTCGTCTTCTTCATTGACGTCAGCACCGTCGAAGATCAAGAATTGGACTACATCTAAATGACCGGCTTGTGCTGCAATATAGAGAGGGGTCATTCCTCTATACCTATTCTGCTTGACTCCTTTATGTAAGAGATATTTGACAACTTCTAGATGACCGCAATGAATGGCAGCATTGAATGGTGTCCAACCCTCTGAATCAGCTTTGTTAATATCTGACCCTTGTTGAATGAGATACTCGATGACTTCTACATGGCCTCCACTAGCAGCACCATGAAGAGGAATCATCCCATTATCATCTTCTTCATCCACATCAGCGCCATTTGAAATGAAGAATTTCACGATATCTGAACGGCCGAATTCAGCAGCAGCATAGAGTGGGGTAATTGTATCATATCTGTTCTGCTTGGCTCCTTTATCTATCAGATATTTGACAGCTTCTAGATGACCGCATTGGATAGCAGCATTGAATGGTGTCCAACCTTTCGGATTAGCCTTGTTCATATCTGATCCTTGTTGAATGAGATATTCCATGATCTTCATGTTACCATTACTAGCAGTCCCGTGTAGGGGAATACTCCCATTATCATGTTCTTCATTCACATTAGCTCCATTGGAAATTAAGAATTTCACGATATCCAAATGACCGAATTGAGTTGCAGCATAGAGAGGGGTCATTCCATCAAATCTGTTCTGCTCAGCTCCTTTATCTATGAGATATTTGACAGCTTCTAGATGACCGCATTGGATAGCAGCATTGAATGGTGTCCAACCCTTTGAATCACCTGTGTTCACATCAGACCCCTGTTGAATGAGATACTTTATGATATTCATGTTACCGTTGATAGCAGCTGAATGTAATGGGATCTTCCCATTATCATTTTCATCATTCACATCAGCGCCATTGGAAATGAAGAATTTCACGATATCAACTTGACCGAAATGAGCTGCAGCATAGAGTGGCGTCATTCCACCATATCTGTTCTGCTTGGCTCCTTTATCTATGAGATATTTGACAGCTTCTAGATGACCGCATTGGATAGCAGCATTGAATGGTGTCCAACCCTTTGAATCACCTGTGTTCACATCAGACCCCTGTTGAATGAGATACTTTACGATATTCATGTTACCGTTGATAGCAGCTGAATGTAATGGGATCTTCCCATTATCATTTTCTTCATTCACATAAGCTCCATTAGAAATGAAGAATTTCATAATATCTAGATGACCGAATTGAGCTGCAGCATAGAGTGGCGTCTTTCCATCATATTTGTTCTGCTTGACTCCTTTATCGATGAGATATTTGACAACTTTTAGATGACCGTATTTAATAGCAGCATTGAATGGCGTCCAACCCTTTGGATCAGCCTTGTTCACATTTGACCCTTCTTGAATGAGATACTCTATGATCTTCATATTACCACTGATAGCTGCACCGTGAAGAGGAATCCTTCCATTATCATCTTTTTTATTCACATCAGCTCCATTTGAAATGAAGAATTTCACGATATCTTTATGACCGAATTGAGCTGCAACATAGAGTGGCGTCTTTCCATCATATCTGTTCTGCCTGGCTCCTTTATCGATGAGATATTTGACAACTTTTAGATGACCGTATTCGATAGCAGCATTGAGTAGTGACCAACCCTCTGAATCATTCTTGTTCACATTTGACCCTTCTTGAGTGAGATACTCTATGATCTTCATATTACCACTGATAGCAGCACCGTGAAGAGGAATCCTCCCACTTTCATTCTCTTCATTCACATCAGCTCCATTTGAAATGAAGAATTCCACGATATCATTGTGACCGAATTTTGCTGCAGCATAAAGTGGGGTCATTCCATCATATCTGTTCTGCTTGGTTCCTTTATCTACGAGATATTTCACGGCTTCTAGATGGCCTTCTTGAATAGCAGCATTGAATGGTGTCCAACCTTTCGGATTAGCCTTGTTCATATCTGATCCTTGTTGAATGAGATATTCCATGATCTTCATGTTACCATTACTAGCAGTCCCGTGTAGGGGAATACTCCCATTATCATGTTCTTCATTCACATTAGCTCCATTGGAAATTAAGAATTTCACGATATCAAAATGACCGAATTGAGTTGCAGCATAGAGAGGGGTCATTCCATCAAATCTGTTCTGCTCAGCTCCTTTATCTATGAGATATTTGACAGCTTCTAGATGACCGCATTGGATAGCAGCATTGAATGGTGTCCAACCCTTTGAATCACCTGTGTTCACATCAGACCCCTGTTGAATAAGATACTTTATGATATTCATGTTACCGTTGATAGCAGCTGAATATAATGGGATCTTCCCATTATCATTTTCATCATTCACATCAGCGCCATTGGAAATGAAGAATTTCACGATATCAACTTGACCGAAATGAGCTGCAGCATAGAGTGGCGTCATTCCACCATATCTGTTCTGCTTGGCTCCTTTATCTATGAGATATTTGACAGCTTCTAGATGACCGCATTGGATAGCAGCATTGAATGGTGTCCAGCCATTTGAATCACCTGTGTTCACATCAGACCCCTGTTGAATGAGATACTTTACGATATTCATGTTACCGTTGATAGCAGCTGAATGTAATGGGATCTTCCCATTATCATTTTCTTCATTCACATAAGCTCCATTAGAAATGAAGAATTTCATAATATCTAGATGACCGAATTGAGCTGCAGCATGGAGTGGCGTCTTTCCATCATATTTGTTCTGCTTGACTCCTTTATCGATGAGATATTTGACAACTTTTAGATGACCGTATTTAATAGCAGCATTGAATGGCGTCCAACCCTTTAGATCAGCCTTGTTCACATCTGACCCTTCTTGAATGAGATACTCTATGATCTTCATATTACCACTGATAGCTGCACCGTGAAGAGGAATCCTTCCATTATCATCTTTTTTATTCACATCAGCTCCATTTGAAATGAAGAATTTCACGATATCTTTATGACCGAATTGAGCTGCAACATAGAGTGGCGTCTTTCCATCATATCTGTTCTGCCTGGCTCCTTTATCAATGAGATATTTGACAACTTTTAGATGACCGTATTCGATAGCAGCATTGAGTAGTGACCAACCCTCTGAATCATCCTTGTTCACATTTGACCCTTCTTGAGTGAGATACTCTATGATCTTCATATTACCACTGATAGCAGCACCGTGAAGAGGAATCCTCCCACTTTCATTCTCTTCATTCACATCAGCTCCATTTGAAATGAAGAATTCCACGATATCAATGTGACCGAATTTTGCTGCAGCATAAAGTGGGGTCATTCCATCATATCTGTTCTGCTTGGTTCCTTTATCTACGAGATATTTCACGGCTTCTAGATGGCCTTCTTGAATAGCAGCATTAAATGGTGTCCAGCCCTCTAGATCGGCTTTGTTCACATCAGAGCCTTGTTGAATGAGATATTCCATGGTCTTCATGTTACCGTTGATAGCAGCTCCATGTAATGGGATTCTCCCCTCATCATTTTCATCATTCACATCAGCACCATTTGAAATAAAGAATTTCACGATATCATAATGACCGGATTGAGCTGCAGCATAGAGTGGGGTCATTCCATTATATCTGTTCTGTTTGGCTCCTTTATCCAGGAGATATTTGACAGCTTCTAGATGACCATATATAATAGCAGCATTGCTCGGTGTCCAACCTTTGGCATCCGCCTTGTTCACATCAGAGCCTTGTTGAATGAGAAATTCCATGATCATCATGTTACCACTGAAAGCAGCCCCGTCTAGAGGAATCCTCCCTCTGTTGTTCTCTTCATTCACATCTGCTCCATTTAAAATGAGGAACTCTACAATATCTAAATGACCGAATTTAGCTGCAGCATAAAGTGGGGTCATTCCACCATACCTGTTCTTCTTGACTCCTTTAGTTATTAGATATTTGACAGCTTCTAGATGACCGTATTGAATGGCAGCATTGATTGGTGTCCATCCACTCTTATCTTCTTCGTTCACATCAACCCCTTCTGTAATAACACATTCTATGATGGAGGTGTGTCCATTCGCTGCTGCTCTATGAAGAGGCGTCTGACCCATGTTGCATTTGACACGAGGGTCCGCACCACGTAGGATGAGAAAATCCACAATGTCTGCATGTCCTTCTTGAGCTGCTACATGAAAGGGACGAACTCCACCTTTACTTGGTTTATCCAGGTTTGCTCCTTGTGAAATAAGATAGGCAATCGCTTTGATATCACCTTCCAAAGTTGCGTTGTACAGGGGTGTGTATCCTTCATCATCCAACTTGTCTATGTCTGGATTGAGTGGTAGTCCGTGTGTAAGCCCACTTGCATCACTAGAGGATATTTCACCAAGGAGTGTTTTGTAGGCTGTATCCCATTCTTCCCAATCATCATTCATATCGGTGTCTACGATCTTAACGACATCTAATTCTTGCAACCTGCATTCCTTTAATTGGGTAAACATATCATCAAATGTGGAAGAGTTGGTTGTGAAAGACGCAGGTGTGGCGTTTAAAATATCTTCCTGTCTGTCAGAGTGGTTGGCCCATACAATATCGCCCCCGTCTGTATTATCTGGTTGTGGTGACGTTTGTTCAGTAATGGAAACCACAGAGGTATTTTGTGATGACAACGAGGTGTCCGTTGCGCCCATCCTGTAAGAAACAGATATTATTCTCGGTATACTTCAAGTGAGGTAATTTATGATCGTA
Organism: Lytechinus variegatus; assembly: GCF_018143015.1. Taxonomy (NCBI): domain Eukaryota; kingdom Metazoa; phylum Echinodermata; class Echinoidea; order Temnopleuroida; family Toxopneustidae; genus Lytechinus; species Lytechinus variegatus. The sequence continues at coordinate 18,772,567 of NC_054743.1, read as the reverse complement.
TTATTCTTCAATATGCACTATAATGTCACTGGGAAAATGAGATTTTAGTGACTGATACGGAAATAAGCCACTCACGTGCATTACGTTTGTAATGCAATAGGAGTGGTAGTAACATGTAATTGTGTTCATGGTATCCCAATAGTAGGGAGCGTTAAGAAGTATTTGAATATAAACAACAAATATACTTTTTTCGCCAAAGAGAGAAGATCACAAGCATTGTGCCATATGAATAACGACGAAACCACGCACAATAGGTATACGTAGTTCTAAAGATTATTTTCTCTCTTTTTTTTGGGGGGGGTGGGGAGGCGGCTCATTGTCAGATTAAATAAAAAGTACAATTATCATAAAATTTTTCGTTCAAAATTACAACTGAAACATCAAATTGGTAAAAGTTGGGTGATCGAAAAAATGTCTTAAAATAGCTTCGTAGGGATGATAAGTGTAACCCCTGGCAGTCATGCATGCATTACGCGATTCATCATAATAGCAGCGCTGACTTCATAAAGAGCTAACTTCATTAATTAAAAGCACCATTATAATTATGATAAAATACTAAGTTCATTGACTCTGAATGACCCTTACCTTGATCATGTGACAGAACCCTTTTGCAAGACGATCAGTGGTATTTGATTACCTCGATGTTCATAATTCATGAAATATTACCTTGAAGTTTCAAAGTTGTGATGGCATTTTAACAATATTCCCAACATGGTCAAAGTTAACTGACCTTAAATGACCTCTGAACCTCATCATGTGACCTAAAACTCATCAAACACGATCAGTGATACTTGCTTACTTTCATACCCAAGTTTCTTGAACTAGGTTGAACTCTTAGAGTCATGATGGCAATGGCTAAAATTTCGATTATCCCATCATGGTCTGAGGTCACTGACCGTAAATGACCTTTAACTTTGGTCATGTGGCCTGAAACTTAGGCAGGATAACGTTTATGTCCAAGTTTAATGACCTAGATCCATATACTTCAGAAGCTATGATGACATTTAAGCTTGGTTAAGACTTCGATGTTTATTCCCAACCTTGGTCCAGGTTCATTGTCCCTAAAATGACCTTTGAAATTTGACCTTGAACATGTAACCTGAATCTCACTTGCTGACCCCTTATTTCTAAATTTGATTAAATATGTTATATACTTTTTAGGTTACAAAGTCATTTAAAACAAGTGGAATGCCTCAGGCAATCTAGGGGTTACACTTCGTAATTCCGAAGGTTCGTAATTCCGAAACACGCAAATTGCCTATACCTCGATGTTCGTTATTCCGAAAACGAAAAAGGGTTCGTTAATCCGAACATTTATTCCGACAGTTCGTTATTCCGAAGGTTCGATAATCCAAAAACGAAATCAGGTTCGTTGTTCCGAAGGTTCGATAATCCGAATACGAAATAAGGTTCGTTGTTCCAAAGGTTCGTTAATCCGAGAACAAAATAAGGTTCGTTGTTCCGAAGGTTCGTTAATCCGAGAACGAAATAAGGTTCGTTGTTCCGAAGGTTCGTTAATCCGAAAACGAAATAAGGTTCGGTTCGTTGTTCTGAAGGTTCGTTAATCCGAAAACGAAATAAGGTTCCTTTTTCTGAAGGTTCGTTAATCCGAAAAATGAAAACCGGGAAAGCAGAGGCAAGGGGGGGGGCGGGGACACTGTTGCCGTCCAATTGTTATGAGGATGGGAAGGCAAGGGCGGCCGAACGAATATTCGTTTGGGGGTAAAACCAAAAAATGAAACTCATACGTCAAAATGGGCACTTTGGTTACATTTTCACCGTAAGATTATCATCTGCTTGAAGTCATTGTTTGTTTGATAGTGATTAGGTAAAGAAAAACTTTTTTGAAGCGACTTCTTATTATGGCAAATGTATATTTAGGCTTTATTTTTCGGGATAGAGTATAATGAGCAAGCGGCTTGGTAAAACAAATTCAAAGGTGAAGTTGTAAAACGTTTTTGGGGTCAACTATTCTTAAAATGGCATTATTGCGAGATGTTGCGAGCGCCAAGCTAAAACTTTAGGGTATTTCAATAAAAAAAATGAAAATAATTTTTTAAAAATCCGAGCAGATTTCTGCTGTCATTAAAAATATGTGCATCTAACAAAGAATTAATACACATAATGACCAGAAAAGGAACCTGTTAAAGAAAGCATTTAGTGACCTCTTTAGGATGCATATTTCACCAATCGAATGAGAGTGCGAAGCGCAAGCTGAAAATTTGCAATATTCCAGCCTGAAAACTTAACTTGTATACTTTAAAAAAAGTATTTTATTAAAAAAAACATGAAAAACGGCATATTTATTTTTGAAAAAGGAACTTTCCCATTTTGAAAAATATTCATTTCCCTGTTTTTTATTTCATTTTTGGGGTGCAAGTGCCCCCTGCCTCCCTCCCGGCGGATCCAACTTTCGTCAAATAGGGGGGGGGGATTTTTTTCAGCCATATTTTCCTCGATCGGCAGCTTAAAGTTGATTTTTGTTTGTTTCTTTGAAAGGGTAGTCCTAACAGTCAATAATTAGCTTTATACTTATAAAGTAAAGTAAATATGTAATAACATGATAAACCCTTTTTAAATAATGCGAGCTATATATTTTTTTAATATGATGGGCAATATGTTTGTGATCTTTAAAACGAGATGCCTATGTAACTAAATTTAGATAATAACTGCGAGCAAGAAGCGCGAACAGAAATTTAAAATATATAACCTCAGACCTGATCTAAAGGGGACATTTTAAGAACTTTTTGCAGTTAGCCATGAAGACGATGCGTGTTTCAACCAATGGCGGCGGAACGTATTTTCCTATTTTTTTTTTTTTTTGGGGGGGGCAAAGCAAAAAAGGGGCCAATAGGGGCAATTTGGTGCAAACGGATATTTTCACCATGAGATTATCACCTGTGTAAACAGGTTGTGTGTTTTGTAGTAATTAAATTGAGCAAATTTTTTTAAGTGATCACTAAAGTTATATATTTACGTTTCATTTCTGCGAGCGTGGCGAGCAAGCGGTTTGGGGGAAAAAATCAAATCTGAAGATGTAAAATTTTGAGCAATTACTGTTAAAAGGGCATCCTTGTGAGATGTTGCGAGCGAATCACGTGCTCTGAAAACTGTTCTCCCAGCCATTATTATTATCATTTTTACAAGAATGCTTAGAATGTCCAGTTTTCAGGTTGGAATATCACAAATTTTAAGCTTGCGGTTCGCGCTCTCATTATTTAGTTCGTGAGATATATATTCTATTCATGAGTCACTAAATGCAGTCCTTAAAAGATTACTTTCTGAAGCCTGTTGCATAAAACTTTTTACCTGAGAAAACTCTGGTAAAAACTGAAAACTAAGGTTAGTCTGATTTCCGCCACTGCATGACTTTAGCACAGGGCAAAAACTCCTGTAAAAACAACCTGAGTTTTCTCAGGTAAAAAGTTTTATGCAACGGGCCCCAGGTCAGTATATAAACATATTACAGCTTGCCCTCGCATTAATTCTTTAGAAAGATACACATCTTTCTCACGATTACTAAAAATGCTCTGAATGCTCACTTCACGTCTTGTTACATGAAATGTCTACTAGTTTGAGCTTGCAATTCGCGCTTTCAACATCTCACAAGGATCATTATTAGTATTATTTTTTATTTTATTACCAGCAGAAGCTGTTATTAAAAATGACATCCCCTCCAATACAAATCCTATTATCTAGAGGTTACTCGCACGCGACCAACACACTTGACCCCCTGCATCTTTAAACCATTTGCTTAGGCAGCAATTGCTCAGATAAAATCGAAATTTAAAAAATCATTGCATAATATAGTGTAATCTTGTAATGACAACACCGTTTTTGTTACCAATATGAATAATTTTCATTTTCGGAAATACGAACCTTATTTAATTTTCGGATTAACGAACCTTATTTCGTTTTCGGATTAACGAACCTTATTTCGTTTTCGGATTAACGAACCTTCGGAATTACGAACCTTCGGAAATACGAACCTTCGGAATTACGAATGTATGCGCACTCTAGGCTACATTACACGATTTAATATAGCAGCAGCAAAATAATAATTCACAATAAAGACCTTTCATGCAATTATAAAATTATATTTTAACTGACCCTTGAAGGTGTTTGACCATGTTCGTGTGACCTAAAACTTGTGCTATAAGATCAGTGATGCTTGATTACTTTATGTCCAAGTTAACCTGAACGAGATCCATATACTTTTAAAGTTATGATGATATTTCAAAAACTTAACCTTGGTTAAGATTTCGTTGTTGTTGACCAGAAATGACCAATAATCTTTATCATGTAACTTGAAACTCGCACATGATGTTTAGTAATACCTGATCACTCTTACTTCCAATTTTCATGAACTAGACTCATCAACTTTCAAAGTGCTATAAACAGGTAATTACAATACCAGGGGACCTACATTATTCAAGCTCTGCTTTTCAGTTGGCCCTTCCTTCCTATCAATTATTTAGACTAAAATTTGATAATTGTCTATTGCAATGTAATAATGTTAATAATTTTTGTATATACTTCAAATATGATTTTATTTTACTATGTCAATTGTCTGATAATGGTAAATATGAATTCGAATTGAAAGTGGAACATAAAATAATCGAATTGAATTGATTTTTTTTGTTTGTTTTATTACGGCACATGTTGGCAAATCGCCAAAATGTACCATTAACTAAATGGGCCCTAACAATGTTACGACAACATTTTGTTAAATTTACCAAAATGTGCAGCTATTCTACATATTTTGGTAACTTCTGGGACTGTTCGCTCAGTTGTCTGTACTCACTCATTGCATCACATAATGTAAATTATAAAATTCCCTGTAACGTCACAAGGAGGTCTGTATTTTCTTAAATCACATCGGCTCAATCCATTTGGTTTACCATAAATTTTGTCTAATGACCAGTTGGTGAAAGATCCTCATGGTCTAATACCCTCCTTGGTCGGTTTAGGGCTCACATGGGTATTACAGCCCCCCCCCCCCCATTGACTCACGTGTTAAATCATAGCTCATCAAAATATCATCAAAACTCAATCCCACGATAGATTTTGCTTTAATTCACTGACATTAAACACAATTAACAGTACATTAAGACTTGACGTTAATCGGGTACTTGTCCAGCTCAATCAAAATGGCCTGAAATAAGACTAACCATAATTTCGGCCAAATAAAGAGTATTGTTACAGATAAGTATATCACCCTCTGGCAAGAAATGTGAAATTCTTCACACACCTTTCTAAGACAGGTACAACCTGCTGTTAACAAACCACATTTATGTTTTTTTAACAAGACTTGAGGAGTGTATAGTTCATAGATTAAGACTCGGAGTAGTAGGTTTGAACGAAGATCTTTTTAAATTGAAAATGCACCCAACAGGATACTGCAATAATTGTAATGGGTGTATTGAAACTGTAAGTCATTTCCTCACTGAATGTCCAAAATACATAATAGAAAGGTCTATGTTACTTGCCGAGACCAATATAACTGATGCTAAGGAAATAATGACATTACTGAAAAGTGTACAAAACATAAAGCAAAAATCCATTGTACGCTTTGTTTTAAAAGAACAAAGCGATTGTTCGAGAAACGGTAACCTAGGCAACTAGTTATGCAGAATTTTAGTTGCTATTTTGATTTATTGTCGCACGATGTTCTGAAAAAAATATTCACTGAGAAGACTTTGTCATCCATGCAAAACCTTTCGGATGTATTATAAAATGTACAGGTAATAACTGCATGGCACTGCTCAATAGCGAAATGATTTTTAGAAATATATTTTCTTGCAGTTTTTTACTTAATCATAACTTATATACTACTATATTTTGTGTGGGTATACACACATATATACATATCAACTATTGGAAGTTGTACAACTAAGGCAACTATTATTCATCAACTGAATCAGACGCGCGTTGGATGTACATGTACACACGATAAATATATTACAATACTTGTGGTTTTTGTTTTCATCTCTAACCGCCCACAATATCTTGTAACCAACCTTGGATGATTGGTCGCAAAGCATCCCACACTACCTAGCCGTTAATAATGACAACATAGGTCAACAAACTTTAAGTGCAAGTTTAAACGATTGTATTGAAAACTGTAATTGTACATGCTGTTTATTTCGTTTACTACCATTCCATGACACCAATTTTCATGTGAACGATAATTTTGAAACTGACAAAATATTAACTAAAGATAGTTGCATTCAATTATCTGATGGCAAATCCCACGATTTAAAAAGGGATTGTTTTTTGCGTCACTAAATATTCGTGGTCTAATCAACAAAATAGACAACCTCAGGTATTTACTTTCAGATGCCATAAATGATATTGATTTTCTATGTATAAATGAGTCATTTTGTGATCAAACTATATGTAATGATGAAATATCCCTAGAAGGGTTTGATGTGGAACGAAATGACCGCACCCGCTCTGGCGGTGGCATTGTGGTTTACATATCATATCGTCATAGATACACCAGACGTATTGAATTTGAAGATAGCAATTTAGAAATAATTTTGTCTACAGGTACATTTACAGTTCCAAAAAGACGTGTATGTAATTGGCTTATACAGGCCGCCATCTACGGGAGTCGAATTCTTTGACAAACTCTCTGACGTATTAGAAAGATTGCAATGTTCCCCAGTGAACAACAATCGAGAAGTGTTTATTCTTGGTGACACAAACTGTGATTACTCAATTAACGCAAGAAACAGCTTAAGAAATAAAATTAAAAGGGTCATGGATCCATACAATCTAAAACAGATAATAAACTCACCGACCCGGGTTACAAATACGTCTAGCACAATAATTGATCAGATATTTACTACAAACCATGATAGTATATTATGTAAAGGTACAATTATCACCTCTGTAAGTGATCACTTTATGGTATTTGCTATAATACGCAAGCATATAAAGGTCAGAAAAGCTGGGAGAACATTACAAATACGGTCTTTCAAAAATGTTACTCCAAGCAATTTTAATGAAGAATTTCTTAATGTAAACTTTGATGATTGTTTAGATCCAACGAATGTGAATCGCAGTTGGAATGCCTGGAAAGAATTATACCAAAACATCATAGATAAAATTGCACCTATCAAGTTAATAAGAGTACGTAATGAAATCCTGCCATGGATAACATCGGACATCAGAAGAATTATGACAAAAAGGGATCTCCTTCATGTCAAAGCAATTAAAACCAAAACGGAGAGTACTTGGACTGAATTCAAAAAAGTAAGAAACGAAGTTAATACATTGATAAGAAATGAAAAGCGTTCGTACATTATGAATGAAATCAAATTGAACAGAAATAATCCCAAAAATATGTGGAAATGTCTCAGAAACCTAATTCCAAAAAAGTCAACAGAAATTACCAAACCAGTTTAATATAGAAGGCGAGATGGTTGAAGACGAAATGGAAATTGCTTGTGCTTTTAATAATTATTTCATCAATATAAATACAACTAGTAATGATATACACTGTAATAACCAGAATGATAACACAGCGTGTAATTCAGTACCACCAGAAGATACGTTTAATTTCTCACCCGTAAATGAAGATATGGTAAAGAAGGTTTTCAATTTGTTAAAAGAATCTAAAGCGTGCGGTTTGGATGGCATCGGAGTGAAACCGTTAAAGATTTCAATTCAAACTGTTCTACCTTACATTACAAATTTCATCAATCAATCCTTTTTGGAGAGCACCTACCCTGATGAATGGAAATGCGCAAAAGTCTTACCCATTTATAAAAAAGGTGACACTTCAAATTTAAGTAACTATCGCCCAATTTCAATTCTCCCCACGAAAAGCAAAATAATTGAAAGACTTGCCCATCAACAATTCTACGATTATCTCACCAAAAAGTCAATCTTGAGTAAAGTACAAGTCGGTTTCCGACCGGGTCACTCAACCGCAGCTGCTTTAGCTTCAATGACGGATCACTGGTCTAAAGCAATAGACAATGGTCAGCTTGTGTGCGCTGTTTTTATTGATCTTAGACGTGCGTTTGACTCTGTCAACACGAATGTACTGCTAAATAAGCTCCAGCGTATTGGCTGTTCCGATAAAACACTTAGATGGTTTAACTCTTATCTCAACATGAGATTGCAATGTGTTCAATATAACAAATCTATTTCTGAGAAAGAAAGTGTGTCTATCGGAGTACCACAAGGATCCATATTAGGTCCGCTACTCTTTCTAGTACTTATTAACGACCTGCCGAATGTAATAAAGAATGGTCAAGTTACAATGTATGCCGACGACACAACATTATTTTTATCAGGATGTGATATAGATAGTATGAAATTGGCTTTACAAGAAGATGTAAATGCTTTAAACCAATGGTTAAAATTAAATAAGTTAATTCTCAATGTTGAAAAGACAAATATGATGATTCTGGGATCAAGACAAAGAATGAACAAATATAATAATTCAGATTCAGATATTTCTATCACGTTTGATGGTAAAGTAATAAATAAGGTTCACTCCACTAAGTGTTTAGGTGTCATAATAGACGATAAACTTCTTTGGCATGATCATGTAGAACACGTTAGTAAAAAAGTATGTGCTGCTCTCGCCATACTGAAAAGGGCTAATCCATTCATTGATGTTACCACTGCTAAACTAATCTATAACTGTTTAATCCAAAGTCAAATTGACTATTGTTGTGAGGTATGGGGTTTAAGATTTATCACACAAACAAATCAAATAATAAAACTTCAGAAACGTGCCGCCAGAATAATACTCAAAGCAAACGTCCTCATCCCGTCTGATCAGTTATTTAAAACACTTGAATGGTTCTCCTATCCCCAAAGAGTAATGTATTTTCGATGTATATTTATATTTAAGAGCTTAAATAATTTATCTTCCGACTTTTTAAATGAAAGTTTTAAATCAGTATCCGAAAAACATAACGTAAATACAAGGGGGTCCACCCGCCAGTCATAAGGACCACTGTCATAATACCCGCTAGTTATAAGGACCGCTAGTCATAATATTCATAAGGATCGCTATTCATAAGGGGCTTTGTTCATAGAAGTATCAAGTCATAATCAACGACGGGGTTCGCCATTCATAATCAAACAAGAGGGTCGCTAGTCATAATAAAGGAAGAGGGTCGCCAGTCATAAGGAGGAAAAGGGTTCGTTGATCATAAGGGTCGCAATTCATAATAGTGGATGAGGGTCGCCAGTCATAATAGTAGAAGGGGTTCGCCAGTCATAATGGTAGATGAGGGTCGCTATTCATAATAGTAGAAAGGGTTCGCCAGTCATAATAATGGATGAGGGTCGCCAGTCATAATAGTAGAAGGGGTTCGCCAGTCATAATGGTAGATGAGGGTCGCTAGTCATAATAGTAGATGGGGTTCGCCAGTCATAATAATGGATGAGGGTCGCCAGTCATAATATTAGAAGGGGTTCGCCAGTCATAATGGCAGATGAGGGTCGCTAGTCATAATAGTAGATGGGGTTCGCCAGTCATAATAATAGATGAGGGTCGCCAGTCATAATATTAGAAGGGGTTCGCCAGTCATAATGGCAGATGAGGGTCGCTAGTCATAATAGTAGAGGGGGTTCGCCAGTCATAATAATGGATGAGGGTCGCCAGTCATAATAGTAGATGGGGTTCGCTAGTCATAAAGGTAGATGAGGGTCGCTATTCATAATAGTAGAAAGGGTTCGCCAGTCATAATAATGGATGAGGGTCGCCAGTCATAATAGTAGAAGGGGTTCGCCAGTCATAATGGTAGATGAGGGTCGCTATTCATAATAGTAGAAAGGGTTCGCCAGTCATAATAATGGATGAGGGTCGCCAGTCATAATATTAGAAGGGGTTCGCTAGTCATAATAATAGATGAGGGTCGCCAGTCATAATAGTAGAAGGGGTTCGCCAGTCATAATGGTAGATGAGGGTCGCTAGTCATAATAGTAGATGGGGTTCGCCAGTCATAATGGTAGATAAGGGTCGCTATTCATAATAGTAGAAAGGGTTCGCTAGTCATAATAATAGATGAGGGTCGCTAGTCATAAAAGTAGAAGGGGTTCGCCAGTCATAATGATGGATGAGGGTCGCTAGTCATAATTGTAGATGGGGTTTGCCAGTCATAATAGTGGATGAGGGTCTCTATTCATAATAGTAGAAAGGGTTCGCCAGTCATAATAATGGATGAGGGTCGCTATTCATAATAGTAGAAAGGGTTCGCCAGTCATAATGATGGATGAGGGTCGCCAGTCATAATATTAGAAGGGGTTCGCCAGTCATAATGGCAGATGAGGGTCGCTATTCATAATAGTAGATGGGGTTCGCCAGTCATAATAATGGATGAGGGTCGCCAGTCATAATAATGGATGAGGGTCGCCAGTCATAATAGTAGAAGGGGTTCGCCACTCATAATGGTAGATGAGGGTCGCTATTCATAATAGTAGAAGGGGTTCGCCAGTCATAATAATGGATGAGGGTCGCCAGTCATAATAATGGATGAGGGTCGCCAGTCATAATATTAGAAGGGGTTCGCCAGTCATAATAGTGGATGAGGGTCGCTATTCATAATAGTAGAAAGGGTTCGCCAGTCATAATAATGGATGAGGGTCGCCAGTCATAATAGTAGAAGGGGTTCGCTAGTCATAATGGTAGATGAGGGTCGCTATTCATAATAGTAGATGGGGTTTGCCAGTCATAATGGTGGATAAGGGTCGCTATTCATAATAGTAGAAAGGGTTCGCCAGTCATAATAATGGTCGCCAGTCATAATAGGAGAAAGGGTTCGCCAGTCATAATAATGGATGAGGGTCGCCAGACATAATACTAAAAGGGGTTCGCCAGTCATAAAAGTAGAAGGGGTTCGCCAGTCATAATGGTAGATGAGGGTCGCTATTCATAATAGTAGAAAGGGTTCGCCAGTCATAATAATGGATGAGGGTCGCCAGTCATAATAATGGATGAGGGTCGCCAGTCATAATATTAGAAGGGGTTCGCCAGTCATAATGGTAGATGAGGGTCGCTAGTCATAATAGTAGAAGGGGTTCGCCAGTCATAATAGTGGATGAGGGTCGCTATTCATAATAGTAGAAGGGGTTCGCCAGTCATAATGGTAGATGAGGGTCGCTATTCATAATAGTAGAAAGGGTTCGCCAGTCATAATAATGGTCGCCAGTCATAATAGGAGAAAGGGTTCGCCAGTCATAATAATGGATGAGGGTCGCCAGACATAATACTAAAAGGGGTTCGCCAGTCATAAAAGTAGAAGGGGTTCGCCAGTCATAATGGTAGATGAGGGTCGCTATTCATAATAGTAGAAAGGGTTCACCAGTCATAATAATGGATGAGGGTCGCCAGTCATAATAATGGATGAGGGTCGCCAGTCATAATAATGGATGAGGGTCGCCAGTCATAATAATAGAAGAGGTTCGCCAGTCATAATGGTAGATGAGGGTCGCTAGTCATAATAGTAGATGGGGTTCGCCAGTCATAATAATGGATGAGGGTCGCCAGTCATAATATTAGAAGGGGTTCGCCAGTCATAATGGTAGATGAGGGTCGCTAGTCATAATATTAGATGGGGTTCGCCAGTCATAATAATGGATGAGGGTCGCCAGTCATAATATTAAAAGGGTTCGCCAGTCATAATGATGGATGAGGGTCGCTAGTCATAATAGTAGATGGGGTTCGCCAGTCATAATAGTGGATGAGGGTCGCTATTCATAATAGTAGAAAGGGTTCGCCAGTCATAATAATGGATGAGGGTCGCCAGTCATAATAGTAGAAGGGGTTCGCCAGTCATGATGGTAGATGAGGGTCGCTATTCATAATAGTAGATGGGGTTCGCCAGTCATAATGGTGGATAAGGGTCGCTATTCATAATAGTAGAAAGGGTTCGCCAGTCATAATGGTAGATGAGGGTCGCTAGTCATAATAGTAGATGGGGTTCGCTAGTCATAATAAAGGAAGAGGGTCGCCAGTCATAAGGAGGAAAAGGGTTCGTTGATCATAAGGGTCGCCATTCATAATAGTGGATGAGGGTCGCCAGTCATAATAGTAGAAGGGGTTCGCCAGTCATAATGGTAGATGAGGGTCGCTATTCATAATAGTAGAAAGGGTTCGCCAGTCATAATAATGGATGAGGGTCGCCAGTCATAATAGTAGAAGGGGTTCGCCAGTCATAATGGTAGATGAGGGTCGCTAGTCATAATAGTAGATGGGGTTCGCCAGTCATAATAATGGATGAGGGTCGCCAGTCATAATATTAGATGGGGTTCGCCAGTCATAATGGTAGATGAGGGTCGCTATTCATAATAGTAGAAAGGGTTCGCCAGTCATAATGGTAGATAAGGGTCGCTATTCATAATAGTAGAAAGGGTTCGCCAGTCATAATAATGGTCGTCAGTAATAATAGGAGAAAGGGTTCGCCAGTCATAATAATGGATGAGGGTCGCCAGTCATAATACTAAAAGGGGTTCGCCAGTCATAAAAGTAGAAGGGGGTCGCCAGTCATAATGGTAGATGAGGGTCGCTATTCATAATAGTAGAAAGGGTTCGCCAGTCATAATAATGGATGAGGGTCGCCAGTCATAATAATGGATGAGGGTCGCCAGTCATAATAATGGATGAGGGTCGCCAGTCATAATACTAAAAGGGGTTCGCCAGTCATAATAGTAGAAGAGGTTCGCCAGTCATAATGGTAGATGAGGGTCGCTAGTCATAATAGTAGAAAGGGTTCGCCAGTCATAATAATAATGGATGAGGGTCGCTAGTCATAATAGTAGAAGGGGTTCGCCAGTCATAATGGTAGATGAGGGTCGCTATTCATAATAGTAGATGGGGTTTGCCAGTCATAATGGTGGATGAGGGTCGCTATTCATAATAGTAGAAAGGGTTCGCCAGTCATAATGGTAGATGAGGGTCGCTATTCATAATAGTAGAAAGGGTTCGCCAGTCATAATAATGGTCGCCAGTCATAATAGGAGAAAGGGTTTGCCAGTCATAATAATGGATGAGGGTCGCCAGTCATAATACTAAAAGGGGTTCGCCAGTCATAAAAGTAGAAGGGGTTCGCCAGTCATAATGGTAGATGAGGGTCGCTATTCATAATAGTAGAAAGGGTTCGCCAGTCATAATAATGGATGAGGGTCGCCAGTCATAATAATGGATGAGGGTCGCCAGTCATAATATTAGAAGGGGTTCGCCAGTCATAATGGTAGATGAGGGTCGCTAGTCATAATAGTAGGAGGGGTTCGCCAGTCATAATAGTGGATGAGGGTCGCTATTCATAATAGTAGAAAGGGTTCGCCAGTCATAATAATGGATGAGGGTCGCCAGTCATAATAGTAGAAGGGGTTCGCTAGTCATAATGGTAGATGAGGGTCGCTATTCATAATAGTAGATGGGGTTTGCCAGTCATAATGGTGAATAAGGGTCGCTATTCATAATAGTAGAAAGGGTTCGCCAGTCATAATAATGGTCGCCAGTCATAATAATGGATGAGGGTCGCCAGTCATAATAATAGAAAGGGTTCGCCAGTCATAATAATGGATGAGGGTCGCCAGTCATAATAGTAGAAGGGGTTCGCTAGTCATAATGGTAGATGAGGGTCGCTATTCATAATAGTAGATGGGGTTTGCCAGTCATAATGGTGAATGAGGGTCGCTATTCATAATAGTAGAAAGGGTTCGCCAGTCATAATAATGGTCGCCAGTCATAATAATGGATGAAGGTCGCCAGTCATAATAATGGATGAGGGTCGCCAGTCATAATACTAAAAGGGGTTCGCCAGTCATAAAAGTAGAAGGGGTTCGCCAGTCATAATGGTAGATGAGGGTCGCTAGTCATAATAGTAGATGGGGTTCGCCAGTCATAATAATGGATGAGGGTCGCCAGTCATAATAGTACATTGTAAAAAACTAGGTGCTAATTTAGCGCTTACAGTGCTTGTATAGTGACTGCACTGGGAGTGTTGGTTTTCTAGTTTAAATTTGAACTAGAAAATCAGCACTAGTAGTGCAGTCACTATACAAGCACTGTAAGTGCTGAATTAGCAATTAATTTTTACAGTGTAGTAGGGGTTTGCTAGTCATAATAGTAGATGAGGGTCGCTAGTCTTATCAATAGAAGAGGGTCGCTAACCATGATAGTGGAAGGGGTTTGCGTGTCAGTAGAAGGGAACTCTGCCACATAATAGCTGAGGTGGGCGCAAAGCGTGAGAACACAAAAATGTGATTTTCAAGCCTAATATGTATTATGTTGTAGTTCAAAAAGGGTATTTAATTTCGAATAAGAGCACATTTTTATTTTGAAAAATTGGATTTTTTTTTAAATCATAACCAGCAGGAGCTATTAAAAATGACACCCTTTAGAAAGATGAATTATCTCATGTTATTGACATTACTTTTGTGACCATCCTGAAATGTTTTGTTGGACTTCAAGAACAGTATTTAGTTTTGAAAAAAGAGCACATTTCATTTTGCCAAAAGGCTTTTTCCTTTTGAAAAAGGGCATTTTTTTTACCTACGGCGATTTTTTTTTCATCATAACCAGCAGAAGTTGTTAGAAATGACACCCTCCCCTAAAAAAAATCAAATTATCTTTAGGCGAAAAGGTGTAGATTGTGAATGATTCCAATAACAAGGAAATCTTCTTTGAATATATGCATTTAAGATAGTGTTGACCTAAACCTGTACCACAGTATTTTCTAAAAGCCTTTTTTTCAATAGAGGTTTTTTTTTAAGAAAAATGTCTTTTCTATCTATATTATACTTTTTTTTAGTTGATGTTGAATATGATATGAGCATGAAATTATTCCTTCATATTATATATTTCATTTTTTGAAAAGGAAAAAAACAAATATTCATTGTTTACAGGACACTCATTTTGTAAAGGATTTGGAAGAAAACATCTTAAAGGAGTGGGAGTAAGGTTTTTTTCTCATATATATCATCTAATGCAATGCTATATTATTTGATAAAAACATACAACTTGTTATTGATTTCATTGTATGGGCAAAATGACCCTAAATTTTTTAGATGTATTGAAAGTATCTTATTGGACTATGATGATCCTCATAAAATCCTATGTGGTGATTGGAACCTGGTCCAAAGTTTTGAGTCAGTGAGTTAATTTAGTTGATCCATGGCGTCAGTTAAATCCAAATCCAAAATGTTATACTTGGAGACAGCCCACACCATTGAAGCAAAGTAGAAAACATTATTTTTTTATATCTTCAGATATTATTTCTTTGGTTAGAAAATGTGATATTGATTTAGGATATCGTACCGATCACACAATGATCAGTTTAGAGATTGTGTTAGCTAAATGTTTTTACAGTATCTTGATATTGTCTTCATGGTAAAGCTTTTGAAACTGTTAGAAAAGAGAAACTCAGATTTATTATTGATTATCAGTTGTTTTTTATACACTGTTCATAGGCGGATCTAGGGGAAGAAAGAAAGAAAGAAAGAAAGAGAGAAAGAAAGAAAAAGAAGGGAAAAGAGAGGAGAAAAAAGAAGGGGAAACACAAGAAGAGGAAGACGAGTGAATAAAATAAGATGAGGGGAAGCCTAGGAAAATGATTTTTAAAATCCTTAATGTCACTATAAAAAAATCGCTTGCGCTTCTCGCTCGCATTGCATGTAAGGTGATTTACATATCAATATGGAGATTGAAATATTAAAATTTGCAGTCAACATAGAAAACATATTTCAGCTCAGAAATCGTACTTTCATTATTTTGTTTGATTTACAAAGTGATTTTTAAAAAGTGCTCTGCAAAACCTTTTGTTTTATGGTCTGAATTTTTAAAAATTTCGGCTCGCGATTATAGCTCGCATTGATTGTTGAAAATCTATCAACTCATGCATCTTCTTCATAAATACAAAAGTGCTTTAAATGTACAGTTTTCAGGTCATAATATTAATAGATTTCACGCTCTCACATTAGGCTTATTAGGTTAATAAATAAGATATTAATTAAGAATCAAATTGTCCCTTTTTTCATAATGCAATATCGACAAGTTTCATCTTGCGCTTAGGAAGAGAAATAAGAAGATATAGTCATAATTTTCATATGATGACACAATGCTCTTGGAATGTCCTGGTCCTATGTCAAAACTCAAAGTAATAATAATGAAACTTTTGAATGAAATTAAAATAATGAAAACTCTTTTTTTTTAATCTCATCCATATCCACCTCACAATTTTTCCTACAAAGTGATTGAAATACAGAGCTTAAATTGACCCTTTTCAGATCGGAATATCAAATGTTTTAAAGGGGAATCCAACCCAAATTAAAACTTGTTTTTATAAGGAAAAGAAAAATCAGACAAGTTGATAGGTGAAAGTTTGAACAATATTGGACAAACAACAAGAAAGTTATGAATTTTTAAAAGTTGTAAATATTGGTAATCACTATACCCATGGAGACTTCAAATTGGCCGCATATGGGATGTCATAGTGATGTAAGGCAAGGACTACTCTTCCATGTACTCCAATACAAATTATGGCTAAAATGTCATTTTTTCCAAAAGTTTTATTTCAAATTATATTTTTCTTTCATGAGGACATAAAACATTATACTACCGGGGTTATATTTAGATTACAGCCCCAGGGGAATGGGTTCTTAGGAGAAAACCACAAATCCCTGATAATAAAGTACATGGCCTATGGGAAAGTTGTCCTTGCCCCTTGTCATAATTTACTTACTCAGTTGCCAATTTGAAATCTACATAGTATTAGTGATTTCAATTTTAAAGCATCTATAACTTTCTTATTGCTGGTCCGATTTCTTTCAAACTTTCACCATTCTGTTTAATTTATTTTTATCCTTCCCACCACAACATTTTATGGCTTAGGCTGGATTCCCCTTTAAGCTCGCGCTTTGCGCTCACACTTTTCATCGATTTTAACGATGAAAAAAGGTATTTAGAATGCCCACTCAGATTCTAGGTCTAAATCTGAAACACGCGCGCGTTTATTCAGATACGCAGCGTGTTCTTTGTATAAATCATCCAGTTTTATTCCACAATATAAAAAAATTTGTGCTCGCTCTTTGCGCTCGCAATATCAATGTAGAAAGATATCCAATTACTCATCCTTTTCATGATTTTTAGGTGTAAACAGCGGCGTAACATGGGTCGGTGGCCAAGGAGAGGGGGGAGGGGGGCAAGAGACAAAAATTTCCCGGTCATATCATGGTATAAACAGGCGCAATGGTGTAATTAGGCGACGATTTCGAAAGGGCAAGACATTGTGTATCAGGCAGATTTTATCTTTTAAAAAAAAAGTTGCGAGAGAGCGATGCGAGCGAGCAAAAATTTTGACATTTTTAATACAAAAATCCAATTTTGTGATAGATTTTGACATGATATCCAGAGAATATATTTCACTCTTCTCTCTTTCCATCCCTTTTTTGTGATCTGTACGCCACTGTTAACAGGATTATTTGCGGCAGTAGCGTGCAGAGTAAACAAAACCAAAATCAAGGGCGCAGTATGGCGCATGTGCTAAAAAGCTGCTTAATATAAGTCCCGAGCGAGCGAAGAGAGAAATAAATCACCTTTTCATGAGAATCTAAATTTGAGATATCTTTTTTTACATGGTAAAACTTTTGGGGACCATGGCCCAACCCTTCCATACTCATATACGGCAGTGCTATGCGTTTGGGGTCTGGGGCGGAGCCCCCGGAACTTCTTGATATCAAAGCCATTTAAACCTCGCAGATTGCCGCTATTTAATCAAATTGCGGGTATATACAGAATATAGCTTTTACACAACACATTTATTCAACCCAGTTGAACCAAATATTTTGAGGGGGCAAAACATAGCAATGTGGGGGGAGTCGCCAGCGAGCAAGCGAACTGGAAAAAAAAATTGCCTATTGAAATTAAATTCTAATTATGTGATAGATTTCTCCATTATATTCAGCAAATAACACATTTCATTGTTTCCATTCATTTCATTATACGTTGTCTCCCATAAATTCTTTAATTTCCTCTTGGGTGTTGAACCAAGACCCCCCCCCCCCCCTGCGCCTGTACGCCAGTGATTGAAAGTAAAGCTTAATGTAGGAAGGGTCCCTAAACGGAGGGGCGTAATAGAGCCATTTGAAGGTCATAGATGAAGACCCCCTACTGCTTGGGGTCTGGGGCAAAGCCCCGGTAGCTTTTTTTGCATAAAATTTAGCAAGCTAATAGCACAATGTTGTATGCAGTTCCTCTTTCTTCTCGCTCTTTATTTTCTATCCTCGTCAGCCCGGTCGTGTTATTAAGTTTTTATTTCTTGTCCCTTTTCTTTGTTTTCCAATTTAGCTTTTGACTAATTCCATTCAACCTTCATTTCCCGCTATTGTTTGCCATCTTTTAATTTATTTCCCATCATGCTATTGCACTATATAGGTCTATTTCAGAATGATTTGTTCTTTCTCAAATGTTTTTCTTTCGTTCTTCCCGCTTTCCTTCCTTTTCCATTTCAAAAAATATATTTTTCCTTGTTTTCTTTTTAATATATTATATTAAAAATTTCTGCTCGCGCTTTGCGCTCGCTATATTAAAGGAAACCAAAACCCAAGAAGAAAGGCAATTTTACTAAGTTTCATCAAAATCGGTTATGAAATAAGCAAGTTATGGGAGTTTGAAAACTATTGTTGTACTTTCTATGGGCATCCTCAAATTGGCAAACGTGCTTCAATATGGCTGATTTTGTGGACAACTCTCCATTTGTTTTGTACACAAATTTTCAGATTTTCCTCATTATCTTTCAAGTTGCATCTTGCCTCCTTCTGAGCACAACATATGTCATGGGAAAATATAATCCACACCATATATGTCAAGGTCAGGAGGTGATAATGTGAAATATGTAAAATAAAGGGGAAAATCTGAAAATATGTGTACAAAACAAAGGAGAGTTGTCCTCAAAATCAGCCATTCAGTCATTTCTGCTCGCGCTTCACGTTCGTAGTAGTTATTAATTTACATGCACATCTTTTTCAGAAAAAATACAAAGGATTTCCAAAAACTTAGCTCGCGCTTCGCGCTCACATTATATAAATAAAGATGATATTGTCTATAAATGTTTATTCATAGGAATAAAGCTAAGAAGTGAGTATTAGGATTACCCCTTCAAAGAAACCAAAAATTATCTTCGAGTGGCCGATCGGGGAAAATATGTCTGAAAAAAATTCCGCCCTCCCCCCCTATTCAACATTTGTTGAATTGATTGATGATAATGGTACAGTATTGCAAGAACAAACAGACATCTTAAGAGAAATTGGCTCATATAATGAACAGTTATATAAATATAAATATCATGCAAATAGTGATGCTGAAGAACTTTTTTTTATCTTATTAGAGAAGAGAGTTTCCATAGTCTTACAGAGGAAGACGATTCTTCTTTAGAAGGAGAAATATCTTACAGTGAAGTTGATTTTGCATTAAAAAAATATGAAAAATAATAAGTCTCCTGGACGAGATGGATTTACAACTGATTTTTTTTAAAGCATTCTTTCAGGACTTAGGTATATTCTTGGTACGAAGTATGAATTTTGCTTATATTTCTGGAAAATTATCCATCTCACAAACAATAATGGCTTGATAACATTAATTCCTTAAGGTGACAAAGTAAGACATTTCATCAAAAATTGGAGATCAATATCATTGTTGAATGTTGTTTGTAAACTGTGGTAAAGTTGTATTGCTCACAGACTTTAAAAAGTATTACCATATAATTATTCATGTTAATCAATCAGGATTCTTGTCTGGACGATTTATTGGTGAAAATAGGAAAATTTTGTATTATTTAATTGTGTATACGGAAAAGAAACATATTCCTGATTTCCGATTTTTCATGATTTTTTGTTTTAAACGCTTTCCATTTTTGAATTTGGAAAATCTTTCATGACATGAATAAAAATACTTTATCAGAATGCATTTTCTAGTGTTATAGTCAATGGGCAAATGACATTAAGATTCGTTTTTGTTAAGCGCTAAAAGTCTTGGGTTGTTAATTCGAAATTCACACTCTGCCAAACGAATTTATGTTGGCTTAAAAGAATACAAAGTTCTTAAAAATGTTGATGACACAGTTTATTTCTTAATGGTGCAGCTGCCAGTTTCTGTAATGTACTAAATATTTTGGATTCATTTGCTAAATGTAGTGGGTTGAAGGTCAATACGCAAAATCTACCATCTACCTCAGCTACCATTATGACTGGCGAACCCCTTCTACTATTATAAAAATCGACCCCCATCTACTATTATGACTGGCGAACCCTTTCTTCTATTATGACTGGCGACCCCAATCCATTATTATGATTGGCGAACCCTTTCTACTATTATGAATAGCGACCCTCATCTACCATTATGACTGGCGAACCCTTTCTACTGTTATGACTGGCGAACCCCTTTTAGTATTTTGACTGGCGAACCCCTTCTACTTTTATGACTGGCGAACCCCTTTTAGTATTATGACTGGCGACCCTCATTCCTTATTATGACTGGCGAACCTCATCCATTATTATGACTGGCGAACCCTTTCTACTATTATGACTGGCGACCCTCATTCCTTATTATGACTGGCGAACCCTTTCTACTATTATGAATAGCGACCCTCATCTACCATTATGACTGGCGAACCCCTTCTACTATTATGACTGGCGACCCTAATCTATTATTATGACTGGCGAACCCTTTCTACTACTATGAATAGCGACCCTCATCTACCATTATGACTGGCGAACCCCTTCTACTATTATGAATAGCGACCCTCATCTACCATTATGACTGGCGAACCCCTTTTACTTTTATGACTGGCGAACCCCTTTTAGTATTATGACTGGTGACCCTCATCCATTATTATGACTGGCGAACTCTTTCTACTATTATGAATAGCGACCCTCATCTACCATTATGACTGGCGAACCCCTTCTACTATTATGAATAGCGACCCTCATCTACTATTATGACTGGCGAACCCCTTTTACTTTTATGACTGGCGAACCCCTTTTAGTATTATGACTGGTGACCCTCATCCATTATTATGACTGGCGAACTCTTTCTACTATTATGAATAGCGACCCTCATATACCATTATGACTGGCGAACCCCTTCTACTATTATGAATAGCGACCCTCATCTACTATTATGACTGGCGAACCCCTTCTACTTTTATGACGGGCGAACCCCTTTTAGTATTATGACTGGCGACCCTCATCCATTTTTATGACTGGCGAACCCATTCTGCTATTATGACTGGCGACCCTCATTCATTATTATGACTTGCGAACCCTTTCTACTATTATGAATAGCAACTCTCATCTACCATTATGACTGGCGAACCCCTTTTACTATTAAGACTGGCGACCCTGATCTATTATTATGACTGGCGAACCCTTTCTACTATTATGAATAGCAACTCTCATCTACCATTATGACTGGCGAACCCCTTTTACTATTAAGACTGGCGACCCTGATCTATTATTATGACTGGCGAACCCTTTCTCCTATTATGACTGGCGACCCTCAATTCCTTATTATGACTGGCGAACCCTTTCTACTATTATGAATAGCGACCCTCATCTACCATTATGACAGGCGAACCCCTTCTACTATTATGACTGGCGACCCTAATCTATTATTATGACTGGCGAACCCTTTCTACTACTATGAATAGCGACCCTCATCTACCATTATGACTGGCGAACCCCTTCTACTATTATGAATAGCGACCCTCATCTACCATTATGACTGGCGAACCCCTTTTACTTTTATGACTGGCGAACCCCTTTTAGTATTATGACTGGTGACCCTCATCCATTATTATGACTGGCGAACCCTTTCTACTATTATGAATAGCGACCCTCATCTACCATTATGACTGGCGAACCCCTTCTACTATTATGAATAGCGACCCTCATCTACCATTATGACTGGCGAACCCCTTCTACTTTTATGACGGGCGAACCCCTTTTAGTATTATGACTGGCGACCCTCATCCATTTTTATGACTGGCGAACCCATTCTCCTATTATGACTGGCGACCCTCATTCATTATTATGACTTGCGAACCCTTTCTACTATTATGAATAGCAACTCTCATCTACCATTATGACTGGCGAACCCCTTTTACTATTAAGACTGGCGACCCTGATCTATTATTATGACTGGCGAACCCTTTCTACTATTATGAATAACGACCCTCATCTACCATTATGACTGGCGAACCCCTTCTACTATTATGACTGGCGACCCTAATCTATTATTATCACTGGCGAACCCTTTCTACTACTATGAATAGCGACCCTCATCTACCATTATGACTGGCGAACCCCTTCTACTATTATGAATAGCGACCCTCATCTACCATTATGACTGGCGAACCCCTTCTACTTTTATGACGGGCGAACCCCTTTTAGTATTATGACTGGCGACCCTCATCCATTTTTATGACTGGCGAACCCATTCTGCTATTATGACTGGCGACCCTCATTCATTATTATGACTTGCGAACCCTTTCTACTATTATGAATAGCAACTCTCATCTACCATTATGACTGGCGAACCCCTTTTACTATTAAGACTGGCGACCCTCATCCATTATTATGACTGGCGAACCCTTTCTACTATTATGAATAGCGACCCTCATCTACCATTATGACTGGCGAACCCCTTCTACTATTATGAATAGCGACCCTCATCTACCATTATGACTGGCGAACCCCTTCTACTTTTATGACGGGCGAACCCCTTTTAGTATTATGACTGGCGACCCTCATCCATTTTTATGACTGGCGAACCCATTCTGCTATTATGACTGGCGACCCTCATTCATTATTATGACTTGCGAACCCTTTCTACTATTATGAATAGCAACTCTCATCTACCATTATGACTGGCGAACCCCTTTTACTATTAAGACTGGCGACCCTGATCTATTATTATGACTGGCGAACCCTTTCTACTATTATGAATAGCGACCCTCATCTACCATTATGACTGGCGAACCCCTTCTACTATTATGAATGGCGACCCTCATCTACCATTATGACTGGCGAACCCCTTTTAGTATTATGACTGGCGACCCTCATCCATTATTATGACTGGCGAACCCTTTCTCCTATTATGACTGGCGACCCTCATCCATTATTATGACTGGCGAACCCTTTCTACTATTATGAATAGCGACCCTCATCTACCATTATGACTTGCGAACCCCTTCTACTATTATGACTGGCGAACCCCTTTTAGTATTATGACTGGCGACTCTCATCCATTATTATGACTGGCGAACCCTTTCTACTATTATGAATAGCGACCCTCATCTACCATTATGACTGGCGAACCCCTTCTACTATTATGACTGGCGACCCTAATCTATTATTATGACTGGCGAACCCTTTCTACTACTATGAATAGCGACCCTCATCTACCATTATGACTGGCGAACCCCTTCTACTATTATGAATAGCGACCCTCATCTACCATTATGACTGGCGAACCCCTTTTACTTTTATGACTGGCGAACCCCTTTTAGTATTATGACTGGTGACCCTCATCCATTATTATGACTGGCGAACTCTTTCTACTATTATGAATAGCGACCCTCATCTACCATTATGACTGGCGAACCCCTTCTACTATTATGAATAGCGACCCTCATCTACCATTATGACCCTTTTAGTATTATGACTGGCGACCCTCATCCATTTTTATGACTGGCGAACCCATTCTGCTATTATGACTGGCGACCCTCATTCATTATTATGACTTGCGAACCCTTTCTACTATTATGAATAGCGACCCTCATCTACCATTATGACTTGCGAACCCCTTCTACTATTATGACTGGCGAACCCCTTTTAGTATTATGACTGGCGACTCTCATCCATTATTATGACTGGCGATCCCTTTCTCCTATTATGACTGGCGACCCTCATCCATTATTATGACTGGCGAACCCTTTCTACTATTATGAATAGCGACCCTCATCTACCATTATGACTTGCGAACCCCTTCTACCATTATGACTGGCGAACCCCTTCTACTTTTATGACTGGCGAACCCCTTCTACTATTATGACTGGCGACCCTCATCCATTATTATGACTGGCGAACCCTTTCTCCTATTATGACTGGCGACCCTCAATTCCTTATTATGACTGGCGAACCCTTTCTACTATTATGAATAGCGACCCTCATCTACCATTATGACTGGCGAACCCCTTCTACTATTATGAATAGCGACCCTCATCTACCATTATGACTGGCGAACCCCTTTTAGTATTATGACTGGTGACCCTCATCCATTATTATGACTGGCGAACCCTTTCTACTATTATGAATAGCGACCCTCATCTACCATTATGACTGGCGAACCCCTTCTACTATTATGAATAGCGACCCTCATCTACCATTATGACTGGCGAACCCCTTCTACTTTTATGACGGGCGAACCCCTTTTAGTATTATGACTGGCGACCCTCATCCATTTTTATGACTGGCGAACCCATTCTCCTATTATGACTGGCGACCCTCATTCATTATTATGACTTGCGAACCCTTTCTACTATTATGAATAGCGACTCTCATCTACCATTATGACTGGCGAACCCCTTTTACTATTATGACTGGCGACCCTGATCTATTATTATGACTGGCGAACCCTTTCTACTATTTTGAATAGCGACCCTCATCTACCATTATGACTGGCGAACCCCTTCTACTATTATGAATAGCGACCCTCATCTACCATTATGACTGGCGAACCCCTTCTACTTTTATGATTGGCGAACCCCTTTTAGTAATATGACTGGCGACCCTCATCCATTATTATGACTGGCGAACCCTTTCTCCTATTATGTCTGGCGACCCTCATCCGTTATTATGACTGGCGACCCTCATCCATTATTATGACTGACGAACCCTTTCTCCTATTATGACTGGCGACCCTCATCTACCATTATGACTGGCGAACCCCTTCTACTATTATGAATAGCGACCCTCATCTACCATTATGACTGGCGAACCCCTTCTACTATTATGAATAGCGACCCTCATCTACCATTATGACTGGCGAACCCCTTCTACTTTTATGACTGGCGAACCCCTTTTAGTGTTATGACTGGCGACCCTCATCCATTATTATGACTGGCGAACCCTTTCTCCTATTATGACTGGCGACCCTCATCCATTATTATGACTGGCGAACCCTTTCTACTATTATGAATAGCGACCCTCATCTACCATTATTACTTGCGAACCCCTTCTACTATTATGACTGGCGAACCCCTTTTATTATTATGACTGGCGACCCTCATCTATTATTATGACTGACGAACCCCTTCTACTATTATGACTGGCGACCCTCATCACCTATTATGACTGGCGACCCTTATGATTAATGTAGCCTCTTCCTTTTTATGACTAGCGACCCTTATCTAGTATTATGAATACCGACCCTCGTTGTTGATTATGACTAGCGATCCTTATGATCAATTACCCTTATGGTCCATTATGAAAAGCGACCCTTATCTTGCATTATGAAAATCGGACCTTATGACCCATGGTCCTTATGACCTTATGACTAGCGACCCGTTTTGCCTATTATGACTAGCGAGCTTTTGGGTATAGGATTTTACACGTTATGACTAGCGGTCCTTATGACCTGTCAGTATTATGACTTATGGTCCTTATGACTGACGGGCTTATCCCAATACAAGATCCGCCTCCAATCTACTACTCGATGTCCCAAAATGCAATACTGAATACAATAAATGCTCATTCATTATTTCCTCAATATCAATGTTCAATTCCTTGCCCCTTCATTTAAAAACCCTATCCACACTCTCTAGTTTTAAACAAGAACTGAAATCATATATAATGTCCAGCAAATGTTAAATGTCAACGATTCCTGTACCACAAATATTTTATTGATTTAATTTTTCATGCCTTTCTGTCTTCTAATATGCAGGATTTATATGTTTTTACCTTGTTTTTGCTGAAAGGGCACCCTATTGAAATATTGTTTAATAAATAAATAAATGAATAAATATTTTATCAAACTATTATGCATGTGATAGAATATTTTTACATTTGTTAAAGCCTTGACTTTAAGAAAGGGGAAAAAAGAGGAAACATCTCCCCATATCTTGCTGGGGTTCCCTTCTTTCATTTTTCCTTGCGGAAGAGGGAGATAAGAAAGGATAATTTAATAGTTAAGAAAAAATATATATATTAAAAGTAATAGAAACAAAATTAAAATAATAAAATAACCACCCAAATGTATTGACACTTCTCTTTTTGTATTTGCTGGATTTCATGTTTGAAGCTCTTTCTATATACAGACAAGTGTCCATCGACTGACTGAGGGTCACAAGGAGGAGGAAGGGCTTCCTCCCACAAGGGCCCCTTTTTATTTTCCACGTTAGGTAGGTTAAAGGCGTTTGTCCCCTGGAAAGATCAAACCTCAAGATGTTGATGGACCTGAATCCACCGACGGGACAGTCGTAACCCCGTAACTCTGGTACGGGTGTGGGAGGGGACTCTTCTTTCTTTTGCCTGTCTCTCTTTCAGTCATTCCAAATCAGTTCATTTTTCATATCTTATCACTTCATGATCTCATAAATCCTTTCTTCCTCTGTCTTTACGTACTTTACGGGTCAATAAAACCCCAGAAAATTATCTTAGGCCACTGAGATTATTTGAATTGTAAAGAAAAAAAAAATATATCACAAATGATGCTTGGTACACTGAGAATTCAGAGTACAGAAAACCTGTTAAAATGTTAGCCCCCACCTTGTTAGAATGATTTTCTTTCATATAATATCACATAGATCATCGATCAACGACCTTATAGTATTAAATGTTTTGTTTTGTTCGTTTTTTCATAAAAAAAGGTACGAATATACAAGAAAGGATTGAAAAAGGGGAAAGATAAAAATAAAATATGAAAATAATATTAGTCAATAAAATTGTTACCCAACTCTTTATACCTGTATACAGTGAGTGGAAAAAATAGTCAATTATGACTTATTGCCAAATAAAAACAAGGAATGGAATGGAATGGCAGTTCATCGCCAGAGAACCCCGAACTGCATTGTGGGTAATAATAATTAAAATGACTACAAAAATGCAGTCTAGCCTCCCAAAAGGCCTTAATTATGAAAGAGTATACACATGATATTGTTTCTATCATTTATATTTTTGATATACAAACATTTTGTCTATTTTTGATGAATTATTTTAATCAATAAATTCATGTGATCTTTACTTACGCCTGTCCGACATGCTTTGCGCGCAGATAAATTACTCTCATGTGCCATATATATCCACCACGTGTTATACAATTTCCTCCAATTAACACGACGTCTAATGCCGTTCGGTCCAATATTATGCCGCTCATTAGCCATTTCGTCCAATAACCAGTTAGTCAAGTCTATGGGCCACTTCGTCTAAATGGCACTCCGCCCAATAAACACTTTGTCCAATAGCCATTTCGTCTAATAGCCAATTGGACCAAAAGCGACTTCGTCTAATAGCCATGTGGTAGCATGTCGTTTCGCCCAATTTCCATTTGGTCCGATTTCCATCAATAACCACTTGGCCCAATAGACAGTTGGTCTAATACCGACTCGGTAGGCATACAACTGACAGTTAGGTCAATACCCACAAAGTGTAATGCCCACTTGGTTTAATATGTGTATAAATCTTTGCAACATCACTTGGTAATAACCAGTGTGCACGCCCCTCAGCTCTTGCCTTTCACGCAACCCCCACCCCCCCCCCCCCCCCACACACACAAAGTCTTTTTTGTGAACAATATGGACTTTCCCAGTATCGGTTATACAATATACAATAATTTTCTCTTCTGGGGTGGTATTCTGAGATCCATTTTATCTCAGATAAAATAAAATATTTTATCTCCGTTAAAATCAGTGAGATAAAATACCCTTAAAATCTCTCCGAATTGGTATTCTGAAAACAATTTTATCTTCATTTTATCTCTGTAAGACACACCTACTTTTTAATCAATATCCAATTAGAAACGCGCTTTTATAGCTCTCTCGTGTCACTCAACCAATTGAAATCCTTTTCGCCAGGAGGTGTGGCAAAGGGGTGAGATTGCGTCTATTTATTGACTTCAAATACGCTTGCACTATACGCTTGCGCGTTTTTCACAGAGATTTCTTTTAAACAAAAAGGACAATACTCTCATCTTTTTTCGAAGTCTATATCGCATCTTTTCAAAGACAATATTAGTTAAGACAAGTCTTATGAAATACTTTCTGATTGTACAGGAATAACGTTAAGGTGTTATTCTCAATAAATACATAAATTTTCTTCATTTTCATGTCAACATTAGGGGTTAATTCACCTAGAAATATTGGTGAAATGAACGTCACGGAGATAAAATAACCCCTACCCTCTTTTAAGTTTATTTTATTTTTTCTTCAAAGTAACTTGGGCGCAAGCACGTCATCCGCGTTGCAATGGCCAGATACGCGATGGGTATGTCTACGCAGGCACTGCTCTGTTGCGTATCATCAATAGTTAAGTTACGCAAGATAAAATTGTAAATTTTATCTGAGAGATAAAATGTCATCTCAGAATACCAATTTCATTTTAAGAGATAAAATAAAATATTTTAAAGATAAAATGACCTCAGAATACCGCCCCAGATCTCAACATTGAAGATGCAATTGTTTTATATACCAGCTTGGCGTTTACCAGCAAAACGCTGTCCTGCCGAATTCATACGGGAGTTACCATAAACAGGAACAGAAACAGATTTAGCTAACATTTAAGTGTCAATTTCGCAAAAGCATGAGGTTTGGTTACACGTTGCTTAAAGGGCAAATTTCACATGATTTATTCATGACGATAATAAATTGCAACGCAAAAAGTGCTTAAATTAGAGAAACTGTGCATTAGCTAAATGCCTCAAAGAGACCATTATCAAAATCAGGCTTGCAAATCGTAATTTGTGTATAAATTATATTGTTCATCCTGTATTGTCAATTGAACCAAGTGGGTACTTGACCATTTGTCAACTGGATCAACTGTCAATTAAACCCACTGGCAATTAAATGAAGATAGACGAATTCGCTGTAGGACGAAGTGACTATTAAACGAAGCGGTTTCAAAATGATGTGGCTAATGCAGAAAATTGCTCTTTATAAACGAAGTGGCATGACCATAATGTGCAGGCACATCACGTTTTAACTGCATATTGTTGACGAAAACAATTCCGGTCAGGTGTGCACTATCGGCATAATTTGGTATGAAATTTCTCATTTCAGAATGTGCAGTTGCCAAAACAGTTATCAAGGTATTTAAAAAGAAATCCCAAACATGGCTAAAGATAATTGACCCTAAATAACCTTTGACCTTGGTCATGTGACCTCAAACTCATGCAGGATGTTCTGTGATATACCATTATCCTAATTTTAAGTTTCATGAACTAGGTCCATATGCTTTTTAAGTTATCATAGCAAAAACTATACCTTAGCTTAAAGATTTAAATGTTGACGACGCCTATAGTCTCGCTCTGCTATACAGGCGAGACAAAAACTGTATCTAAGTTAAAGGAGAATGAAGGTTTGGCATCAACATTGATATCGAATAGAAAACCTACAATTTTATGTTTCGCGCAGGTCTATAGGCCCCCAAATAACAAAGTTATTCAACTTTTAAAAAGCAATCGTCGTCTACGCGTATTCGGTCTTTAGCAGGCTGCCATGTTGTCTGTGATTCCAACGACCCCAGCGAAGATACTTGTGAAATGCTCAACCTGGTATCCTGTACGTAATTACGTATGCCGCGATTAGTAGCCATATGATATTTCGCTAGCATTCAAGATCAAGCCGTACTGCCAGGCTTTCGGGAGTACGAAAAAAAGTCGAAAGACAATTCGGGAAACTTTTCATCCTCTTCCAAACCAAGACAGAAACATGGAACTCTTTCATATTTAGTGTGGATTGCGGAGATAAAAGTTGAAAAATTATTACAATTAGTTTCGCTCAGCTATGCAGGTGAGACAAAAGAGGGGGCGAGAATTACCGGATTCGAATTTCGTTATTATTACAGAAGATGATTATGAAAAGTTTCTTGTTTTGACAAATAATGCAATTTCTAAGAGTCCTCATTACTGATCAACCATCTAATTCAAATAAAAGCATAGAATAATTCGATAAGGGTTGTCGTCAGATTTTATGAGACTTGAATGATAATAAATACTAGTCAAATATTCAAACGATAGGCTTTAGAAGAATTGGAATGGGATGAAAGGAGTGTTGGAAGATCTAGATACTGTAACACGTCCTATTAAGAGAAAGAACATGTGCAAACTTTTCAATATACTTCATGGCTATGCCTTTGTTATTGTTTACATTGGATTTTATCTTATTTTAATCTTCTGATGGATTTTTTTTAATTTGATTGATTTTTATAGTTTAATTATACTCGGTCAAACACTAGTATAGTTCACTTTATAAACAAGGCTCGTTTTCTCACCATCCTTTTCCGTTGTTTGCAATACTGTGTTTTACTTTCTCAATTGTCATTACTGCTACATGTTTTGCTATATAAATTACCTATGCGTTGTTCTTGTCCATTAGATGTATTCAGATAATGTTAAATGGAATCATACTTACAATTTCCGATCCTGGATTCCTCCAGCACACTCATCGTCTAAAAGAAAGCTCTTCGTACTCCCTGCATATTCAGTCTCATGTTCCATCTGCCAAGACTCTGTCGTGTGCTGAATTTAAAACAAATGAATGCCTTAATTATTTTCGAGCAATATACATGCGGATGCATTTAATTCTAAAAATAAAATACTAATGTTAATTTCATACCTAATCACAATTTTGACATAAATATATGCAGTAATGCAGCCTGTGTAAAATACAAGTGTCCTTTATGTCCTTCATGTTAATAATTGATTTTATTTGTTGTATTCATATATTTGATTGGGTCAACAAGGAAGAGATACAACCAGAATATGACAAATGAAACACAATTGAATTCAGTCAAATATATTCATTTGGCAAAATAGCGCTATGAAGATGTTATAATGTAAAAAAATAGATCAATACTAATGAGCTATCAAAAGCAGCATGTGCTTGTGTTTGAGGCCCTGTAAAGGTAAAATATTTGAGCGTAATTATAGTCATCAAAACAAAACACCCCCCCCCCCCCGTAAAAAGAATTAAAGAAAATAAAAAAAATAGAAATGAATAAATAATTATAAATAATAATACATCAATAAAAATGAAAAAATTATGAAATGAAAAAGACATATAAGAATTATTGATACCTTTAAAATTCGGTTTCGGTGATGATGAAGATTCACCAATACAGTAAGTTAGTTATTGACATTTTCATTTCATTAATTACTAACAGCTCAAACTTTTGATACAATATACAGTGTATCATTTATCTTTACATCAAAGCACATGGAATGAAAATGATGATAATTACATCGTTTGATTTCAATGTATTTTATTAAGATGACTGATTGGATTTTTTGATATCATCAATGGTCAAATCCAGAAATAACATTTACTTTCTTTTAAATAACCGAATCCTTTTCTCAAGATACTCCACAACTTTTTATATTAATATTATTTTCTCCATTTGTGGTAGTTTGCAAAATTAAATATACAAGTGTCTACAAGCTACGTACGTATACAATACCGTTTAGAAATAGGTAGGCCTATACGTGAGAAATATTAACGCATGCATTATGCCTTTGTAATACAACTGCCACCATCTATTGTGGGTGATGTAAGATGGATTTTGTAAATTGTATTGAAAGGCAAAGTCAAAATGTTTCGGTGGTCAAAGAGTTATCAAAGGGAGGGAGTTGGCAACTATTGCTGGCATTCATATTTTTCCTCCACCGTTATCCCAGTTAAGTCAAGAACTCTTTCCCATTAAAAAAAATATACAAGGGGAAGTACTTGACATTACAGAAATCATAAGAACTTCATTAACGTGTTTTCGCAACCACTACGCAGACGTTTCCTATAACGTTGACAATGTATTGTCAAAAGCTCTTCATGAGAAAACCGTCCTCGTCGAAAGTCGGTGAATCACAACAGCAAGACAACAGTGTCGTCGTGGACTCTGGATAAACGACATATTTGCCATTTTTCGTCCGCTCTGAATCTTATGACGATAAGTTGTCCCGGTTCACCAATTTTCGATAATGGCCTCTAGGCTATCATTGTGATTTGACTTCCATTTAGATTCTTAATGTTCGAGAGAATCTACGTAGTGGTTGCGAAAACTCATCAAGGACGGCTACTTTGGGGACGGCTCCCAAGACTTTGACCAAAGCTCGTTATCATTGTAGAATCTTGAAATATTGGTTGAAAATTAAGCAAACACTTTTTGTCATAAACTGTGAAAATGAAATTGAATTCCCCATGCTTACTCTCAATTGGTCATACCCACTTAATCAATTCAGACTTCTTAATTGAGTTCAGTTTCTTTTCTAAATTTTTCAATAAATGAAAAGATACAAATTAGTCTAACAATGCCATGCCGCTAAAATGTAACAAGATAATTGTGTTGCATTTAGTGGACAGGAGATGATGACCTTTCTGTATTCATCAAGTGATACAAGAAGGCAAAATATACAAACAGGAAGTAACTAAAAGGACAGAAAATATACAAGTGTACTTTGAATGAGTTTAGAGAGATAGGAAGACAACTGTTGAATTACTCTAAATATTTTGTTATAACACACGAAAATATTTTTTATATTTTGCATTCATATGGAAATAATCAAAAGGTTTATATCATAAGGCAATCCCTTAAAAACAATATCAAAAAAAGATAAAACCACACCACACTAAAATTTGATCAAATATTACTTTGTAAGGTAGTGAAATTGATACATTTTAAAGGTAAATGCTAGTTTTGGTAACGATATCAAAATGAGTTCGTACAGAATCCAGTGAAATGACCACTAAAGTGTCTTTTTGTATAAATAAAACGCATGTGCCAAAGGATTCTGGAAGAAATTGTGTAATTGCTGAGAAATCAGCAAATAAGCACGGGATTCGGGTAGGGCGTCGGGCCCGACGCCCTAATCAATAATTATACATTGTCCCACGTGCGCTTATCTGTGTTGGGGATTTTCTGTGTGGACATTTTCAGCGTAGATTTTTAGATTTCACAAAGTCCAGTTAATGTAACTGTACCAGATCTAGATCCCCGATGATATACTGGCAATTGAGCCTTGTTTTACAGACTTTCTCATGAAATCAGTGTTAACTGCAACTACTGGAATTACTTTGGGCTTATATTTATTACCTAAATACATAAATATATTCACCGAGCAAAGCACTATTCGAAATTCTGATAGCAAGTGACGAAGATATTGAACATTTAAGTTTTGCATTATTTGTGGAAGTATCATAGTTACACCATGAAGCTATTAATAGCTGCTTGGTTAACGCTGTCGTGAATATCCAATAGGTGGCTGATGATTTCATGTCCTCACTTTCCCTTGTTTTTTTTTCTTAAAGGGAATCATACATATTTTATATTCATTTATCTACCTTGTAACAAAATAAGTTGCAGAAATAATAATTTTTCACATTATTATCATCATTATTATTAATACTATTATTATTGTTATCATCATTATTATCTATCGACTGGATATACAAGGGGCATCATCCAGGGTTTACGATCACAGTTCGCTCGAATATGTCGATGTCTATAATTTCCAAATTCTGCATGAGAAGACATGGACACTGGGGGGTTCCATTCCTAGCAACGCAAGTATGCACTCAGAGAAGCCGTAAACAGTTCATGTATATGAAATGACAATTGCAATGAAAACCTCTGGCAATTGTCATTATAAAAAAAAACATGTTCACTCGTTACTGATTCAAATGTTCTTGCGGAATTCTTCTTAACATATGTTAGACCAATGTTATAAGATGCAGATTTTATAGTGATTTATTCTTAATAACTCTTTCGCATATACCAAGATATCAAAGATTAGAAGTATTTCAAATTTTAATTCGTTTTGAATTTAGACTTTTGTCTATGAAATTTAAATAAAATAATCACGCACCCACCCATCTACACACACATAGGCGCGGAAGCAGGGGTGGGGTCCTTCCCCCCCCCCTAAATTAGAGGTGGGGGGGGGGACGGTCACCCCCCAAAAAAAAAAAAAAAATTGTTGATAACCTTTTTTTTGCTTGCCAAAATCCATCCCTATACCCCCTAATTTGTTTGGCTTCTGCCGCCAATGTCCACACACATATACACCCATCCACAATGGTTTATTCAATTCAATTCAAGGTTTATTAAAAACATGAGTCCCAGCCAAATGGCTCAATTGGTCATGTATAAAAAGTAAGAACAATTAAAAGACTCATTACATATTTCAAACATTAAAAACAGTAACCTTTGTAAAAACTGACATGAGAACTATGTGTATAGGCAAGAATAATTAGGCAATGAAAATTTATATACATGTACATAAGATAGTGAGGAAAGGTAAATTAATAATAATAAAAACGAAATAAGTAAGCTGTAAAATATCAATAGAAATGTATGGATATTATATAAGATAGTTGATTCCCTCATTCATGAAAAAACTTGATATTGCAAGTAGGCTGGTATTGCTTTCAAATGATCAATAGGCATAGGTTTATTGATTGGGCATGTCTTTATTCAGGAGATCTATGAAATATGGTATGGAGCTATTGCGAAATCGGTTTGTCTTATGTTTGTATTCAAAACAATTCTCGCAAACACCTACTTTCTTTATCATGACGACTATGCGATGACAAAGCATAATAAATTTAATAAGGCTAGTAATTAATTTCAAGTTTCTTACCTGAGTTTCATCTTTAAGTGATGTTTCTGGATTCGTATCCTCCCCATCAGTATTTACCCCCATCGTGAAATCGCCCTGTAAAATAATTATAGAGTTATTAATGAAAATGAAGTTCGTCAGAACTTCTTGGTTCGTTCTTTAGAAGAGATAATAATTATAATTAATTTTACGTGCTTATATAGCGCTTAATACTTACTTTGTCAGAAGTCTCTAAGCGCTCTACAGTATATACAGCATAATTACCCTGGCTTTAGCAGTGCAGCTGTAACGCGCGCTGCGTTTCAAGGAATAAATTCCTACCAGGTACCCATTTACCCCACCAGGGTTGAGTGCAGCACATTGTGGATCAATTTATTGCTGAAGGAAATTACGCCATTGTTGGGATTCTAACCCACGGCTCTCTGTTTCAAAGTCCGGAGACTAATCCACTGGGCCACAACACTCCATGTGTTGCTGTGTTGCTGTTGTTCGTATCAGGCGGTAATTCACAGAGAATACTTACTCCCTAATATAATTTAATTTTTATCACTTTCTCTATATAATGATAAGGAATAACTTTTTGTTGGTCTAAATATTTTCACAATTGTTTTTGTAGTGTTTAAATTTTTGATTGTTTTGTAAGAGGTAATTCATAATTCCATGAACCCGGTAGTACAACGACGGACACCTTCTTGCCAGACAGGTATAAGTTGCCCACTTTGACTATCAGCTGTGATAATTTCTGTCTAGGCAACTCTGCATGCATGGTATTTGATACCGGTTTACTAATATGGTTAATCTTATACGAAATTATTGAAAGCTTAATTGTCCCAAACGAATAATATAAACAAATCATGAACTATTTTTTTCTTTCGGTGCAAACAAATGAAAAAAATAAACCACTGTTGTAAATAGAGCAAGATGGCAGGATAAATTCTGCTGTACTATAATCTTAATGCTTGGATTCAAATACAAAAAAAACTTTCATACTTAAGAGTTTGACACGTTAATAGAGTAACAATCCACATCTGATCGACAAAGTAGGTCAGTATGAACGTTGCGAAGTTCGAAATAAAAATTATTTTACATTTTGCGTTGACATCATTTTAGTCTTGGTAATCTTTGTCATCTTTGTAACATTATATTTTATAAACAAATCAGATTTATCAGATTCATCGAACGGAGGGGGAAAATGGTCTTTTGCAATTAAAAATTACAGAGCTGACGAAACGGTTGTCATTGGTGTGGTCAAATTCACATTTGCATCACAAATTACTATTTAGGTCTTTTAATATATCGCGCTAACTTATTAATCGCCTGTATGCTAATATTGTATATAGTACATAGTTTCGAATGAATATATTGCTTTTTATAAAAGAAAAAACTAAGTTTGATATTGATTTTTTGTACTTACTTCTCATAGGTCAAACATACACAAAAATGCTGTCTCTCCGCATTAATCCAATGTTTTTATAATTATTATTGATATAATATTCCAGTCAATCAAGACAAGGTATCGTTCGCTTTTATCGTTTTGATAATAATCAACACTAAATTTGGGTAGCAGACATGGCAATCATGCCAGTGTCACCGAGTCCTGAAAAAAAGTCGTTCCGCCTTGGCACCAGAACAACATATTGAAAAAAAATGTTTTCACAATACGTTCTGTACGATTTGGGTACTTTTCAAGGCAACGCCTCCCAAGGTGACGTGACTTTTAAGTTTACGTCATTTCGCATCATACTATTTCCCGGGTTTTTCATACCCCAGTGATATAATTTCACCTCACTAACCAAATAATCAATCGGGCAATTCAGTTATTAACTTATTTCCATACCTGGGTCCGTAACACAAAGCTTAGCAATTGATCGTGGAGGTGTTTTTTACGATGAATCATGGGTAATAACAATGCAATCAATCGTAGAAATCAACTCCAGCAGGGGCGGATCCAGCTTTCGCCAATAGGGGGGGGCGAACAATATTTTGATCAACATTTTTTTGATTGGCCGCTACTAATGAATCTGGCTTTTTTTGTTGGTTTTTCAGGGGGTAGTCCTAACTAAAGACTGAAGTTTAAGTATATGTTAGTTTTTATTGCTATAAACAATATAAGGTATCTCATGTGGTCTTAATATATAATGCGAGCGCGAAGGGCGAGCTAAAATCTTTGATATTTTATGTCTTTAGAACTGAAGATTCAGAGCAGTTTTTATAATCATGAACAAAGATAAGTATCCGACTATTAATGCGAGCGCGAAGCGCGAGGCGAAATTTTATCATATAGTAACGTGAAAAGTGACTCAATTAAGACTGTTTTTAGTGATTAATGAAGAGGATACAATTATCACCAATTAAATAATGAGAGTGCGAAGCGCGAGTTCATAATTTCTGATATTCCGACCTGAAAAAAATAAAACAATTAAATGTGAACACGAAGCCGCGATGAGCTTAATTTTTTGATATACTGACATGATAAAGGAGCATTTTGACAAATTTTGGTAAGAATTTCCAAAGAGCATAGGTTTCTCACAAATCAAACACTGCGAGCGCGCATTTTGATACACATAAAAACAAAACTGTGTGCAAATTGATATCATAAGTGGATATATTGTATATATATTGGTTATATATTAGTGTCATTTAACCCTCTTGAATGGGATTCATTTCACAGGCAATGCGAGCGCGAAGCGCGAGCGAAAAAAAATATATAAAGTCTATTTTCCAATTCTTCCCCTCACCCTTTTTTTGGTATCCTTTAGGGGTCGGGCCGGTCGTTACGAGGCTGTAAATTACACATCATGGATAAAATACCTCTTTCTTACCTTTCCTTCTGTTTTTCGTAGTTTCTATCAAGGTAAAGAGTACACTTTTTTCTGCAGGTTGTAAAAAAAATAGGGGGGACCGGGGCCGGCTCGGCCCCCTCCTGGATCCGCGCCTGTCCAGAATCAATCGATAAAC
The DNA here is from genome assembly GCF_018143015.1 of Lytechinus variegatus. Classification (NCBI taxonomy): domain Eukaryota; kingdom Metazoa; phylum Echinodermata; class Echinoidea; order Temnopleuroida; family Toxopneustidae; genus Lytechinus; species Lytechinus variegatus. The sequence goes on along the minus strand of NC_054743.1, from coordinate 18,734,760 downwards.
CTAATGTTACTGGTCCCCGGTGTTTGTATTCCAAGAGCATGGCGAGTCAAAGTTCTTTGGAACAATTGGTACTTACTTTGCTCTGGACCAATCTGAAAGCTTTACCCAATCTCATATATTCTTGTCGCTTTCCATTTATCGTAAATCTTATCAACGTCAATATTTGTTAAATCATTTTTATTTCGTTTTATGATTATCATGTGCCAATGAACAACAGTAATTTGTTTCTATTCTATTAATTTAATTTGTGTTTTCATATCAAAGGTTCCCTCCCGAAAGTCATCAAGCAAAAGTCCAAACACGACGATTTTCGATTTTTCAGTGAAGAAACGATGGATATAAATGTGTGAAAGATCAAGCATTGTGGGAGAGCTTGGATTAGTCTGCAGGCACAGACCCTCATTGGAACTTTGATCAACAAGTGTGCCTCCACGCAAAGACTAGCACATACAAAACTTGCTGTTCCAATACAGGGCGAGAGAGCCTTCAGTACACAAGGCATGAGTAGGCTGCACATTCAGACCCCTATTTCGAGTGAAGGGTTTGCCCAGCAGACTAAGCTTGGATGTGGAGATCATAACTTAACACCAAAATAAAACATAAAAGAAGATATCCATGAAAAATAAAATCAAAATGTACTAAATCAATTCATTATACCCTTTTCATACATGCCTTGTATAATTCTATCATCCTGTTTTGGTTTTCGGATTTTGAATTCTGTAGTCATAAATATCTCTTTTGTTACCCTGACAAAAAGTTAATTGTAGAAACAACAGAGAAATTAATGAAAAATATTTGATCCATCAAAGAATGAAAAAGTTATTAGAATTTTCATGATTGTTTTGTGACGTCATTTGCGAGCAGCATTCCTACATAGCAAATCGAAAAGCATCAATAAATGTCATTTCTAAAAAAAAATATTTTTTTTTGTTACTGCATATAAATAGACTCGATCATGTTCATACCCGATCATGAAAGGTAAACACAAATAAGTCATCAGGAAAAATTAATGAAATAATAAATTAATGCATTTTATACTACAAAACACATGGGGCAGCTGCTCGTTTGTTACGTAATAAATCTAAAATTTAAAATTCTAATAACTCTTTAATCCTCACTGGAGATTTCTTAAACCTTCACCAATTTGTTTTTTCTGCAATTTTTTAAACAAACTTTTCTTCAGGGTGAACTTCCCCGTTAAATGCGGGGTGTTTTAATTCATTTTTGTAGGTTTTTTTTCCTTAACGAAGTGCATGCATGATATATATGGATGTTTTATGTCATGTACTTTTAATTTTAAGTTATCAAACTGAAATTAATACTAAAATGAGACGTGTTCCAGAAAGGTATCATAAATTTTTATGTGAAGAATTCGTATAGAACACTTCGTCAGGTTTAATGTCTTTTAGATTATTCAATATTCATCACGTACAAACTTACGAGATGCGTGTAAGTTATCTCTATTCACGGCTGATCATGATAAGCTTAATATATTGTGTTTGTCATATTTCTTCAATATCTTCGAATATGTTTACGCTAATGCAGTAAAGTGTATTTCATCGAATTTGTTTCATGTGTTTATCAAGAGGGCCTATCATCGAGCCATAAGTAAAGAGCAAACCCCACGGGTATTCAGGGGCGGATCCAGCTTTCGCTAGTAGGGGGGGCGAAAAATATTTTATCAACATTTTTCTCGATTAGCCGCTATAATCTGATTTTTGTTGGTTTTCGGGGGGTAGTCCTAACTAAATACTGAAGTTTTTAAGTATATAAGTTTTCAATGTTATAAACAAGATAAGGTATCTCATGTGGTCTTAATATATAATGCGAGCGCGAAGCACGAGCTCAATTTTTTTTATATTTTATGTCCTTAGACCTGAAGATTCTTAGGAGATTATATTATAGTAACGTGATAAGGGACTCAATTAGGACTGTTTTTTTTAGTGATTAATGAAGAGGATACAAGTATTACCAATTAAATAATGAGAGTGCGGAGAGCGAGCTCAATATTATGACCTGTAAACTGGACAGTCTAAGCACGTTTTTATGCGAGCGCGAAGCACGAGCTTAATTTTTTTATATATTGACATGATAAAGGAGCATTTTTTGACAAATTTTATAAAGAATTTCCAAAGTGGATAGGTAACTCACAAATCAAACAATGCGAACGCGCAGCGCGAGCTGAAAATTTTGATATAGAAACAATTTGTGTAAATCAAACAAAATAATGAAAGCCGTTGATGTGCCAGCTATTGTGTGCAAATTGATTTCAGAACTGGATATATAAGTGCCATTTAATCGTCTTGAATGGGATTAATTACACAGGCAATGCGAGCGCGAAGCGCGAGCAAAAATTGTATATAAAGTCTATTTTCCAATTCTTTCCCTCACCTTTTTTTTCTTTCGGGTTCGGGCCGGCAGTTACGAGGCTGTAAATTACACATCATGGGTATGATACCTCTTTCTTACTTTTCTTTCTGTTTTTTCATAGTTCTATCAAGTTAAAGAGTATACTTTTTTTCTGCAGGTTGTCAAAAAATAGGGGGGCGGGGCCGGCTCGGCCCCCTCCTGGATCCGCGCCTGGTATTTGATTATTGTAGGCCTATGCTCTCTGAAGGTACGCAATCAAATACCAAGAAGATATGTAAATGATCTTTGGATCAAATTTATGACAATGTGTTTGCGTTACTTCACATATTATTTCTTCTGTTTACTTTGTTGTAAATGATTGACGCCTGGGACAAAGTCATCTACACAAGTCTTTCGACCTTTCAAAATGACCCCCTCCTCATCCCCATTTCTATTCTCATATTCCGTGCATGGATACACATGTACTACTAACAATTCTCTAGTCGCTATTTCAGTTACTGTTTCCATGGAGCTACTATCTTTTATTCGCCAACTGTGCTCCTAGTATTTACAAACACGATAATTCTCCTCGTAATTACTGATGTTTTATAATTCATTTCGTTTTTATCGATCTCGAATTTACATTGAAACAGTACAAATAAAAAGAAATTATTGTTTCATAAGGAATGATCAGTAATAATAAAAAAAGACATAGAGTCATACATAAAATTAACCATTCAAATTGTAAGACATACCGTAAAGGTTTTATTCAATGACAGTATCCTTTTGAGAATACAGATATACATAACTATATTCATTTCAATATGACCTATTAATTGTTTGGACTTCATTTAATTCAATAGCACTAGCCCACATATGAAGACAGCCTTATCTATTTGAATTTGACTTGTTGCATATATGTACGTAATCAAATTATGTATTCGAGATCAAATACATCATAGAAAATAAGATTTCACCAACAAGACCCTAATAATTTTGTTTTCTACTATGATATTCAATATCGTAGAAGCAGCTCCTGTATAGTTCATCATACGACTTCTCCTGAAAAGGAATCTATTTTTGAAAAGTTGTGTTTGGATGGGGAATGACGAGGGGTCCAAAGGAAGATATTGAGATGGAAATGAGAGGGGATAGATGAGAAAGGAGAGGGAAACATACACACACGCATATGCAAACACATACCACCTACCGCGCGGATAGCAGCCACTTTTATTAGGACAGTCACTCAACGCTGCTGAGACTCCTCAAACTAGCTTAACTTCTGCTTCAAGTCATCACATCTCATCTGGTTCACAGTTCTATAAGGACTTGTAATCAACTTCTCTTCATTCCGTCATCCATACCTTATACTCCTACCTTATGATTACCATCCTGCAAACCTTCATAGATCATATATGAAATTCGATAAGTTGATAAATTTGTTATCAATGTATGAGGATCCCCATAGAATGTACAACAAGACTTTTTAAACGTCCAAAACTTGCTTATTTCAAAACTGATTTTGATGAAACTTGTTTTAAATTGTTCCTCTTATTTTACCCTTTCAAAGAAGATTGCTTCTCATCTTGGGTTTTGGTTTCCTTTAATTGACAATATAGCATGGTTGTTAAAGATCGTAAATACTTGTTTAAACTATTTAAACAACTACCGTGCGATTCACATAGTAAAGAGCGTTTTTTTATTATTTTTAACAGTGTAGAACATATGTTATTTTTTGTGTGGAGAGGGTTATGTAGGCCTATATTCTTCCAAAGATGGATCATCGTAATTGATTTGCATTTCAGATGAAACTTTCAATTAAGAGAAAGCGGGAAAGACTCAATTAGAAAAAAAAATAAGCAACACTCCCATCCCTCCCACACACATACACCGTTCACTCCCCCATCTCGGTGGAGACGTTTCAGTTCAATGAAAACATCATTCTCACCCACACACACACACCAAACCAACCCACTGTAACGCTTGCATTCTTTTTTATTCGCTCTCTATTATCTCGCTTATCGGCCCAAAGTTAACTGGAGCAGCAGCGGTGATCACGTTTCTCGTGTAACTAATGAAGTCCCCATAAAGTCCGAAAAGGGGGACTCCCTCTTGGTCATCTCGTTCTTGAAAAGAAGAAAAAAAAAAGGATTTTTGTTTTTATTTGATATCCATTTCTTCTTCTAACCGAACCTTATCATGCTAGTAGGGACGTGTGGCTTTGCACACTATCACACTCACTAGTTCTCCACCTTTTTAAAAAATCAGTTTTGTTCAATCTTGCTATTTCTCTCTTTTACATCTCCCTCGTGTCAGATTGTTCAATCCTCAACCCCTGTCACTCATATAAGCTCGTTTTGCATGTTTCTCTTTTTTCTTTTGGCTTCTTTTGCAATCTTGACCTTTTTTCGGTTGTTTCCCCGCATAATCATAAAAACATTAACTACCTCAGACAATCAGGTTGAATAAATAGTTGTAGTGTTCACGTTTGTCTTCAGATATTTATTACAAGCATGAAAAGATGTGTGTCGTGATTGCCGACTGATATCTAAACGGATATGATTTTTTTTACATGTATATTAAAGCTCAGCAACACCACGATTGACTATTTCAACATACATGTAGAACATGCCAGTATAAAAAAAATTAAATGAGGACCACTCATGGTCTAATCATCATAAGTTGAGATATTGTAAGCCAGAGAAGGATCCAGTGTTTTTCAAGGGGGCAAATATTTCGGAGAAAATTTTTGACAAGCCCAAAAAGGTACCGAAAAAAAATTTGACAAGCAAAAAAAGTCTTCAATTTTTCAATTTGAAAAGAGGGGACACAGCTCGATTTTTATGGGATTAAAAGGAAGGCACGTGCCCCCTGTGCCCCCCCCCCTTGGATCCGCGTCTGTTGTAAGCTAAACGAAGTACCTGTTAAGAGATCTAATACACTTTTTAGGAAATTTCATGATTTGAGCACTCACCGGGTTTATCATGTTGCAGAAACCACGTTCAAAGGTCCTTAAGAGAGATTTCTGTGTTTTATTTTTTTTCTATGAAGACAGATTATTATACCGCGTCATCTTTTAAAAAAGCAATGTTAAAATGTGTTGGCTTAACGTTTGGATACAGATTTTAAGGTTTTTACGATTATAAACAACCACTGGTTATTACGTCAATAATCTGAAATGGATTCCATCTTGCACAACGTTTCTGTTTCCATCTACGTATATATGATTATACCCAGTCTCATGAATTCCGGTTAATATTCTACATTAACCTTACAAACGTTACATGAGAATATGCAACACATTAAACTGTGTTATAATTAAAATACGAGAAATAATAACATATCATGCCCGTGACTTTCTTTTCAATTTATTGAATGATGATCATCAGAAGTAGATAAATTGTTAAGGCCCTAAACCAATAACTCGGCTATGAATAATAACGAAAAACATTGTATTCTTTCAAATACGTCAAGATCCGGTTAACCCAATGCATTCTACAGACAAGGATGGTTTTTCATATTCTGAACCTCAGCGGCGCTGAGCACTCGGCTGTAGATCTTGACCTCATCAATCAGGCCATAGAAGTATTCGTTAGATTTCCCTTGACCTGCTTGACCAATAGTGACCGGCGTGTTACGGGTAAGAATGGGACCGGTGCAGCAGTTGGGGTTGTTTGCTGTCTGAAGGACACCATTAAGATAGTACTTCAAGGTTGATCCGTCATACGTCATAGTCACGTGATTCCACGTGTTCTGCTGGGCCACAAGGTTACTGTAGTCCCACGTAGTGCCGGCAGCGGTAGTAATGACACCACCGCCCAGCATCTGACCGCTGTTCTCCCTGCCCATCCTGATCTCCCAGCTTCCTGTGGTGTAGTAGCCATTATTGACGATGCCTTGGTAGTTGCCCCACTGGCCGGTTCGTTTGAACCACACACTCACACTGAATTCAGTGCCCCATGCGAAGTTGTTCAACGCCTGAACGTCAATCTTAGAAGCACCATCAAAGGACGCGGCTTGACCGCATTTTCCAGTCGTGTATGTAACGGCACCAGTCGTAGCTCCGTTGCGGTTGTTACCAGAACTATCGTCAGCGTCTCCCTCAAACGGGTAGTAAGCTAGATTTGTATAAAAGATTTTAAAGTACCACATTATCACTCAAATAATCACAACAAATTCAAATGAAAATTTAACATTGTACGACACATGTCAGTTCTTAAGGTAGAATGTACCGAGCAGTAATGAGCACCTGGATCTTAAAGATTGTTTCCCGGATATACAGGCTTTCCATATTTCATCAGATATACTAACATCCAAAAAGATTATTTTGACATACCTCGTTCAAGCAAACATTTTAAAATGATAAAGCCAGCGGACTAGATATTACACATGTCAAATATAATACTAGACATTCCGCCCGAAATCGTCTACAAATACCATACCCTAAATCTGAATACAAAAAAGATCATTTTCATTCACTTCAAATTCTATTTTCAATAAACTACCATTGTCCGTACAAAACTCTAAGTCCTTAAATATCTTCAGAAAACTTTGTAAAACTTTCATTTACATGCTCTAACTTTACAACCTGGCCTAATGTGGGAGGGAGGGGTTGGTTGGATATACCACGTGCAGCCACACTTAATTGTGATTTTTGTCTATATTTGTGTTTTTGTTTGTTTTCAATTTTCATTTTAATTACGATTTGTGTATATGTTATCTATTTTCATTATATTCATCTTCTGTTATTTATCCATTTACTATGTATTTGTTCCCATTTTCATTTATCACGTTTATGTTTCTTTTATTTCGTGGAAGGCTACGTTGTAAAGCATTTTTTTTAAACTGAACCGGACTACCCTCCACTGTTCGTTTTCATCGATTTTTGTAAAATAAAACGTGAATAAATGATAAATAACTTACCTATCAAGCAATCATGAGGACAGGATGTGCACGCCCTCACTGTCGATGCAACATACATGATCGTTACTGAGACTATCAGACATGTAAGATGACTTCTTGCTAGATAACTGTTGTGATAAAAAAAAAATGAAAATAAAGGTCGTAAGGGTGTCATATGGTTATACGGTCATAAGAAATACACAAACTATTATTCAGAATTTATATACTCCAATCTGAAAAGCGGACATTTTGGGCATGATTTTAAATAAAGGACGAGTTGTGTATTTTAATCTCACTTGCTGAATTCTGTGTAACATTACAATTTTATTTTATTTTTGGACATGCAGAATTATTGGGGAAGGGGGGGGGGGCAAAACCATGTTTGCATCCTCAGGGGCGGATCCAGCCTTCGCCAATAGGTGAAGTGCGAGCCAATGAAATGATGAAAAGGTACAGTTAAAGAATCGCTTGCAGTTATAGCCATGAAGACGTTACATATTTTTTGTAATCATATAATGTGAGCGCGAAGCGCGAGCTGAATTTTTTTGACATTTTCACCTAAGGAATGGAAATTCTAAACAGAATAGGTATATAACTAAACAATTTATGCGAAGCATGAGCAAAAAAAATCTAGCTTCAGACCTACCGAACGAGACACTCTATTCAAGTTTTGTAAATCATGAAGGATGAGTAAGTAGGGATCTTCCTTACATTAATAATGCGAGCGCAGAGCGCGAGCTAAAAAAATATATTCGTTTTGAACTGATCGAAAACGTGCCTGTTATGGACTGCTTGCACTTAGCCATGAAGACGTTACATATTTCAACATATTGCGAGCGCGAAGCGCGAGCTGAAAAATTTTGACATTTCTACCTGAATAATGGAAATTCTAAGCACTTTTTGTAATCGTGGAAAGGATAAGCATGTAAACTAAACATTATTGATGCGAGCGCAAAGCGCGAGCGGAAAAATTCTGGACACTCCATTCATATTTTGTAAGTTATTGGAAATTTTTACATATAAAAAATGCGAGCGCAAAACGCGAGCAGACAATTTTTGATATTGTGATCTGAAACTGGATAATGATTTAAATTTTTAAATAGAGAACAAGCTGCGTATCTGAATGAACGTGTGTTTCAGATTTCGACCTAGAATTGGGGTATTCTAAATTCCTTTCTTATCATGAAAATCAATAAAGCGAGCGCAAAGCGCGAGCTAAAAATATATGATATTCCGATCTGAAAAGGGGTCAATTTAAGCTCTGTATTGCAAGTACTTCGTGGGAAAATTGTGAGGTGGATATGGATCACAGAAAAAAAAAGATCTGATATTTTTCATTATTATTACTTTGAGTTTTGACTTAGGAATGGGACATTTTATAAGGACATAATATCATCATATGAAAATGATGACTATCTTCCTATTTCTCTTCCTATAAGCACGAGAGTGCGAAATTTGCATGTTAATATTATGGCCTTAAAACTTGACATTTAAAGCACTTTTGTAATTATGCATAAGATGCATGTCATGAGTTAAGATTTATCAATGCGAGCGGAAATCGTGAGCCGAAATTTTTGATAAACTGCCATCAAATTGTGATTTTAAGTAGTTTGTTTTTTACTTAATATTGAGATATACATAACTCATTAATTAATATGAGAGTGTGCAGCGCTAGCTGATACGTTTTGACAATCTGACCCTAATAGGGTTATTTTGAGAACTATGGAATACAGGAAAATAATAGGTACCTGTCAAATCAAATTTGCGAGCGCTCAGCGCAAGCAGAAAATGTTAATATTGAGACCACAAAACATCCTTTTTTTACAGAACACTATTTAAAAATAAATTTGTAAATCAAACGAAATAAAGAAAGTTCAATTTCCTAGCTGAAATGTGTTTTGTATTTTTACTTCAAAATTTGATATATTAAGCTCCATATTGAGCAAGATATGTAAATCACCTAAGACGCAGTGCGAGCGCGAAGCGCGAGCGAAAATTTTATATCCCGACTTGAAAGATTAAAAAAAATATTTTCCAAGTCTTCCCCTCATCTTATTTTATTCACTCATCTTCCTCCTCTTATGTTTGCCTTTCCTCTTTTCTCCTCTCTTTTCCCTTCTTTTTCCTTTTTTCCTTTATTTTCCTCTTTTTTATCTTTTTTTTGCTCCGCCAATAGGGGGGCCGGGCCCCCTGGATCCGCCTATTATGCCCCCAATTAATTCATTGGTGGGGCGATCGCCCCCCCCCCTGCGCCCCCCCCCCCCCCAGGTTCGACGCCCCTGATTACCAGGCAGGAAGTTGTTAAACGTGAGTGAACCTTCATAATGTAGGAATGTAAGAAAAAATAAATTCAAAATCAACTTGTTGAGCCTTCAATATTTTCCTTTGTCAAAGCACTTCTAAACCTACCCTAAAAACTTATTTAGTAAAGATACTTAATGCATTATTCTTGTAATACACAAAAATTATTCACCGAAAAATTGTAAAATATTTCAAATGTTTTATTTGTTACAACGTGCAGCTTAGATATTATGCTGCAATGATTATGCTTTCATTTTCTTCGAATCTCTTACACCACCATACCGACGTATAAAATTTAAGAATAAATAAATATAGCCCTTTGATAATTTAAAAAGCAGATTAAAGAAATACTTATACGTGCTGATTAAATACAATATTGATTCATCAGTTGTTGTTTTTTTTCTTTTTGAAATGTAAACGACTCTTTAAACTTCTGTCGAAAGTTAAATGTAAACATTTAAACAAAGATTTCTTACCCCATATTGTAGAATAGATGAGCACTTATCGTTTTTCAACGAGAGGGTTTTACGGCAGGTGTTGACTTGAGAATGATTAAGGTGATACTGAATAGAAAACAAAACCGATCCACTGTTTTATCCTGATGGCGTTATAAATCATTTGTCATTCTTTATCATGTCTTTTGACGAAGAGGTCGCGGTCAAGGATAAACACTTATTTCAGCAGGATCCGGTACATATTGAATTAAAAAGAAATTAACTCGAGAATACCAGCAAGCGTAGCTTCTTCATCGAAATGTGAGACAGATTAAACACTTTGCCTTTTTCAGTACCGGAGTGATAAGTTCAGCTAAACTAGGAACTTTGAAAATGTCAAATTTGGTCGATATTATTATATTGATTTTAATGCAAAGTGAATTGTTGTAAGTCCGGGTTCACTTAGAGATATGTCACTCGATAGTGATGAAGAAATTGATGATAATGATGACGGTGTTAATAGTCCTCATAAGTCATAATAGTAATGATATCCATGCTAAAAATCATAATAATGATACATGGCAATAATATTATCTATAATGATGATAATAATGATTACAATAATTATTCTTTATACTAATAATATTGTTTAAGGACTGGTCATTGGTGATAAAGTGTAGTTGCTTCATAAATCACCACTTTTGATAGAAGTAATGCACTTCACCTTCAGCAGATACAGTTATAATGCGCTAAGAAATAGTTTGAGAACGGGCTAAATAAAAACGCTATATTGTTGTCTATCTATATCACATCATCAGCCTACATGATCGTTATAAATGATAATGATAAGCACATATCAGGTCAAAATTATGTTCCATTGGTTTGTAATTTTTGAAATTTATACACACTAGATAATTTGTTTTTTGCTTAATTATCGTAGTCTTAGAACATGTTAATATAGGAATGAGAGTTTGAAAGAAAGGTTTTGTATACGTACAGTATATGTGAAGATACCAGCGTCTGGGATACGGCTGTTGATGTGGATGTGTGTATGTATGAGGGTATAGGCGTCTGAGATGAGGTCGTGAGAGGGTGTGTGTGTGTTCGTGTGCGTCCTTGAGGGGTCTAAGATGAGGTCGTGTATGTGTGTGTGTGTGTGTGAGGGTGTGTGTGTGCGTGTGTTCGTGGGCGTCCGTGATATTGAGTGTGAGTGCTTGTGAGGGTATGAGCGTCTGACTTGAGATCGTGATTGTAGGATGTGTAGTGTATTTGTGTGAAGGTTAAGGAGTCTAGAATTATTAAATGTGAGGGAATAGATATCTGGAGGTGATGTGGCCGAGTGGTCTAAGGAGCCTGGCTATACATGAAAAAGTCCGGGGTTCGATCCCAGGCCGCGGCAGCTATGCCCGTGAGCAAGGCATTTAATATACAATGCTCTTTTATCCTGCTTTCAAATAAATGAAAATGCTATATGCATTATTGGTAACTAGGTGTGAACTTTTTTTTATATCTCATATGAGGTTGTGTACGCATATGTGACACACACACTCAGAGCGATTTTACGAGATTTATTTCAGTTTTGTTGTAAGTCATACATCTCTTACATTTGTAAAATGATTTTTTTTTATCATCTAGACCTAGTGTATATCCAAACTTATGCTCAAGGACAACGACTATGGTGACAGATACTGAATTTGATTGATCAACTATAGGCCTATGTACTTAATAGCGTCTATATTTAAATCCACGAAGTGGATCGACCCCTTTCTCACAAATTCTTTCTTCTTACCTATCTTTATCGAGGAATTACCATTATTTTAACAAGTTTATGGTTAAGCCAACTTTGTCCTTTTTGTCAAATTTGTAAAAAATGAATTACTGCATAATTTAAACAATCAAAATGAATTAGTGAGTGAGGGACATCATCGACTCTCTCATTTGCATATAACTGAGTTGTGCATATAACAGTTTTGTGTGAAAAATAAGCGAAATCTAAAAATGTCAGACTAATTTTCAGCGTTTTGTTTGTTTGATTTTCTATTGATTCAAATCAATGATTTTATGGGGTGGACTTGACTTTAAAAGGAAAATCACATAATAATGCTTCATTTCATTTAAAAAAATGTACCTACATCATGCCTGTTGATGATCGCGAGCAAATTTGGGTCCGAAAATTAATATGCTTCCTCTGTATTTTTTTTTAATTCTTCCCTTCAAAGGTCTTTTGGTGCGACTGTTGTCACACCAATTAGTGTTTTGGCCTCTCATTGCGGTACTCTGCTTGAATATTTTCTATATTATTTCGTTTTATTCTTGGTGATCTCATTTTTGAGGCATTTAGGGACACCTTTTTATTATAGATTCTTTGAAATCATTTTATATTGTTATGAATGATGTTTATGTCTTGTCCGAGTATTTAATGATCTATGTATAAATAATTGTATGCTGTTATTAATTTTGTATTTTGTATTTGTGGAGCGTTGTGGCCCAGTGGATTAGTCTTCGGACTTTGAAACAGAGGGTCGTGGGTTCAAATCCTAGCCATGGCGTAATTTCCTTCAGCAAGAAACTGATTCACAATGTGCTGCACTCAACCTAGGTGAGGCAAATGGGTACCGGTAGGAAGTAATTCCTTAAAAAGCTGTGCGCTCAATGAACGCCTAGCTTAGCCGGGTAATATAGGAGCGCCTTGAGCACCTAAAAAGGTGGATATACATACCCTATATTATTATTATTATTATTAAAGAAATAAAGTACAGTTTTTCACTCTCACCTTAATCATATACTGCGGTGTCAATGAGGACCTCAACTTGAAGATGGTTGTTCCTGACAGGTGCTGATTTTAGATTGATTGAGGTAATAATACTAAATAGAAAACAAGACATATACACACTGCAAAACTCCGGTGTAGATTCACATGTAACACCAGCCTGAAATCTATGTCCACACCAGAGAGGTGTGAAACAACACCAATTTGGTTTTGGTCTAACACCAGATATGTGTTTATAAAACACCAATTAGTATTAAAACAGCATCGATTTGATTCCAAACTGGTGTTGTTTCAATACCTCCCTGGTGTGGACATATACAATGTATAGATTTCGGGCTGGTGTAAAATCAACACCGGAGTTTTTGCAGTGCACTATTCAATCCTGGTCGTGTTAAATAACGTATTAAGGAAGTATATAGTCGAGTTCAAGGGTAGAAACTTATTAAGGACAGTAGAATCCGTTACAGAATGAATTAAACGGGAATCATTTAAAAAGATACCAGCACATATAACTACTTTTTTCGAATATGAGTGAAATTAAGCACTATTGTTTTGAAATTGTAGAATGATAAGTTCAATCAAGCTACGAACAAGGTCAGAGCTTGACAATGCCGTTCAAACTTTGCTGTTAAGTGAATTGCTCGAAGTCATCCATAAACCGAATGAATTTTAAATGCATGTAACTCATTTTATAGATATTGATGACGATTTTTTTTTATTTATTCTATCTTCTGCATAACGCATTATCATGGTATCCATGTTATTATTATTATCATTATTATGGTGTTCATTGTCCACAACTTCATGTTATGTTGGTATATTAAACAGCAACCGGACTTCTTCCAGAAATCTAGGGTTACTATATTCTATCAAATGGGTCCTCTTCTCATTGTTCACTTCTCCTTCTAATTCAAGACATTCCGTAGGATATGAGCTGTTCCAAGCAAGTTTGCCTTCTGTATCGTTTCAAAGGACATCTCGACCCCTAGAACAGCCAGAAAGCTTCTGTGTCTTGTTGTCACAGTTCCTAAGGCTCCGATGACTATTGGTACCACCTACGTGTTCACCTTCCATGTCCTTCTTAGTTCCCATGCCAGATCGTTATACTTCTGTATCTTTGACTCATATTATTATTATCATTATTATTATCATTATTATTATCATTATTATTATCATTATTATTATTATTATTATTATCTTCATTATTATTATTATTGTTATAATCATCAATATATATAATATATAATACCAAATTCTTATATAGCGCATAACACTGCCAAATGCGTCCCTATGCGCTTAATTGGATATTATTACCCTGGCTTTAGCCCCGCAGACTCTTTACAGCGCGGTGGCATTTCAAGGAATATCATTATTACTATTATTATTATCAACAGTATTATTATAATTATCATCATCATCATTATTATCATCATTTCATTACCATAAGGAATTGTTCATTGACCAATAAAGTCAAAACCATCAAGGCGGAGATTAACCATAATGTTGATGTTCCTAGAATACTGAAATTTATCAAATATGGCAAAATCATGAAATGGAGAAATTCAGGACCAACTGTTTTGTTTTTTGTTCTGATGAATTTAGTGGATTACTATTCTTTTCAAATCGATTTTGCGACATGATACTTTGGACAACACTTAAGGTAGTGAAGTTGAATGTTATTCTAAATGTTATGAATAGCCGTTGTAATTTACGCATATTTTCCCAGTTCCCAGTTTCCTAGCATTTTGACATTACTATGCTGCGGAACGAAATCCCCGTTATTTTATTTATTTATTTATTTATTTCACATCTTTATCCAGAGTAGCCTGTTCAGCTTTATACAAACAAATATGCAAAATTACACAATATATACAATTAAAATATTCATTAAAAATCGCTGGTCTTCCACAGGGCTCTGCATAAATACCAAAAAACATATATTTCATAACATAAAGAAAACATAAGTAAAGAAAATATATATACACATCAGAATAAGATTTGGAATGAGAAAGTAAAAGGACATGGTAAGATAGGAAGAAAGAGATAGAGAGAGAGAAAGGGCCAGAGGTAAACAGAGAGAGAGTTCAGGAGCAAAGGTAATTATGTAATATTTGACCAGTCAGGCATATTCTTAAGAATAGCATAAGATAGCATATGATAAAAACCAAATCGAGGAAGTGATCATACATTTCTAATAAAACACAATACATGTAGCATGTGCTGTAAGTATGAGAAGTGATGTCATGTGCTTATCTGTGATTATATCATTTTAGGAGTAATTTAAAGGAGGCTGGCCGCTTTTCTAGTCGCGTAGCGTCCGGAAGGTTGTTCCACTTTGTGGCACCTGAATAAAGGAAAGAATTTTGATAAAAAGAGGTGGAACATTTTGGGAGTCTCAAAATCAGTTTATTTGATCGTCTAGAGTTCCTCATTAGTACGGTGTCTAGAAGTACAATTCTACGTGAAAGTATAGGTGGGGCAAGTTCATGAATTATTTTAAACATTGTGCAGCAGGCAGATTTCCAAAAGAGTTTGTCCAATGTTGGCCAAGATAATTTATTAAATACTTCATTGGACGGGGTTTCCCAAGTTAAGTGTGAAATTAAGTATGCTGCCCTTTTATGTAGGCGATTAAGGATATCGTAATTGACATCACTTCTCCCTGTCCACACATTGCAACAATAGAGAATATGGGGCACTATATACCCCCAGTAAATCTGTGACAATTGTTCAGCGGAGAAGGTAGATCTCAGTCTCCTCAAAATACCCAACTTTTGCTTAACATCTTTTGCAACTTTGTTTGTATGACTCCTAAAGTCTAGATATGAGTCAATGATAACACCAAGGCATTTATATTCATTTACACATGCTATGGATTTTCCGTCTATAATAATATCTAAGTTTTTATTTTGTAATGTGCAAACTCTTTGACGTGAACCAAGTAGCATTGTCTTAGTCTTATCGACATTGAGAATAAGCTTGTTTCGAATTAACCATTCATGTGTTCGCTTCATTACTTCATTAAGCTGTGTTTCAATGTCGTGTTTAGATGTGCTTGATACAGATATGGTCGTATCATCGGCATACATGAACACAGATCCATTTGGAATACTCTTTGGTAGGTCATTTATAAATAAAACAAACATTAGTGGGCCAAGTACCGACCCTTGGGGAAGACCTATATTGATATCTTTAATTGTCGACTTATTATTTTCTACAGAAACATACTGTTTGCGATGAGCAAGATACGAGTGAAACCATTTAAGACTACTTGCACTACAACCATACTTTGCTAATTTATCTAAAAGGAGTTCATGGTTCACAGTGTCGAATGCTCGACGTAAATCGAGGAAGATAAGTCCATTCATTTTCCTATTGTCGACGTTACGAGACCATTCATCTATCATACAAAGAAGAGCCGTTTCACACGAGTGGTTTGGTCTGAAACCGAACTGGCTCGAGCATAATAGCGATCTTCTGCTTAGATAGGACATGAGTTCTGAATGGACAGCCTTTTCTATTACTTTTGATATAACAGGCAATATTGTTATTGGCCTATAGTTACTTGGGTTACTTTTATCGCCCGATTTGAAGATTGGTTGAACACGGCCAATTTTCCAAGCGTCAGGGAAGGTACACGATTCAATTGATAAATTCAAAATGTATACAAGTGACTGTATTAAATTTGGTAGTTTACATGCATATTTCAAGAGTCTTACAGATAAATTATCATGCCCTGTGCCCTTTTTTACTCTTAATTTGTTTATTTCCGAAATAACAAATTCAGAAGAAATTGATGGCATCTCAAAAACATCGTTATCATGTACTGGTGCTTTATTTGTTGCATCCACGTCATGCCTATGAGGTGCTAAATTATCGCTGTCAAACAGAATGCGATTGTAGTCAGATTCAGATACTTTTGCAATTTTTTCGACAGACTCAACAAAATAATCGTTCAAGTATCTGGCGACTTCATCTGCATCAGATATAATACTTTCATTTACTTCCAGGCATATTTTATTATTCTTATTATTTTTACAAATGCTTTTAAGAACTGTCCAGATTGCGCCAGAGTTTCCAGCGTTATTGTTTATCTGTAACTGTATAAATTCACTTTTTGCTTCCTTGATTTTATGAGTAATAACATTTCGCAGACGCCTATATGCAGTCCATATCACTTGGCTGTTCAAAGTTGTGGCTTTCTTGTGCAAAAGGTCACGAGTATTCATTAAAGAAATTAAGTCTCCTGTGATCCATGGACATGGATTCTCTACGACATAGATTTCCAGTCTCTGATATTCATACCAGAAATTTCTTGTAAATATATTCCATCTTTTTAGCGACGTTTGAATGTATGAGTATGAATATCCGGTATGAGTTTGTTTGTATAGTTGTATGTGAGGGTGTGGGGTGTGTGTGCGTATGTAAGGGAGAGAGGGGGGTCTTGTTGATAGAGAGCAGTCCATTTTGGGGGGAGGGGCCGATTTGCTATTCTTCTTCATCTTCTTCTTCTTTATGTAGACCTGCATCAAAAACATATACTCAAGGGCAGTGGCCATGCGTCATCGGAAATAATTAAACAGAACAACGGAAGAAACAATGGTGATGGAGGCGGACTACAACTTTACGACAGACATTGCCACTGTGTTAAAAACTCACTTTTAAATGTCTCGTCATACTTGCCACACTGTAAAAAAATGAAGTGCTAATTTAGCACCTACAGTGCTTGTATAGTGACTGCACTACGAGTGCTGATTTTCTAGTTTAAATTTGAACTAGAAAATCAGCACTCGTGGTGCGGTCACTATAAAAGCACTGTAGATGTTAAATAGCACTTCATTGTTTACAGTGCAAGTGTCCCTATTGCAACTCGTGTTTTACTATCTTTGTGAAAAAGTTTCTTTAGTATTGATAAGGATCGTATATCTGGAAACTTTTCAGTATTTTCAGCGTTGCCAATTATCCTATGGTCTGTCATGCTGATAGGCTGAACAAAACCAAGTCTCAGCATGTCCGTTCGTCATTAACTGCTATACAATGAGGTTAAGCATGTGAAATTTCAAGTGCCACAAAGTTGATTTTAGTAAAATGATTATAAAAAACAATGATGTTTATTATATCCAATGAAATATTATATAAGAGAACAATATTCAAATTTGTCAATAAAGTGCTTTGCTTAGCTGAATGAAAAATGTCAATTATCTTTTTCTTGAATGGAACACTTTGATAGCAAATGACCTGTCAAGTATGTCAAAGAGATAGTAGCTATTAACAGAGATTTACAAAACTAAGAGAGAAAAGGATTTTCCTAATACAATTTTGATACGATGCGTAATCGGGAGTTTTATAGAGATCACGTGATATCTATTCGTGCGCATTGTCTGCGTTGTCGGCATGTGAAATTATACAGCGGATCGTTCCCTATTCCCGCCATTTCTGTCTTGCCTGTCTCTCTCGAGCCATCGCAGCTTTCTTGAGATTCCTGGCCAATATTTATATTTCTGCATTCGTAATCCACAAGACGGTGACAATTTATTTAATTTCATTATTTCATATGATCGGAATTTGGTGTTTTGAGGCTAAAGACCAGACTGCTCGAGTTTTTATCGGTGTATTCACATCTTCAGTAGATAGTAAATAAAACATAATGGTAAGTAAATACATCTTTAACATTTTTATAGCTCTATTTTGTATACATCACTATCGATACGTATACATTAGAGGGCAATCATTAAATATATTCAAATGTTTAATTTAATTCTCCGTTTAAGCATCCATCAGGATACTGCCTATATACAATAATTTTTTTAATTGACCTCACAAACATTGAGGTATGATTCCATCTTATTCCTTGTTATTGGAGTTGAATGTTATTTCATTTGATCAATGATTTTAATTTTGTAAAAAAGATTTTCAAGAAACGATATCTATTTTACTACAAGACAGTAATGTTTCGGACACGTTTACGGGTAATAGATTGACGCACGTGTATGTGCAGTGGTTTCTCTGCATGCAATAAGGCTTTAGCCCACGTGCATGTATGCTAATGCATTATTCATTTAGGTGTGGCTCTTGCCGGAGAGAAATCGTGCAACCGTCCTCTTTCATGTAAGGTTGCTTGCAATGATTACTATTTGCAGTCTTCTTCTAATACCTACTGGCGTACAGATTGGGGAGGGAGGCTTTCACGATCAAGCAAAAAAAGGAAAGGAAAGAAAAGAAAAGGAAACAGTGAAGGGTAAATTGTTATATAAATTTCTGAATAGCATGTCAATACGTATCACAAAATTTGATCTTTTTTTAATTAAAAATTTCGAACATTTTTGCTCGCTCGCAAATTTTTAATAAATTTTACCTTATACGCCGTATCTAGCCCCCTCAAAATTTTTGACTCATTACGCCACTGCTTCTACCGTCATTGTATTACGAGCACTGTTAAATCTCAATCACAATTTCCTTCATATGGGGATACAATTATTATTTGAAATATCATTACCCATTAATGGTCTGAATAAGATTGAATAACATAACCCCATCTACCCATCTCCTCATAAACTGGGTTGAGTTCGTTTGCTTTAAAAAAACCCTAGTAATACTCTCAATTATAATAGACAGGAAATCACAACATTTCAATATTTGTCTTCTATTGTGGTTTTGAGAATAGCCATGATCCTTAAAACATTATCATTAATTTTTTTTTTCATTCTTACATTTCTATGATAACTGATTGTTTTATCATTTCGATTATTTGGATAAAATATTATTCATATTGTTGAATGGATTTAATTTATATTTGTTTGAGTAGTAGAGGATGCTAAAAAATGTTATGATGTGTCTCATCAACAATCTGTCTCTCCTGTTCTTTCTGTAAATGCAATTACAGTCATTGACAAATTATTTAATCAGTGAGTCATCCCCCTTCAATTGGACACTGCAAAACTTTAATGTCGTCCTGGTTATCCCATTCGATTTTTTTTACAGAAAACGGAAAAAGATTTACTTATCGATTGATTTCGTATAATACTCGAAATATGTTTTGTACAATATCCTGTATCATGAATAATTATGTGTCTTTATGAACAGTATTTCATTTGACATTTTGCAATGTACCATTACTTTTATGATTTGAACTGAATGAAATTAATATATACAATTAAAAACTAAATGAAATCAAACTGATTACATAATAATGATAATATCGACAATTTTTGGACCGCTTATTCTTCACATTACGATAAAAAGATCTGTGTAAGAGCACCCCAATGCTTAGACCTGTTAGATACCAATTAATGTCATGCTCTGCAAAAAAATAGAAGCCAGCAATATGCTTACACGAATAATCCGATATTATTGAATATAAGAATATGAATTCATCTTGGGGTATCGCTCGATCTAAACTGAGAATGCTTATGTGCGAAATCCAAGCCATACAAGAACACGGGTCAACACACCTGATATACCTGAATGTAATTAAATCGTCTGCATCAGATATGTAAATTGGTGCTGACATTTTCCTTTAGAGGCGCCACGGGGAGTTTATCTGCTTTATCCCCATCTATGTGATTTCTTGTACGGTTATTGAGTGCGGTTGGCGTCCCTCAAAACAGGGATGTTTGTGATAATCTTGATATTTGCCTGCCCTGCAGGGATGTGCTCGTTTCGGTTTGAACCACGATAGTTGCCTCTTTGCTATCATCAAAACTGTGATGGAGTTTATATAAGATAATTCGTATATTCTAGTATTTCTTCCCAAGACTTTTGTGCCGTTTGTTAAAATATTTATTTTTGCATTCCTTTTATTTAGGTCACTTTCGTTCCCTTTCTTTTCTTTTCACAGTGGCATTAGCCTTGTTTTTCTCTTTTTTATGCTTCAAATCAATACATAGTGTGTTTATTCCAACCATTACATTTCACAAATGACATGTTCTTTTTTCCCCTTGAACTAACACCATTAATAAAAGAATTCAAAACACCTTACCTGCCTAATATGAAAAAAGATTACACACCTACAATGGACCAACTTAGTACATATCTTAATGTCCTTTGCACATGTTTTATTGCGAAGAAATGAAAGTGAATTTTTGTAAGAAAGATTTATCTTTTTATATGTAAGCTCTTAAACCTTTCAGGACCTTTATATGAAACAGTGTTTCTATATACTAATCTTGTGTTCTCCTGAATAAATATGTTTCCAATCAATAAAATAAAGATATTATAGATATTTTACTGGATTCATGTGCATGGATATTTGAATCACATGATAGAAAACAATTTACGAGTAAGGGATGGTGATTATTCTGGCTAGTCAGTCAGACGAATATCCCTTAGGGTAAACCAAGTCAGCATGACGTTACATGAGTCATCAACATTTCATTTAAAATGCCTCAAGAACATCTTGTTGTCTGCAATAAAGAACATTCAGGAATCGGGACACATACCCGCCATGCCCGCCTCTCTTCAAGAATATAAGTTTCACCCTCCCCCCCCCCTCCCATGAAAGAGAGAGTGGGGTAGTGGTGAAATGATTGTAACGATCTCATTAGGTTAAATGGGAAATCCTTTAAAGATAGGAAAGAAGAAAAACTCTCTGTTAAATTTTCGAGTTTTTCATCTTACTGAAAGGAATATCATAAAGAAATTCTTCCTGTAATTTTTTTTATTTTTCAGATACCCTTATATTTAAATATTGGAACTAAACAGTGGGCAGTTCGAGCAGAACATTTGTGTGTAATCTTATACTTTTATTTCGGTGTTCAGTGTATTTGAATTTCAAGTATAGCGGCGATTTTCCAAAATACTACTGCAAACATTAATACTTGCATGCATAATTTTCAACATTTCTTATCACCTTATATAGATGTCTTTACTGGTTTGTTCCATGATAATATTTCGATCTGAGTTTATGTTTATTATCTTTAATGTATTCGAAGCATCTTCACGTAATTCGGGTGTCAAATTTGAAAAGAGGGCTTAATGGTGTACAAGTGAGCAAAGCGAGATACGAATTTATAAAACAGTTTGGTTTACAAAACGAATAACTGCTCAACGGTCAACAAGAGACTTAGGAAGAAAAACAAAATGATGTCCGCTGTGTTAACTGTGACGCATCGATACGTTACGCCGAGACTAGATCATCAAGACACGCTTGATAAATATGCAAAGTGCAAATACATTAGGCCCAGTCTCTACTCAACTCGGAGGAGGGTACATACAATGTAGAGTAATGGGGGGGGGGCAGGTGAAGTTTTTTTTTCACTCTGGGCCAACGTTATGGTTTACCAATCACATGTGTACTAGTGGGGGTCGATCAAGCCCGCACCACCCCCCGGCCCCCCATATATGAATAACATTAGGAATAATGCCGCTACTAGAAATAGTAATAGTGAAAATGATAATAGTAATTATTATTATAATAATGATAATGATGATAATAATAATCATCATTATTATTAGTATTATTATTACTATTATCATTACTGATATTTTTATCGTTGAAATAGCCACAGTAATAAAGAATAGATTATTGAAATAAATATAAATAGAATAATAGAAAATACAAGAATAAAAATTTAAAGATTTTTACAATCTGTACAAAATAATAAATGAGTATAAACATCACCAAAATCGTGTTCCTTATTGATTGTATTTTTAAATGTAATAATTTGCATCAAATTTTCTTTCACTTCAGTTTGATTGGATTGTTAGGACCTACATACCAGCATTATTTTTTAAAAATAAAAGGTATAAATTATGGGGCGTCCGTACGTACTTGCTTGCTTGTTTGTATCGATCTATCAATATCTATCTCTAATAATATATCATATTCTGAGCCAGCCGCTAGTTTCATCGTGTACGCCCGTTACAAATTGATCAGAAATTTAAAAAAGAGTGCTTGTCATTGAGATTATTTAAGTTTTCTTTTCAAATGAAAACAGTTGTGGCGTTTGCAAAGGTCGATGTTCGTACTAAAAAAGGGAAACTTATCAACAAAATATACATTTACGTCTCTCCGCCAGATGTGTCTTCATTTCAATGTTTCCCTTTGGGACTATGGTGACGACTTTTACTGGTTTTCACCCCTCTCGTTAAATTTATTCCCAGGTTGTGCACACTGTGAGAGTTATCTTCGCTCCCGAAACTTCAGCAATCTCGATTTCCTTAACAGTTGGGAAAGTCATTTCTCTATTAAAAATAATAATTTGGTGTGTCTAATTCACTTTAGCATGAGTCACTCCATTCTGATCTATGTATTTTCTATTCTTTTGTGTTTTATTCGTTCGTCAATCCATATTCGTCACTTCATTTGGTAAATACGTTACCGTCGAATATGAAAGATACATGTAAAATCTTGAACCTTATTTACTAGAGTGCACAAACTGATTGTCCCATACCCCTCTGTGAATACTGTAGTTTTAGCTGCTAAGAATTACAGTTGCTAATATGATGTACCTTATAAGAATGATAATAATAATAATAATAATAATAATAATGGTGGCTACTTATATAGCGCACAGGTTCACCTTTCGGTGCTCATGGCGCTTCAAGGAAAATAAACACAAAACACAACAACAATAGAATAGAATTTGAATTCTCCTGAATAAACACAATAAACACAATGATTTATTAATATTGCTCACTTCTCTACCTATTTGGGTAACCTCAAAGTAGCATTAAACAATCGTCTTCATTTTTTTCGAATGAAACAAAAGAAATTATCAAAATGTATCTGTAATTATACAAATTTCTTGTTCTAATTCCTTGAATTTGAGAGCGTTTTACTCATGACACAGTAGGTCCATGCTCATTTGCACCATGGTGAGCATTACTTGCTCACATGCTTACGGGAATGACTACCACCATGTCATTCTGACTCATGGCGTCGCAGATAGTGTTCATTATTCGCCAACCCCCCCCCCCCCATCCCCCCCCCCCTCCATCCTCGCACCGTTTGCCTCCACCAGACACTGAAGCCTCTTATCATGCTTTACCCTTTGCCTTATCCACCAAACGTGACTCATATATTTCCTCATCTTCATTTCGTAAGGAAAGGATGCTCCCTGATGATTAATCAGTTGAATGATTTTTGTCTCCTCCTCGTCCCATATTGAGAAGCTCAATCATACCTCTTCTGATTCAACAAGGAATAATTCATGACAGACATGTTGTATTCATATCATTATTTCTGCAATTTCCCAACAGAATCCCTCTTTTGATTTGTGTGATGCATTTTTTTCTATCTTATAAGATAACAGATCTTCTTTGCTAGAATTCAGTATGAAAGAAAATTTATTCTTTTCAACACTCTCCCTCTCTTTCTCTCTATTTAATTTTCTCTCATACTTCATCTCACTCTCTCTCTCTTAAACTTTGTTTTTTCGTTTTTCTTTCCTTTTCTTCAATTTCCCACTCTTTCTATTCCTTTTCTACAACTCCCCGTCTTTCTTTTTTTTCTTAGTGTGTATACTATTGCTTGGCTGCGATTTATTCTTCTATTTTCGCTGTTTTATTTGTTGTATTTCAAATTTCAAGTTATTTGTGTGGTATGGGGTGTGTTAGCGTGTAAGAGTGGGTGTGTGTGTGTGTTTGCGTGTCTTTATCTCTACCTTTATCTGTACATGATATATATATTGTACATTATCTCTGCCACACACGCGCACACACCGCACATACTATCCAATATTTCTGTCCCCGTTTTTCATACATGCACGCACCCTCCCAATCCTTTCCACCCACACACTACCATCATTCTTTTGCACTATCTATCTAATCGAGGATAATCCACAGACAGACCTGGGGTGTCCTCAATTTTGATATGATATGTCCTCCATTGGAGATTAAAACTCACACGGACACACCCACATCAGATACGCACACGCCCTATTACGCCATCCTTACCAGCATTTACCTTTACATATTTTCATTATGTACCCCCCACCCCCACCAACAGTACGACTTAATTTTTTATGCTAAAATGAAGGTGCAAAATAATGTTACCACATTTGTTATTTTGTGCAGATGTAGTGATCAATCAAGGTTATTTTTATATTTTATTTCAATTCTGCTTCCCGTAATTGTCAATTATTCTATAAACGCTACCAACGAACCTTGATTGGTCATAATAATCTACATGTCCGTCCTATCTTTCAGCGTGAGTGTATCTCAGTCCATGTCGGCCAAGCCGGAGTTCAGATTGGGAATGCTTGTTGGGAGTTGTATTGTCTCGAGCATGGCATACAACCTGATGGTCTCATAACCGAAAAGACTGATAACAATGGCAGAGGTGATGATTCCTTCAGTACCTTCTTCAGCGAGACATCCAAGGGCAAACATGTTCCTCGAGCCGTGTTCGTTGACCTCGAACCCACCGTGGTTGGTAAGTTTGATATTCATCGGACATTACTTTTGTTGTAAATATCAATCCGTTTCGACCTCTATAGCGTCGCAAGCAAGAATTCTGTAGATCAAAGTCAGTGATGCATAATTTCTTGGGATCTATTTGCATATTTTCCATATAATATATTCCTATTTAACCACTAGGTCTGCACTTTCTATAAGCACTTTAAAAACTTTCGATTTTTCCAGGTTCCAAAGAAACAATATATGATCCTCCATGCATTGATATCATATAATTTAGATTTGAAATGCTGTGTTTTCTAGATCAAATTAATTCGACATTTTCAAAAATCATTAGCAAAAAGGAAACAAATAAAGTCAATCGAATAAAACCAAACAAATCTGAAAGAAATAAAGGAAATTGTCAATCTTTGAAGAGAAAATGCTAGTTTCTTAGCGCCAATGCCACCGGTGCTTGTGATTGCCTTACCTTGTGGTGTTTGCGATTGGGTGTTGGCCATTGACCACGAAGAATTTGCAAATTTCCGAAGGGTCTAAGATGCTGCGAGTAATTGCAGCATTGCATTTCTATCTCCATCTCCCTTCTATTCACTTTGGCTTCATCGTTCCCTCGTATTATGCTTCCCCTAATCCAG
This sequence comes from Lytechinus variegatus, assembly GCF_018143015.1. Taxonomy (NCBI): domain Eukaryota; kingdom Metazoa; phylum Echinodermata; class Echinoidea; order Temnopleuroida; family Toxopneustidae; genus Lytechinus; species Lytechinus variegatus. Next base: position 18,709,015 of record NC_054743.1, on the reverse strand, counting down.
ATGAAATCCGTCATGGGTCGTACAAGAAGCTGTTCCATCCTGAACAGATGATCACCGGAAAGGAGGATGCTGCTAACAACTACGCCCGTGGTCACTACACTGTCGGCAAGGAAATCATTGACATTGTCCTCGATAGGATCAGGAAATTGGTAAGCAAATAAAACGAAAGTACAATGTAAAACATTCTTTGTCGCCAGTTGTATAATTGTGATTGTGTTTATATTGTAAATATTTTCAAGATGTTTCTAGAGATAACAACATCTGCTTTAATTTGTCTTAACCATGTTAACGGTTTGAATTGAATAAAAAGAACTGATGAAACATGTCATCTTGCTAAAACATTCATGGTCATGGAGCTCGAATTCATTTTTACACAGACAAAAGATAGTGGATGCAAAACCGAGAAACACTGACAAGGATCAATTACTGTGAACAATTATAACGCCATTGAGCAAAACTCTTTTAATTATATAAGATTTGCTTTCAATAAAAGGGATAACTTTACTCTTTTTCAAATGTTTTATCCCTTATTTCAGGCTGATCAGTGCACTGGATTGCAGGGATTCCTGATCTTCCATAGTTTCGGAGGCGGTACTGGGTCTGGCTTTGCCTCGCTGTTGATGGAACGTCTCTCCGTTGACTACGGTAAGAAGTCTAAGCTTCAGTTCTCTATCTATCCTGCTCCTCAGGTCTCGACAGCAGTTGTAGAGCCATACAATGCAGTCTTGACCACTCACAACACCCTTGAGCATTCTGATTGTGCTTTCATGGTCGACAACGAAGCCATCTACGATATCTGTCGCACTAATCTTGACATCGAGCGTCCCTCTTACACAAATCTCAATCGTCTTATTGGACAAATTGTTTCTTCCATTACGGCGTCTCTACGATTCGATGGCGCCCTCAACGTTGATCTAACAGAGTTCCAGACCAACTTGGTGCCATATCCTCGGATCCACTTCCCACTGGCCACCTATGCTCCAGTGATCTCGACAACCAAAGCAATCCATGAGCAGCTGAATGTGGCTGAGATCACCAATGCTTGCTTTGAGCCGAATCAACAGATGGTGAAGTGTGATCCCCGCCGTGGTAAATACATGGCCTGTTGTCTTCTATATCGAGGTGATGTGGTTCCTAAAGATGTAAACTCTGCCATAGCAATCATCAAGACAAAGCGCAACATCCAATTCGTCGACTGGTGTCCAACTGGCTTCAAGGTCGGTATCAACTACCAGCCACCCACCGTGGTCCCTGGTGGCGATCTCGCGAAGGTTCAACGTGCCGTCTGCATGCTGAGCAACACCACGGCCATCGCTGAAGCTTGGGCTCGTCTCGACCACAAGTTCGATCTGATGTACGCCAAGCGGGCCTTTGTCCATTGGTACGTTAGTGAGGGCATGGAAGAAGGAGAGTTTGCAGAGGCGAGGGAGGATCTAGCAGCTCTGGAGAAGGATTATGAAGAGGTCGGTGTAGATTCCGGCACAGGAGAGGATGAAGAAGACGCTGACGAGATGTAAATCCATCACACTACATGCAGCTGCTGGCTTGCATAGTTATAAATGAAATTAATTCAAATCTAATTGGTAAATTTCATTAAAATGAAGTAAAAACCATTAAATTCATGGTAATTGATAGTTCTTGTCATGCTTGCCACCGATGAACAATCGCGTATGTTATCATAAAAATACATGTTTGCATTATTACTTGATCATGACTTGATCATGAATTGAGTATTATTATGGAAAAGTATTATTGTTAATGAAAATGAAAACCAATATACCCTTGATATTTTGCAGTGCTTTGCTATCTTTGTAATTACAAAGAAATGTCGTATCTGTTTCATACTGTTAAATGTTAAGTCTTTTACGCGATTTCTGTATCATGTTCCCCTTTTCTTTGAATTTGAATTCCTTTTTAACTAATGTTTATTGATGTAATCACGGATGATCGTCTTCGGGATACATTACCACATGACTCCAAACTACAAAGTAGTCTAATGATATTTTTATTTGTTATAATGTGTATGCCATGTATGTGTTCTGTATAATATTTCATACGTTGTGATTTGATTTTATTTACTCGTGGCGATTGTTTCTGGAATTTTCGAGTTTGTTTCAGAATCGGTGAGGTTTATGATTATGTCTTCCATTATTTATTGGTATTCTTTAGAACAAAGGATTGCTTGCTTCCACTTCACATCCGTGTTTAATGTGCTTAACTTTGAAACGTAATGGAAATAATTTTATATTGAATTGCAGTATATATGTAAATTGCCCAGCTGTACTACATGGTTTCAAACAAAGGTTGATATGTAGTACGCTTCCAAGCAGAGGTGTAAGGTAATAGTAAGTATTAATGACAAAAAATTGTAACATTATCCATATGAAACAACATTCCAAAGTCTTAAAAAGAGTAGAATAACTAATAGAAATATGATAAAGTGATACACTCTAAAAAATGAAGTGCTAATTCAGCTCTTAAAGAGCGTGTATAGTGACTGCACTTCGGAGTGCTGTTTTGTCTAGTTCAAATTTGAACGAGGAAAATCAGCACTCCGAAGTGCAGTCACTGTACACGCTCTTTAAGAGCTGAATTAGCACTTCATTTTTTAGAGTGTAGTAGTAATATATACTGTAGAAATAGTGTGTTGTAGTAGCATCAGTGGCATGCATGAGCATTATTTTGTAGAAAACGTTTGTGGCAGTAGAATTTTTACCAGATACCCTCGATAATTCGCAACGTAGAACAATGTGGTGGTGGTGGTTACGAAGGCCCTTTTCAAATGCATAATCAGATACGTATCAGAGTCAAAACGATATATCATTTAGAATTGAAGTTGTACTAGCACTGGTAGAGCATATGCTTCTACGAAATACTCCATAATTGTCTTATTTGTTTTATCAATGGTTATCGGATAGCATGGAAAATGTTTATAAAATGAGTTGTAATTAAAAAAGCAGCAGCACTACTGATCGTAAGCAGTATAGAAGTGGTAGTAGTAGTAGAGTAGCAGCAGCAAAAGTAGTAATAGCAGCAGCAGTATCGTATATGAGAAGTAGGAGACGAAGAATAAGAAGAGGAGGAGGGGAAGAAGAAGAATAGGAGAAGAAGAAAAATAAGAAGAAGAAGAAAAAGAAGAAGAGGAGGAAGAAGAAGAAAAGAAGAAGAATAAAAAGAAACAGAAAAGGAAGAAGAGAAGAAGAAAAGAAGAAGAAGAAGAAAAAGAAGAAGAGGAGGAAGAAGAAAAGAAGAAGAAGAAGAAAACAAAAGAAGAAAAAGAGGAAGAAGAGAAGAAGAAGAGGCGGAGGAGGAAGTGGGCTTTTAGCTGTATGCTTTTTACATTTAACACTTTCATAAATGAATGGTGCAATACAACGGTAAGTATTATTTGTAGTTTTTATTGTGGTACTGAGAAATATTATTAGTAGAGGAAGTATTAGTAGTAGTAGGAGGAGTATTAGAAGAGCAGAAGTAGAAGTAGAAGTAGTAGTAGTAGTAGTAGTAGTAGTAGTAGTAGTAGTAGTAGTAGTAGTAGTAGTAGTAGTAGTAGTAGTAGTAGCATAAGGAGAAGTAGTAGTAATACCAGTAGTAATAGTAGTGAAAGTAAAAAAAGAGGGAATTCAAAGTGAAAAGAATTGAAAAGGGGTGAAGAAGAAAAAGAAGAACAAGAAGAAAGATAAAAAGAAAAAGAAGAAAGGGGGTTAAGAAGCGTTTGTGTTGGATCATTAATTACTTCTAAATTAGATGAGACTAGTAAAAATTCTTACCAATAATTTCAATTTAGCATACAGGTTTGGTAGATCATGCTTTTCCCCAAATTCATTAAGTTGCCGCCACCACCACCTCCTCATTATTTCTTTTAAGTATATGAAAATGGGCGCGCACCTAACAATGATCTCATTTTCTTCCCTACATTTTAATTAGAATTCGATTTTAGAGCTTGGTAGTATGGCCCTTAAAAATAATATACATGTATGATCGCATTCAGAATATCAGGCATGTTACTTTGCATCGTAGCTGGACTATGCTTTTGAAACTAAATAAGTATGTTAGCATGTATAAGTTATACATGGATATAAAGCCTTCCAAGCCCAAATTCTTATTGAACTAAGTTCAATTTGTTTTAGTTTTTTTTTTCTTTTTCGTATATGATCACGATACTGAAATGCCATTCCGTTTATAATGTATTCACGTTGGATTGCAGCTGTGTGGTTAAAATGAATAAACATGAATATCAAGCTATATCTGTTTTAATTGGTTTTCTCTGATGCATATGAATGTATTTTGATATCACTCTTAAAATAAAATGAATTTAGTTTCGTGACTGTATTAATCAAAACCTGGTGCCGGAACCCACTACCAGATACATGCATATATATTTTTCTTAGCCTCTGCATGTCCTAAGACATGACGAGTGCGCCATCGCGTGATGAAACATGTACATGTAGAAATCCAACATGCTACACTCTTCAACCATGGACCCACTACATTAAGAAGTAGGGTCCATGATTCAATTTTTAAAAAAATTTGTCAAAATGTCGAATTTTTTGGTAAATATACTCTGACCAAATAAAGACAGAATCAACTGACAATAGGGGATTCAGCGCCAGTCCGCGCGGCCTATTGGTGTTGGTGTTGGCGGCAACATTTTGATTGCGTTTTCTTGCTCTAAAACGTATGCTGAGTTTACACACCGTCACCAAAAGGTCAACACTGAACTTGAAATCACATTTGTTCTTTTTTCCGTTTTCTTTGTGGATGGGGTTGTACCTTGGTATAAAATAACGGTAATATTCACCAACTTATTGGTCAATTTGTATTTTGACAAATCCTTGTGAAAAGTATGCCCATAGAGTTAAGTGTTAGGGGCATGTAACTCTGTTTAAGTATACCTCAGTTTCGCGTGCCTTAATCCATTCTTAGTTTATGGAGAAATCCAAATTGACAGTTCTTTAAAAATCTCGATCTATTGTAATGATCCCCCAAAAGCAGTTTTTTTCTTGCAATTCCTTTCTCTAAGGACTAAAACCATAAATTAAGTCCTTTAAAACATTAGAGGAAACAGGCAAAGTGAATGAACATAATAAGGAGAGATTTAAAAAAAAAGAACAAGAATAAAAATAGGAAAAAAATAAGGAAAAGAAGAAGAGGAAGGTAAAGAAGAGGAAGAAGGAGAAGAAGAAGAAGGAGGAGAAAAAGAAAAGATTAATGGGAAGAAGAAAAACAAGAAGGAGAAGAAGAAGGAAGAAGAAGAAGGAGAAGAAGAAAGAGGAAGAAGAAAGACAATATAGGGAAAAGGGGTATATCGAGGGAGAATAAAAGAATGGAGAGAAACTGAATCAAATCACGTAAGGGAGAGAGATATATCAAGAACCAAACAGAACAGTACACTCAAAAAATGAACAAGAGGTGAAAAGAAAGAGGGGGAATGATGCAAATTAAAGTTTAATTAATGAGAGAAGTATTTTCCCTTTATGCAAACTGTGTAAATTTCAATTGTATAATATTTTTAGAATCGTCCTGCCGCACTGGAGGATATGACAAATAACCATATACAGTACATCCGTACTTTGCTTCATTTGCAAATATATTCACTACGTCAGAAAGTTTTCCAAGAGACAGAGAGGGGGCGCTATACCTTTGAGTGAACCATATAGTGATGTTTAATTTTTCCATGGTCCATGGTTTTTCCAAAGTCACCTTATAATACTACACGCTTTACTTAATTTAATCCATTTAAATATAAAAATTCATTGGAAACAAATAGACAGGTGCAGATTTTCTACTCATTTCATCTTTATTCGATAGATATTTCAAGTAAAAATACATTTAAACATTCATAATCAAAACATTGAACCAAGTAGTGCTAACTTCACGAACTTCACATTACGTATTTCATGTATTAACTCTCCATTTCTTTCTTACACAGTTTTTACCCAATCTAAGTGCCTCAAATCTAAAAGCTCCCTAATATTTATGCAAGTATCCCGACCCAATTCGCTGCAGAATGAAAGCCTTATTCGAAAACACAAATTTTCTATATTATATTGGCATTCAAATATCAATAATTGCTGTCTCGTAAGTAACAATGTAGCAGATACGTTACATACTGTATATAGTATATATCAATATTTTTTCTCAGTTCTTCGAATTAGCATGTTTTATAAATTATTCTTAATTAGTCTAATAATCATACGAACAAAATATCGACTTAATGGGCATAGCTAAATTATTGAGACCAAGCAACATACATATATCATAGTACCTTCACAATAGTATATCATTCTGTTTAAAAATAAAGCCACTTTTCATCACAAAAACCATACAACCATAAAATATGAAATACGGCTAGAATTTTACCATGCCAAAGGACAGATAACGAACATCGTTAAGAAATAAAAATTCATACCTAGTTTTGACATCCATTTAGGTAACCTGGTGTCATTACGAATAATGATATACAAAACAATTTGTACACATCCTTAAGAAAGCACATAGTTAGGATATCAAAATACCATAAAAAGATCAATCGTTAAAAAAATGACAGTATTCATCACGTTCTTGAAGAGGCAAATTTATTACTCTTCTTTCACAATCATCACTGCCGTAAATTTGGCGCCATTCGGGGGAAATAGATCCCAAATATTTTCACGAACAAGATAATAAGGTAAGAAAGGAAAGACAAGGAATATGAAAGGGAATGATATTATTTTCTGAGAATTATTTCAAAATATATTACAAATTCATATTTTGCACTAACAATTTTACCATTTTTGCTCGCTCGCTTGCAGCTTTTTTAAAGAAATTTTGCCCCTTGCGCCATGTCCTACCCTCTTAAGGTTTTTGGCTCACTACACTACTGTAAGACGTTACTGTTCTGAACATATCTTCACATGTTTAAAATTATGAGTTGTATGAATTCTTGCAAAGCAATATGAATCAAATTACATCTGAATTAGAGGGGCGGACTGCCGGGGGCTGCCCCAGGGTATCTAAACAGGAATGATCACGGTGATAGGGAAATAATCCCAAGGAAATATTCTATTTTGCAAATAATATTAAGTTATACTGTAATTAGACCATAAACAGAAGACGAAGCTGGATTATTTTTCGTTTCTTTTGGTCATACTAATTTCTTCCTGTTTTTCATCAATGAAAAATATTAGCCCCCCCCCCCTTCGATGCCCCTGAGGGCCACTGCTATACAATCTTTGAAATCCGTCGGGCTTCGGAGGTAGAACGCCCAGTATCATGCTGTTGCGTACCACCTAACAGATTCGATTCCCCTCACGGAAGTCGATAGATTTTTTAAACAAATTTTAACAAATAAAATATTCTTATGAATAGATATCTATACCGGACGTGATTACAGGTTTACACACAACAAATAATCAACTTTACACTATGCTTTCAATACATCGAATGAAATACATATGTCCATAAATTATGACAGAAGATTCGAAATATCAAAATAGAAGAATTATATACACCACTTATTCACAATTACCCTTGAGGTAAGAATTTGATATCAAAGATGTCCAAACATTGGTAATAATAAGCGTGATAAATCTACAAAACTATTGTATTCAATGCTACGATTCTTCGAATCATTTGATTAAGCTTTTAATTCACTACATGACGAATTTCCATTACGAAATGAACCATCAGTCACGTTACGAATTATTAATTCATAACATCGAAATTTCTAAAAGTAATGCACTTTTCATGCACTGGTCAGAAGCTAAGAAATGATTTCGGTTCTACGCATAATGCTATTCTTTATCCAAGAAATGAGGGTTAAAAAAAATCTTACATCATGTACATCAAAAGAAAAACAAATTACGTAAAAATAAGACTAAGTAGTACTGATATACTGGTCTTTAGAACAATAATTACTTGTTTAGTGTCATTTCTTTTTAAACCTGAATGCAACTGATGCTAGTTGGATACAGTTTAATACGGCCAGATTCATCTTAAGTTTGATTCCTTCGTTAGTCATTAATCAAAATATAAATTCAAATTTTAAGCCACTAGTACATGCTAAAATATCTCTCCTTTTCAAGTCTAACAACAGTGTATATATGAAATACAAAGGTATTTCGTTTGATGACAAATTCATATGGCACTTTCTAGCAGCATTGTATAAGATAAGATCGCATTGTTAAACATGGACAAGTTCTACTTAAAGGTATTGTTTAACTTTGTGAGCAGCCGATTTAAAAAAAAATCAAACCAAGATGAAACATGTGTACAAGTGCATGTACTAGAACTAATAAACCCTGAAAACAACCATTATTGAGAATGAAAAGCTAAAACTACAAGGCAAACCCCGATTTTATAAATAGGCGTCTTATAGACACCTATATAGTACACATAAGTGTATGGGATGAAATAAGTTGGTGTTTCCGGTCACTTTATATTTCCATTTTTGAAGCACTAAATAATTATTTTCGAACGCAATTTTTTCTGGGCTTCATATTTGTAACATATCACACACACAGGTGACAAGTGTGACCTTGTAGCTCAGATTTTTAAAAAGTCAAACCAATGTTAACCAATAACTTTAAAACAATTAGAGTCGTCATTCTACCTGCATACGAATAACTTGGGAAAGAAATAATAATCGCATATACATACATCTATTCTCAAATGAGATGTGATCAATTTGTACAACTGGGAATGAAAAACATTCTGCGAAAGATGTACTTTTGGTGGACTGAAAACTCCAGACAAGAGAATGTAGATTTCCCTGTGGCAACAATATTTGTATGAAAAAAAAACAGAATCATCTTGATTTTTTTTTATTTGACCGGCAGGTGAGAGGAATTATTGATATGTTCTATATATAATAGTTGCGTAAAAGGTAATAGCTTATTTTGTATGATCATTAGTAAAAAAAATCATATCGCGAATTCTACGTACCTGTCCGGTAGTAGCCTCTTTATTAATTGTTAGAGTTGTCTATTATTAATAATCACGATCATCATGATCATATACCGGCATTGGCGGCGGAAGCCAAAAAAATTAGGGGGTGTCCACCTGAAATTTTTGGATGGACACATGTAAAAAATTGGACAAGTGCCCAAAAAAATTTTGACAAGCAAGCAAAAAAAAAAAAAAAAAAAGGTCATCAACCTAAATTTTAGGGGGGACAACATACGTTTCAGGGGGTCCATGTGAATTTAGGGGGGGACGCAGGAAAAAATTGACAAGCAAAAAAAAAAAAAAAAAAGGTTATCAAAAAAAAATGTAGGGGGGGGCACACGTCCCCCCCCCCCGTCTCCCCCGCTTCCGTCGCTTATGTATACCGGCAGGATGACAGATCACAAAAAAAATCACATTGATCACTATATGGCTGCAAATATAGTGTTCCAAGTGAAAATGTCTGGATACGAGAATCGTTTTCTACTAAGAATGAATTTTCAAAACACTATCTGAATACCATAATTATTAGAACCTTTATAAAATGAATGCTGAAAGACTATGCCTGATGGATTGTGACGAGACAACACAAAAGCATAAGAAATTTAAAAAGGGTTAAACCCTATGTTTACACCTCTATAAATATCTAATGAACATCCACTTTCCCATTCACCGTGGTGGATGATGATGATAATGATGATGATGATGATGATGATGATGATAATGATGATGGTGATGATGACGACGATGGTGGTTGGTGGTGGTGGTGGCGGTTATGGTCATGATGATGATGATGATGATGATGATGATGATAATAATTATTATAATAGTGGTGATGATGATCATGTATGATTTAAAGGTATGCAGCATTTACATGATTTACAAAGCGATCAATGAAAAATGCTAACCAGATTTCCCCATTCATTTCCTTTGACTATACATTTAAAAATCATTTATCTTAACTATTCTTAGTGACAGCAAGGGAGCCGTTTCATAAAACTTTTCATCAATGATTACTGTGCAATTGACCAATCAAAAAGCACCATTTCAGTAGCTAAAAAAACAACATATTGTAACGTGTCATTGAAATCAGTTTCATGAAACAGAACCCAGCTTTATTGGGCTATTATGAAATGAATCTAAGATTTCATTATAACGTGCTTAAAATATGTGATATTATTGCGAGGAAAGTAGTCCAAATAATGAGATGAGATGGTCCAAAATTTGAGGCATTGCCTGTGCAATCAACGACATCCTCAGTGAGTACGGTGACTCTCCCTTCGAGGGCGGGTGCTACGGGGGACAGACGCTGGATATACTCGGCAAAGACAGCAGAATCTAAATTACCTGAGTAGAAAAAAAATGTATAATGAAGATAGCGGAAATTAATGTTAGAGAGATGTAAAACTTTACAGAAACTGTAAAAATTGACTGTAAAAGATGCAGGCGTTGGAGGGTCTGGGGAGCGATGGAGGATATACATGGGCGGCAACTGCGACAGTCTGAAAAAGAAAGACTTTGAAAACTACGAATTATTAATAGTTTATAGAAGTTTAAACAATGAATGCATGTAGCTGGCGCCATCATTGTTTTGATGGAGAGAGGAGTTGAATACCAACTCACATAAATTCCTTGATTTTGGTCACTTGTACCAAGCTTAGGTTTGCTGTATTATTGTCCGATTCTTGTTTAAAGTAAATTTCAAAAAAATCAGAAAATGTCTATGAATTTCGAGAAAATTTGGGATTCAGTTTCGGGAATTTCTTTGGGGAAACACTGGCCAGTTAAGAGGGGGGGGTATCATGAATGGAACATGAATTCAGATTTTTTTGTTCTTATTTTCTTATCCAATGTATTCTTTCGTGTATAGAAAAATTTCATGCATTGTGCCTTGGCCGAGTGGTCTAAGCTAAGGCGACTGACTAGACATTTGAATGTCAGGGGTTCGATCACTGGTCACGGTATCTATGCCCGTGAGCAAGGAGATTAGTCGATAGTGCCTCTCTTATCCTACATTTAAATAAAGGGAAATGCTACATGCATTATTGTTAACTATGTCTGCACTTGTTTAACAAAATCCTACAGATGGCAGAGTCTTTCAATTTACAATACCCATTTAAGTTTATGAAGAGAGGCATATGAAATGTCCCTTCCAAAAGGATAATAGATTTTTATTTGTAATAACGTACCCCCATCATCAATCACGTCTCTGTAGTTGATTTAGTACAACTACATGAATGTGAGCCAGTGTCAATTGTCGTGTCACAGGGCGCATTCCACAAAACATCATAAACCATGTCAAATATCCTATAAAAACTATCAGGTTTCATTTTATTGCAATATTTGAAGTATTCTCAAGGATTTTATGAGAGTTTAAGTATGGCAAAATGGCTAATACTTGGTACCTTTCAACATAGAACTATAATTCTATGTATTGTGATCTTAGAAATGAAACATGAAGCGTCGTGTGGTGTTGTCCGTCGCATAAATCAGATGGCTGGATGTTTGCTCCCCTCTAAATTTCACACACTAATCGAATTATCAACCTCAACCCTGGGTTTAACAGTATACCCCACCATAAACCTAACATAAAACCCTTTTGCATCCCTAACCCTAACCCTACATCTTAGATATTGTCGCAAGAGCAACTGTCGTGTTACCCGAGAGCGACTAAAGTGTCATTTGGCTAGACGCCAATCTACACTTAACCACACTTCGTCCATTTAAATGGCTAATAAGCCAACAGGAATACTGTTTGTTTTATGACAATAATTTGAACCACTTGACTAGGAAGAGCTATATAAATAGTCTCATTAGATTGTGCCCTTTATGATTATCATTATCATCATTTATATAAAAGTGGAATATTGTCTCATTATCGCTCAAGCCTTAATGAAAAATCTCTTCAAGTGGAATGCAAACAAGAATAATTGGTCTCTTATTCTTCTTCAACCTTAATTATTACTGATTGGTGGATAATAGTGTGTATTTTCTACACGACATTTCTATTTTGGGAAACTATTGATGCTTGTAATGTCCAGGATATTCAAATATGCTTTATGTTTCCTTTCTTCCTGATTCTAACGTTTTAGAGCACTTAGGGAAACTATTGTAATTTTGAATATATAATAACATGGTATTTTTAAAACATAACAGGGCAGCTGCCTTGATATAAGTTTATGTACTGTCGAATGCCGTTCATGACACAGAGCAACCGAGAAGAATTTGTAAAAAAATGGGTGAATCAAGAGAGCAGATTCGTCCTGGACCCGGTCAAGCAACGTATTCCAGTTCACCAATTTTCGACAAAGACCTTACAGCTGTTCATCGTCATTTGACGGGCATTTCCAATACATCTACGGTGTTTTTTTAATCTGTTTTAGGTAGCAGTGCAAGATCTTCCTTATTTTTTGATGGCCAAAACGAAAAAGCTGGGTTTCATAGCAAGCTATTTTGAAGACTAAGTAACATTTTAATGATAAAAGAGATCCAAAATATGTGATATTAATATTTACCTGTGACATGGTTCATTTTGTTATCCCTGACAACCGTGTAGCCATCGCCACCACCTGCTAAGAAGCTGTTTGTGACGATCTTGTAGACGCGTTTGGTGTCCAAGGGTTCGTAATGTGGCACCGTGCAGTTGGTACAGATCGCTTCAGCCAAGACTACCCGACTGCCCGGTTCTCTTGCTAGACTGTATGTAACTCTCATACCTGTATTTTGATAAATGAAAATTATTACCATTAATTTACTTTTTTACCCTATTTATTCCTAAGATGAATTGTTTGATGATAATACCAGCATACGTTCTCTGGTTAGAGTTCACAATATGTTTTAAAACATTGCTTTGACCATGAAATTAGACTAAAATGATATAACGCGGTAGATTTTACACTTCTGTGTATTTTTCTTTTTGAACTGCTATTTTTTCCACAACAACCCCACTCGGTATACATGGTAAAATATGAAGTATCATGCGCTCTTTAAAAGGATTGGTAAAATAATCCAATCGGGTGGTGAGTATGTATCCAGCCGACGAAAATGGTCAAAACTAACCAATTTATGGTTGGAATTTAAAAGGATTTCGATCAACCATTTTCATAGGTCAGACACATACACCTACAGATTTGTTACTCTGACAAAGCGCTTTTAAAAGTGTGGATTCGAAATAAATAACAGAATCCCGTAAAACAAAGTTAAGCGATCAATCGTACGCTTGATTTTCACGATTGATTGTACATTGCAGTCAATGCAATCGTAAAAAAATATTCAGCAATATATCTTAAACAGAGATAGTAGGGGAGAGAGATAGGGTTCCCATGCACCCGAATGATATATTTTTTTAACCTACATTTTTGGAATCCGTAAGATGTCTAGTGAATGAATTTTGATGTTCCCAAAACGAAATATTGTCCCATGGGGTTCAAATTCAAGATGGCGTCCAAAATGGCCGCCATATTCATGGGATTTGGATTTTCGTACATAGATTCTTACACAAACATCCATTTGCCACAAAATTAGTGTCATATGAAAGACAAATAAATTTTCTACAAGTTGATACTATTCATGGGTGATGAAAAGGTAATTTGGCTGAGATTTTAATAAGAAAAGTGCAATTTTGAGATTTTTTTCAAAAAAATTGAAAATTTGTGAAATACATAATTTACCATAAATCTAAAAAAAATAGCGGAATCGCCTCGAAATTTTCTAGAAAACTTTCCTAATATACAACTATTAAGTGGACGAAATTCCAAATTGATATCATTTTTAGTCACAAACTTATAATGTCTCAAACTTGAAAATTCAATTTTCAGAAATTTAGCTTTTTTTTACTGCATATCGGAGACTTGGATATACTAATGTATATTGTCGCATTTTCAACCCAGAAAATGGAAATAGGCCTTAATAAAATGCGAAATTATCTATTATTTTTGTTAGTAGAATTTACTACAATCCCTTTATTCTTCGATTTAAAGTCGGTTGATATAGTTTTTGAAAGAATTAAGACTTTTTGCCAAAATTTGTATGTTTTTGGTAAAAAAAATACACATGCACTGTTATTGATCAGATTTATTATGAATATCAGTAATAAATAAAATCTCAACATTCGATATTAAAGAGGATGTATCAACGAGAATATTGACAGGCTTCATGCCACCATAAGTATCTTCATTTGCTTTAGATAGAAGGAAAATATGTTGAATGTATTAAGCGATTTTGTGCTAAAGTGAGGCCAAAAGCAACCTCAGTGTGGTAGTCACACTCATGAAAACGATTACAAAGTGATGAATGGTATGTCATTCAAATAATACAATAGCTTGGATCAGCCTCTCGCATCGATTGTGTTGGTATGACTAACACACCGTAATGTACAGTATGTGTGCATGGTAATAGAAATGTATCTGATTAAGAAGGATGCAAAGACAAAAAAGGTGTTTTTGTAACATTATAAAGAAATTTATTTAATGAAGTCTCTTGGAAACAGTTATAAGATACACTTGCACTGCAGGTAATAGAGATGAAGTTCTGACACATCAATAAACAACTCAAAGGAATATGTCGAAGCTATACCCCCACTTTATCTGTATTTTTAATCTATGGCATGTATTCCTAAATCAGTTTTATCGAAGTTATGACATTTCAAAGTTTTGCTTATTTTTAACAAAATGGTTATATGAACGAACCACTTACATCCAAATGAGAGAGTCGATGATGTCACTCACTATTTATTTTGTTTTTTATTGTTTGAATTATACAATATTTCATTTTTTACAAATTTGACGATTAGGACCTCCTTGCCTGAAGCACAAAATGTTAAAATAATAGAATTCCATGTTTTCAATGAAACTTCATTTCACATGACAATGACGAGAAAATAGAAATATTTCATATAATAAAATACACAAGAAATAGTGAGTGAGTGATGTCATCAGTTCCTCATTTGCATAACGACCAAGATGTGCATATAACTGTTTTGTGAAATGAAGCGAAACTTTAAAATGCCATAACTTTCTTATTTTACATCCGATTTTGATGAAACTTTCAGTGTTATGCTTGTTGATTTTTTTTCTCCTTTTATTCAAATCAAGTTTTTGTTGGGGTGGACTTGTTCTTTAACAGAACTTTTCAATGCGACACCATAGGAAAACAAATTACAAACGTTTTGAGGGTATTCTGAGTATGAGAAATTAATTGAGTGGGTTATCTTTATTCTTTACGATTTAGAATACACAATTCTGATACATTTAAGTGACAAAAATGACAAAACATCTTTCTGTTGACCAATGTAAAGAAGGGGAGGGTTCTTTTGGTACATTGAGATGTGTATGGTTGTGTTATTAATCTATTTAATATTTTCAAAAGTAGAAAATGTGGTGACGAATCATTACCACGGAAAGGGCCTCCTGTAAATTGCATTTTACAATTTGCAACAATTAACTTATATCATGTCAAAATGTAAGCATTATGGTTCTTAGGGAGGACTAGACAGACAGGCAGCCAATCTTAGAAGTCACTGGCAGGCTCATGTGCTAGATTTGGGCGATCTTTTTGAGCTAAAACTTTGTGCCAATGTAATCTTGAAAGATATATTCCTGATCCAAAAGTTGTAAACTTGGACTGGAAAAGCAATTTTGCTTGCTGCAAAATTCTGGAGTATTTTATTCTCTTTGAGAAAAAACCCACAGAATTTTCTTGGTTGCCATCCGGGCAACCATGACGGCAGTTTTGGTTGCCAACGTCACCCGGGCAACCGCTAATTTCGAGCCCTGCTTTGGAGTGGGGATGGTGGATGGAATTTCACTCACGTGTGATCTGTTCCTTCGCAAGATTCCTCCGTTTTGGCTTTGATACTTTGATACTAAGACCTGGGTTCCACTGGCTGTCCTACATACAGAGGTTGTAGATCAGAACTTGCATGTCGATAATTCATTTCCTTCACCTTGTCTTGACTATTCATGAGAAAATCAGTGGTAGTAGAATCTCTCGAGAAATAGTGACTTGATAATGTGGTTCTGATGGGTCTACCAAATAACATTTCTGCTGGTGATCTCAAGTTACTTTCGACTGGTGTTGCTCACAGGTTCATCATTGCTAGTTGACTGTCTTGGCCAGTCTGAGAACAATTTATCAACAGATTCTTGACTGTACGAACCATCCTCTGAGCTAATCCGTTTGATCTTGGATAGTGTGGAGAAGTAGTGTGCTTGATATTCAACTTTTTTCTTCTGCTGCCTTGCTTGATGTTTCTGGCATGTGTCACACTGCTTTATCAACTGGTCAATGTCCTTGTTGATGTTTGACAAGAACACTGTCTCACGAGCAATTCGTCTGTTACTTTCGATTCCCATGTGTCCTAGGTGAAGCTGTCCAAGGATATAATTCCACAGTGACTTCGGTAAGATGACTTTACTTCCCTCGAAGAGTACTCCATGTGATAATCCGATGTTATCTCTGTACGACCAATACTGCCTAAGGGATTTCGATAACTCTTCGACTGTTTCAGGCCAACTCTGAGTAACTATCCGCCATAATGATCTGGGAATTGGATCATTGGCCGTTTCTCTCTGATCAAGTTCTGTCCTCTTGAGTTGTCCGAAGAGTAAAAAGTCGATCGCATACGCGAATCTTTTTCCTCAGAGCAGATGGATTTAACTCTGACACCTAACGGTACATCACATTGGGATTAGGAAGTCGACTCAACGGATCGGAAAGAATCATGTCGTTTCCAGGTCGGTAATTGACTTGACACCGGTTTTCTTGGACTTTGATAAGCGATCCCTGTAGATGTGGCGGTGCACTTGTAATGTTTTTTCCATATAATTTCCAGTGGTCTGTCATTGATTATGACTGTGAATTCCTTCCCGAACAATAATTATAAAAGCGTTTGATACCAAACATTAGGACTAAGATTTTCCTCTATGTTTGAGTAGCTGGACTGTGCAGTGGAAAGACTTTGGATGCAAACGCAGCAGGTTACCTTCCCGAGGCAGGCATGCTCCTAAATCTTTCATTGATGCATCTATCTCCACAGTTCTCTCACTCTCTCTCTGGGTCATAGAACTGTAGGCATGCACCTGATGATACTGAACATTTTAGGCTGTACAAGGAATGTTCATGATCATCGTCCCAGATGAACGATACTTCCTTGTCAAGAAGTTATCGAAGTGGTGCTGACTTTTCCCACAAGTTTAGGAATATATGCTGCTAGGTATTTGAACAACATTAAGCATTTCTGAACATCCTCTTTGTCCTTGGGTAATAGTACTTGGGTAATGTTGGCTTCTACCTTGCGAGGGTCTGGGTAGATATCTGATTTAGTGCACTTTGAGCCAAAGAAGTTGATAGCTTCTTTCTTGATTGTGCACTTGGAGCTGTTGAACACTAAGCCTTCTTGCTTTGCTGTCTCCATGAACAAGTACAGATTCTTGTCGTGTTCCTCCACGTTGATCTTGATCTTGTGTGCTGCACTTGCGTGGTGCGTCTATGATAGGTTTAGTGATGTCCTTGACACGTAGCATCGCTTTTCCTTTGAAACTACCAATAGCATCGAAGTGCTCTGGAAATGCTTGTTCGAGATCCTTATCACTTTTGATAGGTGTTTGTTTAGGTTTAGAGTTAGGTGTAGATGTGTCATAATTGTACATTGAGTGAATTGTGATAATTCCAAGGTCAGTGCAACCTAACAACCCAAGGATAGCTGAAACCTTGACATCTGGTACATAGAATGTCTGTGTTGACCATTTTGGACTGTAACATTTTATGTCAAGTATACCTTTACATTTAATTGGAATCTCACCATAAGCTTTAAGGTTTAAATGGTGTTTGTTTCACTAATGATTCCCACTTTCAACTTTATATTTCCTTGGCGTACGCACTATGATTGTGTTAGTACTTGCACTTGAGTCAAGTCTTAGGTAGAGCTTATGTTGACCGACTATGTGGACATTTGTCAATGTTAGCAAATGCTACTGTACCTTCTGAATTTACAACTGTGTGTGGCCCATTGGTGTGTCAAATTATGTAAAGTTGGATGGACTGCCTTTTGACTGATAATGATCATGATCTGTGATAGTATTGTGTGCTGTGTCCATTTCGCTGATTGGTTAGTTCTTTCGACCTTTTGATTTTGATCGTGATTTCTTTTGTTTTGTTAAACGATCATCAGATACCATGTCAGATCTTCGGTCACCTAAACTATGTTATGGTTTTCGACTATGATCACTTTGTGATTGACGACAGAATTACCCCAAATGACTTTCACTGTGGAGAGCCGATTCAATTAATATTGACCCCCAAATAGTTCATAGTTGTCTGAGAATGATAATTGAGGGTTTTTCCTTCATTATGAAAGCAAAAGGAACAGAGTTGTAAACATAAGAGATATACAATAAACAGAATTTTCAAATTTTGGCTCTTTATAAATTTAGAAAAGAGTTAGAGCGTGTTGGAAAATAAACCTGATTTTGGAATACAGGCCATAGATTCAAAATACAGATAAGGTGGGGGTAGCTTTGACATGTTCCTTTCAGTTGTGTATTGATGTGTCAGAACTTCATCTCTATTACCTGCAGTAGTGTATCTTATAACTGTTTCCAAGAGACTTCATTAAATAAATGTCTTTATGATGCAACAGAAACAACTTTTTTGCCTTTACATCCTTTTGAATCAGATACATTTCTATTGCCATGCACATTACACACTGTACATAACGGTGTGTTAGTCATATCAACACAATCGATGCGAGAGGCTGATCCAAGCTATTGTATTATTTGAATGACATACCATTCATCACTTTGCTATTGTTTTCATGGGTGTGACTGACACGCTGAGGTTGCTTTTTGGCCTCACTTTAGCACAAAATCGCTTGATACATTCAGCATACTTTCCTTCTTTCTGAAGCAAATGAAGATACTTATGGTGGCATGAAGCCTGCCAATATTCTCGTTGATACATCCTCTTTAATATCGAATGTTGAGATTTTATTTATTACTGATATTCATGAAAAATCTGATCAATAACAGTGCATGTGTATTTTTTTTTACCAAAAACATACAAATTTTGGCAAAAAGTCTTAATTCTTTCAAAAACTATATCAACCGACTTTAAATCGAAGAATAAAGGGATTGTAGTAAATTCTACTAACAAAAATAATAGATAATTTCGCATTTTATTAAGGCCTATTTCCATTTTCTGGGTTGAAAATGCGACAATATACATTAGTATATCCAAGTCTCCGATATGCAGTAAAAAAAGCTAAATTTCTGAAAATTGAATTTTCAAGTTTGAGACATTACAAGTTTGTGACTAAAAATGATATCAATTTGGAATTTCGTCCACTTAATAGTTGTATATTAGGAAAGTTTTCTAGAAAATTTCGAGGCGATTCCGCTATTTTCTTTAGATTTATGGTAAATTATGTATTTCACAAATTTTCAATTTTTTTGAAAAAAAATCTCAAAATTGCACTTTTCTTATTAAAATCTCAGCCAAATTACCTTTTCATCACCCATGAATAGTATCAACTTGTAGAAAATTTATTTGTCTTACATATGACACTAATTTTGTGGCAAATGGATGTTTGTGTCGGAATCTATGTACGAAAATCCAAATCCCATGAATATGGCGGCCATTTTGGACGCCATCTTGGATTTGAACCCCATGGGACAATATTTCGTTTTGGGAACATCAAAATTCATTCACTATACATCTTCCAGATTCCAAAAATGTAGGTTTAAAAAATATATCATTCGGGTGCATGGGAACCCTATCTCCCTACCAGACTAAGATTGTTCTTATTATGTATTTGGGATTTTTTAAAGCAACAATGTTGGACGTACTTTAAGCAGAGAATCTTTAGTACTACCCGATTTATTTTCATGGCATTATAATATAGGTTATACATCAGCCTACTGATCCTCTACATGTAATAAAACAATATATAGTTTTCTGAACAAGAATCGCGATTATCAGGAATCGTCTTCAAAAACGGAAAGAGACTGAAATAGTTCACGTTCAGGAAAACCTGAGTACGACGCACTGTCTTTTCATCAGGCAGATCTAAACGGAAAGTTACTATCTCGCTCAAGTATGATCGGCCTTCATTTAACATGTTTAACGCGGAAACATATCGACCAATCTCCCCTCTCCTTGGGCGGAATTATCTGTCCCCAAAGGTAGGGGGACCAGGGGCTGGAAAAAAGCAACAAAAAAGGGGGGAAGGGTTATTACCTCAAATGTAAGGTCAACGTAACCCCAAAAATCACAAGCAAAAAAAATGAATTTCACCCAAAATGTAAGGTCAAAATACGTCGATTGTGAATGATGTATTTCTCTCCATCATAAAAGACCAAAAACTGTAGGGGGACATTTGATATTCTGTCCCCTCCCCCTACTATGTTTGGAAGGGGAACACGTCCCCCCACCCCTTCCCCCTTGGATTTCCCCCCATGTCACTCTCCCATCTTTTAGTGAGAAAGGGACCAGGACCATTACATTTATTCTGCCTCAAATGAGAACGCACAAATGTCACAAAACACCTGAATTTAACCTCTTTCAACCCCACGTCGTCATCCGTCGTTGGTTACTTCCATATCTGCGATGAACATATCCGATGTCGGATTTCTTTTTTGTATAATGAAGTGAAACAGTCTAAGTTTTCAGGTTTGAGAATAGCAGGAACAGCCAAGGCGAATTCGATATTATAAGGAGTGTTGGGAAAATTTATAACTACCAGGCACAGGTTGGTACCCTTGAAATTGCGTCACAGTCACTAACGTATCCCCACTGAATATTCCAAAATTCTCAACTAGAAGACAGATATGGAGACAAAATCGAAATACATGTAGGATAGGGTCCGTCATGCTAGAATCAAAAGTACAATTATGAAGTCTAATAATGCATTCATTTGTATTGGTCGAGAATGCAATAAATATGTGTTGAAAGTATATGATTGGAACGAGAAGTGCGAAAATGTCAGAAATATCTAATATCCTAATTATGAATTAGAATTGAAGACATGGGTTTCAAACAACCGGTTTCTAAACAGATATCTCTGGGTGGACAGTAAGTCCATGATACTGGCTGGCCTTGGAACCAGCTTCGGACTCACAAAAATCATATTGAGAGACGACTGCACCATGGACCTATTATACTGAAAGGCCATGAGCTCAACTTTTCTTGAATCCAAACTTCCATAACACCGATGATGTGCTCTATTACAATACAGTTTACAGCGGACAGAGAAGCAATTGTATCCGGCGTCGAACGAACGTCGAATTCAAGTTTGCTAATTCAAAGAGGCCATCAGTCTTTCAAGCTATTGGTTTTATGTGAAATTGGTATTTGGGATAACATGGTATATCCACATCGTGCTACCTCTGTATTATCATATTCTCCTTCAACTTACCTGAAAATTGAAGAAATCTACCATCCAGCGTTTCTAAGTCGTACATACTAATAGCGTTCTCTAATGCTTCTAATAGATGAATACCGCGTAGCTCTAATACATCAACTGTGTTTCCGAATGGAAGAACGTTTGCGATGTCTCCAATTGTAATGTCACCTAAAAGATATGGTTTGTGATCATAAATTCGAACAAAAATCATTAAATGAGAATTCAATATTATCGGAAATAATTACGAACATTTCGCAAAGTTTCACCGATCTTTGAAAAATCAATTTACACATGATTTAAGAACATAACTCTTAAAATTCCAAAAGACATCATGCAGTGCACGCATCAAGATTCTTTATAGAATTTCAAGTGAATCAAGATAAAGTAGAAGTGGAAATGCTGTTTGCAAGTTTAATAATAAAAAAAAAATTGTCATAAACTTGCCCATAATGGCGAACTTCTGTTCGAAGCCTAATATTTTGCATCTTGTTTTTTTGTATTTTTTTTGTTTTATTTTGCTTGGTAACATATGGTTTGATCTTCACAAAGTCAAGGTAAGGTTTCATAATTCGTTCCAATGAATACTCGTCCCCTCGATTTACCATACACCATGTACATATTCCCACTACCATGACTACTTATAACTCATGGGAGGAGAGGCTTAGGAACGCGTTAGAGAGTGGAGGGAACGGATCACGATTCAATGAAATGAGTTTAGTAAGTAATGGGCCCCGTCTTACAAAGAGTTACGATTGATCCGATCAATCTCAAGTTTATGGAATTCCAACAATGTCATATTTTTTCTTTTTCAGAAGTATGTTTGATGTCCTTTGAAAACAAAAAGGAGCATACTGAATTGTCAAGAAAAGTGATAATGTATGGATATACATTATTTCTAGTAATTGTTTTGAACAAACATGTGTTTTAGATGTTGACGTTGCTGGCTTTCCATAGTTGCGATAGATCCGATCAATTGCAACTCTTTGTAAGACGGGCCCCAGATAACGAGTTAGTAAGTCGTAGGAACTGGTTAGTGAGTTGAGGGAACGGTTCATAAGTCAATGAAATGAGTTAGAAAGACCAGATAACTGGTTAAAAGTTCACATGGTCTAATGAATGACTAAAGTCGAGGGAATGAGCAATGAAAAACTCATGCCACATGGGCTTGATCGTTATTACCCTTCCATACCTTGACTGATCGAAGCCCTGATCGAGCCGCCGTTCATCAAGGCAATCCCGACATCATTCCACCGAAGTTCATCAGGGTTTTTATTATTCTGACTGACCATGGCGTCTGCAATCAGGTTTCCTAGATTACATTCTCGGGCTCGACACATGGTACGATCTCCTTCAAGGAAAGCATGGGATATCCCGACGAACATGGCAGACGAGTTACGAACAAGTCCGGCCCATTTTTCCACTTCTTCCAGTATCGTCTGATCTACGTTTGGGTGAGAGATATAGCCATAATGAAGAGAAATTCTGATCCAGTTCCATCCATCATTAAAATTACGATTAATTTATTATGTGCAATGGCCACATCAGCATGATCAGACGATAATCATTGGCCATGATATTTGGACAGGAAGTTATGGACCAGGATGACAGTTTTTAAATGTCTAATGTACGAAGGGTAAGCTTAAGCTTATTTTAGGAAATGTTTGTTAACATCTGAAACTTTTTTCATAAAGAATCATGATTACTACGGAGTCAATAGGTTCAGTAGCAAGCCAAAATCAAGGTTCCCATGGTAATGTCCATAGTGGAAAATGTTCCATCGTCGTTAATCTTAATAGACCGGCCCATGGAATAATAGACCTTTTTTGTTTCAATCTTTTTTGCAAACCGTTGAACAAAAATGCTCTACTTGAAAACAAACTAACTTGAGTATAATGTTAATGTATATTTTCATACTTGTATTTTGTTGACTACATTGACCAAAGATCGATATCATCTGTTAATTGATACATTTATGAATAAAATACAACTATGATTAACAATCATATCACGTTAGTATCTACAACAGATTCCCTATTTTTAAGTACGATATGATCTCGATCACTACTAAAAATGATAGACATGCTCTGACTTGTCAAAATTTATGTAATATCATAATCACATAATCTTATTCTTCACATAAGCCTGATCAAACAGTATATGTTTTCATACTGCAAACAGCTCAGAAAGACATTTTTAATGAACACCAACGTAGCTATGACTGAATTTGTTTAACAAGCCACTCCATTGGGTAATACTCGTGGGCTACCAAACAATTGCAAAATCAAAAAGAGCCATATTCAAGTTTTCTGAACTTTGAAATCAGATAACAAATATCAAATACAAATCGTGTTATTTTTCTTCATTTGTTTGGCGGGGGCAGTTTTATTTCTAGTTGATATAAGGGTATAGGTGCGAAAAGTTTGACAAATCAAATCGAGTAATAGCAAACGCTGCAGTGACAATAAGCATGACAATGAAACCGGTTCTATGACATATACTCCGGTGACTTGAAAATCTGCACGTTGAACCAAACTTAAAACCTAACTTCTTAAACTAAAAAAATCCTTATCTTTAGATCATTCTGAAGAAAGAAAAGCTCTGGAACCCTATTACAATCGTAATTCTAACCGTATGCCCACTATGGTGTCACGCGCGTAAAACATTCCCCATAGACTTGTGTGTTAAAATGTCACTTTTGAAAAATTCATAAAAAATAAATGTGAAATTAGAGAGTGGAATGTTTACTACCATTGGATAGGATATATATCTGGCATTCCATATCTGACCAGGAAAGGGTAGCGTAGCCAGCTCATTTTAAAAATAAATTGCCATTTATGAAGATAACTATGAATGGATCAAATTCATCGACTCAAACAGTAAAATAGCCCTAACTAGTCCGCCAGTCAAAAAAATAGTTCCAAGTCAATTTTTTATCTTCCCAATTTGGGCGAAGGAAGTTCAGTAGTTACCATTTCTAGAATCAGTGTTAGATTTTGAATCATATTCATACAGTTTTGTCAATCAGCCACATCAAATTAAAAAAATTCGAATGGGTTGGGTCGAACGAATATCTTGAGCTCTCCTGATGTAATTAGGCTCATGGCACCTAGTAAAGAGTTTTCGCACGGGGCCGCGCTCTCTACAACGCAGCAATTCCTCGGAACATGTAAGTGAAAATGCAAGTCAAATCACAACGGAGAGCTGAGAGGATTTTGTCGAAAGTTGATGGACCGGGACAGCGGATCATCCGAAGATTTGCACCGGACGAACAATTGCAAATATGTCGTTGTCCTGAGTCACGAGACTACGTTGTTGTCCCGGTCCAAAAACTTTCAACAAAAGTCTCTAAGCTCATATTTCTGATTTGACTTGCAATTTCAAAGGAGTTGGTGCGTTGTGGAAAGCGGGCCCGTAGTAAATGCAAAAACTTTCTAGTAAGACTAGAGCAAATATCACATGAGCAGATATCGTGTCACCACGATTCCAACGCCGGATCAATCAAAAGTATTACGATATTTAAGTTATACCTCGGTCGGTTTGGGGTCAATATTGGTCTGCATGGTGAATGGAGGTGACAGACATCTCAGTAATTACTGTCTATAAATATTTCTATTGAGCAAATACCTCTTGTTGGCAAGATTTACAGAAATCATTCTTTGGCGTGCCGAACGTTTCCAAAACAAATCTTGCCATATTTGTCAAAGGCATCAACCCAAAGTTCGCCAGAGGGAGTTAACCCTTAATTAAAATGTGACCTTCACTACTCTGATCGAAAGTAGTTCGAAAGCTATCTTGAGTTCAACCCCAGAAAAAAAATGAAAACGATAAATTATCGATGACGTATCATAACGAAATCATAACTGTAATTGCTAAAATGAGTCATGAACCTCTACTCTTTAAGCCTTATTTTTTTTATAAATGTAAGTCACCTCATTTGATGGATATTTATACTAGAGTGTGAGTAAAAATCATTTGTAAGAGAAAATGTTGGATTTCCGTTGGCTTCGGTTTTATTTAGCCTATATATTGGCGTGTTACTTGAAAAGATACAAGATACGAAAACTATATAGAACGGAAGGCTGCTGGTTACACATTTGATAAAATATTGTTTATCAACGTCATATGAAAGAAAAATGACATCAACTTTAATTTCGCTTTCTTCACCTTTCTTTCGACAGCATAAAAAGTTTGGAACTAATTGACTGACACTTAACTGCTTAACTTCTAAAAGAGTTTATTTTACTGCAGTATGCAGGCATCAGTCAATGGAACGAGCGAGATTTATGAGGAAAATCGTGTAAACTTAAATATAAATTTTATGGTCAGAGCAGCCATCACCTTTTATCATTCTAATCCCTCCATCAAATTGTAATAAAAGCTGTTGAGTGGATTTCTGAGAAAGTTCTGAGAGCATACCCTAGTAATCCACAGCTTTTGTAGTCCCATCAAGGATAGGGATAATACAAGATAATCACACGATATAGGGAAAATAAAAGCATAAATAGTGACAAGAAATAAGTCGTTTTACTTTGGCAGAGGAGGGGGCGGTGCGACAAAATATACAAACCTTCTGTTACTGTATGATCCAATAGCACGGGATTCCCTCCGTAAGCAATGACCTCGCCTGCGTCGTTGAAGGTGACATCCAGATTTCCCAGGTACTTGCCGAATGTATAGTCCTGTACGACGAGGGCACGACCACCACCTTTCTGATCAACTACTAAAGGATAATCACCAGATGGTACCTCTCTAGATGGTGGTGTACCTAGAAAATGATAAATTAATGAAAGTGATTTACTATTTAAAATAGAAAAGTGATTTCTTAAATCCTTCCATACAGATACAAAGCAAATTATTGTTATTTTGTTGTGATTGTTGTTGTTTATGATGATGATGATGACGACGATGATGATGTGTTGTTAGTACATCATGATAATTGTCATTTTTGTTATCATTATTAACATTTTTATTACACTTTCAAAATGGGAGGGTGACAGGAGTGTTGCTTTGATGCCCCTAAGCCCCCCCCTTCCCTGGATCAACGTAGGAGAACTCGCATCTCTGTTGAATCTTTTAAAAGCTTTCTCAAGCACTTTTATTTTCTTCCTCCCTACATGCCCTATGCGCCTGAGTGCTCTGCAGATTGCGTTTGGCACTGTATACCAGTATACATTACATTATCCTATTCGAGCGTTTATAGACATGATAGAGGACGGTACCAGATCATCAAGATTTCGAAAAGGTTTTGTATTGGCTTCTAAAAATATCCTATTCATAAATGATTTCTAAAGTAGTTGGCAATAGTTTAGGAGTATACCTGAATATGATTGATTCACCGAGTGTGAAACGAAGGCTGTATCATTTAAGAACCGTTATTCTCTTTGACAAACTATTCACTTTTCACACGTTTTTTTTCTACCCTTTCCTTTTCACCTGCGCCTAATCCTATTCGTTTTTTGCAATAAAAAGGAGGGGTTTATGCTTCATACTCATTATATTGTGATGTTAAATCATATACAGTAGCCACACTTAACGCTAAAGGAAAGGCTTAACCTAATACACTCGCATAAATGGAATGTGTCGACTTATGTTTATTCTATTATCCATCAATGTTATTCAAAACGGATTGGAAAAACTGTTCATAATCCAATCTTACGACTGGCTAAATCTAAAATGGCATGTGTCATACTGTACCATTGTTGAAGCTTGTTTGAAAGGATGTGTTTTGTTAACATAAGAAGTTTGGCGAGTCTGGTAATACAATGAAAAGTATAAGTGTTAATTTTTCGTTTGTTTGACAAAGTATTGAGGTTTGTATGATTTTGTTTGTGGTGAATCAAATTCACTCTTGACTTAACTCCCATTGTACGTCTTGGCACCTCACGATTTCCCTTACAAAATTAGGAGAAATAAAAACGTTCTTATGGACCTGGTGAGATGACTGGCAGGAGTATTTTGTCAAATACTCGCATGATTTTCCCCAAAACAACTACATTATTTACACAGTGAAGCCTCATGAGAAGAATATTGTCACGATTCATTTACACTTGGATGGACAGAGGTAAGAGTTTGTTGGTGTCTGACAAAGAAAGTGCAAGGTTGGGATGCGAATCCTATAGCCTTTAACATCAGATGGATAAAACTCCAGAACGCAGTTCAATAACAAAAACCATGTAACAGTCAGGGGAGATTGATGATACACTCTCTGACACAATTTCGACTGGATTCATCTACACTTAAAACATACACACATCCACACATCCTCCCACACTCTATTACATTCCCAGGCATATACACACATCCTTAACACACCGCCACACACCACCACACGTCCATCACACGCACAAACGCCTTAACGCACACACTCACGCACATCCACTACATATCGCTATTAATCCATCCCTATCATACTCTCTCCCCCTCTCTCCAACTCCCTCCCCTTTTCTCTGCCCCAACCCTCCTCTTTCTTTCCATCTCTCTCTCTTTCTCTCTCTCTCTCTCATCCATTAAGCACATGCCGACATGTTGTAAAGCCAGAAGGTGCAATTATTGCAAGGAAACGACCGACCAAACAGGTTTATACCGAATATTCCTTTTGGTAATGATTTTTGTGACAAAAAAAATTACGTCAATACCGAGCTTGGTTTTCATGTCAAATGTAAACGGAACACACTAGAGTTTAGTGTGTGGATGAGGACAATTCAAGTTAATGTTCAAATAAGTTCAGTTCAGATAAAGTTAATGATCAATAGATATTAAACGAGTGAAACGGCTGTATTAAAGTTCGTGTTAACAGGCTCAATGTGGAATTGGAAATTTGTGTACAGAACGGGTGTTGATTGCAAAAAAACCCACAATCATGATCGTCTATTCAAGTTACCTTTGAAATCTCTTTAAAGGTAAATGCCAGTTTTGGTAACGATATAAAATTAGTTCGTACAGAATCCAATGAAATGACCACCAAAGTGTCTGTTTGTATAAAAAAAGAATATGTGCCAAAGGATTCTGGAAGAAATTGTTTTAATTGCTGGGAAATTAGCAAATAAGCACAGGATTCGGGTCAAGCGTCGGCATGGTCGGGTACGACATTCGAAGCAATAATACACTGTCCCACGTGCGCTTATCTGTGTTGGTGATCTTCAGTGTGAATATTTTTCAGCGTAGATTTCAAGATTTCACCAAATCTAGATCCTCGATTAAGCCTGGTTTTACAGACTTTCTCATAAAATCAGTGTTTACTGCAACTACTGGCATTTCTCTTTAACTACCATGACACTCCCGTTTCTAACTAGTATCACTATGATAATTTTGATAACATAATTATACCATCAATAGTATATTCTATACAAGAAGGCAAAGTGTATTGTTCCTGACTTATACCTCCTCCCTTTACTTTATTTTCTCAAACATTATCCATATAAAATTAGAATACTAAAAATCAGTGATACAAAAAGGCAGCCATTTAATATTAATCTAGATCATTATGTGTCGAAATAGTAGCCCTTCTATATATAGTTCTCCGTTGAACTTGATATATGTAGGGGGCACCATAAATCACCATAAAAGGGAAATAAAAATACCACAAAGGAACTCAGCGCACTTGATTTATAATTGATATTTTATCGGTAATCCTCAGATCACAATAGTTGAATAGAAGAGGTTTTTGATAAGAAATACAATTTCCTTGCATATTTCCTTCATTGGCATGAATGACCATACAACCTAGTAGAGGCACAGTCAGACCAACTAAACCTGACTCCAACCAATCGGCGGTATGACATTTAAAATAACGTAATAGTAGTAATCGGTCTTGATTCGGTTCATTGATGTGTCTGTGCCGTCCAGGGTGTGGATTGCTCCGGTGTGAATAAAGTCAGGAGTATTTCGATTAAGAGGGTTTATTTCAAAGATCCAATCTAAGATTCTGACCTTTCCCGCTTGTTTGCAAGATTCAACTCGATACCTTAATGTTTGCTCCCGTACTTTCCTGACAGGAAAATGAGCCTTATCGGAAGAGCTGTAAGAAGGGACAAAATAGCGGGACATATTGTAATATTACCATGCCAGACAGAATTCTGGTTCATGGCTATGCTATAAGGGTATTTTCCAGATTGCAACGGATGATGAGGATATGGTAAAGGGTGTCATATGAAGTCAAGTGACTGTAAGATCATGGTGATGGTTGGATGAAAACAGGGAGGGATTTTTTATCTTAGAAAATCAGATCAGAACAATTATCAAAAGAATAACTGACACATCATACGTAAAATAATATTATATAACATCTTTGGAATTACAAATAACAAAAATCTGCATAAGGAATTTGAACGAAGAATTAAAAAAATCGTATATTTCTAAGGTCACAGATATCCTTATTATTGTGATTAGAGCAAAAGATCAGAAAACAATTGAGTGTGGCATGTCTTAACTTAAATGTTTGCCAGTAGTCAATACTTAAGATGATGTGATGATTAAATAATGAACCACATAATGGAATAAAGATAACACGGTAAGCGTATTAAGCCGTTTAAGAGAAGATAAACACTACGATGGGCGAGTCCCTATTTGAGTTTAACATGATAAGAGAATATTATCTGGCGTGACGGTTGCAATCCCTCATCCATCTAAACCTCCAAGATTGCATACGCTTATACACACTGATGTCATATTCAATTTTCATTTACAAGCACCTCACCTGTGTACAGGAATGTATCTGTATGACCGCCGACAACCACGTCAACCCCTATGACATTCTGGGCAATCTCTAAATCGATATTAATCCCAGAATGACCCACTGCGATGATCTTGTTGATGCCTTCTTTACCAAGAGCGTCGACCTCTTCCTGTATTTTCTGGACCTCTGGATGGAAGATGCATTCTCCTGTAATGAGCAAGATACAGAGCCATATTGCACAAAGTGATGGAATATTGGCAAAAATCAATTAAGAGCCAGAGTTTCCCTGAACCCCTCGCCCCCCCAAAAAAAAAAAAATGAAATAAAATGAATAAATGAATGAATGAATAAATAAATAAAGAAATAAATAAAGAAATAAATAAAGAAATAAATAAATAAATAAATAAAGAAATAAAGAAAGAAAGAAATAAGAAATAAATAAATAAATAAATAAATAAATAAATAAATGAATGAATGAATGAATAAATAAATAAATAAATAAATAAATAAATAAATAAATGAATGAATGAATGAATGAATGAATGAATGAATGAATGAATGAATGAATGAATGAATGAATGAATGAATGAATAAATAAATAAATAATAAATAAAGAAATAAATAAAGAAATAAATAAATAAATAAAGAAAGAAAGAAAGAATAAATAAAGAAATAAATAAAGAAATAAATAAATAAATAAATAAAGAAAGAAAGAAAGAAAGAAAGAAATAAATAAATAAATAAATAAATAAATAAATAAATAAATAAATAAATAAATAAATGAATGAATGAATGAATAAATAAATAAATAAACAAATAAAAATAGGTGGTCTGGTCCAGAGGTTAGATCATTGGACTCATAATCGTAAGGTTGTGAGTTCGAATCCCAACTCTGCCATTGTCTCCACTTTGATAAAAAGACCCGTGACAACATGAAGAGTAATATCTGTCGTCTATAAGGTCAGCCACTATGACTGATTAACCTAGACGTAAAATGTATCCTAGGTAATTGGTTATACAGTGCGTATCCAAAAAAAATTTAAACTTTGAAAAAGCCCTGGGTATTAAAAAATATAGAACATGCGGGTAATTTTCTTGGGTTTGTTTCTCATCTATCCAATGAAAGTAAAAGGTTTTGTCAAAATGTTACATTTGAGTGACCACTGTCCATTTTTGTAAAGCTCACAGAAATCTGCTTACGCCAAAATGTTCGTTTTTACGCTGTGTCAAGGCGAAAGGGCGAATTCAAACTTACCCTGCGAAACATTTAGCATACATTTCCCTTGCAATTTTAGTCCATTGAATTTAATGGATACATTCTAGCATTTTGCAACGATTTGCCACCCAAATTGAAATTTCAACACTAAGTAAGCACAACTTTTGCCCTTTTTGTGCCAGCTGAATCTGAGGACATAACTGAATTTGAACAAAAGTTTATATCAGACATTTCCAGCATTTTCACTAAGTTTTTATCACTTGAAGTGGGGTTACATTTCATTGTGATTTAATACTTATATCTCCACACTTTTCTAAAGCTTGACGATGATTAACAAAATGAAAATCAAGCCTAAGCCATTTCATGTAAATCACGGCTTCGTGTAAAGCAAATATCGTCATGATGGTCTCGGTGTGTGGGTAAGTGGGGCGGGGCGCAATGTACTCTTCGAAGTGTTTTGGACAAGGAAACAAGTTAAAAAAGGTAAAAAAAAATCTTCAAATCAATTTTGCAAGCTAGATCCCACGTGTTCTTCATGATTAACATGATTAAGTTCTACTTTTATTCGCATAACTATTTCAAATTTCTGCGCAAATCATTTTTCGCTAACTTTTCAAAAGTAAGTGATGCTCGCTCAAGCGGAAATATTTTTCAACAATTATATCGTCATTTGCTTAAATTTATCTGTACCAATTATAAAATGTGGAAAAAAAATCTTCTGGATATTACAAAAATATAATTTCACATGATTTTTTCTAAGTTTAAACTTTTTTTGATACGCACTGTATACCTACTTGGCGTCAAAACGCTGTCCTACCGAGTTCCTACGGGAGTGACCGTAAACAGAAACAGAAATGAAATAAAATCAAGTAAAACAAAATGAAATGAAATAAATCAAATCAAACAAAATAGAATATAATGAAAAGAATAAAATGAAATATGATAAATAAAATAAATGAATATATTAATAAATTTTCAAATTAACTGATGTTCTAAACGTTTTACCAGACAATTAGGTTCGGATATTCATCGCATTAATAAATTGATCGATTTTACAAACGTTGTTGGTCAGAGATTGCCTCGCACTCGATATTTTAACAACATGATGTTACCCGTGGGCGTGTCCCTTCTTCTTAACGTCCAACACCCCTTCCCGCTATATATCCCTTTCTTCTTTTTTTCTCTCTCCCTTCCCTCGCCACTCCGTGTGTGTGCACTGGCGGATCCGGGGGTGGCACATCCGGACCCCTTTAAGAGACAATAAAAATTTGTAATGTAAAAATGCTGCTCTTACACAATTTCCACCCCTCCCCCTTAAAGCGAGGACCTTTTTCTGCCTTTCAAATTTTCCTCGGGAAAGTGGGCCTTATTTTGGGGAAAATCTTGGATCCGACCCTGTGCGCGTGTCTCGCTCAAGACTAACTTTCTCTCTCTCTCGGTTTGTCGTAGTGATGAAGACGAATTGATAAATGGAAGTTCCATATTCCGGTGCTTATCTTCATTTCCATCGCCCTTATCATGCTTATGTTATACCCGGGGGGGTTTTAATGCCGCTTGTGACCAAACCGAAATACACAATTTGAGCTGTTCAAATTGTTAAATGGAAAAAGGAGATTCTCGACTTATATTATCCAAACCAATTTGATAGCGAATATCCTACATTGTGTTATTACCTATTCAGTATCCTTGCACATTCTTGTGTGTTTTCTTATGGCTATTTTATACATTTCACTTCTCGTAAACAAATCGAAGGTAGACACAAGAATGATAATTCTTTACTGACAGTCTCTGCTACTTTATCTTGTACCGGTATACGTGTTTTTGTGTTCATGGCAAAATTTAATTGGGTACCGTCCAACCATGCAGGGACATGAGAGTAGTTGGTTAATAATGTAGTCAAGCGTAATAGGAATATTTCAATATCTACCAGGTATCCATGGCATTATGAATCTGGAGATATTATGATACGGCCAAGAAGGTTTTAATATCAAATATTCGGTTATTTTCTTATGTATGCCTGTATAAGCATGCGGGCCCACGATGTTCTGATCTGTGACAGGCAAATGCTTTACGTCATAGTGCTTATAAATATGGACATAATGCACATAAGCTTTCACAGGCAGCATACAAACAGGCACTTATTCAACCACCCCCCCCCCCCCCCCTTACCCCGCGTTTTTTTTTTTTTTTAGAAAGTTAGTCTTTTTACACTTATTTAGTTTCTTCTACCAAAAATGGTCGTTAATCTAAAGCATTTAAATAATTGCAAATCAAGGACCACCGTTTCTCTATAACTAACAAAAGAAAAACCTTTGTCGATCCAGCAATGAAGGTCTCTATCAATCATATTCAATAAATCATTGACCCTTTAATAATCAAAATAATGTTTATCGCATCAGGTTCGCACTTAGAGTATCGCCTCTATTTTGTATTACTTTTTTTGTATCATTCCATATAACATGACATGAATTATTTAACAAATGCACTTCATGAAGAACACGTATTCTATCGAATTTACCTGATGATGAAATTTCATGAGTTCTGAAGTACGTGTAACCAATAATTCCTATCGTTTCTCCGCTCAATACCCTGGTGATGCGTTTTTGAAAAAGACCATTGATGGAGGGTTCCGCCGAAGCATCGATGTTGCAACTTAAAACAGGAAAAGATGTGTTTAAAAGAAAGGGCCTCAATCCTTCTGGTTCGTTGTCAAATTCGTGGTTCCCAAGTGCCTGTGTTAAATAATGGAATACAATTTGCTGTGTTAAGTGCCTGGTAAATGATTAGCGATTTTAATGACAGTAATAATAATTACACTTGCTCATAATTATAGCGCCTATACAGTGCGTATCAAAAAAAAGTTTACACTTAGAAAAAATCCTGTAAAATTATATATTTGTAATTTCCTGACGATTTTTCCACATTTTAGCATTGGTACAGATCCATTTAAGCAAATGACGATATAACTGTCGAAA
This sequence comes from Lytechinus variegatus, assembly GCF_018143015.1. NCBI lineage: Eukaryota > Metazoa > Echinodermata > Echinoidea > Temnopleuroida > Toxopneustidae > Lytechinus > Lytechinus variegatus. The sequence goes on along the minus strand of NC_054743.1, from coordinate 18,674,831 downwards.
AATATTTCCGCTTGAGTGAGCACCACTTACTTTTGAAAAGTTGGTGAAAAATGATTTGCGCAGAACTTTGAAATAGTTATGCGAATAAAATTAGACCTATCATGAAGAACACGTGGAAATTAGTTAGTAAAATTGATTTGAAGATATCTTTTACCTTTTTAAACTTGTTTCCTTGCCCAAACACTTCAAAGAGTGCATTGCACCCCGCCCCACTTCCCCACACACTGAGACCATCGTGACGATATTTGCTTTACACTGAGATTTACATGAAATGGCTTATAGGCTTGATTTTCATTTTGTTAATCATTGTCAAGCTTGGTCAAGTGTGGAGAAACAAGTATTAAATAAAAAATGAAATGTAAATCAACTTTAAATGATTAAAAACTTAGTAAAAAATGCCGGAGATGTCTGATATAAACTTTTGTTCAGATTCAGTTATGTCTTCAGATGAAGCTGACACAAAAAGGGTAAAGGTTGTGCTTACTAAGTGTTGAAATTTAAATTTTGGCGGCAAAATTGTTAAAATATGCTAATATGTATCCGTTTTATGTCAATTGGCTAAAAGTGCTAGGGAAATTTATGAGAAATGCTTCGCAGGGTAATTTTGATTTCGCCCTTTCCCCTTGACACAGCGTGAAAACAAGTATTTCTGCGCAAACAGATTTCTGCGAGCTTTACAAAAATGGACAGTGCTCACTCAAGTGTAACATTCTGTCAAAATTTTTACTTTCATTGGATAGATGAGACCCAAACCCATAATTATATGTGAAAAAATTACCCACATGTTGTATATTTGTTAATTCCCATGGCTTTTTCAAAGTGTAAACTTTTTTGATACGCACTGTATATATTTTATCAGAAGTCTCTAAGCTCTCTCTACATCAATGCAGCATAATTGCCCTGACATTAACATAGAACATGTAGAAGCTCTTACGCGCCCTGAGTTTCAAGATATAATTCCCTGTCAGGTACCCATTCACCTCACCTGTGTTGAGTGCAGCGCAATGTGGGTAAATTTCTTGCTGAAGAAAAACACGCCGTGGCTTGGAATCGAATCAACGTCCCTCAGATTGAAATACGAAAGTCATAACCACAAGTCCATTATCCAAATGAGGTCCACTTGCACACAAAGTTACAATCGAACGCAACTTGATTTCAACAATTTCAATCAAATGTAAAAAAAAAAAATAGACTTGCGCTAGATTTTTTATTTGCGTTTAAATGCGAGTGTTTGAATAGTGCACAAGAGGTAATTTTATTCGGGGCAAATTTGCCTTAGTAAGATGGGGCGATATGACCTAAAAGTGATGCCATTTATATTTTGAATTGAATAAGGTGTGATATATACTACTTTTTTTTAATTCTTCAACTTTCCCTCTTCCTTTTTTTTTGCACAGGGAGTCATCACCCTGTCCCCATTTCGTACCACTTCTGTTTGTCCAGATATATTACTACTTCAACTAGCCCTCAGAAATATGACTCTCGATTGATCATACATACAGAGGTCAGTTTGTTATTTACTGGTATGGTCTTAGAAGAACCTCATATTATATTTATTCTTTTCATTATCATATACTTTTAAATGTAACTCATGAGAACATTGTTATGAAGAAATACATGCCATTCATTTAATTGTTTATTTTTTAAAAATGTTACAGAGAAACCTATACTACAGTTATCACAAAAGAACTAGGCCTATATCAAATAAGGTATTACGGGTAATAAAAACGTTGCTGGTTGTATGACCAAATAAGAGAATGAAATTGGTTACCACCCATTAGATGTTTCGGCGCGAACATCAGAAATAGATAAACCGATTGGTATCCTCCCAGTATTATTTATCTTTTTTTACTCTGATATAAGCTAAAGGCTATAAGAAAGAATAAAATTGGAAAACTCTTAAAAGAAGCTTAGACCCTCATTGTCTTCACTTCTTCGTCAGGCTAAACTAGAGAGTCTTCTCTACATACTTATTCGTAAACTTTAACTAAGATGGCTACCCCGGTCCATCCAAGTGAGCTAAAAGAATTAATGACATCTGCAGAACACCTGAGTGGACGAAAAAAATTACTGAAGAAAAATTGAAAAATGATAAGGTTTATTTATTCATTTATCTATTTATTTGAATTTCTTTTAATGTTTGACTGTTTTACAGCATGGGCCTGTTAATATATAATAACAATATATACATAAAAGATTGTGTACCACCTCAGTGTAACTTAGGTTCTATACAAGTAATGAATGAATTCAATCATTAAATCAGAATTATCAGATGTGAGATTTATGTGAGCTGCGATAGCGCCCATTTTCCCCCATTAACAAAACCGAAATTGTAAAACTTTCCTTTTACTTATTTTTAATTTTTGTTCCATTTTATATTATGAATTTTCTTGTCACCGTTTGACTGTGTGAATTAATATATTTGAAAATACAACGTTACACAACAACGCTTTAATTTCACACACACACATAAAATGAGAATATAAATCTTTATATACATGCATAAGTTTTAATTTCAACACGTGTATACCATGTATACGTTGGAACAAGTTTGAAATGCCCATAATGATGGGAACATTTTCATTTATTTGATAAAGGATAAAAGGAACCAATACCCTTGCAAAGGGCATAAAGTGCTGGATAGGGAATCGAACCCCGGACCTTTACGTATGCATAAAGTCAGTCACGCACCTCTACATACGCTCACTCCCTCACGCCCCCCACTTCCACACACCTCACACGTATACCGACCACACATACATGACATACGCGCACCACCATGACGACAGCGAACATGGCGAATGTTATCGTGATATGAAAGCAGTGTATATAGAATGTTATACTTGAACTTGCTCTTGGGTAAATACATTTATGTATTGGATCTACGAGTCGTGGGAATGGATGTTATTGAATAGGTGTTAACTATTTGACAAGGGAAAAATCATGACTAAGATCATAAAAGTGTTCTTGAGAAAATTCGAACATTCGTTTTTCCACCAGCATGAACAGCTAACACTCTGTTGACGCTATGCTTTAAAACTAAAAAGAAGTTTACAAAACAAAATGAAAATGAATTGCGCTTTATTATATTGACACCACTACGCACCCAGTAAATGTTTATATTGGAAGTGGTTGATTGCATAGATCATGAAGATCCTATTTATGAAATATGAACGATAAATATTGTTTTTGAATAGTTACACAATCTCCCGTTTTGCTATATTTTCAATAATTTGGCATTGTTTGATTATTTTTGTAAGAACTGAGAGATAGTTTTTCATGCATACTGTAGCAAATGGAAGTTAAATATCATGGAATACGAATAACGTGATTTATTTTCAATAAAATGATCATTAAGTTCAAAGGAAATTGTTGATTTCTTTATTTTGACCGTTCTTCTGGAACAATGTAATAAAATCGTATATTTCTTGGAATATATTTCTGCTGGCGTGTACGATCATCAATTTAAATTTATTATTTTAGGTCAGTCTAAGAGATGTAGTCTTCGGGTTCGATGTGAAAATACCAGCAAAAAAGAATTCGTCAAAAGACACTTGAAACAAAGTTCAATGTCAGATGAATGTATTTTCAAATGATGAAACGCAATCTGCCATGCACCCATGTTTGTTAACGGGAGAAAGACAGAGGTTACAACAGTAGAACACCGCGAGAAACATAATCTCTGAATGATTAAGGTTAATTGGTGTTTTAATGGTAGGAACTTATGTAGGTGTCGGCGGTTTGGTTAACGTAAGGCGATACTTGAAGACTACATTAGATAGCACGCAAGTAAGAGAGAAAAAATGGATCTCATAAGAGAACGAGTTAATAAATTAAGAAATGGTATGGGGAAATAATGAATTAATTGATGAACGAACGAATGGTGATTGGATGAAGATGTGACGTAGGAATGAAAAAGAAAAAGAAACAAACATACAAACCAACACAGGAACCAACAAACCAAAATTAAGAGTGATTGTGCAGTCATCCAATAGATTCTAAGCCTGCTGTGGCGTGTTTCTGTGAATAATATTTTTGAGACCGAACGTGATGATAGTTTCAAACTTTTTGCATATAACCCACATTTGTTAATGTGATCACAACTCCTCTTTCCTTTCTGTAATATTTTATAAATTGTGGTGCTAGTGGCATGAGCTTTAAATAAAATACTGTATTCAATGTAGTTTAAACTGTGTTACTCGTTTCTGAACCGTTTCAGAACACTCAAAATTTTGATGTTTTTTAGAGTAGCAATAATGGCTTTAAATTTCAATTTTTATCCCACGATCTATTAGATTAGATCTTGATTGCGTCACTCTACATTTTACTCGGCGAATTGAAAATCCCATAGAAGAAGATAATCGCATCGACTTATATCTTTTTTGTCTGATATTTCGCCTACATAGGTAACAATGTAACTTCAAATGTCCTTATAGAACTCAGCTGTAAGAACATGAAGAATACATAATAAGACATTCATATTGTGACAGTTGAAAACATACAACTGTAGAAAAGATTACTAAGCATGCCTGAGTGACAGCATTAGGATAGATTAAAATGTTAATTTATAATCCTCTTTAGTTTCCGATAAAAAAAAATCAGTTACTGTACATTTACGGATTAAAAAAAACAGATTTCCTTTACGATCACACAGCTTACAGGCAATGGCATATGGAGAAAAGGGGGGGGGGCACCCGGGTATAAAATCGCGCCCTTCAAATAATTGACGCCTGTGGCTTCTTTGGTTGTTCCTGAGAATGGGCTCTGTATCCCCCTCCCCCCATACTTCCCTCTTTGCATCCTCCCCCGAAAGTGGCACTAAAGGCAAATACTCACCTGTCCCCCCCCCCCCCACCCCCATTCAAGAACGAGCTCGATAGAGACCTTTTTTAAGATGGTTTATATTTCAAATCAGAGACGTCCGTGTTCTGGAGGACTATAACACCTAGGGAGTAATAACCCCGCACATTTGATTGGAATATATCAGATAAGATAATGACGGATTAGAATCAAAGTGGGTTATGTATCGGATTTTCTCTGAAAGGATAAGGGTAATAAGACGAAAATGGTGGTTCCCAAATAGAGGTACACAAAAAAAACCACGATCAAAATACGGGTCAAGAATCACCACTTACCCGTGCTTCCTTACTTTTCCATAAATGTGAGATGACAGAACACTATTATTCACCATCATTATCATCATCATCGTCGTCGTCATCATCATCATCATCATTATCATCATCACCATTACCATCATCATCATCATCATTAACATCATCATCATCATCATTACCATCATTATCATCATCGTCGTCGTAGTCATCATCATCATCATCATCATTACCATCATCATCATCATCATCATTATCGTCATGATATCATCATCATCTTTCTCCTTGATACCGGTCCCGACGTCACGTCTTTGCTAAGTGTTAGAGAATTCGCCCCTTGTCCAATTTCGTAAGGCACTACACCGCTATGGCCGTGATTGCCAATGGTGGCGTGTGCTTTAAGGGTCATTCTTTGAGCAAATGAAATGAGATAAGAAAGGAAGGAATAGAAGTTCAGTGGAAGTTCACTTTAATTTGGTAGTAAGTGGCCCTCCGATATACCACCTCTGATGACGTCTGTTCTCATTAGGTCACGGTGATCGCTTAAGAGATCATACTACCTTAATGGCACAGTCATACCTACCATTTTTTTAAGTGCACACCTAGTTACCAATAATGCAAATAGCATTTCTATTTATTTGAAAGCAGGATAAAAGAGCATTGTATATTAAATGCCTTGCTCATGGGCATAGGAACCACGGCCGGGGATCGAACTCCGGACTTTCCATATATAACCAGGCGCCTTAGACCACTCGGCCACGTCACCTCCAACCGATAGCATGACATGGGAAATACAGTAGAGGTGAAGTGGTCGAGTGGTCTTAGGCACCAGACTAGAAACACGAATGTCCGGGTTCGATTCCGTCCACGTCACCTATGCCCTTGACCAATTCAAGGGCGCGATTGATCAACAATGCTATTTGTTCCTTCATTAAGATAGAAATTATCATTATTGGTACCGATGTGTGCACCTGAATAAAGAACAAATACACAGATTTGGTCAGTGTGGTGTGGGTCTCGCATGTGTATCTGCTGTTTCAATCATGGACCCTATATACTACTATAAGCATACGAAACCAGGTCATCGGACTACCCCTTTCTACCTCTTGGTTTCCATACGAGGTCTTGTTGTTGTCTATTTCATTTGTTTATGTTGAGCAAGTTTTGAATGCTTATATTGGGCGGTTGTTTCGTTATTATCTGTACATACGTTTTAGACAAGGATAATCTTCTGAAAGTATCCATTGGTTTCACTTTATGAAGGGGAGATGCGTTTTGGAGCATTACTTAACAATGTCATCATCTATGCTATTAATTTATTTTCTTTTATCTTTATTCAAACTATTTTTTCTTTAATCTTTATTCAAACAACAATATTTTATTCATGCTCTTTACACATGCCAAAGGTTCAAGTTGCGATTGCATCATAAACTTCAAAACGAATATAATTCTGATAGCGTAACGCTCTCATTCACAAACAACGTTTCATAATGCCCATTGTCAAAATCCCTTCGCCGTTACCAAATATTATCTCCAAGAGAATATTTGGTTATTATTGAAAACGATATTTGAATTAATCCCGAAGGTGTTTGCAAAAGGAGCAGATTCTATGTCGCCCATTCTCAGTTGGAGTGTACCGAATAAACATTTTTTTTACATGTTTTGAATGCTGCTACTGGATGATTCACTGGCCTTATTTCAATGATTATATCAGAGGAGACGTTTAATCACACGTAAATAGTGTTTTAAAAAACGAATCTGAAAAATTAGATTCTTAACAGGTATAACAATGGTTTGATATTGTGAAATTTTGTATTTTGAAGTCAGGTGGAGCACCACCACCCTGTCTTGTATAAAATTCCTCAGAAATTAAACAACAGATGATTCGTCATGCGGATTCAATTTATCACCAAAATCACATTTTATTTCTTTGTCACCATGGTTACATCACATATACCTACGAGAAAGCTACATACATACAATTTCAACCAAACATCAAAAATGTGGTTTACACATTGGGCCTAAGTTATTTCTTCTCCTTTCTGGGATTGTGATCAAATATAGTTACACACCAAAACAGCATAAATTTTCTTCACTTTGTTCGTAGTTCATCAGAATTTGAAATTTTTGTATGAATTCTTTTGTTTTTTCCATTTTAAGATTTTCATTATTTTACGATGCAGCCTTTTAGAAAAACTTCTTTGACCACACTCAGCAAGAAATTGATTTCCCTTTTCACAAGTATTAATGCAGTTGAGAATTTGGCAAGAACTACCATTTTTTGTATTGGATTCGTTCATTGATCACACATGCATTTTTGGAGTTAAATACAACATAAGTATACATGTACATGGTTATCACAAATTTGGTCTAAAAATATGGGTAAGATACGGCGACGATTGCTTTTCGCATTGCAAACATATCGCGTCAAACGGTTGAGATGGTATTGGAGCCGCCTAACTCAGCGCCCCCATCCACCCCCCCCCCCCCCAAAAAAAAGGTAGAGTTAAGTGTTGTACTTAAACACCCTAATGAAAGGGAAACATAACGTAGGCCTATCCATTGAAACTTTGTTCCAGCCGATCTTCATCTTATTCAGTTTTGGGCGGACATAATATTGATGGACTTCTTCTCGCTGATATTCCAAGTCCTTTCTTCGCACGGATGCAATTCTCTTCACGCTCGAAGATTTCAAATAGAATTTAAAAGGCCTAATCCAAGACTTTCATTTCATTTCATTCCGATGCACTCTAACAGCTTGACAGAAGCCCATTAAGCTCTTAAATCACAGACATCGAACTAATGAGCCATGTCAGGTGAAATATCTTCGCCTGTGACGTCATAAAGAGGGTTAGGAGAGCAGGGGCACTCACTAAATCTACCCCCAAATATTGATATATAAATTTTAATGGATAAATTAGTTATCATAGTAATCGAGATTGCTAAATTTGCTTCTTCCCTTAAAATAATCATTTATATATAATTTTACAAATTACACATGACGCTCTATTAGAAATAATACAAGATCAACATAGTATTGTAAAGATACTGCCCTTAGTCACCCTCATTCATTTGCTACATACAAAGGGGGAACTGAAAGTCTGAAGTTTTATTGTAAACACTAATGCATAATGTACAACACAGGACCCGTAATGCTTATTTGTACGTAATCTTCAGATCTTTTTTTTCTTTTCCATTGACACTTGAATACACAGACTGCCTCAATTAAATCTATTCCTCAAATAGACTGATTGCATAGGAAGAGCATAGACACTTGATAATGATATTTATAGGACTTGATGAGAGTTGCGAGTTAGGTCTTTAAACTGACAAGTACACTAGCACGGGTTAATACATTCCAAATCAGTGTCAGTACAAAATTTATGCCACCCCCCCCCCCCTTTTTCATCGTCAATAACCCTTACTACAACCGCCAATGATCGTTCATTCATCACTCCACTAATGACTAGATGGTAAAATGCAATGCGAACGCTTGCTCGCTGCTACGTCGTCCATTCATGATCTGCGGTTGATGACTCGTAGTCCTTTACCATCACAAGCCCGCCTCTCTAAGCACTGATAATCCACGATACGTGCACGTCACTTGATGATAAATCGGGCCCAAATGCAAAAGGCAATATCTAATATAGTAGGTTTCCTGTTAACATTTATTCATTTACTAGTTGTGGGTGCATCTTTAAAATAATTTCATATCACTTTATCATGAATATATAATAGTCCCTAAACGATTTACGTCACTCCAGCATCACTCAAGTTGTAACGCATACCGAACTTAACGGAAGCCTGACGGGTTAAAGGGTGAATCGAAAAATTATCATTAGGCAAATCGAATCAAATTTTAACCCCAAAGTCTTTACGATTTGGCGCCATTTTAGAATGGTCTATATTTAAGTGACGGAGGTTCACAGAAAGAGCGGAGAAATCTCTTTCGTAAGAGTGAATTTTCCGCAGTATTTTTTATTCTGTATTTTCTAGCACAACTGCCTAAGACCACACGGAATATCTTAACTCGAGAATACCAAGGATGGTAGGAGGAACTGATCGGGTCAGTGATATATCAAGTTCAAGTTCAAGTTCATTTATTTCTTTCCACAACCAAAATACAATGTATACATGTACGATATCAATAAGGTTAAAAGAAAAAAAACGCAACAGGAATAAAAGCTTATGGACAATGAGCTAAATAGATATCGAAAAATATGGGAAAGAGGTGGTCTGTATAGAAGCAACGCTTGTTAAGCACAGATCACCTTTGATACAACAAAATATGTATGATACAATATAATTAAACGTCTGCATTGAGAAAAAAAAAGCAGCAGATAAGAAGCAAGAAAAAAAAGTATATATACATATATATACAGTAATAACATAAAAATAACAACTAACTAGAGTAGGGTAAAGGAAGGTAAGTACACACGACAAAACAGGGCGGGGGGGGGGGTACTAATCCAGTTGTCTGTAGTAAGTATAAATGAATAAATAACAGATCTAGCATTAATACTTAAATATCGCTATGAGGATTTTTCTAGTTAGTTAGTTATATGATAAAAAGAATCAAATCAAATACGTAAGAAAGTGATTCGCTTGATCGCAGATGTATGAAAGCCTTACGCTTCTCCGAGTTAACTCTGCTGAGAAGTTAATTCTTCATTTGGGAATTTACAACTTATTACACAACATCTTAAAATTCCAAACAAAGGGTACTCGAGGATCGATATATGTCTTAGGTAACACGTATATAACTCCTTGTCACGCTCAAAATACAAGCACGGCTATTTTTATGCTGAAATTCATTCCATATCACTCCTGCATATGAGTTATTGTTCATTAGACCTTCATTATCAGTTTAGTCTTTTTTACTGATATAGGACAAGCAGATCATCAAAAGAGACAAAAATCGAAAGTGAAGTAATGTTGCCAATTGATTATTCAGTCATTTCCAAAATCACAATATTAATTGTCATATATTCATGAAGAAGTAATATCGATAACTATATCTTACATCTCAATCTAATTTGTGATACATGGGCTCTCAAATATCAATGATACGACCACGTACAATCATATCCTGTATCTCAATTCAATTTCATTTGACGATTTGTGATACAATGGCCCTCTCCTCTAACATTAAAGGTAATGTTCACCCCCAGAATAAAGGTTGATTTGAATCAATAGAGAAAAATCAAACAAGTCTAACGCTGAAAATTCCATCAAAATCGGATATAAATTAAGAAGGTTATGACATTCAAAGTTTCGCTTATTTTGCGAATCTCAGTGACATGCAAATGAGAAAATCGATTATAACCCTCTTCGTTCACTCTATATTTCGTTTCATTGTTTGAATTATACCAGGGAGTTCCTGATTATACGATATGCTTCAACCATGTCAATTTTTACAGATTCGACAATTTTGAAAGTGTTAAAAGAACTGCTGAAACAATTGATTATCCACATGTCCAGGGAGGAACGTTGTTCACATGGTAGTCAGGAGAAAATGAATATATATTTTAAAAATTGTATATGATTTCGGAAATAGAACCTTCAAAGTCCTCCATTCCACTATCGCAGGTTTTCTCGCTACAGGCACGTCAACAAAAATGATACCAGACCGATCAACGCTACATAGTGCTATTTTGAATGACATGCAGCATCGATCGGTTTGGAGTCTGATTGACTGGTGTGACTGCGACGAAAGGTAAATCAATCAGAAAGTTAATCAGAGCATGAAGCAATGATCAGCTCATTAACACATCATCGATCATGGCGATCGCATTACAGGTGTAAGGAGGCTTGTCTTTAATACAGTGCATGAAATTCTGGCCTGATTGTACAAAGGGGCACCAGAAATTTTCGCTGTGAGGGGTAGGAGGTTTATGGTTAGATGCATGGATGAACTATAAAGCACGTATGCCTCAGAGAGTCTTACCGCATTACTTCAAAGTTACAACAAAAGTTTGTAGGACATTTACCCCCTTGGACGCTTAACATGATCGGGTCAACATCCGAAGGATCACCACCATCAGCCATGACAATATGATGATAGCCCTTCGATAATAGCACTAAAGATTATTACCAAGATAAATAATCTGTTAGGATAACCTCCAGGGCAAAACCCCCGGTCAGCTACCCCTCGATAAATGCCCATACGAAAATTAACGCTAGTCCCGAGTAAGCGAAGCGAGCAAGGAAATTTTTTTAACCTTTTAAAATGAAAATGTAATCTTGTTATATATTTTGACAAAAATAATCAGAAAAAACATGACATCTTACCCTATTCCTATCACGCTCTTACCTTTTCTCCTTCTTTTGCCTCTTTTTTTTTAGTCGTAGAACTATTGGTGGCCATAAACCAAGCCCCCCCCCCCCCAATCTGTACTCCAATGACTAGTATCATCCGAGCGATTACACCCTCGGAAAATCATTTTCCATGTCAAGTATGCCTCGGACGATTAACTCCGGATAATATTTTACCCCGGAGATGCACACAAAACTTTAAGGGGTATGTTAGGTTTGATTATAATTTCTTGACCTCAAATGACACCCTATCTCAACTGCAGGAAAAGAATATCGTATTTCGCAATTCGTCTTACTTCTGACACTTCTTTATAAGCTTCACGAAATATGAAAATTAATGAGATAAAATACACTCCCCAATATAATTTTAAAGTTTTTATTTTTCCCATATGTAGGGCCTACAAACTTCAGTTTATGAAAGTTAAATTACCTCTGACTTCACTTAGTCACATATATTTGTTACAATTATCAAGTCTATCTTGAATGAATTTCATATAACTTTGGTCAATTGCGTTTAAAATTATGGCAGACTACCGTTAACCATAAGGTTCACCTGAACTGAAATTTGAAAACAGAAACAATGAAAAAAGAGGCTTGTGCAATAACAAATGTATTCTTGTTTTCAATATTTGGTAAAATTATGCCAATTATTTAAGATTGAATCTCGATTATGTAATGACCTGCGACAATGATTCATCGAATGAAAATCAATGTAATTTAACCACCCCTTGTACGTGCATACTGCAAATTTTGCCTGTTTTCAGATTTCAAGATCTTATAAGGGTTTCACACATGAATATATTTATGATAAAATCTTTCATTTTACCTGAGAAGGAATTAATAATTTGACAAATGAATCATTTTCGATTAATAGAACCTAATAAGGGCTGTAAACCTCGCGTCGCAGACATGATAAGTTATTGGTTGTCGCAGAAGGCATCAGGAGGCTGGGAGATATAAATGCGCTTTTAATTTTCTCACCTTAGGTAGTGGAAATCCACCTGCCAAGCGCGTTACATCATATAAAACTGTGAAATGCTTTTGTTGCAGAACTGAGAATCATTTATATATCATCTGTTTATCATCTGCATGAAGGAATATTACTATTATTATGTGATGGAACTGCGAGGAGTAGCACAGTCAAGACAGTTATCATTATCGAATCGTACACACCTTACGAAAGAGCCAACTTTCGAGGTTAAATTGGATCGAAGTTCATATCGTTATTTTGTATACGATATTTGAAAGCGGTGAGACTGTTGAACAGAATATACACCTGCAAAACCGTGGTCAGCTTTTATGACCTTTCCTTTAAAAGTAAATTTGAATTCGCCCATTCGAAGTTGAGCATTTCGAAGTTGAGCATTTAAGTCACTTCAAGGATTATTGAATTTCATCCAGCATGTCCAGAACGTCTTTCACGAAATTATTTTGTTTGTGCTGCAATAAGGTATTGCTCTCTGAATTGATTAATATGCATTTTATTAAATCAGACCACAAGTTGTTATCAAAGATGTCGAAACACCGATTGTTAAGGAGGTTTCAACTCCTTTATCACTAATTTTCTCATTAGTCATGACAGTATAACCATAAAAACAGTGGACATCTAACATGTCTAATAGAATGCATTGCAAAAACTCCGGTGTTGATTTATCACCAGCTCGGAATCATATGTCCACACCAGAGAAGTATTGAATCAACACCAGTTTAGAACTGTTTTAACACTACTTGGTATCGTATAAGCACCTTTCTGGTGTTAGACCAAAACCAAACTGGTGTTGTTTAACGCTTCTCTGGTGTGGACATATAGATTCCGTGCTGGTGTTAAATCAACACCGGGGTTTTTGCAGTGTGGTAGATAAAGATGTAGGTTATAAATCCAAAATGATTTTATGGTGTATTTCTTTTAAACATCTCACTCTTTTTCACATCAATTTCTCGGAGACTAGAAAAACGAGTACACCGAATTTCAGGATCTGTCTGCGACACACGATGCACATGATCATGATGATGTATGGGTTAAGCCTATACCCAATAACTTTGCACATCGCCCTCACTGATCTCAAATGAACTTCGAGATCGTACATGGGGTAAAAAAAAACGCAAGCCATGCTGATGGGGCAGCTACATCATTGAGATGCTCCCTTTAATCAGGATCAATTTTCAAGTCATCGGTCTCAATCCCAAAGTAGATTGGGTTCTTTATTGTCTATAGCGTCGTGTGTCCATCTTCATAAGACAGGGGTAATCTACAGGCGGAGACCTGCCTTCTCATTGATGAACTCGAACCCTGGAAATAATGCACCATTCTTGATATCACTAATGAGGGAAGCACTTTATTCCTACTCTGTCACAGAAAAAACGAGCAATTTAGATTAGGAAATAGGAAGAAGTAGTTCAGATCAGAACCCTACAGGCCTATCATTGCATGCTCACAAAAATTGTTATCGTGATATTAGAGTTCACTCCGCGTGAAAGAATGCCCATCAAATTCTTTGGTGTCATAATTCATTGAAAAAAACGATATGAAACTGTCTGATCTCTCTCACTCTATGTAGTTAAATCAAAATTTGGGGAATTTTTAACATAATTAGGGATTCCGATCGCTCATATTCTTCGGATCCAGCCCCCCCCCCCCTCCGAAGTTTCATGCAAAGCTAATTTTATTTTACAAATCAATCAAGCATCAATGTCCTATCATTGATTATGTTCACTTCAAAATAATACACAAGCCTTGTACTGGGGACATTGATCATCTTCTACCATATGTTTTGTTTTCTTGATCTATGTGATATCATTGCACCAACGTCCTTAGTAATAATGTACACCCAGGGGTGGATCTAGGATTGGCTTCCGGAGGCCGTAAGATTAAAAGTTTTCTGCCAAGCAAGTGAAGTGAAAAAAAAATGAAAATAAGAATACTAACCATGAACTTCAGACAGCACCGTCGTTGATTGATTCAAAAACGATGCATCCCTGATGCTGCTTACATTATTGAAACCTTGCAACGAATAAAAACAGCATTTTTCAAGGATTTATCGTCCTTCTTGTACAGGTAGTTCTAATGAGAAAAAAATAGCATACCGCCTGGATCTAATGAACGTAAATACACATGTTTCCAATAAGATTGACCTCTTTTCTCATCAATAATTCACAATGTAAAACAGCTCTTAACAAAACCCCACAGTGAATTCTGACACGAAGGTGAATTTCTGACACGAAAGTTTAAAGATTAATGTAATTCCTTGACCTTTGACCTCCCCTCGGCTCCAAGATCAAGTTTACAATGGTCACATTGATACAAACTAGTATCAGTATATCCAATACCTTTTCTCTCTTCAGTCGATTCTATCTACCGTGTAGGTCTGTAACGTATATCACTAAACATGCTAAACATTGTGAATATAAAAAAGTATAATATAGTGCAAAAGGGAGACAGATAATTTGGAGTAACTCAGTAAAACGAGACGGACAAGACAGTTAGCTTTACACAAACTCATTTTAGATCCTTAGAAGTAAGAAAAAAACATCGAAAATGGACCACTTTTGTTAATTCTCGGCATCAGCAAAGTTATAAAACTATGCAAGCCATTCTTCTTTCCTGCGTAACTATAATAAGGATGTACTCCATTGTATTGACATTTGGTTTCCCAACCTAAATGACAACTTCCTAATGTTCCCATTCATTCCAAGTTTGTAATTGTCAAGTGGTCGTACACAGCAAAAACTGTGGTGTTAACCGGTGTACATAGAGGACCACACCAGTTATTTTACACCGGTGTTAGATTTACAGTGTTAGTTTAACACATATAGGTGTGTTAAATGTACACTCTCTGGTGTTGTGTTCATTCTCTAGGGTGAAACTTTAACACCTCAGGGTGTGGTCCTCTATTAACACCAACTGGTGTCAGTTTTAACACCACAGTTTTTACAGTGTAGTATTGAGATAATTCTGTCACATTTTAATGCAATGTCCCTTTACTATCCAGTTCACACCTTGTACCTCCTTCCAACTGTCGTGCGAACCTTTACGAAAGTCACGAATCATTGACTTTTCGTAACTGATCCCGAAAAAAAATGAACTATATATTTTGTCTAAGATAAATACGATTGCCGCGACTGATCGGATATGATTTGTTACGATCTAATTAGATCACTACGATTGCTCCAAGATTAAGTACGACGTTTAAGTCGTGGCTCAAATCGTGACAGTATTCAGACTTGTGTGCACACAGACCCTGATTGAAATTCAATCAACAAGTTTCTTGATAAGTCTGGTCCAATGAAATGAAAGACTCAGCATTATTCAAGTCAGCCACATGTAACCTTAAACTTCATGGAGACACGACATACATGACATATGCTCCTGCAACATTTGCTCCTGTTTTAGTATAACAGAGAGCCTAGGCTTATAGTTAGGATTGAAATAGAGTTTCAGGTTCTGAGTAGTGTACAGAGGGTTTATTTTGTTTTGGAGGTTAGATTTTATGCTTGGCTTAATATAACGTGCATATTTTCCATCGGAGCAATTGTCGTCGGAGAAAATATCATGGAACCTTCATGGTGTCTATCCCATGTGCTTTGAAAAACCGATAGCTTGCACCTGTGCACCTGTAAATTATGTTCAGACTGATAATTGTAGTTAAAACTTCTGCGTTGTAATATTAACGGTTGTCACAGGTTTATACCGAGGTTTTTTTACCTGACTGATAAAAAAGCACAAATGCCTGTGAGCAAGCAACCGGGGGACCAACGCGTTGCAACGGTCCTCTCCGAGGGACATGGTAATAAGGATAAATGTCTTACCAAAGGGCTCTAGCGTACCACTTGGAAATCGAACCCGGGTCACCGGAATCCGAAACCCCAGCTCTACCGACTGAGCTATATCGCGCTTTATAAAAAAGGGGAAGTTTACCCTGACAAAAAGTTCATTTAAAAATAGCAGAAAAAATAATTTAAAATATTGCCGAAGGTTTGAGAAAAATTCATCAAATAATTAAAAACTTATTAGAATTTTAATTATTTGATTTGTGACGTCATATGAGAGCAGCATTCATACATAGCAAATGGTAAAAAATCAAAGAAATGTCATTTTCTCAGAAAATTGAAAATGGTTTTCACTGTACCTTTTGTATATCAATAGACAAATCATTTCACACCCGATCATGAATAGAAAACAAAATTAAGTCGTTAGGAACCACAAAAAAAATGAAATTCATGCATTTTATATTACATAACAGTTAACAGATGGGACAGCTGCTCGTTTATGACGTCAAAACTTTGAACTCTAATAACTTTCTTACTTTTTACGGATTTTCCTCAAACCTTCACCAATATTTTTTACTATTTTTTCTGCTATTTTACAACAAAGTTTTCTTCAGGTTGAACTTCCCCTTTAAGGGAAATTTTCATTATCACGATTGAAAGTGATTGAAATTGAATAATCATAACAAAATGACTGTAATTACCTTTATATGCATTGAATTTTATTTATCTTGAAATTTGTGTATTTTTTAGATTTGTGTATTATTTGTATTTTTTATTGAAGCCTCTCTAATACACCGTCACGCCAGAGAGACGACGCCAGGGGCCCGTAACACAAAGCTTAGCGATGAATAGCAAATATGAAAGAACACTTCTGATTGGTTCCTGGTCAGTATTTTAAACCAGATGCGCGTGTAACATTAATCTTAATTGGTCAGTCTATTTACCGATCGATCGCGAATCTTTGAGTTACGGAGCCGTCAACCAAAGCGACATTTCTCTCGGTTGGTTTGCAGTCCGTTTCATTGTTGTAACTGCAAAATTAGTTGTAAACCAGCTCTTCTGGCTGATGATCAAAGTATCAATATAATAACAGTAATTGAAATGAAATCATGGTTAATTGGATGGTCAATTAACAGATTACCGAGTTGCGACAACCACTTTGGGAAAGTGATTTTCTTTTGTAACAGATCTTCATTTATTTGTCAGGATTCTATAAATTCTGAAATAATTGATATAACCTTCGTTTACAATAATAATTTCCTCATAATAGAACCAGTTCAAACGAACCTATTTTGTATCGTTCATATTTTGCTAAAAAACGGCGTGATAATTGTCCATAATGTGATTACTGTATAGCAAGCCTTACAATCACTTACAACTGGTTGTAAGGCTTGCTATAGAGTAAATGGTGGTGATCAGATTTCAAAGCAATCTTTCGTTATCGAAGTTCATGTCCTCCAAATATGTTGATGATGAAAATGTTTCATATGCGACCGATACAAAGGAAAGTTAACTTAAGCTTGGGAATAAGAAAGTGAAACTGTTTGAACTACCTATGCATTTCCTGCTTATAAAGTGTAAGACTTACACTTCAAAAAGAGATATGACGTACGGGTGTGAAACGAAATGCAATATTTTTGTCAAATTTTCTTTGTCAAGAACATGATGACAATCTATTAGGAACTTTCAAACCCATGCAGTCTGGAATACTTCATGTACTATACTAAGAGCGTGCAAAAACATCACCAGTTGCATAATAATAATGACATGCATTACTGAGGATTTGGTTAAATGTCACTGAATTAACGTCAAAGAAACTACCTCTACATACTACAAAAAATGTTTTGATATTTTTATTACTATCCTTTTTATACTTTTTATTACTAAGAAATAGGCATAGGCGGCGGGGAAACAGTCGCCCCCCCCCCTCCCTTGTGGCGAAAACGCCAAATAAATCGCCGCGTATGACTGTGTGTAATAGACAATCGTGATTCGTTGTGAATCATGTAAATTCCATCATTAGCAAAGTTACAAGCAAAATCCGACTTCAGGGGGATTGTATAGGCGCGTCATGCAGGAGATTTAAAGATAAATAGCAGGTGTGGTAACGATCTCGAAATGAGTTTGAACAGAATCCAATGAAATTACCACCAAAGTGTTTATAATGTATGTAAATTTAAAACAGTGTGCCAAATAAGCTCTGGAAGAAAATGCGTAATAATGCTGAGATACAAAATAATCACGTAATTCCATAAATGTTGGGTATTTTTCAAAGTAATATTAATGCACTGTCCCAAATATGCTTTTCTGTGTTAGTATCATCAGAATTATTCATTTTGAGATAAGATTTCATCATTTCATAAAAATAGGTGTACATTAATGACCTTATCTAGATGTATGACAATATTATGACAATTAACCTTGATTTTAAAGACGTTCTGTCATGAAATAAGTTGTCGTTTACCTTTAACGTTAGGCTCGTTAGCAGAAAATGTAACTGATAATCAAATTTATCCAAGATGACAGCTTACTTCCTCGTCGTAGTTGAAATGACAGAGACATGTGTACATTTTTCAGTCAGAGCACTCCTCCCCAGAACAGACATGACAGAAATTAAAATTATGAATGGGAATCCCCCTATATCCATGAAGGCGGTGATTCAGGCTGGGAACACGACCTAATATTATTACGGTTGTGTTCGCCCCCTAGGATTTAAAAGCTTGACCTTTTTTGGAGGGAGTCTATTTTCGGCTTTCAAATCATCCAATACTAAAAACTCACCTTTTTATTTGAAAAAAAAATCTTTTTTTTTTGTCCTTCGTGTTTCGCGATTCCTTTCGATTTGATCCCGTCACTCACCTGAACAAAATAAATTCTCCAATTTAACCTCTCTACATGCATTTGGGGAAGGGTAAACTTTACAAGATGCGCCCCCCCCCCCTCCCCCTCATAGGCAGGCTCATATTAAAATGGAATGTCCCTGACGATAAGTTTAAGAATAAGGAGAAAAAATGAGACAAGCACATCATTGATAAAGTTTTTGATAAATGTCAGGGTCATGAATAATTAGAAATTCTGTGATGTGCACATTTGAATTTTTTCTTAATTATTCATGCATAATGTCGCTAATATTGAAGAGTGAACGTTTGATAATTTCTGATGACATTTCGAATGCACAGATGAAATTATTTCCTTTTAAAGAAAATATTTGTGACGTCATAAAATCACGTCCTCGGGTGGTTTTTTCGGCAAAAGTTTTATCTCTTCTCCAAACCAACTTGATGCGCCGGGTTGCCTTTTCCCTTGGCTATACCGATGTGTTTGGTGCTGACTGATCACGGGTTCGGAAGATCAGCCATTAGGGGTAATGATAACAGCCCCCAGTTTTCAACATTCAAGATTCGAGAATTTTTATTCTATTTCCATATCAACGAAATAAACCAAATGGATGGACCTTAATAGTGCATCAATCATTACCCCAGCATGGCATATTGCCGGCCGCTGGTCTTGAACTTTGTATATACCGTAAATCTCCAGATGCAAAACCTGGAAACAATTTGCCAAATGCAATAACCAGATAACTATTACAAGAATACAATATATATGTCAATCTACTTAGGTAAATGATGTTGAATAAAAGCAGAATAATTTAGATGTCTAAGTCATATCAAGTGTCTACAAATTTCCTATTTTTCAACAGATAATATTCTGTAGTTTTGTCAGATAATTCAAATGAATATGGTCAGATTTTCATCGTAGGGTAGGCCTATGTATCATAGACTGCAAGTTTGTTTGATCAGTAAAAATTGTTTTAACATTGTGGTATTGATGTTGATGAACGGCTTTTTATTACTTTTGTTTTAATAATAATAACGTTTTATTTACACAGGGTATCCACTTCTTCCAGCGGGCTCTGCATAACATAATTATTACCCTTCTCCAGTCTAAATGCTGAGCGCCAAGCAAGAAGGCAGAAGGTCCCATTTTTACAAGTCTTGGGATGACTCGGCCTGGGATCAATGAATAATTATAATAATAGACAGTTCTTCTATAGCGCATAACACATTATAAATAACGTCTCTATGTGCTTCCAAAGGACTTGGATATTATATTACCCTGGCTTTATAGCCCCGCAGCCTTTTACAGCGCTGGGGCATTTCAAGGAATAAATTCCTGCCAAGTACCAATTCACCTCACCTGGGTTGAGTGCAGCACAATGTGGATAAATTTCTTGCTGAAGGAAACTACGCCATGGCTGGGATTTGAAAACACGACCCTCTGTTTCAGAGGGCCACAATGATCCACAATATAAATGCTCCAAACCCCCGACCTCCCGTTCATGAGGTGGACGCTCTACCATGCACTGAGCCAACATGACCGGTTTAGGTTTATCTACCGTTACATCCAACCAGTCTGAAGATTCTATAAAATAGATGGTTTCGCCTGTAATGAACAGTAAATGCGCCCAAGATTAATGGAGGGATGGGCTATTCCTTATGTTTGTTTTATTCTTTTTATCTTTGAGTAATGAGGTTAATCTATAAGCCTATTCATCATGTTGACACGTGTGAACGTGACCTGTAAGCTGGATGAAAAATAGTCCGGAGATTGGGCCATTTTCTCGGGGGAAGAAAGAGATGGTGACATAATTACCAGTCGGCAAATACTTGAGACTCGAGGGTATTCCATCTTGAAAACTTTTTCACAAGAAAGAGACGTATGAAAGACGGAGGACGTCGCAAATCTTGATAATTATATCCATGCACCAATACCCTTGGTTAGTAAAGGCTATACCAAACAACTTTCTTGTAGGTCTAACGAACTAAAATAGCAAGTGAAGAAAGCTTCGTATGTGCCTATATACATGCATAGTAGAAAATGATTTTTTATCGCACTGGCGTATTAAGTTAGATTGTCAGGGATCGTTTCACTACTTTATAGGCCCATGCAAAAAAAGGAGTACATTCCACCTGCGATTAATCATATTAATGATGTTATTACGGATTTATTTCTGACTCTTCTGGGTCCTATTCAAAAAAAGATTTGTTATAACAACAAATGCATGATTTCTATACCAAGTATACTGTCAACCATTCAAATTGAATGATTTCAATAGCTCTAAACCGTTACTTCAACCTTTTATTATTACAACTGTTATGAACCTCATCCCTCCCCTCCTTCTTCTCCCCCTCCCACCCCCCTTCCTCCTCCTTCTATCTCCTCCCTTCCACTTTTTCATGTTTTCTATTCGTCATCTATTCCACGTACCGAAACGTTCTAATATTCTGAATTGTATCCACATGTTTACAAAACATAAACAATCTACTTTCGGCCACATCATCGGAAATCAATTTCCTCGTTGAAAGAACAGAAACTCACCCAATTCCGATACACACTATCTGAAAGTATTAATCTTTGGTAAAGGGTCAGTATTATCTGACATTCTTTAACATTATATTCTGCACTTCATTGTCTTCTTTCGTCGAATAATTCACGTAATCTTTCACCTCGAATGTTCAATTGCATCACAGCTATACAACTTGTATAAACGTCCTTTCATTCTTTTTTCTTCATCTCCTTATTCATGTTATTCGTTAAAATCCCATCCGATCATGATGTGCAATCTTCTGAGGAGTCGGAGGATTAAGGCGTTTTTAAAAGAGCGATCGAAAGCTTCACATTTTTTTACAAGCATTCTACCTCCATGTTAAAAATGTTGAAAGGGAGACTGCATGACCCTCATGTATAACATCGATCAACGATGCTGCTCTGAAATGATAGATTAACAATTTGAATACGACCGAGCACCTTGGTCATGGACGAAAGGGTTATGGGTTCGATTCATTGCCAAATCATCATTTATCCTAATCTTTTTTCTTTTCTTTTCTTTTTTTGCAGTTGTTGTTCAGTTTCAATGTCGGATAAAATTAAGAAGGGGTTGTTTGGACATGCTGGAGCGAGGATGCATGATACATTCGTTCATTCAGATTATTTGATCCCGTTTGCTTTACTGTTTTATTTTAAAATATTTATCTGATGTCGTGTTTTCTAATTGCTGTATTATTTTCTGCGATGTTTGTATTATCTTCTGCGATTTGTTGCTACGTTTCTGTTCATATACAATTAATCTGCCATGTTATTTTGTGTAATGCTATTTGATTTTGTTTATATACAGCTGTAATTAATCTGTTGCATTATTTCTGTGGTATTTTCCAGACTGTGTATGAATTTAAAGTAAATGAATAATAAAGATTACTACAAAACTAAAAATACCAAAGATTTCAACCCTCTGTTGCCTACTGCTCAGCCGTGCTCTGCATTTCACATCGTCATTTTACAAAAGGTAGAATGGAGAATTGTGTTATGCTGGGCCCGCTAATTTTTTTTTGCAAGCTTATAAGTCATGTAAGTGCCTCTCAGATGTTGATATAATCATCTCGTCATGTCTATATCTCTTAGGAAAGAAGATAGGATGACGAAATCTCGGATCTCATCATGTCTAAATCCCGTGGAAGAGATGGTCAGATGACAAGAACTTAGATCTCGTCATGTCTACATCTTGTGGGAGAGATGATCAGATGACAAGATCTCCGATCAAGATCTTGCCAGCTGATAATTTCTTCCAAACGATGTAGACATGACCATGATGACGAGATCCAAGATCTTGTCATCTGATCATCTCTCCCAAGGGATGTAGACATGACGAGATCCAGCTCTTGTCATCTGATCATCTCTTCCAAGGGACGTAGGGACGTAGACATGTTGAGATCCAAGATCGTGTCATCTGATCATCTCTCCCAAGGGATGTAGACATGACGAGATCCAGCTCTTGTCATCTGATCATTTCTTCCAAGGGATGTAGACATGTTGAGATCCAAGATCTTGTCATCTGATCATCTCTCCCACATCTGGGTGGCATTTTTAAGCATCCGTAGATAATGGTTGAATGGCTGAATAAACCCATTATAATACGTGAAAGGTGGTTCTACTTTCTGGCGCAGGAAAAGATTTAATGTTACATTTTGACTGCGTGACTTATCAACAGACACACGGTGATTTACCAGAAACAGCGTAAAGGAATTCTGGAATTCATTGTTTTTCAGTGATACCATATCTACTTCATTAGAATAATGAAATGTCATTTATAAAAAAAAAAACAATATCATAATTATACTTGTGAAATGTGGAATCCAGTTCAGATCCATTTCTTTTTTGCTATTATAGGTCCATGGTCTGAACATAAACCTATTAGCGTCTCACAAACGTTCAGCTTTACAAAAACACCCCTTGGGTAAAAAAAGAATGAATTCAAAAATGTCAATTTTTTTATTATATGAGAATCCAGTGGCGTACCGTGGGTCATGGCATTGGGGGGGCACCAGCAAAAAATAGTCACTTAATGAGCGCGCTTCGCGCGCTCAGTTGCCAGGTATAACGACCTTTAAGTTATAGAGACATTTTAAGGACAGTGCCATTAGCATTGGACCCACACATTCCTGAATCAATGAATTTGTTTATTTGATCATCTCAATGATCAAATAATGTGAGCGCGAAGCGCGAGCTGAAAATTTTTGACATTCAAACCTAAAAAGAGACATTATAATCATATTTTTGTAATCATGATTCGTACCTAAACAATGAGAGCGCGAAGCGCGAGCTGAATTTTTTTAATATATTGACCCCTAACGGAGATTTTAAGGACTATATTTTAGAAATCCATTAAGAGTATTCATATTTCTCCATAGTCATCTATTGCGAGTGCAAAGCGCTTGCTGATTTTGTTACAATTACATCTAAACACAAGAAGCACTTGTAGTAATTATTGTAATCACGATTAACATACGCATCTCACTAATCAAACATTGCGAGCGCGAAGCGCGAGCTGAAAATTTAGGAAATTCAGATCTGAAGATGGGCATTCTAAGGCTTGTTTGTAGGAATTCAATAAGATCATACCTATTTCACAAACCAAATGATGCGAGCGCGAAGCGCGAGCTGAAAATTTTTGATATTCAGATCAGAAAAAGAGACATTTTAAGGACTGATTTTAGTCCATGGAGATCAGATATATCTCACCAATCCACTAATGCGAACGTAAGCACGGACATGAAATCTTTTGTATTAAGACCTTAAAGGGCAATCACTTTAAGTATATAGTCATGAAAAAGAAGCATATGTCACTCTATAAAACAATAATAACACGAAGTGGGAGGAAATATATTTGGTGTATATTGACTTGAAAACGGGACGATTTAGTACAACGGGATTATATATCTCGTTAAACAGACAATGCGAGCACCAGGAATAATGAGCACATAGGCCCTGAGCAAATTATGTTTCATGAAGTTATTAAAAAATGTTTCTTATGAAATATAACATAATATAATTATAATATAATATAACATTATAATGAACAACAATTTCTTCTTTCCCACTACGTTTCTCTTCCCTCTCCCTCTTTTTCTCCTTTTCCCCGTTTTTTTTTTGGGGGGGGGTCAGGCGATTGGGGCACGTGCCCCCCCCCCCCCCCCGTAGTTCATCGCGGTTTGTGGTTATAAATTATAGGATTTGTTTTACCTCATTTTGCGGAATCGAGCATTATGCTCGTGAAACGTCACCGACATACCAAACTCGAGGTAAAAAGCATCAATTACGTAATGCTACGATCTATACAATAAGGATGTGGTTTTACTTCACTCAATTCATAATAAGCTTTTCGGTAACATTTTAGGAGATGTGATTCTGTAATATAGGGTTGAACCTAAATGAACGCATTTGCTCCAAAATTAAAAATAAATCTCTTTTTGGGACCAAGCAGAGCCTTAAAAAACCTAAGCATATACGAATTCCTTTAGAGTTACTTGTTCCAGACTCGATGCCCAGTGAATATCTGACAATATTTCAACTCAATCCTGCAATGCCTAGTGAATATCTGACAATATTTCAATTTGTAACGAATGGCATAAATCACGAATAAAACTTAAAGAAAAATGGGGCCTCTAATAACATGGATAAGTTGACGATAATCATATGGACGGATGAAACAATCTTCGAATTGATTGATTTTTTTAGAAAAACAGGTCAGTAACGGTTCCACAAAAAATCAGAAAAGGATGACACAGTTTGTTTGCTTTCTTCCTCATGAGCCTTTCAGATGTTTAGCATGGTTAGCATATTATCGTTTTATTGAAGGGTAGTCAAGAAGAGAATTGAATGGTATTCATCTATACCACAAATTCTACGAAATGTCTTCAAAAGGTGTCTTCCACTCGGAAAATTTTACACCGGTGTTGAATTTGTGGTGTTAGTTTTAATCTTTAATCTTTAGGGTGTAATTTTAACACCTCAGGGTGTGGTCCTCTATCAACACCAATTGGTGTCAGTTTTAACACCGCAGCTTTTACAGTGTATGGGCCCTCTTTAGCGGATATATTCGTAACTCGAAGTCTTGATGTATCTTACTTATGCTTAAAATGTATTTACAGACAAGTTATTCAAACGCACTTCATGCAAAAAAATATGATATTGATTGACAATGAATCTTTTGGATATTACAATTCATGAAATTTACACTACATCACATAATGACGCAAGACTGTTTGCATCAGACGTTGCAATTTTTTTAGATTTCAAAATCATATCTGTGTTCGCTGCAAGTGGATTGTCAGGATTTCATTGAAATATTTGTTTAACTTTCTGGACAGGGAGTTCAATTAAGGTATGGTTATTCTGATCCCTGTTGTAAAAAAATTTATTATGGTAACTTTGCCATTCAATGGTAACTACTATGGTAACGCTGATCAACAACCAATCAAAATCAAGGATTCCATGAAATTTACCATTGGAAGTCAAAGTTACCATAATGGTAACTTTTTTGCAACGGAGCCCAGGTCATGCATGTTATTACACATCCATGCTTATGAAATAAAAACGGGCGGCATTGGGATATATATATATGTATATATATATATATATATATATATATATATATATATATATATATATATATATATATATATATATATATATATATATGTATATATATATATATTAAGGCAAGACGACCTAAATATTATGACGTCATGTTTTTTATCGATTGAATTACATTATATGGGTATTACGGAGCTACACGACTGAGATATCTCATTTGGATTCTATTCTACCTTCCACTTTTCCCCTCTCTATTCATTTTCTCCTATCTACCTATTTTCTCCTTTTTTCATTAATTGAAATTGTCTAGGGGCGATGACCTCCCTGTCCCCTTGTGGTGCTGCCACTGGTAATAAGTCAGATAAACGCTATTAAAGCCAACATGTTGCACCGAACGTTGCTTCGTGCTTTCGTCGTCAGTTTGGGCATTTTTTTCCATACTATATGCTGGAGGAAACGAAGAGAGGGTATATCCACCCAATCATGAGATTGGGTCGCTGAAATGTCAAGAAGTATTGACGTACTCAAACCTAATCTTTCGGAAAATAATCGTTTCGACGGCGAAAATAATCAGTTCGGATGATATCGTCAAGAGGACTTAGATGATGATCAGTATCTTTAAAAATACATATATATGACGGATGGGGGTTTCCATGGTAGCAATCGAATCTTGATCAAGTTATATTGGTATATATGAATTTTGTGGAAATTCGAGGAAACTGCTTTGCAGTGCCCTTTCATTCATATTTTCCCTCCCTTTCTTTTTCTCTTTCTGCATACCTGTCCCTCTTGTCTCTGCCTACCTCTCTCTCGTTCTTTCCATCTCCCACTCCCTGCCCCCCCCCCCCCTTAATATCTCTCCCTCTTGCCCTCTCTTCCTACCTCCCTCTTTATTTTCCCTTCTTACACACACAAATATCGCCATTGAAACAACACCAGTTTGGAATCAAACCGATGCTGTTTTAATACTAATTGGTGTTGTATAAACACCTTTCTGGTGTTAGACCAAAACGAAACTTCTCTGGTGTGGACAAATAGATTCCGGGTTGGTGTTAACATGGTTAAATTAACACCGGAGTTTTGCAGTGTACAATTGAGGTCTTACTGAGCTCCGCTATATCCATGGAGGTACAGCACACTGAATCTCATTTTTTTTTTTTTTTTGTTTAACTTTACCCAATAATATGGGGATACCACCAACCTTGGATTATCGAATATAAATTAATAACAAATAAAAAATAGATAGAGCCGTGTGATCTTCTTTTCGTATTTAGACCCTATGACCACAAACTATTCATTCTTGTAAAGTCATACAAAGGCTATATATAGCTAGTCTGCTGGGCAAACCCTTCACTCGAGTTGACGGTCTTAAAAAGCAGCCTACTCATGCCTTGTGTACTGAAGGCCATCTCGCTCATGCTAGTCTTTGCGTGGAGACACACTTGTTGATCAAAATTTCAATCAGGGTCTGTGCCTGTAGACTAATATATAGCCTTCATGTGAAATAGGGCGAAACGGGGTAAAAGCAATCTCTCTTTCTAAAGATAATTGGGTATTAAGTTCTTCCCTTTTCCCTCTTATCCATTTTCCTCCATTTTATTTAATTACTTGTGAAAAATGGGGCGGTCACGACCTGTCCCACCACTTTCTAGCCCCGCCCCTGCTGATGGGTAAAATTCAATTGTTTATGCTACCTGTTTTCAAAATTTGAGTTATACAGAGGGATCATGACTTTGTTGCAAAATATGTTATAAATAATGTCAAAACCCCATGTTTATACCCCTATTATAGTAGTTCTTTCTTATCCATCGCAGCGCCCCTCAAGTAGTCACTAACCTCGTGTCCCTCCCCCTCCCCCCACCCCCGTTAGAGGAAAAATGGCATCTGTATGAAAAAATCTTTTCCCACATCTCAAGAATAAGTATCACAAATTTTTAGGGTAAAAACTTTCATAAATGTATTTCCCCTACGAAAACTCACCATTGCATCGTATTCTATCATGTTCATGAAGTGAGATGCTTCAGCACCCTTGTAAAGAAAGAACCACATGGTACCCTGATACTGGTCACCACCATCCAAGAGAAGAACATTGGCAACCCGATTCCGGATCTCCTTGACTTTGGTTGCCCGCCTAGCAACCCCTCCGAAGCACGCTCCGTCCTCGGCATCCTCCTGGCTACATTCGGAACCATACTTGTTGAACTGTTCGATCCGTGCATGGACATCGTTGGTGTGGAGGACCGTCAGTTGGTAGTCCGCCCCGCCGTGGGAAACCAAACAAATGATCAGAAGTAAGATGCTGGTTGACCAGGAAATGGTGAGGATATCCATGTTTATAAATCCAAAAGTGAGACTGTAAGCGGAGTTGGTGAGTACATCTACCCCCGTGAAGTCAGTAGCCGAATTAAGAAAGATACACGATCGCAAGCTTGATCAGATTAATAAGGTGATGCGATGCACCTCGTGTAGTATTGACTTTTTGATGAGTAGCATAATATGACAGTACATTCGTTGTTCATTTCAGAGGTCCGTCAGTTCTTATATCACATGTAGAAACACACGGACTTTGATCAAGTAAGACAACAATCCATTATCAGGATATAAAAGATAACAAAATAGGTAAACTATATACCTGTCGACTATGTCCCGGGCTGGTGAAATATTAGAGAATATCGTCTGCTACAATGCAAGACCCACGCGCGTGTGAAGCCACGACAGACGGCGCTCTCCATATCCGAACCATGACCCGATTAGGCCTCTGAGCGGTCGCCTATTCATACATCCCATAAACTACTTTCTACGTCTCTTTAACGGTCTTTATTTTATTTACTATTTATTTGTTCCGTTTCATAAAAGAGGCTTTAGATTAGAAATCAATGGGTTCATTCCAGTATGACTTGGGTCAATAAAATCGATGTGCGGGGAACGAAGAGAAAGGGTTTGTTGTCTGTTAGGCGTGGGTGCTTCAAAAAAGGGGTTCATTCAGACCATAAGCCTTTATAAGCATTGATACCGGGCATTTGATAAGCCTGACCAATCGGTGAAAATCAGACATTTCGATCGATATGCTTTCCAACGAGTTTACAAAATAGCCGACCATAAACATAGCGGAGGCCTATCAATGAGTTGTGGAAAGGAGATTCAATATATTGACGTTGGCCTTTTTTAATCCAGGGGAATTAAGAAAAGCGAAGTGCAACAAACCCAAAATACTAACTCCTCTACTGACTTACATAGTGCCTAATGCCCCTTTATCATAAGTCTTTAGCGCTCTATAATAAATGCAACATAATTACCTTGGCTTTAGCAGAGCTACTGTTACGCACTCAAGTAGTTCAAGGGATGAATTAACTTGAGGTTCTTCGTTGCTTTATGGGTATACTGATTTGAAAAAGATTTTTAAGGTCAATTTTGTAAGAATTTATGAACGTGATGCGCACCTCACAAAATGTGGCGCGGAATGCGAGCTAAAATGTTAGATTTTTAACACATGCACACGTGGGTATCAACAGTGCATAAATATTTATATTTACTTGATGCAAGATAAATAAGCAATTTATATAAACATGCATTGGTCGAGGGTCCAGGAATCGAACCTCTGGATTTCATGAAGTAGTCGGGTCACGAGACCACTCGGCTACGGCGCCTGAAATCGTGAATATAAAACACTTCTGAACGTGTGTTTGTAAAAGAAAAAAATGCGAGTTAAAGCGCACCTAAATTACGTTTTCAGGTATCAATACCTGACCACAATATCTCGACGCGGATGGGTTATTGGCCATACATATTAGTATTCGGTCGGTATTCGTGATATAGTAATAATAATAATAATAATGAGACTTGTAGAGCGCCAAATCCACTCTGTAGAGTGCTCAAGGCGCATAAAGAGCTAAGAGTTCAATAACAAAGTTTTTAGAAGACTTTTGAAAGTTTCGACAGAGGTTCATTATTTTATGTCTTCAGGAAGGCTATTGGGATGACTGACAAAAAATCAATCTTCGTAAGAGAGATTAGAGGGTGCTCGTAAGACTGAATTTTAAAGGGGGTGAACTGATCACTTTGTGTGGTCTCTCATTGACTCTGTTGTGTAATAACTAGTCATAGGGGATGTCACAAGAAAATGTTTGCAATCAATTGCAAATATTCTGTTGCAATGTTGCAATAGATTAATTAATCTTAACTGTAGTCAGATTACACCGCTTGTCACTTCAAGAAGCAGATTACAAATAACTCGCAATTTCGTTTATAATTTTAAAATTTACGATCGATTTAGGTACTGAAAGCAGACTTGGAATTGATCGCAAGTTTCTTGCAACGCCCCATTAGAAAGGTAAACCGAGTTCAACAAGAAGAAACTGATCAAACTTTTACAAGGTCACTGCAACATTCCACTCAGTCAAAATGAGCAATATTTTTACACAGGCTAACTATTGTGGGTTGAAATGAATATCATGCTTGAAGGATTTGTAAGGGGGATAATTGTAGACCGGTAGAGGAATGTATAAAACTGGTTGATTGGCGACATAAACATCGGAATAAAAGCTGGGAATACAGGAATTCCATCGAAATCTGCAAAGAGCTAAAAATGTAATATAGGCCTTTTTTTCAAAAAGACATCGATCGAGGCAACAATTCTCGGGAAGTAATTAGGCTTATGTTTTCGTTTTTTGTACTTAAATAGCAAAGAATACTGAAGGAGAATTGCATGAGAATGCCTGCTGGTTTCTACTCCATTGATAAGCATAGCTGCGTGACAGCAGTTGCAGTAATAAAACTTACCATACTGTGTCGAATATTACATAAGGCAAAGGAAACTGACAAAAGATCCAGGCAGATAGAAAATTTAATTCGTTTTATTCATTTTATGCTGTATGTAGGGTTGGCCTGTTTAGTTTATAGCCTACTTTATACAAAGGCGCCCTGCAGCTAAACGAGCCTCATACATGAACACTTCAAATATATAAGGTAACATGAATAAACAACATTAAACTTAGGTCGTTCTGTTTTTAATTCGGGAAACCCCGAAACGTTCAAAATTTAATTTTCGTTATGATGTGTTTGCAATCCTTGCTCGGATTTCCCTTCATATTAATATAATGATGAATAAAACTTACTATTGAAGGAATTATTCCAAGTCAGTTTTGAAAGAATTTTAGTGTCAAATGAATTGACAAAATTATATTGTTCTGTGAGAGATACCTGTCACAATTGGCTATCATTAAACCACAATTTTAGACCAGAGTTTAAATAAAACCCAACTTCAGAATACGGACCAGGGAGCAGAGCAATTGTAATCTAAACATTGCTAAATGGATGTCATTGGAATAATTATTCTGAATCAAGGTATTTACTGCTTTGCATCTTTTCCTCTTTTTTTTTCTTTTAGTTGGGCATGTTGGGGGAGGGGTCTAAACAAGAACGCACAGGTCTGAACATTTAACATTTACATTGAGGGTCTTATTCACACTGAAAGATACAAATTAATTTGTTTTGCATGCTGTCATCCTAACATATTGATTCTGGAGTCCTGTGGAGAGCAAAGGAGAAGACTCGACAGTTCGGGCAAGTTGACTGTCCGTCTTCCTGAGAACAAACGCTCAACTTGCCCGAACCGTCGTATCCATGGTATCCGAGTCGCCCCTGCTCTACAACTCCATGGGCCAACTCATACCAGTCTACTCTAATCTCTCTAACTACTCAAGCATCTCACCTTTTCTGGTTTAAGTTCAAGTTCGTCTTTATTTATCCATATTGGAAATTTGCTTTGCTCACAAAGTCAATGAACAATAAACATCAAAATACCGTATTAAACATATAAAGCCACTACTACATTTATAAGAATTATATACAGTAAAAGTGAATACCCGTT
The DNA here is from genome assembly GCF_018143015.1 of Lytechinus variegatus. NCBI lineage: Eukaryota > Metazoa > Echinodermata > Echinoidea > Temnopleuroida > Toxopneustidae > Lytechinus > Lytechinus variegatus. Next base: position 18,642,839 of record NC_054743.1, on the reverse strand, counting down.
ACATTAAGGGAAATAGAATACACATTATAAAACCTACATTGGACAAAAGAAAAAAAAAATACTTGAAATTTATTAGAAAAAAACGAGTACTAGTCTAGAAATGACTACTTATCAATTATTCATTATAATCTGATATTTCATTCCAATAGAAATATATGTACATTAGTATTACTCCGACACCTTAATTCAAAGAGTTACTGTTCGTAATAAATATGTTTCAGTACTCAATATTTAAAATTTCAGTCCAATAATAAATGCGTGAAGTATTAACATATTAATTTCAAAAAGTTACTGTATTGCCTCCAAAGAGGTTTAAAATACACGTGTATAGTCAAATATTTCATTACACACAATTGAAAATTTCATTCCGATGATAAGTGCATGTAGTATTAACATATTAATCGTGTTAATTCAAAAAGTTACTGTATAAAATTCCGAAGTGTGACTCTACTGTCATGACAACGAATCGGCTGGGTTCTATAAACAGAGTCGCAGTGGACGATCGTCTATACACATCTGCATTTGGAAAAATTACCATCATTCTGATGTTGCATGCGATGAAATTCGATTACGGGCCATTTTCTCCTATGAGAAACACGCTCTGAGTTCATTTGTTTAGAACAAGGCCGCCATTTCAACTGACGTCATCGCTTCGGTACTTTATAGAAATGACTAGTGATTAATATTCCAGTACGAAAAAAACAACTAAAATTTTATTCCAACAATAATTTTGTGAATAATTAAGATGTTTTTTTCTTGTAAATATAGTGTAAATGTGTTCACTAAAAATTATCGAAATTTTCTGCAATAGTAATAAGTAGAATTAGTACTGAATTTTATGTACAATATTGAGATTTAGTGAAAATTAATGTTTAAAGTATGGTAATGACATTATTTGGGGCTAACCTCGATTAGCATTTTGCTAGTATGTTAGATGCAATTACCAAATATTTTGTTTATATGTGATGTACTATTCCTTGTACTTGTACCTGACAGTGATATCTGGTAATAAATAAAATTTTAAAAATGCATGAAGACAGTTCCTATAAAAGTTATTACCTCCAAAAACGTTTAAATTAGATGTGTGTAATCAATATTTTATTACAATTTAAGATTTCATTCCAATAATAAATGAATGAAGTATTAAGGACTATACCCTTTCTTAGAAATAATACTTTTACTTCCGACGATCTACTTTCTCACCTCTTCATTTCATTTTATCTGCCAGTATAACATGTCTTATATGATTCCATTTGTCCTCTTCTTATATCAATAACATGGAACTTTGGCGAGGATAATAATGTGTAAAATGACAACAGAAATTCTGCGTTGGTCCAGGAAAGTACACTTTGCAAAATGTTTTCGGTCACATTTATCACACAAATATACAGTATTTCACTTAATATCACCAATTGGTTTTGAATTTCTCAATCTTTTAGACCGTCAGTATCTGCTCCTTTGAGTTCATTCGCTGCTTCCGTGATTATCTTCCAAGCAAACTCTACATGCTTGCTTTCAGTGAAGGGACTGGATACAGCGAAACGAAGAATATATTTTCCCTTGAACACAGATCCCGTCAAGACTACTTTTCGTGTCATGTTAATCTGGTTCAGAAGATGTCGATTTGTTTCGTTGTCAGAATTCTGTTGGGGAAAAATATCAATTGCTATTTTACTCGGTCTTAAAATCTTTTAACAGTGACCAAACTTCAATGAGGAAAAATATTACCTCTAACATGTCAAAAGTGCCGATAACTGTTAATTTAATCCGAATCCAATTATCCATGGAAAATAAAGCGACTTCTAAATTCATTTGATCAAATACTTAAACATTTATTTGATACCTCTTGGATGTTATTATGAATATTGATGACATTCATGTTACGTCCACTTTCCTGCAATAGGTTTGTAAGCAGAATATAAAGCTTAATATGACATTTAACGATGACACAACATTTGCTCCTGTGATAATTGCCGCGGGCTTAATTTCGTCTAAGAGGTAGGGTTAGGGTTTGGGTTGCAATGAGAGTTTTATGTTGGGTTTAGGGTTAGCAATTCGATAGTGTTTGGAATTGAAAGGGGAGCAGTTGTCTCCGGAGTAAATGTCATGGAACTCAATAACAATAGTATTTATCACAACCATTACCAGGGGTGGTGCCATCGTGTTTTGACATGAACATTTTAAATCCAACCTAACACCAATTTTGCACATTCTGAAACCTCGCCGTATTCCGCCCCTCTGGTTTTCATGGCATTACAATTTGCTGGTGTTGATAGGTACAAAAAATGCTCTATACTTTTGGTTTCATTCTTCCGTCTATTGTCATGAAATATCCCGACATGCTTTAGTCACGCAAGGAAGTCCGACCCAACCGACCGATAGTTATGTCATTGGAAATAACGTAATAAATTTGGCCGGTCTGGAGTCAGTAACACCGGTGTAACAGAGGCATAGCCTCCCTATAATAACTTCTCACAAGATGTTATTACTAACCTTTAATCTGAAGCACGCATGGCTGTATATTGCCTCTGCACAAAGCTCAAATCGAGCATCGGTGCTCACCAGGTGTGCAAACTCTTTAACGAGCCGAGATTGCTGTAAAGTGAAGTGAGATATCCGAAACGATAAGAAACAATGGTTAAGTGATCAATAGACATGATAGATCAATGCCAACTTAAAATAGAGAATTCAATTCAATTTATTTTTAACATCCTTTTAAAATGCATATATAGAAGGATTAAAAATATACAATAAGAAAAAAAGGTAGAAATGTAGAACAAAATGCAGCGGATGTAGGGAGTCGGAAAGGCCGTTCCTGTCAAAGCCGACTCACATTATTACTACATTATTGTACAATTAACAAGAATTGAATAAGAAAACCAACGTTATACACGAATATCGCATGACATCACCCGCCCCGCCCCCTCTCCGCCACCCCATCCGTGGTCTAACCAAAATCCTCATTAGTCTGAAATGGTTAATGCATAAATTCAGGAAACTACCTTTCCTTTCGAACACTCATATTAGCGACATTCGTAGTACCAGTCATGTCAGACACACCAACAAAACCAACACCAATTAAACAGATCGATGGTATGAGGTCAGGGCCCCGTCTTACAAAGAGTTACGAATGATCCGATCAACCTCTAATGGATATCCATCATTTGTCATAATTTTTCAGGAAATTTGTACAATGTCCTTTGTAAGCAAGAAAAAGCACCCTGATTTTTTTAAGAAAGAGATAAACGTACTATGACTTCGCCTCATACATGTCATATGCCTATCTAGAAAATGTATTCAACGAACATGCATTGTTGACGTTGCTGGCTTTCCATAGTTGAGGATGATTAGACCAATCGTAATTCTTGGTAAGACGGGAAACTGGATACAGATTACGTAGTGTGACTGTGGCATTAATCAATATTGCACCCTCCCCCCCCCCCCGGCTTCAGTCTCACCTGCGGGCGTGTAGATATATAAAATGAAAACTATATTTTGTTGAAAACTTGGTTTAGAATTCAGAGTCCCCGTAACCCATCGAGCCAACGACTCTCTGAAACTTAGAAATTAATTAAGTATCGGAAATGTACATGCTTTTATCTAAAAAGTGCCAACTTAATCTTAATTCAGCAAAGGAAAATTGTTATAACATCTTCATGTCGACTGCGACTGGGATTCGAACCCAGACGTGAACCAGAGGTTGGCGAAGGCTTCGTCAAACACAAAGATACCGTAGAGGGCGTAAATACTACAGTGTGAGAAATGGGATTGAATCACCAATTTCTACATTCTCAATGGATTGATGTCATTCAGACTTTAGAGTTATCAGGAATTTATTTTATTTAATGAATTATCAGAATAAAAAAAATTAAACCACATTCATTTAGAGCAGTCCGACCAAATTTTTGAATAATAGAAATCGTAATTTTAATCTATGGAGAATTCAAATACCTTCCTGATGTGGTCTTGTAGCCCTTGGACACCAAACAGTCGAATAACAAACCAAAGTTTGAGTGAGCGAAGCGGACGAGTGAGATTGAAACTCCAGTGCTATGGTATATGAAACAAAGTAATCGCATGTGATTAAATGAAATAATCTCAATTATGAATTGTGCTTATTTGAGAATTTCAAAACATGGTGATTGTTTAGTTTACAATGTTTGGACAGAGTCAATATCCTCATCAACGCTATTTACGTATTTGTTTTGCTTTTCATCGTGGTCCAGAACATTTGCCTCATCACGATTAACATCATCGTCGTCTTTTTCCAAGAAGCCTTCATCAATATCATCATCATCATCATCGCCATCGTCGCTGTCGTCATCATCATCTTCCTCCTCATCATCATCATTCTCGTCATTACCAGTATCATCAACCATTATCAATCATTTGGTCACCCTCGTTGTCTTTGTCGTTTCATATCGCCCTCATCTTTGTCATTGTTATAGTCGTCGCTGTCGCCATCACCATCATCATCATCATCATTACCATCATCACCATCATCACCATCACCACCATCATCATCATCATTACGACCAATACAGTATCACTCTTACCCTGTAATCCACGTGAGGTTTTTCTAGATGATAATCAAGGTACGGAGGATCAATGGCTAGTGAGCTCTCAACAGTTGTTCTGTCTTTGACCCAAAGAACTGAACAGCTCATCGTCACTAACATTGTCTTATGCGGTCCGCAGTTGAAAGAATCCGCAAGCTGCTCCAAGTACAAAGAGAAAAGATATTCATTAAAAAAAAGGTTTAATGGAAGCAATCTTTTACGAAGTGTTAAATTACCAAACTTTATATCTTTATCTCCCTTGCAAAATATCTTCATCACAATAATCAGACAATGTACCAAAGGATTCTGACTGTATATATAAATAGCCCTGAACTATTCTCGCCGTCCTGAGCACTGCTTGTGATGACGAAAACTGCATAATAAGCATTATGTTATCATGTTGGGCTTTCACATAATTTAGATGTAGGCCTATGCTCATAATTTATTGAATGAAATCCTGCAATTGGTCTTCTGGCCGCAATAGATTTTTATTTAATAACAATTTCCATTCTATTCTGTTCTATTCTATTCATTGAAAAGAGTCAACTATTGACACTAAGTGAACATTAAATTATATCTGCAAATATTGAGGTTTCAATAAGATTGAAAAGGCCTAAAATGCCTAATTAACTGTTTCTTGATAAAGTGAATCGAATCGAGTGGACATAATAAAACATTCATTTTTAAAAATAAATATACTCTGATGATAAACATACTCCTTCGCAGTAACCATTGGGCCCTTTCTAAATGAAAGTTCCAATCATACGAATGTGCACGAAACAGATATTTTTATTTACACATTTTTTGTTTCATAACAGAGGCCAAATAATATGAACATGGACATGGTGGATTGAGCAGATATTACGATAAACATGATGTTATTAGGACTTAGGACTATTATACGGATTTCAGATGTAGGATCATGTCAAAATCGGCCATGTTTTCTGAAATCTTTTCCAGAATAAGAGAAAGGTAAATACCTCAATCCCAGCCATCAGATATCTGAATTCAGGACAAAGAAAGGCAGAGCCAGCAATGGCAGCATCTACATGGACCCATATTCCCTCATCATGACCTGAAGAACAAATAAACACGGCGTGGTAACTGATCATTTAGAATACGAAGAAAATGCTTGTATGCCTGGCATAGCAACATGATGATTTTGGTAAATGGGGACACGGAGAACGTTACATCAACATTTACCGGCCCACAACTTGACAGGTCTGATCTGTCAGATCTTTCCTTGGTTTTGATTGACTGAGATGCACAGATTTCTGACTATTGCTATGGTAACGGCCGGTTAAACTTCCAGGCGTTTATGAAGAATAAATAAGAAGTTTATGAAGAATAAATAAGAAGTTTATGAAGAATACATGATAATGATAAGGCAGTCCTTACTGAATAACGAAATCAAGGTTTTGTGAAAGCACTCACATATAGGAGCCAATTCTGCGAGAGCGTCGAAAGCCAAAGTTGTTGTCGACCCTAGGGTAACACCGAGCTAGTTTTGTCGGAATCAAAATGAGAGAAATATGGATTATGAAAAAGGTACGACAGTTGATGTGTCTATTACCGCATAAAATAACTGAAGCTCTGTGTTTTTTATTAAGGCGCGGGGCATCTGAACACAATGTTTGACCGTTAGAGTGCATTAATCTCCAACAAAAACACTAAATTCGCCAGAATTCATGGAAAGACAGTCACACAATTTCACTCAACTTGTATTCAGAGTTACATGATACTATTTCCATCAGGACTCATATTCACCATTACCTTCACGACCCTATTATAGCTATTCCTATAGACAAATAATCAGGTTTTAGATTAAGATGATCGTAAATATAAAATTGGGATATCATTAATGAAATATCAACTTACAAAAATGGGTATCCTTCTTAGTGATTTGACTTTAGCTATGCCATCAAGAAGAGCCTGAGCTCTGAGTGATCCTGTCTCATCGGTTGGTAGGATGTGGGTTCGAATCCCAGCTACAAACCCAGAACGTTCGATACTAGAATGAGCCTAAAAAGGAGATTTAACAATATGAGATTATAGCTTTTAATCTAAACTTGTGGTTTTCTATTAATTTTGTTAACATGGTGCAGTTTTGACTGAATCTCCATGATATTTGGCAAGGTTTGATATCAATCAAGAGCGGTTTTTATTTCAAGTGTAGATCCCTGCAAAAGATATGACTTATTACAACAAATCACGGTGGTTATTAAAAGAGGGAAAGATCATGAAAGAATATAAAAGACGAAGAAAGAGAGTTGGAAAGACTGGGCTGGACATTTGAGTAGTAATACCCCTAATTTTAATTGTTTTTATTAAAAAGTGAGCACTGCCCATTGGATCATAATGTATTCGTTGTGGCGTATTAGTGAGACATGGCCTATTTGAGGGAAAATCATCAAAAGTACCGAGGTAGCGAAATATTTTACCTTTGACATATTTGATAATGAAAATCTAATTTTGAGAAAGATTTTGGCATAATTATCAACAAGTGATATGATTATTTCTGCCTTCTTCATTCATTTTTTTTTCTTTGCGCAGAAACTTCGGCGCCCGCATTGGATAAAAGATACACGAATGAGTTACGTGGTCACTCACTAATATTATTTACCTGCGTTACGGTTGTATAGCAGGTAAATGTTGTTTGTTTCGTTAATGTTCGTAAACCTTGCAGAAATGCATAGTCAATGGGGTTCGAAGCCCTGGGGTTCGAAGCCTCCGTGGAATGTAATTACAAGTGCATTGGTGCATTGGAGCGCGGAAAGAATGGATAACGCGCGGTAAGGATACGTTGGGTGTATCATTCTAGCTTGTTCTCTTCGTTACGACAAACTTACAGAATTAAAAATCTGCAAAGTGAAATTATTCAAATCATTACAGTTCATAATAATATTATAATCAAATTTAAAGGGGGGTTTTGCAAAAGTCTTTCACAGTTTTTCCAGAGTCTTTTGCTCATCGAGTTTTATCTCTGGTTTTTTCAACTGGTCTGACTTGTCGCATAATATAGGGTAAGAGGTCAGTTCATGTGTCACTATTACTCTACAAGAAACGGTGTATATGTAATGTCATAGATTCATAATATCTATCAAGAACGGAGATCTGCAAGTTTGATATTTGTTTTATCATATGTAATAAAAACGGTCGGTCGGCTCCTAGTCGTCGGGCAAGCTATATCCATATATAGAAAGAGTCTCTTTTGTGTATTATCAAATGAATGAATGAATGAATAAATGAAAGAATGAATGGATTTAGGATGTGAGAATTTTACAGAAATTATAGAACAGACAGCAGCAAACTGATTTAATTCATTGCCTTTATGTAACTGCGATCTTTTACTACTTTTACTATACTTAACCCAAATCTTTGTATGTGTAGATGTATCATGGATTAATAGATACGAATGCATTAATGTGTTACCTGGTCACTCATTAAAGCAACGAACTTAGACGAGACATCATATGGATCTAAATCTTTATCTGTCTGACGCAGTTTGTCGAGGGCACGTCTCTTTGCAGCAACAAGCATCAAAATACAACTGCCACTCGCACTCTCCTTCATAAGAAAAAAAGGACGAATAGGAAATTTTAAAAGATTTTATGAAAAAATTAATTCAACATGAAATGTGCTCTTGAGGTGGAAAGTGTTTTATCAATATAAGAACATTCTCATCGCCGTATGTTTATAAAATTAATGTAAAACATATAGATCAGTTATTACATTACGTAATAAAACACATGTGCCATCTAAGATCAAGTCTATTTAGACATCTTTACATTTTGGAAAATCATAAAAATTGAAAACAAAAATACTTCGTAGTATCCCTCGAAAAAAGTAACCATCATTTTCCAGGAATCTAGAGAACAATGTTATTTGCATGATATGTTAATTTTTACTAGCATTGGTTTTTTTATAATCCTTGTTCACGCTGACTAGCATTCTTTTTACAATCTTGTCAATTTCGACTAGTATTATGCTCGTGCTCGAGGGGAACTTTCCTTCTGTTCAAATCTGAATAAAATGTGTTTAGAGTGGAATACCATCTGACAATAGCAGAACATATATTATTGTTCACAGTCGTCAATGAGGAACGTTTCATCAACATTTTCATCTGAAAGGTTGTCAGATCTGACAACTTTCCTGGATTTGATTGGCTGAGAAGCACTGTTCCTATGGTAACTGTCAGATAGAAACAGGACTTGTCGGATAACATGCCTGACAAGTCCTTTCATGAAACGGTCCTTTTGAGTCAGCTGGACACTATCTTCTTTTACCTGTATAACACCTCCACCATTGCCTATGCCTGAACTGAATAGAAATTGTTCAGGAAGTCCCAGCATTCTACCCAACCAATCTGTCATTCGCATCTCAAGCTCTGTTCCAGTTCCATTCACATGCTGCATTGAATGAAGTCAAAGGACAAAATTTTGTTTGACAAGTATTGAAGAACACAGTCTTTCTTGAATCACAGCAGGTTAAAACAACATTGACAAAGACAATTAAACATGTTCAGGGAGGAGTCAAACAATGCTTGCATTACATGTATAATGAGGAAGCGGGTTGGGAGGCATACAGTCATATTTTATCTTAAACGTTATGGGGATTTTTATCCATCCACATTATGGTTTCACGTATTCATTCCATATTCATCTATTTGAAGTTTTTACAAACTATAAGGAATTTGTATTTTTGAATTAGGATTTTTCGGTCTCCCTCTCGAATAATGTACGGTATCTAGAAACCCATGTTTCTATAGTCCAGGACAGAAGAGGCATAACCTTGTTGTTTATATATACAATATTTTTTGATGGTTTCTTGTCAATTCGAGGGTGCTGATTACGAATCTGAATGGTGCCACTCGTGTAACCTTGAGCATTATCCGCAAATTGGCAAAATCCAACATGGCCGCCAAAATATGCAAATTACCCATGAAAATCCTAAAATTGTCCACACATTGGCTATGAAATGCATGAAATTGTGTGGCAGGAGAGAAATACTCCCTGAAAAAAGAATTTTTGACAAAATATTTATTTTCCTGATATTCAAAATGGCCGCCATATGCCCTCGTATACTCTATTATGTACAATATGAATAGGGAAAACTACTTTTCACAAAATGAGCACTTAACTGCACAAAATTGTGATGTATGAATGAAGTAATATATGCAAATTATCATTGCTAACGAGATATATCATTTATTATGTCATATATGGGAACATTTCTGTATTTTGATATCTAAAATAGCCGCCACTGGCCCAAACAGTATTGCGTACAATGGCAATGTGGGCCAAAAAATTCACAAGAGTGATCACTAAAATGCATATTATTAAGATTAAACGAGTGGAATACTGACTAAAAACATAATTGTTAACGAAATATATTATTAATATGCCATGTATGTGATGAATGTTTCATTTTGATATTCAAAATGGCTGCCAAAGGCCCTAAAAATAAATGCACAATGAGAAAGAGGAGCAAAGAAATCACAAGAGAGAGCACTATAATGCATATATATGTGATAAATTAATGGGATACTGTCTAAAAACATATTTTCTAACGAAATATATCATTCAGGTTTCAAGTTTGTGTTAAATACTGTATTTTGATTTTCAAAATGGCCGCAATAGACATTAACAGTATCATGTACAATGCAAATTGGGAAACTAATATTCACAGGAGTGAGCACCATAAATGCACAAAGTAGTGATCTATGAGTAAAATATTGTCTGAAAGTATAATTTATGTTAAGATATATCATTTATTCTGCCAGTTAGGCGATAAATACTGTTATTGGAAAGTCAAAATGGCCGCTACAGGCCCTTTTGATATTATGCATAATATGAATTGGAACAAATTATTTCAACAGAATTTGGCTTCGCTTGGCCAAATGGTGATGTATGAGTGAAATATTGTCTGAAAACATGATTTATAACAAATTTATATCATATCTTATGTAATTTAGGTGGTAAATACTGTATTTCAACATTCAAAATGGCTGCCATATGCCCCTTTGTGAACATTATTTTCTAAACTGAAATTGTATATCATACGATAAAGGCCTATGGTGGCCATTTTCAATTTTGAAATGCAGCTTTTATCACCTTAATTACACAACATTATGATATATCTCGTTAGAAACCATGGTTTTAGACAATATTCAACCCTTGCTTACATCACAATTCACAATTATATGCAATATTTAGAGTCAAGTAAAGCCAAATTCTGTCAAAATTATATGTCCCATGTTACAATGTACACACTATTTTTAGGACCTATGGCAGCCATTTTGGATTTCAAAGTATAGCATTCATTACCTCCACGTGATGTATTTAGTTAGAAATATGTGATGTATTTAGTTAGAAATCATGTCTAAGACAATGTTTTTACTCGTATATCACAGTTATATCAAGGAGGTGATATCTCCTTGGTTATATGCATTTTATGATTCTCATTCTTGTGAAAATTAGTTTCTCCATTCGCATTGTGCATGATAAATATAGGGCCTATAGGCCATTTTGAACACGTTGAATGTAAAAATACAGCATTTATCACATAAATGGCATATTAACAATGATGTTTTTAGTCAGTATTCAACTCGTTTATCTTAATAATATGCATTTTAGTGCTCACTCTTGTCAATTTTTTGGCCCCGGCGATTGCCATTGTACATAATGCTCCTTGAGCGTGTGGCTGCTATTTTAGATATCAAAATACAGCAATGTCCCCATATATGACATAATAAATGATATATCTCGTTATTAATGATGATTTGAATATATTACTTTGTTCATACATCGCGATTTTGTGCGGTTTAGTGCTAATTTTTGTGAAAATTAGTTTTCCCTATTCATATTGTAATGGCCTATGGCGGCAATTTTGAATATCAGGAAAATAAATATTTTGTCAACAAAATATTTTTTCAGAGAGTATTTCATTCCTGCCACACGATTTCATGCATTTCATAGCCAATGTGCGGACAATATTACGTGCAATTGTGGTGCTCACTCCTGTGAATATTGGTTTCCCACTTTGCATTGTACATGATACTGTTAATGTCTATGGCGGCCATTTTGAAAATCAAAATACAGTATTTAACACAAACTTGAAACCTGAATGATATATTTCGTTAGAAAATATGTTTTTAGACAGTATCCCATTAATCTATCACATGCATTATAGTGCTCTCTTTAGTGATTTCTTTGCTCCTCTCTCTCGTTGTGCATTTATTTTTAGGGCCTTTGGCAGCCATTCAAAATATCAAAATGAAACATTCATCACATACATTGCATATTAATGATACATTTCGTTAACAATTATGTTTTTATTCAGTATTCCACTCGTTTAATCTTAATAATATGCATTTTAGTGATCACTCTTGTGAATTTTTGGCCCCCATTGCCATTGTACGCAATACTGTTTTGGCCAGTGGCGGCTATTTTAGATATCAAAGTACAGAAATGTTCCCATATATGACATAATAAATGATATATCTCGTTAGCAATGATAATTTGCATATATTACTTCATTCATACATCACAATTTTGTGCAGTTAAGTGCTCATTTTGTGAAAAGTAGTTTTCCCTATTCATATTGTACATAATAGAGTATACGAGGGCATATGGCGGCCATTTTGAATATCAGGAAAATAAATATTTTGTCAAAAATTCTTTTTTCAGGGAGTATTTCTCTCCTGCCACACAATTTCATGCATTTCATAGCCAATGTGTGGACAATTTTAGGATTTTCATGGGTAATTTGCATATTTTGGCGGCCATGTTGGATTTTGCCAATTTGCGGAAAATGCTCAAGGTTACACGAGTGGCATCATCCAGATTCGTAATCAGCACCCTCGAATTGACAAGAAACCATCAAAAAATATTGTATATATAAAAAAACAAGGTTTGGTCAAGTTTCTATTAAGGTCCAGATTTTAAAAAATGTGCTCAGAAAAAGTGCTTTAGGCATTTTGTGTTAATGCTGATTTATCTATTGTTTTAAGGTAATTCAGGGGTGCTGAACCCAAAAATGCTGTTTGCCAAACTTGATTCCGACGTTTTCATCCTCAAATCGGCAAAAAACAAAATGGCGGCATTTTTAATGCAGTTTCCCATATTAAACGATTTTTATGGGTGATTATATTTTTTTTTAATGTGATCTATGCGTTACTTTTGATACCTAGGGTTGCAAACATAATGTGTCCGATTGATTCGTCAGCAATCTTGAATTCCAAGATGGCTGCCATGATTCACAACTGCTGATTTGATAAATAATATGGCAAAATGTTTGATAATTTGTGGACGATGCTGGCATATTCACATATATATCTTTAACGTGTCCGCCATTTTTTCCTCGCCTGCATAGCAGAAGCAAGACATGGACGTCGCTTTTCCGACGGCGGCGGCGAAGTCAACATCAAATCTTAACCGAGGTTAAGTTTTTGAAATTTCATAACTTTTAGGGTTTAGATGTCTATTTCATGAAACTTAGGCATGTTAGGAATAAACAAAGTCTATTGACACAGGTTATAGTTACAAAACGTTGTCAAGGTTACCTGGAAATCCAACATAGTGTCCACAACGGCAGTCGTTGTACCATCAACTCCAAAAATAAAGCAAATCATCAAAATCAAAATCATCAAAAAGCTTTCAAGGCAAATAATGAATCAGGACATGTTTACAAGATAGTCAGTGAGTGTGTCAGAGAATTCAAGATTCTATAATGGCGTCTATAATGGACGTTGTAACTTTGAAATGGTCCAAATTCATATAAATCCACCAGGTAGAAATAACTCTGGGGTCTACCGAGAATAAAATAAAACATTAAAAAAATCATGATTCCAAAGGGAAAATTACATTGGAAAAATTTCAAGGTTTATCAGTGGTGCAGTTTTGCCCCCCCCAAAAAAAAATAATAATAATATTAATGATGGCTTTAAAAAATAGTTGCTATTTCTTAAAAATCTGGCTGCAAAGTTCATATACTATCTACCTACAATGTAAGAACATTTTTGTGCCTTTCTCATGATTTCAAGGGTCATATGATACAGGTGAAGACAGATTACAGGGAACCATTGTTGTCCATTTTGTCAAAAAATTGAAGAACGCTCCAAAGATTACATTCAAATTGGCCACCATTGTTACAAAAATGACAATTCTTCATATCCCATCTAATGCCACTATTTAGGTGTCTCTGTTTCTAAGACTCATGAAAATATTTTTTACAAGAATTAGTGACATAATTAGGTGGTGGTTCAATAATAAGTAAGCATCCAAAAACAAACTTTAAAAAAAATAAGGTACACTTTCACCTAAAAATTCCATAATTCACTGATGAGTATTTCAAGACACGTCATTCTTTGTGCTCAAGACTATCCTATGGTTTCATGATTAGGGGACAACAGTCATTTTCACGCAATTTTAGAAGTCGCTTTGGACTTTTTACGACGAAAAGGAAACTGACAATTTTTTTTTTGTTCCGATTTATTATTTCAGCCTTCAAACCACAATACATGTAGTGTAGATTTTGTTCACCTAATTATGACTATGTTTAGCTGATGGAAGCCTTTTAAGGCTCAATTTTGAAAGCCAACTTTAAATAATAGGCAAAATGGACCGCTTCATACCATTGTAACTAATCCAAAAGTATTAACTCTTGAAGCCATAGTGTAGACACCAACATCATACTTCCCAAATGGATTTTAAATAGATTATGTCAATTTTTTAGTATGAGCAGCCATTTTAGACTCCTCAATTGGAAGCCATCTTGGGTTTTTAGACATACAGGACCATTTATTGCCCTTGTAACTTATCCTAATGTATTACTTGACCATTTAAACCAAGGGTTAGACAACATAATCATATACCCCAGGCGGATTTTAAACAAACTATGACAGTTTTTAGGTTACAATGGCCATTTTAGACTCCAATTTTTTAAGCCTTTTTGGATTCTTGGACATGCTGGACCTCTGACTGTCCTTTTTACTTGTCCTTATTTATTATTTGACCCTTTAAACCATGGGTTAAACTCCCAAATCATATACCCCGGGCTGATACTAAATAAACTATGTCAGTTTTTCGGTAAGAACGGCCTATATAGACTCCATTTTTGGAAGCCATTATGGATTTTTGGATATAATGGAACCACTAACTGTCTTTGTAACTTGTCCCAAGCTAATACTTGACCCTTTAAACCATGCGTTATACTAAAAAATCATATTCTCCAGACGGTTATTAAACAAACTGTGTCGGTTTGTAATTAACGACAGACATTTCATACTCCATTTTTGCAAACTATCCTGGATTTTTGGACATGGAGGACCATAGACTGTCATTTTTACTTGTCCCAACGTATTTCTTGACCCATTAAACCATGGGTTAGACACCAACACCATATGCCCAAGGCAGGTATTAAACAAACTGGGTTTGGTTTTTTTTTTAGATAATAACAGCTATTTTAGACTCCAATTTTGAGAGCCATCTTGGATTTTTGGACATAGTGGACTGTTGACTGTCCTTGTAACTTGTCCCGGTTTACTTCTTGACCCTTGAAATCACCAATGAATACAACCCAAATAAAAGACACTAAAATACGTAAAATATGAATTATGAATTTTTAGGCCATGTCAGCCATTTTTACGCAATCTTGGATTTTCAGGTACACTGGAGTGCTTATGTTCACTCTTTCCTTTTTCGCCCTCCACCATTGAATACATGTATGCACCGAAAAAGGTGTCAAGGGTAGATAAAGTGCCGGTTATTTTAATTTTCAGTTAATGACGGCCATCTTAGACGCCATCTTGAAAATAGCCACTTTTCCGGATACAGAATTTGGTGGATTTTTAGTATGTTATTTTTTAGATTAAAAAGTACCAAAAACCGTTGACAAACGTTTTTGTTACGAGTTTTGGGGGTCAGAATAGAGTAAAAATGAGTGTAGAATGGCGGCCATTTTGTTTTTGCCAATTTGAGGATTTTAACATCAAAATCAAATTTGGACTCAGCGCCATCAAATTATGTCAATGCACTTCTCAATTCAGCATTAACAAGATTTGCCTAAGGCAGTCTACTTTTCTCAAATCTGGACCTGACTATATGGGGCCTATCCTGGACTACTAGTATCCGAAAAACATTACGTAAATACAAGATCTGCCTCCAACCTACAACTCGATGCCCAAAATGCAATACTGAATGCTTTTAATGCTCATTTATTATCTCCTCAATAAATCAATGTTCAATTCCTTGCCCCTTCATTTAAAAGCCCTATCCACACTCTTTAGTTTCAAAAAGAGAAAAATCATATATCTTGTCCAGCAAATGTTAAAATGTCAGTGGCTCCTGTGTTACAAATATGTTACTGACTC
This sequence comes from Lytechinus variegatus, assembly GCF_018143015.1. Taxonomy (NCBI): domain Eukaryota; kingdom Metazoa; phylum Echinodermata; class Echinoidea; order Temnopleuroida; family Toxopneustidae; genus Lytechinus; species Lytechinus variegatus. Next base: position 18,626,909 of record NC_054743.1, on the reverse strand, counting down.
CAACTTTGCATGCCTTTCTGCGTTCTACATTTCTAATATGTATGGTATATATGATGTTTTTACTTTGTATATTTTATCACTTGCCTATACGTATTTCGTTTTTATACTTTTAGGGCCCCTTTTGATACCAGCTTTTGCTGATAGGGCACCCTATTGAAATATTGTCTGAATGAAAATAAATAGATAAAATGCCAGCTTTTATTCAACCTCCATAACAATTCAATTTTTCACGTAATCTATTGAATAAAATTTAATCGGAAATGGGTTATGTCTATTTGATTTTCAGCTAGTTCTTAACCTGTCAGATTTTCACGAGACCTTTAACTCCTCCGTGACAAATACGACGTGTTTACGAGCTATCATCTATAAATGATAGCTGACAACAATATTACATTTTAAAAAATGTTAGAAGTTAAGATCATTGACCAGTCCGTGATAGCTTGATCTTTTGCATTACATTAAAAAGATAAATTAAGGTGATGATTTTACCCAAGTACATGTTGGCGAGGTCAAAGCAGCGATAAGTTGGGCTGCGGCCACACACGGAGCAGATGTTCCAATCTCCACATATCCATGGTAATTAGGACTCGATAGGTGAGGCATCTAGGATTTAAAATAACTCAAATTACAATCTAATGGATTTAATAACATTCCCGATTGACCGTGGTTAAGCTTCTATGATAAAAAAAACCTCAAATTACAATCTAATGGATTTAATATGATTCCTGATCGACCGTAGTTAAGGACAAATCGAAATCTGGATGTGATTTCAAACCACAAAGAATATAAATTCACAAAACCTTTGGTGATGAAAATAAATCTTTAGGATTACAATAACAGTCTTTCCAAAAATAGATGGTTTCTTTGCTACAGCCTGGATGTATTTATAATTCATACCATTTGGAATGTAGAAAATCCTTAAATTTAGTATTCGTAAAAGAAGTAAAGAATCTCAACAGGTTAAAATCCACATAACTTTGTCTGTTCACCTTAATTATCTGACTCATCAAAGGTTAGACGTTATCTAAATTAGAATCATATTTAAACAAACTGGTCTTTGCAAAATATGCCAAAAATGTATACTTTAGAATTATACACGATAATGAATACTATTATTGTTAAAATTATTAATAATCCATCCGTTTCACAATATAAGGCCAACATTTTCTGGGGTATACATTGTGGGTGAACTTTTTGATTTATACTTACGGTGTGCGTTTGGGTGCGTGGTTGTATAATAATAATGATGATGATAATGATAAGACTTATTTACCCAGGGTAGCCACTCTCAGCTGTAAGCTGTTCTTCCAGCGGCAGCGGGCCCCCGTGAATAACATATGTTATTACTACCCTTCTCCGTCCTCACACGTCGAGCGCCTGACGGGGCAGAAGGTCCCATTTTTTTAAAGTCTTTGGTATGACTCGGCCGGAGTCCAAAGACCTCCCGTCCATGAGGCGGGCGCTCTACCACTGAGCTACCATGTCCGGTATGGGGGTGTGAGGGTGTACGTGTGTGTGTGCGTAAGGGTAGGTGCAGGTGTGGAGGTTCCGGGGCCGTGTGGTCTAGGCGCCGACTAGACAGACATTTGAAAGTCCGGGGTTCGACCTGCGGCCACCGTACCTATGCCCGTGGGAAATGTATTTAATAGACAGTGTATTTTATCCTGCATTAAAATAAATGGAAATGCTACATGCATTCTTGGAAACTCGGTATGGACTTGTTTAAAAAAAAAATGTGATGGTGTGCGTGTGTGTGGGTGTGTGGGGATGGGTGCAAGACTGTATAGCTTTGGGGAGATTTACTGTAAAAATAGATTTTCGTCAACAAAAACCGTTAACGATGGAGGTAAAATAGATGGACATGTTCCTCCTCGAAATTTTGACAAGCTACAAAATTCACATAAGTTTTTCAAGTCAAAGGTCGACAGTCTGCGATTTTATTATGTAGTCTTTCAGGGAGGACCTTACATCAACTGCGCGGTCCTGATGTGTGGGGGTGTAAAAGGAGAGAGAGAGAGCTCAGAAGAAGAAAAACGATGAGAAACGTAAGATTCAGAAGAGAAAAGATAAAAGAAGTTAGAGCGGGGTTGGTAGCTAAGCCAACTTACGTACGTTTGGAATGATCATCTTCCTGACATCATCCAATAGATCTTGCCATTTATCAGGATGTTGAGGAGCTTCCAGGGGAAGTTGATCAAGAAGATGACCCGGATCGCTGGATCCCGCTGGTGACAGATCCTCTAAACCATTCCAAAACTCACCAATCAATTCAGTCACGCCGCTCGTAAGTTCCTTCATCTCATTAACATGATCCTTGGCAGCCATGGTTGCAGCAGATGGATCGAGATATAAGGAACGGTTCGTCAAAGATTAATGATGTCGGATTAAAAAGAAAGCCAAAAATTTTGCAATTCATTCAGAAATTTACAGATTTATGAACCCCATGTACATTTGCATTGGCGTCCAGGCAGCTCACCGGTTTGCACGTTTGTTTCCTATGATTGTGTTTACGTCGTCATATCGTATCAAGAACACTGACAAACATCAGAACGAGCTTTTGACATTGAATTCCCGACCTTGTCCTTGACATTTGATATTATGGTTCCATAATAGTTTAACTTGGTATTCAGTTTGTTTGCGTGGGTTGATTAATGAAAATACATAGAATTCAAAGATTCATATAGGACCTTAACCTCTTTATCTACATGGCTACAGAATCATAAAAGTACCAGATCAAACATTGAACAATACCATATTCAGCATTAAACCTTAACGTGGGATAAATATCTCTATTCATAAATGGATGGTGGTATTTTGGCTGGAAATTATTTTATAAAAACGTAAACAGGTCTACATTGGTAACAACTTTTACGACCAAGGTCAAGAGGCACCATTTTCCCTTTACCCGTTCTCTCCATCACTCAAAAATATATCTTTTTTTCGTAATACGGTCAGTCAGAATCTTATAGAAGCTTACAGACAGGGGCGTCGATCCATTTTTCAGATTGGGGGGGCAAAATCATGAATCAATTTTCCAAAGGCGCTCGATCACACCCACACACATATGCCTATATATATGTGTACATATATATATGTATATATATACACACACACACCATGCACACATACACACAGACATATATATATATATATATATATATATATATATATATATATATATATATATATATATATATATATATATATACATATATATCTCACCAGCAGATTAATGCGAGCGCGAAGCGTGAGCTGAAAATTTTGATATTTCGATCTGAAAAAAAAAATGAGTTTAATGGACGTTTTTAATAAAGAACAAGATATATATTTCCAACAAAAGATTATTGCAAATCGAAGTGGGAGTTCTTTTGAGGTTTAGAACTGAAAACGGGACCATATTCACCTATTTAATCATGGAAAGTATGGGTTTTTGTTACAAAAATCATGCGAGCGCGAAGCGCGAGCTGAAATTTTTTGATATTCCAATCTGAATATTGGACATTTTGAGCACGATTTTAGACGAAGAACGAGTTTTGTATCTCAATCTCGCTTGCTGATTTCTGTGTAACAGTACAATCTTATTTTATTTTTAGCACATGCAGAATTATTGGGGGGGCAAAATGATATGTTTGCCCCCCAATATTTTCATTGGTGGGGCGATCGCCCCCCCTGCCCCCCCATAATCGACGCCTCTGCTTACAGATCATGCAGATAGTACCCAGAAGTTTAGACAAGCTATTGCAGACTTAATGCAAAAGGGTTGATGAGATATCTATATATACCTTAACATCTCATCATGTCTTCATCTTTTAAAAGAGATGATCATATCTACATCATGTGAAAGAGATGATCCGATGGGTAGATCTTCGATCTCGTCATGTCTACATCTTTTCAGCTGGCAAGATGTGAATAGGACGAGATCCTAGGTCATGAAATCTGACCATAAATTCGACACGACGAGATTAGAGATCTTGTCATCAAATAATCTTTTATATGGGATGTAGACCAGTAGCGTTATGTGCCAAAAATTTTGAGGGGCCAGACATGATGTAGCAAAAAAAAATCTCAAAAGTTTTGAGGGAGCGTAGTGAGCGAGCAAAATATGCTGATTGTAAGTACAAAATCCGACTTGTGGATAGATTTTACAAACTCTTAAAAATATTATATTGTATTTAACCTTTTCCTTTTATTTTGTGGTCGTGAAACGTTCGAGGGCCATGGCCCTCAAGCCTTCCTCCCCCCCCCCCCCCGAATCTGTACGATAGTTATGTAAAAATGACGAGACTTTTAATCTTCCTCTGTCTCTCATTCGCAGAAAAGTATGATCGTTGAGAGTGGTAAATTCCGATTCTTGCTTTCGTTGCAAGATTGCCCTCTATTGTTGGTGTCTTTTTATCTGCTCGTTGTGGAGGGTGTGATTTTTAAACCTTATTTGGCACTTGATGATTTAGATGTCGCAGTCACCAGCTAACATGGGTTAGGGGACGTTATGAGGGTTTTCCTGAACATAACATATAGGGTGGCGGTTTCCATTACCTTTTAGGGCGCCTATTCCAAAAAAAATACGATACGGATAAAATATCCCAACTCATGAAACGCCCTAACACATTTGAAATTAGAAGCTACGTAAGCATTTTGAGGAATTCCAATTATTTGATAATCGATCAAAACTTCCCCTTTTCTATAATTGACCTTTTGGAAAATTGGTTATCCAGTGAGTCTAACCTTCCATTTGCACTGGACGGCCACGAACTTATCGTTAATAACAGACAAAACAGGGGGTAGGTATATATACATCCCATCACTTTTCATCGGGTGACCTGAACGACCGCCCCCCCCCCCCACACACACACACACTCAACCCCTCCCCCTCTCACACAAACAAATGTAAGCATGTCAATAGCTTTACCAATCCCATTCCACACACACACACCGATTCACCCTCACTCACAAACATACTCATACACTCAGTTTTGCGCATCTAAAAAAAAAACGTGTAAACAAAACACCATTCACAATGCACACACACCCTCCCCAACACCCTTGCCTTCTTTTTATCTCTCTCTTATCAAACACACGCACACACACCCACGTGCACATTAATACACAACTACATGTATTTTCATTCCAATCCAGAAAGTATGTGATATAGCGCTTTTTCTTATATTGTATTTTAAAAAATGATGCAGACACATAATTTTGGCAATTAAAACAATAGACATGATATATAAACTCAACCCTACATTCTCTTTTCATTTAACTAATTTCAGATTAATTTTCGGATCTTATTTTTACAAGCGTTATGACATCTATTCATATTCCTGTATTATTTCATAAATATAAATTTATATATTATTATATTTCCCCATGGAACGCAAGATATGGAAATTTCTGGGAAAAGGTTACAAGTACATCGATCATCGTTTTTATACAACGTCTACAGGTGAATTTTTCTTTCATCCATTTTGTGGGGCATTTGAGTCATATAAAATGATAAGTCTCATATTTCCTACAATATTATCATTTTGCTACCTGATTGCATTAACATTGAATAGATCTGATAATGTTTACAACGATAATTGTAATTACAGGTTTATTCACTGTAATGTAAGCGATCCTTCATTTGTCCATGATCAATAATGCAAAATCAGATACATGTATCGTATTCTACTTGCTCTTTTGATTTCTGAATTGGTCTATTCTATAACATGCTTTAATGCTAAAGAAAGTAAATCAGATGTAGAACAGATTGTTAGTAATGTGTCTCATATGGGAATGCTTATGATTCTACAAAAAAGTACAAGTCGATTGATTATAATTTATCCCCTTAATCTCATTCAAAGGCTTTACTTATTTATTGGCATGTTTGGGGGAGGTGGCCCAATACTTTGTCCATCTGAAAATTGTTAAATCTTCATAAATGGCAATATTTAAATTAATCTAATTTACTAATTATTTCAAAACTTTATATAATAACTTATAATTTTTCAGGATTCGAGGGAAGCAAAGTAAATATAACCCATGAATAGTCAATAAGTTTTACAAAACCTCTTAAGACATTGGTTTCAACAATTAAAAACAAAGAAAGTTCACGGAGCTCATTTGTATGAATGTGATAATTTACCTGTAATCATGTTACCTTGAATTTTCATAAAGGCTTAAATCGCAGTTCATACATTTCATTGTAATACTCTGTTCCTTTGGCAACGGCCCTCTGTATATCTTTAGTTGCAGATGAGAGTGGAGGCTTCTCCTTCTTACTGAAATGAAAGCAAGAGCTGTTGATGGCTGTTCGATGGAAATACCCAAGACCAGTTGACAGCATCTTCGGCACTCCCCCAGGATTCTTCCAGGTCTTGATGATATCGATGGAAGCATCCCATTTTAAAAGTCCATCTTGGAACTCCAACCTTCCAACCTCACAGATCTTCTGTAGGTATGGCTTTGGGTTGGCCATCAAGTCTTCACAATCTACGATCAACGGGTCTGGGTCAAGGTTTTCTCGTACATACTTCCAGGCCGCATGGATGTTGAAGTAATTGCCACCGGAAGAGAAGTAGTAGGGATCATCGACGAGGAGATCAAAGTTCTCTTCTGTTTTGCCAACGAGGTGACCGGGTAAGGTGAGAGATGTTTGCAGGGTGGCTCTTCTGTAGGAAGAGATCGCAAGTTGAGGATCTCGGATGATGAAGACATACCTGAAGCCACTGTCACGGGAAGGAAGGTATCGTTTTCGATTACCGCAGAATGATCCGCCCATGTCTTTGACGACGACCTTGGAGCTTTCAAGATTTCCAAGGCATTCTTTCAGGTCCGAAAATCTGCCATTGTGATGGGGAAAGTTGTAAGAAAACATTTGTATGAGCAAACTGGCAAAAGTGAAAACGTTATGATACCCCAACATGTTTAAACATACCTTTGGATAGTTTTTAAGAAGCAGCATTTGATTTGGATGATATCCCCATCATTGTTGGGTTTTTTTCTTCAAAATACCAACGTAGCTGACCAATGGTTGTCAGTCTGACTTCTGAAAATGGATTCTTATGAAAGTTACTGTTAACATTGAAGAGCTTAACACATATGAGATTCTAAAAGGCCATTGATTATCCTTTTATATCGTTCATATACTCTAAGATAAACAGCATAGCCTATTCACATATAATGGCATAATCCCTTTGCTTATTATTTACTTACGAATATTTCTGTCCTTCTACTAAGGGAAGATTATTCATGTTATGTATTAATTGAGCAGCGTGGTCAAACTCTGCTCGGTACTCTTCTGTCCAGTCCGTCGGTAGCTCTTTCCCCTTGTCTGCCTTGTACAGTTGAAGAGCGATCTTGGCGATGACATACGGCTCGAACCACGCCTCGAGCCCGTCAATGAAGCTCAAACATTTTAGGAGTGATGTCGACCCAGACCTTGGAATGCAAATGAAGAAGAGGCGGGATCGCTTGGCATCTGCTGCCGATGCCGTCGTCGGATCCGATTTCGACATGGCAGCGGACTCGATGACTTCGAGCGTGGTTAATTGATTTTGTCACTGGCAATATCCAAATACTATGAACAACACCCAAGCATCAGAACAGAATAAACTTGTCCAAGGACTTAGTGATATATGTATATTCAGTTAACCACCTCGATTCCCCAGATAGTGATGGTGATGTCGAAACTCCATCGAAAGGAGTATTTCCAGGGCTGTCGCGAAGGTGAATAAACCGTATGATGTAGGCTCTACATGAAATTTGGAAAAAATATGATATTGAGATTGTTGTTATCTTAACGTGCTACGGACGTATCTGTGTGTAGCAGTCAATTGTGTACGGTGCGTGTGTCAGGTGCCGTGACCATTGTTATAACCCACTCTTAAAAACTATTGCGACACTTTGTGTTTGCGTTTATGAAATACCTTCCCAGTTCAACGGATTTGAACTTTGTCTTCTCTTTTAAAGGGGTATACTTCACCCTCTTTGATAGAAGTGATGAATAAGAAAATCTGAATTATATTTTTCTTGGTCAAAATTGGAGAAGAAATAAGAACATGATATCACTTTGAGGTTTGCCATGATTGTTTTTAAACAATGATATATTTATGAACATTACAAATTTTTATGCAAATATGTAAACCAGTGGAGTAACTACGGGGGCATGGGGGCACGTGCCCCCCCCCCCCCCCATCGACTGGCCCCCAAAAAAACGGGGAAAAGGAGAAAAAGAGGGAAAAGGGAAGAGAAACGTAGTGGGGAAAGAAGAAATTATTGTTCATTATAATGTTACATTATGTTATGTGATATGTTGCATTTTTTATAACTTTATAAAACATTATTTGCTTCATTGTGTCTTCATTGTTCACGTTGTTCCTGGTGCTCGCATAGACTGTTTAACTATATATATAATCCTGTTGTACTAAAACCTCCCGTTTTCAATCAATATACAACAAATATATTTCCTCGCAATTCGAGTTATTATTGTTTTATGTATTGACATATTCTTCTTTTTCATGACTACTTAAAGTGATTGCCCTATTTTAAGGTCTTAATATAAAACATTTCCTGTCCGTGCTAACGTTCGCATCAGTAGATTGGTGAGATTTCTGCTCTTCATGAACTTAAATCAGTTCTTAAAACGTCAATTTTTCTGATCTGAATATCAAAAATGTTCAGCTCGCGCTCGCATCACTTGGTTAGTGAAATACGTAGGGTCTTAGATAATTTCTACAAAAAAGCCTTAGAATGCCCCTCTTCAGGTCTGAATTTCCTACATAATTTTCAGCTCGCGCTTCGCTCTCGCAGTATATGATTAGTGAGATGCGTATGATAATCATTATTACAATTACTTCAAAAAGTACTTCATGTGTTTAGATGTAATTCTAACAAAATCAGCAAGTGCTTGGCACTCGCATAAGATAACTATGGTTAGATAATTATGTATACTCTTAATGAATTCCTATAAAACATAGTCCTTAAAATATCCATGTTTGGGGTCAATATATACAAAAATTTTAGCTGACTATTCGCTCTCTTAATGAATTCCTATAAAACATAGTCCTTAAAATATCCATGTTTGGGGTCAATATATACAAAAATTTTAGCTCGCGCTTCGCGCTCGCATCATTTGGTTATTGAAATATGCACGGTCTTAGGGAATTCCTACAAACAAGCCTAGAATGCCTCTCTTCATTTCTGAATTTCCTAAATTTTCAGCTAGCGTGTGTGTATTTTAGTTTTGTCAGACGTGTATCAATCAGATATGATTATTTACGTCTGGGACCGACCTTTAACGTCACCATCCGAAAGACGTGACCAGGGCTCGAACCTCGAACCGCTGCATCAATTTGTAACTTCCCCACAGCTTGGATTACAGGCGCACGCCGGCCACAACGCCAAGTTTCAGCTAGCGCTTCGCGCTTGCAGTATTTGATTAGTATAAGATGCGTTTGATAATCATGATTACTACAAAAGGTGCTTTATGACTGTGTTTAGATGTAATTCTAATAAAATCAGCACATGATGGCACTAGCATTAGATGACTATGGTGAGATATTTATACTCCTAATGGATTCTGAAATATAGTCCTTAAAATTTCCCTGGTTAGGGTCAATAGATACCCAAAAAAAAATTCGCTCGCGCTTCGCGCTCGCATCGTTTGTTTAGCGAGACAGTTACGTGTCATGATTAAAACAAAATTGCTTATAATGTCCCCTTTTAGCTCTGAATATCAAAAATTTTCAGCTCGCACTTCGCGCTCGCATTATTTAATCAGTGAGATACATATTCGTTTAATGGCACTTCATGTCCATAAAATATCTCTATTAGGTCAGTATACCTGACCACTGAGCGCGCGAAGCGCGCTCCCTAAGTGACTCAAATTTTTTGCTGGTGCCCCCCCCCCCCATGCCGTGACCCACGGTACGCCACTGATGTAAACTGATGTTAGAGCCCCAATTTCTTTCTTTTGTAGTTTACAAAATGATATCCCATTCGATATTTGACTTTGGTATCTCCTTAATTGGTTGTTGGTGAGATTAAACTTCAGGGGGATTCACCTGTCTTTCTTTTTTCTTATTTTTTGTCAGGAAACAGAAAAATGGGTGATGTGGAATACAAAGTTTTTTATTTCCCTCACTCATTTTTTTTCCTGCTCCATGACATGGCACCTGTAAAGACTTGCCCCTTCTTAGACACTTTTTTTGCGAATATCACATATGATTGCTCTGTGAGAAATTTGGATTGCAATTACAATTTCAGTAATACTCAGCGACAATTTTTAACAAAATAATCAATATTGCAAGTTTATTCAATAATTAATTTTTGTCTTCATAAATTTATTTTCTTTTCAATACAAAACAAAATCATAAACTATAAAGAATTGTTCGTCTAATTCTTTTATTAATTTGACAAACTTGTCGGCATACAACACTTTATAATATGTCGACTTGGTGAGATAAGGTATCTCACAATCTCGATGGCAATTTATAGGTTCCTTAGTTTCTATGAGTACAAGCAAAATAAGATACGATTCAGATGTCAATACAATGCATGCGATATCCATATTGAATTGAATTTCGAAAGGTATCCTCTATGCAAGGTTTCAATGATTTTAATGATATTAACCATTCTTAATATACAAAATGGAAAGTAAAAAAAGCATCGCTCACATAGCTCTGTGTATATGGGGATGTTCCTGGTTCTGATAAATATTCGAGCAATACAGGTTTACCCCTTGTGTGACTCTTATCCATCACACTTTTAATCACCGCATACCCTGATTTTAACAAGGCAATACCCTTTTTAATGTGTTTAAAAATTGATGGTTTCTACATTTTCCATAAAAACAATATGTGGGTGGTTTTTAAAAGGGGTCCATGACATTTGCTCCGGCAGCAATTTCTCTGATTGAAAATTTACACGTCAGGCCAAACATAAATTCTAGCCTCCAAAAGTATACCCTAACCATATATTGTTCTGAACCAAAAAAATACACTCCTAACTCTAACCCTACCCCCTTTGAGATATTAAGACCAGAGCAAATGTCGCTGGAAAAAAGGTTGCGTTACCTTTAAAAGATCCCAAATGAAAAGCACCATGAAAACCCTTTCATATTTACCAGTGTATTTACGAGCGCCTTTACCCTGCTTTAAAAAATGGCGCACATTCGAATCCCGTTGGAAGATTGCAAAGGAACCATCCAACTCTGAAAAGATGTACAATGATAAAATGGAAAATTTAAAAATATTGCATTCAGGTTAAATATATTGTGTGTGAGAATTCGTGTGTCATTAGACAGAATGTGAGGGATATAACACCAATGAAACATGTCTAGGTTCGAACTCTACAAAGAGAGGCTTAATTGCTCCATGAAGATATTACTTAAGAAAATTTTAACATAAAACTATGTAACTGAGGGTCGAAACATAATTCTTTAAATAATCACCCCCATTTAATCAAGGCTTAAAACGAAGTTCATACATCTCATTGTAATACTCTGTCCCATCGGCAACCGCCCTCTGAATATCTTTCGTTGCAGAGAAGAGTGGTGGTTTCTCTTTCTTACTGAATTGAAAGCAAGAGCTGTTGATGGCTGTTCGATGGAAATACCCAAGACCAGTTGCCAGCATCTTCGGCACTCCCCCAGGATTCTTCCAGGTTTTGATGATATCGGTGGAAGCATCCCAGTTTAAGAGCCCATCGTGGAACTCCAACCCTCCATTTTCACAGATCTTCTGTATGTATGGCTTTGGGTTGGCCATCAAGTCTTCACAATCTACGATCAACGGGTCTGGATCAAGGTTTTCTCGGACATACTTCCAGGCTGCATGGATGTTGAAGTAGTTGCCACCGGCAGAGTAGTAGTACGGATCATCCACTCGAAGATCAAAGTCCTCTTCGGTTTTGCCAGCAGTGTACCCTGGCATGGTGCGAGATGTCTGTATGGTGGCTCGTCTGTAGGACGACAGAGCAAGTTGTGGATCTCGGATTATGAAGACGTACTTGTAACCGCTATCACGAGAAGGGAGGTACTGCTTTCGAGAACCACAGAAGGATCCGCCCATGTCTTTGACGACGACCCGAGTGCTCTTTAGATTCTCAAGACGTCGTTTTACCTCCGAAAACCTGCCAACAGATATGATATAAAGTGTTAGATTGACATATAACTTCCTATTGAATTTTTATTTAACAGTGAAAGATAAAGATCCACAGTCTGGCTGTTATATCATGTGTATATTAATCTCAGATAGGGGAACTCGAGTTTATTATTCAAACAGTGTGATATTTCCGTTCGTATACATTATTGAAATTCTACATTATTCGTGTAATACCAAGGGATCTCAATAATACATGTTATAATATCATGACTTTAGGCAGAGGACTGAACAATAACTATGTAAACATGGTAATTATAGCATAATGAGCGAGAGAACGAAGCGGCAAAGATTATCACAAAGACAATTTCAATCTATATCATGATTGACATGAATGTTGTGGATCGCACTCCTCTTTTAATGTATGTTTGTATAAAGCAATGGGATTTTGACATTTGGGGCCAGTAATTTCAATGCCAACTGGATTAGATGTCGATTTCAATTTTATAGGAAGGAAAAAGAAAAAAGTTGAAAAAAATATTAGTATTTTCCCCATGGTAGAGAAGATTGATATATATTTGGGCAATTGGTAGTTAAGGCAATAAGAAAGTAACCTCAAATTCGCTAAATGAGGTCACTATAGCAGTGACCAATACTTTCAATTGAGATTGTCTTAACAAAGAGTAGAGTTTTATCGTAAAGTAGCAAAATCACCCAAGTAAATATAGGAGAACAGTTGAAAATGAAGATAAACATGGTTATCATGAGCAAACAGAAACGGAATGACTGATGAGTATTTGCCAAATCCCTGGCTGAGTCACTACGCACCTCGGTCCCAGAAAACGCGCCAAAATTTTCTCCAGCACATGGCACTGTTGACGTCTTTAGGGAAAGGTGTTTCTTTTCGGCGCATATCAATCTGATTAATGGTCATAAATTCTGAAGTGGTTGAGGGTTGGATGGTAAGGCACATGTACACCCAATATCATGTAAACCCTCTTGCATCAAACTATCACGGTTTGCTGAATTATGATTTCCTCCATTCCCATTCATCTAAATATCTAAAGACTAGCATTTCGAGTAGACCTAAGGACAACGACAGATACTGGAGGTCCTGAAATTCCAAAACGATCATAGATTCATCTTGAATTTGAAGTGGGAGAAATGGTGGTGGATTAAGCCATTTGCAAATATAGACTGAAATATACTTGGTCATTACATATTTTTCAAATATCTATACATGTAGAAAGCTTTAGATTATTGGACTTTATGGACTTTATAGGCCTAAACCTATTAAGTTTTTAAAGGAAAGAGTACTGAATGCTACTTACGCAAAATCCTTTCCTTCTACTAAAGGTAGTTTATTCATATTATGTATTAACTGAGCAGCGTGGTCGAACTCGGCACTGTTCTCTTCTTTCCAATCAGTCGGTAGGTCCTTCCCAGCATGTGCCTTGTACTCTCGGATAGCGATCTTGGCGATGACATACGGCTCGAACCACGCCTCGAGCCCGTCAATGAAGCTCAAACATTTCAGGATTGATGTCGACCCAGACCTTGGAATGCAAATGAAGAAGAGACGAGATCGTTTGGCATCCGACATGACTTGACGATGTTCACCTTGTTCGGCAGTAAAGCTAGGGCTCTATTATACAGGATCAGCGTCTTAATTTAGACAGAGAACTGAATATAGGAGATATTATCCGTCTTGCTAGCTGCCTTGCTATTATACGTAATAATGCTCTGCACGTGTTATCCAAACTTTACTGTTTGCTTAACGTGCTACCCGTTTGCTCAACAGAAACTATTGCGACAATGTTCTCACTGTGTTGAAATAACTGTAGTATACATAATAAATCATTGCCCATTTACGAAAAAAAATCCATTGATCAGGGTCTCGTTTCATAAAGACTTGTTGTAGTAACACATTTACCAACAGCCAATAAGATTTACGTAACTGCAATATTGCAAATTAAGGCATTTTATGAAACGACCCTAATCAATCACAACAATGGAAATTTGTCTCAGTATTCTTATAGGCAGGACATTCCTCTGCAAACGAAGATGAGCGCAATGATCTTTCAAGACCATTATTCATTTACAACAATACATCATTACGAAACAATTTATGGACTGGCAAGGGCTGAAATCCCTCCCCAAAGACAAGGAGGGACAATTAAGGGACGGGGGAGGGTTATCAGCCCCAAACTATAATTTCGACCAAAAGAAATTTGACAAGAAAAAAAAAGGTAATCACCCAAAAAAGTAAGGTCATCAAAATACATGTTTTATTTCGATTTTGAATGATGCATATCTTTCCATCATAAAAGACAAAAAAATAGTAGGGGGCATTTGATATTGTGCCACCCCCCCCCCCCCTCGGCCCCTACTATTCACCCATGTGGACTGGCTTGACGTTGTGGCAGGTCGGAGCTATTTCGACCCTTTGTATATAAAAGCGTGTAATTTCAACAGATTTCATGAATTCATGCGAGAGACAGGGAAGAGATACATATTAAGGTGCTCAGAGTGAGATTGAGGCATAGCAACAAATCCAGAGGCTACCTTCGATGCCCTTGTTCAATACGAATACATATTTTTTTTATTTACGACATCCAGAAATATAGGCCTGATCAATGTGTCAGAGAGCGAAAGTGAAGATCATCGGCATGTGTAGACATAATGGCTGCCCCAAACCCAATCCCAAATACAAATTCATTCATTCATCTACCCATTAATACTGCGCTTGGCATACATGTTGAAAGGTCAAAGTCTACCTCTATCAAAAATGGCTGAAAATGGTTCGACTCCCCTACAACGTAGAATATTTCTAGCTTGTGTTCCGCGCTCGATGTCGACATCGCTGCTGAAATGTCTGAGCGTTGTCGATGATGACCATGTTGCATGGTTTGAGCCTTACATATCCTCCTATTTTCCACTCATCGAGTATAAAAATTTGACGGGACAGAAGCTACCAGTCGACTACGAGGGGAACGAGAAAGAGTACGAAAAAGCTGCAGTTTTTATCGAGAATCAGGATGTTGATATTGATGTTAATGATCTGTCTAATCTTCCAGGGCCGTCGTGTGATCCTAGAATGCTCTCGTAAGTCATAGGCTTTTTATTCACAAAATGTAAAAAGAAATGAATTATATTTTATAAAATGTGCTTCACACGGGTGTAAATTCCGGGGGATAGGGAGATACCCCCCCCCCCCCACACACACACACACACACACTTTTCGGAGAGGAAGGATGGATGTACAATCATCCGCCCCCGCCCCCTCCACTTTTCAAGATAGAAAAAAATATTGGGTTTTTTAATCATCAAATGGTTAATGTTAATTTGAGGATTCATCTTTAAATGCAGTCAAGCGCTTAAATTTGTCAAAATTTCTCGCGCGGTCGCTCAGCTCCCGCGCTCAACATATTCTTACAAGAATTTGGTATAGGACAAATCCCTACGTTTAGATTATTGCAAAGGCTATATCCACTGCATCATGAGAGTTTAGTTCTTATAAGTCCATTTATGAATATGTGATTCCAATGACTTTCAAATATTATAACTTTTATCATAAACGAATTAAATCATCCTTTAATACACCTTCGTGAGTATGGGAGTGGGTCATCTGGTATCTTCGTGGAAGTGGAGATTTTATACGAAAAATATTAGGCCTACTGTATTCAGTATTCTTCAAAAGTATCAATGAGTTAGTGAAGACATTGATAAAATCAATGTCATAGTGAAACATTGATCTTTACCATTTATTTATAGGGGACTTTAAATCACAGTAATTAACACAACAATGTTAAAAAAATTAATTCTGCTAAAAATGTGGAAGGTTGCATCATCTCCCAATATAATCTTAAAGGGTGTCGCATAGTTCACATTTCAAGAAAAGGTCGTTTACCTTTGCTGATGCACCACTGACTGGTGTAAATCCGATCCAAACAGGGGGGGGGGGGGGGTGAAAGCAGTATATTGAGCTGAAAATTAAACATTGGGGGACACCCATACACCTACAAGCCTATGTATACGGGGTATATAACCGTGTACATGATAATTATGTCTTTCGGTTATAGGTAATTTTTCAGTAGTTGAAAGACATGATGACTCAAATCATCTTTCATGAGGTGTGATTATTGGATAATATAGCTAATGAGCATAGCGAGCGAGCAAATGTTCAGTCGGTGGAAGAAAGAGTGTTGCCTCAAAACCTCTTTCAAGTTATGCAAGTGGTGTGTAATCACCACATCACGTGATTTATCTAGGCCTACAGGGTAAATAATTGCCCATAACTGAGTGCCACTGGCGGATCCAGAGGGGGGGATCCGCCCCCTAACCCCCCATTGAGAGGCACAATTAAAATTTTAATATCAAGTTTGCTTTAAAACCGAATTTTTTTGGCTTGCCAAATTTTTCGTGGACGAAATTTCTTTACTTTTTGGTGAAAACCTTTTTATTTTTTTGCTTGACAAATTTATCCTCGCGAAATATGCTCCCCTTGAGGAAAATCAATGAGTCCGCCACTGGTGCGTGTATACTATCTTTCGCTTGACATGCTAGAAGGATTATCATAATGATGGTTATATTGTAATGGATTTGTTGTGACGTAAACTACTGGACTGCAGTTAGTATCCAAATACGTGTGAGCGAAGCGAGCGAACAAATTTTCCATACTCGGAAGAAACGGAAACAGACTGATTATCAAATCGTCTTTCAAGGGAGTGTAATTATGGGATTGCGGCGGTGAGCGTAGTTAGCGAGCCTACAAAAAGTCTCTCCAGTCGTTTAGAATAATATGCATTAAATACAGATGACAATATTATCAATAACGTAAACTATAGGCAATACCAGAAATATATAAAAAGGGCAAATAGTGATTTAAACTGTCGCGTTTTCTTCAATAAAAACTCATTCGCTCACTGGTCAAAGGTGAAATGAGAATAAAAATTAAAAGGGTCATGATTATCAGGAATACGGGTGCCATATAAAATGATCACAATCACAGGACACAATATAAACTTTCAAAACGTGGAAATATAATTTGAATACGAAAATGAAAGATTTCGGATAATCTTTAATCATACCCCATCAAACATTACCCATTTCCGGCCGTTTATGCAGAACGCTTGCTATCATAACTTATCCGATGGCAGAATGGCAGGCATCTATCATTCCCAGACAATTATGAACAATTTGGGTGTCATATCAGTTAATACATGTATATTGAACGTGTACTCTAAAGCATTTGCGCTCCAATTGGCTCTCCATACTTAAACCACAACTTTAAATCAGGGTCCAATTCAAACCCGAGTTCAGAGTACGGGCCAAAGGCTTCAAAGTTTTCGATCTTTCAATGTCCCATTTCTTGTTGAAAGGGGTGTCCAGCCTAAATTTCAAAGCGTTTTAGAAGGTAGATAGCTAGGGATTAAACCGTCTTAACAAAATCTTACAAGCAAGATTATAACAGTAAATAATTAGAAGTTAAGTGACGTAGATGATGGGGCTTGGGGCCGTTGCCACCCCCCCCCCCCCCCGAAAGAAAAATCACGACAAAAAAAGAGAAAATGAAAAAAAGAGAGAGAAAACTGAAATATGATATTATTTTTTAAATATTATGTCAAAATCTATCACAAAATTAGATTTCGTAAGAAAAAAAAATTATGTAAAGATTTTGGCTGGCTCGCTTCGCCTACTCGCAATTTTTTTTTTATAGTTTTCTCCGATACGCCATACTTGGCCTTCCAAAATTTTTGGCTCATTACGCGACTGTAAAAAGCTGCAAAGAATGGTCGCAGAAGTCATATCATTGTGATAAGGTTGGGAAACTTAATACATTTGCTTCATATCCCCGTTCATATCGCCTATAAAGGATACAACTTACATTTGCTACATAACGCCCAAAGGGTAAATGACATCTTTTTCAGAATTTTACTCAGTTGTTGTTTTCTCTGTCATTTATCAGTTTATGAAAACGTTGGCCTACAGTAACATACTGTGGATTTTATATTTTCATTTCGGCCAGGGGAGGTAGGCCTATACTTACAAGAAAATCTGAAAGCCTGATATAAAGTACATGATAACTTGTATTTGTATTTGTTTTGGATTATTTTTTAACAAAGTTTAAGTGTCACACTTTATTCTTTTCTTTTTTTTTCAAACAATCTTGTATTTGCATTCCATTGTATATCGAAAAGCAAACTGCACGCTTATTCTTCACCTTGTCCTATTAAGAAGATAAAAAGGAAGGATTTGTTTACGAAGCACTGGACTTTGGCCACGAAAACAATGGAAGATTTTTAGAATTATATGTCATGTAGACAACGGAACGTTTGTTTTTTTTGGACAATAATTGTGACTCGTCTCTAACAGCACCATGATTTATTCCTTCTCCGCACATTGCTCTATAAGTAAGAAACACTTTTTAAAAGTAAATGTATTTCAAATGTTACTTTCGAAATCTTACCCCCATCTGGAAACTTTTTTGATGTCGACGTTTGTAATTCACTGCAATTAAAAGTTAATTGGCTTCTTTGCTTTATCTACACTTATTCCAAATATACATGAAAAACACTCATCTGCTGATACCCCAAAATTAAAGTAGAGGTTTTAAGTGGTTCTAAATTGTAAAACTTGATGTAGTAAGACCAATAATAAAACGTAAGAGGTGACATAGAATGATTAGTAAGCATGGTAATAGATCGTGTTAACGATTATATTTTTTGTTATTTTGGGATCATATTTGATGTGTTTTCAACAGAGGAATTCGGTACGAAACCCTATCGTAATAGCCAGCCATAGTTCAAGCAAGCGTACAGGAGAGGCATGCATACTATTAAAGCGAGAGGGGAAGAGAGATACGTTAGAAAACTTGAGTAGAGGTGATAGGTCGATAATAAACTAGGAATGACAAAGAACTTGAGACTGTGCTTTAGTCATCGAGGGTCGGTCTGTTCGGATCCAACATGGCTGAAAAGAGCTGTGTTGTTACACAGTCTCGTGTGTTTCTGGCTGGCGTTCCACGTTCAGTTTCAACGACGCTCACGAAATGTCTGTGCGGGATCGACGATGACCACGAAGTATGGTTGGAATCGTATATAACGTGCAGACATGCACTTATCGAATATGAAAGACGAACGGGAATGAAGCTACCAATTGAATACGAGGGTAACGAGAAAGAATTCGAGAAGGCCCTCGTTTTCATGGAAAACCAAGGAACTGATTGCAATGTCAATGATCTGTCGAACTTTCGACAGCCTTCGAGCGACCCACGACAATTGTCGTAAGTGATATCTTACTGTTGTGTTAAACCCATCATATTAACAGACTGTAATATGTTACTCATATGATTTGTTGTTAATCTACAATTCTGATTGAAATACATCTCGTATCTTTGCAGATATCCAGAGGTCAAGAAATGTCTCGACAACGCATCCAACCGTCTCGTCATCGTCAAAGACTTCGGCCTGGCCGTCGATGGTTACTACCAATATCTCCCCTCAGTCGAGTCCGGATACAAATACGTCTTCCTGATACGTGATCCGCTTCCTGCTGCGATGTCCTACCGTCGAGCGGTGGTTGCCTTCAATAAGAAGCATGAGGGCCTGGTGGACGATACCACTTTCGACCTATCGGACGACAAGTTCTATCCGGGAGGAGGAGAGGCATTTCGCAGACAGCATTCGTTTTGGCGTCATGTACAAGCGAATATTGATCCGAACCCACTCGTCATTGACTCAGACGATCTTGTCGCGCACCCTGCGGCGTGCGTGAAGAAAATCTGCGAGGTTACCGGATTGGAATACCGTGACGCGCTTCTCAAATGGGAACCGGCATCGTCGGGCAAGGATTGGATGAACTATGCTAATACGTCGATGGGTCAACTTATGAAGAGTGGACTTCTCTGCGACTTCCACACAAGAGCGATGCAAAGCACGGGATTTATAGCAACATCGAGAAAAAGAATTGATTATTCAGAGGAGACATGTAACGGACAGAGAATCACACCAGATGTACGCAGAATTGTAGAGAAAGCATTGAAATACTATCAAGAAATGTATGAATGTAGATTTACACCAAATGTCTGAACTATGAAGAGTGCATGATTGTTAAAAAAAGATGGTTTCACATCATCGCTTCAACAGTATATTGATCAGCCTTTCTTGGTCAAAGATATGTAGCACATGATTTTCTCTTTAAAGTGATTTTAGATGAGCCTCAATTTTATGAAGAATACATCAGTAGGATTGGAGGGCCTCAAAAAATACAAGGGAAAAACTGCCACGATGTTTTTAAAATTCATCATACAAAAATTAATTTCTTTCAGTCAATAATACAGCTCTCTCTCTCTTCCCTTCTTTATACTTCTTACTCCGTCGACCTCTCTCCCCATTATTGCATTTACTGCTGGTAAATACATGATATTTCTCCTTTTTTTTTCTTTAACGCTCCACACAATCCTTCCCAATTACAAACACATGTACTTCATTCTCTTTTCTTTTTTACATTCTCCTACTTTTCCACTATGGCTAAGCAGTCTCATAGTTATTTGATCTTTACACTTCTTCACCATTAATTCTACATGAAAGACACTGTTAATTCTTTGTTTCTTATGTTCCAAAAATGTAAATGGGGTTTTCAAATTCCTGATGTATAGGGGCTTTTTGATTAGATATCAATATCAAGCTTGCATCTGTTTTGAGAGTGCCTAAAGGTCGCCAAGAAGCCTATCAGAAAATAAAGATTTCACTCTGGACTGTACTCACAATACCATAACAGATTTACACTAGTGTCAAATTAATGAATATTAAATACAGTAACTCTGAACAAAAACTGCACATTAGATATGGCTTAAAATAGAGCACATTTATTTCCTCCAATAAACATTCTTTTGGTATAATGCTCAACATTTTCTTAGAAGTTTACCATATATCCATGTATATTGCAACAATCAGTCCTAATATCTTCTTGTCATTTATCAAAAACACATCTCATAGATAAGAATTGTTTCCTTGGTTTTTTTTTCTTTACTACTGTATATCATAAATAAGTTAGTGCATAAAACTGAACATGTTTGTCAAACCAAATTAGGATGAAATAGCAAAAGAAATTAAGGAAAATAAAAACTTATAAAACATAAAAACTATGTGCCTGAAATTGTATCAACTTCCAACAAGTGTATAATTTTTGAAGCATCTAGGCCAATGTGTAACATATGTCAAGGTGTACGTTCATGAGAAATAAAACGTACCTTACATGTCAACACTGTGACTGTATTTCTATACTCTGCATTAACCAGTTGACTTGAAATAAAAGTAATGTAAAATGTGAATGTGAAGTGGAACCAACATATTAACATGAAAAAAGCCATCTTGTGAAAAATGATACAAAATAACGAGATATGATCAATTATCTGTAAAAACAGGCAGTGCCAATCCCTATCCTATTTTCTGATAGCATTGTATTTTTGTTTTAGACTATAAGATCTTATCTAAGTCTAATCCTGGGGCCTCTTGCATAAAACTTTTTACCTGAGAAAACTCAGGTTGTTTTTACCGGAGTTTTTGGCCTGTGTTAAAGTCAATGGCAGAAATCAGAATAACCTTAGTTTTAAGTTTTTACCAAAGTTTTCTCGGGTAAAAAGTTTTATGCAACAGGCTCCAGGAAGGTGGGGGGTGGGGGTCTTTCCATCAAGATTTATAATCTGACAAATTGTCAAATCTTACAACTATCCTTTATTTTGATTGTCTGAGAACTCAGAAGCTGAGATGTTTGATGGTAACTATGGGAACTGTTAGATAATTAAAACTTGTCATCACTGACAGATTTCATGAAACGGTCCTCTAATTAATATGTGGTCAGATTATTGGATTGAATTGTAGGATCCAGTATGCAAATGATGGATGGGTTAGAATGGGTTGGTAGGAAATGTGTGCACAAGGTAACTTTGGTTTGGTTTGCCCACGAGGCGCAGCAGAGTTGGTTTAGACCGTAATGCCAAAGTTACCGCATACACACAATTCCACTGACCCAAGGAAGAAAACCTGGCATCAACTGTTTTATAGAATGGATAAATTTTATTGAATAAACCACAAAAATTAATGATTTACCAGATGCATGATAATTTCATGGTTCGATATAAAATTCAGTTTACCGGACACATGAGATTATCATGCACCCAGTAAATTCATTTTTGCCAGACGCATGATTTTTTTTTACCTGATGCATGATTTTTGTTACCAGTTTACCAGACAACATCAATATGTATGCCTAACTTGATAATATGTTAGCATTAATACATACTGTATACTGAAAATGCCAGATACAGCTTTGCATTCACTAATGTAGGCCAGGGCCTATGGCTGCCTGAGCCTGCAGTGTCTAGCTTGTTGTTAATTATCATTAGGCCTGTGGCTGCCAGCTGTGCACCGATTCCCCACCAGTAAATTCGTATGGACTTCCAAAATCTAGGGCAGTTACCAGCACCATGCAAGTTTAATCTCTAAGAAAATTATTTGTACTTACAGATCATTTTGTATCATTTATTTGATTTCTTCGGGCTTCTCCAAAATAAAAGTTTTGAAGTAAATAAGCGAACAGTTGAATGCGTGATGACATCACAACTTTTTTGCGGGATAACTTGTTTACAACGTATATCGTTTGGATTTTCGGGATATCGTTCATGCAACCCAGTAAAAATCCATGCATAGCTCTCAACCAATCAGATTGCAAGGATTTTCTCATCCATTCTATAAAATGGCATTATACTTGCATCTCCAGGAGTATAGTGCATGGTCTGCACGGTCTCAAAGTGAGCTCCGCTTACACATGCGTGCAATTAATAGGTCACAAATTTGTGTAAAATGTGAGTGCAATTGGGCTATGATGAGCATCAAGGCACAAATAGAATTCCCTTATTCATTAACTACTTACAGGTACAAATTTGTGAGATTCAAGAGGTCGTTGTTGAGCATACGTACATGCTGCGTGTGGTGCCAACTGCCTTTTGACAGCTACACTACATAACACTTACACAGATGCCACGGTTTGAATGCCCAAAACTCTCAACAATTCTCAGTTCGCCTTTGATTCAGCTACTGTACAGGTACAAAGATCCTGGCAGGCTGGCTCCATCTCCTTCTGCTGTGTGAAGTGGCGTCGGGCGGCATCGATGAAGCCAAAAGCAGCTCAGCGTACGTGTACTGTGAATGCGTGCGGGTGCTATGCGAGTGGCTGATAATTGACAGCTGCATGCAAATTATGTTGATGATCTTCTTAATGAAGATGGCGTCGAGTACAGCACTCAACATAACCTTCAGATAGCGCCCTCTTGAATCCAAGGAACTTACTATACCTTTAAAGAAATCTTCTTTCACTGTCCTCATCTAGATATTTGGCCAGAACTTATCGCATTGCACAGCCTTCTTATTCGCAACCAACAGGTCCTTTTAGATATACCTGCATTTCTCAGAGGTTTGGCATTGGGGATGTGGCATGGTTTGTAGAATGCGACAGGCACCTCAGGAGTATGTAAGTCCAATGGGAAAGTTGTATAATACCAAGCAATGAACATTTTCTTCTGCATTCCCATGCTATAATGACTTAATACTTTGCACGACTCACCAAATGGATACACCCTAGTCAGGCCTACAGACCCGATCGTAGTCTATCCATGTGCTCTTCGTGCACACTGTTCATTATTAGGGCCTGTATGTATGCACTAACATGCATTGGCTGTATATTCAAATCAAAATTTGTTCAGTTAAGCTTCCTCACTTCTTCACATAGCCATGGGTGGGGAAAAAAGACAATCTCTTCGGTGAATTTATCAAAATTTCATTTTAAAAAAAGCCTTTCACAAGAACATAATTTATACGACATCCATAGAAATGTGTTCTAGAATTTACCTGTTAACAACTTGTCTCTCTGTATTCACTCTACAGTAATTACATAATTCAGTAGTCTGCCGGTTTTGTGTTTCTTTGGGATGACAATGTTGTTAGCCTTACATCAGTTTAAAAAAGCGACAGTTCCCTAACGCTATGAATTATTTCCTCCTGTGAGACTGACCCCTTCATGTTGCATTCATTATTTCATTTAGTAGAGAGCAGCAGTTCTCATTATTCTAGTTCAAACTTCTTCCATGCCATTGCCTCTGCTTTGTGTAGTTTAATCTCCACCTTGCTTCCGAGCATGTTAACAACGCTACGGTTTGGATCAATCACCTGCAATGTATCAGCAGAGGAGAAAATAATAAGACATTCCATTATTCTACTCCATCACGATCCTCACACATTTAAATGACTCAGACAGTCAGTCATCCAGGTTTTAAAACCAGATTGGTCCCCGACTATAGAGGATTTACCTTGCACTCACAAAGATCACCCTCGCCCCCTCCCTCCACTCTAAAGACACACTAACTCAATAATAAGGCTGATGTTATATTTCAAACTTAAATTCAGTTGGGATCAATTCATGTAAATTCCATTACAACAGCCGAAATAGGAGATCGACTAACATATACTACTTCATCGCCTCAGACAATGAAGAGAAATATTAAACGAACTCAAAATTGAGGCTAGGGATATATTTCAAACATGATATCAAATGTGAATTCCATTGCAACAAGTGAAATAGGATTTTGATCATTGAAGATATTTGTTGTTTAATTGCATCAAGTTTGCTTCAAAATGCATACACAATTTCATCAGATAAAACAACATCCTTTATTTATGAAAAAAAAATAAGTGCTGATTAAAAGAGTCAAGAACATAAACAGCAAAACTTTCCTACATCTTTCAATCCTTCAGTAATTCCAAAATCTTTGATTTATACCTTATTCCATTTTGTTATCATCATCCTAAATGCTTAGTCTAACAAAAATGACAATAAATACAGAAACACTTGTGAATGAATCATGTATGATCCCAATGGCACTATCTTGCTCTTCACAACTATACCTACAACTTGCTTTGACTTTGTTCAATCAGATCAAACTGATGCAGTGTTTACAATACTTTATATGGAAAGCTATCTTGGACATGCAATTCAAATCACTATCAACTTTCAGAGAGATTGCTTGCCAAGGAAAAAAAATTACACAGAGGCAATGATAAAGCCTTTCCAATGTTGTTCATTTAGGCTGTAAGATGTGAAAAGTATCCACCCCAAATATCTTTTAAATGTATTTATTTCGGCCTGGTGCTTGCACTCACATACAGCAAATAAATAAATGAAATGGCTACTTCTATTAATCTATACACTCGAAACCTTTCTATAGTGACCATCCACGGGAAACACAATAAATAAGACCTTTATACACAGGTAATTGTTATAGACATGTGCTAATACACAAACTCTACCACAGTGAAATCAGTTTCAGTGGTAACGATAGGCAGGTTGTGGCTAAAGAGGGGTGGTCGCTAGCACTGGTTTGACTTTATAAAGTTTGAATTCGAATATTGTGTAGAAATTTGAAATCAAAATAATACCAGACATTTTACCCTCGGGTAGATTTCTTTTCAATAAATGTTATGCTGACATCTGTAACATGAACGTCTACTGACGGTGTGTGCGCTCTACAAATATACACTATCATTATTATTATTATTATGTTAACACGGGAACAGATAAAACATTGAACAGAATCTGATTGCATGAGACAGTCTTCTCACATGACTGACTTAGGCCAAGAGAGTTCATACTCACCCCTTCTAGTTTGATAGTTTTCCTAAATGCACTCTTGCCTTGGTCAAATGATATATGTATATCTAAGGAGACTTGGTTAGCTTGTACAACCGTAGCACTTGGATTGGACTTCTTGCAATACACAGATAGGACAGCCATTTTACCCGTTTGATGCCAGTCATGCCTACAAGTTAATAAACATTATAAATCAGTTAACAACTAGAAGGAATTGAAAAACATGCATGTTAAGTCATAAACAGAGTTTAAAGCTACTGCAAGAACAATGAATTATTTGGTAAAAAGTAAAATGGTAGTCTTTGACCTTTCCTCATTTTCACATTTTTCACTCAAATTTAAATAAATGAAAACAAAATTTAAAATAATTGCAAGAACAATTACGTTCTGCATTCAATAATCACAGTATGTCTAAACCTTTCATTCTTGTTATGATGTTATAACCCAAAATTTTCATTCCACTTGGTAAAAATACACAAAGAACAAAATTGATTTGACAAATGTTACAAAGATTGATACAAGTAAAAACAATATTTGTGTATACATTTATCCTTGTTACCTCTGACCTTTGGCCAACTGATCCTAAAATCTTATCAGATTGTTTCCACTCTAATATAATGTATCGCAAGGAATTATTTGTACATTTCATATAACAATGCAAAATGAGAAGATGCACTATGCTGAAACCTAAAATCTGAAACCTAAAATCTTCTCATTAGCTATCATAGAACATAATGAATTATAGTAAATAGTGGTAGTAAAATACGAGCTGTGATTGGCTGGATTGGTACCACGTGACCTCCCTTCAAAAAGTTATATTGTACATATGTACAATATAACTTTCGATTTTTGGATGGCAAAACCCGTGTTAAATGAATGGGGAGAATATCGATTAATTTGTTTTCAATCGATATATTTGTATATCGATTTCCCAAAGTAGCATTTTTATAATTTCCGATAGCAGATAGAAATACAAATTTACGTGGTTTAACCCCTTGCAGCAGACGACAAATTGAACATCGTGTTCAATTGGAATTTCACAAATATAAGGTAAGAAGAACGTATGCCATCTAGATCTAGACTATGGTAAAATCCATGATGGGGGGCTTAGATTGAGGGATCTATTTACTATAATAAATAGTGAACTTCTATCATACAATATTACTGGACTATATGAACTCCAAATATGAAATTATCCCTCGTGCAAGCCTATTTCACCTCGGCCTTCGGCCTCGGTGAAATAAACCTGCACTCGGGATAATTTTATATTTGTCGTACATATAATCCAGTATATTGTACAATAGATTGTACACTATTTATATAATATATCAAATGAAAGAGAAAATGCTTTGCACCGACATGTAGTTGCAAATTGTGATCAGCCATGCATGAATAATTATGAATCATAATATGAAATAATGCATGCTTCAATGATCATGACTTATTTCCTATTTTTACACGAGATGAGAAGTTATTCTTTCTATATGCAATTTTTAGTATTTCAATCCATATTATGCATTTTGCAAACTACTTTAGTCAAATGGATATCTGACTAATGTTGCCTCATTGGCTCCTTTGTACATGGGTCCAATTTCATCATTTTTTTCGTATTTCATTTCCTGTTGAAATAAATAAAACACATGGAAAATAAAGTATGGCCTTTGTTTTGCACCTAGTTCCAAATAGTGATCAGTCATGTATTAATGATCATGTAGGACTGCATATTCCAGACCTTTCTAGGATCATCAAAGCGTTACATGCAATTTTATGATAGCCGAGTTAGGATTTTTTTTGTTCCAGAATAGCTCATCTTCTCATTTTGCATTGTTATATGAAGTGTACAAATAATTCCTTGGGACACTGCATACAATTAAAAAGTAAAATGATTCTTAACTAACTGAAAATAGTATACAAATAGTGAATAGTCATAAGTGCAATTGTGCGAGGTGTCGCATGAGGTAAAATAAAGATGCTGTATTTAATGAGACGTTAGTTGAGTTGAATAGAGCGTCTCTTTCACCGATTGCACAATCTCGCACCATTTCATGATTAAGAATATTCACTATTTGTATTGTACAATGTCTCAGAGTTTTGCGAAAATGTGAAAAAACAAAGAGTTTTTCCCTGCAGTAATCTATGAAACGGAGCAAAAATATCGAAAGCGAAAAACAAAGTCTCACAAGCACACATGACCTCAGGCACCATTGCGTATTTAGCCAGCAGGTTATACACGTATCACCATCATTTTTTACTAAGCGCAATGAATTGAATCGTATTGTGATGGCACCTCCTAAAGCTGTGCAACGATACATTTTGGATGGTATGTAGTGTGGGGGGCAACGGTACAAATGTTGACATTCAGTCTCCCATTTGCTCGCATACAACAAGCTAAAAGTAGACATTGTACAAAAACTTTAAGTCACAGTATAAATCATCTCAAGGTGATTCACAAAGAGTAAAGTGTGACTTATAGTCGAATTACTACAATGTTTATCCAGTTGCATGCTGTATAAAAGGCATCACTGACTTTGTCAAACCATGCTTAGAGGACACGTGCTACTGTGTTGATTAATCAGATTAAGGGTTTAATAATATCATGTACGTATCACCATTAAAGCACGACTCTAAGTCAAACTTAAATTTTTTTGTAAACCCCCCTCCCATGATCTTCTTACCTGCATGCAACCAGCTTCTTCTCCTCACTGTCTGAACTCTTAAAAACATGACAGCCTACAGTACATCCTTCCTGATTTAAAAAGTTGTTGAAGTCTGAAGTCTTCCTATTACAACACGACCAGTACTTCATTCTGCGTATAAAAGCAGGAGGGAAAGATGGGGGAGGAAAATAGGAAGAGCACAAGAGAATTGAAAAGTAGGGCATGAAATGAAATAGAGAAATGAAGAGGAATAAATGATAATAAAGTATGAATTAAATCCGCAATACATCGACACTGACGTCAATAAATAAGCGTTGACATTCTTCATTCACTTTCTAACCTTTTTTCAGATATATTTCCAATTATCATTTTTTAATCAATATTTGTTTACAAGATAATCTTACAGAGATTAGTTGTCTCTGTATCAGCCTGCTCTTTAACTTCCAACTTTTCTTTTGTTTTCAAGGTCATGGTACAATGGTACAAGAATGTTTCATTGTGTGTACAATCTCTGTGGGACAACAGAACGACAATTTTTCCATATATTTAAATAGATTGCATGATTTCCCAAATAGAAAATGCAATTTTCCAACATGAGAAGGTAATGTTCAATTCTTTCAGAGAGAAACATTTGTTCTTACTTTCATTTTTCCATATATTTCAACAAATTTCAAGATTTCCCAATAGAAAATGCAATTTTTAAAATAGAAAGTCTATTCTTTAAAACAGAAGATTTATTTCTTACCCTTCATGGAATATAGCTGCTCCAGGGTGATGCCTGCATCGATCTGATAGACTGATCTCACCTTCATAAGGCTAGGATTAAGATAGGAATGTGGCAGAGAATATAACTGATGTAATAACAACCTTCTAATCTACCTTTTTTGGTGGTGTATTACCCCATGTAATTAATTCCAGTGTGGTTTTAAGCTCAGTAATTGCCAATTTGGAAGAAATACTGAAGCGAAATTATGATCTGACCCTTATGTAGGTGACCTCCATGAAATGATTGTCTCCTTGTTCAGCTTAATATGAAATAGTTTAATGTTCTCAAATTATTGTGGCTTAAATATATGTAGTTCATGATGTGAAATGAAAACAGAAAAAAATGGAGGTCAGACAGAAAACAAATGTGGAATTTTTTTTGAAACTGCCCTGAAATTTTTTACATCATTTTAAGTTTAAGTGAACATGAACAAATATTGTGAAAAATATAATTTGGATATATTTCATTTTTCATTCAAATCAAATTTATCTAGTTATTCATTCATTTAATCACTAAATGATTCATTCATTATCTGACTCATATCATTCATACATTCAACCAATCATTC
Organism: Lytechinus variegatus; assembly: GCF_018143015.1. Classification (NCBI taxonomy): domain Eukaryota; kingdom Metazoa; phylum Echinodermata; class Echinoidea; order Temnopleuroida; family Toxopneustidae; genus Lytechinus; species Lytechinus variegatus. The sequence continues at coordinate 18,597,134 of NC_054743.1, read as the reverse complement.
ATCTAATCATTCCTTCCTATTTCTATGATCTATACTGCTTCACTTATCAACTTATAATAAATCACATATTCTCTATTTTTTTATTCTACATGTAATTATCACCTTTTCTCAATTTACTTTAGGAGGGGCATTGATATGATGACATACCATCCGACAGCCCTTGTTCTTGCACACTGTCCCCTTCTTAATTTCTCCATCACCCTGAGTGGCCTCTGAAAGGAAAACATGGAGCAACATTGTTACAAATTTATATTCAAGTAAAAACTCACAAGGGAACCAGTTGAATTCACAAATAAAAAGGCAGCATTTCATATTGCACATTAAGAACGGGAATTAAAGATGAAGTGGCCTATATGTTCCAATCAAAAGAAGAGAAGTATTTCAAATATTTCTGAATCTCTTTACTGAATTCCGTCAGCAAGAGAGATATCTATATTTTGCTGCACTTGACCCAGGTGAGGTCAATCGCTACCTTGAGGGAATAATTCTTTAAATACACTAAGCACAAGAATTAAGCGGCAGCTCAAACTAAAGCCATTATGATAAAAGTTGTGCTTCATATCCTCTGGAAAATACACTATATAAATCCAGCTGTTCTTAACACATTGATCAAAAATACAACCAGAAGGACAACAATTTTTCTCCTACTTAATTTTATTAAACAGCTGGAAATAGGGATGGAGCCAACAGAAAACTCAAATACTGTACTCCTTACTAATTATGTTAAACTTCTTCACAACTCTCATCAGCTCAATTCATTCATCAATTACATTTTCTCATCTCCAACACCTCTAGTGCTGTAAACTAACAGTCATTTGAAACATTTGTATGCCAGGACGGTAGTTGGGCTGCAGTCAGTGTGATAATGACAAATAGCACTCTGAGCACTCTACTTTATAAGATGCATTATTTCCATTTCTACCACCATTTACTTTCCACGTTTTATTGAAAGCTGTAAACTCTACATTCTTATCTATTACCACACTGATAGAATATAATTTATCAGAAAATAATAATGCCTACCAATTTTGATGAGCTTTTTTGGTTATAAGAGAAAGGCTCTCAGCTACAATCTGAATAGTGCTATGCAAAATATCTGCTGCATGAAAGACTTTTTGTGGAGCAAAGTGGGATGGAATACCAGGGAAATTATTCCCTGAATTATCATCAGAACATATTTCTTATGAAAAAAATAATAGCAGACTTCATACATTGTTAGGATAATGATGCAGAATACTCACCTTGCTGTGTTTGGGAATTTAATGACATTCTTTCAAGAGCAGCTTTTAATGATGGATCAACTGATAGAGGTAGTTTAATCAATGGCTCATCTATGCTGTAAGATAAGATGTAAAATGGACAAAACATGTTTGCTTCTCCAAATAATATCAAATTCACCTCTAAACGTTTTTCCTGAGTCTCTGTTGTGGTAACTTCTGTTTTGACAGGTTAGTGGAAATTTACAATGTAACTATGAACTCATATGAAATGAGGCTTTCTGTTAAATTACATTCAAAATCCTGAAAATGGTAAAATTCACAAAAGATGATGAGAAGAATTTCCGCACACTTTGAACCAAAAAGTAGAGATGATATTGCCTAAAATACATGTAGGCAAAAAAAAAAGAATTTCCAATGATTAGATAGTAAAAATATCAAGAAGAGGATAGCCATATCAAAACCAAAAATTGAATTCGTTGAAATTCAGATTCTTTTTTCCACACTCAGAAAAGATGGGGTTTAACCATATGTGGAAGCATATGAGTGAATTCATACAGAGTATTTTGAAGTTCAATGGTGATATATGACAGAGAATGGCATATTTCATATAAAAGCTGCACATGTATATGATACACACAACTTTACATACACTGGAATAAGTTCTTGTGTGCTACATGTACATACATAAATAAAATAAATTTTGATTGTGATCTCCCATTTATTTGGGTATCATTAAAGACTATTTTGTCTTGCAACATATTACCGAGTTTGAGCTAGGTAATTTGATAATGTTCTCATATATTGCAAAGAGAAAATAACTCCTAATAACATACCTCGGTCTTTCTTCAGGGTCAGCATTCTGAATTGGCCGACGAGGTGGGGGTTCTACTGCAACCTATAGAAACAAAAATGCAAAAATATTAATGATGAATACATATCCACAAATACAGTAATACTGAATAAAAAGAAAGTGAGTTTGACCTTGACTATGAATTAAAAAAAAACTTACTTTTTCATCTTACTTTTCTCCTCTCCTCCTCATCCACCTCCTCCTTCTCCTCATCCACCTCCTACTCCACCTCCGCCTCCTCCTTCTTCTGTCTACAAATTCACACAAAGGATCTTAATAATCAAACTGATTGTATTGCACGGCATAAACATGATTATAACATCACTACAGTCAACTATTTTCTCTCCCTCCTATATAGTAATGGTCAATCTCAAAATAGCAGTGAAAATTATAGGAAGGATCATTCTACTCACAAGCCTCCCGATCCAAACATGCCTTTTGACATTGATTTCAATCACTACTCACCTCAGGCACAACATCATCATCGTTTGTTGATTCTGGTTTGGGCTCTTCAACCGGTTTCACTGGATTATGTTTTGACTTTGCACATCCCTGTACATGAAAACAAAAATCAATAATAAATCAACACAATACATTAATATACATGGCTGCCATCAACCAATTATAATGTCTATTAAAGAAGCAACATTTCTGCACACAAAAAAACCCACACTAAAAATACACGTGTTTTGATCAAAGTTAACTCTGCATACAAGTATTCCATAAAGGATGTTTCGTGTACATAGTAGTTAATTTTTTTATAAATAAATGCTGTTCACATGTAGGCACATGTATATGTCCTGTTACGTATACTTCTTTCCTGCTTGAAATATTTTATCATTTGAAAGAAACATATAAGGACCAGGTGACTACTAATTGAAACATAAAGCACAATTTTCTTCAAAAAATGGCTTATGAATGACAAGAATGTTTTCAAATGGTAGAATTCATAATTAAAAAACTAAATATTATTTTCATTAAAAAAACTCAAAAGAGAGTTGCAAGGAAGAAAAGATCACTCACAAATCTCTTCACTCTCTTGTTCTCTAAAACAACCTTGATTTTTCCTGTGCACAGATTATTTGCGATTCATGATCTAGAATGGAATGAGCTTCCAACATACCGGTATATTGAGGAATTCAGTGAAATCTGTGGTTCTCTTCTTACAGCATGACCATCCTTTCAAAGCATCATGGAATACAGGAGCCCCAGGATGGTGAATACAACAACCTGGAAAAATAAAGACACAATTCCAAGAAAAATAAAGTAAATGTTAATTACAAATACAATACCAAAAAAAATGATAATTACAAATACAATAACAAAGAAAATCAAGACACGACTCCAAGAAAAAGTAAGTGCTAATTACAAGTACTTACAATAACAATAAAAATTTGAAGGGTACTTGATTCAAACCTGTTTTTTCTTCTTCTCTTCCTCTTTTATGACAACCACTCAAAGTCCATCGATTTTAAGCACAGCTACATGCATTTTTTGTCTATTTTCCAAAACAGCACGCAAGAAATGTCATGGTTCACATTTCCCTTTTCTTTTCTTTCTCCTAAATTTTCATTACCCCTCCTCCTTTTCTTTTATTTGCATGTTCTTTTAACCCTTTCCTTTTTATCTAATTTGCTTGCTTTTTCTTTCTTGTGAATAAGAATCAGGGTAGTCCCTCTTGGAGTAAGTGTGAAGTTAAAATTCTACACAATACATAAGACACAAATAAAAAGACAAAATTTGAAATAAAATCATGCATGTTTTGACTTGTGATCCAGCCACTGCTGATGTGACATTAAACAACTACTTTCTTTATTTTGTGAGATGGCGGCATAAATAAAGAATAAAGCTGGATTTCATCCCCTAAAAAATTAAGGTAGAGTCTATCTATAGAAGCTGGTAAATAAAATCATTCATATTTCAAAAATCATCATGTCAAAATAGTTTTAATGCCATTAGAGTCTCTTATACCATCAGCTGACCTACTGACAGGAACTTGTTTTTCCCAGTTTTTTTTTAATCTTGGTGACTGGTGATCCCTTGACCTGGAGGGCAAAACAAACCTTGTGCTGATATTGTGTAGTTCTTTTAACACTAGTAACAGTTTTTGGAAATAACTAAGAGACACATGCACACAGATCAAAGTCTAATGTCAATAATCTGAAATTGGGATCAGACATCAATCAATCTACATGTAAATCATTTTGTTTGTGCTGTAGTACAGAAATACAGACTACACAGCAGATGTACCTCACCAAACAAATATCAACAAGGCTTACCAAAAAGCCATAACAGCACTTTTCATGCTTTTGTGCACGTCACAATTTGTGACCACTTAAAAAAACATGCTCAACATCATGACATGAACATCAATCAAACTCATTCTAAAATTTACTTTTTGGTTCCTTATTAAGTAATTAGGTTCTAGATCTAGATCCTCTAACTAAAGGAAAGGCCCTATTTTTTTTTATTTACGTTGTTAGGACTAGGAGCTAGGTCTAGTCAGTAGAGGCGCACGGCCAATATTGGAGACTGTCTCCAATGTGGGAAATTATCTCCAATATCAGAGACTTTTGTAAAGAATTTGGGTATCCAATTTCAGAGACAGTCTCCAGTTTTGGAGACTAATTTCCTTTGTTTACATTTGCGGCAAAAGGATTACTTTGGCGGCAAATAAAAATGTGATAAGCAGATTCCTCATGACAAATTACCCCTTTTCACCGTCTACTTTTGTTTTGATAAGGATTTTTGTTGTCAATCACACACAAAACAAATGGGCTTCTGACCTCAATGAGACAAAATTTTGGGTGGAAAAAATCATGCTTTTGTTGGTGTTGTTTCTTTTGTCCTTTTGCAAAGCAAGTCTCCAATCAATGTGGGAGATTGTCTCCCCTATTGGAGAGTCTCCCATATTGGCCGTGCGCCTCTACTTATTTTTAGCTTAGTCAGCCTAAATTTCTCAAAACCATCCCGCCAATGCAATGCCCGAGCCAGAATCTCATACACACCAAAAAACAAATCCAAGAACAAAGTATCAGACAACAGACACTGCACAAACGATTCTGCACAAATCACGACCACACGGCACGACACCACACTACACCGCCAACACCGGCTTCACTCAGTACCATCGGGCTAGGGCCCGCATAACAACGCTACCAAATACCGCTGACAAAGATTAACTCGCTTCTCAGAATGATCGATCTTTATCTTCTCACCTTCACCGTCTTCCTCCAGCAAGTAAACACGCCCACATCCCTTGTTGTAACACTGAAGCTTTTGTGTGCTCACAGCAGACATTATGTTTCTTTGTTTCTGATTGCTTTCACGAGAAATATTTGAAAATATATTGAGAAAATCAAAATAAAACGAGAGTTTTGTTTAGAAACTTCTAGTAGCGACCGGTCTTTCATTCATTCAGCTTGTACCGGAAGTTGCAGGGGGATATCTGCGTGTTGTCTGAATTACTAGCCCATTTGTAAATTCCTAGAATTAATTACTTATCATACTGAGTTTTTTCGTAAGAAATATAAGTAAAAGTCAATCATTCATAGATATTGAAATATTTCGTATTTATATTCCATAAACATTACGATAATGTAATCTATTTTATTTGAAAATGTCACAGTGGAAATACATTAGTCTGATCTTAAAGACTAATCAATTCTTTTACTGCCCTCTTGAGTTATAATTATTTTATTTCGCGGGAACTTTTGAGAAAATTTTGGCACATTACCTGAGCTGAAACTGTCCAAGATAAAAACAATGTAAGTATTCTTCTTTAAATGGCTGAATCCTAGTATTTGTGCTGTGAATAATGATTATCAGTTCATAGTTAATGTTTTCGATCGAAATTTGGTATTTATGAATTACCCTACTTGTCGTTTGTGTGGCTTTGATTGAGTGATGTTTTCGCCATTTCACGAGACGAGATCGACCGGGCGGTACGGTAGGACTCGGTAGGATCTACGTTGATAGCGGCGCCCGCGCCGAGCTGCAGCTGGTAGCGCTGCTCTGAGTTTGTCGACAGCTGGCACTGCTTGGCAGCCGTCTGTTTCGAGGAGTTTTTTTTTTCAACATTTTCAATTCTGTTTTATTTCTCCTCGTACACACACAGACGGCTCGCGATCATGCAGCCGCACTTACTAGGGGGTAAACAATATTTTTGTCTTAGTTACATAGGCCCTAATAAAAATAAAATTAAGAAATGGGCCAAAATAAATTCCATTTAAATATTTTGGCCTGAAATGAAATGCACCAAAAGTAACGGGAAAAGTGAAAAAATAAGCTTAAAAGGGAAAAAACAGTGACTTACTTCGTCTGTCGCGCAACTAATATAGTACGACTTTATCAGAAGAAGAAGAAGAACTCCCATTTCCCTCTCATTCAATGAACAAGGTTATAATATAACCTTGTTCTCAGTTATAGTATATCTCCATGTGTGACAAAATAAGGGTGGCAATGTTTGGCTTATTTTCTCTTTTTCTTTGGGGCAAATGCTTGATTTTTTTACACTGACAGTTTCCATTAGACCTGTTAATTCATACTGCTTGGCTCTTATTTAAATTTGATTTTTTATATCATTTTTTCTTAATTAAAAATAGAGATCAAAAAATGAAAATTTTCTTGCCATATTACTTTCCACCAATAGAGGGCGTACACAAAAATATGCCCAAAATTCAAGTTTTTGAGCGCTCTGGTGAATACAAAAATTATTCCCACATTACTAATGATAAATAAATTTAAACTATGGAAATTAGTAATTTTGGTCACAAAAGTGATATTTTAATGATTTTTTAAAGTGTGTGCTCTAAACAGCATTGGCATACCATAGTCCATAGTCCTACCTGTAGATTCTCCACAGGCCAGATGGTAGCAGTGAACGAGTGCCATTTCCCTGGGCCTGGTTTATCAGAAGTTCCGAACTGAAATTAATACATCATTAACAAACACAATAGTTGTTGGACTCCGAATAAAGAGATTTCAGACAAGTTCGTAGGTTCAGAGTAGCATGTTATGATTCATGGAAACGTTGTCATGACGTGTCGGTATCGATACTTGTGATCGGGATATAGGTATATATCTTCAAGTCCCAAACATCTCCCTTCCTTTTAAAAATAGAAAAAGGATAGTGAAAACTTTCATTAAAAGATAATTGATTTTGTTTTTTCAACTACCTTCTTTTTTTCTCCCTTCCCGTTTTGTGTGAATCGTTTTGCTGAGCTTCTGCATCCCAGTCACATTACATTCAGTGATACCATTCAAATCAATTCAAAAATAAAAAACATGTGAAAAAAAAAAATATGAGTCTCTTGTCCATTTATCAGCATTTTTGGCACAGAGTTCAATGTCCAGTGTGTGAAGTCAAATGAAGAAATGAGTCCCACGTCTTGAAAAATCATATTAAAAACTCATTCCAAGGCTGCATCTGAACTCGAGATCCTTCGTACGCGAAAAAAAACTATCAAAACTATCAAAAAACGCGAAGAAAAAAAAAACTGTTCTGTAACTATATACACTTGCTTCTTTATACAAGTCCAGTCTCTCAGTTATCATCCTTACGGTGTAGGTTATTTGCTAACGAACTGATTATATTTCGCTGGCATCTGGATTCCTGTTCTGGTGCGCGTAGATTTGGTAGGCCAGTTCGATTGGTTCGTTACGCGACCAGCGCTTGTTGATTGAGTCTGAGAGTTGTTCACGGGTACCTCCTTAGCACGCGATTCGACTGGTTTTGCTGTCACTTCAGCGTAGGATGGTTGTTGACCCACTGGCTGGAATATAGTAGCATCTTCTGGGCTATCACGTGTTGTTGTTGGGCTCTCTGTCTCAGCCATCTGTGTGTCTGGAATGAGAGGTTCAGCTGTTGATCTCAAGAACCTCCGGTTCCTCCTTAGCATTCGGCCAGCTTCTGTTTGAACCAAGAATGACCGTGGACCAACTATCTCCATGCAGATTCCTTTGCCCCACTCCAAACCACGATTCTTCTTCTTCTTCTTCCAGTAGTGTGCATAAACCTCCACGGAGTATCGTCGCACAACAGTTGGTTGTCTATCGGCTAATTAAACGTGTTGCTCGTAGCAAAGCTCGATGAAAATAAGTCCAAAAACGAACGCATATACACTATATACAAATTGTTCTCATATTTTGAGTTAGTTTAAGACGACATCTCTGACTCGTGTCTTGAAGATGTCGATCGATGGTGAGATGACCACATTTTCAGGTAGACCGTTCCACAAACGGATGGTGTTTGGGAAGAACGTATCCTTCAGTAGTGATGTGCGTGATCGTGGGATTAGAAATCTCTTGCTGTGGCCTCTGGTTGGAGTGTTGAGCGGTACCAACTGGTCGTCGGGGATGTCAATCAGATGGTTGGTGATTCGGTACATCATAGTAAGCTTTGACACTGCTCTACGATGTTGCAGGGTCTTCCACTGAAGCGCATCAATCATGGTTGTGACGCTACATCGTCTTGAGTAATTGTTCATCACATAGGCTGGATGCGGACCGGTTGTCCAATCTCTAGCTCAGGGAGTGGTGCTGCTGTTTGGTCATAGTATTTCTTGGCCCTCTGTTTCTTGTGACTGATGTGTTGTGATACACCTCCTATTACTTGTGGTTTAAGGAGTGCTTCTGGTGTTGGTAGTAGAGTGTTGGTTCGTCGAGCCATCATCTTTTGTGCCGGGCTGGCACCACTATCAGCAGGAGTATTCCTCCAGTCCAATAAAGCCAACTGGATGTCTTCTCCTTGTTTTGCTGCTTTCTTTAGGAGAGTTTTGGCAATTTTCACTGCTGATTCTGCTTTTCCATTGCTTTGAGCATGCAATGGCGAAGAGGTTATATGCTCAACCTCCCAGTCGGTAACAAACTGAGCATACTCCTTGGCAACAAACTGGGGTCCATTGTCTGTTATCACCTTGTCTGGACGTCCATATCGTGCGAAATGGCCTTTTGTGCATGCCACAATGACTGCTGCTCTGGTGTCACCTGTTATCTTGTCGATCTCCCAGTAATCACTGTAGTGGTCAACAGTTATCAGATAGTCCTCGTTGTGAAGAGTGAAAAGGTCCTGTGACACGATACTCCAAGGCCTGCTCGGAATATCATACGACAACATAGGCTCCTTTTGTTGTTTTGGCTGAAACGCATTGCAGGTGCTACATTGTGTCACCTTTTCTTTCACCTCTGCCTGCATACCTGGCCAAAAGAGAACATCCCGAGCGCGTCTAACACAGGCGTCGACTCCCAGGTGACTGCTATGCACTCGATTCAGCATTAGGGCTCTCATGGCTGATGGAACAATAACTTTCATGCCCTTGTATAGAACTCCATTCTGTACCGTTATTTCGTCTCGGTAATTGTAGTACTCACGTACTACTACAGGAACATCATCTTTGGTCTCCGGCCATCCGTTCATTACTACCGACGTCAGTGTCTGCAGTGCTGGATCTCGGAGCGTCTCCTTTTGCAGCTGAATAGACGTTGCGTCACTGATTCGGACGTATTCAGTCTGATTGATTTGTTCTATCTCCTGATAGATTTTATCTCTGCCTTCAGTGGTTGGTAAGAACGCTCTGCTCAGCCAATCAGCGATATACATTTCTTTGCCTGGACAGTATATCACATCCAGATGGTAGTTCTGGAGTCTTAGCATCATCCTCTGGAGCCGCTTTGGGGCACTATGTATAGCCTTCTTGAAGATTGGTACGAGGGGTTTGTGATCGGTATGCACTGTTACATCTCGTCCCCGTATGAATTGGTCAAACTTCTCGCAGCTGTATACTATAGCCAAGCACTCCTTTTCAATTTGGGCATAGTTTTGTTCACTCCTTGTCAAGGATCTAGATGCAAATGATACTGGCTGCCCATTCTGAAGCAAGGTCGCTCCCAGTCCCTTCTCCGAAGCATCACATTGTATGGTGACCTCCTCTTTGACGTCATAGTACTTGAGCACTGGAGCTTGCGTGAGGAGTTGTTGCACCTCTTTGAGCGTTTCCTCATGTTCCGGTCTCCACTCAAAGTGCACATCCTTGTCAGTCAGACGCCTCAGAGGCTCCGCCACATCTGATAGTCGAGGCAAGAATCTTGCAAGGTAAGTAACACTACCCAATAGCCTCTGGACACCTTTCTTGTCAGTCGGAGTTGGCATCTCCACAACAGCCTGTACCTTCTTTGGATCCGGTTTAAGGCCAGTTGCTGTCAAAAGATGTCCCATGTATGGCACTTCACTCAGTCGTAATCTGAGCTTCTTCTTGTTCAAGGTTAGCCCGACCTTTCTTGCTCTTGCCAAGAACTTGCGGAGACTCTTGTCGTGGTCTGCTAAGGCTTCCTCCAGATTAGCACCACTGCCATATACTAGGAAGTCATCTGCCACAACATCAACACCAGATAAGCCTTCAATGATCTCATGTTGCCTTCTCTGAAACTCTTCCGGTGCTGTACATATGCCAAAGGGCATACGAGTCCATCTACAACGACCGAATGGCGTTGCAAATGTCGTCAGTAAACTGCTCCTTTCTGTCAGCTTCACTTGCCAAAAACCGTCCTTCGCATCTAGCACTGAGAACACCTTGGCCTTGGCAAGCTTTGGTAGGATGTCATCCATCGTGGGCATAAGATAGTGTGGTCTCTTCAGCGCTCTGTTCAGTTCTCTTGGATCCAAGCAGATTCTGAGTTTGCCTGGTTTCTTGACCAAAACCGTGTTGCTGACCCAGTCCGTGGGTGCTGAAACCTTCTTCAAAATGCCTCTCTGCTCTAGCTCATCAAGCTTCTGCTTCAGTTCTCCCTTCAGAGGCACTGCCACCTTTCTAGCTAAGTTCTTGACTGAGGGAATGAATGGATCGATCTCCATGTCGTAGTCACCTGGCAGGCAACCAAGACCCTCAAAGACATCAGCATAGTCATCAATAATACTGTCCCCCATTACGTTGACCTCATCAGTAACATTGACAGTAATCAGTCCCATGTCGATGGATGTCTTGCTGGACAATAGGGGTATGTGTTCGACATCAACTATCTTGAATGTTATATCATGCTGCTTGGTACCATAATGACAAGTGTACGTCTTCTCTCCCAGAACTGGAATTATGCTACGATTCAACAGCCTTATTCTGGATTTGCTTGGATCAATGCAAGGTTGTCCTGAATTCTCCAGCTCACACACTTGTCTGTAGGATAGCACATTGCATGTTGACCCTGTATCTATCAAACATTCCAGTTTTCCTTGTTGATGTTCGTTTATCTTTACATCCAATGGCAAGGTCAGCTTCTTTCCACCATCGTGAATATTCAATGTCCCTACCTCCTCCACTGTCAGTGCATCTTCATCATCACTGCTGTCCAGCTGATAGACAGATGAGGGTTTCATACCTCTCTGCATTTTAGCTTTACATACGTTTTGGAAGTGGTTTTGCTTGCTGCACTTTCGACAGGTTTTTCCATATGCTGGACAGCTTTCACGGCCTTTTCCATGGCTACCACCACAGAATCTGCATCCACTAACCTCGTCTTTTTGTGCAGTGAAATTCTTTCCTGATTTCTTATCCATGTTTCTTGTCTTGGAGTTGAACTGCTGCTGTCGGCTGCTCGCTTTTCCCTTCTTACGCTGGTTCTGCATGTAATTTACAGTCTCTTCTCCCTTTACAATTCTAAGTTGCTGCTGGGATAGCTCACTAACTTCCAGGGCTGCGATGGCCTTTTTCAAGGTGCACACAGTATCTTGTTCTCTGAAAAGGCGTGCCTGAGCCTGCTTGTCCTTGCACCCAAGCACCAACCTGTCCCTGATCATCTCCTCCTCCAGGTCACCAAATTTGCAAGGCTTGATCAGTTGGCGCAGCCGCACAACAAACTGGTCAACACTTTCACTTTGCTGTTGCACGGCACTATGAAAGACATACCGATCATATAGCACATTCCTTGCTGGAGCAAAATGTTCTGCTAGTTTTTTGACAATGATCTGTGGTTTCAGTCTCTCTGCATCACTCATCGGTAAGGTTGCCAATCTATCTTTACAATCTTGGCCCATCACTGATCTGAGAGTTGCTACTTGCACGCTATCTGGCTTCTTATCTAGCTCTGTCGCTATGCGGTAGTCGTTCCATGACTCCTCAAAGGCCTTCCAATTTGACTCCAAATTGCCCTTGCAGCACATCGGCTGTGGTACCGGGATGCCTATTTGACAAGACGCCATTTTCAATAGCTGGGACTGTAGTAAGAAATGACTGAAATCGGCAAAAGTTACTCACGTTTCGAGGCTCAAAATCAGCATTGCAAAGTGATTTTCATTCTCCAAGATAGCATTTGAAATGTCCGCACAAGTCTTAATTACGGAAAATTTTCCATGAATCCCACTTCGGACACCATGTTGGACTCCGAATAAAGAGATTTCAGACAAGTTCGTAGGTTCAGAGTAGCATGTTATGATTCATGGAAACGTTGTCATGACGTGTCGGTATCGATACTTGTGATCGGGATATAGGTATATATCTTCAAGTCCCAAACAAATATAAGGGGCCTAGATATGGCCATACTCAACAAGCGATGTTCGTGCAGGCTCCACTTCACTACCACTACACTACACTCCACCTACCCGAACATCGAGCCCGTGAACTCGCTCTGATATTTCGAGTGACAAAGGTGGGATTTTGTGGGGGAAAATATAAAATTCATAAATAATTCGCTGCCGATTTCAAAACATCGCATACGCAAGGGTCCGAGCTCAGACCCTCGCACATGCGACGTAATGGTGTGAAGTAGACCTAGGCCTAGTCTCTAGTTGCTTGTTTTAACTATATCTACTTCAAATGATGTACATGTAGATCACACCCATCAAACCACACCACGACCAGGGTTTTTTTTAATCACTTTAAAAATTCCTGAAACAGCTAGAATTGCTAGAATCTCTATTTTCAAATAAAAATTCAAAGTCTAACCTTTGTAAATTTAAAAAAAAATGCAAAAGTGAGAGTGATTTTATTTCTGCACTCTGCAGTGAACATGTACAAGTCATCAGATGCATCATTGCTAAGGTTTCGCTATGTTCGTTCATAAAATTTTCTTTTAATATGCAGATGAAGGTAGAAACTCCAGAGATTTCTTGGCATGGACGTGATCCTGTCTACAGTGCTGACTTTCAACCTGGAAAAAGGTTGTTACGCAGGATAGCGACGGCTAGCACAGACACAAATATTCTGGTAAATATACTAAAAGCACAGATTGAAGCAGGCATGCCAGGTCTATTGCATAATTTAAGGGAGTATTTCATGGAGAGTTTTGTCAGTGATTTTCACTGGCTAATTTGCTCTAGACCAATCACTTGCAAGGATTTGTAGCTCAGCATTTAAGATCTGTCTAGGGAAATCACTGACAGAATTGTAAATGAAATACTCCCTACTAGGAAGTCCCTAGAGCTCTACAGTATGAGGAGGCTTTTGCTCTTCCTCCAAAATTTAAGTAGATTTAGCGAAGCTACATGTTATCTACTTTTCTTCTCTGCCACATGTTTCTGATATCAAACGTCACAGAAATTGCATTCTGTCCTCTGGCACACTGGAAGGAAAATGGTCAATGTATTTGCCATAACCCTCCCCCTCCCCCCCCCCCCCCCCTCTTCTCCCTGTCTTCAGTAAGGATATCTGACTGAAAATTGTTTTTAAATCTCTTTTGATATATAATTTGTGACTAGCTACATATTACCCAAATTCCATGGTAAATTGCTATTGCAGCTCCAAACTATTACATTTTTGAAATTTCAGATTTAATGTTCAGGTTTCTAATCTTTAGAAAATTTGTGTATCATACAAGTGCATACAGGTTCAAGATATGCCGATCCCTTTTACAACAAAATCAACATTTATTGAGGCCAACTTTTTCGTGTCATTATTCACATTCATACTTGACTCATAATAAGTCTGTGCCTATTTATAGGCTGTTGGATTGGTTGAGAAATGGTCTTTGACCAATGATTAAGACAAAAGATTTTAAACAAATGAAATTGTATAATCTACAGAGATCATGAACATTTTCTGCTCAAGATCATTCTAAAGAAAATGTGAATATTCATGAGATATTTTCTTTATATTCATCGACAGGTATGGTACGTCAATGTTGATAATGATGGCAAGGCTCAACCCACATTCGCTGCTAGTCTCTCCCGTCATACCAAAGCTGTTAATGTTGTCAGGTTCTCACCTGATGGAGAAATCTTAGCCTCAGGGGCAGATGGTAAGATGTTCAAGAAAATCTGTGATCTCCACACAAGTGTGTAGTCTTGAATGTTTGATGCCAGTTTCCTCATTTTCCCTTTGAGAGGTTTCTGTCCCAATTTTAGAAATTGTCATGTTCTATTTCCTACTTAAGCTCCTTTCGCTGCTCTCTACGCTTATCTCACTAACTCCCCCCCCCCCCCTTTCTAAGACTACAATTCTCATTATATTTCTTTCTCTATTTTTTCTTTCATCTTTTTCTCATCCACCCCCCCCCCCCTCAAAAAAAAATTGGAGGGTGATGGAAATATACATATTATGAATCTTTGTCAATTCATCTACTTTATCTGGAACTTGTTCAACTTTTTGTTCCATGGATGTTATCTCAGATTTTTTCTCCTTCATTATGGCCTAGCATGGTGTCAAGGAAAGGACTGCACCAAAGAAAATTCCATGTTGAGAAATATGTATTAAACCTATGATCAATATTAATGATTGTATTCTCAATTTGTTTGTATCAGATGGGCTGGTAATCCTGTGGAAGCTTCAGGAGGTTGGTAACGTAGCACCGGTCTTTGGCAAGGAAGATGAAGACTGTAAGGAAACCTGGGCTACCACCAAGACACTTAGGTGAGTCTACCCTCTCCTACCATGCCATAACTACAGTAGACAGCAGGGGTTAAAATTGATTGATATAAATCATTTCAATGATTTGAAGTGACCATTAGCTTCTAAATGAAGTTGGTACCTGAGATCTTGGTCGACATCGTTGGTATTAATTCTTAGGTTCTCCCTTACCATAGCTGACCCTGAGGCATATTATCCCAAAATCATTCCTGATTGACAAATTCTGAGTGTGAAACCATTTCCTAAGTCAGATCTAATTAGAAAAAAACCTTTAGATTTTGAAAATGTTGTATAATAATTGAAGATTATAATTCTCCATAGTTTAACCAAATGAAGGGATACATTGTTTTTAGACAAATATGAATTCAAACCTTTTCAACATATTTTCAGCCATAGAAAATACCCTTTTCCATGTAGGAAAAGGATAATTCTCAGACTTTTGAATCCTGCTAATGAAACAGGGTTTGCTGCAGTAGTGCGTTTGCTTATTATTAATCTTAGATGCCTTACCAAAAGTCTGTGCTGTTTCTTATAGGGATTGTGTTATATGATGCTGAGCATATAGTGTTTTGTCCATGTCGAAATGTGAAGTTCCTTGATTTGCCGCATTCAACTTGGATGTAAACTTATTGATCAGTAGGATTCAAAGTTAATATAAATGTTATGAATTAAGGTTTGCAATCTACAATAAGTGTTTACTGATAATGAAACCTGATTACAAAGGAAACTTACATCCTCATCAAAATAACTCTCATATCCGGCTTTCAATCAAATACGACTTGATGTACTTTTCTAGGGGTCATCTTGAGGATGTTTATGATATCTCCTGGTCTTCAAATGGGTCAAGAATGATCTCAGGGTCTGTGGATAACAGTGCTATCATCTGGGATATACAGAAAGGTAAGGACTAGATGGAATCCATGCTACACTTTGATATAATACAATACTTGGCACATTATTTTCTCTTGCATTAAATTATTTTGGATTGAATCTTTACACTAGCCTTAAATCTCAACAATTTTAAGGCAATGTAAGGTGGCATGTACAATTACTGATGTGGTTTACGGTACACCATGTGGAGTGTTATAGAAACAGTGGATAGAAGAAGAGAAGAAGTGGATAGGCGAGAAAGTGGAGATTTGATAATAGAGTATTCTTTCTTGAAAATAGTCCTGAAAAGGACTGTAAACCAGAAGGAATGTTGAGTGAGAACAGCGTGAGTAGTAGAGCTGATGAGGAGATGCTGGCTTGAGTCGGCGAGTAGAGATGATGAGTAGTAGAGAGACTCGACGCCAAATCTGTTTTTAAGGCACACTCATGTTTTTCCCCCTCTAAAAGGAATATTGTAATGATTGTTTGTAAAAAAAAAAAATAATGAAGAGGATTTATATATCCCTTATCAAATCAGTGGTTGATAAAATGCTTTCAAATAAACCAGAAAAAGTGTGTATTTCACTGTCAGAACTGTTAGTAAGAAAGCCCTCTGTAAATGTCAGCATTATTATTAATAATTATAATTACTAGAGAGTAAGGTATCAAAATGCATACCCGCAGCTAGAGATGAAAAGTTATGATATTGGCAGTTAAAAAGGAATATTTTAAGGACTGTTTGTTGGAATTCTTGAAGAGAATAAGTATATTACTAATCAAAACTTGGCACGATTATTCATCCCTGGGTAAAGACATAAAAATCCTCTTTTAAATGTGTAGGAAACTGCATATATAGCATATGTAGGAGGAGGGTATTAATCACCTCCAGCGGTATGTTTTCTGCACCTTTACTCCTTTGCCTTTTCTCTTCATTTTTCTTTTGGTTTTCTTTATTTGAGCATCTTTCCCCTTTTTTGCACCCCCTGAAAGTGGCACCCGAGGCACGTGCCTCCCTTGCAGCCCCTAGATACACCACTGCATGTAGTATTATATGAGAGTCACATAGGCATGCAAGAGATAGCAGGTTCTAATCCTGCTGATTCTGAAATTTTTTGTGACTTAGTTTTTCAGACTAAACGGGCAACATGAATTAGGTACTTGGTGTGAGGTAGAAATGTCTGTACATCAATTAAGTTGGTTCCTACTTATAAATTGTGGGGTTTTCATGTATCATATACTGTAGATGGAGTGAAAGTTTGTTAAACCATCCATTTATTCAAGGTATTCAAAAGTAATACCCGTTTAGACTGGAAGGTGATTGATCTGGGTATTTATTTTATCACTCTAAATAGAAGTTTTAGTTTTATTTGTTCTTTTTTCAATGTTAAATACAGTGATCATTTAGAATCTAAATGATATCTCTATCTTTCAGGTGAGAAGTTGTTTCTTCTGAAGGATCATAGAAGTTTTGTCCAAGGAGTAGCCTGGGATCCTAAGGATAGATTCTGTGCTACAATCAGCTGCGATAGGTATGTTTTATTTTTGTAAAAAGAAAAAAAATATACCTTTCTCTCCATGGTTAGCATGCAATTACATGACACGATCCAGGGGAACAGATCTTTAGAATGCTTTGTTTTGCAAATACTTTAGTTGGTTTTGGAAGGGGGTTATCAAATTAAAACATCAATGTTGCAATGAAATTTATTGCTAAGTCTCTGAGAGAAATGAGCTGATCAGGAAATGATTTTGATCACAGTTATTTTGGTTGGTGAAATTACAATACTAGCAATTTTAATACAACTGTACAATATGCATGGCATTACTCTCGCCATAAATCCACTGTGATAAGGACAAGCTCTTTGATGATTTACTCATGAATCCAATTGTGATTAATTGAATTGACTAAATTGTTTTATCACAGATCAATGAGAGTGTACAATTTACTCAACAATAGATGCATTCATCATGTCAACAAACTCACAATGGCTGCAGCTGGTAATAATGGAGAGGTTAGTTACTAAAGAAAACTTTCAACAAATTTTGATTATTTGCTTACTTGCTGATAAATAATCACTTCAAGGTAGTTTGATGACATTTACACTTACTGGATGCATTATTTTTATTTTCATTTTATGAACAAATTTTCTGTCCGTGAGACAGAAGTAATTGAACAAATATCTGTACAGTTTAATTAGAAATTAATACATAAAAAGAACACTACTTTACATTAAAAAAGGCATGGTAACTTGAGATTCCATGAATTATGTTCCTTTCTGCGGAGGTCCTTAGACTTAAGACTAGATTGTCAGTGAGAATCTGTATTATTAAGATGATACATATGATATTTTCATTATTCTTATCCCATAACTAATTGATAGGATATGACAAAGGGGTATCGTGCATGTGTGTTTCATGATGACACAATGAAATCATTCTTTAGACCCCTAAACACTTTAGTCCTTATATCTCATTTATAGAATATGACGAAGCAGTATCGTATGTTCCACGATGACACCATGAAATCATTCTCCAGATGCCTAACCTTTAGTCCTTATATCTCATTAATAGGGTATGACAAAGCAGTATCCAATGATTTTTAATAACACCATGAAATCATTCTTTAGACCCCTTACCTTTAGTCCTTATATCTCATTAATAGGGTATGACGAAGCAGTACCGTATGTTCCACGATGACACCATGAAATCATTCTTCAGACGGTTAACCTTCAGTCCGGACGGTGAGCTTCTCATTGCTCCTGCTGGTATCCTGGAACTAGGGGACAGTGTCCTCAATACAACCTATGTGTTCTCATCAGCATCCTTCTCAAAGTAAGTCCAAATGCAATCGGAGAAGTTCTGTCAATAATGTTGGTATTAGTTGTGTTTGTTGGTATTAGGGGACATGTTTATTATTGTCTCAATTTGTTTGCTTAAAGGTAGAAAAATATTACCTTTTTATGGTCTTTATCTATACAATTGCAGGATTTAGTAAGAATTACACATACAAGGTACCTTTAAAAGGTTTCTAGGCTATACTCGGGCGTGTTAGTACTAGTCATTTGTACCAGTCAGTGACAAATTTTCATGTTAGATGGAAACAAACAACTGGTCATATGATAGCTTTCACCCAGTGACTTGGAAAGCATCCATATTACCATGTGGATCGGAGGTTCAAATCCCAGCCATGGCATGATTTCCTTCAGCAAGAAATCGATTCACATTGTGCTGCACTCAACGAAGGTGAGGTGAATGGGTACCAGGCTGGATTAGTTCCTTGAATGTACCAGGTGCTTTTAGCAGTTGGAGCTATACTGTATTTTTTTTCTTTTCATAACAGATCATAAAACACCAGGGTCCCGTAACACAAAGGTCAACGATTAATTGTACGCTTGATTTCCACGATTGATTGTACATTGTAATCAATTGAATTAATCGTAGAAAAATCGATCATTGCTAAGTTTTATGTTATGGGCCCCAGAATGCATCATTTCAAGTTCAACACACAAAAGTTTCCTAATGTGGGAGGGGTTGTCCCACACCCCCACCCTGCTTAGTCATGTTATTTACCTCCTTGTTTCACCTCTCTCACATACCTGTCCTAGATAATAATAAATAATAATAATACATAAGATTTATATAGCGCACTTTCCATCTTGATTAGATGCTCAAGGCGCTTCAGAGCAGAACAACAAAAACTATTTACATATACATGTAATACATGTCTGAACAATAAGTCAATGTCTATCAAAAAACACTTTTATACAGGTATGTTTTCAGGTTGCCCTTGAAGGTGGTCACTGAAGTCTGGGTTTTCAAACTGTGTGGGAGAGAATTCCACAGGCTAGGTCCTGCATGAGCAAAGGCCCGCTCCCCGCATGATTTCTTAGCAACTGGAATTTGTAAGAGATTAGATGATGAGGATCGTAAATTTCTTGAGGGTTGGTAATGATGCATCAAAGACCTATTGTAACTGGGGGAAGTTCCATTGACTGTATGAAAAATCAAAAGAAGGATTTTAAAGACTATGCGTTCCTTCAGGGGCAACCAGTGAAGAGTTTTCAATATACATGTAGGGGTGATGTGGCTGCGCTTGCTAGATAGAGTTACAATACGCGCAGCTGCATTTTGCAACCTTTGAAATTTTCCAAGTTGAAAATCTGGTTGATGGTGGTTCTAGATGTAGTTTCCAATATGCATAATTTGTGTATTGATATTTCTTTCACATTTTTTCCAGGCCTGTTCTACACTTGCCATGTCCAACCAAGGCCACCATCGCTGTACGATGTTGCCCGGTATTGTTTGAACTCAGACAGGAATCAAGCGAGGCTGATTCTACCACAGTGACACCGGAAAAAAAAGCAGAGCAAAAAGATGGTAAAAATATGCTATCAAAATTTCTTTTAACAGCTATAACCTTTAATAAAGTGATGTATGTCTTGATTCATCCAAGAAAAGTCAAATTACGTTGGAAAAAATAAATCTATTCATCTGGAATTACTTTGATTAAAACAGAGGACAGTTTCACGTCCGATCCGGGACGCTTCTTCAGCTCTTCTGAATTGGCAGGATATCGTTGTTGCCGATTGGCGCCGAAGCACCGTCGATGTTATTGTCTCAACAAAGGAGGAGGATTACGACATAACCTCTCTCAGATTTACAATCCTGTAATCCGAAAAATTCCTTGACGTCTCCAAGACAATAACATCGACGGTGCTTCGGCGCCAATCAGCAACGATGATTTCCCGCCATTTCAGAAGAGCTGAAGAAGCGTCCCGGATCGGATGTAAAAGTGTCCTCTGTTTCAATCAAAGTAAGTCCAGATGAATAGATTTATTTTTTCATTCTAGCTAAAGCCTTTTTTAAATGGATTAATCCTGCACCATTCCATTTGATCCAGTGAGGCAATGCAAACATATACAGGATAATGTGATTCTTTCAAACATCTACTTAATGATAGTAAACATTTAAAGTCCACCCTCTATTTAGTAATGTAGTACACCCCAAGTTGCACTTATTCCCCTGATTTATTATGATCACAGTATTCAAATGATTTATTTTCCTCTTGCAACATTAATTGAGATGAACCTTATATTTTGGTAATTTGAAAGAATAAGAAGGAAATAAGTTGACATAGTTTTATATGAAAAAGATATATATATTTGCAACAAATTTGTATTTCTTTTTCCCTTCCCTCCCTAGAACCAATGGAGACCGATGCTAACACTTCTCAGGAATCAAATGGAGATGGAAAAGAGAAATCAGATATTAGTAAAGATGTTCAAGATAAATCATCTACCAAACCATCAGAGCCTGAGACCAAGGACCAATCTACACAGTTATTTGAGTAAGAACCTCACAGTATTCATACTTGATTCTGTACAATATTCTGTAGTTGGTAGAGCTTTTAAACGAAGAGCAATTGCACAATTTTTTTTATGTCTGACCCTCCATATGTAGGACAGTACCACCATGAAATGATTTGTTTCTTTTTTCAAGTTTACATGAAAATTTTTTAATCTCTTAAATTATGGCTTGAGTTAAATTATAGCTTGAGCAGTTTGTGTTGTGGAGAAAAAAAGGAAGAAACACAGTGGTCAAACATTTTGTTGTGCAAAGTATTTCTATTTCCTTCATACTTCCTTTTTCCTTTCTCTTAATCACTTAGAAGCAATTTTGCGAATTTGCAGTAAATAAGATTATTGTTAATATTTATTCATAAAAAGGTTGATTGTTGTTTGGAAATGCCCAGCAGCTTTCTTCAGCACTTTCATTGAATACTGCAATATATTTGTGAAATATGCATTTGCTGCTTTTTGACAGTGATGTGTGTGTGGGTTTCAGCATTCAAATTGTTTTTTGTGTGTTTCATCATTTAAATTGTTTTTTTATGTAATCATGTCTCTATTACCCTGATATATGCAACCAAACATATTTAATATATATGATATAAATGTTTGATTTGTGATATTCTCATCAGCTTACCTTATCGGATGGTGTTTGCCGTAGCAACTGAGGACTCTCTGCTCCTATATGATACCCAGCAAAGCATTCCATTTGGTCTCATCTCAAACATCCACTATCATCAGCTCAGTGATGTCACATGGTTAGTAATACATGGGACTAGTTTTCGTGTGCATTACATTTTCTTTTATTTTAATCCACAAAGAAAGTATTAATTTTCAAGGAAAGTAATCAGTAAGGTTTTCTTTCTGCATATGGTCAATTCCAGCGTAACGGACATGACGTTCAGACAAATTTTTGTAATTCAAATGTTTATACAGTAGAATTAGCAGTCTTTTGATAATTGTTACTAAGCTTATCAGACACATTTAAGTATCAGTTACATACACATAAAATTTCAAATCGTTTCGTTGAACAGTTGCGGAGAAATTGCACTCTTTGTGAGCGTAACGGACATGACACGAAATGGACGAAGCATTTTTACCTCCTGTTGCTTATCAAAATTCCTGTGAATTCTTAGATTGCATGCACCTGAAATTGGTGTTAATTTAACCTTAAGATCATGCTCTATCCATAAAATGGTGTTTAACAACAGTTTTGCAGTGCATTCTGTATTCCTAGCTCAAAATGTAGCGTAACGGACATGACACAGGAAGCGTAACGGACATGACAGTTTCGTCCACTTTTTGTAAGCGAATATAATTATTTTATTACAAGATATGGTACAAGTCTAATTGTTTACATGTTAAGGCTAGAGGTTAGAGACACATATCATAACTGGTAATCTGTAATATCTCCTATTATTTTGCAATTTGAGAGGGGGTCTTTTTGTACAATATTTATAAAACAAAAAAATATTTAGAAAAATTTATTTTACACCGGTTAACAACAGTTAATGAATATTTTCCAGTTACTACCATCCACCACACCTAATTAAAGGAGAAAAAGTTGATAGAAAAGATTATTTTTTATTCATGCCCTAATATTTGATAATATACTAGCGTAACGGACATGACACCCTTACGAAGTGAACTTAATCAGTACTTCTTAGTTTGAAAATGAAAGAAATATGAATAATGAATGTAATTATGTAACAGCAAAGTACCTTTACTAACACTCTAAAGAAAAATATGTAGATATAATTGGCAGGTATCATTAATTTAATAGCTATAGCCTACATGATAATTTTATATAAAATACAATGTTTATCGTACCACTACGACACACTGAGAAGACCAACTCTCAGTTTTTGTGAGAAGAAAACAAAATTTACCAGACCTGTATAAATCCAAGATGAACATATTATGGAATGTATTGTATGATAAAGAACATGTACTAGTATTAATGTCAGTTTTAAGATTACAAAAAATGGTATTAAAATTTAATAGCAGTACCTGGAAACCGGTCTTTCATTATCGATTATGTATGAGTTGAAAGGTAATCGGAATGTTTGTAAATAGCTTCTGAGATTTTTTTTTTCATTCAAAATATAAACTATCATCCTGAGTATAATCATCCTTTCATCAAGTCTTGGATGTTCTAAATCTACAATCTTGCTTGCTGACAAATGTGGCTGTATCTAATTTCGTTGTATTGTTCGCGCTGCTTGTGTACAATTGAAGATACATCATTCAAATCGTGATTATGGCTGACCAAAATACTATGATGACATAATTTATTGATCGCGCCACATTCTTTCCACGGCCCCTTTGCTTTGTGATACTGCAAAGAAGTGCCACTGCAGATTCATGGATTCATAGAGCTACATCATGAAACACAGATATCCAAATACAAACTTGCTTTTAAATGTGATCCCATGCCATCACTGAAGAAGTACATGTAGAGGTTGGTGAAAGTCAGATACTTTGAAGTAATATCATCAATGATCATGAATTCACAAGTTTTATCATGCTCCAAACTGTCAGTGCAAGAACCTAAGATAATCAAATGTTTGTTCAAACACGAATGATGCAGATTGTGATCTGAGTATGTTGCCAGATCTAGCTGCATCTAATCCTAATATTATGTGGCATACCGTTAATTCTCAGAAAAATCTACCAGAACAAGAGCTGAACTTTCATCATTCACCAGTTTCTAAAAATAGCTTGAATGATATGCAGATTCTAGGAAATATTACATTCAGCTATCCTCAAACAATTGAGACTAACCTCAGTCTGTGACACTGAGCCTAATATTTTGTTTTTGTAAATGTTGCCATTTGCCATATATAAGGCGTCATGTCCGTTACGCGAATTGTCATGTCCGTTACGCCATTTTTATGAAAATGAGAAGTGGTAAGGGAAAATGATTGCTACACATGGTAGGGGGTTTAATTCTAACATAGAATCTGAATCTGCAGTACCTTTAGACAAATTTCCTGTAAGATGTGATAACTTTAAGTGAAAAACGTAACGGACATGACACTGATAATGGTAAAGAAATCACAAAAATCTGAAGACAGATTTCTGTAAAATTGATGAATGGCATAAAATTTAACGATTATTTTCTGTTGATTTAAACATTAATCAACTATTCAAAAGTTAAAAGAGACCTCTGGGACCTTGTTTGCTTTTAGTAGAGACAGGAAAGATGAATTGTTTAAAAATAGCCACATTTTTTACATTTTGCAATATACTATTCTATTTTTTTGATGATGGGAAAAAACTACAAAATTTTATCAATATTGCGATTTTTCTATTGGAAATTGAGACTTTATAGATTACTTTTTAAGAAAATTTGACTGCTTGAGTGAAATCTGAAACTTCATTTTTTCTCTAAAGTGAACATTTTCCATGGAATTGCCCATATGTAATGTATTTCAATCTTTGTTCTTTTTTATTATATGCCCGTCCTAGACAGGACGTATTATGGTCCGTTAACTATTCCTTGTAAACGTGATAACTGCCCTTTAACTATAACCTAGGCTCATATAATTGGTGTGTATGATACCAGCATGGATCCCAGGAAGCCTATTGATTTTGAGGTCCAAAGGTCAAGGTCACAGTGACATGTTTTCATCATACCCTACTGAAGTCCTTGTAAACACAATATAACTTCACTTTAACTTAACCTAGGCTCATAATTTGGTGTGTATGATACTGGCATGGATCCCAAAGAGCCTATTTATTTTTTGGTCAAAAGGTCAAGTTGCTACCTTCCACTTTTCTTGCTTGACCAATAACTCCATTTTCTGTATTACAGGCAGGCGTATTATGTGCTAGCCCCATTTGATTTGCTTTTTTCTCCTACCCTAAATTTTGCTGGAGCATTTTGTATGCAAGAATGATCATGTAATCCTCCAATTAAATTGAATCATTCCTATGTTTGGAAATCCTTTACAGGTCATCCGATGGCAGGATATTAGCTGTCTCATCAACAGACGGCTACTGCTCCTTTGTGACCTTTGAACCTGATGAACTTGGGGTTCCATACGTCTCTCAACCGGTCCCTACCCCTTCTCCTGCTGCATCTGTTACTACAAAAGCTTCACCCTCACCTACTCCTGCACCTGCTGCTGCAGTATCTCAGGTATCCAATCAGAATGCAGGGATTTCAAAATCACCCAATCAGAATGCAGGGATTTCAAAATCACCCAATCAGAATGCAGGGATTTCAAAACCAGCAAATCAGAATGCAGGGATTTCAAAATCACCCAATCAGAATACAGGGATTTCAAAGTCAACCAACATGGTCACTGAGATTTCAAAGTCACCAAACCAGACTGCAGGGATTTCAAAATCACCCAATCAGGCTGCAGGGATTTCAAAACCAGCAAATCAGCAACCGGTATCTAATGGCACGATGCCTAATAACCCAGCCTCTACGAGTGTCAAACCTGTAGGAATGAATGGAGTGAAGGAACCCAAGAGGATCACACCAGTAATGATATCAGGACCACCTGGGTATGTCCAGAACAAAAGATCCTAACCCTAACTTTTCAGTTACCCCATCCTCGGAAATGATAGTTTGAACTATATGCTTTGGGTGATTATAGCATGTGGTATTTGAGATGGAATATAAAATTTTAAAAAATAATAATTTTAGTTCTTTGCCCACATCCCAATGAAACAAAATAATTTTTCTTGTTTGGTGAATTACTATTTTTAATTTAAACTATATATAAGTGCTATAACTTCTGAAGGATTCCATGGCGAAGAAGAATAGTGTAGTAGGTTTCACGGTACACCATGTATCTTTCTTGGGCAAATGTTGGTCCTGAAAAGGACCACCCAATCTCGACGTTTCGACAAGTGTGTTCTTGTCGTCCTCAGGAGAATGAGCAAAGTTTGTAAAAGCAGGCCTTATATACTCTGTCGAAGTGCCGTCTGCACGGTATCTCGCATGGTAAATGTGTCTGACTGGCTAGATAAGTCACATGACATCCACATATGCAGATGTGGGTGACAACACAAAAAAAATATATATAAGTGCATTTAACAGCCTGTAATTTTGATCATATGTTACCAATTCCCTTTTCTGTGGTTGCTGCAAAACAATGGAATCACCTACCTGCTGCAGTGAAAATTGCCCATTCTTTTGACCGGTTCAAGAAACCATTTGTTTTGTTCATGAAAATAATGCATTGCATGGACCATGGACCCTATAAGCTGATCATTCTGAGGTGTTGAATTATTGTTTTAGTGGCCCGAACATGGAGTAGTATGCAACTATGGGTGCAGTGCTTTGTGTCTGAAAGAAAAGGGCACTGTATTAAATGACTATTGGATAGGATTGGAATAATTATACATACTTTGCATTTTCTATCCTGGCTTTATAATTGGACTTAATTCCACATCATGATTATTTACATTTAATAGAGAGTCTGTATTTCATAAAAATAATATTTTCCCAATTATCTATGTCAATATTTGTATTATTGTTTAATTATTGCAGTCAGTTTGTTATTGTGGTTTTTTTTTAATTGTTGATATTTTAGGTCAAAGCCACCACAAAGGAGAATCCAGTTGACTACATTGTCTTCCCCACCTTCCAACCAACCTGCAAACTCTTCATCCTCACCCTCCTCCTCCTCTTCCTCTACAAATCAACCCTCAAAGGAAGATCATGCATCATCACCATCACCGTCATCATCCAGCGTCAAGACAACAACCACACCTAGCAACCAGCAGAATGATGTCCCATCTGTATCTGGTTTAAACACTGTACCCGATGAAGACAGTGAAGCAGATGAAGACATCATTATACCCGACGACGATGAAGATGACGAAGATGACTACGATGATGATGAGGACAATGAAGACGTGGTTGATTTGACTGCAGAGAGTGATAGCGATGAAGCAGACGAGATGGAAGTCAAGGAAGACGTTCCTGTGGAGGTCCAGATGCCTCCGAAGCCGATTGTCATGCCTCCAAAACCTGTGGCTCCTGCTCCAAGGAGGATAAACACAATCAAGCTCGTCTGACTGAAACAAAGCTGAGAATGTGAACTCTTATCCCAGTGACTCCTGTGACGAAGCAACTTGACTTGCAAGACTAGTCGAAGACATAAAGGAGAGAACTGCAAGCCTACTACTGCTTGTATTGCTTTGGTTCTTTTGTCTCAAGCCTCTAAAGGATCATTGTGTTTCAGTGTGGATTATTGTGGCTTTGATCTGTTATATTCTCAAAGATTTGAAAGATTTATAACACTTGCTTTGTGATCCATGCAACCATGTGATAAATCACCCTCATACACCTATGACGGAATTTGCTACAAGTATGTGAAATCATGATTGGAAATGTGAATCTCTTCATATTGAAGTAGGTTTAAGAGTGCTCCTGTATATACCATAGACGGAGGACATTTACCTTTGGATTTATTAACATAGCCTCAGTTTGATTGTACATGTAATGAAATGCAAAGGTCATTCTCCTTTGGAATAATTGATCATTTGTTTGAACTTCCAATCATTTCAACATCAGGATGGTGTTACATGAAAGTCATCAGCACTGACAATATTATCAGCTCTGACAATTTCAGTGAAACTGTTGGTTTTGAGTAGTGGAAAAGCACTGATCTCAAATTATCCCTTTACTGTCAGGAGATTACAACTTGTCATTGTTGAAAACTTCATGAAATGGTGTCCTTATATTTGGCAAGAAAAAAGGCATGACTACCACATACCATGTAAACATGAATGGTGCTACAATATAACCTAGCCTTTTGCTCGAACAGCCTTAAAATGGCAATTATCCACAACAAAGGACTTGAATATTTATGGCTTAAGGATTGTAATATTGGAAGCATAATTCATTTTTTAAATATAAAGGAATTCCTGATTCAATTAGGGCCCCATATAACAAAGAGTTGCAATTGATCTGATCAGTTGTAACTCTATGGAAATCCATCAAATGTCAAAAAAAAAATTCTGCGAAAAATTTGCACAATGCCCTTGGTGTATGCAAAGAGAAGCAAAGTGAATTTTCAAGAAAACAATGAATGCAGGAATGTACATCATAGCTAGAAAATATTTTGAACATGCATAATAGATATTGACATTGCTGGCCGACCATAGTTGCGATTGGATCAATCGTAACTCTTTGTATGACGGGGCCCAGATTGTGGCTTATGAGAGCCCATTTTACTTGTCATACAGTGTATACAGGTAACTCTGCGTAAGTCAAATCTTTTGGGACCAGAAAATCTGTTTGACTTGGGGAAAATAGACTGAAAAGGTATTACACGTTTTCAATAATCCAGTAAAAAATTGCTTCGACTTGGGCAATAATTCAACTTATGGAAGGTCGACTTAGTCAGTTACCTGTATAATTCTCATCAGAATGACAAAGTATTTAATAAATTTATGGAAGGAATGGTCTTTCCTATCAGCCCTTAACCCAATCTAGGCCAGGGGGGGGCCTCCGACGAATCACGCGATATTTTCGTCGCGCACAATTTTCTGACCACGCCGCTCGCCGACTTTTTACTTTCAAGTCGTGCGCAACTTTTGAGACCAATTTTGCGTCACCCAGGTACGTGGTTCCGAAATTATGCAACAATGTAAAGTGCATGTTAGACCAAATATTGCTCAAAAACGTGATTTTGTGTACAAAGTCAATGCAAATTGTGTTTTCAACCAAATTCATAAATGTATGATTATATTTAGTTTTGCTGGTCTAGATAGGGTTAAGGATTGTTTCACATCCTCATCCAATCTATCTGTGTCACAAAATTAAACTGGTTCCTGATTTATAAAGACTATATGTAGATGCACTCTGTGAGTTCTTTGAAATAGTACTTGGTAATTTTACAACATTTTCTTATCTAAACTGCGACAACCTACATTGTTATGAACAGAGAGGGAGAAGAGGACGCAGTCATATACAAGAAAACACATTGTAAATACGGTTTTATACATTTCAAACATATTTATTTCTAAAAAGGACAGTGTTGTCCTGTAGAGAATATTTACAATTAAAAAAAAAGTTACATTCATTTGTTAATGTAGCAATGCTTACGGTACCTATGTACATTTAGATGGTATAAAAAATTAGATGACATGAAATCATGAAAGATGTATAAAAAAGAGTTGATTGGTGATTCAGATGTAGTCAATATTTAAATATTCTAATCTAAAGAACAAACATTTTACATTTCAGTATAAAAATACGTAACAGAAAATACAGAATGATGTGTTTGAATTACAAAGCTAAATCTCGCAGAAATTTTTATCATGTAGAGGTCGTCTGAGATTTCCTACTGTACTAATAAATTACTAAATGCATGTAAATTCAAAAGGCATTTATATTTCATACTCTAATTGGAATGGATTTTATTCAATACAAGATATAATACCTAAATGTATCGAAGATCTGTAAAAGGTTCTGCCTGAACATTGCTAATGTAAATATCAAGTGTTTAATAGATGAAATTAGAAAAGTAATAAATATGCTGTCTTTTCTAGAATTCAAGAATGTTCTCTGTGATTGTTTATCAGCATGGAATGACAACATTTGTAATTCTTAGGTACGTTTTTTTCTTGGTGGATATCATTAAAGGGAAATCCTACCTTGAGTTATGTGAGAGCATAAACAAGTTGAAAAAAGGATTGTCGAAGTTTGTTTGAAAGGAATCCTGTTTGCAGACTGAGATCATTAAAAATTTCGTAAAAGATCAAATATCCTGAGAAAGTTTTATAAATATGGCATTCCAGTATTTTGTGTACTGGAGCAAATGGAGGAGTGGGCCTTGCCAAAGACCACAATGACATAAATGATGTGATAGTTATTCACAACACATCCGCTTCTCTTAATCTTAATTTGGGTTGGAATTCCATTTAATTATTCAAGATTACATAATAACCGGGAGGTCGGGAGTTCAAACCCCAGCCGCGTCAGACCAAAAGATGGGAGTTGCTGCTACCCTGTTTGGTGTTCAACAATTAAAGGGATATCTAGAGCCTCGTCGATCTGGCACTGCACAGCAGCTGCCGGGCCCACAATTAATTGGGCAAAGCAAATTTTCAGAGTATTTCATGTCCATTTTGAACAATAAAATATGGATTATCATTACTATTATCATATTCTGAACTTCAGCTGTAGTCAACATATGGTAATTCTATGCTTCAAAACTAGCTACAATACTGGGAAGCCAAATCTTATGTTTAACTTATGTTTACTTTGCGAAGAATATGAAGGTAATTATTACCAGAAACACTTTGATAAATGCAAAGTAGAGACTCAAATTAAATAAATGATACCATATCTTGGGTGGAGGTTAGACTTCTTACCCTACAATGTCAATACATGGTTGAATCTAGTCTCACTACTTCAGACACTGCAATGTGAAATTTCATATTTTATCTAAGAGATAAAATGTGATCTCAGAATACCAATTTCATTTTAAAAATAAAATGACCTCAGAATACCACCCCTGGAGTTCCTAATGAAGGTTATGACTTTTGATTGTCAATCAGTGAACAATTAAAGAATGGCAATGAATAAACAGGCAAAAATGAGACTTCGAATTGGAACAAATAGGAATATCCCTGAGAAATCTGCCCCATAACAAAAGGAATTAATATCAATAGGGCCAAACAGGATGTGAGCTCAATAGCATAATAGACTTGGTCATAAAAATTCAATGAATATAAAACATCGATGGCTTAACTAAATAATAGAGGCATTTTGAAGGGAACAGGAATTAGTATCATTTAGGTAACATAATTTGGCTTTCATCTAATTTGACCAAAGCTGCAAAATAATTTATTTTTTTTTAAATGTGCAGAGATGAGAAGATTTACGCAACAAAAAACTACAAGAATACTCTTTATGATTCTTATCGGAAAAATGTCACATACGCACTGACTAATCAAACTTTGAAACAAATACATGTACCTCACACATGTTAATCACACACAACGAGCAAGTTTTCAACTTTGTTGCATATCTCACATAACGTTTACAAAACGAAGAATGGAGCACTGCATTGAAGCAGCCATCTTGGATTGTCACACAATAGTGATTTCTCTTCATTCAGAAGGATGTTGCTAGGAGTTGAGGTGCTGGTTTCCAGTCGTTAAGGCTGATAACAGAATCTACTTCAGTGTCATATTTCCTTCTCCTTTCCTTCACATTGAAAGGCTCACTGAAAAAGAGATAAGATAATGATAAAATACAAAGAGAAACACATACTCAAGCACATCCAAAGACACTTCTGACACACTGTTCTTTTCTCTAAAATTCTTACTTTACTTTTATAGGTAAGATTCTAGATTTCTTTATACAAATATATATTTTTTTTACTTAATATGTCAGGAAATTGTTTTATCCCATTCCAGTTTTTTTTTCATTTTCAATCTCACTTCGTACAGTACAGGGTAAACTGTCTAAAGATTCAATATAGAGACTTGACAAATAATATTCACATGCAAGTGATTGAAATGGTTAAAGCTATTTGCTGATTATTTATTTGATTCTATGACATTATGACTCGAGGAAACAAAACTCACCAGTATTCTGTAGGAAGCTCTTGAAGTGGAACGAATGTGTCCGGTTTTAATTTGATAGTACCTCTGTAAACAAAAGAAAGGTTGGTAAATAAGTTAACTCTTTTCACACCACAGTTTAGCTTTGATGCCACCGGGTACCTGATCAAAGTAAAATATCTGTTTTAGGTTTTTTTTTTTACTTTCTTAAGCATTGCATTGACTGAAAATGTTAGAACACTATCTTTGCACTTAAATTTGTTGATATCTTATCACAGTAAATTTATAAGATAGGTACTTGAATGGCCCTTTTTAAGAAAAATAAAAAGATTACTGAGAGGGCACTATAAAAAATTAAAGTACAATTTCCAAAAAAAGAATCAAGGAATTGAAAAAAGAATTAAGATTAGAATGTCAGCATAATTCATATTATAAACCCTTTGCAAATCTCAATCTACATCTATCGTTTCACAAGAAGCATTTATGTCATTAATCAAACTAACTACCAACAGGGGCAGTGGAAACAGGGAGGGGGGCTGGGTAAGCTGTGCCCCCCCCCACTGTTTTTCAAAACCATGTACAAAAACATTTTAAAAATGACCATCTGATCGTGTTTATTTCATGGTCAGCGCCTCCCCCCTTTCAAAACCATTCCGTGCCCTTTAGCAATATGTACATTCTAGCATTAAAAGCAGTGAGGTTACATAAAATGTCAATCCTAATATATGCTTTTCACATTGCATACCCTTAACCCTATACTATCCTTAACCCCATACTATATTTTTTTCTATTCACACTGTCTTTCTTAACCCCATACTATCTGCTCAACCGTGATTAATGCCTTAACCCCGGACTATCCCTCTGCTCATGAACATTGATGGTTTTACCAAACAGAGCGTGATTAACGTGCAATTCGACTTCTGTGATTGGCTAATGCTTAGCCCCACTTTCCTTAGCCCTGTTTCGTTTTCACACTGCATCTCTTAGCACCGCAATTGTGGTGCTAGCACCACAATAAGCCGGCTAACCCTGTTTTTTTGCAGGGCCAGATAGTACCGTACTATTTACCGTGCTAACCCACTTTGCTAAAACGTACTAGTGTGAAAACGAAGTGGGCTAAGTTTAACCCCGGGAAATTGGTGGGGCTAAACCCCCCCCCCCCCTTAGCCCCACCAATTTAGGACAAAAAGTGCAGTGTGAAAAGCATAATAGAGACTTACCCGAACGTTACAACTGGTCTGGTAGAACCATAATGATGGAAGATTGGAGAATATTCTGGGGCTTGGTAGCTCTTATCACCACCAGAAGCAGCAGGAAACTCACCTCTTCTCTCCCATACTGAATTCACTGCAAGAAACAAACAAATAGAAACAAAGTGTGAATAAGATTGGAGAAGTTTCCCTAACACCTTTGTTTTCGATGCACATTTTAAATCTTATTTGAATTGAAAATGAATGGTGAATAGACAATATGTTTTACATGTATACAATGCCTTGTTATTGAACATTAATTGTGAAGTCTTTGCATTCAATTGCCAACTTGTACACTTACCCAACATGAAATAGATGTTTTACATCCATAGGTTGTTAACCTTTTTGGGTGTTTTTGCTTTTCAAATTTGGTTCCTGCGCCCCCCTAAATTCCGTTTTTAGTTTCCTGCGTCCCCCCTAAATTCCGGTGAAACCCCCTAAAATGTTTTTGGTCCCCCTTAAAATTTAGGTTGATAACCTTTTTTTTATGTGTCCATCATAATTTCAGGTGGACCCCCCTTACTAAATTTTTGGCTTACGCCGCCAATGGTTACATCTATATCTGCGATGAAGTATTGATTCTTAAAAAGGAAATGAGTGATTTTTTTTTAGCTTTGTTGATTGCAAGATCTTCAAATGAATACACTCTGATTACACTTTTTTTTTATTTGTAATTACAAATGACGAGAAATTCCCCACTGCCTAGGATCTTGCAAGAAGTGAAAAAAACATGAATGGGTGAAGAAGGCAACATAATTAAAATCAATAGTGATATGGGTTGAGTAACGGTTATTCAATTAAGAAAATTGATGTAACCTTTAATTTAACACCCCCCACCTCCCTTACCATTCCCCCATCAAAATACCCTGGCTCTGCCCCTCCTTTTTTTAAAGATATATTAGAAATTCCTTATTTTTTACTTCTCCCATTGAAAAAAAAATGACCATGGATTAAGCAGGGAATTGTTCTTGCTAACAATGCTTTGGATCATGTTACTTTATCCGAATAGCTGTACTTAATAGAAGTCTTACATTTTCTATTCTTGCCTAGCATCATAGAATGAGTTATTTCTGCTGTTGATGTCGTACTGGCTAGGTGCTTTACTTTATCGCTCTTCACAAACTTGCATCTCCTTCCTATATGATAGCCTTCAGGGTATGCCGTCCATTCTGTTGTTGTTGTCACAGAAGAATTTTTACCTGGATGGAAGAGGAAAAAGTTATAAAGTAAACTGACAATTTCAAAATGTCTTTAAAAAATTAATTCAAAAAATGAGACTTGATAGAGAGTAACCTGAAGGAGTTGAAAATTAGACTGGACACTTTGAAGAATGTGTTCCCAGCTTGAATTGCAGGGCACGTAATGGCTGGTTTGCTAAATTGAAAAGCCAGATAAATTAGGCTACATTTTTGTAGAGTGCTTAAATATTTTTATAAAATAATGAAGAGGTTAGGTTCTATTTGAAATGAGCAAACTGGCATCCATATACCATCAAATGATTAAAAATATAAATATAAACACATTATTATGACTTAACCTCACCTAAAAATGAAAAGGTAAAGTAAAATTGGAACCAGGGAAAAAAATAC
Organism: Lytechinus variegatus; assembly: GCF_018143015.1. Classification (NCBI taxonomy): domain Eukaryota; kingdom Metazoa; phylum Echinodermata; class Echinoidea; order Temnopleuroida; family Toxopneustidae; genus Lytechinus; species Lytechinus variegatus. The sequence goes on along the minus strand of NC_054743.1, from coordinate 18,562,638 downwards.
ATGGGGGGCTCGGGGCGATTTTGCCCCCGAAATGCCCTAAAGAGCCCTGGAAAACTAAAATGGAGCCCCTGAAATTCATATAGGGTCCAATGTAAACTTTAACACAAATTAGGATATTTGGGTTAGTGAGCTCAAAAATAGCCCCGGAAAATAAATTATTAATTTTTTCCCTGATTGGAACATCATGCGTCACATCTAATTGCACTAAATTATCATGATATGGAATCATTTATAATAAAAATCTACTTGACTATAAAAGTGTATATATCGTTACTAATGACAATTTTTTTGTTTTTTTTTACCTGGAAAGCAGCGTAACTTTGGCAATGTAACTTCCTCTGGATACTCTCCTGTATAGGTCTTAGGAGGAGGAATAAATCTTGCTCTAGATGACCAATCAAGACCATGACTGTTGGGTTTAAAAGGGGCAATAGTGATTAAACAATTGATTTACATATAGGTGAATGAAAATGTGTATAAAAGCCAAAGGCCCGTATTCTGATGTCGGGTTTAACTTAAACTCAGGTTTAAAGTTGTGGTTTAAGTATGGCAAGCCAATTGTTACAAAAATCACTAACAGTAGAGATGTCATACTTCAGCTCATTTGGCTCTCAAATCATTCATAATTGTCTAGGAAGTATAAAAAGATTATTGGCTTCACCATCGATGAATCAGGAAAGAGCACAGTAAACATAAGAAACACACAACTTAATAACAAATTTTATACTTTTGGCTTCCCATACTTAAACCACAACTTTAAACCCGAGTTTAACTTAAACCCGACTTCAGTATACGGGCCAATTTATCTTAATAAATCTGATTTGTATGCACAAATAGATCATGGAGCTATTTTAGCTCTATGAATAGATGATGAATTCCATACATGTATATATATAATGAATACATAAATGAATAAGTAAATTAATGAGCCAATTTAAATTAGTTATCAATCAATTATTGAAATAGTGTAAGCAATAGATGAAATATTGGTGTATTCATTTCACCAATTATGGTTAGAAAAAAAAATAATGAATGGGTATTATCAAAGATAATTTGCTATTCAGAGTTGAAAGAAATGACACCTTATTTATCAAAAAAGGAAAAGGGGACTGATTATGTATTGTGAAATTTCATTCAGTTTTTTTTTCTTTTATTTACCGGTACGGTATATATTTATTATACAGTGCGTCCCAGAAAAAACGAAACCGAGATTTAGCGATCAATTATCATTACTGAATCATAAATGAAATAGACAAATGACCTACCAATTTAAAGCTTAGAATATCCTCTTTCATCTGATATTACTTAGATTATTTCTCATTCACGCATGAGTGAGCAAATGCAATTTGAAGAAAGGATATCAAAAACTCATTTGGCGGGGGGTATCTGGGTTTCAAAAAGAAAACCACATTTTTGAAAAGTTCGATATCTCCTCTTTAATTTGATACCTAAATTACAGAAAATGGTCACGAAATAAGAAAGTTCTGGTCATTTGAAATAAGGCTTGAATTTCAATAATTTCATAAAATGAAGAGGTTCTCCAGGCTGGCTTTCAAACTCTCTCGACACTCTGTTTTGTTGACGATCAGCCATGCATTAAATCTTTTGTTCACCATGCGAAAGCTTCTGTGGGAAACCGGTATAAACACGTTTATCTCATGAAATTATGGAAATACAAGCCTTATTTCAAATGACCAGAACTTTTTTATTTCTTGACCATTTTCTGTAATTTTGGTACCAAATTAAAGATCAGATATTAAACTTTTCAGAAATGTGGTTTTCTGTTTGAAACCCAGATACCCCCCGCCAAATGAGTTTTTGGTATCCTTTCTTCAAATTGTTTTTGCTCACTCATGCGTGAATAAGAAATAACCTAAATAATATCAGATGAAAGAGGAGATTCTACGCTTTAAATTGGTAGGTCATTTGTCTATTCTTTTTATGATTAAGTTATGATAAATGATCACTAAATCTCGGTTTCGTTTATTCTGGGACGCACTGTATAATCCAAGAACACATTACACTATTTACAAGTGATCAGAATAAAAGAAACTAACACAGTAACAATATTTAAACAAAAAGGGCAGTACTTTTTGGTCGATATCTTAGTTTGCTTATTTTCTGTACCTATTTTAAAATTGAATTTGTTTTGTGCTTCTGACAAGCTACATAGTATTTATTCTGTTTGATTGTTAGCTTTCCATTCTGGCTATTATTGGTAAAAAAAATTAAGAACTACTCCATGAGATTAATTAATTTCAGAATATCCCAGTCATGGGAGCTCATTCAGCTCAGACCATGCAGTTTATCTGAAAATAATGAGAATATTTTCTACTTACTCTGTATATTTGTCTACTTACTCTGTATATTTGACCTCTTGTTTTGTTACATGTGGATGCCAATCAGGTTGATCTCCATAGCCTGGGTTTATGTATCTTCTTCCTCTCACTTCGTCCTCTTCATAACCTCTACGTTCATTGAAATGTCTTCTTTCTCTCTCTGCATGATGAAAGATTTATAAAAAAAAAAAGTTGTATATCTGAAAGTATGAACCAAATAATATGATCAGAAAATATATCAACTTGATACTTAAGAAGTTGATAAAGGTATTTCATTGTAAACAATTATTGCCTTTCATTTACATATGTTTTTTTTCTGTTGACTGTCTCAAGTTTAAAGTCTTGACAAATTTTTCTTCATCAAAATAATCATAAAACAAAAACCAAATTTCTACCCATTGAGGACGATAGAGAGGGGCTGAGAGAGCAACTTCACTAAAGAAAAAAGCTCAGTGAGCCTCGAGTCTCATTTCATGTGCAACTGCTACAACTTATTTATATTTAGACTTGAATTGAAAAGGGATCATTAAGTACTGTTACTACCATAAATATTCATAAAAAGGTGTATTCAGTGCAATCAAATAAAATATGACAAAATGTTCATCTTTTGCCAGGCATTTGAATATTCATGGACCCTGGCAGCCATGGGGGCATAGTCTGGGGCTCTGTGTCTGTGAGTCACAGACAGAGCCCCAGACTTTGCCCCCACAGTGTGAGATAGAAAATAGAGATCGAAGGTCTATCATTATTCATGGTATGATAGATATAGATCTAGATCTATGCTATTATAATCAGTTTAAAAAATACATACCACGACGTCCGACTTTTCCAACTTCAGTTGTGACATGAACTGCCATGTCCAAGACCAAGGCTGCTTCTTCAAGTTTTAGTAAAACTAAAAGGCAAGCACCCTCAAAATCTCATTAGCACAGTGGGCGTTAGGCTGACCTTGGCGTCCCACGAAAACCTAGGCCGGCAGGCCAGGCTCAAAGTCTGATCGTGAACCGCTGACAGAAAAAATCTCTTCCGTGCTTCAACCGAGGAAACTAATGACAATTTCACAAGTTTTCTCACAAAAATAGCAGGTTCCAATTTAGCATCCAATATTTTCCAATAGATAAAAGAATATTTGGATGATCCCTTTGATGATTCATGTGATATTTTGCCTAATGTAATGAAGGTAACAATATTGTTTACTTCAGTCGCGAGAGCACGGGTTTGCGGTCAGATCAGTGCACGTAAAACCAATGAGCGTTTACTGTTGCTACGCGATAGGCAAACAACGGGGTAAAGGACCTGTTGCTTGGGGAGCTCGCTCGCGAGTGGGAATGATAATTGATTGATTGATTGGTATAAGCATGGACCTATTCGTAATAGGTTTCGAGGTCCACGCGGTGTTGATCCTAGTCCACCTCCTGGACTGTTGTTATTTTGTACGACACGACTACCAAACACCCAGCACACTACAACCCCATAACAGTACACGCATACACACACCCTGAATAGTCATATGAAACAACATTTTTTGGTAATTGGGTAATTGACGTATCAAATTAAAGGGCAGATATTGAACTTTTTAAAAATGAGGTTTAGTTTTTGAAACTCAGATACAGCCCGCCAAGTGACTTTTTGGTATCCCCTCTTCAAATTGTTTTTGCTCACTCATGCGTGAATAAAAAAACAATCTAAGTAATATCAGATGAAAGAAGAGATTCTAAGCTTTACATTGGTAGGTCATTTGTCTATTTTATTAATGATTAAGGTATGATAAATCATCGCTAAATCTCGGTTTCGTTTTTTCTGGGACGCACTGTATATACCAATCTTAAACAAATACATAATTATAGCCGCTACCAAATCACAGTCTTCCACAGGGGCGGTGGAATATATTTTCGTTTTGGGGGCAAAGACCCAAAATAATTAAAGGTCAAGTCCACCTCAGAATTTTTTTTTTTAACAAGTGCACACCTAGTTAGCAATAATGCATATAGCATTTCCATTTATTTGAAAGCAGGATAAAAGAGCATTATAGATTAAATGCCATGCTCATGGGTGCCACGGCCAGGATCGAACCCTGGACTTTCCATGTATAGCCAGGCGCCTTAGACCACTCGGCCACGGCACCTTTAAAATATTTTTTTGTATTGAGTAGTTTTTATTGACAACTTCAATTCATATACAAAATGAAATATATATAACAAATAGAACTTTGAAACAAATATTTTCATGAATGTTACAATAAAACACAATGTCAGACATCTTCCAATAGATAATTATAAATAACATTGATGATAATTATATGCATCAAGAAGAAACTTATACAGAAAATTCCAACATATTGATTTTTTTCCAGTGTCAAATAAAAAACATAAGAGAAATCTTCCAAATACAAAAATAAATAAATAAATCATTAATAAAACCTAAACGAATTGAAGCCATCAGCATATATATTTTTAACCCATCACCTCGGCCTCTTCACCCAAATAAATTCAAACACAAACCCGGGACACAAACTCAGCCCTTGTCATTACCCCCCCCCCCCCACACCATCCCTTAAACACCCCCATCCCCTATCCGGTACATGGTCTAATATTTAAGTTTTCCCATTTAGAGAAACAATAAAATAGAGCACTTTCGGACGGCCGGGCTGCGGACTGACTGCGTGGGCGCGGCAGCAGTGCAGTGCGGGCGATTGCTCCTGTTATTTATTGTGCGAAATTGCATATAAACAATGGCCACCGATAGGAAGGCATCCTCTCTCAACCGTGTTTGGGTCATCATACACCGCAATGATTTGTCATGTGAGTATTTTTGTCAACTCTCGATGTTTCATAGTGAGTTTGAATTTTGTTGATGAAGTTTGGAAGTGATTTTTGGTGAGATAAATGATGTAATACGAGCGTAATTACTGCCAGACGTCTGCAGTGTTGAGTAACATAATGTGGCCAGCCCCACGCGTTCGCTTTGATGTAGGTATGTTGCAAAAAAAATAGATCTCAGAAATAAGGTGTTTTCTTCATGGCATCATTTAGAGCTCATCAAGACCTTTAATTTAACACCTCATTTTTATCTCAATAGCTCCAGAAATAAGAAAGTTATTGCAGTTTTAAGGTCATATAAATCGCCTATTCAATTCTTATGTATTTCTTTGTTTTTTAAGCCAAAAGTTGTGATCTTAAAGGGGAAGTTCACCCTGACAAAAAGTTTATTGTAAAAATAGCAGAAAAAATAATAAAAAATATTGCCGAAGGTTTGAGAAAAAAATCATCAAGTAATTAAAAAGTTATTAGAATTTCAATTATTTGATTTGTGACGTCATATGCGAGCAGCATTCCTACATAGCGCAGGGCGCGACAAACCCGCTTGCCCGGGGCAAGTGAAAATGACGTGCGGGCAAGCACCTCTCAAAGTCAATTGCCCGATCGGGCAAGTGGTTGTTGCGTCTTTTTTTTTCTGTACCGTACCTCGTTTTTCCATAAATCATCCAAAATCCACACTCAAAATCATGAATCAGCCTTAAAAAATAGCGAGTAGTGCAGTTTCAAATTCCGAAATTGCGTTATTTTTTCTGTACCACGTATTTCCATACATGGTACCAGGTATGAAAAAGATCAACGCAATGGCCGGGAAACAGTTGAATGTAGCATAGGGGTCCATTATGACTACCACCATGTGCAATTTCTAATGCACATTTTCCCCCTTCCGATATCACAATTCTGTGATAAAATAATAAGAATTACACAGGAAATAAATCACAGAGTCTAGTAACCTCGCATTGGTGAGTTGTCATGTCATTCGGCTTTGCTTTTCAAAACGGCCTATTAACATCCAAAATAACTTGCCGTATTTGTTAATTATAACTTAAAATTCATTTGTTTCCCTTTTTGAGGGGATGAGGTAAATATCAGACAATAAATCATCAAACAAAGCTCCATCTATTTTACAAGGCCGGCGGGAGGCTCACACACGTGCGCATACTAGCTAGCCAGTCTGAGCTCTGTATCTCTGCCAGAGCTCTGGGGGACAATTCGCTCAGTAAAGGCCTCAATGATGGTGATTTTCTGTTTCAGACAGAGTTTACATTTCGGGTATATTATTCAAAACTTCCAATAAAGTTTGATGATTTCTTCATTGTCATGTATATTTAAGTTATTAATGAATACATTCTCACCAAATTTAGACTCCCCCATAGAGAAATGCAATTTTCGTAGAAGTCTGCGTTTTCAAAGAACTTCAGGAAAAGTTAGGGTATGTGGGCCTTTATTACATGGCCGAGTACAGGTTATTGTACTGGAATAGGCGAAGTAGAAATTAGATATTGAATTCATTTATATCAAAGTTCAACTCACAGTCACACCCACACAAACACACCCACACACACCCCCATACACACACACACACACACACACACCCAAGATTCTAAGTATAGTGAAAAAAATTACTTAAAAATCATACAATATTAAACAATGTTACTAATAATTCATTAATAAGTGAACAGGTATTCCTCAAAATAGAAAAAAAAGTAGCATGTGAAAACATGTAGATAAAATTATTGACCAAGTGGAACATCATAAAATGATGAAGAAAAGACTTGATGGTTTCCAAATAATTTTATTTTTTCAATCAAGTAAATATGGAAAATAAATGACCATGAAATCCATGAAATGACATTTCATGGATTTAAAGATGCAAAATGTGAAATTTTAGCCACTCCACTTTTGATAGAATAATTTTTTCCGAGTCAATAAAGAGCTGAACATTTTTCACTGGCTTTCTTTATAGTTTCCAACTACGGTAAATGAAAGCAATTCTAAGGAAATATGTTACGCAGGTAGCCATTTCATGGATTTAAAGATGCAAAATATGAAATTTTAGCAACTTTTGTTGAAGGGTTTTTTAAAACCTTAAATAGCCATAAAATATTGATTTTTTTTCTCCAAAATAAACATAAAGACTCAGGCCTACGTTGCTGAAAATATCCTTTTCAATGTGTGTTCTTTTATACTGGACATGATTCTCAATTGTTATTTAGTATACCTTAATAAAAATAAGAGTAGTGCCGTCATAATGAAAAAAATTATTTAAAAAATTGGGCAAGCAGTTTTTTCTATCGGGCAAGCAAATTTTTTCATCACTTGCCCTGTTGGGCAAGTGACGAAAACAAATTTTGTAGAGGCCTGCATAGCGAATGGTAAAAAATCAATGAATTGTCATTTTCTCAGAATATTGAAAATGGTTTTCACTGTAACTTCTGTATGTCAATAGACAAATCATTTCACACCCGATCATGAATAGAAAACAAAATTAAGTCATCAGGAACCATACGAAATTTGAAATTCATGCATTTTATATTACATAACACATGGGGCAGCTGCTCGTTTATGACGTCACAAATCCAAAACTTTGAACTCTAATAACTTTCTTACTCTTCAACGGATTTTCCTCAAACCTTCACCAATATTTTTTCTGCTATTTTTACAACAAAGTTTTCTTCAGGGTGAACTTCCCCTTTAACTGGGACCAAGGACAGGTGCACTAATAATAGAAAACAGCAGTGCGCATGCATTTGCATATGGAAGTGCCCCAAAACACTCCCCTAAATAACAGACGCCGCCGAAACAGGGACTTAAAAAACATCTTTAGCGTCAGTAGATTTCATTAGTGGTATGATACCTGTAAATGTGAATAGCAAGAGGTTGAAAGCAAGGCCAAAGTTCCAGTAGCACACAGAGTCGCAAGATTACCAAGTGAGAATTTTTTTCAAGTATATATAGCTGCCATAAACATTCAACTACGTAAAAACAATGATGCAATGGGGAATAACTTTTCCTTGGACATACAAAAACAATACAAAGCAATGCCTCCACAGTCGCCCTGCAATTCTAGCCAGCACACTCAATGCCTCATTCAGAATGCACCTAGAGGGCGCTTTTGCAACATACCTATTTGATGTTGGCTGATGTCATCGCATATTACAAATTATATTTATGAAAGCTTAGTCATGTTCACTCATTCAATGAACAAGGTTATAATATAACCTTGTTCTCAGTTATATCTCCATGTGTGGCAAAATAAGGGTGGCAATGTTGGCTTATTTTCTCTTTTTCTTTGGGGCAAATGCTTGATTTTTTTACACTGACAGTTTTCATTACACCTATTATTTATACAACTTGACTCTTATTTAAATTTGATACTTTAAATCATTTTTTTCTTAATTAAAAATAGAGATAAAAAAATGAAAATTTTCTTGCTATATTACTTTCCACCAATAGTGGGCGTACACAAAATATGCCCAAAAGTCAAGTTTTTGAGCGCTCTGGTGAATACAAAAATTATTCCCAAGTTACTAATGAAAAATAAATTGAAACTATGAAAATTAGTAATTTTGTAATTTTGGTCACAAAAGTGATATTTTAATGATTTTTTGAAGTGTGTGCTCTGTACAACATTGGCATACCATAGTCCTACCTGTAGATTCACCACAGGCAGGATGGTAGCAGTGAACAAGTGGTCATGTTGCTTAATTATGACAGTGAAATGCAATGTATTCTAGATATTTTGTGACTGTAATTTGAACTTGGCAGGGGTGGGGAAAATAATGGAGAGCAGATAATAAAATAGGTTCTGAGATCTGATAAAGGGGAAGGGCTAGTAAAAAAAAAGCAAAAGTAAACCCACAGTTGCACTAAAAATCGCAGACAAATTCCTCTGATGCTTTATGGAAGGCATGTTATTGACTCTATGGGTAGAACTAAAGACATTAAAGGTCAAGTAATGAAGGAGAATTAATTATTAGACTGATTTTGCCTCTTTACACACATGGATGAGTCATGACCAAAATGTTCAGTTCTTATGGTTTAGGTTCAAGCTGTGTTTCACTTTCAGTTTCCTCATTTTACTGACATGCAATTCTGCTGAAATGCCGATTTTCAGCTTGAGCCAAGTCAAGTTACTACATGTAGTACCTTCAATGTTTCTTTTTCATGACTTTTAAACTTTTTTTGTAAATAGCTGAGATAGAAGACAAATCAAAATCTGTTCCACGGTGTGTGATTCTACCTCAAGAGAGCCCCACCCCAGAGATTCAAGATATCTTCAGGGTTAGTCTGGCATTACAAGATGAAAACTTGGTTATGAAGGTAAGAAAGGTCCATCAGGGCCTGGCTTCAAATTACTAATCTCTTGCAAATTAAGTTGCAAATCTGTCATTCCACATGTCTCCGAAATACGGAAATCATGATGAAATTTTTTCTTTGAAGGTAATGATAGAAAGTTCAACAGGTTTCAGATTTTTAAAGAGAAATGCCAGTAGTTGCAGTAAACACTGATTTCATGAGAAAGTCTGTAAAACCAGGCTTGATTGTCAGTATATCATCAAGGATCTAGATCTGGTACAGTCACATAAACTGAACTTTGTGAAATCTTGAAATCTACACTGAAAAATATTCACACTGAAGATCACCAACACAGATAAGCGCACGTGGGACAGTGTATTATTACTGCTTTGAATGTCGTGCCCGACGCTTGACCTAAATCCTGCGCTTACTAGTATTTGCTAATTTCTCAGCAATTTTTTTCTAGAATCCTTTGGCACATATTTTTTTATTTATACAAACAGACACTTTGGTGGTCATTTCATTGGATTCTGTACGAACTCATTTTGATATCGTTACCAGAACTGGCATTTACCTTTAAAGTGAATTTTTTTTTCAAAATTTTTCAAGTTTAATTCATGTATTTGTTGTGTGTCTCTACAATGTGAAGTGCATCCTGGGGTTGCATTAAGATGTGATGGTTAGACAATCTCTCAAAATGTATTTATTTTAGAGGTAAAAAAATATTGAGACTTAGAAAAATGGATGCAGATTTCATAAGTGATTACATTTTTATGTGTAATAGTACATGTATGAAGCAAGTTATTGGGATTTACTTGGAAGCCTCTGCTTTGAGAGAAATTTATATCTTTAAGTGGTGTAGATCTCTCTCAGTATATTGATTGCTATTAATGGTTGAGAGCCATTCCAGTCTTTAATTGTAATTTTATTTAAATAACCAATTTTCAACAATCTTTTACATCCTAGTGCTTCGATCAATCATCTACATTATTTATAATAATTTGATTGTTTTTTCTTTACAGATTTGTAGCAATTTTGGTTCATTAATGTTAATCTCAATGAATAGATTTGGATTAATTATTGAACATTAGAGCATATAAGGCCCAGTGGATTAGTCTCCGGACTCTGAAACAGAGGGTCGTGGGTTCGAATCCCAACCATGGCGTAATTTCCTTCAGTAAGAAATTGATCCACAATGTGCTGCACTCAACCACGGTGAGGTAAATGGGTACCTGGCAGGAATATATTCCTTGAAATGCAGCGCGCGTAACAGCTGCACTGCTAAAGCCAGGGTAATTATGCTGCATATACTGTAGAGTGCTTAGAGACTTCTGACAAAGTAAGTTTTAAGCGCTATATAAGCAAGTATAATTATAATCAGTTTAATGGTTTTTTATAACAAGGCGAATTCTGTTTATTTACAGCTGCGTAACAACCGTGGTTCTCTCATTCCAATCAATGGATTCATCACACCAAATTCAAAGTTTCAGTAAGTATTTTACTTTTCATGTTTGTAAAGCTATATGCACCATAAGAATACTTTGGGTTTACATCAGATTATTGAAATTGCAGTACACATACCATGTGAAAATCAACATTATTTACATATTATCAAACATGATCTCTAGCTGGACAGTAATGCACTGTGCTAATCAATTATATTTACCGGTAATTCTTTTTGTTAACAGTTTTTGAATATTTTTTATTTATCTAGAATGTGTGATGGCACTATATTTCTTTCCAACATTTTCTATTTCTAACAATTTCTCCAACAGACCATATGTCCTTGAAGTTACAAGACGTTACCAGAATGGTATGTATTAATCTGATCTGATATATCTCTTTTTTTATCATAAGTTAAATCTATAATTCATATCATTAGTAAATCTATTATTCATTTGAACTGGTAGTGTGGTACGGTATATATCTGTGTACTTTGCTATTTTAGCCTATTAATACCCCGGTCACATTTGCTCTACGGAGACCGTAGGCGAGTTGAAAACAGCCGTTTTAACATTGTTTGTACCAGCTACATATCGGTGGAATGATATGAAATTAATCAAACGTCTGTTTTCGACTCACCGTACGGCTGCTGTAGAGCAAATTTGACCAAGGTATAAGCCTATTTTCATTTCAAACTGGGTTGTCTACATGTATGTCATCATAGCAGAACTTTAAATTATTCTATATTAATATGGAATAATTTGCAGTATCAATATTATTGTATCATGTCCATGATGAGTAATACAAACTTCTTCCATCACATTACTTTTGCTGACAGTAAATTGGAAATTTTATGTGAAAGGAATTCAAAAATTTAATTGGAAGTAATTATTGTGAAAAATGAATATACATTTCAAAAGCCTAATTCTCCTCTAATATTGTAAATATGCATGGAATTTGATTCACAACTCCGTGGGTAAGTAATGTATGTAACAGTGAAAACATGAATGTGTGTTAGTCTGAGCCTTCAATGAGTGAATGCCTAATAAATAGTACATTTTGAAAAATCAAAATCAGTGAACGCATCAATATGAAATCAAATTTCTGTATTGTTTCCCAAACAGTAAAGCCCATGAAGCGATCAGTGAAGATAAATGGTTACAATGATATTATCAAGCAAAGGCTGCAGCAGATTGTTAAGAGAGTGAGTATCAAGTCCAAGAGCATTCCATTACTTTAGTTTTATTGCTTTTCTTTTGATAGAGCTTTAACCTTTTTTTAAGAGTATTTTTCATTAATTGGCCCCAATATGGGTTGTTTTTTCAAGAGTACCATATATTCAGTAAGTAGGCAGTGGAGCAATTGTTGTTATTAACGATTCACTGTTTAATCTGCTAATCACCCCTTACGTAGCCACGCTTTTCAAGTTGAACAACAGTGGCAGTCAGCAACCTTTGAGCATGGTTTACACTCGAATTTACACTCGAGTCCAGAACAACAGTGACCAAGCCAGAACAATAGTATTGCTGACTGGGTCTGTACCATCAACTAAATGTATCAATATATTTCTTTTTACAGATTGACAAGTTAGAGCAAGCTGTCCCTGAAATGAAAACAAAAAGAGAAGCCACCATTGCAAAGGTAATCCAGACTTTTCTATTACCTCATTAAAGGGGTGGTCCAGGCTGAAAGATTTTATAGCTTAATAAATAAAGTAGAATTCACTAAGCAAAATGCCGAAAATTTCGTCAAAATCGGACAGCAAATAGCAAAGTTATTGAATTTCAAATTTTAGTAATATTTTGTAAAAACAGTCGTCATGAATATTCATTAGGTGGGCTGATGATGTCACGTCTCCACTTGTTCTTTTGTATTTTATTATATGAAATTAGGTTTATTCAAATTTTTTCCTCCAAGAACTAGAAAAATTGGATTGACAACTGACTTAGTGCATTAGATATTTATTGCTGTAACTTATTTCATTATAAGGGAGACATTCACATAAGTATGAAATAATGAAAAAAATATGACTTCATGTAATAACATAAGAAAACGGAAAGTGGAGATGTGACGTCATCAGCTCGCCTAATGAATATTCATGACGACTGTTTTCACAAAATATTGCTAAACTTTAAACTTCAAGAACTTTATTATTTGTTATCCAATTTTGATGAAATTTTCACCGTTTTGCTCAGTGAGTTCTACTCTGTGTATTAAGCTATGAAGATTTTCAGCCTGGACCACCCCTTTAACATCTTTGTCATATATTCTTCAGGGTCCTTTCTCACAGTCTTTAATAAATCTCAAATGAAAAACAAAATGTAGTCTGTTTAATTTGATAAAGATTTGGAATCTAATTTCATTTCCAAGTTCAATCTTTGAATATCTAGACTAGGTGTCAAGAATCCCTTGAATTCCAATCCCATCTAATCTGGTAACAGCTATAATCTTGTGTATTATGTAAATATATGACCAAGGAAGATTCAATCCAATGTGCTTTTAGTTAGTGACCACCTGTCGTTTAAAAGACAAATGGTGTATTTCCCATGAATAGTTTCCCCCCCCCCCCTTGAAACGTTCATTAGGGACTCTTCCAAGCCTTAACAAATCAATTTACTCTTTTTTGTGTCGTCCAAGCCATATTTTTAATGTTATAATAATGTATGCTATGATTGTTGTGTTTATATTTTGTTGTTGTTGATTAAATTAAAATAAATTGAAATTAATGGACAGTATTTAGTATACATACAGGTGTACCCTATCTGGTTCAACATTAATGAATGACTTTTATTTTATTTTCATTTGTATTTCTGTAGGGTATGACTGATTTGAATGTAAAGATGACATTCCTCAACACACGGATGCATGAAGCAGAGTCCACTAAATGGCAAGGCATGTTTAAAAAACATCCCCTTTGGTAGGATACGATTCGGTTTATTCTTGTTTCTTCTTTACGTTCTGCTGTTTATTCAAATCCTCCCTATTGAAAATGTGAATTTCTATTGAAAAAAGAGGGGGATAATTCATCCTGGTTGATGCTTCATAAAACTGTTTGGAAGTTCAGAGCAACTTTAAGAATGACTGGTGATCCTTTCTTGTGGTAAATGACATTGACCATTACATGTTCATTGGTGATTATTTAGAGTGTAAGAAAGGCTCACCAGTCATTCTTAAAGTCACTCTTAACTTACGAACAGCTTTATGAAACGGCTCCTGGCACATGCGAGGATGAGTGATTCAACATCTCTTCCAACTGTGTGGTTAAAAGCAATGTACTAATGTGACTAAAATAGTTCAGATGACAACAGTAGGAAATCTAGGGGGTCAAGGAGGCAGGTGCCCAGGGTGGTGTTTCATGAAGCTGTTCGTAAAGTTACGCACAACTTTACGAACGGCTGGAACATAAGTCAGCTACATAGGGATATATCATATAGCACAAGGAATGGTCACCAGTCGTGCATTAAGTCATTCGTAACTTACGAACAGCTTCATGAAACAGGCCCCTGGCCCCACTTTCAGCAAGGCATAAAAAGGGGATAATTGGGGTGAATTATTACTACAGTGCTGCAATGAGCAAACAAAGAAGTTACATCCCCTGAAATTGGAAGGGGGGTATGATTTCAATACTTTACCCTGCGGTTAAATATTAAAAAGGGTTTGCTTTTAGTGCTTACCCAGTGCAAAAAGTTTTACGAGATAAGCCACTGGGACTGGTTACACATTCTCATTTTATCATTCAATTCTCTATATTTCCTTGTTAATAAGAACACATTTGGAATTATTTCACATAATCACAGTATTCAAAAGCATTCCTTTGATAGGATAATTAATAACACAGATGAAAACAATCTTCATAAGATAATTGTATTATACTACCATGATCTCATTTTTAATTTGACATGTACAATCGTAGTTATGTAGTGTATATGCTACTCAAACTCAACATTCGGCTCTTTTTATTACCTTGACATAAAATTTTATTTAAAAAGTACTACAACTGTACTTGGATGCTAAATATACATGTAAATGTTGAGATTGCTAGTGAATGCATACAAAATATGCAAATGTAATTAGGGGCAGCCATACAGTGTGTTTATACATGTATTTAATAGAAGTAAAGATAGTTAAGAAGCCATACAAGGTGCATACTTCGACCCCGTACCCAAAGTTTGATTGCTAATTGCAATGGCCAACCAAGATCATACTTGCAATGGCATACACATTTCGTTCAAAACACTGACCTGGGTTCATGAATAGTTCTTTCATATTTGCAATCCATCACAAACCCGGTAGGAAGAAATTCCTGGAATGTTTGATTGCTAAATAAGAGTAGCCATGCTCAAGTCGGGGTAATAGTATGCAGTCATGTGTATCAATTTTAAAATGAAATATTTCTTTGAGGAAATCCTTATCTCATCCAGTATATTGATGAAGCACATGTGAAGAAACATGACAGGATTGATACTGTCCATCTTAAAGGCAGACATTTTTCCTTTTTTGGTTTTTACAGATAAATTATTTTTACTAAAATTTGTGCATGACTCATGTATATGACTGTCCATGTGAATGATTGTAACAGGAATTATGAATTGTAGGAATATTTTTTTTAAGTAGTTGTATTTTATGGTGTGTTTTTGACAATCCACAAGGGAAAATTGGCATTGCAGAGCTGCCAAGTAGTACTGATTTTCCGTATTTAGTACTGAAAATAGAGAAGAATACTGATGGTTTTACGCAAAATACTGATTTCTTAAGTTTCAGTTTATGTGGTTTCCTATGGTATTCCTGTGAAAATACTAATTTCCTCACCAAAATACTGATTTTCAGCCTTGAAAATAATGAAATGTTCTTGTTCAGGTTGACAGCTCTGGCATCGATATAATATGGAGAAAATCATTAAACTCATCTTAAAATCATATTCTATTGTTTCAGTTGGGTTTTTAACGATTATGCTGTGACATGTAATCAGAAATAGAAATGTTAAACTTATATTTACTTGGAGAAAGTAAGTACTAGATCATTTTGCTGCTGGATCAGTATTAATAGATTACTAGATTGCAATTTTGTAGGTAACTTTATTACATCAATGTACAACTCATTATTTATGATCCCATTAACAGATTATATTATGGATTTAACTGTGTAATCAGTCTTTGTTTCTTCAGATCAGTCTGTTCAGACAAATTAATTATATAAATTTACATGATATTGTTATAAATGTTTATAGTTCTACTTTAGTTATCAGTGGACCAACTGTTCAGATTCTTTTAATCAATTGTTAACATTGAAATTTTCTGATTTTTAAAATTCTAATTTATTGAAATTTATTATTCTAGACACATTTATTTAAAAAGAAACAGAATAGTATGATCATGAATTACAAAAATTACTTGTATGTCAGATTATTGTGGTGATTGTATTATATGTGTTTTACAAGAAACAGTTTTTGTACTACCACATCTTTATATATGTAGCATGTTTAGAGTGTCATTGAGTATTACATAGTCACTATCTTGCCAGGTTAGAGTTTATCAGGGTAATAGGCTATCATCATGTGCCAAGAAGAATTATGGTGTATCATGGATGAGTATACTTCAGATTTGTTACTTCCTTGGCTGGAATTCAATTCAGCATCTTTTTTTGAAGTACTGGGATGAATTAAACAATCCTTTTGTCAAAAAGATAAATGTCGTTATGACCACAATTCTGAAGAAGACCTATTTTCTTAATATTTTTTTCTGTTTCCATTCAGAAATGTTTGTAAAGCCAGACAATGGCCCGTATTCTGAAGTCGGGTTTAACTTAAACTCAGGTTTAAAGTTGTGGTTTAAGTATGGGAAGCCATAAGTATCAAATTTGTATTAAGTTGTATGTTTCTTATGTTTACTGTGCTCTTTCCTGATTCATCGACGGTAAAGACAATCATCTATTTATACTTCCTACACAATTGTGAATGGTTTGACAGCCGAATGAGCTAAAGTATAATATCTCTACTGTTTAGTGATTATGTAACAATTGGCTGTCCATACTTAAACCACAACTTTAAACCTAAGTTTAGGTTAAACCCGACTTCAGAATATGGGCCATTATGTCTTTATTTCTTGATTCATGACAGACCTATAAAGAAAACATATAACATGTAGGCTACCACCCATCTGGCTTATTACATAATCTGCATTATCCATGGTCATGTGACATGAAGCACCATACCAGTTCCTCGTCACAGTTTTTCTCACGTCATATGATCATGAATTATCTTGGACCTCAATTATCACTATTTCAATTCACTTTCAGAACGGTGCACAAAATAGGCTAATGCACAGCTTTGGAGAACACATGAGTTGTATTATGTTGGCAGATTTGTTCCATTTGTAGTGTAGTTTTGCTTGTACATGCAATATTGTGGGTTGTGTATTTTTATATTCAGCTTGTTCATGCATTGTAAGTCCAAAGATTGTTAATCAGGTGAATAGAGTGTTGTCTATCAGTTTATTTTTGTTTTCCTGAATTATATTATTTGTTCCCTTTATTCAACTTCTTTTTTTTGTCATGCCTTGACTATATGCCCCATTTCAAGATATACCATACGATGATTACACAGAAATAGATGCTTATTTTGCTGTAGTCATCATTTCATGAACTACATCAGGATGAAATCATAGGAATAATTAATTTGTTGGGGGATGTTTGAATCCCACCTGGGCAGTGTTTCATCAACATTTCTGTCCGACATGTTGTCAGATCTGACATCTTTCCTTGATTTTGATTGGCTGATAAGCAATGTTACTATGGTAAATGTCGGATAAAATGGGACTTGTCGGATAAAACGTCTGACAGGTCCTTTCATGAAACGCTCCCCTGTCTCCGTAACACAAAGATTAGCGATCAATCGCTAAATGAAATGGCCTATCAAGATCATCCTTGCATGCGTATTTTGCTCCGTAGACTGACCAGGAACCTATCATAATTGTTCTTTCAAATAAACGATTAATTTATAATCTTTGTGTTTTGGAGCCCAGGTCTACCTGTGATATTTTTTTATTCACAGGCTGATTTCAAATCTATTGCTGTGGTATTTTTTGAGAAAAATGAATATCTTATTTCTTACATCTGTATGTCATAAAAAATTGCATTCAGTGATAATGATAGTGAAATCCTTGGTTTTGACTGTCACTACAGTATACGGTTAGTGATGGCAAGCTCCTTGAAATGATGTTTATCATGAAGAATATTGAAGTGATTTTCAAAAAAAACTGTTATAAGCTACTGTCGATTGTTGATCTGATTGGCTGAGGTATGTTGTGGATTAGTGGGCTTTTAACCGAAGGTCCTGTGTTCAAATCCCAGCACAGCAATAATGGCCTTTGGCAAGTCATATGTCTATGTTTGCCACTCTCCACCCAGGTGTAAATGAATACATTTACCAGAACATATGTGGTAGTACTTTGGCAGCTTGTATCACGGATATGGCATGGATAACAATGTCTAAGTGTAATGTCAAACGGCATCCAAACATAGCAGATGCAAGCACTCTACAATTGTCCATTCTTATTGTTATCAAAGTATTGTCATCAAAGGCCTTGTCCCACTGGCCGACAGACACAAAATGTATTCATAACAGATACAGCGGTTAATTTATGGGTGGCTCCATCCATTTTCATCCGCTCCAGACAATGGGCATAATAAGCGAGCAATGACATCACAACGGATGAATGCTCGATGGATATAGAGCGTCTGAAACACGTATGCAAAGAGTACACAACGGATACATAACGTTTTCCAATGGATTGCAATTTTTTTCTGTTTTACATTCTCTCTGCATCTGTATTAAGTACTGTGGGACCAAGTCATAAACACGCAACGTTTCATGAATCACTCACGAGAATACTTCTTTCTTGCAAAGAAGTCAAGAGTTATCATGGTTATACATGTTCATGGGTATATGTACTTGCCCACTTTAGGAAGAGTAGATATAAATACAATTACATGATATGTTTGTTATACATTTATATATTTATTGTAGAAAATACTTGTTGTTCACGATGTGAATAAACATAGTTCTATGTTAGAACATGTGTTGTTTTAGAATAGTTTGTGGTCTCTCAGTTTTGTGTTTACTTGGACATTATAGGACAAGTCCACCCCAATAATAAGTTCATATGAATAAAAAGAGAAAAATCGAACAAACATAACACTAAAAATTTCATCAAAATCGGATGTGAAATAAGAAAGTTGTGACATTTTGAAGTTTCGCTTAATTTCACAAAACACTTATATGCACATCCTGGTCAGTGTGCAAATGAGGAGACTGATGACATCATCCACTCACTATTTCTTTTGTATTTTATTAAATGAAATATAATGTTTTCTATTTTTCTCCTCATTGTCAAGTGAAACAAAGATTATTCCTTTTTGAACATTTGGAGTTAGCATTGTTTTAATATATGGTTTTGTCAAGTTGGTCCTTGCTGTCAAATCCTTAAAAATGAAATATTGTATAATTCAAACAATAAAAGCAAAAGAAATAGTGAGTGAGGGACATCATCGAAGGTCTCACTTGTATGTCACTTATACCATGGTCACATTGTTCTACGGCGGCCGTACGGCGAGTCGAAAACAGCCGTTTTATCAATTTTGATTCAAACCACCTATATGTAGTTGGACAAAAAATGTTAAAACGGCTGTTTTCGACTCGCCGAAAGGCCGCCGTAGAACAAATGTGACCATGGCATTAGTTGTGCATATAACTGTTTTGTGAAAAATAAGTAAAATTTTAAAATGTCAACTTTCTCATTTTACATCCGATTTTGATGAAATTTTCAGCATTATGCTAGATTGATTTTTCTCTATTTATTCAAATCAACATTTTTCTTGGGTGGACTTGACCTTTAAGTAAAATTGTGATGGAATTTTGAGGGAGTGTTTATCGAGTGGCTGAATACGAATATACATGTATTTGTATGATACATGTATATAATAATGCTGATTTGGGTGGTGGTGGTTGTAGTGGTGTTGATTTTTTTAAAACAAATTCACACCTAGTTTCCAATAATGCATATAGCATTTCCATTTATTTGAAAGCAGGATAAAAGAGCATTGTAGATTAAATGCCTTGCTCACGGGCATAGCTGCCGCGGCCGGGGATCGAACCGCGGAAGATCAGGGAGAAGACAATAATGATAATGATGCCTCCTCACTAATACACTTGTCATTATATAGATAATCATCAGTATCATACATGCTAGAACAATATACATGTACATGTAATTGCATGCAAATCTTATGACATTGTTTATCTCTCATCTATCAAGAATTTTTATATCTTTTAAGGGTCAATCAACTTCGGTGTACTTCAAACATTGGACTTTTAATTTCCTGTCAGGTTGAGTACTTCACAGCAATGTTTGGCATATTCTGGGTATGGCAGTGGATTTCGACGAGGGCTGGCCAGGTATTCCTTGATGCCAGGCTGCTGGGAGAAATGGTCAATAAAGGCCTACAGAATACAGATAAAAATCAGAGCGTTTTGATAAGAATGTAACACTTCCTAAAGCAGGGGATAAATTGTCTTAATGCAGAATTTTCAATATAAAAGAACAAATAACGTCATTAAAAAGTTTCTTTTGAAGCATCTATTGTAAGATATTTAAAATTAATTGAACATATTGAAGTGTACCGTAGCCTACATTTTATTTGAATTTTGAAGTGCATGTAATTTGGAATTATAATTTGAAGTTATGTATTGGTATTTTTAATGTATATTTTAGTTACCAGGTAATGATCTTTAAGGAAACAAAGGGCCCTTCTCGGGGGGGGGGGGCTATTTCCCCTAGTGGGGGATAAACTTTCTTTTTTTTTCTTGATTCAGTGATTTTCTTTGGGAGGCGTGTTGGCAAGACAATTATGGCATTATCGAGAAAAAAGGCTTACAAGCAAAAGAACCATGGTAGCAAAAGGAAGGTGTCAATCCGGATCCAGGAGCCAACGAGTGTTTTGTTACATTTTAAAGTAAAATGATTGTGTCCTCTAGGGGTGCCCCCACCAGCTACCGACCCACCTCTACCTCGATCAGTATATGGTTATCTGGGACCTGTTGCATACAACTTTTAACAAAAAAAATCTGGCAAATAAGCAAAACTCTGGCAAACAAAATTATGCCACTGACACATTGAAAAACTATGGCAAAAAATTATCAGAGTTTTTCGTTCATGCAACAGGCACCAGACTTGAAGAGTGTACTCACCGAGCATCGAGGAAAGTTCTCAAGTTCTGGTTTAAGTTTTGGATCTTCATGAAGATAGCAAAGAGCATCAAAAAACATGATATCAGCCATGGTCATCGAATCCCCAACTAGAAAGCCAGATGTACTCTCATCTAAAAGCTATATGATTGGAGTAAGTGACGAAATCGATAGAATTTATACATCTATGAGGAAAAAAATCACCACTTCCGTTAAAACTCGTCTCATGTTGCTTTGCATCCAGTTTCAAGGGGGCGTCAAATTTAATGATTAAAAATAGATTAAATATGCCATGAATAAAAAAAAATTGTCTTTCAATTTTAGCAACATTGGCTCTGAAATCCATATCAAATATGCCTTGGCCGAAATTTCCTCCCTCCTACATACATGTCTCTCCTATTACGTGCAAGTTTCTATCCATATATCCAGCTATGAAAATCAACTATAGGCCTACTTCCCAATAATGAAGCCCCTCACTGAATTCGCCTTTCTTCCTCTCCGATGTTCTCCCCTCCTCGCATCCCTCTTATTCTCTCATACTTTTTCTAAGTACCTTTTCAAAGACTGGTAGATACCGTTCTCTGGACCCCTTGACGCCCTTCTCACGTGCTTCATCAGCGGCTTCCTTTGATGTCATTATCTCGATAAACGTTGGTGACATCAGGTTTGGGAATGCCATGTCTTTTGCCCCCATCGACAGCATGTCTACTCTTTATAGCACAAAATTTACACACAAAACATAGCACTGATTATAGGGAATCATGTCTGAAATTTATAGACACATTCGATCTTCTTAACGAAAATTTATCAGTCATATAATAAACATTTCTTCCACAAATGATAATGAAATTGGATCTGCGGCGAAAGTTGTGCAACAAAAATAATTGTGTATGCACAACAAAAAACTATAACGTAACGTCTGGGTGTCAAAATGTATATTATTCTAAATCAGACTTTGATATAAATTTCCGTCTTTTAATTATTTAATTGGTTTTTCATCCTTACTTTGGCGGTCCTAGTTAGTTAAATGTGATAATAATCTGTGCATTTAGCGGAGCTTAAGTCCCAAGACATTAAACATTTTTCTACTTCCTCTCTGAACAGAGAACTGTAATACCTGGTTTTGTCTTCGTTTGTTTTTCCCTCAAAGTTTCCCTCCCGACATGCATATCTGAGAATGGCCTCACCACCGATCAAGCACTGGCCATCTACCTCAAGCAGCGGAACCTGCTTGAACATCAACTTTCCATCTAAAAAAAGGAATCGAAATGATACCATAGTTCACTTGAATTTACTTCCATCTGTGGTAACTTGCGATTTTGTTAACTACTATACTTTCACATAATAAATGTTTCTGTGATAGATAAATATGGATAAATAATCCTCAATTTTAATCGCAGCTTCTGTGGAATTCAAAAGATTAGGTTCCTATATAATACAAGGGATGAGAATATCTTTTTACATGATAAAATTGTAGTTCCAAAATGTTTCAGTGCATGGTTTCTATAGTAATTACTAACGAAACGAGAGTCTTAGTTTTAAATAATGAAACTGCATGTTTCCAGAACTAACAGACCCTCGCGACTTTGTATCTTGGTGGGTATATTCGATGTATGTCATGTTTAATTAAAATAAAGAAGAGCTAGGGGCCACTGAACTAGGGTGGGGTCTTCCCCCTCACCCACCTAGTTTTATTCACACTTTTTTTTCAATAAACACGTAAAAAAATACAATCTGATGGTTATTTTCTTTTCAGTGATCAGCTCCTCTCCCTCCTCCATTTTCCTTTGTTTTGGTATGTTTGTATTATCAAGTATTTTCTTGTCTACCTTGTTTTAACTGCAAAAACTGATCTCTTGATTCGAGGTAAACGTCTTCATACTGAAAACAAAACACATCCAGATCAAAAAGTGAAAACAATGATATGACATTCAAAGTGAGAGTATTGAGAAATTGCGAACAAACATAAAAATCGCGATGACTGCATTTTTAGTGTACTACTGGCAACTTTAAGCATTTTTATTTCCTT
Organism: Lytechinus variegatus; assembly: GCF_018143015.1. Classification (NCBI taxonomy): domain Eukaryota; kingdom Metazoa; phylum Echinodermata; class Echinoidea; order Temnopleuroida; family Toxopneustidae; genus Lytechinus; species Lytechinus variegatus. The sequence continues at coordinate 18,539,472 of NC_054743.1, read as the reverse complement.
TATAATATGTGGGGGAAATGGGAGCTTGTGCAACTATTCCTTCCCGGGGGGAGGGCCACTTACATTGACGAGTGGATACCATGCGCGACCAAAAAAACACGTAAAAAGGATGTCCTTTTCACGATAGGGCACGTTACGTACGTAACGTGATAAGGGTGTCAAAAACACAAAAATAATGAAAAAAGGGTATCTATTTCGCAAGGAAAATTACGTGTTTAGGGTCCAATTTGCGGGGATGATAAAACAAAATTAAAATGTTTTATAAAGGATGTCCTTTTTGCCCCAACACTTCGTGTTTAGAGTCCGATTTGCGCGAGGTGTAGAAGGTGGGGTCGTACTAAACCAAATAAGGTAAAGCCGACGACCGAAGGACCCGTAACAATAAAACATTCCTGTACTTGTTTAGGGGTTCATTTCAGGGAATATTTGCCAAGAGTATCGTTTTGTTTCCAATAGGGTTTCACACGCCAATACTTGTTAAGGGGTGCATTTTCATAAGATGGAAATTACGTGTTTAGGGTGCTTTTCGAGATCCCGTGGTCGCGCATGGTATCCACTCGTGAATGGAAGTGCCCCCCCCCCCCCCGGGTATTCCTTTTCTTTTTTATTCAAAGTGCTTCCATTGCGCACTCCAACACTAGTGTCAGATGACAGATTGATTTATTTATTGGCCTCTAGCCCTTTCGTCTGCCTCGGATAATGAACGCACTCCCATAACAGTAACCACTCATTAAGGCCAAGTAAAAAATATATAGTAGTTGATCGTCCGGGTTTTTTGAGAGCGGTGATGAGGGAAGTCCTTGCTATTTGCTATCTTACTATTTTTTTTTAAGAACACGGATGCATTTTCTCGGTTCGATTTTTGACATCAGTGATGAGGGAGGTCCTTACTATTTACTATTTTTTTTGCTATTTTTTATTCAAATGATTGTCAGGCCATGTCAAGCTCGAATTATGTGATCGATGTATGCTCAATAGTAATAATAAATGATTAGAAATATATATATACATATTATTATATATGTATAAATATCTACGATTGATTGGAAATCTATGGAAAATAAAATCTATTGATGAATTATTACTGATGTATACTGGTACTGTATTGTTGTCAAACAGAATGTTCATGTCAAGTGAATAATTTAAACATTTTAATTTATGTAAGGGTAAAAAAATGCATTGGGGGGTCTTTTTTATTGTCATGGAGTCTTGTTCAATTTTCCAGAGCCAATCTCATTTGTAGCTCTGGGCATGGTTTCGCATCGCAGTTTTCGGGTGCTTGTAATTCGTTTACATAATGTTTAATACTACTGCTCAATTTTTATTCATTTTTAAAATTGATATTGAATATTAAATCCCTCATTGAATATTCGATGCATTGCCTTCTGACATTAGAAAACTCGAGAGAAAATTCAAAGCATTTCACACATTCACATGTCACGCCAGCACAGTCAATCACATCATCCAAGCACACATGCAGTTCTCCCAACAGAGTCACAAGCACACAATCACCGTAACACACATCTAAGTACAGGCGCTATCACTCACCAAAAAACCCAGCTGAAATACAAATTACGTCATTAGAATTGATTTATCTGCGCCATATTTCAAGAGCATGCGACGGATTAGTTCAGATTCAGTAAGCGGGGTCCCCGAAAATCCCGGGGGGCCACTTACATTGACGAGTGGATACCATGCGCGACCAAAAAAACACGTAAAAAGGATGTCCTTTTCACGATTGGGCACGTTACGTACGTAACGTGAAAAGGGTGTCAAAAACACAAAAATAATGAAAAAAGGGTATCTATTTCGCTAGGAAAATTACGTGTTTAGGGTCGAATTTGCGGGGATGATAAAACAAAATTAAAATGTTTTATAAAGGATGTCCTTTTTGCCCAAACACTACGTGTTTAGAGTCCTATTTGCGCGAGGTGTAGAAGGTGGGGTCGTACTAAACCAAATAAGGTAAAGCCCACGACCGAAGGACCCGTATAACAATAAAACATTCCTGTACTTGTTAAGGGGTTCATTTCAGGGAATATAGAGTATCGTTTTGTTTCCAAAACTTGTTTAGGGTAGGGTTTCACCCGCCAATACTTATTAAGGGGTGCATTTTCAGAATATGGAAATTACGTGTTTAGGGTGCTTTTCGAGACCCCATGGTCGCGCATGGTATCCACTCGTGAATGGAAGTGGCCCCCCTGGCCGAAAATGCACTAAAAATGAAGAAATCCGCGATCTTTTCAGAGTTAGCAAACTCTATTTCCTCGCTAATTTATGATGGTATCTTCAAAATCCAATAAAAAAACAAATCAGAATTTTTTTCTTTCTTGCAATTACGGCGATATCGGACTTTGCAATTGTTTTTGAAGTTGCGAGAGAGATCCCAGAGTAATCTTGTGAATTTTTTCGTTATTCAGCAGCCATAAAAATAGTTAATAACAAGAAAATTGATGCTGCAATTAAAAAGGGAAGATGGCGAGGACGAGAAACAACACAATTTTTTTTTTTTTTTTTTTTTTTTTAGAAAATAGTAAATAGCAAAAATTTTCATGCGGCGGCCAAAAGTGATGCGCGCGAGGACGATCAACTACTTTCTTATTTTACTTGGCCTAAATCTTTTCTTTCTTTCTTTTTTTTGCTTTTTTTTGTTACACCTGCTAACTTGCAAAAAGTGAAACCCATATACCGTTGTCTTCCAGATAAATAATAATAAGAATAAATAAATAAATAATAATAATAAATTTAGTCATGCATGACAACATGGGTATGATCATTGGCGGCGAAAGCCAAAAAAAAATAGGAGGGGTCCACCTGAAATTTTGTGATGGAGAGAGGTAACAAATTTGACAAGCAAAAAAAGGTTATCAACAAAAAGTTTAGCGGGGGACCGTACCGTACCCCACCTCAAATTTAGGGAGCCTGCCACCCCCCCCCCCCCCCCCCCGCTTCCGCCGCCTATGGGTATGATAGGTATCAGAGAGAAGCTTGGGGGTTTCTATTTTGGATTATGGTAGATTAATTTGAATTAGAAAAATAAGACATTTTACAACCCCCCCCCTCCTTGAAGATTGCAGTTTTGAGATTGAAGGGAAGACTGACAAGTTTCATATCCATTCAAAAATAAAACACAGAGTTAAGATGTCAAACAATCATGAATATGTAAAACTCTGTAAATTGCTTTGGTATTTGTTGTATATCTTGTTTCCCAATCCTGCCCCCATACTTACTTGGATTCCCGCTGCTGATAGAGCCAGTCGAATGGGTTCAGCTAACCCCCGACCTGCGAAATATGTTAGACGTGGTTTGCCTTCTGCCATCTTGAATCATGAATATTCCCCTCTGGCCTTTGGTCATTATACAGTGCGTATCAAAAAAATGTTTACACTTAGAAACACTCCTGTAAAATTATGCATTTGCAATATCCTGAAGATTTTTTCCACATTTTAACATTGATACAGATCCATTTAAGCAAATGACGATATAACTGTCGAAAAATATTTCTGCTTGAGTGAGCACCACTTAATTTTGTAATGTAGTGAAAAATGATTTGCGCAGAACTTTGAAATAATTATGCGAATAAAAGTAGACCTTCATCATGAAGAACACGTGTAATTTAGCTAGTAAAATTGATTTGAAGAAATCTTTTACCCTTTTTAACTGGTTTCCTTGCTCAAAACACTTCGAAGAGTGCATTGCGCCACCCCACACCCCACCACACCCCCCCCCCCCACACACACACACACACACCGAGACCATCGTGACGCTATTTGCTTTTAACATGAAATGGCTAAGGCTTGATTTTCATTTTGTTTATCATTGTCATGATTGTCAAGCTTTGGAAAAGTGTGGAGAAACAAGTATTAAATGAAAAATGAAACGTTAACTCACTTTAAATGATAAAAACTTTGTGGAAAAAATGCTGGAGATATCTGATATAAACTTTTGTTCAGATTCATGCAGTTATGTCCTCAGATCCAGCTGGCATAAAAAGGGTAAAGGGTTGTGCTTACTATGTGTTGAAATTTCAATTTGGGTGGCAAAATTGTTACAAAATGCTTGAATGTATCAGTTTTATTTCAATTGACTAAAAGTGCAAGGGATATGTATGAGAAATGTTTCGCAGGGTAAGTTTGATTTCGCCCTTTCCCTTTGACACAGCTTGAAAACGAGCATTTCTGCGCAAACAGATTTCTGCGAGCTTTACAAAAATGGACAGTGCTCACTCAGGTGTAACATTCTGTCAAAACTTTTACTTTCATTGGATAGATGAGACCCAAACCCAAGATTATATGTGAAAAAATACCCACATGTTGTATATTTTTTAATTCCCAGGTCTTTTTCAAAGTGTAAACTTTTTTTTGACACGCACTGTATATTACTATTACAATCAGTCAGGGAACACGATGAAGTTGTTAGACTTTGGAATTGTAAAGCATAAGAGACACATACTATTTGGCTTCGTTCTAGAGAATACAATACTAGTCAATATTCATTTTTAAAGGTCAAGTCCACCGAAGAAAAATGATGGTTTGAATGAATAAAGAAATATCAAACTAGCAAAACGCTAAAAATTTCATCAAAATCGGATGTAAAGTAAAAAGTTATGACATTTTAAAGTTTCGCTTATTTTTCACAAAACAGTTATATGCACATCTCAGTGATATGCAAATGAGCCAGTCGATGGTGTCCATCACTCACTATTTCTTTTGTTTTTTATTGTTTGAATTATACAATATTTCATTTTTTACAGATTTGACAAGAACTTGACTAAACCATATAGTATTAGAACAATGCTAATTCCACGTGTTCAGAACTTCAGAGAGGAATTAATCTTTGTTTCACTTGACAATGAGAAAAATTAGAATACTTCATATAATGAAATACAAAAGAAATAGTGAGTGGACGACATCAGTATTTTCATTAGCATACCGACCAGGATGTACATATAATTGTCCTGTGAAATTAAACGAAACTTTAAAATGCCATAACTTTCTTATTTTACATCCGATTTTTGATGAAATTTTCAGTTTTTATGCTTGTTGGATTTTTCTCTGTTTATTCAAATCAGCTTATGGTTGGGGTGGACTTGTCCTTTAACTGCCTTTTAATCCCTCTCCTCTTTCTCTCTCCATCCCACTCTCATATTTTCTCTTCCCTCATATCTCTCTCTTCTCCACTTCCCCTTCATTTCTCCTTCCCTTGCCACTCTCACATTTCCTTATTTTTTTTTCATTTTGATTACCCCCCCCCCCCCCCGGTAATCATGGTCTTTAAAGGGGAAGTTCGCCCTGAGGATTTTTTTATGTAAAAAGAGCAGAAAAAATGATTAAAAAATATTGGTGAAGGTTTGAGGAAAATGTGTTCAAGATTAAGAAAGTTATTAGAATTTTAAGTTCTGGATTTGTGACGTCATAAGCTTCCCCATATGTTACGTAATATAAAATGCATTAATTTAATTTTTTAATGGTTCGTGATTGACTTTTTTTATTTCTATTCATGATCGGATGTGAAATAATTTGTCTTTTGATATACAAAAGGTACAGTAAAAAATATTTTTACTTTTTTGAGAAAATGACTTTTCATGGACTCAACCATTCCTTATGTAGGAATGCTGCTCGCATATGACATCACTAACCAAATAATTAAAATTCTAATAACTTTTTAATTCTTTTATGAATTTTTTTTCAAAGCATTGGCAATATTTTTAATGATTTTTTTTCAATTTTTACAATAAACTTTTGGTCAGAGTGAAATGTGTGTGTTAATTTGACTTTAAAATGTGTTCAGATTGTTTATATACACATCTAAACGATGACAATCTTTCAATATGTTCAAACTCATTATACCCCAGTCTAAGTATGTCTCATGAAAAATTGCTTATCTTGATAAAAAAAATGATTTTCTTTGTCTCTTTATCGTCTTTGGGCGTGTTGCATGAAATTGTATCGAAATATATATTTATCTTTCATTTGTGCCTTCAGCACTCTGCAGTGGAGATATGGCTCATTAAAATCACATTTACTTTCATTTTCAGGAAGACAGTATCAAAAGTATCATTGGGCATTACTTGAGCCAGATCAAAAATGATCACCCCCCCCCCCCAAAAAAAAAAAAAAAAAAAAAAATCTGATAAGACTTTAAAAAATGGTAAAGATTTGCATTTTCTTTCCACTTAAAACTTGTAATGCAATTGTCCCTTTCTGAAACAACTTTGTGAGAAATCCACCTTTTAAACCTATAAAATAACTATTTTACTGGGCAATAGATAATTCCGATTGTATATAGGCTGAAGAAGTGGTCTGATGAAATGTTTAATTTGACGCCAATGCTCTTATGTACTTTCAAATACATTCCTTAGAGAGAGAAAATACAGGGTCATTCAAAAAAATGTCTCAATTTATAAACTCAACTTTCCTTTGACCCCCAGCCTCTAATAAACCCATTCAAGAATGAATGCAAATAGACAAAGCACGCGCTGCATCTGCTCTAAACATCTTCCAACTCCAACACCACTCCACTTGGAGCAGTGTTGGCTCAGTCGGTAACGCGTCTGCCCGTCGGACCAAAGATCGTGGGTTCGAGTCCACCCCGGGCGGATGACTGAACGTAAACGTCTCTCCCACGTTTCATAGATGCAGGCTGTGTTACAATGGAAAACACTTCATCCCTCGGATAAGAGGTTAAATGGAGGCCCCATGTACAGGAGAGTCACCACCTTTGCACGTTAAGAACCCATTGCACTATTTGTATAAGAGTAGGGGGAAACCCTGGTGTAGTGGTCCACCTGCATTCCCCCAATCAGTTATATCGGGAGGAGAGACCTGCGGGTCACAGTGATTCAGTTCTCTTAGCGCCTCCCAGGCACAGGTGACGCCAAACAAATAATAATAATAATAATTAAATAAAAGTAGATAACGAACAATTGATGGTAAGGATTTAACAAACTTGTTTGCATATCAAACATCGGATCTACCAAGCACAAATGCAGTTATTGTCCTGACAAAACTGTCATAGATACTGTGCAAGACTTCGAGGCTATACATGAAGGTAAAAAAAGGTTGTAACAAAGAATTGTGACGTTTTAATGAGAATGATCCTATACTGAAAATACCTTAAAATCCAACAAAAACAAACGATATACTTGTTAAATTTTCATTGTATTTATTACATTCTCTATTCAAAGATACACAAATATATGGTCAAATTCCAGCAAAGCTCTTTGAAAATTCCACATCAAATCAGAGTGGCAAAGTGTTTTCAATGGCATAAATACATCTCAAATAACACTCATAGTGATCAGCAAGGGATTATTAAAAAGAAGTTTGTATGTGAATACATACTAATGAAAGTAATACATGTATAGTATACATGGGTCTTCTGGGTTTGAACAAGTATCTTTCTTGTAAGATATACATGGATATTTTGGTTTAAACAATTATTTTTCTTATTGATAATGGTCCATGTGACTTGGAACTGGGTGATTTAAAGAATGGGTTTCAAGTAAATTTATCATACCAAGGATGTATATATGAACACATCATACAGTTCCCAATTTGCTCTGAGTTTCCCATTAAACCATGGAGTACAACTTCTGCCCCAAGCAAAGTCACACCCACAATGTGTAACTGGAATACACACTTCATCACTATAAATTCTATAATATTCATTTACAAGGGTTTAAAGGTCAAAGGTTATGCTGCTTCCTTGATGAGGTTTGTGAGGTTCCTGACCTTTGATGCGGTAGACATGTCAACGTACTTATCGCCGACCTCCACGATCATACCTCCGATCAGTGCTGGGTCAACCTGGGAACGAAAGAAAATAACGATGAACAGGCATTAGTGTGAGACACTATGGCCCGTATTCTGAAGTCGGGTTTAACTTAAGGTTTAAAGTTGTGATGGAGAGCCAATTGGAGCACAAATCCCTTACAGTACACATTCAATTTATTAACTCATTTGACACACAAATTGTTCATAATTGTCTGGGAATGAGAACTGAAGTATTTTTCTTTGTTATGAAAACAAAATGAAACAAAATAGTACACATAAAAAATATACAATATAAACAAAATTTTGAATTTTTGGCTCCCCATAATAAGTTTAGTACAGAGTTAGACCAATATGACTAGTCGTGCCAGTTCCAGAATCCCAGACTCAGGCATATAGTCCACAATAGAATTGGATCAATGCTAGAATTTAATTTGAGAGTATACTTGGTTTTTGTTGCCTATGTTTTATCTCTCACATAAAGGTCCAATGTTGAGCTCAATTAAGGACCAATTTGGAAATGGGAAAAGGAAATTTAGAAAAGATGACAGGATAACTACATAGAGACTGGGGTAATGTAAAAAGTTCTGCAAAGTGGATTACGAATGAAAATTATGAATTAATCAAGCTACTCATTGTGGTACTACGGCTAGAATGTAAAATCTATTCCTGAGGGTAGATACAGTTGAATCTGCCTCAGCCAGACCTCTTGGGGGAATAAAATAAATCTTGACTGAGGCAAAATTCAACTAAGGGACACATTCTGAGCATAATCTTGTCAGAAAAAACTGCTTTGACTTAGGCAATTATAAGACTTATGGAAGGTCAACTTAAAAAGAGTACTTACATTGAGGTTGAGCTGCAATGATTCACCCTTCTTGACAAAAGCCTTGAGAGCTTCTTGAACCTGCTTCTGTTGACTAGAATCCAAAGCCTGCAGTGAATAGGGAAGATATATTCACAAATCAATTAACTCATTGAACCTATAAAATATGATAGAGAGTGTTGGGGCTGTGTTAACTCTGCAATGAATAGGGAAGATATATTCACCAATCAATTAACTCATTGAACCTATAAAATATGATAGTGAGTGTTGGGGCTGTGTTAACTCTGCAATGAAAAGGGAAGATATATTCACCAATCAACTCATTGAACCTATAAAATATGATAGGGAGTGTTGGGGCTGTGATAACTTGAATCTAAAGCGTTTAAGCCCGCAATTAAAAGGGAAGATATATTCACCAATCAATTACTGTAAAAGTGGAAATTTTCGCGTATTTCACGGCAAGATCGACGAGCGCGAATTTAAAAACACATGAATTTATGAGCATCTATTTTAATGCAAGTTTGAACCGCAGTTCGATTGCGTGTATCGTTGTGGCAAAGAGATTGCATAATTTGACCTTAAGAGGGCGGCATTTACAGCATTTAGTTTTTGAGAAGACGTTGGGTGATCACCCATGTTTGTTGATTGATCCCATGCACTTTGAATAGCCGTAATCCCCCAGTCTTTACCCGGTGCTGGGCTGTCCATACCAGGCCAGCATCTACATGTAGCAGCGCCACCGTTTTGCCTTCCCCGATGTCCGCCCAGCAAAGAAAAGTTGCGCTAAATTTCACAAAAGCTCATGATTATATCAAAACAATGCTGAATTATGCCACCCTAGAGCTAGAATTATGATCAGAAAATACAATTTTGTTGCTGAAATTCTGATTAAAACCATTCACAGATGGGCAAGAAGGAAGTGACTTTGTGATTGTAGAGTGTGCAGCGCGAAATTAAGAACCCGCGAATATGTTTTGAAGCCGCCAAGCGCGAAAAATTAATCCTGCGAAAATAACAGCGTTTACAGTAACTCATTGAGCCTAAAAATATGATATTGAGTGTTAGGGCTGCGTCAACTTGAACCTAAAGCTTTTAAGCCTGCAATGAATAGGCCTACAGGGAGGATATATTATTATATTCACCAATCAATTAACTCATTGAGCCTATGAAATATGATAGTGAGTGTTGGGGCTGTATTGACTCTAATCAAAAGCCTACATTGATTTGATTTGACTTTATTTTACATATTGATTTGATTTGACTTTATTTTACATATTACACAAGTACAAACAAAATTATGAAAACAATATCAGAAAACTTATGAGAATACAAATTACACAAGGCATAACACGTAGAGTGAAATGAGATTTAAGGGTGATACAGCTAACAATCAATTAACTCATTGATTGTATTAACCCTGGGAGGTGACAAATGTTTGGAAATGACATCAACGCAAGTATTCATTAATCGTAAACAAGGAAAATATTTCCGAACAACATTCCTTGAAGCCAACAAGTGATAGATTTTCATTCCAAGTTAGACCCATGAGGGTTGTTGAGACTTAGTTTTTGAATCAGCCAACATGGAGACTGAGACTAATGGATTCTTTTCACTTGGGGTTCACTTGGCCTCCATGCAGCTGGTCGAATTTTCACATAATTAGTCACCATCATGGCTAAACCCACTTAGTCTTATAAGGTTGGTCTCATCATTTGGTGTAAATTCCACTTGGTGTAACATTAATTTATTATAATGCCTAGAGAATCCACTTTATCATTACTTAAAGGGTAAGTTCACACTGAAGAAAAATTTGTTGTAAAAATAGCAGAAAAAATAGTAAAAAATATTGGTGAAGGTTTGAGGAAAATCTGTTAAAGAGTAAGAAACAAGCAGCTGCCCCATGTGTTATGTAATATAAAATGCATGAATTTCAAATTTTGTATGGTTCCTGATGACTTAATTTTGTTTTCTATTCATGATCGGGTGTGAAATGATTTGTCTATTGATATACAAAAGGAACAATAAAAAATCATTTTCAATTTTCTGAGAAAATGACATTTCACTAATTTTTTACCATTCGCTATGTAGGATTGCTGCTCGCATATGACGTCACAAATCAAATAATTTAAATTCTAATAACTTTTTAATTACTTGATGAATTTTTCTCAAACCTTCGGCAATATTTTTTTATTATTTTTCGTGCTATTTTTACAATAAACTGTTTGTCAAGATGAACTTCCCCTTTAACAATTTATCAAATGTAGAATTGGTTCATATACAGTTCATCTAATCATGCTGCTAGACCAAGTGGATATCAGACAAAATGGGTACAACCTAACTAGAAATTGGACAAAGCAATAAATGGGCAGTTGGACCAAATGTTTGGTAGACAAATTGGTTATAGATGGACTAGGATTAGACAATATGGGATGTACGGAAAGTAGACATAGTGGTTTGTAAGACCAAATGCCAATTCAGAATGATTACTCACCTTTGCCGTAGTGACATTGCAAACGATCTCTCCCCTGTGTGCAGCCATGATCTTTCTCCAAGCAACAAAGATATCCTTCACTTTGTTCAGACGTCCATTCTCTGCTAACATGCTGAAGAAGTTTACCGTGGAATCAGACATCTTCTCTCCCTTCAGTACATCAGATATAACACCTACAAAAGAAAAACAAAAAACTATGTTTAGTTTTCCCAAAAAACTCTTTAGCCACTAACTTAAAAAATACTACAGTAGAGTCTGGATGAATCAACCTTCTCAATGATGCAATTTTTCAGACCAGCTTGAGCAAAGAATGTGTTAGTTACCTCTGCAAATTGAATTTGGCCCAAGTCAACATATTTCTGTAGTCACAAGAGATTTGACTACTTATGGCATACTCACCATTATCTTTACTCACATGTATCTTTACTTGAAATGCAAGTATTTTTCAGGGCTCTTTTTTAACATTTTTTTTTTGAATTTCTCATGAAATCACGGTTGTCTGAAACTATGTTAGTTTAGTTTTAAGTCACTTCAAGCTTAATATAACACAGACTTACTGATTTTTGCCTTCTTGCTGATTGTAGGGTTGGTCATGAAGTCTGCCATAGCGGCACTCTTCTTCATTAGTGACTACAGATATCAAATAAACACAAAGAAATAAAGGTTAATGCTTACATTAATGAAGAGATTACATTTTACATACATGTACATGTAGGTCATGTTAAACAAAACATACCCAGTATCCTGCATATCCTGCATAAGCTGACTTTCCAATCGTTGAATAATTATCCAAGTCAGAGCATTCCCATCAGATCAATTAAAAAACAGTTAAGCTGTTGAAATCCTTCAATCGCACTGGCTGATAATAAATTGTGCATTTGTTATCAAATCTTTATGAAATGGGATCCACAATATGCCAAATACATGACTGTAGTATTTAGAGTTGCATAAGTTGGATAAATTTCAGTGCTCCAATGTGATTCAACTTGGGCAGATTCACCTGTATTTTCATCTGATTCTTTGATTCATACCTAACAAACCGAACACTCATGAATATCAAAACATGTATCCCTTCCCCTAGCTTTCAAAAATACTTTAAAAATAAATAAACTCTAAATAAAGTGAATAATGAGATAAATCTGATTTCATATATTAGATATAAATATGAAGTCACCTTCCGCACACGTGAAATTTTGATCAAATTGGGTTTTCACTTTTCATACACTACGAGAAAAAAAAGAAAAAAAATCTAAGATACAAGTTTGGAATAACATACCTCAACGCTGCCTAAATCTTTATCAACTTGGTCCAGGGCTTTCTGTTTGCTTGCTGCTGAGTAGAGAGCTGTAGCATAGCGACCACCAAAGCCATACACCTGGATGGGTGGCTGTAGGAATAATGAATGAAAATATCCATGTTGATGCAATCACAAAGATTAATATCACAGGAATAATTTGACTTCTCATATTCGATTAGCAATTCAGGCCGAGTGGAAGGTATGGTAGTGGATCGTATTACCGAACACTTTTCATGAATTCAATCATATCAAACACATTATTCTCATAATATTCACCAAACTTTCACCATAAATACACAATTACCTACAACATATTAATATGTAAAAATTTTGCCAAAATCGTTTATCCCTTTTACGATATCATCTTCAAATCGGAACCCTCTTCGCATGTGAAATATTTTGGTCACTTGAAAAAGGTATCGTATTACCGAACGTGTGTTTCCTATGGGAAAAGTTGAGAAAACAACAAAATCCCTGATGAGCTTTTTTTTGACCATATTATTTTTAGAATATTAAGACTTTGAATAAGTGTTTTTGACCATTTTTCGTCATCTTTCTATTCAAGTTCTCTTTGGAAGGATGTTGCAAAATTTTGAGTGTATTAAATTATTTTCTAATGCGTATGATGCGCGTGTTCGCAATACAAGGCCGGTCAGTAATACAATCACTCACTATACATGCGTTTCAACAAAGTTCTGTACATGTATCTACAGTCCTATGTAACAATCTGAATCTAACTGAAGTGTATCGCAAACTATGTCATCATGAATTCTGATAATTTTTTTTTTATTTATAGGAGGAGTGAGAGATGTCATAAGTCTCCATGAACTTACCTTCACCATTTGAGCACCCACTGATGAAGTGCTGAAATGACGAACCTGCAAAACAAAAGAAAGAAGATATACCACTGTTATTGTGAAGAAAGAAATTAAAATATACCCAGGAATCCATCCACCAAACCTGGACTTTGAATCAAACAATCATTTCTTTCAACATTTCATAATAAATCAACTCGAATTTCTTATATTCTGATAAATACATACATGTACATGTAGTATGCTATAAATCTCATCAATATCAAAACACCAAATAATAGGATGTACATGTAGGTCTATGAATTTTTTAGATCCATGATCAATGTTATTTTTAGATTTAGAAAGAAATGGTGCATGTCATGGATGACCGAGCTGTGCACTATTCAATCTGATACAGTTGACTTTACTTTGAGCCCTGTGAAATCCAATGGCAGGAAACTGAAAGGGAAATCATTTTCCAGTGTATTCCATAATCCTAACCCCCTAGATCACCAGCATCTGCAGGAATTTTGCTGGACACAACTATGACAACCAGTGGGCCATGCAAAGGCCGACCAGCACACATCGATAATGTGAGTGTTTGTACCAATGGCATAATCAAGGTCTGGAAAACCACTTCCCACCAGCAGATGGTAAAATTATGCTTGCAAAAATACAATAATCTGTCTGCATGTTTTGGCAATATGATTATTAAAATCTAAATTTTTCTTTGTGAAATGATAGACCAAAGTTAGTGAGGAGCAGCAAGAAAAATTTGACGATGGTTGCACCGTAATCATGCAATGGTATTGTCAATGGGCCAAATCACTCTGGCAAATAATCAAAACACAGCATGGTTCAATTATCTGGCCGGTGATCGCCCAAAGGATTGCACAATTGTTTTGAACACTTTTCTTTCCTAATGTTTAAATTACAAAGTTGTTTAATAAAGAATAGTGGAAAGATTACCCGGTACTGAAAAGTTACAAAGAAGTTATAAGCAGGAACAGAAGTAAGCGAGAGCTGAATAACGTCCATGTACCGTGTGGAGCGTTGTGGCCCAGTGGATTAGTCTTCGGACTTTGAAACAGAGGGTCATGGGTTCGAATCCCAGCCATGGCGTAATTTCCTTCAGCAAGAAACTGATCCACAATGTGCTGCACTCAACCCAGGTGAGGTAAATGGGTACCGGTAGGAAGTAATTCCTTAAGAAGCTGTGTGCGCTATGAACGCCTAGCTTAGCTGGGTAATATAGGAGCGCCTTGAGCACCTAACAAGGTGGATATGTGCGCAATATAAATATCCTATATTATTATTATTATTATAAATTAGTGATCCTAAAATTAACACAAAACACAACTAACAAACAAATGCAGTAACGCCTAGCTTAGCTGGGTAATATAGGAGCGCCTTGAGCACCTAACAAGGTGGATATGTGCGCAATATAAATATCCTATATTATTATTATTATTATAAATTAGTGATCCTGAAATTAACACAAAACACAACTAACAAACAAATGCAGTAAGAAAGTACAGAACAATCATAACATGTATACGATTGTATCTATATCAGTATTACTAGTATTTTTAGACTTTCTGCATTAAATGGATTTTAAATATTTTTAAAGCTTTGAAGAGTTTTGCACTGTTTAATATTTTGAGGGACTTATTCCAAATAAGGATCTTGGAGTGAAATGTAAACATAAACTTGTTTTTGTTTCATTCAAAAATCAGTTATCAATAGGAAAATCAGACACAGCAAGCTCCTCTGCTTTTGGCAGTGGGCTCATCCATCCAGTTATAATAGCTTCGGGCCATTCCAACTTAACTATGCTGATCTTGATAGAATTTGGCAAACCTTAAACTGCGGATCAGATACATTGTAGGATTACGGGGAAAATGGCTTTTAATGGGAGTCAGCGAAAAATACTTAGCAGGAACAGAAGTAAGCGAGAGCTGAATAACGTCCATGTACCGTTAATGTCAGACAGCTTGCAGCCTTCTGTTTCAAGGAGTTTTTTAACACTTTCTTTTTTTATTTCTCCTCGTACATATCCAGAAGCCACCATTAGGGGACTTGCAATGCAAAATCCCCCGTTTTATCCGATCTTAAGTACATAAACATATGGCCATTGAGTCCACTGTACAGAACGCGCTAAAACTTCGGACTCTGTATTTGGTGTGTAAATGCTAAAGCCAACGGAGTTCAGCTGAACAACCAACATTAGGTATGTTGCAAAAGCGCCCTCTAGGTGCATTCTGAATGAGGCATTGAGTGTGCTGGCTAGAATTGCAGGGCGACTGTGGAGGCATTGCTTTGTATTGTTTTTGTATGTCCAAGGAAAAGTTATTCCCCATTGCATCATTGTTTTTACGTAGTTGAATGTTTATGGCAGCTATATAGACTTGAAAAAATTCTCACTTGGTAATCTTGCGACTCTGTGTGCTACTGGAACTTTGGCCTTGCTTTCAACCTCTTGCTATTCACATTTACAGGTATCATCCCACTCTAAAATGTATTCATTCCGATAGAGCAACATTTAAACTATATTGTGGTGAAATTTGAATGAAATCTACTGACGCTAAAGATGTTTTTTATGTCCCTGTTTCGGCGGCGTCTGTTATTTTGGGGAGTGTTTTGGGGCACTTCCATGTGCAAATGCATGCGCATTGCTGTTTTCTATTAGTGCACCTTGGTCCCAGTTAAGATCACAACTTTTGGCTTAAAAAACAAAGAAATACATAAGAATTGAATAGGCGATTTATATGACCTTAAAACTGCAATAACTTTCTTATTTCTGGAGCTATTGAGATAAATGAGGTGTTAAATTAAAGGTCTTGATGAGCTCTAAATGATGCCATAAAGAAAACACCTTATTTCTGAGATTTATTTTTTTTGCAACATACCTACCAACATCACAGAGACCGAAGCTTTTGGTCTACACTAATGTCTGCAAAGACCAGGTCACTTTCATCCCATTCCATTTCCACGACTGCGAAGTGTGCCTTTTACACACAGGTACTTCCCGCTCTCCCACCATTCAAATTTGTGTTTTCTCATCGGGAAGATCGGCATGAAATCCCGGGGGGGCCAATTCCATTCACGAGTGGATACCATGCGACCATGGAGTCTCGAAAAGCACCCTAAACACGTAATTTCCATATTCTGAAAATGCACCCCTTAACAAGTATTGGCGTGTGAAACCCTATACCCTTAAGTATTGGAAACAAAACGATACTCTTGGCAAATATTCCCTGAAATGAACCCCTAAACAAGTACAGGAATGTTTTATTGTTACGGGTCCTTCGGTCGTCGGCTTTGCCTTATTTGGTTTAGTACGACCCCACCGTCTACCCCTCGCGCAAATAGGACTCTAAACACGTAGTGTTGGGCAAAAAGGACATCCTTTATAAAACATTTTAATTTTGTTTTATCATCCCCGCAAATTCGACCCTAAACACGTGATTTTCCTAGCGAAATAGATACCCTTTTTTCATTATTTTTGTGTTTTTGACACCCTTATCATGTTACGTACGTAACATGCCCTATCAATCGTGAAGAGGACATCCTTTTTACGTGTTTTTTGGTCGCGCATGGTATCAACTCGTCAATGTAACTGGCCCCCCCCCCCGGGCATGAAATTCAAAATTTCATATCATGCCATAGACCAAAAGCTTCAGTCTCTGTATTTTGGTTGTTCCGCTGAACTGCGTTGGCTCCACTCACCATACATAGACTGAAGTGGTTGGGGGTCCGTGGCTACAGACAACGTATAGTGAACTAGCGTTTTATAGATCGCGATTTAAAACTGTTTTTTGGCGAAATTTAATTATGAAATTCAGGGAAATACAAATAATTTAAGTAATTGCATAGACCGGATTTATTGATAAAAAAATCCACTGGATGATTGAGAAATCTGTCATCTAAGCCATTTTCTCCTGACCTGACGGTTTATCTTGCAAGTTGCCATCTTGAATGACGTCATTATCGTTAATGTCTCGATATATCGCGATTATAACTATTATCGTTTGTCTTCGTGAGTGTATCGTATCGTATTATTGCCTTGTAGGTGTGCTGGTGGAATGCAATATCGATATCACATTCGTACATTGTTGACGCCCTCTCCGCGTTCGTTTGTAAATATTTCATAGTTTGGCTGCCATTTTGACCTGTTTTCCTGTGTCGTACCCAACTAAACATCGGTAAAGTATAATTTTCATGCATTTTCATCTATATCGTTTAAATTTTTGTAAAATTGAATATTTAAATATTAAGAATGTTTAGTTTAAATATCCTTAGATTGTAACCTCGATGTGTAAAAGAACCTCAAACTTTGGACTCTGGTCGGACAAAGGTGCTGGGGTTATAACAAATGGGAGCCCACACGGACACTTTACCGTCGGTGAATGGGGATTACCGTAAAATGTCAGAAATTGTTGAATAAATCCCCAGAAACGACGGTTATTCCTGTCTAATCATGCCAATGACATTGAGATCGGGGTATATCGTTCCGATCGCGATATTTGGAAAAGCGGTGGGCATATTTTATTGACCTTGAATTTGATATGAGTACTATTTGCGAACAATTTCTGGTGGGGAATTTGCTCAAAAAGAGTTGAAGTCGGCCAACGGCCGGTGCGAAACTGCATTTGATCAGAAAACTTTCATCTACCTCGCCATCGGGCGCCGATCTACTTATTTGATTTGTCTGTTCTGCAAGATGTGCCTGTCTGCCTGCCGTGTGCATGCAGCTAGCAAAAAGTGCTGCACTCATCTGGCCACAACAAGCCACACAGTCACAGCAACTAGTCTAGAGTAGAGAGTCACGGACAGCACTGGCAGTGACAGTGTGGCACTGGCCATAGACCTTATCGCAAATAGCGTCTGTCGCGTGAGGGCGTCTGTCATCGCAGAGGATCACGGGATGCGAAAGGGGCAAACGCAGAATCGGGTTTTGGGAAGCCATACAACGCCATATGTTTTGTGCAGTGTCACTCAAAATCCAGGCTTTTTTAAAAGTCTGATTTCTTCGTATTTAAATTACTTTGGATACTTGAATGTGGATTTATAGAACAATCTATGTATCATGATTGCCCAGTGAAAGTATGAACTCAATACTCACCATATTTTCGAAGTTTTATGGGGCTAAACTTGGGAAGATTTTGTGGGAAAAGTGAGATGGTGATTGCGGGTCAATTAATGCCGATCGACTTTAGAAAAGAGCACGTCGGCGATCCCAATTAGATAGCAAATTTTTCCATTAAAGAATATTCATGAGAATCATAATGTAGACCATATATCCATATAATTTAGCTATATAGTTTTGTTATTTTGGGGCAAATATAGAAACGGTCCTCCTTTGCAACTCGGGCTCTTTAGTTTGATCATACAAGCTCTATATAGGGGTGAGACAAATCTAAAGTATATCAAAAATAAGCTATATATATATATATATATATATATATATATATACATAATGAAGGACATATAAAAATGACATGCAGAATAAATAAATCCCTGAATTTGAAACATCCCTCCAACTCTCTGTAATTTTATTTTGTCTGAAACTTAGTAGATGATGGATATTTCTTTCATATTATATTCCATTCTTTTGATAAAAAAATCTTATTTCAACATTTACATCTTCAATTTATTTCATATCGCATTCATTCAGATCACCTTCCTCATTAATTTTCTTTTTGTATCTTATTTTTCTCTCAATATATTTTCATCTATTCTCATTTTTTATTTTCTTTTTTTTTTCTCATTATTTCATTCATTATTTTGTCTAAGCATGCCAATGATTAAACTTCAGAATGTCCGACCACGATCCTGAATAATATGCAACTATTATGTAGCCTACTGTGGAGAGAAAAAGAAAACACAGCTCGGTTTTTAGGCCTACTAAATAAAATCATGATTGAGATAATTATTTATGAAACATGTATTCTTGACTATCGATTGATATTACAAACATACTAACTAGAATAAAGTAATCAAATGTACTGCAGTTTGTTTTATTGATCATCATTTTATTTTTGCTTGGAATTAGGGACCAGTTTCCTCCACTGCCTCGCCGACGTACAGTGTCCCCGGGCCGAGAGTGCATGCCCACTGTCCGTCCATGCACAGCAGCTGCGCAGCTCAAAACACGCACAGACAGTGCGCGAAAATGAAAGAAAATTATACTTTTCTTCATAAAATCTGTGGTAATTCTTGCAGCTATAGATAGCACATCTATCTCTGCCACCCATGATTAAGATAGGCAGGACAACAAGAATTTCAAAATGTGTTTGTTGTCCCCAAGAATGATATCAAAAAATTTCTTAATATCTAATTTGTCATGTGAAACCACTTAAAACTTACGTAAAATTCATTTAAACTGCAAAAAAGAGCAATTTCATAGCACCAACATGGGTCGAAAAAGTCATAGACATCGCGGGTCCCTGTTAACGCACTGTCCTTACTATCGATAGTTTAAAACGATCACGATGTGCTCGCTAAATGCGCGCGCCCGTCGGCGTCTGCTAGCCGTCCTCTGCTGTGACTCTCAAATAGCCCCGCATGTGCGATTTTTAGTCAGATCGTCCCATATGCTGTTTTTCATGTTAGTACATAGATGCGTGCGCGTTTTTTGCGGACGCAGATCATGTACCCATCTCCGTCGTCTGCTATGGCTCTCTATATCAGTCCCAACTTGTGAAATGTGTTTTTCTGGTGTATTTTCATTTGGTCTACATGCAGTTTGCCCACTTGTTATTTGGTCTAATGCCAAATGGGCTAAACCCATTTGGTCAACTAAATTGCCATTTGGTCTACACTTGGTCTAATTCTCATTTAGTGAAATGTCCAGTTGGTCTAATTTCAGCATAACCTACATAATTATATATTTTTTACTTTGTCAAATACTGGTACATAAAATTGGCTTTATATCATGCAGTTCCACATTGTAAATATGTATATTCATTTGGTTCACATGCAATTTGCCCACTTCTCATTTAGTCTAATGCCGAATGGGCTAAACCCATTTGGTCTACACTTGGTCTAATTCTCATTTTGTGAAATGTCCAGTTGGTCTAATTTCAGCACAACCTAGGCTACTTAATTATATTTTTTAACTTATATACATATATTTTAGTCTTTATACATATACCAAATGGGCTTGACCCATTTGGTTTAAAAAAAATTCTAATTGCCATTTGGTCTACACTTTGTCTAATTTACATTTGGTCTACACTACACTTGATCTAATTTTGAGTCCAGTCCAGGGTCTAATTTCAACATGACCTACATCATTATGATTTTATACTTTGTGAAATATATATTTTTTTCTTTATATAATTTCATTTCTCCTTATAGTTTTAGCATTGGTTTCCAAATAAATAATACTTGAACAGTGGCATAATCATGATAATGGAGCCAAAAGTTTTGAAAGGTGTATCGGGTAAATTTATAAAGTTGCAAGCAGAAGCAAACAACAAAAAAATGTTGAAGCGGGGGGGGGGCGGTGTTAATTAATTTCCTTTTAATAGTCTGGTCAGTTAGCGAAATTATGTGGACACGGTGGACAAAAGCGTGATTTTTTCTCCAGACCTTTATTTATGTATAAGAATTAAGAATTGGGTATGCTCCAAAAAATCTGGCTGCAGGAACAGTGAAAAAATGGGTGAAAATGTCAGAATTTATGAGTTCAGATTTGTCTGATATATAGACTATTGCTGGTGCAAAACTCAGTAGCAGTGCATTATTTTGCATTGGATTAGTTCTTGAATTCAGACCCTTTTTGAACAGATCTTCTGTTTGTCCTTGCATCTCAATGCACCAAATATTTAAAGCAGATGCTAAACAAGCCGAAGGGTGACGGTGGAGGGGGTTGAATGTTGGTGTGTATGTACATATTTTGGTCTTGGGGGGAAGATTTGCAAGACACATTTTTTGCATGTGTTGGAAATTGTGTTGCCATGGTAACAGTGTATTATTGCAAAAATGAGGTAAAAATCTTGCAGTTAGAACCACTTCCTCTGTTTTTAAACGATTCTCATGAAATTTGGCACACACTTTGGTCTTGAGGTGAAGATGTCTAAGACACACTTTTGTGTGTCTTTCAGAAATCTTGTTGCCATGGTAACAACATATTATATGGTCAAAATTGAGAAAAAACTTACAATTCAAACTGCTTCATCAGTTTTCAATCAATTTTCATGAAATTTGGCACACACATTGGTATTGAAGTAAAGATCATGTACTAGGCACTTTTTATGTGTGCTTCAGAAACTGTGTTGTCATGGTAACAAAATATCATATGGCAAAATTTAGGTAAAAAACTTGCAATTTGAACAACTTCATCAGTTTTGAACCAATTCTCTTGAAATTTGGCTCACACATTGACCTTGGGCTAAAGATGTGCAAGAACCTTTTTTTTTGCATTTGTCAGAGAGTGCATTACCAGGGTAGCCACATATGATAGCCAGAAATGTAGGAAAATTTATTGTGGATCAAACTTCTCCCCCTGTTTTTAGTCAGTGCTTATAAAAAATGGAAGAAATATTCATCTTGGGGGAAAGATTCATATTAAATTCTAAATGTCTTCTCTGCATTAAAATGTGGGGGTATTAATCACCTTCATTAATATTTCAGGGTTTGGGGGGAAGGGGCAGGATTAGTCCTTTAAATCTGACATCAAAGAAGGTTAAAGGCAGTGGCCATTAGAAACATAAAAATGATAAACACTCTTAAAAAACGCATCCCCTTAAGGACATATAGGCTGGAGGTACACTGGGTGAATATGAAACCTTCCGCTGAAGCAGCGGAGTTCCAACACTGGCAAGCAATACAAAATGTGTACCCCTTCTACTTTCAACAGCTGATTTTCCAAACCTTAGTTCCACCTCCCCAAGATGTGCACCCCTCCCCATACCACTTTTAGTTCTACTTCCCCATGCTCAAACCAGTCTACACCTTTGTTCCTCAGGGGTCAATGCATTTTTAAAGCTAGATATTACTCTTTTTTGGGGGGGGTCTTTGGAAAATGGCCTCATAAAAATTACAGTTAAAGGATTATGACTAGGAACTTAACCCCCCCCCCCCCCCGAAAAAATAGGGGGCTGATATACTTTTTAGCAGAAAATGCCCCCCACCCCTCAAAGGTAAGAAGAGTCCTTTGCACTTCAGACCATTCATTTGAAGATTAATGCATTCTGATTTGATAAAAAAATTGTTTACAGTACCCAATTTTCCATTGTTTATTTATATTCTCCTACTCAGTCTTTTATTCATATTCATATTCCGTTCCTACTCTTTCTTTTTAACTTTCACATCACTCTTAATTTTGAGCTTCACCATGCCATCTCCTGTTTCCTGTCTCTCTCTAAGTATATTTTTTCTGACATATTTTAAAGTGTACCTTTAATCATGCAACTAATTATAGAAATATAAATATATACAAAAATCTACTTGTTTTAGAAATTCACTTGCAATCCACGACTCAGTAACATACCATATCAAAAATATACCTATGTGCACAATAGATTTTAGCCTTATATTTTCTTTCATTTAATTTTTTCAGTATATTTCTGTGACAGCCCCTGCTTCATGCTTCAAATTAAACATTGATTAATTGGACACCGGAAACATTATTTTTTTCAAAGCAGAATGTTTGAGGCTTTAAATTAATATGCTGAAGTGTAAAGGATTCCCCCCCTTTTTTTTGGGGGGGGGGTTAAGTTCCTAGTCGTTATAATTTCCTTTTACTCTTTATGTGGCAATTTTCTAAAGCCCCCCCCCCCCAATAAAAAATGTAAGGGTTTTTTTTTAAGAGTGTTTAAGTTCCTCATGGTCATGGCCTTTAACCTTCTATATTTTTATGTTGTCAGTTTTTAAGGACCTTCTCCGCCCCCCCCCCCCCCCCAAAAAGCCTATAAATATTATTGAAGGTGAGTAATATATATATGACATTATAAAGGGGAATCAAACCCAAATAAACACTTGTTTTTAGAGGAAAAAAATAAAAATCAGACAAGTTTATAGGTCAAAGTTTGAACAATATCGGACAAACCATAACAAAGTTGTGAACATATTAAAGTTATAAACATTGGTAATCACTATACCCATGAAGACTTCAAATTGACCGCATTTGTGATGTCATAGTGATGTAAGAAGGCAAGGACCACTCTTCCATGTACTGGAATAATTAATTAGCTAAAATTTCTTTTTTTTTCAAAAGTTTTACTTCAAATTATATCTTTCTTTCATGAGGACATAAAACATACTACCGGGTTTATATTACGGCCCCAATGGAATAGGGATTTAGGAAAAAACCAAAAATCCTGATAACTAAGTACTAGTCTTATGGGAACGTTGTCCTTGCGGCCTCACCCCTTGTCATAATTTACTTACCCAGTTGCAAATTTGAATTCTACATATACAAATAGCCTTAGGGATCTTAATTTTATAGCAGCCATAGCTTTATTTTGCTTGTCCGATTTCTTTAAAACTTTGACCATTCTTATTTTTCTCCTTTTCCATGCACACAACATTATGACCAATTAGGCTTGATTCCCTTTTAATACTGAATGTGAATCTTTACCCAACATGAATATTTGTGTCAACTTTTATGAGCACAGGCTGAAAACTGAGAAGTAGACTGATCCACAATGAGTTTTCCCCATATTTCTGGCTAAATGTGGTTACCAAGGCAATGCACTCTCTGACAAAGGTTTACCTCAAGGCCAATGTGTGAGCCATATAATTATTTCACGAGAATTGGTTCAAAACAACAACAACAAAAAACTGATGAAAAAAGTAGTTCAAATTGCAAGATTTTTACCTAAATTTTGCCATATAATATATGTTGTTCCCATGGCAACACGATTTTGGAAACACACACAAAAAGTGCCTCGTACATCTTTACTTCAATACCAATGTGTGTGCCAAATTTCATGAAAATTGATTGAAAACTGATGAAACAGTTTGAATTGTAAGGTTTTTTTCCCCAATTTTCACCAGATAATATGTTGTTGCCATGGCAACAAGATTTCTAAAAGACACACAAATATAAGTCTTGGACACCTTCACCTCAAGATCAATGTGTGTGCCAAATCTCATGAGAATTGGATGAAAACAGAGGAAGTAGTTCCAACTGCAAGATTTTTACCTTATTTTTGCAATGGTACACTGTTACCATGGCAACACAATTTCCAACACATGCAAAAAATGTGTCTTGCAAATCTTTCCCCCAAGACCAAAATATGTACATACACACCAACATTCAACCCCCTCCACCGTCACCCTTCGGCTTGTTTAGCATCTGCTTTAAATATTTGGTGCATTGAGATGCAAGGACAAACAGAAGATCTATTAAAAAAGGGTCTGAATTCAAGAACTAATCCAATGCAAAATAATGCACTGCTATTGAGTTTTGCACCAGCGCTAGTCTATATATCAGACAAATCTGAACTCATAAATTCTGACATTTTCACCCATTTTTTCACTGTTCCTGCAGCCAGATTTTTTGGAGCATACCCCATTCTTAATTCTTATACATAAATACAGGTCTGGAGAAAAAATCATGCTTTTGTCCACCGTGTCCACAAGTAGGGCATTTTTGACGCTAACAGACCAGACTATATTTTCCAATGCCAGATCAATCTTTGTTTTTGCTTGCTAAATTTTTTTAAAAATATTATGTTCTGTTCTATCTACAATTTTTACTAATGATCCTTTTTTTACTTATTTTTTTTCAGACACATTCGCACCCGAACCGACTCTACAAGGGAAGAGAAGGAATTATTGAACCCCTTGAGAATATACAGGTCAAGGGCTGTAATAGTATACAGGGGCACTTCCTGGGAGTTTAATTTCATTTTAATTATGTGTTTTCACAGGATTTTTTTAAGGATATCTAACATTGCAGTGAAAATTATTGCCCCTGCTGATAGTTTTTCAGCTGTGCATGCCCCTCCTTAATTTCAGTGAATAAGGTATGGCACTGCCCTCTATGATTCATTTTGAATATTAATGGGCTCCAAAATGCAGTAATTTATAAATGATAGCATAATCTTATTTTGATAAAGCATTTTACTTAACGGGGGGGGGGGGGGTGAATTTGACTACTAAACCAGCCCCCCCCCCTGGTAAATTTTAAATTTTTGGAAATAAAATAAATAGATATAGTTATTGAAAAAAAAGCATATATAAAATAGATATATTATTGCATATCAGAATATTATTTTTCCTGATGTTTTCTCAATAACTCTAAGCTGTTATTGATGAATTCTTTCTTGAAACAAAAATAAGCAATTTATCCAAACATGTCAGTTTCATTTTGTAGACATATGCATTGAATTTACCAATTCAGAATATAAGGTATGCAATCTTTCATAAATGTTGATTTTTATCACTGGTGGATCAGGGGGAGGGCACATCTAGCTCAACCCCCCCCCCCCCCTTTGAGAGCTACAGTCAAGATGTAATGAAAATACGCAATTTTCATCAAAGAATGCCCCCCCCCCCCCCGTAAGGCCCTTTTTGCTTGACAAATTTTCATCCTGAAAATGTGCCCCCCCCCCAGCCCAGGATAAATCCTGGATCCACCACCCCTGGTTTTGATTAAGTTTACATGTATTTTCATTTTGAAAAAAAAAAAATTCCTAGAGATTTATAAACAGCATGATTTACACTGAGCATTTCATACACTTTGTGCAGAAGAAATATTATCTTGAGAAATTTGGTTATTAAATTATGGAAGATATCTTTTGGAAATGAAATTACTTTATTGCAGTTATGTCTTACATTGTATTGTCATTTTACTTGATAGAAATTCATTATTTTTTATAACCATGACAGTGTTATAAATTCATATTTGCTAAATTGTAATAATCATTTTGATGTTCCTTCATCTTCATGAAAGTATGAATTCTAGTCATCTGCTTCAGTCTGCCCAATGAAATGGTTACAAAGGGCCTAAGCATCCCTTGTCATTTTTCAATAATTAGTTAAGTCAGTAGTCAAGTAAGGGGTCAGACAGTTTGGCCGTATTATATTTGTTTAATTGTCTTACTAGTGTCAATTTACTAAACTTTTTCTGCTTGTGATTGAACCACCAAATTGCCAGATAGTACCATTTTGTTGGGCAGACATTAATATTGACTAGAGGACTTACTTTCCAAACCAACCTAAAGATAATATGATACTTCATGTATTACAGGGGTATATTGCCTCCATTCCATTGTTGGGATGTATGCTATGGGCTGGGTAATATCATCTAACTTGTCCTGGAATAATCATTCTCTATAACAAGTTCACAGACAAACGGAGATTCCACTTCAGCAACTCTCAGTTGAACATCAACATTCCTGGCATTGGTGGGGGAAGCCAAAAATTTTAGGGGGAACCGCCAAAATCTTTTGACCCCCCCCCCCGAAAAAAAAAAGATAGTGACCAAATAATATCTTGGGGGGACACAGGAAACAAAATTGAAAATTGACAAGGCAAAAAAAATTTAAAAAAAAGGTTATCAACAAAAAATTGAGGGGGATGGAATCGTCCCCTCCCCACCTCAAATTTAGGGGGATACTCCCCCCCCCACTTCCGCCGCCTATGATTCCTGGTGCTTGGAGATCTGCGAAAGGCATGCTATAACATCCACTTAAGTTCCATTTCCTTTCATGTTTTTTCCTCTTCTTAGTGAGCATCTCCAAGTGTTCATATTTTTTTCAGTGTCCTTTTTTAGATTTATCAAACTCAGTTTTATTACCTGATAAAATTCTATCCCAAGAATTGAACACTTTGATCAAATTTGGAAGTTCAACTTAATGTAACTGACAATATATAACTGAAAATAGAAAATAAAAGGCAAAATAATAATTATGAGAAAAATAATAAAGAAAAACAGTTACTCAAATCAAATTCACTCAAAACCATACACTAATGTACTCTCCTCAAAAATCAGTTCTCACTTTTAGGTATTGATCATTCATTCAGTCAATAAAATAATAAAAACAGAGACAGGAGGTCCTCCTCAAAATAAACACAAACACAGAGTCTCACATACACACTACACATTAAGAGTAAAATCAGTTTGTATCTTTCGTGGGATTGTTTTTTATGTAAATCTGGATTCTTCTTGTTAGTAGGGCCTTAGGTCACTCTGACTTGAACTTAAAACTTCCAATCTCAAGAAGGCAAGATATCTCAGTAGATAGTCATTGTCAAGATGTTTAGGAGTTCAATCTGGAGGTGAGGTTATTCATGATGGCATCTGATATTCTGGCAGAAAGAATGAGAAATAAAAAAGTGCATAAATACAATTATTTATTTTTTCAATGCAAATTAAATAAACGAGTCATTCAAGATAGTATTTATTTTTTAGAGGGGGGGGTGATGGCATATTTTAGTCCAAATTATTTTTATCTTCATTTTTTTCCACTTTGTATTACCATTTATTCAAAAATTGCAATAAACATATTAATATATAAATGAGTTTTAATCTAGTTGGCAAAAGAAAAACCAGGCAGCGGCGGCAGTGCAAAGAAAATGCCAGTAAAAGGCAGTAAAGCACTGTGTCTGAGTGACTGACACCACGGCACTGACAGTGAGGTGAATGTTCATTTTCCAGTGCATGCACATTATTGCCCCATCATATTCACTCGTTTTCAGAAAATATTTAGTTATTCCTCATATGACCATGATTATCTCCTTCATGTCATTACTCTGGTGTTTATTCATGATTTTAAATTCAGGAAATCATTTAGCAAACAAAGAAAACAAAGCATTTCTTGACTGTGATTCCGTGTGATTCAAGTTCTATTTCATTTCTGTGTATCACACGTACGCACGTACGTGACGTAATCTTGATCTCTAATCTGCTAATTGTTATGTTAATTAATCATCCCGTGCGCGCGATTAAAATGGCTCGAAATTCGACCAAATTCAAGGGCAGCTCAGCTTGTAAACCTCACTGAGAAGGGCTTCCACAGCCCTTGCGATTCCCCGCGCTGCAATTTAACTGCAAGACACAGAAAGGAAATCAATTCAAGTTTCACAATCAACGGAAAATCCAGAACACTTCGAGACCCATTTTGCAAGAAATACAACTAAATAAGGTAAGAATTGAGAGCAACTCACGACACTTTTGACTTACCGAGACTTTCATGGTTATTTTTGGAAGATTTCATGGAATTTGGGGCACGAAAATGACTTCGGTAGCTCGCGAAAGTCCTATGCATTACGATGACATATTTTTCATCGCACGGGAGGACAATCACAAAGAGAAAATATCATATTCATCCGCGCTGACAGGGGCTTAATTTGACGATATCGCATCGCTATGCGATTTCACTCATTGACAAGCGGACGAAACTTACGTACAAATTTTGAGCACTTCCGCGACAGCGCCATCTAGTGACTACGGCCGTGCCTAATTAAGAAGAAAAGTGATGTTAGACTCTGGAACAAATATGACGAGGCGCTTACTGGAAGTTAGCAAAATGTTGGCTGCGGGCGTCGATCGTATTTTGATACACTATGGAAATCGTACACTTTATTGTCGGCTGCTTGCGCTCGCATGGTTGCATCCGGACAACAGCGGCGCTATTGCCCCCTTTGCGATCCCATGATCCTTTGCGTGAATCTATTTGCGATAAGGTCTATGGCCGCGATGGCCACCATGGCCACTGCGACTGCTCGACTGCCACACGCCGAAAACAGACACTGTTTATATGATACACACTCATTTGCATGGGAAATATATATCATTATTTACAAAAATCAATACTTTATCGTTTCCTTCCAAAATTATATCAAAGATTACACAAATAAATGTCAAAAATAATCGTATCTTACCAAAGGTAGACATCTCCTGGCGGCCATGATGAATATTTTACTGGACACGGATAAACGAGAGAGGGCAGTGCATAATTTTGCATTCACAGAGATACGAACTGATGATCGATTGAGCAGAGATTGCCTTTTTTTAGGGGGGATGGGCATAAACATATACAACACTCTGCAAAATGGAATCTCGCAATCACTTGCGGATGCAGGGCACTTTCGGCCAATGCCCCTCCCCTTTGAGAGCCATATTAAAAATTTGATCCCCTCTCCTTTAAAGTGAGGCCCTTTTTTCTTTCTTTCTTTCTTTATTATTTTTTTTTTCTTTCACCCTTAACAGGTGCATTTATTTTCCAACAAAAATCTCACATTCGGTTACAAAGCCATATAACATTCTACAAATACAGTTTCAACGTTTCAGGCAAATTGTACATTTTTCGTTTTCTTTTCCCTTTTCACAAGAGCATTATTGTTATCAATTCGTATTTTAAGTTCCTTCAAAAAAGTAAACCACAATCTTTTCTTCCTTTGATCTGTTCCCTTTTCGTTCCTCAGAATCAACATTTTGTATATGCTCCAGAAAGCAATAGACATAATATCATCAATACTTTTTTCTTGAAAAATTATCAAAAAAAGTATTAATGTCAAAGCAAAGTTCTACGTTATAAACATTCTTAACCATCATAAACAGATTATCGAAAAAAGGAATGTTCATTTTGCATTTCAACAAAACATGAAGTAAGTCTTCTGTGCAATTACAAGCTTCACACTTGTCAGAATTGCTAAGCTGCCATAAAAACAACATCCTTCTAGTAGGAATCAAGTTATACAGCATTTTGAAATTAAACTGTTTCAATTTGTTTTCTTTTGTATTTTCTAGATTTCTTTGAAAGATATTTTTCCAATTTATGTAATCATCAGTTAAGTTTGTCCAGTATGATGGACCATCACTACTTCTTTCATATGTTAATAAGATATGATAAAACAATTTACTGGAACAAAACTTCATTTCTTTTTCTTTTTGACGCACTGGTATTTTTGGAATTTCTAACAAACTGGTTTCCTTTATATTATTCATCCAAACTTTCGGTACTGCCTTTTGTAATTTGGAATAATCAAATAGGACTCTCGCCTTTGTTTTTTCAGCATGAAAGTTTTCTTTCAATTTTGAAAGAGATATAAATTTACCTTCAATACAAATATCTTTCAAAAAAATTATATTACTTGAGTACCAATCTTTGTAGAAAAGTGGCTGATTATCATGAACGATATATTTGTTATACCATAAAATCTGATTATTTGAATGAATATCGTCCTTTTTGATATTTCCTTTAAAATATGACCACGCTTTTATCATTTCTACATAAAACCATGGCAATTTGTTAACAAGACATTTTTCTATCATGTATTGATCAATAGTACAATTTAGAAGGAGTTTGAGACCTCCAAGTGTTTGAAAGTATATTAGTGCAAAATCCTTCCAGTATCCATGTGTGTCATCAACTATTCTAGCTAACCATTTCAATCTAAAACTCTGTATCAGTTTCTGAATATCAATCATTCGTACGCCACCATCCTCGTAATCTCTGACAATCATTGCTCTTTTCACTTTGTCAACTTTTGATTTCCACAAAAATTGATAAATTATCTTTTCTAATTTCTTAACAACATAACTGGGTACTGAGCAAAACATTATCAGGTGAACTATTTGACTAACAAGTAATGTCTTAATTATAAGGACTCTACCAACAATTGTAAGATTTCTCCTCCTCCAATTATCTACTATTCTCTGTATCTTTTGTAGCTTTGTTTCCCAATTCAGTTTGACAACCAAGTCTAAATCATTATCTATGTGAACTCCCAAGTATTTAATACAGCCATTTGTCCAATGTAACCCAAGATTTTCAAAGTTCCAATAATTCTTTGTGGAGCCTAACCATTTCAGTATTGTTTTGTCTTTATTAACCACTGGGCCAGCAACATTTCCAAATTGATCTAATTCTTCCAAAATGTATTTCATGGAAGACTTTTCTCTGAAAAACACAGACGTATCGTCTGCATATTGCAAGATTTTTAATTCTTTTGTCTCACTGTTGTTTCCAAACAAAAAACCTTTAATTTTATCATTTTTTCTAATTCTGTCTGCTAAAATTTCTACCACTAAAATAAACAACATGGCCGACAGAGGGCAGCCTTGTCTAATGCCTCTACAAATCTGAAATGTTTTTGTTCTCCAACCATTAATTAGTACTGAACTCTCTACTTTTTTCATACATCAGTTTAATCCAACAACGAAAGTCTTCACCGAAATTGAAATTGAGCAAACAATATTCAATAAAATCAAATTCAACGGTATCGAATGCCTTTCGAAAATCAGCCAGCATTAATGCCCCTTCTAAGTTTTGCTTTTTCATATATTCAAAAACATCTTGTGTGAGTCTAATATTAAAACCACTCATTCTGTTTTTGATATAACCAACCTGATTTTCATGTACAATTTTTGGAATCACTTTATGTAACCTATTTGCCAAAGCAGAGGCCATTATTTTGTAATCATAATTCAGCAGAGTTATTGGCCTCCAGTTATTTAAGTCTTCCCTACTCTCCTTTTTGTTGAATTAACGTAATAACTCCTAAACTTGAGTTTTTGACATGATTTTATTACTGAAATTTTCATTTAGTGCATTAACAAACATAAACTAATATCATTCCAGAATTCTTGGTGAACTCTATGGATAAACCGTCTCCTCCCGGAGCCTTATTTCTGCTCATTTTAAAAGCAGCTTTTCGACATTCTGAATAAGTTAACAGTCCTTCACAATTTTGTTTCTCTTTTTCATCTAACTTATTTACTAAAGAACTTTTAAAATATCTTTCTACCTCTTCTTTCTGTACCATTTTTACTAGCATATAACTTTTCATAAAAAGAAACAACCTCATTTAGTAGCTCAATTCTTTTCGTGATAATCCTGTTACCTTTTCGCAGTCTAGTAATATTTTTTTTCTGAGCATTTTTCTTTTCTAAGCTCATAAAATATTTTGTATTCCTTTCACCTTTTCTCCAACCATTTGACTCGAGAACGTATACTGGCTCCTTTACATTCTCTTTTATACAAATTATCTAATTCACCCTGAATTCGAAAATACTCTTTTTTAGTCTCATCATCAACATAATTTTGTTCATCCAGTTTCTTAGTTAAGTTTACAAGACTTTCTTCTAACCTTCTCTTTAATTTGTTAGATTTACATTTTTTTTCCAACACAGTATGTTTGCGTAAATTCACGACATTTAATCTTTGTAAGTTCCCATCTTTCACAGAAACTAAGATTCATCCTTTCGATGTTTTTAATAATGTGTCTTACTTGATTTTTATAACAGTCATCTTTAAGGATGTTTGTATTTAATTTCCAATATCCTGGACCTTTCTCTAGCTTACCTGTCAAAACCTTTAAAAAGATGGCATTATGATCACAACGTACAGATGGACGTATGTCACACATCATTATTTTTGACTTAAAGTTCTCATTTACCATCCAATAATCAAGGCGGGATGCCACATCTAAAAACACGTTTCTCCATGTAAACTGTTGTTTTTTTAGGATTTAAATACCTCCATATATCGCATAAATCGAGACGCTTAATAAAAATCTTTAAATTTCGTGGCGTCTTATAATAAGCGTTCGGGTTCTTTTCACGTCTTTGTTTGGACAAAGAGTAGAGTTAAAATCTCCCCCTATTATCACATCGTGATGTGGAAGTCTATTTGATTCTATCCATACATATAATTTTTTAAAGAATCTATCTTTGTGTTTCTTTTCTGTTGGTGCATAAATATTTACAATGCATACATTACAATTGTTTATTTTAGCATTCAACATAATCATCCGTCCTTCTTGACCGTGAATAATATTGTTGACAACAATTGGTAAATCATTTGATATAAGAAAGGCAACTCCTCTAGCGTGGTTTGACCCATTACAACAAAAAAATTGACCCCTCCATTCGTTTCGAATAATTTTCAAAATATCATCTGTCCAATAAGTTTCTTGTAGTAACAGTATATCCGTTTTTTGTTGCTTGCTCCATGAAAGGATGGCGTCTCTTTTCTCTTTGTTTCTGATACCTCTAACATTCAAACTAACCAAGTTGCAGCATTTGTTTTTTTATTCCGTCATATATCTATTTACACTATATACACTTTGCACTGATTAGAAGCAGGCAGTAAATACTGTCTATTTTTTTTGCAGCTTTGCTTTTGGTTTTTGTTTACGTTTAGCACTGGCGAACTTCTTCCCATCTTCAGGGAGTTCGGTGAATCTGCCGACATATCAGAGTACTCTTCTTCAACTTCAAGTGTGTTGGCTTCTTCACTATCACTCTCTGAGTCACACCATCACTCTCCGCATCTCTCTGAGAAGCATTTTCGCGATCTCTCGCCCTTTCTTTCTTTATTATACTTCTTCTTCTTCTTCCTGTTACTGCAGGCAAACTCCTCAATTGGGATATAATTGCTGCAGGCGTGTGTGGCTAGTGGTGAATTTGAATTAATGATGTGCCCCCCGGATGAAAGTAGACATTTGAATTTTGTTAAGCCTTGTCTTAAAACCATCGACCGATTTAGCTTCACGTATGTCTACTGGTAGCAGATTCCATTCTGCCATGGTCCTTGGAAGGAAAGAGTACTTAAAGCAATCTTTTTTTGTTGTTGGTCGGGAAAAAGAGATTGACGATGATTTCCGTGTCCTAACAGAATCTTGAGAGGGAGCTGTTAAGTATCGACCTACGTCGACCGAAGCACTATGATTTATAGATTTTATAAAAGTGTAAGTCTTGAGATAGCCCTTCTATCTTCGAGAGATTTCCATTCAAGTAACTTCAGCATCTGGGAAACACTACTGGTTCTCCTGTGATCTTTACAGACAAATCTAGCGGCTCTTCGTTGAACTGCTTCTAGTCTACTTATCTGGTCTTTCGTGTATGGGTCCCACACAGAAGCACAATACTCCAACTTTGGACGTACTACTAACACTTTATAGGCTGTTTCTTTTACATTTCGGGGGCAAGTATACAAGTTTCTTCGAAGGAGGCCTAAAACCCTATTCGCTTTAAATATGGTAGTATTAACATGGTCCGACCAGGTTAAGTTGCTATTTATCTCGACACCTAAGTAATTGTGACTTGTGACAACGTTTTAGACGTTTCCCATTCATATCGTAGGTGATTAGAAGGGGTTTCCTTTTATGAGTGATGTGCATAACATGACACTTATCGGTGTTAAATCTCATTTGCCATGTAGCTTCCCAATTACACAGAGTATTTATGTCCTGTTGTAGAACTTTCCCATCATCCTGTGATTTTATCTCCCTTCTGAGGAAAATGTATATATATATTATATTCCGAAGGTTCGTATTTCAAAAGGTTTGTTAGTCCGAAAAGGAAATGATTAACGAACCTTATTTCGTTTTCGGACACGAACCTCGGAACAACGAGCCTTATTCCGTATCAACGAACCTTCGGAACATCGAATCTTATTTCGTTTCCGCATTATCGAACCTTCAGAATAACGCCACAAATTTTCGGATTAACGAACCCTTTTACGTTTTCGGATTAATGAACATCGAGGTATATGTTATAGGCAATTTACGTGTTTTGGAATTACGAACCTTCGGAACAAAGAACCTTTCAGGCGCGGATCCAGGAGGGGGCCGAGCCGGCCCAACCCCCCCCCCTATTTTTTGACAACCTGCAGAAAAAAGTGTACTCTTTACATTGATAGAAATTACGAAAACAGAAAGAAAAGTAATAAAGAGGTATTTTACCCATGATGTGTAATTTACAGCCTCGTAACGACTGGCCCGACCCCGAAAGGAACACAAAAAAGGTGGGGGAAGAATTGAAAAAAAGACTTTATATAAAATTTTTCGCTAGTGCTTCGCGCTCGCATTGCCTGTGTAATGTATCCCATTCAAAAGGGTTAAATGACACTAATAAAGATCTATATAACCAATATATATATATATATATACAATATAATAGTTCTGATATCAATTTGCACACAATTTTTTAGCTCGCACATCAAGCTTTCATTATGTTGTTTGATTTACACAAATTGTTAATGTTTATCAAAATGTTCAGCTCGCGCTGCGCGCTCGCATTGTTTGATTTCTGAGAAACCTATGCTCTTTGGAAATTCTTACCAAAATTTGTCAAAATGCTCCTTTATCATGTCAGTATATCAAAAATTTAGCTCATGCTTCGCGCTCGCATTTAATTGTTTGACACACACAGCTTGTTTATTTCAATAAAAACGCGCTTAGACTGTTCATTTTTTTCAGGTCGGAATATCAGAAATTTTGAACTCGCGCTTCGCACTCTCATTAATTAATTGGTGATACTTGTATCGTCTTCATTAATAACTAAAAACAGTCCCAATTGAGTCATTTTTCACGTTACTATGTGATAAAATTTCGGCTCGCGCTTCGCAATCGCATTGTTTAGTTGGATACTTATCTTTGTTCATGATTATAAAAACTGCTCTAAATCTTCAGTTCTAAGGACATAAAATATCAAAGATTTTTAGCTTGCGCTTCGCGCTCGCATTATATATTAAGACCACATGAGATACCTTATATTGTTTATAGCAATAAAAACTAACATATACTTAAAACTTCAGTGTTTAGTTAGGACTACCCCCTGAAAAAAAAAGCCAGATTGTAGCGGCCAATCGAGAAAAATGTTGATCAAAATATTTTTCGGCCCCCCCTATTGGCGAAAGCTGGATCCGCCCCGCCTTTTGAATTACGAACCTTCGGAACTACGAAGTGTAACCAAAAATATTGACTATGAATCTCAAAAGGGTGGCATGGCCGGAAAAGCCCCACCCCCTCTGGATCCGCCACTGGAACTTATATCAATCAAGCATGGGCGGAAATGCCTGTTTTACAAAAGAGAATTAGGGGAGAGACAGATGGAATATTTTAATTAAGCTCTGAGCTGCAGTCATATCAAATCATTTTTTTTTTCTTTTTCCCCCTTTAATGTTCGATGCTATATTAGACCTATTCTAAAAGCATCCCCCCCAAAAAAAAAAGCAAAAGGGTTAGATCTGGGGTTTTTTTCATCAAATTTGATTTTTTTTCCCCCCCCCCCCCCCAAATGCATGGACTTTTATTAGCTCTATAAAATGATACCAATTTTCCATGAAAAAGTGAACAAAAATGGCAAAGAAAAATCACTTTTGTCAATAGGGTTATATCCATTTCCGATTGGTTGCAACAGGGATATTAGATAATTATTGAAAAAATAAATGTATTTCAAAAATTGAAAACAGGTAGATTTCTTTTATACCCAAATTTTTGTTCACATGATAGGGTAGTACATCATGACAATTATTTAGTTTCTCATAAGAATATTGCACTGTGGGAGAATAAAAAACATGATTTTTCTCGGAATGGTCCAAAGTGCAGCTAAGCCCTTTTGCAAACCAATGTCTTCATATATAAATAAATAAATAATAAATTAATCAAATAAATAACATGTCTATAGTATTCAGACGGGTCAGAGGTGCAACTGATTTTTTTTATTGCATGTCTGGAAATTTGCAATGGGCCGTCGCCCGCCACCCCTAAAAAAATACAAAATAAAAACTAAATAGATAAATAAATAATAGATAGATAGTCTGATAGATAGATATGTAGATAGATAGAAAGATGGATGGATGAATAAATAAATAGATAAATAAATAAATGAATAAATAAATAGATAAATAAAGAAACAAATAAATAAATAAATAAATGAATAAATAAATAAATGAATAAATAAATAAATGAATAAATAAATAAATAAATAAATAAATAAATGAATGAATGAATGAATGAATGATTGAATGAATGAATTAATTAATTAATTAATTAATTAATTAATATATAAATAAATTGGAAAGTAAATATGACAAAAGAAAGAAAAGGTTTCCTTGTTTCCTTTTCTTTTTTGTATGTGATATAATTAGATTGAGATACAGCATTCAGCATTCCATTTTGTTTCTTAAAATTATCAGATTTGAATCAGATTCACGGACAGTTTTATCAAATTCGGCTGGCAAATAACAAATTTTCAAAGGTTTGTCTCATATGAAACATTTCTGTGCCTAAATATGCAGTGCTGTAGCTGATGATCTCATCTCCCCGTTTTTGTGTATTTCATTATCTGGATATGTTTTTCAGCTTTTTCCTCCAAGAATGTAAAGATAAAGATTTAATACTATTGAAACTTATTTTTAAATAAGAATTATATATGATCGAATTACAAATTAACCTTCGTATAATCTGATTCACAAATTATTGCTAAAATCAAAATTCAAAAATCTTATTATTTTACAAAATATTTCAGTAAATTTGCGGCGTAAGTTCAGTTGCCCATTAAAGCTGACGCGGCTTTCTCCTTATTACAATGCTGGTTATCATGAATGAAGTACATTTATTTTCCAATAATAAAAGCAACAATACATTTTATAAACTTGAACAAAACGAAGGAGGTAGCAACTCAGAAAGCACAGCTTGTGATGAGTGCACATAATTATAGTACATGAGAGAAACTTATCTACAATACAAAATAAGGGGGAAAGGGGGGGGGCATGCAGGGCAACTTTCTATAAAATACTAGTATGTCGTTTGAATCAGAAAATAAATCGTCAAACCAATCATCCCACAACTAAATAAAGGAAAATCACAAAGTTTAGGGACCAGACGTTATTTTCTTATTTTCTTAAGTTTTGTCTGAAAGTTATTTAAAGTTGATGCATTTCTGATGTCTGTATAGGTAAATTGTAAACTTATTACAATACGTATAGGCCTCCGGTCTGCTAAATATCCATAGTCATGTATAGTTCACCAGAAATAAGACTATAATAATTAACATCAAGCATGTAACGTCGGCCTAATACTTTAAAAGAAATACATGTGACAGTAGCAATAAATGTTTTCTCAATAGGCCTATTTGTTTTCGCGATCAGTCAATGGAGAAAGAATATGTAAATAGCAGCATGGGCACAGAGATACTGAAAATGTTTGCCTATTTACATACCACAGACAGTACAAAAGAAAGTGACAAAAGAAACTATCGACTTTTTTCACTAGAAAGGGTTCATCTGATTGACGTGATGAGGTCTGAAAACTATAGCAAAGCGCATGAAGGTTTACCAAAATATGTAAATTTCATGATTAGGAAAAAAGAACGACGGTTTTCTCAAGTTGATTTTCTCGCTCGCTTCGTTCGTTCGCAGAAACAGAATGGCTTGAAACACAAGTAAATAGACAATTGCAATACATTACTCCACTCAGCGCCCTCACATTTTATTTTGGTTGCCCTTTTCTTGAATCAAAGTATTATGGGGCCCTCTCTTTCTATAGGGATACCCATCATAATTGACTTTCCTGAAAATGGGGGCACCCATAAAGTTTCACGACCATTCAAGGGAGAAACAGTTCTGAAATCAAAGGAAAACTGTGAACTATTTGAACATTTTCTGAATATCATGTCAAATCTAGGTTTAAAAATACATATTTGCTCGATAGCATTTCTCCTCCATCTGCCATATCCACATGTCTAGCCCCTCAAAATGTTTGGCATACTACGTCACTGATTGACTTCGACTGAATAGCGATCACTTGGCGCTTTTTTCAGTTTTATTGAAAATGCAAGTTTGATACCAATATCATTACTTCTTTTATACTCATACAAAATCAAATCGTCCATTCATGTTGGAATTGATTTGCCTTATACCATTTCTCTTTTTCTCGTTCTCCATGCCGCGCACAAAATGGATGCATTATTAACCTCATATATGAACACGTACTGTATATACCGGCACATCGCATGACCCCTCCCACTATTATTACTGCATGTCGTAGAGGAAAGTGTAGGTTGCCCAGCAATACTACCATAAATGTGAGCTGATTATTTACGACACATTTTACTCATGGTATCATATATCTTTGTGAGGTCGTGTGTGTCTTCTTTAAAAATCAGACATCTTTGCTGCTGAATCAATCCGACTTGTCGTCTGCTCCAGATTACACACAAGTCTATCACCATTCAACAACATGGCTTCCGACCAAGGCAAAGACAACGGAGATGTGAAGGGAAAATTCAAGCAGACAGAGACTACATTTAGAATTGGGTGACTGGTGAGTGACAATACAATTACTCGTGTGCAAACAAAATTTGCTATTTTGTAGCCAAATTAGGACGGCACATACTGGCAAGATATTGCACGTACTGTTGTGTATATACACGTTTGCTGTACATGTTGAGTATAGTCACTCTATATGTTAATAATCATGGTAGTATTCGCTGTGGGATGAATGTCATCCGTCATCATCACCACTGATCGCCGTTCTCAGATTCAGAAAGTATGTGAGTACGATCTGGTACAGGTATTAATCCAATTTCTACTATTCACAAACAAAAAGGCCACAATGATTTACTATTCTGTATACAAACTATCGAGTGATTGGGTCGGGAGGGGGTTCGAGATCGAGGAGATGCCCCGGAGATCCCCTGGAAGATCCATGAAACATTGTGACAGTGTATATAGGGGCACACGTACGTTCCCCCCCCCCCCCCCTCATGGCAATGGAATCATGTCCAATATTTTTATCTTATCCCCAACCCATCATCTTTTTTGTATCTTTTTATTTACTTCTAAACTTTGTTTTGGGACGTGGCCATATTTTTTTCCCCATGCAGTTGTTCAATTAGTATCTTATTCATCTAATTATTTTGTATGTTCTTATCTTATTTTTTGAGGGGGTACCATCAAAATTTTAGAAATTTATCTTAAATAGGCAAAGGGAACCGAGCTAAATCATGATCAACATGAATTGTATTTTAGAAAAATAAAATCTTCATTATAGATACATATGTTGATTTAGTAAATATGTTTGGTTTTATGAAATGAATAGCAAGAATGATGTTTGAGGGGTACTTTTTGAATGGTGCATGATATCCCTCACTATATCTGCATTCCGTACCCTGTTTTGACTCTCCAATTACCCCCCCCCCCCATTTGTCTCTCCATTCTCTCCCCCCTCTTCCTCTCACTCTCTTCCCTAGGGGGAGTCCCGGCCCTCTATCTTTGTATCTGACTCTACCTGTGTGTGTGTCTCTCTCTCTCTCTCTCCTCTCTCTGCACCAGCCCCCCCCCCCCCCTCGCGCCTTCTTCCTCCCCTTTTCTCTCTATAATCTAACATTTCCTTAAACCCTTTTTCTACAGTCACTGCCTATTTCTCTTTGCATCTTTGTCTCTATCCATGTT
The DNA here is from genome assembly GCF_018143015.1 of Lytechinus variegatus. NCBI lineage: Eukaryota > Metazoa > Echinodermata > Echinoidea > Temnopleuroida > Toxopneustidae > Lytechinus > Lytechinus variegatus. The sequence goes on along the minus strand of NC_054743.1, from coordinate 18,499,146 downwards.
ATATCTATTTATATACTAATATATATATATATATATATATAATATATATATATATATATATAATATATATATATATTATAATATATATATATATACAAAATCTCTACCCCTCTTTATCTATATGAGTATATTTCTTTTACTCCACCATGAAATTACCAAGTTCTCTGCTTTCATCTAGTTCAACCAGGGAATTCGAATTTCCAGGTTCGATACTCACATACGCCACATCATTCCAAAATCGGGTCCAGAGCACCCCCACCCACCCGAACTCTGGCAGGCCATACTTGTTATCAGTTATGTTTAGAATATTAGTATAACTCTGATATATTCAATCACTTTCCAGAAAAAAATACATGTTAACACAAATACCATTTAGAAACACTCATTATTATTTTGTACTGATTAAGTTTAACAGTTTGTGGGGGGGAGCTAGTATTGCCGGAAGTATAACAGTGTTTCACAATATAAATAAAACATGAATATCGGAGTAATTGCGGATAATTTTGGTCCATTGATCAAAATACACACTAGATTGCATAAAGTTAGTATTCTGATAAAGAACTCTAAGTTTAGAAACTTATCAACATTGTACAGTATATATTTGAATCGGGAACTTTGTTTTTTTCAATAAAAATTTAGGATTACACAAGCTAGAGTAACTCCGTGTATGTATAAGGGACTTTTGTAGATGACAAGCAGTTTGTTTTGTGTTATCTGCTTCCTTCTTTAAAAGATATTCGTTCTCTTTCGTGCTATTACCTAAGATAATTTTATCATTCATTAAGTTTCCGATTATTATATTTCTTTTCTTCCAATCAAAGAACATGCAGCTCGTATCTAATAACTAGATGTAATAAATATGATATTATAAAATGTCAATATAAATAGTTATCATAGTTTAAATCTGAATTCCATTTCATATTAAATTTGTAATTTCAATTATCAATTGGTACACAGATTTAACAGCTATTGTATGTCCATCGAGTCTACGTGAACCTAATCATATAATTTACACGAATTATATACACAACGAAATATAAACTTAATATTATTTTTCAAAAATTCTTAAAAGATACTAATAAAGAAGATATCACCTAAATACAAGGAATGGTTTAAAGAATTAATTATAGAGAGGTTCCAGCAAAGCAGACATCATTACAAAATTGTATAATCATTGGACTCTACTGTTTCGACTACACAAACTTCACTCCCCGGCTTCACTCTTCAAAATTTCGTCGAGGCGTTTCTGAAATACCCTCTCTCGATACCGGAAGTGCTTTGTTCACACGTCTGAACGGCAGCAGACAACGACTTATAAGGGTTTCGACTACTTTGTCGCCTGGGTTGAGCAAAAGGTAGAGCCAGGGAATTATCACCCGGAGTGTAAATCACCCTTGTACATGCTGCCTGAAGTGATCTGTTAACTTTGATGCGAGATAAACAAATTGCCATGGCAACCAAAGTGAACACAAGAAAAATACCCCCTGTGGCGCCCCCCACGATTATGTACTTATTGCGTACCAAAAGGTTCGCATGAGTAGGGCCCATGCCATGAGATATCGTCTGAGTTTTCATGGTTTTGGGGACAGACAGGTTAGAACTGATTGATTGGTAATGTTGTGTGGTGTAGGCCTATCCGTCTGTTCAGTCGGGGTTGATTCCAACGTTGCCTGTGGAAGGAATGGTATGAATAAACGCTCCTCAAATGGTGAATAAGGAAGGGAACCGGGTTCAACAACCTCTGGCTCAAAGACGGTGATGTTTGAATAGGGCGATGTTGAATTAGTCTCTGGGAGCTGTGTCGTTGAAATATTTGTTTCTGGAGTGGTGAATTGGTTGGTGGAATTCACCTGGTATTGTGGAGTTGAGATTGTTTCATTTTCATTTGGATATGGTAACGTTGTTCCTTCAGGGTCTTGTGGATTGGTGAGAGACTTGTCCGAATGTTCCGGTGGAAGATAGACGAATGCATGAGCCATGGCACTTCCAATTCTGTTCGTGACAAGACACGATATGTCAACGTACATGGACTCGTTACTGAGACTGCTGAGGACCATCTCTCTTCCGCTCTTTTGGATGACTACACGATTGTCAGGCTGTACAGTCCATCGTATGATGACTGGTGATGGGCTCGCATCAATGTTGCACCTGAATCTCACCCCACCATCCGGCTGTAAGTTTTGGGATGATGTCACCATGGAGATATAAACCAGCGGCTTGTACACGGGTATGAGATGCACAACAATGGAGGTTGATGCCATCCCAATTTCATTCGAAGCTTGGCAGGTGATATTGATAAAGTTCTGTGGTGACGAAGCCTGGTGAATCTCTATCTGGTGCCCATGAAACGCGATATTCTGAGGAGGAGTGACTACCCACTCCATTTCATTCGCGAAAGGATTGGCATCAACAGAGCAAAAGAAGCTTATGTCATCACCAGCATAGATTTGTGAAGTATTTGCGAGGGGCACGATATTCGCAATTGGCTTGTACAAGATAGTGAGTGGGGGCAAAGCACAAGTTCTGGTCAAAGTCGGAAATACTGAACTGCGCATCTCACACTCAAAGACATCCCCATCATCTAAAGGTGTTACTGTTCTGTTGTAAACCAAAGTTTTGATTCCTGAACCAACCTGTCCCTGAGTGTCTTCCATCATATTTTCATAGAGGTTTGTTGAAGTCGCGCTTCTAACCCTCCAATTCAGATGAAAGTAATGGACCTCAGTGACACTACAGATGAAAGACGTTAGTGTACCCGATGGGATTGTGGGTTTCCCACCATTTTGTAAGTCAGGTTCAAGAGAACATACCGGTCGTTCATCCGGAAGAACTTTCATTTCAGCCGAACGAGTCGCTCCTACAAACACAGGCACAATGTGCACTCCGCCTCCTGGAATCTGTACCATCACGGAAATGTAGATACCACAAGTGTAGTTCCCAGAGTTCATCTTTGAGGCTGATGGGAAGGTGATGTCGTACTCGCCCAAGGCGGGATTTCCAGTGAGGAAGAATTCCTCAGATTCTGCTGATGAAGATTCTGACGATGAAGATGATACTGATGACAATGATGATGATGATGCTGTTGAACTGATAGATGATGAGTTTATCAAAAGCACATTGTCTTGTTTCCAAGCAACGATCATTTGATGGGTATTGTTGGCGAAAGCAACCAGATTAACTTGACATTTCAGTGTCACAGCATCTCCTGCAAAAGAAGCACTGTCCGTTGGCTCCTGCAGAAACATCTCAGATGATACAGTTTCCATGACAACGCACAGCACATATAAAATCGTAAAAAATCTTGAAGCTCTGTTAGAAGATTCCATTTTTGCTACTCCTTGTATATATTCACAATATGTATGTTTAACTGAGCTCCGTTGCGGTGTGGATGATCTTCGTGGATAGAGCTTTTGGTATAAAGGCGGATAAAGTCCCTTTGGAAACAACTCGGTTTAAGTATCATACAGACAAACACATCTCCTGCTATTATATACTAGTATTCAAAATGTTGAATATGCCAAATGATTTCAGATTATAGTGCTCGTGACTTTTCAATAAAATGCAAGCGTTTTACTCAAGGATTCAAAATTGATTAACCAAGTATCGTAGTTCACAGATCAGTCTCCTCAAAGGGTTCAAGATAAGTGTCCAGTAAATATTAGAAATCTCTCATTATTCTGCTATCCACTGCATAATTAATGATAGAAGCTCTTGCATTCCAGTATATCAAGGTAGTTCCAATGAAGAAGAAAAAAAATCATATTTTTCCATGTTGAATATCCAGGATCAAATTTACTCAGAACAGTTGTAGATTTGAAGATTACGCGGACTTTAACTATAAATTATTCATTCAGATCTGGCGAAATTCTGTTGAGTACATGCATATTGGTCCACGACGGAGAACTGTGTTACTTTCGAACGCCACCAAAAATGTACTGAAACCAATAGAGGATAATGCACCCGTGGTGATTGATGCACGAAAGATTGCTTTTTTGTTCATCAGAGGAAATTTTTAATTGTGAAAATTCGAAGTAGTAGGAAGGAGTGATTATTGTGCTGATTGCAAGATGGACTCGGAGAAAAACAAGAGTCATAGAGGAAATTGGTGTTATAAACACAGCAGGAAACAATTGAAGAGGAAGACTTGGGTGTGTTTGGTGCTTAGATGGATCATGACTATAACTTACGTGTTAATACGTGTTAACGATTTTCTTTTTTATTTGGAAATGCATAAAAGCAAATTACCTTCCACCCCCCCCCCCCCCCCCCCCCCCATACAACAACGGTGTGACATAGGACCTATACGGTATACATAGTTGTAGGTGTAATTGTACGAGATTTGAACAAGCCTATAATACAAACATTAAATCAATGCTTTATTTCTTGCCTGCACTGATTTGAAAAAATTGAGAATTAAATACTGATGCATAGGAGACTGAACATTGATGCGTATAAGGAGGGCATTAAGTGAATACTGTATGTTGTGCTCGATATGTATTGACACTCAATGTATTGTGATTGTGCTTTGGGGAAAAGCCCTCTATTGTTAGGCAGAAAAGATTATTATTATTATCGAGATAAAAAAAACTAAACACAAAACGATATGGTACAGGACGGAGCCTTACGGAACGTTATATGTCAACATACAGCGAAATATTTAATCTTGCAAGTCGACTTATAAAACTTTATATGTCCACATGGCAAGATAATAATAAGTCGACTTGGCGAGGTAAAATATCTCGCCATGTTGACATATAACTTTTGATAAGTCAACTTGGCAAGATAACGTATATCTCGCCATGTCGACATAATAAGGTTATTATGACAAGGCAAGATAAAGTAACTCGCTAAGTCGTCAAGTCGATGGCACTTTAAAGGCTCATTAGTACCTCCATAAACTGACATTTTCTAACCCTTCTCTCCCTCTCTCTCTTTATACAACATTGTATTATATATCCCCTCTTTCTGTAGAGGTGTTGTGGCTCAGTGGATAAGTCTTCGGACTTTGAACCACAAGGGCCGGGGTTCAAATCCCACCACAGCACTAATGTCCTTTGGCAAGGCGTTTATCTACATTTGCCACTCTCAACCCAGGTGTAGTAAAATGGGTAACCGGTATAGGAATTCCTTGAATACTCGGTGCGCCCGATCAGGGTAGCCGTGCTAAAGCCGGGGTAATAGTATGCAGCGCTTAGAAACATTTGTATTAAGCGCTATGCATGATATTATTATTTTTCCCTCTCCCTCTTTTTCTAATGTTTATTGAACTCCTTCATAATTTTGCCGCTCAACATGACACGATTTTTTTTACTCCCTCCCCCTTTCCCGTATATGTTTGTATTATTTTTTTACATTGATACAGGTGAATTGATTTTGAATAGAGTCTTATTATATCATTTATATAGTACCAACCGACCACATCCGAATTTTCAGTCTGCCTTTGGCGCTCAAGGCACAATATTGGTTTCATGGTTATATTATTTCCAGTTCATCACTCATTTTCTTTCTGTAGTAAAGTAAGTGTATCGCACAATGGTTTATTATGCTCATTATTTGAGGTTTTTCATGAAATTTATAAACAGGAAGCACTAATGAGGATGAAGTCAATATCTCAATTGTCCGTACATGGTTGAGTATCTCCCATTCAATGACAGGTTAGCATGTTGTTTGTAAACAATGTTCCTGGCTTGAAGTAATTAAGGATTTGTTTAAAGGAGGACGTGAGGACGCGAGTGGTTTTTTATTATATTTGCCTACGCAAATGTGTACTGAAAGGATAAAAAAATTATAAAAATGATAAATCTTATTGTTCGAAATAGACATGAAATGAAATACTCCAAAAATTTCTTTGCCCAATTGATCGTGGGCCCGGCAGCCGCTGTGCAGCGCCAGATCGACGAGGCTCTATCCCTTTAATTGTTGAACGCCAAACAGGGTAGCAGCAACTCCCATCTTTTAACGTCTTTTGGTCTGACGCGGCCGGGGTTTGAACCCCCGACCTCTCGGTTGTGAGACGGACGCTCTACCAACATGAGCCAACACACCGGTTTTGTTTCAATGTATGGTCATAATACAGAAACAAGAATCAATTAGAAAAAAGGTTTTGATTTCCCCTTATCCATATTTTATTTTCACCACACTCTCTTCCACACACATGTACACGTTCTACCACAATCTATTCTCCCTGTTTTTTTTTTCTATTTGACCTCATCTTTCTCTCTTTTCTCTTTTGACGATTTTCCGCATTTCACATGTCTCGATATTTATTCGCAAAGTTCATACTATAGTCTAATGTGTAAAAAGAATCGTTGAATGAATCATTTTGGGGGAAAAAGCTCTGAGACAATAATGTTATCATACCTGCAATGAGTTTCGGCCGTGAAGCAAACTCTGTAGAGCGAGTAAAAAAAAAAGAAATCAACCAATGAACAGAAAATGATAGCATGACAAAATTTGAACAGTACATGCGTTTTGTTTCAGTTACTGAGAACTGCGTCGCAGCCACAAATTCGTAGTCTGCCACATCAGACGTATCGCTTGCATTCAGCATAACAGCAAAGACAATAACTGCAGCGTCCGCCTAGATTATAGGCTACTGGATGCCAATCATGCAAGAGATGGCAATTGATCTAATAACAGTCAATGGAGAGCTTATATGAACGGGAGTCCTCCCCCCCCCCTCCTTCCCTCCTGCTGCATGCTTCTTCTGTAGTTCCCCTCCCCCAATCGCTGTTTCTCATCCTATCCCCCTTCCATTCCCCCCTCCCCCCTCTGATCCTCTATACCTCCCCTTCTTCACCCCTCCTCCTCCACCTCACAGTGCAATACCCCACCCTCCGCCCCCTTCCATGCACGCTTGTTGATGCTTTCTTCAACTCCATGTTGTTACTCTCATCCTATCATACCGGGGTGGGAGTCGGAGGTGCTAAGATGAGGATTATACCACATCTCCGGTGGTATCAGCATCCCAAGGGGTCGCAGGTTCCGCATCTTCAGTTCCCCCATCTACAGCTCAGCGGTGATGATGCGTGGTAATTATCGCTTGTTTCTTGACGTGAGCATCACACCTCCAAAGATATCCTCATAAATAGATGGGCCTCCTCCGTCTCTCCTCCAGCCAAATTATTAGCAATTCTTCGGGGGGATATCATTGGGCAATGCGAGAAGATGGAGACAACTGGCAACATCTCCGCTGCCGTGCTGTCGGACGCGGGGTCTGACAGGGGTAGCATCATCAGACCCTATAGCTTTGCCCCTCCCTTGGGATGGTGGTCCTATCATAATTATAGAGGATGAAATTAGGCTCCTGATCGAGTGTGAGTATTCTACTCCCATAGGTGCCCAATTTCACTCTTGTTTACATTTCACGGAACGATGATAGTAATTACTATGTCTCTGTCATAGTTTGACTTCTATAACGTGATGTCAGATATCATGCACACTCCAAGCCAGCATCTCACAAATGACTGTCAATGATGAGGGACCGGTTGTAGAAAGGGTTGCGTTTATGCGTAATAAAGAAAGATTAAGCGCAAAAGTACCTAATGCTCGGATCTGATTAGTTGAAAATCAAGTTATAACAAATGTGATATCTCGATTTGAACTTCAGTGCAACTGCTTCTCAATCGGCCCCTGAGCAAGTCGCATTTATGTCCGAACTTATTCAAAGTTCGATTTGATGTGTTATCACCCTCTCCCAGGCTCTTTTCAAACGATCACGATCTCATGTTTGTCATCCAGGAAAAAAATAAATGAACTTCATTTGAACTATAGTCACTTTTGTATATACCTCCCCAAAAAATAAATAAATAAATAAATAAAGAAATAAAGAAATAAATAAATAAATAAATAAAAAAAAGAAAATGGTAATACATATGATACTCAAATTGCTGTTCCTCAACTTATTGTTTTTAACATACAAAAACTTTGGATGTTCTATTAATATCTATTAAACTTAAATGGGTGAATGATTTGACGACAGAGTTGATAATGAAGAGGCAATGAAAAGTCCATGATTATAGTCCAGCATGTCATAACCCTCGATTCCATTTCACTTTTTACGGTATTTTTGTCGATGAAAGAAAGTTCGATGATATCTGTTAAAACTTACAGGAAATTGATTTCAGTTTCGTTTCATTTGTCTTGCATCTGATCATCGTTGAACACGATTTTTCTTGGTAAAAATATGTTTATATCATAACAATGATGGCTTTCCAGCAGTGTTTGGGGGGGGGGTCTAGTTTATGTGTTTTTCGGTTCTTTTGTTTAAGCATATAATGATATGCTTAAACAAAAGAACAAGCTGCGTGGTAAATCTCATTTGATAGTTGGTCTGTCGATCAATTGAAATGTGTGTATCATCTGTATTCTTTTCCAAATAACTGACTGAAATAATTCATGATTTCAAAATTAGCGATTTCCAAAGCAGGGCACAAATATCGAAAGTATAAAGGGAAAAGATGATGTTGGTCGAAATTTGCAAAATACACCAAAATTATCTCATTAATCAACTAATATGACCCCCTGAATCACCTTTTCCGGAGGGGAGGAAAAGGGTGGGCATGCTATATTAAGGAGATTCCTCTGAATGCCTTGACGGAATCAATAGCCCATTTGATGGGTCGTAGGTGTATTGGATTTAACATTGTAGCATGAGATCAAAATAATGAAGTACTTAAATTAAACCCTGGTTAAAAGTTATGGTTTAACTATGGAGAGCCAATTGGCTTACAAATCCCTAAGAGTACACATCCAATTTATCAACTCATATGACACCCAAATTGTCCGGAAATATTTTGAAGTAATGAAACAATATAGTAAACATAAGAAAAATACCATATAAACAGAATTGTTTAATTTTTGGCGCCCCATAATTTTAGCACAGAGTTAGTTCTGACTTCAGAATACGGGCCATAATGTCAAATGAAAGTAAAGTTTTTCTATAAGCATTTATGTTTGGAGGAATGTAACCAAACGGTTATTTCGTCCTTACATACATGCATGACCCCGTTGCATAAAAAGTTACTATCAACTAAATTAATCATCCGATGATAACTTGCATGGAATCCTCGATGTTGATTGCCTGCTGAGCATCGTTGCCATGTCATTTACCATTGGAAGGCGAAAAAGTAACTTTTATGCAACGGGCCCATAATAGTCGCGGTGGCAATGCGAAGAGAGACACAAGAGGAAATGGAAAGAGACGCTACTTTCCCCGGGAGCAAAATTCATCAAGCTAATACACAATCAAGGTCAAGCAGAAAAAAATGATGATTCCACCGTCACGCAGAACCTTCCAACAACCATAGTAATAAAAAATATCAACGAAAATTAATGAAAACTCCTCACACCCCGCGATGTAATTGTTTTCACCGTTTCTCCCTCAGCAATTATTAATCAAATATTGCGGGGGTGGAATTCGAATTTTGTTTGTTTTTTATTATACATGGTCAATTTTTCTCCTCCATTGACCTAAATTTCGACTCCCGCCACTATTTCATCGAAGTGTTTATAGGTTAATAAATAGAATGAAATAGATATCACATTTATTACAAATATATTAATAATTTTTATATTTTGACAATAAAGTAATTTCTCTTGCCCTTATGACTTGTAAGTCTATAATCACATTTCTCCCTTGTCATGTTTATTGTGGTAGGAAGAAAATCAGTCCTTGTACTTTTCAATCAAGTAAAAAAAATCATAATGAAAAGAGAAAAAGAGGATTGTTTTTAAGATGAGAATGTCATTTTTGTCAAGGTTGCTTACCCTGAGTCCTTCGTTTCAGGTCCAAATTCCCTGATGGTGCTTTTTAGAAAACACGTCCAACCTAATACGTGAACAACTCACATTTGAATTATTCAAACACGGCGAAAGAATACCGGGCCTAGCAAGGCAGTCGACCTTAACGTTTGAAATGGGATGCAGCAGCATCACAATAAAGACTATATCCACATTTTCATATCAACAACCGTCATGAATACCAGAGTGTTATATTTGCCGAATCGAATGAATCCGAAATGAAGATGCGATCCCGGGAAGAAGGTTTACGGTGTCGCCCTGGAGGATAGCCATAGAGATACCTGTATCTACCCACCTACGCTATGTAAACATACCCTTTTCAAAAGAAACATTTTTAGGTCGCGATTTGTTTTGGCAGTGATCAATAATTCCAATGTTTTCCCCTCTTCATGCCCATTGCGACCCAAAGGGGAGTGGTAATTTACTGACTTATCTTTACTAAAAATGGAAATTAAATTGACACTATCACTGTCCTGACATCTGAATTGCACTCTTACACTCGTAAATTGGTTAGTCTTTTTTACAAATGAATTCTTAACCAACACTGCACTCTATGCTGGCCATCAAACTATTTGCGATTTACCGCTTTTTTCAAAGGTTGCTTGTATTTAGATGTTTCATATAAATGTTATTCTGCTTTTGTTGCATACTATCATGACTATTGGGAAATATTTTTCTCACTCACTTCGATGGCTCCAAAGTCACAAGTAGGATGGTTTTGGACGCACAAAATTAAAGAAACGAATTTCTAAATTACTATATTAAAAGCAAGGCTGCCGGCAAAGAATATTCTAAGAATGTCATAAATATTTTCTAGAATTCTTGTCAAGCACCTTTCCTTTGTATAGCTTTATTACAGTTTATTAAAAAGTTTAGATTATTGCTTCACTCTCTCCCAAGAGGGTGATTCGTATCACAAGCCTCGGCACAGTCCCGGATGATGTTTTCGCCCCCAACCCCCCCCCCCCCCCCCTCGCCCAACTAATATAATTCGGGTGCATTTTTTTTATATACATATCGGGACGATTACATGCAAACATCATACAACTTTCACTGGTGTACGATAATCATCTACCAAGATTACACTCTAACATAGCAAAACAAACTGACATTCACTGGAGAAAAAAAAGATATTATACAAACAATATGAATTAAAACACGATGCAAGGCTCTACACCTATTATGTAACCCAGCCCTTTGGTAAAATGATATAATATTATCCGGACTATAATATCGGAAACTATTCCTTGAGGCGAAATTATGATTTGGCAAAGTTACATTATCGTAATAGATGGATGAATGGGATTTGGCACCTCTGGAACATACATTTGCAAGATTATTCTTGTGTCTGACACCCTACGTCATCAAAAATTCATTAGAAATAATTAGATTGAAGTAGTGATTTTGGATGTAAGCTCTTTCCGTACCTTGTCTCCATATTGTATCTCACGCAACAACCCAATCTCTTACATGTCTTACCTCCCTTTCTCTGTCTGCATGTATATACCCTCTCTCTCTCCCTCTCTCTCTCCCTCTCTTTCAGTTTCTCCCTCTTGCCATCTTTTATCTATCATCCCACGTGCAATTTTGGTTACTCCAAAAACATGCTTTGCAAAAAAGTCTTAACCATCCAAAAAATAAAGAAGTAAATAATGAATAAAAAAAATTAATGAAATAAATAAATGGCAAAAGAAGCTGCTGAAAACTGCTTATCTAAAAAAAGAGAGCCAATGGAGTAAATTAGAGAGTCAAAAGGGGCCTAAGCTTTCGATCCTATAGCAGAATCTTCTTCGGAGGCAAAATGACAAACATGTAATGGGAACAACCATAATATAGACCACAGACATTCAACATCAACACTGAAAACAGGGAGACAAAAGGGGCATTAGTGAGAAATAATAAGATAAGAATAGATAAATCAATAAAATTAATTGTGCTTGATTCCAGATGTAAAGAGAGTGAAAGATATACGTTTTATTTAATTCTTGGGATCTGATAGGTATTTTGATTGCAATTAATTTGCAGCTCAAAATGAGGTCCTTGGAAGCCTGGCCCACACACAAAAAAAAAAAAACCTTGTCCGTGAATTGTAAACATTTGCATCTCTCACGCTCTGAATATAACACTGTCATGAAACTGCCATCGGATCGCATCCCCTGCGCAGCGGAGCAGGAGGAAAGGCGAAGGAGACAGCTAGAAGGAGGAGGGTAGATAAGAACGCAGCAAAGCATGCAGATGACTTGTGACGGGATAATGGGATAGCTCAACCCTGACGATGAAATTGGAAATTAAAATGAGAGTAAATGATATTCGCTTACTTGAAGGGTTTGGGAGGGGGATATAAACAGTGATGTTCGGTCAAACTATAAAGGAGGAGAATCAAAGAGAAGGAGAGAGGGAGAGAGTTAGAGGAAGAGAGGGATCGGGGATGGAGAGAAAGATAGACAGAGACAGGGGCCGCGGAACGGTTTTCAAAGTGGGGGGGGCTGACCATGCAAAATTATCACAATCATATGGTATTTTTTACGTTTTTACACGGTTTTGAAAAAAAATGGGGGCCCCCTCCCGGGGTCCACCCGCCAGTCATAAGGACCACTGGTCATAATACCCGCTAGTTATAAGGACCGCTAGTCATAATAGTCATAAGGGTCGCTATTCATAAGGGGCTTTGTTCATAGAGGTCGCAAGTCATAATCAACGATGGGGTTCGCCATTCATAATCAAACAAGAGGGTCGCTAGTCATAATAAAGGAAGAGGGTCGCCAGTCATAAGGAGGAAAAGGGTTCGTTGATCATAAGGGTCGCCATTCATAATAGTGGATGAGGGTCGCCAGTCATAATAGTAGAAGGGGTTCGCCAGTCATAATGGTAGATGAGGGTCGCTATTCATAATAGTAGAAAGGGTTCGCCAATCATAATAATGGATGAGGGTCGCCAGTCATAATAGTAGAAGGGGTTCGCCAGTCATAATGGTAGATGAGGGTCGTTAGTCATAATAGTAGATGGGGTTCGCCAGTCATAATAATGGATGAGGGTCGCCAGTCATAATATTAGAAGGGGTTCGCCAGTCATAATGGCAGATGAGGGTCGCTAGTTATAATAGTAGATGGGGTTCGCCAGTCATAATAATAGATGAGGGTCGCCAGTCATAATATTAGAAGGGGTTCGCCAGTCATAATGGCAGATGAGGGTCGCTAGTCATAACAGTAGATGGGGTTCGCCAGTCATAATGGTAGATGAGGGTCGCTATTCATAATAGTAGAAAGGGTTCGCCAATTATAATAATGGATGAGGGTTGCCAGTCATAATAGTAGAAGGGGTTCGCCAGTCATAATGGTAGATGAGGGTCGCTATTCATAATAGTAGAAAGGGTTCGCCAATCATAATAATGGATGAGGGTCGCCAGTCATAATAGTAGAAGGGGTTCGCCAGTCATAATGGTAGATGAGGGTCGTTAGTCATAATAGTAGATGGGGTTCGCCAGTCATAATAATGGATGAGGGTCGCCAGTCATAATATTAGAAGGGGTTCGCCAGTCATAATGGCAGATGAGGGTCGCTAGTTATAATAGTAGATGGGGTTCGCCAGTCATAATAATAGATGAGGGTCGCCAGTCATAATATTAGAAGGGGTTCGCCAGTCATAATGGCAGATGAGGGTCGCTAGTCATAACAGTAGATGGGGTTCGCCAGTCATAATGGTAGATGAGGGTCGCTATTCATAATAGTAGAAAGGGTTCGCCAATTATAATAATGGATGAGGGTCGCCAGTCATAATAGTAGAAGGGGTTCGCCAGTCATAATGGTAGATGAGGGTCGTTAGTCATAATAGTAGATGGGGTTCGCCAGTCATAATAATGGATGAGGGTCGCCAGTCATAATACTAGAAGGGGTTCGCCAGTCATAATGGCAGATGAGGGTCGCTAGTCATAATAGTAGATGGGGTTCGCCAGTCATAATAATAGATGAGGGTCGCCAGTCATAATATTAGAAGGGGTTCGCCAGTCATAATGGCAGATGAGGGTCGCTAGTCATAATAGTAGATGGGGTTCGCCAGTCATAATAGTGGATGAGGGTCGCTATTCATAATAGTAGAAAGGGTTCGCTAGTCATAATAATGGATGAGGGTCGCCAGTCATAATATTAAAAGGGGTTCGCCAGTCATAATGGCAGATGAGGGTCGCCAGTCATAATAGTAGAAGGGGTTCGCCAGTCATAATGGTTGATGAGGGTCGCTATTCATAATAGTAGAAAGGGTTCGCCAGTCATAATAATGGATGAGGGTCGCCAGTCATAATAGTAGAAGGGGTTCGCCAGTCATAATGGTAGATGAGGGTCGTTAGTCATAATAGTAGATGGGGTTCGCCAGTCATAATATTGGATGAGGGTCGCCAGTCATAATATTAGAAGGGGTTCGCCAGTCATAATGCAGATGAGGGTCGCTAGTCATAATAGTAGATGGGGTTCGCCAGTCATAATAATAGATGAGGGTCGCCAGTCATAATATTAGAAGGGGTTCGCCAGTCATAATGGCTGATGAGGGTCGCTAGTCGTAATAGTAGATGGGGTTCGCAAGTCATAATAATAGATGAGGGTCGCCAGTCATAATATTAGAAGGGGTTCGCCTGACATAATGGCAGATGAGGGTCGCTAGTCATAACAGTAGATGGGGTTCGCCAGTCATAATAGTGGATGAGGGTCGCTGTTCATAATAGTAGAAAGGGTTCGCCAGTCATAATAATGGATGAGGGTCGCCAGTCATAATAGTAAAAGGGGTTCGCCAGTCATAATGGTAGATGAGGGTCGCTCGTCATAATAGTAGCTGGGGTTCGCCAGTCATAATGGTAGATGAGGGTCGCTATTCATAATAGTAGAAAGGGTTCGCCAATCATAATAATGGATGAGGGTCGCCAGTCATAATAGTAGAAGGGGTTCGCCAGTCATAATGGTAGATGAGGGTCGTTAGTCATAATAGTAGATGGGGTTCGCCAGTCATAATAATGGATGAGGGTCGCTAGTCATAATATTAGAAGGGGTTCGCCAGTCATAATGGCAGATGAGGGTCGATAGTTATAATAGTAGATGGGGTTCGCCAGTCATAATAATAGATGAGGGTCGCCAGTCATAATATTAGAAGGGGTTCGCCAGTCATAATGGCAGATGAGGGTCGCTAGTCATAACAGTAGATGGGGTTCGCCAGTCATAATAGTGGATGAGGGTCGCTATTCATAATAGTAAAAAAGGGTTCGCCAGTTATAATAATGGATGAGGGTCGCCAGTCATAATATTAAAAGGGGTTCGTTAGTCATAATGGTAGATGAGGGTCGCTATTCATAATAGTAGAAAGGGTTCGCCAGTCATAATAATGGATGAGGGTCGCCAGTCATAATAGTAGAAGGGGTTCGCCAGTCATAATGGTAGATGAGGGTCGTTAGTCATAATAGTAGATGGGGTTCGCCAGTCATAATAATGGATGAGGGTCGCCAGTCATAATATTAGAAGGGGTTCGCCAGTCATAATGGCAGATGAGGGTCGCTAGTCATAATAGTAGATGGGGTTCGCCAGTCATAATAGTGGATGAGGGTCGCTATTCATAATAGTAAAAAGGGTTCGCCAGTCATAATAATGGATGAGGGTCGCCAGTCATAATATTAAAAGGGGTTCGCCAGTCATAATGGTAGATGAGGGTTTCTCGTCATAATAGTAGCTGGGGTTCGCCAGTCATAATAATGGATGAGGGTCGCCATTCATAATCAAACAAGAGGGTCGCTAGTCATAATAAAGGAAGAGGGTCGCCAGTCATAAGGAGGAAAAGGGTTCGTTGATCATAAGGGTCGCCATTCATAATAGTGGATGAGGGTCACCAGTCATAATAGTAGAAGGGGTTCGCCAGTCATAATGGTAGATGAGGGTCGCTATTCATAATAGTAGAAATGGTTCGCCAGTCATAATAATGGATGAGGGTCTCTAGTCATAATATTAGAAGGGTTCGCCAGTCATAATGGCAGATGAGGGTCGCTACTCATAATAGTAGAAGGGGTTCGCCAGTCATAATAGTGGATGAGGGTCGCTATTCATAATAATAGAAAGGGTTCGCCAGTCATAATAATGGATGAGGGTCGCCAGTCATAATATTAGAAGGGTTCGCCAGTCATAATGGCAGATGAGGGTCGCTAGTCATAATAGTAGAAGGGGTTCGCCAGTCATAATGGTAGATGAGGGTCGTTAGTCATAATAGTAGATGGGGTTCGCCAGTCATAATAATGGATGAGGGTCGCCAGTCATAATAGTAGAAGGGGTTCGCCAGTCATAATGGCAGATGAGGGTCGCTAGTTATAATAGTAGATGGGGTTCGCCAGTCATAATAATAGATGAGGGTCGCCAGTCATAATATTAGAAGGGGTTCGCCAGTCATAATGGCAGATGAGGGTCGCTAGTCATAACAGTAGATGGGGTTCGCCAGTCATAATAATAGATGAGGGTCGCCAGTCATAATATTAGAAGGGGTTCGCCAGTCATAATGGCAGATGAGGGTCGCTAGTCATAATAGTAGATGGGGTTCGCCAGTCATAATGGTAGATGAGGGTCGCTATTCATAATAGTAGAACGGGTTCGCCAGTCATAATAATGGATGAGGGTCGCCAGTCATAATAGTAGAAGGGGTTCGCCAGTCATAATGGTAGATGAGGGTCGTTAGTCATAATAGTAGATGGGGTTCGCCAGTCATAATAATAGATGAGGGTCGCCAGTCATAATATTAGAAGGGGTTCGCCAGTCATAATGGCAGATGAGGGTCGCTAGTCATAATAGTAGATGGGGTTCGCCAGTCATAATAGTGGATGAGGGTCGCTATTCATAATAGTAAAAAAGGTTCGCCAGTTATAATAATGGATGAGGGTCGCCAGTCATAATATTAAAAGGGGTTCGCTAGTCATAATGGTAGATGAGGGTCGCTATTCATAATAGTAGAAAGGGTTCGCCAGTCATAATAATGGATGAGGGTCGCCAGTCATAATAGTAGAAGGGGTTCGCCAGTCATAATGGTAGATGAAGGTCGTTAGTCATAATAGTAGATGGGGTTCGCCAGTCATAATAATGGATGAGGGTCGCCAGTCATAATAGTAGAAGGGGTTCGCCAGTCATAATGGTAGATGAGGGTCGCTAGTCATAATAGTAGATGGGGTTCGCCAGTCATAATGGTGGATAAGGGTCGCTATTCATAATAGTAGAAAGGGTTCGCCAGTCATAATAATGGTCGCCAGTCATAATAGGAGAAAGGGTTCGCCAGTCATAATGGTAGATGAGGGTCGCTAGTCATAATAGTAGATGGGGTTCGCCAGTCATAATAATGGATGAGGGTCGCCAGTCATAATAGTACATTGTAAAAAATAAGGTGCTAATTTAGCGCTTACAGTGATTGTATAGTGATTGCACTGGGAGTGTTGGTTTTCTAGTTTAAATTTGAACTAGAAAATCAGCACTAGTAGTACAGTCACTATACAAGCACTGTAAGTGCTGAATTAGCAATTAATTTTTACAGTGTAGTAGGGGTTTGCTAGTCATAATAGTAGATGAGGGTCGCAAGTCTTATTAGTAGAAGAGGGTCGCTAACCATGATAGTGGAAGGGGTTCGCCTGTCAGTAGAAGGGAACTTTGCTACATAATAGCTGAGGTGGGCGCAAAGCGTGAGAACACAAAAAAATGTGATTTTCAAGCCTAATATGTATTATATTGTAGTTCAAAAAGGGTATTTAATTTCGAATAAGAGCACATTTTTATTTTGAAAAATGGGATTTTTTTTAAATCATAACCAGCAGGAGCTATTAAAAATGACACCCTTTAGAAAGATAAATTATCTCATGTTATTGACATTACTTTTGAAAAAAGAGCACATTTCATTTTGCCAAAAGGCTTTTTCCTTTTGAAAAAGGGCATTTTTTTTTACCTACGGCGATTTTTTTTTCATCATAACCAGCAGAAGTTGTTAGAAATGACACCCTCCCCTAAAAAAAAATCAAATTATCTTTAGGCGAAAAGGTGTAGATTGTGAATGATTCCAATAACAAGGAAATCTTCTTTGAATATATGCATTTAAGATAGTGTTGACCTAAACCTGTACCACAGTATTTTCTAAAAGCCTTTTTTTTTAATAGAGGTTTTTTTTTAAGAAAAATGTCTTTTCTATCTATATTATACTTTTTTTTAGTTGATGTTGAATATGATATGAGCATGAAATTATTCCTTCATATTATATATTTCATTTTTTGAAAAGGAAAAAAAACAAATATTCATTGTTTACAGGACACTCATTTTGTAAAGGATTTGGAAGAAAGCATCTTAAAGGAGTGGGAGGAAGGTTTTTTTCTCATATATATCATCTAATGCAATGCTATATTATTTGATAAAAACATACAACTTGTTATTAAGAGAGTAAAATGCGACACTGATGGAAAGTATGTTCCTTATTTCATTGATTTCATTGTATGGGCAAAATGACCCTAAATTTTTTAGATGTATTGAAAGTATCTTATTGGACTATGATGATCCTCATAAAATCCTATGTGGTGATTGGAACCTGGTCCAAAGTTTTGAGTCAGTGAGTTAATTTAGTTGATCCATGGCGTCAGTTAAATCCAAATCCAAAATGTTATACTTGGAGACAGCCCACACCATTGAAGCAAAGTAGAAAACATTATTTTTTTGATATCTTCAGATATTATTTCTTTGGTTAGAAAATGTGATATTTTTATTTATTATTTTTTTTTTTTTTTAAACAAGTGCACACCTAGTTACCAATAATGCATACAGCATTTCCATTTATTTGAAAGCAGGATAAAAGAGCATTGTAGATTAAATGCCTTGCTCACGGGCATAGCTGCTGCGGCCGGGGATCGAACCCCGGACTTTCCATGTATAGCCAGGCGCCTTAGACCACTCGGCCACGGCACCTCCACGATATCCTAAATATTGATTTAGGATATCGTACCGATCACACAATGATCAGTTTAGAGATTGTGTTAGCTAAATGTTTTTACAGTATCTTGATATTGTCTTCATGGTAAAGCTTTTGAAACTGTTAGAAAAGAGAAACTCAGATTTATTATTGATTATCAGTTGTTTTTTTATACACTGTTCATAGGCGGATCTAGGGGGTCCGAGGGGCCCACCCCCCCCCCCCCCCATTGGCGGAGCAAAAATATTAAAAGGGGGGAAGAAAGAAAGAAAGAAGAGAGAAAAAAAAGAAAAAGAAGGGAAAAGAGAGGAGAAAAAAAGAAGGGGAAACACAAGAAGAGGAAGACGAGTGAATAAAATAAGATGAGGGGAAGCCTAGGAAAATGATTTTTAAAATCCTTAATGTCACTATAAAAAAAATCTCTTGCGCTTCTCGCTTGCATTGCATGTAAGGTGATTTACATATCAATATGGAGATTGAAATATTAAAATTTGAAGTCAACATAGAAAACATATTTCAGCTCAGAAATCGTACTTTCATTATTTTGTTTGATTTACAAAGTGATTTTTAAAAAGTGCTCAGCAAAACTTTTTGTTTTATGGTCTGAATTTTTAAAAATTTCGGCTCGCGATTATAGCTCGCATTGATTGTTGAAAATCTATCAACTCATGCATCTTCTTCATAAATCATAAATACAAAAGTGCTTTAAATGTATAGTTTTCAGGTCATAATATTAATAGATTTCACGCTCTCACATTAGGCTTATTAGGTTAATAAATAAGATATTAATTTAAGAATCAAATTGTCCCTTTTTTTCTTATAGTCATAATTTTCATATGATGACACAATGCTCTTGGAATGTCCTGGTCCTATGTCAAAACTCAAAGTAATAATAATGAAACTTTTGAATGAAATTAAAATAATGAAACTCTTTTTTTTTAAATCTCATCCATATCCACCTCACAATTTTTCCTACAAAGTGCTTGAAATACAGAGCTTAAATTGACCCTTTTCAGATCGGAATATCAAATGTTTTAAGCTCGCGCTTCGCGCTCACACTTTATCGATTTTAACGATGACAAAAGGTATTTAGAATGCCCACTCAGATTCTAGGTCTAAATCTGAAACACGCGCGCGTTTATTCAGATACGCAGCTTGTTCTCTGTATAAATCATTATCCAGTTTTATTCCACAATATAAAAAAAATTGTGCTCGCGCTTTGCGCTCAATGTAGAAAGATATCCAATTACTCATCCTTTTCATGATTTACAAAACATGAATGGAGTGTCCCGTTTTTAGGTGTAAACAGCGGCGTAACAGGGGTCGGTGGCCAAGGGGAGGGGGGGGGCAAGAGACAAAAATTTCCCGGTCATATCATGGAATAAACAGGCGCAATGGTGTAATTAGGCGACGATTTCGAAAGGGCAAGACATTGTGTATCAGGCAGAATTTATCTTTTAACCCTATCTAGGCCGGGGTATTTTGGGAGTTCCTATGGCCGGGGGGGGGCCTCCCAGGCCCCCCCCCCTAAGATCTCGGCCGTCGACCGCGCGATCGCGCCGAAAATTGGCACGCGGGTTGCCTGGGGCATAATCTACAAGATTGTATAGTAATTTATTTCATGCGAATCGCTATTAAGTGATTATGCTAATTTATGCGTAATTAGTATGCGAAATCATACTTTTCCCTCTAACTCCCTAAATAAAGCTCTAAATGTACTAATTTTTGGTATAGAAACTCTTTGTGGTGTCCTTAGCAAGCGTACATGAAAAAAATTGTGATATCAAATCATTTTCTTATGTATTATATTGTTTTTTGCAATTTCTTATGTATTTCTTTGTTTTTTGGGCCTTTTGTTTTTCATTGTTTTTTCAATGAAATTTGTTGGGGACTCTTCTGTGATCATTAAAAGCATAAAATGAATACATTTAGACTAGAAAAACAATAAATAATCATACATTTATGAATTTTGGTTGAAAACACAATTTGCATTGACTTTGTACACGAAATCACGTTTTTGAGCAATTTTCGGTCTGACATGCACTTACATAATGTTGCGTAATTTCGGAACCACGTACCCGGGTGATGCAAAATTGGTCTCAAAAGTTGTGCAAGACTTGAAAGTAAAAAGTCAGCGAGCGGTGAGGTCAAAAAATTTCGCACGGCGAAAATATCGCGCGATTCGTTGAGGGGGGGGGGGGGCCTCCGAGGCCCCCCCCCCGGCCTAGATAGGGTTAAAAAAAAGTTGCGAGAGAGCGATGCGAGCGAGCAAAATTTTGACATTTTTAATTCAAAAATCCAATTTTGTGATAGATTTTGACATGATATCCAGAGAATATATTTCACTCTTCTCTCTTTCCATCCCTTTTTTGTGATCTGTACGCCACTGTTAACAGGATTATTTGCGGCAGTAGCGTGCAGAGTAAAGAAAACCAAAATCAAGGGGCGCAGTATGGCGCATGTGCTAAAAAAGCTGCTTAATATAAGTCCCGAGCGAGCGAAGCGAGAAAAAAATCACCTTTTCATGAGAATCTAAATTTGAGATATCTTTTTTTACATGGTAAAACTTTTGGGGACCATGGCCCAACCCTTCCATACTCATATACGGCAGTGCTATGCGTTTGGGGTCTGGGGCGTAGCCCCCGGAACTTCTTGATATCAAAGCCATTTAAACCTCGCAGATTGCCGCTATTTAATCAAATTGCGGGTATATACAGAATATAGCTTTTACACAACACATTTATTCAACCCAGTTGAACCAAATATTTTGAGGGGGCAAAACATAGCAATGTGGGGGGAAGTCGCCAGCGAGCAAGCGAGCTGGAAAAAAATGCCTATTGAAATTAAATTCTAATTATGTGATAGATTTCTCCATTATATTCAGCAAATAACACATTTAATTGTTTCCATTCATTTCATTATACGTTGTCTCCCATAAATTCTTTAATTTCCTCTTGGGAGTTGAACCAAGACCCCCCCTGCGCCTGTACGCCAGTGATTGAAAGTAAAGCTTAATGTAGGAAGGGTCCCTAAAGGGCGGGCGTAAGAGAGCCATTTGAAGGTCATAGATGAAGAGCCCCTACTGCTTGGGGTCTGGGCAAAGCCCCGTAGCTTTTTTTGCATAAAATTTAGCAAGCTAATAGCACAATGTTGTATGCAGTTCCTCTTTCTTCTCGCTCTTTATTTTCTATCCTCGTCAGCCCGGTCGTGTTATTAAGTTTTTATTTCTTGTCCCTTTTCTTTATTTTCCAATTTAGCTTTTGACTAATTCCATTCTACCTTCATTTCCCGCTATTGTTTGCCATCTTTTAATTTATTTCCCATCATGCTATTGCACTATATAGGTCTATTTCAGAATGATTTGTTCTTTCTCAAATGTTTTTCTTTCGTTCTTCCCGCTTTCCTTCCTTTTCCATTTCAAAAAATATATTTTTCCTTGTTTTCTTTTTAATATATTATATTAACAATTTCTGCTCGCGCTTTGCGCTCGCTATATTAAAGGAAACCAAAACCCAAGAAGAAAAGCAATTTCACTTGAAAGAGTAAAATGAAAGGATCAATTTAAAAAAAGTTTCATCAAAATCGGTTATGAAATAAGCAAGTTATGGGAGTTTGAAAACTCTTGTTGTACTTTCTAAGGGCATCCTTAAATTGGCAAACGTGCTTCAATATGGCTGATTTTGTGGACAACTCTCCATTTGTTTTGTACACAAATTTTCAGATTTTCCTCATTATCTTTCAAGTTGCATCTTGCCTCCTTCTGAGCACAACATATGTCATGGGAAAATATAATCCACACAATATATGTCAAGGTCAGGAGGTGATAATGTGAAATATGTAAAATAAAGGGGAAAATCTGAAAATATGTGTACAAAACAAATGGAGAGTTGTCCACAAAATCAGCCATTCAGTCAATTCTGCTCGCGCTTCACGTTCGTAGTAGTTATTTGCATGCACATCTTTTTCAGAAAAAATACAAAGGATTTCCAAAAAATTAGCTCGCGCTTCGCGCTCACATTATATAAATAAAGATGATATTGTCTATAAATGTTCATTCATAGGAATAAAGCTAAGAAGTGAGTATTAGGATTACCCCTTCAAAGAAACCAAAAATTATCTTCGAGTGGCCGATCGGGGAAAATATGTCTGAAAAAAATTCCGCCCCCCCCCCCTATTCAACATTTGTTGAATTGATTCATGATAATGGTACAGTATTGCAAGAACAAACAGACATCTTAAGAGAAATTGGGTCATATAATGAACAGTTATATAAATATAAATATCATGGAAATAGTGATGCTGAAGAACTTTTTTTTATCTTATTAGAGAAGAGAGTTTCCATAGTCTTACAGAGGAAAACGATTCTTCTTTAGGAGAAATATCTTACAGTGAAGTTGATTTTGCATTAAAAAAATATGAAAAATAATAAGCCTCCTGGACGAGATGGATTTACAACTGATTTTTTTAAAGCATTCTTTCAGGACTTAGGTATATTCTTGGTACGAAGTATGAATTTTGCTTATATTTCTGGAAAATTATCCATCTCACAAACAATAATGGCTTGATAACATTAATTCCTTAAGGTGACAAAGTAAGACATTTCATCAAAAATTGGAGATCAGTTTCATTGTTGAATGTTGTTTGTAAACTGTTGTAAAGTTGTATTGCTCACAGACTTTAAAAAGTATTACCATATAATTATTCATGTTAATCAATCAGGATTCTTGTCTGGACGATTTATTGGTGAAAATAGGAAAATTTTGTATTATTTAATTGTGTATATGGAGAAGAAACATATTCCTGATTTCTGATTTTTCATGATTTTTTGTTTAAAACGCTTTCCATTTTTAAATTTGGCAAATCTTTCATGACATGAATAAAAATACTTGATCAGAATGCATTTTCTAGTGTTATAGTCAATGGGCAAATGACATTAAGATTCGTTTTTGTTAAGCGCTAGAAGTCTTGGGTTGTTAATTCGAAATTCACACTCTGCCAAACGAATTTATGTTGGCTTAAAAGAATACAAAGTTCTTTAAAATGCGGATGACACAGTTTATTTCTCAATGGTGCAGCTGCCAGTTTCTGTAATGTACTAAATATTTTGGATTCATTTGCTAAATGTAGTGGGTTGAAGGTCAATACGCAAAATCTACCATATACCTCAGCTACCATTTTGACTGGCGAACCCCTTCTACTATTATGAAAATCGACCCCCATCTACTATTATGACTGGCGAACCCTTTCTTCTATTATGACTGGCGACCCCAATCCATTATTATGATTGGCGAACCCTTTCTACTATTATGAATAGCGACCCTCATCTACCATTATGACTGGCGAACCCCTTCTACTGTTGACTGGCGAACCCCTTTTAGTATTATGACTGGTGACCCTCATCCATTATTATGACTGGCGAACCCTTTCTGCTATTATGAATAGCGACCCTCATCTACCATTATGACTGGCGAACCCCTTCTACTTTTATGAATAGCGACCCTAATCTACCATTATGACTGGCGAACCCCTTCTACTTTTATGACGGGCGAACCCCTTTTAGTATTTTGACTGGCGACCCTCATCCATTTTTATGACTGGCGAACCCATTCTCCTATTATGACCGGCGACCCTCATTCATTATTATGACTTCCGAACCCTTTCTACTATTATTAATAGCGACTCTCATCTACCATTATGACTGGCGAACCCCTTTTATTATTATGACTGGCGACCCTGATCTATTATTATGACTGGCGAACCCTTTCTACTATTATGAATAGCGACCCTCATCTACCATTATGACTGGCGAACCCCTTCTACTGTTATGACTGGCGAACCCCTTTTAGTATTATGACTGGTGACCCTCATCCATTATTATGACTGGCGAACCCTTTCTGCTATTATAAATAGCGACAGTCATCTACCATTATGACTGGCGAACCCCTTCTACTTTTATGAATAGCGACCTTAATCTACCATTATGACTGGCGAACCCCTTCTACTTTTATGACGGGCGAACCCCTTTTAGTATTTTGACTGGCGACCCTCATCCATTATTATGACTGGCGACCCTCATCCATTATTATGACTGGCGAACCCTTTCTACTATTATGAATAGCGACCCCTATCTACCATTATGACTTGCGAACCCCTTCTACCATTATGACTGGCGAACCCCTTCTACTTTTATGACTGGCGAACCCTTTCTACTATTATGAATAGCGACCCCCATCTACCATTATGACTGGCGAACCCCTTCTACTTTTATGACGGGCGAACCCCTTTTAGTATTTTGACTGGCGACCCTCATCCATTATTATGACTGGCGACCCTCATCCATTATTATGACTGGCGAACCCTTTCTACTATTATGAATAGCGACCCCTATCTACCATTATGACTTGCGAACCCCTTCTACTTTTATGACTGGCGAACCCTTTCTACTATTATGAATAGCGACCCCCATCTACCATTATGACTTGCGAACCCCTTCTACCATTATGACTGGCGAACCCCTTCTACTTTTATGACTGGCGAACCCTTTTTAGTATTATGACTGGCGACCCTCATCCATTATTATGACTGGCGAACCCTTTCTCCTATTATGACTGGCGACCCTCATTCCTTATTATGACTGGCGAACCCTTTCTACTATTATGAATAGCGACCCTCATCTACCATTATGACTGGCGAACCCCTTCTACTATTATGAATAGCGACCCTCATCTACCATTATGACTGGCGAACCCCTTCTACTATTATGAATAGCGACCCTCATCTACCATTATGACTTGCGAACCCCTTCTACTATTATGACTGGCGAACCCCTTTTAGTATTATAACTGGCGACCCTCATCCATTATTATGACTGGCGAACCCTTTCTCCTATTATGACTGGCGACCCTCATCCATTATTATGACTGGCGACCCTCATTCCTTATTATGACTGGCGAACCCTTTCTACTATTATGAATAGCGACCCTCATCTACCATTATGACTGGCGAACCCCTTCTACTATTATGAATAGCGACCCTCATCTACCATTATGACTGGCGAACCCCTTCTACTATTATGAATAGCGACCCTCATCTACCATTATGACTGGCGAACCCCTTCTACTTTTATGTCTGGCGAACCCCTTTTAGTATTATGACTGGCGACCCTCATCCATTATTATGACTGGCGAACCCTTTCTCCTATTATGACTGGCGAC
This sequence comes from Lytechinus variegatus, assembly GCF_018143015.1. Lineage (NCBI taxonomy): Eukaryota > Metazoa > Echinodermata > Echinoidea > Temnopleuroida > Toxopneustidae > Lytechinus > Lytechinus variegatus. The sequence goes on along the minus strand of NC_054743.1, from coordinate 18,473,179 downwards.
CCTCATCCATTATTATGACTGGCGAACCCTTTCTACTATTATGAATAGCGACCCTCATCAACCATTATGACTTGCGAACCCCTTCTACTATTATGACTAGCGAACCCCTTTTAGTATTATGACTGGCGACCCTCATCCATTATTATGACTGGCGAACCCTTTCTCCTATTATGACTGGCGACCCTCATCCATTATTATGACTGGCGACCCTCATCCATTATTATGACTGGCGAACCCTTTCTACTATTATGAATAGCGACCCCCATCTACCATTATGACTTGCGAACCCCTTCTACCATTATGACTGGCGAACCCCTTCTACTTTTATGACTGGCGAACCCTTTTTAGTATTATGACTGGCGACCCTCATCCATTATTATGACTGGCGAACCCTTTCTCCTATTATGACTGGCGACCCTCATTCCTTATTATGACTGGCGAACCCTTTCTACTATTATGAATAGCGACCCTCATCTACCATTATGACTGGCGAACCCCTTCTACTATTATGAATAGCGACCCTCATCTACCATTATGACTGGCGAACCCCTTCTACTATTATGAATAGCGACCCTCATCTACCATTATGACTTGCGAACCCCTTCTACTATTATGACTGGCAAACCCTTTTAGTATTATAACTGGCGACCCTCATCCATTATTATGACTGGCGAACCCTTTCTCCTATTATGACTGGCGACCCTCATCCATTATTATGACTGGCGACCCTCATTCCTTATTATGACTGGCGAACCCTTTCTACTATTATGAATAGCGACCCTCATCTACCATTATGACTGGCGAACCCCTTCTACTATTATGAATAGCGACCCTCATCTACCATTATGACTGGCGAACCCTTTCTACTATTATGAATAGCGACCCTCATCTACCATTATGACTGGCGAACCCCTTCTACTATTATGAATGGCGACCCTCATCTACCATTATGACTGGCGAACCCCTTCTACTTTTATGTCTGGCGAACCCCTTTTAGTATTATGACTGGCGACCCTCATCCATTATTATGACTGGCGAACCCTTTCTCCTATTATGACTGGCGACCCTCATCCATTATTATGACTGGCGAACCCTTTCTACTATTATGAATAGCGACCCTCATCTACCATTATGACTTGCGAACCCCTTCTACTATTATGACTAGCGAACCCCTTTTAGTATTATGACTGGCGACCCTCATCCATTATTATGACTGGCGAACACTTTCTCCTATTATGACTGGCGACCCTCATCCATTATTATGACTGGCGACCCTCATCCATTATTATGACTGGCGAACCCTTTCTACTATTATGAATAGCGACCCCCATCTACCATTATGACTTGCGAACCCCTTCTACCATTATGACTGGCGACCCCTTCTACTTTTATGACTGGCGAACCCTTTTTAGTATTATGACTGGCGACCCTCATCCATTATTATGACTGGCGAACCCTTTCTCCTATTATGACTGGCGACCCTCATTCCTTATTATGACTGGCGAACCCTTTCTACTATTATGAATAGCGACCCTCATCTACCATTATGACTGGCGAACCCCTTCTACTATTATGAATAGCGACCCTCATCTACCATTATGACTGGCGAACCCCTTCTACTATTATGAATAGCGACCCTCATCTACCATTATGACTTGCGAACCCCTTCTACTATTATGACTGGCGAACCCCTTCTACTATTATGAATAGCGACTCTCATCTACCATTATGACTGGCGAACCCCTTTTACTATTATGACTGGCGACCCTGATCTATTATTATGACTGGCGAACCCTTTCTACTATTATGAATAGCGACCCTCATCTACCATTATGACTGGCGAACCCCTTCTACTATTATGAATAGCGACCCTCATCTACCATTATGACTGGCGAACCCCTTCTACTATTATGAATAGCGACCCTCATCTACCATTATGACTGGCGAACCCCTTCTACTATTATGAATAGCGACCCTCATCTACCATTATGACTGGCGAACCCCTTCTACTTTTATGATTGGCGAACCCCTTTTAGTATTATGACTGGCGACCCTCATCCATTATTATGACTGGCGAACCCTTTCTCCTATTATGACTGGCGACCCTCATCCGTTATTATGACTGGCGACCCTCATCCATTATTATGACTGACGAACCCTTTCTCCTATTATGACTGGCGACCCTCATCTACCATTATGACTGGCGAACCCCTTCTACTATTATGAATAGCGACCCTCATCTACCATTATGACTGGCGAACCCCTTCTACTATTATGAATAGCGACCCTCATCTACCATTATGACTGGCGAACCCCTTCTACTTTTATGACTGGCGAACCCTTTTATTATTATGACTGGCGACCCTCATCCATTATTATGACTGGCGACCCTCATCCATTATTATGACTGGCGAACCCTTTCTACTATTATGAATAGCGACCCTCATCTACCATTATGACTTGCGAACCCCTTCTACAATTATGACTGGCGAACCCCTTTTATTATTATGACTGGCGACCCTCATGTATTATTATGACTGACGAACCCCTTCTACTATTATGACTGGCGACCCTCATCACCTATTATGACTGGCGACCCTTATGATTAATGTAGCCTCTTCCTTTTTATGACTAGCGACCCTTATCTAGTATTATGAATACCGACCCTCGTTGTTGATTATGACTAGCGATCCTTATGATCAATTACCCTTATGGTCCATTATGAATAGCGACCCTTATCTTGCATTATGAAAATCGGACCTTATGACCCATGGTCCTTATGACCTTATGACTAGCGACCCCTTTTGCCTATTATGACTAGCGAGCTTTTGGGTATAGGATTTTACACGTTATGACTAGCGGTCCTTATGACCAGTCAGTATTATGACTTATGGTCCTTATGACTGACGGGCTTATCCCCCCTCCCGCTTCCGCGGCCCCTGAGAGAGAGGGGGGGGGGTAGACTGGAGATAGCAACATGAAAGAAGTAAAATGTGAGGGGAGAGAGAGAGACGGAGGAAGAGGTGATGTTGTCATGATCGTGGTTGCAGAGTGTCTGAGGGATCATCAAAGTAATTATTTTCAAATTATGACACAAAATGTTCACGGTGCATGTCAATATAAAAACTGTATAAAATAAGAACTATGCCTACATGTACGTTATCATACAAAATACTTTTTATTTACCAGCCGGGGTATAGTAGACCATGGACCTACTAGAGATCCAAGTATAAGTGCGTGAAAGTTAGACAAGCGCCAAATCATAATTTACGGAGAAGCGGAAATATACAGCGTCATCATTCTTTATATCATGAACGATCATAAACATCTTCATCATCGTCGTCATCATCAAGACAACGCCACATCATCCTTATCATCACCACATCTATTTCCATCAACAACATTAACAACGATCCAGTGTATAATAATGTTTAAAAAGATTATGGATATAAACACATGGGGGAATAAAAATTATCTTGCATCAAAGTAGAATGTAAGTGGATGTTATAAAAAAAAAAGAGAGAAAGGAGGCTGGAAAGAGGAACTCGGTGAAAATCGTTATTCATATATACATACTGATGCACGCTTTGCTGTGTAAAGTACACATAAGCGTCTCAACAACTCAAGGCTTGCAGCCAATCCACTAATTTTCATCTCAAATATCGCATCGTTTCACAGGGTGACGAAAATGAGCAATCGAGCCCCCCACCTCCCTACACATAATTTTAAAGTGATGAAACGAAAAAAATGTATGTAAAAAGGATTTTGACGGGTAACTATATCGCCCTATTTCATGAAATTAAAATCAAATTCACTTGTAGGGTGTTATCCCCCTCCCCCCATTGAATACCCCCCCCCCTTCTGTCGTTCTAGCTTCTTTCCATAATCATCTCATATTCCCCAAACAATCTTTTGATCAATTTCTTTAGTTCTACTCTTCAAACACACATTTATTATCATCACATTGACAACATAATGTCCAGCCGTACATTATCATGATTATAGGCTCCATTTTTAACCACATAGCTTGACGGGGATATCTGATAATAATAAATGTGATAAATGGTGAATGATTATGTACCAGCCCCCACAATGCTTTCATTTCCACACAGCTGCATTAAAGGACAAGTCTACCCCCAACAAAAAGCTGATTTTAATAAAAAGAGAATAATCCATCAAGAATAACACTAAAATCTCATCAAAATCGGATGTAAAAAAAAGAAAGTTATGACATTTTAAAGTTTCTCTTAATTTCACAAAACAGTTATATTCACATCCTGGTTGGTATGCAAATGAGGGGACTGATGACATCACTAACTCACTATTTCTTTAGTATTTTATTATTATAAAATATGAAATTTTCTCCCCGTTGTCCTGTGAAACAAAGTATTATACCTCCGTGGACATGCGGTATTACCCTTGTTTAAACATTTCATGGTTCAGTCAAGTTAGTCCTGATTATCAAATCTGTAAAAATTGAAACACCTGTATTGTATAATTCAAACAATAAAAAAAAAGAAATAGTGAGTGAGGGATATCATCGACTCTCTCATTTCATGGAACAACTACTCTCTCAGAGCAGTATAGGTCCATGCTCATTTGCCTGTCACTGAGTTGTGCATATAACTTTTTTTGTGAAAAAATGCGAAAATTTAAATGTCATAACTTTCTTGTTTTGTATCCGATTTTGATGAAATTTTTACCGTTATACTTGTTTGATTTTTCTCTATTGATTAAAATCAACTTTTTTCATGGCTAGACTTGACCTTCAAAATGTAGCATTATAGTTGAAACATTTTTTCTCTGTAAGTTTTCAATTTAACATAAAAATGATTATAATGCAAAGGGCATATATCTCTCCTGCAATGTTTATTGAACGTCCTTGTTCCATAATTAGCGTTAGATTCTAGACTGGATATAGACATTTTAATTTCCTGTATTGTAAACATATTTTCATATTCCATTCATCCTTACGAAATGAATCTGTACACGACATTGTGGTATCTCTCGTCCCCAGTTCACAAGGATTCACCCAGAATGTGAGGTATATATCCTCACAACATTCATGACGTTGCAATTTATAAAAGCATAACGACTCCATGACATTTAATCATGGCGACAATAACATTGCTTATACCTATAGAGCACAAAGCGTTATATAAAACCTTTCATCAACCAAACATTTTTATATCCCTATTCGTAGCATCTCCATTTCTTTTAACCCCCCCCCCCCCCACCACAAACCAGGCAGAGACTTCAGAGAATTAGGAACCGTGTCATGTTTTCAATGTGTTAATGTATTACAGTTTCAAATTTATACGCCTGTATTCTTGCTTTATCCCATTTATATCCAGGGGGCCGTTTCATAAAGCTGTTCGTAAGTTAAGAGCGACTTTAAGAACGCACAAAACCATCGTTAATGAATAAACCATTCGCCATAAGAAAGGATCACCAGTCGTTCTTAAAGTCGCTCTTATCTTACGAACAGCTTTATGAAACACCCACCAGGACCACAAAGTCCTCACTCCCAACAATTTGTCATTATCAGTATGACCTTCATCATCATCATCGTCATCACACTTCCAACCACTGCCAACATTATTGTCATCAGAATGGGTATAATAGATACCATAACTCCAAGTAGTTTTGTCAGCACAAAAATTACCTTAATCTTATTCTCTAACCATCATGATCATCTTCGTCGAGAACTCCATGGCAATTACCACCAGTTTATCATCATCATCACAACCACCAACATCACCATCATAATCACCATCATCATCTTCATCACCATCATCATCCTCACGACCACAACCAGCAACATCACCACCATCACCATCATCATCTCACCATCATCATCATCTCACCATCATCTTCATCACCATCATCATCCTCACGACCACAACCACCAACATCACCACCATCATCATCATCACCATCATCATCATCACCACCATCATCATCATCTTCATCACCATCATCAACCTCATGACCACAACCACCAACATCACCACCATCATCATCTTCATCAGCATCATCATCCTCACAACCACAACCACCACCATCACCACCACCATCATCATCACCATCATCACCATCTTCATCACCATCATCATCCTCACGACCACAACCATCAACATCACCACCATCATCATCTTCATCAGCATCATCATCCTCACAACCACAACCACCAACATCACCACCACCATCATCATCACCATCATCATCCTCACGACCACAACCACCAACATCACCACCATCATCATCTTCATCATCATCATAATCATCACGATCATAATCACCATCATTCTATTCAACCAATGTGTTAACTCAAACCACATAAAATAAAAGTCAGCTATACAGTATCATTTATTTATCCGTCGCCGATTACTCTTCCTTTGTTTGTTCTGTGATAGCTTCCTATCCTCATCCCGGTGCGAGTTCATGGTCATAATAAAGCAATTCAAAATCTCATACATAATTGATCACATTCACGGCTGTTCCTCTTCTGATCTTGATGCTAAAACATCACCTTCGTCAAACTCCCCCGCATCCCTGTCTGAATAAAACAAGAGTCCAACAGGGGAGCTTTTTATCCGACAAGTTTCGCTTCCGACAACTTTCCTTGATTTTGATTGGCTGAAAAGCACTGCTACTATGGTAACTGTCGGGTAAATTGTCTGGCAGGTCTTTTTGTCATGAAATGGCCCCCATACCACTTCATTATTTTTATTTATTGCAATTAAAGGAAATGCGCCTAGAAATGCCCCCTATTTACACAAAAAATTGAAAACTATCTTGTCTATTCATCTTGCCTATGGGTTCGAAAATGATGAGAGGAAATTGTTACTTCATTTTCTTAAATATGCTTGTGGCTGAATTTCTTTCTTGGGACACTTTGGTTTCGGGTCAGCATTAAACAATGATGCCCATGATGCCCATATAAAAGGGGGATGGTAATTTATCAATGTCATTTTGCAAAAGATTAGATACAAAACAGGGCTACCCCTCCCCCTCCAGTTTCAATAACCTTTACTCAGTAGTATTCATTTTATTATCATCTCTTTTACGGTTAACCTCTTATCTATATTGAGACATAAGCATCAAAACCAAATATTGGAAGTGCTTCAATGCCTTCTGATATTTGGCTATTTGTTCTTTTTTTTTCAATTTTTGAATGAACATATTTCAACAGATCAACAAACATACAAAATACCATAATAAATAGAGCTACTCAATGCTACTTTATTATTGAGTGACACCATAATTTACAAGATGTATATTTCTTGTGAGTACAGAATATGCTTTCATTGCTTTCATTTCAAAATCTCTTGATACAATGACAAAAATATAGAAAAATGGCAGTTTGTATTTTGTCTTCACAAACACATCAGTATGTCTACATTTTCACATGAAATAAATTAAGTAAAAAAAACTTATTTCCGAGGAAATAAAAGGGAACAAGATATTTTGTACAAGTTTTTGTCAAAGAAGAATACATAGCAATAAACCTAACTCCATACATGTGATGTACTATAGTACTAACTTTGAATGGAGAAATTCAGTTATTTTCATTTGAGCATTTAGAAGAACTGAACATGATACAAATGTAGTACTACCATCAAAGAATTTCCAGTACCATTAACAAGTATATAATAGCAAGGTTAAGTAGAACATCAAATAATTCAATTTATTCAATAGATATAAATGCCCATGGCTGGTTCCATTTTGAAATTATAGTTTTGATATTTGTTTTAATGTTACAAAACAATCATGCAAACAACAGAATCATATCAAACAAGATCTACACAACAAAACATATTCATTCTTAATTTCAAACATTCTTTTTGTAATGTCCATTTCATAAAGTAACTAAAAGATTTTGACCTGTGTGTGTCTAATAGTAAATCAGGTGGGAATGCTTTGTTTTTGTTATCTCTTGGTGATATTAATATAAATATGAAAGAAGTGTTTTTCACCCACATTCAAGCAACTTTTGTAACAAATAAGATCTTACATAATTTTATTGGTTAGATATCATATATAAATGCCTCTTTTCACCAGATGTAAGAAAACATCCAAATTGTTCATGAGTAAGAGATTTTTCAATATTTACTTAATATGAACTGATACCAAAGCATTGTGTGCAGAGATAAGACTATAACCATCTTAACTGGAATGGACACTACAGTTTATCATGGCTTCAATCTTTTAACTAGATTTATTAGGTAAAAAGAAGTCAAAGCATAAAAACCTGAACTCTTTCTGACATTATCAAAATAACTTTACATAAACTCGGCAAGAATATTTGTTTTTCTTTGAAAGGTCAAATAACCTGCATGCTTTACAACGTTGCCATTCATAGAGATAATGCAAAGTTCCATTCATTCATTCATTCACTGATTTTGTCATCCCCATGGATAGTGGGTCTTCTCCATTACGCTAATGTAGTTGATGCATGATTTCTATCAAACTTAACCACATTATGATCTACAAGATTTAGCGTAGATGATCGGGGCATCTTGTGCGTTCCCATTCACGTCAGTTTCATTTTGTACCGATAAAGTTTCTCTTCAACTCGCGCATCGTTGATTAGTGGGTATAAAATATCTAAAGTACCCTGGCAGTAAAATGCCAGGTTTCATGTATATTAATCATATTTTCATCCACAGGCATTTTCAATTAGCATTTAATGACTAGGATGTATTTATTCTATATTATTGAGATGGAGATGGCTTTCATTACTATCAATTACGCATACTTTCAAATTTGTGGCAGAGCAATTTTGTTGGTTCACTTCAATTAGGACTTGCTCTCTTGAGGCTAATATTCGCTTCCGTTATTTTGGTATACCTTATCAAATTTAATCTGTAAAAGATATACTACTCTATAGTGATGCTTATTTCTTGCATTCACTTTCATTTTGGCAATGTGTGCACACACTAAAAATTTGTCAGTGTACATGGATAACTCTTAGATTTTTTTTTTAAGTGTTAAACCATAATTCTGAATTCTGTTTTATAAAACAATAAAAAAATCCTATGACATACATTTTGATAGGCTAGAATAATTACATAACTTGATTGGGTAAGAGTGCATTTGTCAAAGAATTTCATATCATTAAAAAAAACTAAAAAATTAAATTGAGATTTTGAATCTTAAAACATGAATTCATCACATTTCTTTTCACATACATGTAGCAGCTTAAAAGTGAAGCAGTAGATTTGTAACTCGGTGAACTAGTCCTTGTAGCGTAAATATAATCTATAATACACCTGGTTGCAATTTGTTGTACATGCTTCATAATAGCTTTACAACTGATTATACTATAGTACATTCTGCTAACAGACATTAATCTGCATTACCACTTCCCTTAAAATTGGTTCATTGTAAATACAAGCAAACATTGCATTCTTAGCAGTCAAGGTAAAACAAAAAATGGAGGAGACATGTTTGATTATTTAAATTTGGCCAAATGAAAAAAATTCATTTGCTTTTTGATAAACTTGTACATGTGCTTCTCAACCAAACATTAGTGATATATATTGCTTGCTTGTAAGTACATATTTACAATCAAACCAAACAGAGTACTTTTCTATAGAAATAAATTTGATCCCATGAACGACTTTTTTTATAAACATTGAAGAAAGCATAAATGCAATGAAGAACCCCCCCAAATAAATTTACATACAGTACAAGTCGGCAAACAGCCAGCAATATGAGATGAGACTCTTGAACAATGAACATCCGAGTATGAATTATTCATCAGTGTCACTTGTTTCCCATTTTGTTTTTCTGTTGTTTTGGTTCTATTCAAGAGAGATGAATCATGCATGCATGTTCAATTTTGGGTTGATATAAAGTTTGAATTCTCTGCCCACATGTTTTTACTGGGTACACAAATAGTGTTTATCATAATAAAAAAAAATGGTGCACTTTGCCCACAACCAATAATTCACAATAATTCAAACTGTAGTGTTTGGTTACTGTATGTGTTCAATCTTGAAGTATGCGTATGAGAAATGCAAACAAATGACTCGTTCCATATTCATTAATGTATATTTGAACTTCCTTTACGAAAATGAAAGAAAATAATTTTGAACAACTAACTCTCCAGACTTGAATAAATACTTGTTGGGGGTTTCTTTTCAACTTCCGCAGCTTTGAGTTTTGTAAGGGGCTGCAGAGACAGTTGTACAAAGTTGCACTTCTCACTCCACTAGTACTGAGTAGTACACCTGAATCTATCAATCCAGTACATTAAAAAAAAAATTGTTTTGAATTATTTTTTTTTTAATTGATAAAAAAATTGTAGATAATACAGTACTTGTCGATCTTCCCACCCCCCAAAAAAAATAAAATAACAAATAAAAAAATAAATAAAATCATTCTTAAGTCAATACATCATTAAACAAAATTTTGTGATGTATTATTTTATCTCTTGATAACAATATGAACTAAGTGACAAGGTCTTATCCCTGAATTATTATTTGTTATAACTTTTTATAGAGCTCTATTCAGGAATACAATAAACAAATTCATGAATACATTTTTTTGTGAATCTCAATGTCGAATAAGGGCAAGTAAAGGTCATGTATTTATACATGGGCAAGGGAGAGAGGAAGATATCACTCTCCATGAATACTAAATATAAAAAAATCACATTTTGTAAAAGTTAAATGATTTTAAAACAGCTAATGGTTTCCCATGCAGACAATTGTATGCATGCATTCACCTGTTTCTCAGTAGGAATAAAGTGTAATACCGCAACTTCACAATGTGCAATTTATGTACTAATAATACATGTCCGTACATTGCACTTGCACTATTTGCTGAAATTTTATGTTTGAATCATTATTCTGGCAAATCCTTATAATAGTAAAGTTCAAAGGTTCTGCTCGAACACAAGAATACAGAAGAAAGTTCACAAGGTGACAATAAGTATATTCAAAATAGTACAACAAGGTCTAAAATACTGATATAAGAACTGCTACATATTAGTACCATACATGAAAATAAATGTCCATCTTGTCATAAATAGGACTCAACAACATTCTCTAAATACGCAGTAATGAATAAATTGTACATATATGCGTTATTGTATCTTCGCTTTTAAAATCTGCATTGAATATGTATGTGAACTACATTATTGCTGTAAAAAATGCATTTTCTTATTTGAAATATGCATATGTAATGTAGGTTTAAAAAAAAGAATAAAGGCAGATTGAAACTCCCGCTATTAAAAAGAAATAAAAATAAGTGGGTTCTTGTCTTCCAAATGGGCATGTATGTTATTGCATATACCTTGACCATACCTCCATATACTTGTCCATGTGATTCTGGCCTGTATTTTAATTTCTTTTTCTATTCAACGTTTGCTCAAAATCACAAACACAACAATTGATACATACTGCAAAGTGTTAAAAACTATAGATCAATGCGAAGCTTACCTGTAGAATGGAGGCCTTACTAAAATAGTAAAATCACTTTGATGGATGATGACGATGATGTGGATGAGGATGATGATGATGAAAGTAATGTTGATGAAAACAATGAAAATGATGACAATTGAAGATATAAATAAATAAACAGAAAATATACATGTACCGACGGAACGATGTACATTCCTAATTAGAAATGGTGAATTATTTACACTTTGTCCCCTTTATAAGAAAACATGGTAAGAAAATGGATTTCATCTTAAAATTTGTCTCAAAATGGAGCTTAAAAAGTGGAGTTGAGTATGTAAAACCCATCTCAGGTTTAGATAGAATCAATCATAGCAGATGCAGATCTAGATTATGGACTTTTAATGGGGTTGGAATTTGTCTGAATATTTTGACAAACAAAATTCAAAAAAAGGTCTTTGCACATTTTACAGGGCGTGCCCGGCGGCCTCACATTCCGCCACCCCCAGTATAGGTCAATACATATAAGACAGGGGTTACAAACAACTATCCTGTACACATAAATGGCAATGTATGATACTGTACTTGTATGCTAAAAGAAAAGTACTTGAATATAGTGCACAGAGCGTATCAAAATAATTGCGTATTCTAGTACATCTATAGACATCATTGAAGAAGAAATACTGTAATGTTATGGATCTACGATTGAACAAGGATTTTAAAAAAAATGCAAATAAAATGTCTGACATCCCTGTAATGCACAAATTCTTTTTTGATAGACTTCCTGGTGATAAAGTTCATTGTTCTCCTTGAAAGGCCACCAGGATTAGAATCTTAAGGATCGAAGGGGAGGCACGATACTGGCATACTCTATACTTTCTCTTGTTGTCCCTGGTTTGGCAGCGTTTGTATCACCCCCGACTGCTCCTTTCAGTGCCTCTTCCTCCTCACCCCCTGCACCCTCTGCATCCTGTTCCTCCTCCCCGTCCTTAAAAGCAAGATCAGCATAAACTAAACCTTCTACATTGCGCCTCTTTGGGTCTTCGGAATGGTTGATGACTCCACCATTAGAGTGGATCACCATGTCTTCAGGTTCCCAGGAGATTGTCCGATGGCCACCTGGCTTTGGTGGGATTTCATCTGCCTCCGAAGAAATGGTACCACCCTCTGCAGTTGCAATCACTCGGCCATTTGAGTTTCCATTCTCGTTGCTCTTATGGTAAATGTAGGTGTTTCCTGGGCCGATCTGCATGCCGGCTTCAGAAGATCGCCCGAGGGAAGCGTACATCCTGTCGTTGCGCCTTGAACATCTCACCATTATGAAATACAGGGTAAGACCAAGAATGAGGGTTCCCACTACTGCTCCTATGACAATGCCAATGATCAACATGGTTGGGTTTCCTCTGCCTGGTGGGGGAGCCTGATGGACTATCTGTGTTTCAGTTGTTCCCATAAAGTACCGATTTGAACTATCTAAATCAGTCTTATTAAACACTGTGCAAGTAAGATATGAGCCATTGCTTACTTTGCTCAACCGAAGGTCCAGAGTTGAAATGTCATTGATGCCACTCACTTCTTGAATCGTTGTCTTAGCCTCATCGCGGAGATGCCATAAATAGCGATATCTCCCTGGCACATTCACACTGCAGTTGAATTGTGCATTCTTGTGGTCCAATGTTTTCAGATAAATGTGAAGAGATCTCAATTTTGAGATGGAACATGTTTTAGATTCAAAGTCTGTTCTTTCACCAGAAGCTTCATCCATCTGGCATTGATACATACTAAAATTAAACCCTGTGTGAATGTCATGCTCGAGGCAGTTCTGACCGGTTTCATAGCCGGTTTTAGCTTGCTGCGTGAATCTCCAGCTGGCGTTCTCTCCCCGTGATATCCAAGCCAATGACATCCTCACACTCGATATCTCCGTGCAACATGACAGCACAACAGTTATCTTACCATTTTTCTCCTGTGGACCAGCGCTACATAGAGGATACTTAGGAGGTGGTGTGTACTTCACTGACAGAACTGCACTCCTGGACTCCATAAGCAATTCAGATCCATCGGTTTGCACAGAACCGTTGTACAGCCTGCAGGAGAAGAGTGCACCATGGTCTATCTTCTGTACTGGAGTGATGAGTAAGTTAGCTCGTGGGTACATCCCAACCCCTCGGTAATTAAAATTCACGTCCTCACTTAAGGGAACGTTGTCTTCGAAAATTGGTTTGTTGTTGTGAGTCCAAACAAGATAGGTATTCCCCTTTATCATTTGAGAGACCTTACACTGCAGCATGATGAACCCACCAACAGCAGTCTCTTTGTCCAATGGTTCAGTCTCAAAGGTGGTGGTGGTGATGTTGTCTTGGTTGCTCTGTGCTTCACCTAGCCTTGACTTGTGTAATAGAAGTAGAACTTGGACAGCTACTAACAAGTGACCCATCCAGTGAAAGCCAATAGTCTCCATCTTCATTTGACTTCAGCATCCAATCCAGATTTGAAAATCTAAGAGGGAGAGAGAAAAGAGGTGCAAATAAAAATTCACTTATTTCTGAAGTTGAACTCTACATCGGGTGCCATTCAATTTACTGTTAAAAGTGACTACTGGTAATATCCAGGCAGTTAAATGGTTGACTTGATGGACTGAGGATGACAAATCTTCTCTACTTCATCAAATGGAAGACCACCCAAATTGGTCTTATAACTAGAACATGGCCCACTTAGTGCAGATTACCAGTGGAGTTTTGGGCTTGCCCCATCCATTTGGAATAAGATCAAATTATGTGCCTTTCAAGTCTGAAAGAAAGCAATTAATTGCTGATAATTAGCAAAATGACAATCTGCCTACAAATAAATATTCAAAGTACTACGTTTCTACTGTGGCAACTGTGCTTTAGAATTGACAAAAGGCATTCTACAGAACCGGATTTAACTTAATAAAAACAAATCAATTTACTTTCAAAGCTATGACATTTCAAAATCTTAAACATTGGTTAAGATTTCAATTGTGAGGTACCAACATGCTCAAAGTTCATTGACCCTAAATGACCTTTTACCTTGATCATGTGACCTACAAACTAATGCAAGATGATGATAATACTTGATTACAGCATCACCTGTACACCGTATCAAGTTTCATGAAGTAGATTTATATACTTTTTATTTCTAAGTTATGTACAATGTATAAAGATTTCAATGTTAACGACACCAACGAAATTAAGCAGTGCCTTCATGTACATGTATGTCTCACTTTTTATGCTATGCAATTTAAGACAAATATGAAACCATTACTTTGCACATTCTCAATTTTCATTTCACAACATATACAGTATAAGAAATTTTATGCTATTCATGACAATTTCAATGACACTCAGTATAAAGCTTAGCACCCCTAACATGCGCTCAATGATCTTTTACAAGGAGGCAGTGCGGCTCATAAAGAGTCAGACACATGCTCTAGTGCAAACAGTTTCTCAGAATACCAATGTTTTCACATCCCCATCCTTTTCTTTACAATGTAAACTATATTTACAACCACTTGATAATATAAGGATTATTATTCAATGACATCAAAACTCCAATTTCAAATTTATTCCATTCAGTTTTTCTGTACATTTTAGTATTTTTCAATCAAATACTATACATGTACATCTTCAGGCCATTTTTAGACTGTAACATTTTTTTCTTTGATAAAGGATTCCATCATATTTCCATCAAAACGCAAGTGGACAAATAACCACATGAAGACATGCTATGGCCTGCTTAAACAAAAAGGTGAAAGCCAAACAACCATGAAATTACTCCACAAAAGACTTCCTGCTATTACCACTGAATACAAAAATAATGTGGAATGAACAAAGCTCTATTCAATAGGGTTAACCGCAAATCAATACAGATCAGGTGCCATAGCAAACACTGATATACACATCAAACAAATTAAAAATAAACAAAGATGCTGCACTCATCATACACATGTATATCTTTTTCAATATACATGTATGTGTGTATATAGGCCTACATTGAACCTACATGTACATAAATCTATACTTCATGTAGGTTTACAAAAGTCACAAAAGTTTCATTTCAAAGTTTTGACTTTCATAGGATACGGTACTCTACTTCCCTTGCTGAAAATTTAACATGGATATTGCATTAACGCCACATACATATACAGTGAATTTCCCTTTTTTTAGCTCTACATACATGCGTATGAGTGTAGGCCTACAAGGCTACATGTACATACATGTAGGGATGACACCAGTGTACAGTACATGTAAACTTGAAAGAAAAAAACTTTAGAGCATGGACCACAAACATATTTCAAGGGGTATTCCAGGAGTCCAAGGTGAAAATGATATGATTTGAATAAATTAGGAAAACAATTAGTTAAACAAATTACTGACAATTTTATCGAAATCTGAAAAGAAATAACAAAGTTTTGGCATTTTGAAGATTTGGATTTATATTCCGATGAAATCAGTACTTGGCATGTCTTCACGAATATTCAATCAGCTGATGATGTAATATCCCCACTTATTAATAAGGTTTATTCATTTTTTCCGCTAAGAATCAATAATATTGGATTGACAACTGATTTTAGTGCATTAGATATTTATTACTGTGCAACTTATTTCATAAGAAGACATATTATTCACACAAGTATGAAATAATGAAACAATTATGATTTCATGTAATAACATAGAAAGGGAAAGAGGGGATGTGACATCAGGCATCATCAGCCTACCTAATGAATATTCATGACATGCAAAAACTGTTTTCACGATATATTGCTAAACATTAAAATTCAATAACTTGGCTATTCGTTATCAGATTGATTTTCAGCGTTTTGCTCTGTGAATTTTACACTATTAATAGATGTATATTTTCAGCACTGAGTACCCCTTTAAAGAGTCCTACAGTAGCCTAATCCATAGGCATTTGGTCTATTGTATAAAGCCTCCACTGTACTCTTCAGAAAGTGAATAAGTGATATCCTGTAATTGTGATTGATCACAAAATGAATAGAAGATTACTGAATTAGAATTTATTACCCACTCTATCAAGCACCCAAGGGGGGACCCAACTCAAGCATAGATAAAAGCAGAATGTGTACGAATCATGGATTAGTTCCTTTTTGTAGTACATGTAGGTTCTTGGTATCCACGATCCATGTGTTTTCTCAACCCGATGCATGTACAATGTACATGTATTTGATATACATGTAGTAGACATAAGTTATCATGTACATGTACATGAATGTCCATTTGCCTTTGAGTTTTTAAAAGTCAGATCATGGTGGGATCTACAGTAGCCAATGGACTAAAAAAAGCAGGGGTTCTACATGTAATGTGGCACATTAAGCCTTGCCAAGTGACACATAAACAAAAACAAAGATATTTCCAAATGTTTCGTTGAATTTTAAAATATTTTTGAATTTATAGACCTTTTGGGGGCCAAAATCCAAGGCCCCATATTTAAAAGAACCCCTACCAGGGGCCATTCAGCAGGCCCCATTGTCCCTACAATGTGACTCTTTTGATATACTGTTGCAATACAGATTTCCAATATGGTACCTAGCCAACATCAACAAAACTAATTGAGAAACCCTACATGTAGCCTACAGTGTTGCACAATGTTCTTACCTTTTCACAATGTGTTCACATGCATGTCTGAGGCAAATGATTGAACCAATATCTAAACCAATATATAGAGGTGCCGTGGCCGAGTGGTCTAAGGCGCCTGGCTATACATGGAAAGTCTGGGGTTCGATCCCCGGCCGCGGCACCTATGCTCGTGAGCAAAGCACTTAATCTACAAAGCTCTTTGATCTTCCTTTCAAATAAATGGAAATGCTATATGCATTATTGGTAACTAGGTGTGCACTTGGTTTTTTTTCAAATAAAAAAATAAACATACCAACAACTAGAAAACAGAACAGTTTTCCTTCTCAGAAGTTAGAATGTGTGACAATCCACCCACACCAACACAAGAAGACTAGTGACTCCTGTACAACAACACAAGAAGACTAATAACTCCTATACTCCTGTACTCCTGTACACCAACACCAGAAGACTAAATGACTCCTGTACTACATGTACATGTACTACCAGTACTGGTACAAGATGCAGTTTACATACAGCCTTTTCAATATAAATGGGGTTACTGAGGTCATACCCCTGCCTCAAAGATTTTCCAGTTAAAGGGGAGTAGATAGATGACTCATATGATTCCTAGTTTCTCTTTTGAAGAGTATTTTTCAATGTGGTCAATTTTGGTAATCAATGGTTCTTTTGTGTACTATCCTAATACAGATTATTTGTGAGGATTCTGAAGATGGGTCCAAGGATGTTCTTTGTGTCCGGCATGATGACATCTGAATCAATTTAATGCTATCAGTCTGGATGCTTTTTGTCTGCACCAGTGGTTCATGAGGTTTTTGGCTCCATTTTCCTCTGACAACAGTCAGGCCAACAATTTTACCGGGGAATTGTTTAGTGAATTCCTTGTGTTTACAATGCAAAGCTTGACTTGTATAAAGTGTATTACATGTACTGTAGTACACTGTCTTTAGGCCCACATTGCAAAGCTTGGCTACATTGTGACTGAATCTGAACACTTCGCAAAGTCCTCCAAAATACGGAAGTGAAATGCAATTATCAATTTCATTGGATTTTAAAATTTTAGAAATATAATTTCAAGAAATATTACCAAGATCACAAGTTTGATTTATGTATTTACACTCTTCATGCATGTGAGCCTTTCCTTTTTTTCACTACAACTCCTATTCATCATAGACCAGATATAAACATGGTTACTGAAATGTATAGGCCTACACAACTGAAAATTGAAATATGGTACTTCTAGTCCAGAAATATTTTAGGCCTACAGTAATTTCAAGTTAGGTGATATATTTTGTTAACTTTTTCGTCATTACCCCAACCAGACAGATCCCCTTTATTGTCAACAACAGAACACCTGAAACTAAACACAGGTGCATACATGGTACTGGTAGTTCATGGAGCTATATGGGTAGTTCATGCAGCCTACTCAATAATACAGTGTACATACAGCAAACACAAAGCTAAAAATTTCCAATCAAGACAAGATCCTCATCCTCAGTAGCTCATACTCGGTATATCCCTTTTTTAGAATGACAAATTATTATAAAGTTTCATTTTCCATAGAGTGTTGGGCATACATCGTCTGAAGCGATGTGAGAATAAAAGATTTGAACTCCTCAGTCAATAGACTCCACTCGCCAACCAACTTCCGGAGTCAACAATGTGTGGTGAGGTGCCAATGATCTAGACAAGCCCATGGCCCTGTTCACATAACCATGATAACAATGTCAACTGCATCATAGACCAGTACACTGTACAGAAAATGTGGCCCTGTGGGCTCATTCAAACTAAGAAGCAAATGACTACCAGATAAAGAAAGATGTCTCTATAGTCTACTATGTATTCACATATCACAATACAAATAAATTACCGGTAATCTTTTGTACTATAATCTATATACAGTAAGTGTAAAGGCGCCTATTGCAAAGCATGAAGGCCTATTAAAAGCACATTATGCATGTGTACATGTACACATGACAGTGTTTATATTTGATATGGAGAAATCACAATTTTAACATGGTGTACAGTACAACAAAATTAATGTACTCGAATTGAACGAGAATTAGCAGACCTACATGTACTTGTAACTAGTTCGATCATGTACGTGTACCAGTAATAAACTAGATAAACAAATTTTGTTTAACCACATTCAAAATGAATGAATGGGATGCAATTCAAATCACATTAAAAGCAATCAGAATTCTTATTCATTTCATACACTGTACAAAAAGTTGTATTAAAACTTGAGTTATAACTTTCCATTCCTGTGTGGGGTAATAACTCAATAGTCATTCCTATATTCCAGATGTACACATTTTATTTGAATCTATGCTGTGCACTCCGAAATGATTAACGATCTTTGCTGTGGTCGGAAACAGAACTGGGGTATGACAACATGAAAAGGATAATCATGCATGTCTGCACAATATCAAAGGGGTACTCCAGGCTGGAAATAATTAATAAATAAAGTAAAATTCACTGAACAAAATGCTGAATTTCATCAAAATTTTACAACAAATAATTATCATATTGAATTTTAACGTTTAGCAATACTTTGTGAAAAGTTCTGTGCATGTTGTATGCATATTGTCATGAATATTCATTAGGTGGACAGATGATGTCACATCCTCAAGACAATGTCCTTTTACATCATAATTATTTCAGGGTTTTTTTTTAAGACCTGTACTTGTGCGGATGATATACATGTCTCTCTTATAATATGCATATAAGTTGCAGCAATACATATTTAATACTGTTTTCAGCTACTCCATTACATCAAAG
This sequence comes from Lytechinus variegatus, assembly GCF_018143015.1. Classification (NCBI taxonomy): domain Eukaryota; kingdom Metazoa; phylum Echinodermata; class Echinoidea; order Temnopleuroida; family Toxopneustidae; genus Lytechinus; species Lytechinus variegatus. The sequence goes on along the minus strand of NC_054743.1, from coordinate 18,453,375 downwards.
TCAGATTCATTTATTATGAATTACAATTAGTTTTTTTTAATGTATGTACATGTAGAACCATGACAACATGCAGGTCTTACTTTTGTTGGACATAGAGAGTAGCAAATGAGCAAGAAAACTGGGTGTGAAGGGCTGAAAGCAAAAAAGAGGGGATAGGGTGTGTAAAGTGATGAATGGTAGAAGGGGAGAGGGGAAGAGGGATAAATAGAAAGAGAGAGAGCTACATGTATAGACCAGGCATCACTCAAATGGGGAAGGGGAATTCCCTGCACCTGATGGGGTCACATAGAACTTCTACAATGTAGAGCGGAGTGAGGGGTTCAGAATCTGAGACAAAGTTTGAACTTGAAGGAGAGAGAGTAATCTGGGGTTCGAATTGATAAGGTACAGCTGCTTTCACCATACATGCACATAATGTGATACAGGACTGACATGCCACTCAATGCCAATAGTGCTGCATTAGATTCCAATACACATAAATTTGCAATTTTCTCTATGGCTCAGAGGATGTGTCCGAGCCATGATGGCAAATGGTCAATTGTAAAACAAAGAGAAGAGAGCCAGACTGTCCTCTCCCTCGGACAACAGTCTATATCCGGGGAGAAAGAAGAGGAGAGAAAGGGGCAGGGAAAGAGCTGGGGCGGGCACACAATACCTTGACTCTCACCCAGGACTTTACAAAATACTGTAGGGGAAAAAAATTACACAAGCTTATTTTCATAGCTCAAGTTGCCGTGAGCTTCTTAAAATATCATGGATGAAAAGAACTGCTTGTTTATCCAACACCGCACAGGCTTGGACAATCGTAGAAAATTAGGGTAGAGCCAAAGGGTATTGGTCTTTAAAATTAAAATCAAAGGGGTGGCTGGTGTTGAGGTAAGGTCATCAACCCATACATTTCTTACACAGTTGAAGGCGAATTTTAATGGAAGAGTGGTCTGGTGTTTTAAGCAGGCCTACATGAACTTGACGAGTTAAATAATGGAATTTCATAACGTAATATTCTGGAATCAATGTAGATAATCATTTTGGGGAACTCAATTGCTAATTCAAACAATCAGTTCCTTCAAAACAATTGACACATTGAAAAATATACATTTTTGCATCTACAGAGATATTTTCAAAACAATAAATTATACTCTGACCACAGGTCTATATGTAGAGTGAAATTATCTTAAAATATAAATATACTGTACATCATCTAGATTCGGCATTCGCTCGCATGAATAAAAGCAACCATCCTCGTCATTGTCACAGTAGCGACATGGTAATCTACCACAAATACCCCTCAGCCGTATACATGTTTCTAATTCTGTAAGGCCATTTAATTCTGCATTTTTGATTACTTTTTCCAATTAGGTATAATGGCTTGAAGCCTGCAGGTGTGATATTATGATAGTACCATAGAGTGCAAATTACATTCAGAGTGAGACTACTATTTGCATGCTGCATGGGTAATACACATCCCCTTTATCATTATGATTCTCGTGTGGGATTTTTCCCTTTCCTTTCTTAAAAAAATATACATATTTGTCAATTACACATTCATAAACTGTGTATTCATCATCATCATAAGTGTGAGAGAAGGGAAAGTATCTGCAAAGCTCCAGCATGAATAAGTAAACATGACATGCAAAGAAAAATATTGAAAAAACATGAGCATCCCCCCCACACACACCCACACCACCACAGCATCCCTACTGGGCAGCCAAGCCATGAGAGGAGAGTGAAAGTAAAAAAAAGTCAAAGTCAAAATTTTTAGACTTCAAGTTCATCCGAAGACAAGTTTCACACATTTTTGTTTGATTTGGTGAGAAATATGTGTACATGTAGGACTTTGAAGTTTTCTTCATAGTCTGCTAAAGCCAAAATCCATATTCCTATTTATAATCGATGAGACAATTGCAAATAATACTTACAGATTGGAAACATGTATCTAGTGCCTCTGTGAATAGGCAGTTTGTCGCCTCTTTGCTTCGTGATGTCAAATCGTCGGGAGGAATGCCAAGCCTCCTGTCTCGTTATCTCACCCGCTTCCTGATCATAAAGTTGTGTGAGCGATCACGCATGGATGACGCTCCATCGATTCAGAGGGATGGAGCGATACTGAATGGATGAAACTGGTCTGCTTCCCGAGCTGGGAGAAGAGGAGGACTGAAGTAAGCTTTACTGCTAGCTGCCCTCTGATTGGCTGCCTATTCAAGCCTGGTGCAGTGGTGAAGTATAGAGCGGAGTGGGATTTGTTGATAGAAGCACACACATAGGAGACAGCAAAAGAGAGATGGGGAGAGCTTCGCTTGACTTTCATAATACTGTCCCGACTTCATAGGCCGTGAAACTGTTGTCTCTGTGTAGAAAATGCAATTAGATGAATTGGAAACAATACAATCAATTTCCTCTTGGTTAATGAGATTATAGTTGAACCCTCTTCAGCTCCGAGTGAGTGCGCAGTGGAAGGCTTGTGGTACATTTTCCACCTCCTTGCACACCCACAAAAAATATGTCAATGGTATTTTCATTCAGTAATCATTCATTTGCAAAGGAAACACTTTCTATAGGCCTCATGCTGCTCAAGTAATTGTACAATCTCATATCATTATTGCTAAGACTTTTTTTATTTTACAAATTGATTGTTTTTAATATTAATATACTGTACAAAAACTGATGAGAAAAGAAAATGCAATTCTTTCATCCCTGAAATCCATTTCTCCAGAAGAGCCTAAAGGAAAATCAACTCAAAAACTTACTATCAAATTGCCAATTTAATAGTATCTAAAATATCAGGATAACTAGAAAACATGTTGAAAATATTCAAGTCGTCCCATTTTGTGCATGTATGACACAGTTTCTTCTTTTTTCCTGGGTCATATGAAAACAATGTGATGTTATTCTACAATCAGCTGTGCTGTCAGGCAAGCAAATGAAAATAGAAGTGGAGTGGAGGATGATTTCAAAATATGTTACTGTCTCATAGTACATAGACCTTAAAAGCAGAGAGAGACTGCCAGAAGAAAAAAGACGACCTGACGTCTGCTGGAGGTCCAGTCAAATATATTGCTGTACACACGCGTGACAAAAATAACGTCTTTAAAGGGGTGATTTTTCAGTTTTGGATGCAGACCGTGTGTGCACTCGTTAAGGGTATCAAAAACACATGTATCTTTTATTAAAAAGGGGTAGTGTTGAAAGACTGGTCAATCGCTCGGTCAAACGTATTTAGGGTGTGTTTTTTTCCAAAGCTTTTTTTTTTAAAAGACTAGCCAAATATGTGTTTAGGGTATGTTTTTTCTCCAAAGCTTTTTCCCCCAGGGTCATATTCTGGCTACATCTTGTTTAGGGGCCAAATTGTGTAAATAAAGCCTGCAAAAAACTTGTTTACATGTAGGAGCATGGAGCTATGGTAGGAGGTTATTTGCACACAGAGAAAAACTTGTTTAGGGGGTGTTTGTAAATAATTTGGCAATGTGTGTGTACAGCAATACATTTGACTGACCCCCCCCCCCCCTGGGCTTGAGGTACATGTACGTATACGTATGCCTATATATAAAAAATTGCTCAAATCAATAAATTGCTGAAATTAATGTGATAGAATTGGAATCACTGTGGCATGAACACAAGATTAATTATTTTGCTCATATTTAGAGTAGGGCCTATAATTTTTATTTAAAATGTACTTGGAATAATATCTGGCCATACTTAATTTTAATTCATTGGCAGAACGTATTCACACTTTACCAAATCTAAATGTATTTGAATCTGAAATTGAAAAAATCCTGAAATCTTGATTTTCCTGTTTTTTATCAAACTTTTTTTTTATTTTTGTTATAATTGCATTTTGGTTTTCTGTTTTTATTTTGTTTTTTTTGTTTTGATTTTGTTTATCTGTTTTGATTATGTTTCTGTTTTGTTTCATCCTCCCTCTTTGGTTTTGTACACAGATTTTGTTTTACTTATTTTACTTTGTTATGATTTGTTATTCTTTATATTGTTTGTATATTGCACGGCCTCTCTGAAAACCAGCCATTGGCTGATCGAGGGCTTTTTACGTGTTTACCGGTAAATAAAATAAATCAAATAATTAATCTGCTTTGGGATTAGGCCTACACATCATAGTAATGCAAGTTGACAACACCCAACTTTCTCCCCCCTCCCTTCCTGGATTAGGGGGGGGCATTTTATTTGCTCTCTATACACACTGGTAATCAAAAGAAATGGGTGTTCAATTAATTTCTACTATCTTAAAGGTCAAGTCCACCTCAGATAAATGTTGATTTGAATCAATATAGAAAAATCAGACAAGCACAATGCTGAAAATTTCATCAAAATCGGATGTAAAATAAGAAAGTTATGACATTTCAAAGTTTCGCTTATGTTTAACAAAATAGTTAATATATGAACGAGCCAGTTACATCCAAATGAGAGAGTCGATGACGTCACTCACTATTTCTTTTGTTCTTTATTGTTTGAATTATAGGGCCTACAATATTCCAATTTTTACGAATTTGATAAGGACCTGCTTGCCTGAAGCACAAAATGTAAAAATAATGGAATTCCACGTGTTCAGGGAGGAATGAAACTTCATTTCACATGACAATGACGAGAAATCAAAATATTTCATATAATGAAATACAGAGTGGGTGATGTCATCAGTTCCCTCATTTGCATACCGACCGAGATGTGCATATAACTGTTTTGTGAAAGGAAGCGAAACTTTAAAATGTCATAACTTTCTTATTTTACATTCGATTTTGATGAAATTTTCAGTGTTATATTTGTTGAATTTTTCTCTTTTTATTCAAATCAAGTTTTTGTTGGGGTGGACTTGTTCTTTAAACATACAATCCAGGTACTTGAAGGCAGCGAATGAACACCTCCTGCAACATTCACTACATTGCCTATTGTTCAATGTACTAGTACATGGTTCCTGTACTTGGTATTGTACACATGCAATAACTTTTGGGGTGAAAAAAAAATCAGGGTTTGTAAACGAGGTCAGGATGTCAGCTGTAGAGTTTGTATGCAGGCAGTGAGTGGCACACATGGTAAAGAACACTAAAAGCTGAATTCAATTTAAACTGTGTTTTCATTGCTCCTGTGTTGGCAATGACCGTGGGGTACAGTACAAAGGGCTCCTTGTCTGGAGTGAGAATGGAAGCAAGGAGAGGGATTCCAAGCGCTCAATGGACTAAAATAGTTTTATGAGGGGGTGGGTAGGGAGGAGGGTCTCATATACATGTAGATGTAGGTTGAAAAAGGGAGGGAGTGCCATAGTACTAGTGTGGGTGGGGTGGGGTGGGCAGTGTGGGGAGTTGCGTTGGAACAGAGCGAATGAATGGGGGCAATTTGATGGGCGGAGCAAAACTGGTACCCGTAGTATGGTAGAGGGAATGGGGTAGAGAGGGGGTAGAGGATACTGGACTGTGGAGTGAGTAAACATGAACAGGGCAGTGCATGTTACGTGGAATGAGATGGGTTACTACAAATTACATGTAGGAGTGTTGATTGCTGGTGAGATGGGGTGTCTAATTGTCTATAGAGTGATGAGTGGAAGGGGGTACATGTAACCAGTCAAACTGTTCTACATCCTTACATTAGGCAGGGGGATAATTGTGGTGACTGGTCATTGAAGGGAGGAAAAAGACAAATCAGATAATGATCATGGAGAGATACAGGTCTGCAGTGAATCTTGGAAGATGGGCTGAGAGACAAGATGAGGGTAGCTACAATAGAGGAAAGACTTCTGAGGTTAGATGGGGTGAATCTAAGGTTTGATATAGTTAAGGTGAACTATAAACTTTACAGAGGGAATCTGATATCGTATGTATTTTATACCTAGGCAAAAAAATCATTTGTTTATTTTGGGAGCTACATGGCAATTTGCAACATTTGATAAAGCTTTTACATTCCCCAGAGCTGCTTTTTTTAGTTTTCATGGCTCCTTTTAGCATTGAGGAATGAGTGATAGTAACTGTTGGGTCGATTTGTCCTGAACAGGGGTCATGTGCGACAGTCATTGCTCCTGTACTGAAATTCTCTTAAAATCATGAGGAGAGTATCAGACCATAGAGATACTAACTGGGACATCACACACTTGATAGAGGCAATTCATCGTTGTTGTTTTTGTTATCTTAAGTTTAAGGCGCATATCATTCAGACGTGAATATTCAAGCATCCTTCTTCATGTTCAAAGCTATTCTAGATCTTTGTAGCTATTTGTTTGGTGAACCCTGAACTCACTCGTTGCATATGTAGTAGGTAGACTGTAGGCTTTCATGTATGCACACCAATACCAGTCCTCTCTCTTTTCACCTTCTGTTACCAACATGTGGTGAGGTGGGTGTTTCATTCAAGAGCGACTTTAAGAACAACTGGTGAACCTTCTTACACTCTAAATAATCACCAATGAACATTTCATGGTCAATATCATTTCCCACGAGAAAGGATTACCACTTGTTCTTAAAGTCGATCTTAACTTATGATCAGCTTTATGAAACGGCCCCTGGGGCCTGGTATATGACTGTAGGTTTTTCCAAACAAATAACTACAACTAGACTAGTTCAAAGCAGATTATCTTAAAGGAAACCAAAACCCAAGACCAGAAGCAATCTTATTGGAAAGAGTAAAATGAGAGGAACAATTTTTAAAAAGTTTCATCAAAATCGGCTATGGAATAAGCAAGTTATGGGAGTTTGAAAATTCTTGTTGTACTTTATATGGGGCTCCTCAAATTGGCAAACATGCTTCAAAATTGCTGATTTTGTGGACAACTCTCCATTTGTTTTGTACACAAATTTTTAGAATTTCCTCATCTTTAAAATTGCATCTTGCCTCCTTCTCAGCACAACATATGTCATGGGGACATATAATTCACACCACATATGTCAAGGTCAGGAGGAGATAATGTGAAAAGTGAAAAATAATGGGAAAAATCTGAAAATTTGTGTACAAAACAAATGGAGAGTTGTCCACAAAATCAGCAATTTTGAAGCACGTTTGCCAATTTGAGGATCCCCATAGAAAGTACAACAAGACTTTTTAAATGTCCATAACTTGCTTATTTCATAACCGATTTCGATGAAACTTTTTTAAAATTGTTCCTCTCATTTTACTCTTTCCAATAAAATTGCTTCTCTTCTTGGGTTTTGGTTTCCTTTAATACACATTTAAAAGGGCAAGTCCACCCAAATAAACTGTTATTTGAATAAAAAAAGAAAAACAAGCATAAAACTGAAATTTCACCCAATCTGATTTTAATTGCATTTAACAAAGTTTATGACATTTTGTAAAGTTTGGTGAACTTCACAAAACAATCATGCACAATGGTATGCAAATGAGGGAAACAATGACAACATCTACATGTACTTGCTGAATTTTCTCATCATTGTGATGTGAAACAAAATTATATTCCTCCCTGAATAGATGGAATTATCATTGTGGTTTAACCATGTCCTTAGTGTCAAATCTGTAGGAATTGAATTACTGTATAAGCAACAGCGATGACATCAACCGTTTCATTTGCATAAAATCATTGAGTTATGCAGATGTTTTGTAAATGTCATTTTAATAAATCAGATGTAAAGTTTAAAAAAAACTTTATATAGCCACCATTTTCATAAAACAGTAGGCCTATAACACTGTAAATGGGAGAACCAATCTGTCAGATCTCTTGATACTTACATTTGGGGTCTTGTTGCCATATACCTAATGGAAAAACATGGTTGATTCCCACTAGCGTACCCCCCCCCCCCGACGAGCTCGACGAGCTTGAAAGACCTTTTTGCCCCACCCCCCCCCCGACCAGCTTGAAGAACTTTTATTTTTTTGCTTGTCAAATTTTTGGCGGACGTTTTTGCCCCCCCCCTGTGGAAAATCCTAGGTACACCACTGTTCATTCAATGATTCCCCTGCGAACATTTGTAAGTGCCGTGTTAAGATTTTTATCATTCATTCAACTGCGTATAGTTATAGGTTCCTTTTGTATGGAATCTCCAATCATTGAAAGATTCATTTAAGGAGAGTTATACTCAAATTACATGTACTTAAATTTGTAGTAACAGTGACATCATCATGATCATCATCACCATAAATCACTTGTTCACTGCAACCATCCTGCCTGTGGGGAATCTACAGGTACTGTAGGACTATGGTATGCCAATGCTGTACATAGCACACACTTTAAAAAATCATTAAGATATCACTTTTGCGACCAAAATTACCAATTTCCATACAGTTGCAATTTATTTTTCATTAGTAACTTGGGAATATTTTTTGTATTCACCAGAGCGCTCAAAAACTTGAATTTTGGGCATATTTTTGTGTACGCCCTCTATTGGTGGAAAGTAATATGGCAAGAAAATTTTCATTTTTCAATCTCTATTTTTAATTAAGAAAAAAAAATAAAGAATAAAATTTACATAAGAGCCAAGTTATATGATGAATAGCTGTATTGGAAACTGACAGTGTAAAAAAATCAAGCATTTGTCCCATAGAAAAAGAGAAAATAATCCAAACATTGTCGACCTTATTTTGTCACACATAGAGATGTAACTGAGAACAAGGTTTAACCTTGTTCATTGAATGAGTGCCATTACTCAGTGCATCACGTAATATCAGACATTAGTATTCTGGTTAGAAAATAATAACAAAAGTAGCTCTCTCTCTCTCAATTTGCATATGACCCCAAACACTTTCTGTACTGTAATATAAAACCCTGATATACCAATTGATAAACAAAACTATTTAAGACCAAAAGCATCAGTCTTGCCTCTGTATGTATTTGGTTGTTCTGCTTAAGTCAGCTGAGCTTTGTTGGCTTCTCTCACTAGTCTCAGTTAACTTAAATGTCAGAAATTCCCACAAACATGGTTATTCCTGTCTCTTAAACTTCTGACTAGTAAGTGTCAATTCAGAAACAAACCTTGACCATTTAACCTCAATAATTGTCTCCAAATAAAACACACACACATTAACTAGTAACTACCATGATCACTGCAACTGCATGCATTACAAACAGCATTGCCATTGCCCCTGAGGTTTCTTCTGTACGGTATGTGCATAATGAATTAACGTTGTGACCCAAACCAAAGCCAAGGCAAAGGCCCTCCAAAAAGTTGAAAACTTTGGCTTCGAAAACTTACATTCAGCCTATCTTCTGTCAGCTTCAGTTCGCCCTATGATTTACAAGCTTGATCAACATTTCAATATCTTTATGATTGACGGTCTTGAGTCTTGATAAATTCTGTCTGCTTTGCCTTGGATTTGTCGTGCTCAAACAACACGAGCGGACCAGCTCAAATTCTGTCATGTCGTCGTCGATCGAATGAAATGATCTACCCGGACTTTCGGCTGCACTACGTGGATCCGATATCCATGCTCAGATCATATACACGCGCAACGTCTAATGTTTGCTTGGTACTTTGCCTAACTTCTGAATGACTTTAATACTAAAACTACATGTTGTTTAAAAACAAAGTCCATTCATATTGCTTGTTTAGTGCCATACGAATCTACATTTGTTTCTCCAGCAAAATACATTGTGACCGACTTTACGCATGGCTGGAGCCTAGCACCAAGGGGCAATTTTTCAGAAAATCTTGAATAATCCTGCCCCCACTGAAAAATAATTGTTATCATCAAGGGGAGATATTTTCAACTTAAATCTTACATAGCTAGGCAAACAAGGGAATTAGTATATAGGGAGTCTTAGGGACCAAGGGGGTAGTGAGCCTTTCAGAAGCTACATTTTCATTATAATTGAAGGAAATATTCTCCCCCCCCCCCTTCTGTTTTCCCTTTTTTTCGTTCTTTCTTTCTTATTTTCTTTCTTTCGTTCTTTCTTCCTTTCTTTCTTATTTTTTTATTATTATTCTCCTCCTCCTCCTTCTTCTTCTTCTTCTTATTATTATTATTATTGTTATTAATATTATTATTATTATTATTTTCTCATTATCTCGAGTGCGTACACAGTTATTGTTGGGTATGAATGTTACACTATTCGTCCTTCGCTTATCATAAAGGTTTGACAAAGGAAATTGAAATGAACGATTAGGTCTATATATAACATTTTTAGCGCTTATGATGTAATGTTTTTAAAACTTCTGAGGGCAACTGCCCCCAACTCTTCTTTCTTTTCCGGTATTGATCCAATATAAATGGTGTTGTATGACTGTGTTTATCATAAAATTGAATTCTCATTCTCTTCTTTCATTCTCTTTTTCTCCCTCTCTCTTTCTTCGTCGTCTATTTCTATGATGTTAGAAAGGTAAGTAGTTCTCTAGATTTTATATCACGATGACTGCGATTATAAGACATCAGATGCTAGTTTCTAGGTGTATATTATTTTGAATGTCAAAGAGCGTTGCCTTGCAGGAAGTACGGGAAGTGGTGCCTGTAGGGGCAGGTCTGATTTTGACCGAGTTTGTCCTTACAACATGCATAAGACGACAAGCGGTCTTTGACCTGACTGTTGCAAAACAAAATATTTCCAACCTTATTCATCACTGAAAATGAAGGTACTTATTAAAATAATGTACGAATATTAACTTGATAGATTTTTGGATGAATTTATATTCAATTAAGTGGATAGATTAATGTAAACAAATCTTTTAATAAGCATAATTGATGAAGAAATAGGACAATAAAAAGACAAAGAAAGACTGGATGAGAGGGCATGATAATTGAAGCACTGTGCATGTGGGTTCTGACATAAACAAAAATTACGGCAGATAGACAGATTGATTATATTTTAGAGCCCGAAAATTCATAGGGGGCCTCGTTATAAGGCCTAGTTCATTTAGTATTGAGGAGAGGAGGATTTACTGAGAGAAAATGAAAAAAATATTGAGAAAATCATAGGGAGGGGAAGGGATCATGTCGGGTTTTTTTAATAATAAGTTACAGGGCTTATTCATAAATTTATGCATGATAAGTTCCAGGTTCAGCTTGCATCATCGCAATTCACGGTTTCGTAAAGCCTTCTTCAATATGTCCCACAGTCAAAAGCCCCAGCTAATGCATGAGAGAAATGAAAGAAAAATTTCAGGTCATAATATGACTCAAAAATTATTTTCATTTTTATAATAAAGATTATTTTCATTTTTATTTTAAAAAAATCGCGCTCACCTTGTCTGTTAAAGTGTAATTTTTAATTAAATCTGCTCAAGAGTACATTTTAGCTTTGGGGTTTAGGCCTACATCCCGTTTTAAGTTTGTTATTATTCTGCTCTTGATTCGAGATTTTCATTATTTTTTTGAGAGGTACATGCTTTTGTTTATGATTACAAAAAATGCTGAATATAAATTATTTTAAGCTAGTGCTACGCACACGCTTTCATTTTGATTAGTGAAATACGCATTCTGTTGATTATAGGATAGCCGTTTTGTGGGTCAAACTCACGAAAAAAATCAGCTCGCGCTTCGCGCCATTATCATTTATTATTTAGTGCTATCCGTTATCCTCTTCACAATTTCTCTACATTGCTAATTCCCTACATTGTTAATTCGGTTAGATTTTTAAAGGGTGTCAACTAAATGAATTGAATTGAATTGAAAAGCGTTAACAACGTCCAGTTTTTAGGTCGAAAATAAAAACTTTCAGCTCGCGCTTCGCGCTCGCATCAATTGTTTAGTTGGAAATCCATCTCATTCCTGGTTTCAAAAATTGCTTTGAATGTTTGATTTTTAGGTAGGAATCTCAACAATTTTCAGCTCGCATTATTGATTAGTTAGATACTCATCTGATCCATGGTTGCAAAAATTGGCAGGATGTTCAATTACCAGGGCAAAACATGAAATTTCTAAATTTTGTACCTCGCTCTTCGCGTTTTCATTATTCACAGGACTTACGAGATACCTTATCTTGTTTGTAAGAACATGGACCTATGTGATAGGTCCATGGTAAGAATAACGCTAGTATGTTCTCAAAAATTCAGTATTCAGATAGGACTTCACCTTAAAACAATTTTTTTTAAATGATCAGCTTTTAGCAGCCAATCAGCATGATCAAGGGAAATGGGGATGATAGAAATCTGGATCCGCGCCTGCATAAGACATGTAAGACGGCCAACAATTCCTGATTCGAATCAGACACATCCTAATCAGTTTTGTCATTGTGGATAATAATTTTGTTCACACTAATTTTTATCCACACCAAATTGCCCAATGCCGGCAAGTGATTTTAATGTGAACAAGATGTTAACAATATCGGGAGGGGATGGTGGTAATGGTGCTGGTGGTGGAAGTGTTGGTGGCTGCAATTATTATTAAGATTATTAAACATCAATATCAACAAAATAATCGATTCTTATTGATTATTATAATTCTTGTAATCTATGCATATTGATAATTTGGTGCTTTATCAGTTGGTACTAAAAAGCTAAGAACGCGACAAACATGATGGGTCCGATGAGAGCGAAAGGGAGCAGACACGAGACAAACATAAAACATGTAAAACAGAGAGGAGAGTTATTGGATGAACATGAGGAGAGATAAATTATTGGATGTACACGCGGATGAGATAAGTGGCGTAAAGTGCAAGAAAAATTAGGGTTGGGCATATATCATGGATGGCGTATCAAGCCAAACTTATGAAAAGTTGCGAGCAAAAATTTACACGTGTTTGTTACAAAAATCAAATTTGGTGATAGATTTTTATTTGACATATTAGAAAAGAAAATTTGACCGTTCTCTCTTCCCATTACTTTCATTTTTCTTCTTGGTCGTGAAAAAAATTGAGGGCACACGCCCAAAGCCCCCCCCCCCCACGACCACCACCAGCTGGGATGGCGGTTAGAGAGAGGATGAGGGTGGAGGTAGATAGGAGAGAAAGAAACATATATTGGTAAAATGGACAAAGGTAGAAAGACAGTGGATTGGGATTGGAAGAGCGTAATGAGAAAGAGAGAGAGGGAGAAAAATGGGTCTTTATTCCTTATTTCATTAATTTGAAATTCAAAGAATCGTGAGAAGCGCGGAGGCATCTCACTCTTCATTCATTGATGTTTGTTTTGATGTTTTCGAATGTGGTGCTTCTCGCCTTGCCTTGGCGTAATGATGAGAAGATGATAGTACTTGAGCAAGGAGATAATGATTGATGCAAAACACTCCTAGAAAACGGAAATACGTAGGTATGTATCAATAACATCAAAAGCTTGGAGGTTAGGATGAGTGGGCTGCATGGTTTAGAGTACGTACGGTTATCCATTTTAAGTAGGTCCTCAATCAAAGCAATGGAAGGGGTGAACGACTTCGCACAGAGAAAGAGGAATGACCCATTTCGATTAAAAATGCTAAGATAATAATACACCATCCCACCCACCCCCCCCCCTTAAGCACCACAAAAACACCGTTTATGTTCTCAATCCATTCTACTGTTGTCGAGCATTTAAAACACGAGAAGCATCATATGGATCATTAACACCATTATCATAATCAGCATCAACAACATTATCATCGTAATGTCAGCATTATCATCACCACCACTACCACCACCAATTATCAATTATCATCATCTTCCTTCATAGTCATCACCTCCACCACCGCCATCACCATCACAGTCATCATCAATGACATCGTCATCGTCGTCAATACCATATACCTAAAAGTATGTAAAGAGATGATATATCATTTGCTATATTTCCTTTATTATGTCAAGACTGATAAGTTATTAGGCTATCAAATAAAAACCAAAAATACCCCCCTCCCCCCAAAAAAATTATCACCATATTCATCGTCGTCGTCATCATTATCATCGCTTTTCAGGCTAACGTGAACGTCTTCGTAATCGAAAGAAAAATAAACACATAAATTATTAATAATAATAACAGAGCTTTATTTTCTGCGTTTACCACAAAGTATCCGCCATCATAATTAATCGTGTTTAATATTTTGGAGAGATTATAATTCATCATCGTTAATATAAATATCGAACTTCATAGCACTGAATGTTTCATCAAACTTCAAAATCGGAAGATGCACTGCGCACAACTCGGGAATCATGCAAATAAACATGATAAAGGATGGCATTACCTTCGGACTGTTTGAAAATTAGTTTAATTTAATTTAAACAATGTTTGGCTACAGATCCATTTACGCGTGTAATCACTGTTCCAGTAACTTATTTTGATTTATTATTTATGTAACCAAGAGCTTCTTTGTCATCAAATCTACCCGATGCCTACAGCAACATTTCTATAATTAGTGAGTGTTTAATGAGTGTGATATTTGCATTTTGATATAGGATTACAGTTGTGCATGATTAATATGTTGGGCAATATACTTTTCACACAATTGGTTAAAACTTTATCCAATAATATTCTGGGTAGTTTTTAACCAATAATGTAGGCTTTGGGTGAAAACTACATAGTATTGTTTGTAAACTACCCAGAGTTGGATAATTTTTTTAACCAATTGTTATGTGAACAGTATATGTTGCCCAACATTTAAAGAGTGTGGGAGTTTGGGTGGTCCTTTTCAGGACCATCACTTGCCCAAGAAAGTCATATGGTGTACCGAGAAAACTACTACGCTATATCAGTGCATACATAACTGATTTGTGAATTTAAGCACAGTTTGAGATGTTTTAATTTTCTTATATTATATTCGATTTGCATGAAAATTTCAGTGTTCTGCATTTTACTTTATTCTTAACTTACAGTTAATGTGGACTTCTATTTTGGACGTTAATTAAGGACACCTCAAGTTTGTAACATATATATGCTAGCAGATCGGTATTTCGCGCTGTCAGGTGTATAAAATATGTGACATTTCTTGAATGACGTATTTCTGGGAATATACTGATGGATTTCACATTCAAACATATTGGATTATTAATGTTTCTATGCAAGAACGATCAAGTATCTAGCCATGGGATTTCGCTACAACCTATTCTTACAAAATTTAGAAAGTGTTAAATATCTTGACGTCATGGTTATTTGTATTGCGTTTAGCTTCAATTGCGACTCCGTCGTTGCCGAAGAGCTGAAGGAAATGTTTATTATTGGGTGTTGGAGGGCATTTTGATCGAATTACAGTTGCAAATACGATGCAGACAAAATTATTTATTGAGTCTATTTTTAGGAATTCTATTTCCGAATGCCACAAATTATAAACCCTTGCAAAGTCACTGTAGTCACAGTCGACCGAGTTGGAAATAAATGCAATCATAGTTTTAAATCACATTTGTTTTAGCAATATTTTGGCAGCATAGGCCTAATAAAAATGCATGCTCATTCATTTTATTCTTTCTTTGAAGTCATGAGCTATACAGGGATGACAGAATGGTTCAAACGGGGTGGGGCTCAGCCAAACGTGGGGGCTGATCATATAGAAAAAACACATTAGATGGTATTTTTTACGTTTTGTACATGTTTATTGAAAAAAGTGGGGGCTTCGACCCCCAGCTCCCTTCCCCCGGCTCCGCGGCCCCTGAAATAATGTCAAAATAATTCTATCTATCGCATTTAATGTAATGTAACAAAATCTTTCCATGATTTATCTGTAGGTAACACGATTTAACATACAGTGTTTGTCACCCCCAATTAACGCAAACACATGAAATGATATATTTACTGCAACATAATAGTCTGTCAAAATTCGTGTATTTTTAGCAAGAGAGTAAATAGTCGTGAAGTTAAATAAGTTGGGTTATTTGAGTCCGTGAACATATAGTACAGATCATGCAATCAGTAATTGTTCTTATAAAAAACTAAGTAATACAATGATTGATCATTATATTTCGAACATGTTCAATCATGTTCTATCTTTTAGTGAGTATTATATTTCTTTACACCATCCCCAAATACATTTGGACATGTTGGATAGAATAGTTACAAAATTAATCATACATTATTTGCAATCGTTAACTGTAACTAGGAATGGCATACTTGTTTTCTGTATCGTGAATCAAAAGCAGAAAAAGAAACATTAGAAAAATATCATTAAAAGTTTAATTCCCTGTGAATAAAAACCGTCAATTGGGAATGATGAAAAAGTGATAACTTCAAATAGGGCCAACACCCATTTTCTGCAAGTAAAACGATTTGGGATTGTTTTCGTCAAACTTATACACCCAAATACTTGTTTGAATTTTTGCAATGTATTTATATATGTTTGATTTTTTTTTGTTCTACTTTATCAGTTTCTTTTAGACTTCATATGATAATTTTAGAAATTTATGATCACGGAATTTATACAAATTTGTTTAAAAGTGGAATAAATTACTTCTTATCCATACATGATCATAAATTGATATTCTACATTGACATTGACCTTGTAACTGGCAAAATATATTCCATGGTCAGTTTCCGAGGGATGTTCGTCATCGAATCAAATTTTCGGGGATCGTGCTCCCTTATTTAATTTCCTGTATGCTCATGATGCTACGTCAATATTATTTGCTATCCATTTTTTAGGGGGCATCCGACTGATACATAGCTATGGCAGGCCAAACACGCCATAGCCGTTCTCACCAGCAGGATCATACATGATAATTATGTAGCACCTTCGAAAATGCCTAATACAAATATATTTCTCATGTCCTTATTACGAGGTCGTTCATTGTCATTAAATATATCATTAAAGGCTTGTAACACTCTAAATCAATTTGTAGTTATTCTATGTATCTTTTAAACCCCCCCCCCCCCCCCCCATTGGCCTATCTTTGAGCGGTCATCACCAATGAGAGGGGAGTATGGAAGGGGTGTCAATGCGGCGGCAATGAAGTGGAGTATGACGTCGAAATCATAACATAATTTTTATCAATCTTTGTCATGGCTATCACTGACGCACAAGGTTGTATTAACCGGTCTGTGTTTTCATTCTCTGTGTAATCTTCGTCAAATACATTACTAATCGTTTCGTTTTGCTAATCCTGATAAAAATAGATGAATCATCGAATTATGAGCATTTACTTATCATCATATCGATTTTATCATAACTGTTATTGCTAAGGAGTAACTATGAAGTGAGTAGAAATATTCGTAATTTAGGAAGGTTATATGGATGATGGAAAAGTAATAATAAATAAGAAGACGAAGAAGAAGAAAAGGAAGAAGGAGAAAAAGAAGCAGAAGAAGAAGAAGGATAATAAGAATAAGAAGAAAGAGAAGAAAAGGAAAAAGAAGAAGAAAAAAAGGAAGAGGAAGGAGAAGGAGAAAAGAAGAAGAAATGTAATAATGAATAAATATTGCGATAACAATTATTATGGTAATAGCAAGAATAATCTTAAGGATATAATAATAACTGATTTAAATTGGGTAAAAAATACATTTGAAGCAAAAGGTCCGCTCCAACATCTGACACCGATGTCTTCGTTGTTCGTGGGATTTTTTTTCTCTCTCTTTTCCTTTTTTTTACAAAATACTTTGTCTTATTGTGTATCAATTTGAACGTGACACGCAGAGGACCAGCCCCTCGCACACTAACCTTTATCACCCCCCCCCCTTCCACCATATTACGCAGTTGATGCACTCTTTACACCTTCAGTTTTTAGACCGAAGTAAACTTTTATACAGGTAACGAAACAGAGGACTACCATGATACACGTACCGGCAAATATCATATAAATCCATTTCAAAACCTGCGGTACTCCAGTTTTTAGTGACACCAATGAAACAGTTTCCGATGATAGATCAGGAGAACTTGAACACTTGTTTCCTCCAAAGTTTTGAGTCGTTGGCATCTTCACTGCAAGGTCAAACACATCAAGCAAAGAAGGGACGTGAGGAGTGGTAAATTCTAAATGCCTATCAGCATGAGTTGTTGGTTGACAGGGTTTGATGATATGTCTGTTTGATCTTGTAAAATTCGTGGGCATCCAGACAAAATCATCACATTTACACTGGTCTTTTCGTAGCTCCTCAGCGGATGAACAACAAAACACAGGAGACGACAGTCTAAACCAAAAGGTCTGTTCAAGTAGGTGATCTTTGATAGGTGCGCTATAAGGGGGTAGTCTTTCACCCCTCTGGTAGCATTCAAAGAGTCCTGACATAGTGCCAGCTAAAGCCGTACAGTGCAATAAATGCCAACCTCGAACAGAAGACTCTTCTCTCCGATCACAGGATGCCTTATCAGGAGGATAACCAACATTCAGTCTAATCCTTTTCATATCAGGTAAACCACCACCACCCTTGTATACTTGAGCGATATATGTTCCTGCTTCTTTTCTACGAACCGGAGTGATCTTCAGATGAATTGAACACCGATCAGTTGTGACATTGTTCTCTATAGTGAATCTACTTTGAGGATAGGTGGCCAAAGGGATGGATGCAGGATTTGGCGATCTGTAGAAAGGACTTTTATATCCGTGTCTTAAGGTTACTTCAGTGCAGTTACAGTCATATTTAAAAGTTAAATGAGCATCTTCTCCTTCGATCAAATTAATCACATTCCCAGTGCAAATAATAACCAACGTCAAAAATATCCAACTAAATTCAACATGGTTGTTTGAAAATATTCCTTTCATTTTTTTTACAAAAATCTGCGATATGATGATATCCTCTTAAGTTTTGAATTTTGTTTGATTATCGTTTTGATTATCTAACATCCAAAGTCGTCCTAAAAGTACCATCAACAGCATTATCATATTTATGAATGAATGCTGTGAATAGCACTACCTATCTCCATACTTCATGCCCTTTGTCATGTTTGTATCTCAGGGAATTTCCCGAGTTTTCACAACTCAAATTTTAGTTTTACAACATCCCTCTTCCTCCTACTTCATCCTCAATTAAGGAGAAGTTTACCCTGACCAAAGTTTACTGTAAAAATAGCATTTTTTTTAATGGTGAATGTTTTAGGAAAATCCACAAAAGATTTTTTTCTAAATCTATTAGAATTTTGATCATTTGAGTTTTGACGTCATATGCGAGCAGTTTTGCAACATTTTCATATGGCAAAAAATCAATGAAATGTCATTTTCTCCGATGTCATTTTCTCCGAAAACTGGAAATGGTTTTTATTATACCTCCAGTATAATTTATATCAATATACAGATCATTTCACACGCAGTCCTTAAAAGAAAATTAAAAATCAGACATCACGACCCATTAAACATGAAATTTATGCATTTTACATTACAAACATATGGGGCAGTTGTTCGTTTATGACTTCACAAATCAAAAATTTAGGCTGATATGCGGATCGGATAGCCCCCCCCCCCCCCATTTATGTGCTCCTTTAAATAAAATGAATACCATGTTTTGCCAAAAGTTACGGTTTTAACGACTCCGTCAAAACACCTACCTAAATGAACCCATGTAATCCAAATATTACCACCCACAACACACATCCACGCTCCACACACACGCAATTACAGTCATGAACCCCCCCCCCCCCTCTCTCTCTCTCTCTCTCTCTCTTTCTCTATCACACACACGTAAGTGCACACGTATTGTTACAAAACATGAACTCCCGGATATAGGGGGTTATTGTTGATTAAATGTAAAGATGATCAAATCGTATAACAGTGCTATCGACACCAATCAACAAGTGATTGTTAAATATGACTAAGGGTCCTATCTAATGGGAAATTCATATTTCTTTCCAAAAATCTTCACATGTTCTCCCATTCGTTGATAATCAGATTATTCTGAGTATAATTGTAAATTTCCCCTTTCCAAAAAAGGGGTCACTCAAATAAGGTAGACACTCCTAACTTGACTCTGCTCATGCAGATCTTGAGCTAAAAAAAAACAGGAGTCATACAGCCCACTGGGCTGAGCCAAGGGGTATGTTTCATGAAAGGAGTTGCCAGACGTTTTATCGTATATCGTTATCGTACATATCCGACATTTACCATAGTAACACTAATTCTTAGCCCATCAACATCAAGAAAAATTGTCAGATCTTACAACTTGTTGGACAAAACTGTTGATGAAACACTCCCCAGGTCCACAAGACTCGCGGCTTGCTGGTGGAGTTAAGGGCAAATCTTACGCCATCCCCCCCCCAAAAAAAAAAAAAAAAAAAAAAAAAAACTTCATCATCAGTATTTTGGGTTAACGATGAATACTAATACATTTTCATTATAATAATTTTAATTAGATTATTCTTTAAATATCAGAATGAATGCTTACTTACATACTAAGTCAGTCACAGAACTAAACTTATAAAATAATTGTGTTTAATTTTCAAATCGCTTTGCTTGCTCTAAAATGTGTAGAATTAGTTCAAAACTCATCACTTCGAAACCGTTGCCTCATTCAAAAACTGGGCCATGAGGAATAATGCCACGAATCAGTCGTGTGGATTTCAAATATACAAACATAACCTTGGACCAAAATTACTCATCGGTATCTTTCCTTTGGAGAGTGTACCTAGTTAATCTAAGCTAAGATATCAAAGAGTGATTTTGCCTTTTCAAAGCTTTCAGATGACTTGTCCGTTTACCCAGTAGCAAAATTTGGCTGTTGAAGTGTACGTTTCCATGATGGATCTGTGCACTTGTCCAATGCTCAATAAAGTAAAGTATATCGAATCCACATCGATGATAAACGTGACATCTTTTCATATAACACCTGGAATATACACTTAGGCAGCATGTCTCTCCTGTCTCTTTTAAGGCTAACTCGGAAGATAAGCCAATCATTTGACAATCAATTGCGTGTCGTCATTCGACATCGTATAGCTCGCATCGATATGATCTATCTGTTGTATTTTCTTCTGCCCAGTATTCTCAATGCAGGATTTTGATGGTGATTTCAAGCACTTACAAGTCTTCGTTCGACAGCAAACCACGAACACGAATACGAGAAAGAGAATGGCGAGGGCGATCAGGCAAGCTACGATCACGGCATTGGCGTCACTGCATCGTGTGAAAAGGAAGCGATCTTGGTCGTGTTGTCTTTCGTTTGGAGCATGTGGGTCCGATCCCCGAGGACGGTGGGTCTTTGAGAGCGCAACGACTCGCTCCGAGGACGCATTGCCCTTACGATTCCCTGCGGAGCAGACGAGTATGCGGTTATCGTCATGTTCACGAATGCGTACGATCTCCAAGGTTCTGTTCTCATCATAAAGCCGATATCGTGATTTATCCATTGGCGGGATGAACGACCACACGATGCTGGTTGGTTGAGGATTAGCAACGATCTCGCATACGAAGACGGCTTCGTCACCGACCGACGGGACTGCCTTGATCGGTCTGATCGCAACACGCGGCGGGTAAACCACCCGTAGAGGTCCGACATCACATGTACTCGTATAGAATTGGAAATCCGAACTTCTTGCACGGCAAGTATACGTCCTTCCTTCATCAGCTTCCGATACATTCATCGTCAAGACGGCAAACCCTGGGACTGTTGAGTAATCTGTGTGAGTCGCAGGCAAATCATCGAAGGCACCCTGGAGCTCGAGCATCACCGGTGGGAGTCCCTTCTCTGATATACAAGCTGGGATGTTCTCACCAACATTCAGTTCCCTGGATGCTTCACCAAAAGGACAGTAGGGGTACTTCTTGACAGGTGTGTAGTAGACAGTGACCGTGGCTGTCCGAGACTGGGCAGCCACTTCATGAAGGTGGATGCCAGTGTTGTTGTACACCACGCACTGGTACACACCATCGTCCATTCTTGCGATGTCAAAGACATTCAGTTGGTACGACCCCTGGGTGATGTCCTGGACGACACGGTATCTCTTGAGGTCGACGATGAGGTGGTCACCCATCACGTCGGCACCGATGCTGATGGAGATGTTGTTCTTCCTCCAGACGACCTCTTGGTTTGCAAGGAGTCCGTGGATGGCACAGTTGAGGTGGAATCGAGACCCCTGGTCGACCATTAGGTCCTCGGGCTCACTTGTGAAAATCACGGCATTGGTCAATGCAATGATAGAGCACAAAAGCAGTAAAAACTGTAAAGCCATTTTCCCGTCACAAGTTCGATATTGTTTAAGCATGATATAATCGTTTAATTAGCTTTCCCAGGTTTAGATGCTATTGGTTTATAGCCTTTATGTCGGTGCGTACATCCTGACTTCTAACGCAGCAACCATGTAGGTAACAAAATATTTGGTTGTATCACTCTGAAAAAGTTGGCATCGAGAGTGATAATCCGCTTTTTAATTTTAACAACTGCAGGACATAATCACTTAATCCAAATTAATCAGTCCGCTGTAATCTGTGTTAAGTCCATGGATCCTTGTGACGATTCATTCGGATCTCCGTAATAATTGTCAATGCAATTGATCGTCACTGGGCATGATGATGCACAGAACGTCATCCAATATTCATCAAAAACTCATGTTTTCCTATAATCAAACGAAGTTTCCAAGGTATGAAACAGATTCTTTCATCCAATTAGAAACCGATCATTTCTGAATATCTGCTTTGTACTGAATATTGTTTCCAAATGCAGTGCAACCTGCCCATACGAGTGAAGTTCAGGTTCCTGAAGTAGTCATAGTGTCAAAACCAATCAGTGAAGTTGACTGCCGAGGCAGTCTGTGGGTCTGTGCCAAGCAACGGTCTAAATGCTTGAAGTCGAAAATGTCAATGTTGGAGTGATTCAGAGAGGGGGTATATATAGGCTTTGTCCCCAACCATCAGTGTCAGGGATGTACGGATAGACAGTGAAGGGGCAGGGAGGGGTTTTGAACTACCCCCTCTTCTCCAGAAAAGATCAGATAGGTGCCTTTCGACAAGCACCACGTATAGTCTGCAGGCACAGACCCTGATTGAAACTTTGATCAACAAGTGTGTCTCCCCACAAAGACTAGCACATACAAAACTTGCTGTAGGGCCTTCAGTACACAAGGCATGAGTAGGCTGCAATTCAGACCCTTAACTCGAGTGAAGGGTTTGCCCAGCAGACTAAGCACCACGACCTTTAGGTTATTTAACAATATACACACATTTTTTATTATACATTTTGTACATTAAACATTACGCACACACCGTTTGCTTTTCATAACATTAAGCTTTTGTACTTTACCACCACTTAAGTAAAATCACGGATTTAAAAAAAAAGCTCCTATGTAAAATAAAGTGTTTGGTACAACTTTCACTGATTGTATTACTGCTGTACAGTATTATTTAGCAAAAAAAATATATGGGATTGTGCCGGACCGAATAGATGCGTCATGCCGTCACAGCATGAAAAATTATCCCTTAGCCTCCGAGTTATGAATCATACATTTTTTATCAAACAGAGAAAGCAAAGTTGTATGCATTAAACAGGTAGTTATCGCCATCTTTTCAGTGCTGAACATGACTGTTTTACCTTAGACTCGTCACCCCCCCCCCCCCTCCATACCACACCCACATAGGGATGACGACTAGCTAGGATCGGTCATGATCTTTCTTTGTAAATATTATAGTTATTAGTGAGCAGATGCTTTTAACTATATCGTCATGCTTGCTAATGTTCCCTCCCCTTTCTGAACACCCCTTTACCTGCTTTGCCCGGATATGCCTCTGAAAATCGTCCCTAGTTGTGACTAGTATGGAATGCAGGCCAGATAAAGGAAGTTGAAGCTGATTTGAAGTGATGATAGCTCATAGCGTGGGTTGCTGTATATCGTTCTCCTCCTTCAGGGATGGGAGCAGTAACATAACAAACTTTCACTCATACAGAAATGAAAACAATCTGTACTGATTTCTAAGGTCAAATTTTACCAAATTGATTTTAACATTCACTATTCGTAGATTAGTAGTTCATGTCATTTAACAATATAGATATTAAAGAAATCAAGTCCAGCGTAAGAAAAAAAGTTGAATAGAAGGGGAGCTAATAGTGAAAGAATAATGTCTTAGTGTTGAGATAAGCAAAAAATCATTATCAATATATTCATTTTCGTTCTCCAATATACGACATGGTGTGATTATATTTTGTGAGCTTCTGTACTGTAGCTTTAATACCCTCACAACAGGATATGGGAAATTTGAGGGACTTTCCCCCAAAAAAGTATCGTTCTTCATCAAACCAAACATTTCGCCAGTAGATGAATGTTGTCGAAGTATAAATCTATAAATGATGTTTTGTTATTTCATTCAATATAGAATGAATACGATCGATGAAAATTGATTTTTTAAAAATCAAGAGGAAAGGGGAAGATGAGAAGAGAATAGGAGGCAGAAGAATACACAGAAGATTGAGGGAAAGCGGTGCGTACGATGTAAAAGAGAAGGATAAGGAGGAGGAGGTTGAAGAAGAAAAAGAAAAGGAAGGAGAAGAAGAAATAGGAAGAGGAGCAGGAGGAGGAAGACGAAGAAGAAGAGGGAGGAAGAGGGGTAAGACGAAGAAGAAGGAGTAGGTCCCTAGTGACCACAATGACCTCTTGAGGATCGCCTTCAGGAAAGCCATTGAGGGCGAGGTGATGCTACTCGGTTACTATCTGGAACCGTCACGGTTAACCTCAACCGGGGTTGAAACCACCTTCCCTTGTTGAAATACTGAATAAACTTTGACCAGATAGACATCGTCATGGTTAATACAAGAACATATACCGTGACAGTTTTCACCTTATGGGAAAAGCATTGCATAAAGATCGATCGACGAAATTAGGAGGAAATGTACTTGTCATAAGCCTGCACCATCGGGTATATATTATATACGCCAACACCGCCTTTTCTTTTGTTTCTACTTAATTTCTCCCTTCCTTTCTTCATTCTGTGAATGTTAGTATGTCCAGGTATTTTTCAATCTCACTTTTCTTGATCAAGTTTCCTGCACTTTCTGCATGTACTTTCCTTTTCAGGGTGGAGTCTCTCAGAATTCTGCAATGTTTCACTGAACCATCATCCAGAATTATGGAGTACGAAACCGACTAAAAAACGATAGAGAAGTATGATTGTTGAAACACTGTACATGTCATAAAGATGTATGTATATCTCTGTGCTCAACCGACCAAAGTTTTTTTTTTACATTATTTCCAATGGCATACCATGTTGGGTCGTTCTCATTGGTATTATTGTAGAATGACACTTCAGTTATGATGATTGTACGTCTGTCTGTATTGATTACACTGTAAAAACTCTGGTGTTGATTTAACACCAGCCCGGCCGGAATCTGTATATGTCCACACCAGCGAAGTGATAAACAACAACAGTTTCGTTTTGGTCCAACACCAGATAGGTGTTTATACAACACCAATTCGTATTAAAACAGCATCGGTTTGATTCCAATCTGGTGTTGTTTCAATACTTCTCTGGTGTGGACATATATAGATTCCGGGCGTTAAATCAACACCGGAGTTTTTGCAGTGTATGATCATTGTCAGATTTAGAAGGTTGCGGTTTTTGCACTTGTTATCATGTCTTACACAACAGAGATGACAAGGATAAAACGATGTCCCTCAAGATTACTCATATTACCATGTAGAAATAGGTGGTGTAGGCCAAGTCGCCGGTATAAGTCTCAGGAGTACGCGCAGAATACGTCACCGTGCTTATATGCCTTTATTCATGTACATACAACAACAACGACACGTTGTACTTGAAATAAAGGAACATGGACAAATATTGGCACAGACCCCCCCCCCCCCCTGACCATTGTCATTTTGTGGCCAACATTACATGACGATATTTCCAGGGGCCACTTTGGTCAAGATCCATTCCTAGCTATGCACTTCGTGGGGTTTCTTGGCCTGACGACACACATTATGGGAAGAATATTAATATGAGAAATCAACTCTACATGGAAGTTTCAGTAGACTGATATATAATATTGATAATATTCATAACACTATAATACTAGGCATAATGGAGGTTAGATGAGACTCCAAAGAAATTTGGTCATCAAACATTGCGAGGTGACTTGATTTTTCATTGGATAAACACACTACAATCCGACCTCAAACTTCGGTCTGTTTTTCCAAAATTGCAAATTTCTGGTCTAATGCAAAATTTGATTTTATAGAACTTAGAGATCTTACTCTTCTTTCATGGACTTAGAACAAGCATATATGCTATAAAAAATAATTTCAAAAGATAGACAGGCGAGTATTGCTTCTAGAAAAAGTTTGATTACAGTATTAGACTGTCATGTTTTCTTTTATCTTCTTTTTTTTATTGACCATTACGACCCTGTTGACGGGATGTTATATATTTCCGCTTATCCAGGGTTCCATAACAAAAGTCATGGGTGCATTACACTTTCTTGTGTAGGCTCGCTTGTCTTGTTTATGAATATAATCCAGGGAGATATTGGCCCTTGTTTCCATTCCCCGTATCTTGTGAGCCAAAGTTTGGGTAGATATCTGCGATGATAAGGAAACAGAGTAAATTGATGTAGTCCCATCTGTTTCAGAAGTTTGACGTGCCTAAATTGCTACTTGTTTCCTGGATAAGCATCTCTGCATCTGATCGCAATAGACCTCATTCCGGTATATGTTCACACTATTTCGTTGGAGAAATTAAACACATGGTTTGTATTAATATAGCCCCCTAAACATGCCAAACCCTCGGAGAAACATCGGAGAAATTCAGGGGCCGCGAAAAAAGATTTTGAAACGAGGGGGGGGCTGAATCTACAGCAGAGAGCTTGCAGTTTCTGATGGCCAAGATTTTTAGCAATGTCACCAGACACAATCGAGTATAAGTATATTACTATCAAATAAGCAAAAGAATTTTTTTTTTTTCTGGACTGCTGCATGCAGATAACATTTCTCTGAGAGCAATATCATGAACAAATAACCGAGGGACACGTTGGAACTCCATGACGCATTTCAGAAATCTTAATCAAACATTACCTGTCGTTTATTGGATACTTGGCTTGATACTTAACTCGGTCATGGCCATGTTGGCCGTTTCATCCTTCCGATGACTGGCATACAGATGAGGGGGGGGGGGGGCTCTGCCCTTCCGATCAAGTGGGCCAGTGGTCATACGCAGCAGGGGGCAGTTACCCCTCCCCCTGAAATTTTAAAAACATATTTTTCTATTCTTCATTCATATATACCCTCCATCTTGTGGCTGTAGAATGTAGAATTTGCCTCTTGGCACCGAGACTGATCATGCAGAATCGACAGATAATGGTCCCTTCAAAGTCCCCTTATTTTTCTTTCAAACAACATTGACGGGTGTTTAATGTGAAACAAAAATATCTTTAATCGTCAGTCAATCCATTCATTATAGATGATACACATTTCATGACGTATACGTCACCATGGCAACGCCTTAAAATCATGACCAGACAGCAAAATAAAAAGTGTTAAAATTGGTTAGTCGTTTTCTTCTCCTTTTCTTTCCCTGAGCAGAAAATGCCGCAGACAGTGGGGGTGTTGAATCTTTTATTTATTGGCGCAAAGCGCGTGTTAATCTACCCACGATCCTATCAACATGTTGTTATTTTTCTCATTGCTACGTGATCTTATTGATAATTATGGCAAAGATCCCACAAAATTGGGTGGACAAAACCACAGTGCAACTGGTTGGTTAGATGGACCGATTTCACTAATGAAAGGATTTCCTGGTTTTAACACATGAAGGGCACAAAAATGAGATATGATATGAGCAGTGAGATTGAAGAGGGCTCCAGGATTTGACACTTTGATCTTATTTAGATGTATCGATTCCTTTCTCTTTTCCCTCTCTTTTTTCTGTTTTTTGTTTAATGTTTTATGCAACACGATCGGAACAATTATTGTCGCCCGAAGAAATGCCATGGAATTCATTGTGCAGTTACGTGGCCAATGTCTCTTCTTATATCATTTTCTTCCCTTCATTCTTCCCTTTTGGCTATTTTGGGGGGTGTTATACTTTCTTATATTTTTCTTCTCATCATGGAACCTATTTTACAGTTACATGCCCCATGCCTCTTCTTGTTATATCATTTTCTTCCCTTTTGGCTATTTTTTTTTTTTGGGGGGGGGGTGGGTGTTATACTTTATTGTATTTTTCTTCTCATCATACTTTAAAAACCATGGTGTGGCTACCCCCCCCCGTAACAAATTAAGTTAACAGTGTAATTTCTACTCTTATTTGGGTGTATCAACCCAATGACAGTCGTTTTATCAGATTGTCATGTCTGTCTCCCTATCTCTTCAATGTTCGCTTCCAAGATGTCTTATACTTTCTCCTTATTTTGATTGTTTTTTCCCCCAACATCTCCCATGTCCATGACGTCTTCATTCAAAGTCCATTATAACGGAGTAAAATTAGGGTGTCTATAATGAGACTCGCCTTACTTGGAACCAGCAATGTCATGACCGTGTTCATAAGAAATACTTAATACATGTAATACAGCTAGCTTTCCAAATGATAACGAGAAAGCTTTGCATGCATTTCTGTCTTTAATTAGTGTGTTAATGAGCGATGCGTGCCAATATAAAGGTTATGGAACGAACAGGACAAAACAGACCCAATATAGCGCGTTGCCTTCAAGGAAAGGAAAGACTTCGTTAGCAGACGATATCCGTCCGCACGTATCTCCACTGAAAATCAAAGGATTTATATTTTTACATTCATGTTAACCATTTGTAACTGGAGAAGGTACACGTTGCCTGACATATAAAATGAAGGATTTTGTGGCGAGACTGAGTAATGTAAGCTGTACGTGGAGGCTACACTTTCAAGGAAACGCAGTTATTTTTATACATCAAGTTAACGTGATGAAAATATAAATAACAAGAAAAACACCCATTACTGTTGCTTACAATCTATGTTTGAAGACGAATGATCTTGTAAAACTTCAAATATGTCTTGTCCACCCCCACCCCTTCCTCATGATCCAAAAAGTTTGAGGAGCCGGGCATGGTGTATGGGGTGAAATTTCTATTTAAAATTTAATACCCAATTCTAATTTCTAAAAGTTACAAACGAGCGAAGTGAGCGAGCAAATCTTTTACCAGTTTGATACAAAATTATATTTTGTGATAGATTTTGGTATAATATTCAGAATATTATTTCGTATTTTACAATTCTTCCTCACTGCTCTTTGTTTTGTTTTTTTTATTAGCCGTGAAACCTTTAGGGGTCCATGGGCCCAGCCCCCCCCCCCCCCCACCAGTCGGACACATCACCATTTTTACCAATTCTTTCAAGTAGTGAATCACGCGGCTAAATCCGGCTTTTGTCATTTTTATCATGGTTGTTCCTTAGAAAACGCAGATAAACAGCTTTACAAGTTAAGTGTTAAAGAAATATGCCTTTTATTATTTTTGTTTATTCAGCTGACGGCAAGTTTCAACCGGCTAAGGATCGCTACCATCTGTATGTCTCCTTGGCCTGTCCGTTTGCTCATCGCACCATCATCACGAGGAAGCTTAAAGGCCTAGAAGATGTGATAGGGATGACCATTGTAGACTACCTTCGAGATGACAATGGATGGGCATTCACTGATCAGGTATATAAAAAGCGCATACATTCGTAATTCCGAAGCTTCGTTATTCCGGAGGTTCGGATATTCCGAAGGTTCGTATTTCCGAAGGTTCGTAAGTCTGAAAACGAAATGAGGTTCGTAATTCCGAAGGTTCGTTAGTCCGAAAACAAAATGAGGTTCGTAATTCCGAAGGTTCGTTAGTCCGAAAACGTAATGATTAACGAACCTTATTTCGTTTTCGGACTAACGAAACTTCGGAGCAACGAACCTTATTTCGTTTTCGGTTTAACGAACCTTCGGAACAACAAACCTTATTTCGTTTTTGGACTAACGAACCTTCGGATCATCGATCCTTATATCGTTTTCGGATTATCGAACCTTCGGAATAACGCCACAAATGTTCGGATTAACGAACCCTTTTACGTTTTCGGATTAACGAACATCGAGGTATAGGCAATTTACGTGCTTCGGAATTACGAACCTTCGGAATAAAGAACCTTTGGAATTACGAAGTATAACCTATCAGAAGTGTTTGTTCTGGCTATTGAAATCTAATCAAGATATGAATTGATATCACATCACGCGTGCAGTCCTATTTGAAACTTGCTGAAGTCACCGGCCCGTGGCAAAGCTCATTGTAACTGGCGTTTAAACTGGAGGCTTGGGGATATGCCCTCCTATCCCCCACCCCCCCCCCCAAAAAAAAAAATAATAATATTATTAATGATGATGATGCTAGTAGTATAGTAATAATAATAATAATAATAATGATAATAATAATAATAATAATAATAATGATGATGATGATGATGATGATGATGATGATAATGATAATAATAATTAATGATAATAATAAGATTTTAGAAAATAAGTAAATAAGTGAATAGGTAGGTAGGTAGGTAAATAAATGAATAAATGAATGAAAGGTTCCACGGCAAAGGAAAATGAGAAAACAGAATAGAAGAGGGAATGGTTAAGATGTGAAAAAAACTATCAAAAATTACATTTTCATTTGAAAAAAAAAACGGGAAAAAATGTTGCTCTCTCGCTTCGCTTGCTCTGGAATTTTGTGCCCCCTCATATTGTGTGCTCATTATTACATCATTGCTCACTGTCAGTTTCCTGTGTCATCATGCATAGTTTTAAATCTTTGATAAGGACTTAAGTGATTTTTTTTTGCTATTCACCCTTCTGGTTCATTTATTTTATATCAACACAGTGAAAAGTATAATGTATAATTAAATATCAACATGCTGGTTCTTTTCACGTTTGATACACATAGGCCTGTACACTATTACTTGAATCGTTATATATCTATAAATCAATTTCTTATAAAATATTCATTTTCAGGAAATATTGTGAAGCCTAACAATGTCGCCTTTTATCAAGGCTGTATGCATATTGGCTTATTTGAGTGGTATTTATTTTCAGAAATGATTTCAAATTCGTAACAAAAAGAAACCCCAGAAGAGAGAGCGAGGTCATGGATACCAATATCGCATGACATTATTGCCAGTATTGTTAAAATTTTCAAATTTTGTGAAGATGATTAAAAGAAACCTGACGACTGTGATGAAACCTTATAAAAATACCATTTCCAAGAGCACATTAGTAGAAAGAATATTGACCAAATTCTACATTTTTTGCACTATTGAACGGAACATGCTGACCAATGAGTATACGTTTGTTTAAAATGTACCCCTTTTATACATATCATCAAAGAGAAAAAAAAAATATTATCATTTAGAGGAGGGTTTTGCTTCGCTTGTTGTAATATTAGTCAATTTAAATTGGTTCGAGAGCATATTTATATTAGGTACATGAAAGGGATCATTTTCGTTTTAATAGCCTGGACTCGAGGGGGGCAGTGGCGGCATACTGACACCCTGCAACATGCGGCATGTTGTATCACCTTCATGCACAATTTCATATTGAGTCATGGAGATGTTGAGCCTTTGGCGGGAAAACTTGGAATCGTCGAGCTATCAACTGCAAAATATATGAGATGGGGGATGTGGTGAAAGGATGTGTTAAAGGGGATCACGGGAAGGGAAATAATAGAAAATAAAAAAACAGTAAATTGAGTGAGTGGCAGGGAAGAGTAGAAGAGCTGACTACAAAGGGTTGTGATCTCTTTGGACGTACCCCCCCCCCTTCCTTCGAAAGGGTCGCCCCCCCGGATCGAGCTTTACACTGCATGGCCTTACGGAGTCACTTCTAGTGCTGACTACTACCACTCTGCCTACTATGACTACTATACTACTACGGTACTACTACTATATACTTCTACTACTACTACTACTACTACTACTGCTGCTGCTGCTGCTGCTGCTACTACTACTACTTCTACTACTACTGCTATTACAGTAGTACTACTACTTCTACTACTACTACTACTACACTACTTCTGCTGCTGCTGCATCTGCTGCTACTACTACTTCTACTACTACTACTACAGTACTACTACTTCTACTACTACTACTGCTACTACTACTACTACTACTGCTGCTGCTGTTGCTGCTGCTGCTGCTGCAGCTGCTGCTACTACTACTGCTATTACAGTACTACTACTACTACTTCTACTACTACTACTGCTGCTGCTAATACTACCACTACTTTTACTACTTCTACTACTACTACTACTACTACTACTGCTGCTGCTGCTGCTACTTCTACTACTACCTTTATACCATCAAGTAAAAGGGGGAAGAGAATTAGATGAAGAAAAGTTGTGCAATTGATTCTTGTTTTTCCCCCTTTTTCATCTAATCCTACAGCGCCCAAAGACTTCACTAGACACTGTCAATAACTGCAAGTACCTCCGAGAGGTGTACAGAATCGCAGAACCGGGTAAGAATATGTAAACTTACAATCTCTAGACAAATCGATTACTAACTCTTGTAGAGGTTATAATATTAAGGTAGAAAATGAATTAAAATGGGATTTTGAATATTTATTATGTGCTATTTTATAATGATTGATAATTTGTATAATGTTTTCGTACCGCAATTGACTTGGCATTTGCAACGTTGAAATCAATTAACTATACATGTATAGTATTAAAATTGAGTTGTTGTAACAAGTAATTACGTTTTGGATTCAATTCCATCAAAATGTGTTTATTAAAGTTTCGTCTTAGTTACCATAGAAACACATAGCTATTGTCCCGTATAACATTCCTCACGTTTTTTTCCCTCATTCCGTTCTAAACGATTTGGTTCCGTTCATTCCGTTCAGGTTACGATGGTCGCGTTACCGTACCGGTCTTGTGGGACAAGCAGAACAAGACCATCGTGAACAACGAATCCGCTGAGGTCCTTCGTATACTCAACAAGCAGTTCAATGCCTTCTCAGCTACGGAGGAGCAGCGAAATCTAGATCTTTCTCCAGATGAACTGATGGAAGCCATTGAGGATATCAACTCCTGGATTGCTCAGTGCGTGGACTAGTGGCTTTTGCTCATTATTATAACAAGTTTGAAAGAAATATGACCGGCAAATTATGTCCCTTTTTACAACTTGCCATATTTTTCTATTTTCTAATGGTGTGAGAGGCCCGTGACATTGACGGCTTGCCGTAGTTTTCTAGATTATTTTTGGCCCTCCAAATAGCTGAACCAGGATGCGGAAAAGGAGAGAGGGTGGGCGAGGGAGGGAAAGAGAGAGAATGAGGGAGAGAGAGAAAATGAGACAGAAAGCAGCTGCTTCTGTAAAATCCTAGTCGATAAATAGATTGCAAACTGCAACGTAGATGACAGAAATCAGATTGGTCACTACACATTTATGACAAGACCTTTAAAGAAAACAAATATAACGAACGAAATAGAAACAATTTTGAGAGAGGGGAAATGAAATGAGATAGGGAGACAAAAGAAGCTGAAATAGACAGTAAAAGATGAAACCGTTGATAAATTCAGGGAGGAAAAAAAATCATTGTCTCATCGTAATTGAAAACTTTTCCAAACTAAACTCTGTTGACAATCCTGCGCTAATTGACGAGATTTGATTTGGAACGGAAGTGATCAATGAAAGGACCTAATGAAGCAGATAAATTAATTGCGGTTTGGGACATCCCATTGATATACATATGTACGTTCTAATTTGTTTTCATTGAAAATAGAACGCGCCGTCTGAAGGGGGGAATGGGGAGACAGATAATCTAGAATCCCCAAGGTTATAATTACTATTGAGTGAATCTCATGAATGATGATAGGAATTATTTCCTGTGAGTATATAGACAATAAAAAATCTATTAATATAGTATACACAGTGATTTTTTTCAAAAAGAAGTAAAGATACATCATTATACAAATTCGTGACTTCATTATTTTTTCATAAATCATGAGAGAACTATATACTCACGGTGAATTATTGTTTTTAAAAAATATTAGAAATTGACCTATATCATTATATCATAACATTTATTAAGACAAACTGAGGGAACATTAAAAAAAGGAAATACAGATTTCGTATGGAATGTATTTTCAATAAGTTTGCATGGCATTTGAAAGAGACGCCATACAGATAGAAAGAATCATGGGTCGCCTCGTATATTTATTTTCAAGCAAGAGCTTGTGCCAATTAGACCTTAATTACATATAATTGGTGTATGCCCTTTGTTGATTTCGACTTCAAGTTCTCCAAAGAGTTGGTTTAATGTCTGTCATTTGCTTTTAGCAGCTGCGATATGAAAACTGATGCATTTGTCTGTTTCGGTGTTGCCATTGCTTCGTAGTGTGATTTTAATTGTTTTTCTTTTGATTCAGGTCTGTACTAATGGGGACATTTAAAAACAAATGAACAAAGTTGATTTTGGATGACCAGATGAAATCAGATTATTTGTGTCACTCCTTCGTTTTGTCTATTGATTATGAGTTTGGTTTTTTTAATGGTTTTCGGTCAGTTGTGGTCATTATAACTGGTTGTTATACTTGTGGTAATTATAGTTCAGCCATCCATCTGCTATGAATCATTGCCGTTTAAAAAAAAACATTCAATTTCAAGTATATGGAGTTCCATGGTGAGGAAAATCATATTTAATTCTATCTTTCTTTGGTTGAAGCCGATAGAGGAAAAGAGGAAAGTGTAATTTCCACCTTTATATCTGTGTTGTCGAAACTTTTTTTCGCGCGATCCCATTCTGTCATCTCTAAATCTACGTCTATATATAATCATTACTCCTTTGTCTATCATTATCCCCCCCCCCCCACCCCCTCCCTTCTCTCTCTCTCTCTCTCTCTTCTTTGCCCCTTTCCCTCTTTCGATATGCTCTTTTTTTCTTTCTTTCTCACTAATTCATTCATCCCCTTCTTTCTTTCAGAGATATTAACATAGGTGTATACAGTGCTGGTTTCGCCACCACTCAAGAAGCCTATGACCAAGGCGTGATCAAACTCTTCAAAGCTCTGGACAGGGTAAATCATCATATCATCAAGTTCTAAATACTTTATCTCTCCTCAAGAGATCAACAGACAATAAAACACACACACAAAGCAATTATGTAGCAATGTACGTAATATTTACATAAAGTGGAGAAGATAATGATCAACAAGGAATAAACCTTGAAAGAGTCCTAATGAAGGAAAAAAAATACGTGTTATACCTAAAACGACTGTTTAGGTTTGGTATTCATCTTGCATTCAACTCCTTCTACCTCGTGTTATTTGAATAGAAAACAAGGAAAACAAAATTTAATGCGTATTAGAAGTTTTCAGTTCTCTCACTAGTTCATAATTTTGCTTTATATAGGCCTATTATGTAATAAATTATGTACATGTACGTGAATGAAAGTTTAATAATATGTGAACAAAATATACATTTTTGCATATTGCTCCAATAAATTACCAAGTATTTTACCTTTATTTATTTATTTTATAATCCATTCTATTGTATGAATAGAAGATTGTTTTTATAAATGAATTATTTATAAATACTCGTTTATAGGTGGAGGATGTATTGTCTAGGTCTCGTTATCTATGCGGAGATCGTTTGACCGAGGCCGACATCCGTCTCTTCACGACCCTGATACGTTTCGATGTCGTTTACGCTCATCATTTCAAGGTATGTCATATCTTATGAAACAACGCCGTCATCATCATCATCACCATCATCATCACATCATCACCATCATCATCATCACCATCATTATCATCATCACCATCATATTTATCATCATCACCATCATTGTCATCATCATCACCATCATCATCACATCATCACCATCATCATCACATCATTACCATCATCATCATCACCATCATATTAATCATCATCACCATCATCATCATCATCATCACCACCATCATCATCATCATCTCATTATTACCATCATCATCACCATCATAATCATCACCATCTTCGTCATCATCATCATCATCACCACCACCATCATCATTATCATCATCATCACATCATTACCATCTTCATCACCACCACCACCACCATCATCGTCATAACGGGTGTGTTGGATCAT
Source organism: Lytechinus variegatus (assembly GCF_018143015.1). Taxonomy (NCBI): domain Eukaryota; kingdom Metazoa; phylum Echinodermata; class Echinoidea; order Temnopleuroida; family Toxopneustidae; genus Lytechinus; species Lytechinus variegatus. The sequence goes on along the minus strand of NC_054743.1, from coordinate 18,417,652 downwards.
TTTGTAGAGCGTCCGTCTCAATATCGGAAGTTCGAGAGTTCAAATCCCGGCCGCGTCAGACCGAGAGTTGCTGCACCCTGTTTGGCTCAGGGATAGAGCCTCGTCGATCTGGCGCTGCGCAGTGGCTGCTGGGCTCACGATTGATTGGGCAAAATGAATTTTCGGAGTATTTCTCTTTCAGATTTCTATTCAGAACAATAAATGATGGCTTTTTATCTTCATTTTCATCATCATCATTACCACCACCAGTATCACCACCATCAACAACATCATCATCACCACCACCACCATCAGCAGCAGCAGCATCATCATCACCACCACCATCATCATCTTCATCAATAACACCACCACCAATTTCCTCTCTTATCGTCAAGTCATCCCCGACAACAATTATTGTCATAATCTCCATCACCACAGTATCATCACCAATAACATCCGCTACAATTATATCATTATACCGTCACCAAATCAAAATCATTCTCATCATCATCGTCATCACTCACCATCATCCTCATAGTCATCATCACTATCATCATCGTCGTCGTCGCCATCATCGTCATCATTATCATTATTATCATCACCTACATTCATTAACCTCATCAATGAACTGCGTCTCCTTTGTCTATCAAAACAGACCCGTCAGGTCAACAGCCGGTACAAAAAGACTGGAGAGGAACACATAAGATAGGTTGCCAAAATATTATAGGAGTGAGGATACAGGGTTGGTTGGATGTGAGTGAGAGTTCCTCCTCCACTTTTACATGTACAAAGACATGATAATACATTTACTAGAAGAATAATAATAATAGGCATTTATATAGCGCCATCTATCTAGAAATATTCTATTCTGATGCGCGTTGTTATTATTATTATTACCCCGACTTTAGCTCGAGCTGCCTCTCAGCGCTCATGCATTCAAGGAATTAATCCTGCTGGGTACCATTTACCTCACCTGGGTCGAGTGCAGCACAATGTGGATACATTTCTTGCTGAAAGAAATTACGCCATGGCTGGGATTCAAACCCACGACCTTCCGTTTCAAAGTCAGACGATTTATCCACTAGGCCACAACGCTCCAGAACTCCCAGATGGTCTGCATCATTATTTTTAAAAGTTCATATGTATGCTAAAACGAATATCATCAATTATTACGGTTGTTCGTACTTATATCCATCTGGTATGATGTTGTCAAAGGAGAACTAGAACGTGATTAGGGGTGAGCAGGCCCGATCCTATTCCAATTTGCTATCTCAATTCTGGCTCCTCATCCCGTCGTTCGTTACCCTGATAACTCGGCTGTGAAATTCCCGAACGTGCAATGATCCTGTCTCGAGTGGCTGCTCAAAATTCATTTTGCATAGGGAAGGTGATTGTCATTTTAATGATACATATCCCATCCAGCGTCATGCCGTCATGTAAGCAATGAATGATGGATGAGGAATAGGGTAAAAGGAGGGTCAGGGATGCGATCATGTCGGCGTCAAAAGGGCGTTACCACCATTGGTTGTGTAGGGGCTAACGTCCTAATGGATCTGAGCGGATGCATGTATATGGTAATATAATATCTAATTTGCTTGTTGCTCATTATGATGACGTAAGGGAGTCGCAGATCATAAGGTGTCTAGTCTCTCGAAGTGATGTTCCCATGTGACCCATTTAATATAGGAGGATAAAGAACAGGAGCGGGATACGACAGAGGCACCATCGAAGAGACAGATGGTGTCGGGATGAGGTGGGCGTGGTTGTTTTTTGTAGACTGGTGTCATTTGAGATGGAGATAATGGGGGAGCAATCGGATATCCATCAGGTCGGGAAAGGGGTGTGGTAATGCACAAAATGTTGCTATATAGCTAGTTAAATGGTATCCAGTTGCAATCCTCATTCCGTATAGCAATTATACTTTCTAAATTACTACATTAATGAATTCCCGGGTTGAAGGTAATTACTTGCATAATCTTTATGCAGAGCCCACTGGGAGCATAATTCATATTGAGCTGAAGTGGGTACCCTGGATAAATACGAATTATATAATTTTTAAGGCCGAGTCCACCTCAGATGAAGCCAACATCTAACAATCTTTGTTTTTAATTTGTTTAGTGTAACAAGAAGCGGATCGTGGACTATCCCAATCTCTGGGGTTTCACACGTGATCTGTATCAGATGCCGGGTATCGGAGAGACTGTAGACCAAGAACATATCCAGAAACACTACCAGGTAAATTTGAATGACACTTTCTAACTTCTTATGTTTCTTTTGCTTTATATACTAACTTTGTTTTTGTATCCTTAAATGAAAAATAGCGTCAGTGGCCCTTACTCTGAAGTCGGTTTTAACTTAAACTCAGATTTAAAGTTGTGGTTTAAGTATGGATAGCCAATTGTTACATAAATCACTACAGGTAGAGATATCATATTTCAGCTCATTTGGCTCTCAAATCATTCATAATTTTCTAGGAAGTACAAATAGATGATTGTCTTCACCATGTTCACCATCGATGAATCAGGAAAGAGCACAGTAAACATAATAAACAAAACATACAACTTAAATAAAAATTTTGACACTTTCGGCTTCCCATAATTTTAGCACAGAGTTAGACCATGGTCTAAGTTAAACCTGACTTCAGAATACGGGCACAATGTCTTTATAAGACTCTTTCTTGTCTTTCATTCATCTTTGCATTTTCCTTTGATTATGTCTGTTCTCGTATACTCTTTCGATTTCAACTCCGGTCCGTACTAGCTTGCAATTTGTTCTCAATCGTTGTGTTGTTACAGTATGGGTTATTTCGAAAAAAAATTGACTTGAAGGTTTGGAACATTACTTGAAAGCATTGATGTGTCTCTGATGTTTCCAATATACTCCACTTGACTGGATGATTCATTTTGTTTACAACTATCATGTTTGGTACATATCCATTTTGATGTTTATAAATTTGACTTAACGAACTTTATGAAGAAAAAAATTTTTGTAATCTATAATCTGTCCTCTCTCATTTTCATCTTGGTTCGTTATTCAGATGGTTCACCGACACATCAATCCTAACGGCATCGTCGCCATCGGGCCCGATCTCGACTTCGATTCTCCACACGGCAGGGATGTTAAATTCCAAAAGTAGAAGGATTGAAATAAGGAATATCCCAAACCATGGAGCAAACACAATCACAGGGACTGATCCAGGTTTTCATGAATAAGGAAACACAGAAAATGGGTCAATATTCTTCAAAATTGGGGGCAAAAGTAGATGTTCTCTGTGCCCCTATAGAATATAGATTCAATACATTTTGATCATCAGATTATTTCAATGATAAAGATTTTTTGAATTGCATGTCTTTTTTACTTTATGTATAATAAGATATAATGATAAAAATACATTCATGTTATGTAGTGCCTTGTTTGTGTGTGGGGGGATTTGTGTGTAGATATGACGTGTGGTAGCTGATAATGTAAACCAATTAAGACCAACTTTTCCTCTGAATGCAACCTATAGTATCCCTGTTAGTTATTTTATTTTTTATTATATTTGCTTGTTTATTATTTGTTCTTGTATACTTGTCTAATGTCATCGTGAATGCCAAGAATCATTTTGAACTATTTGTAATTATTACAATTTTGATGATTTAATTTAACAAAACATATACAAATATATCCTTTTCCTCTGAATATGAGTTAACTTTTTAAAAAGGTTCATAACTCTAACGATCGCCTATGGATGTCACTGGACAATCTTTTAGGATGACTTAATGTAAATGAAGGTGTCATTATTTTTCCATCAGATTAGTTTTCATCCAATATTTTACATGAGTATAAGAGAACTGTACAAACATCTTTTGGTCAATCGTTTTGTCTGCATTTTTATAAACTCGCTTCAAATTATCTTGTAGAGTTGTACGTCTAAAAAGTAAAACACGATTTCCACAAGAACATCTATCCCATAACACTCTGTACGATAAACTGAAGGCCCTTGTTTTGTGTGCATGTTGTGTAGATAACGAAATACATTCATTCCTATTCTTCGGACCAAATTAGAAGACATATTCAAAGCACAGTATGTCACCCGAATTACAGATACTACCAGAACATTCATTGAGGATACAGGAAGGGGTTGAGGGAGACCAACCCTACTTTTCAAAGAGTAAAATGAAGACACGGTGACAAAAAAAAGAGAAGTTGGAAGAAAAAAAATGAATCCTGGCTCTTGTACCTCTATAGAAGAAACAACAACTTAATATTTAGGTCGCCTTGTCCCCCCCCCCCTCCCCTATCAAAATATACTGGCGCCCTCCCCCCCCCCATATAAGTTCATATGGCGATAAAGCATTTGCTAATTTTGTGCCCAAATTATGGAAAATAAACTGCCTGTAACAGGAAGGTCTGCTGACAAGTTTAAAAACGACTAAATCTCGGCTTAAAACAGATTTATTTGCTCATTGAAACTTTTCTCCTTATGATATTTTGGTATTAGTAGTGGTTTAACTATTCATGTTCATTTTTTTTAGTATGGGATGCTTTTGTGAGTTGGTTTTGAATTATGGTTAAGCCTAGGACTGTTGTTTTAGAGCCCTTGTGAGTTATGAGCCTGCCGGATTGCCTTTTGGGCAAGTTCCTTAAACTGCAGGAGAACAGGGCATTAAGATCAAGCACCTACCCTTATATATATTTTTTAAGTGCTATTCAATATAATTTCATTATTATTAGCTGTTCATAAGCAAAGCGTTTTGATCATATTTCTGGAAAAGCGCTATATCAGTACCTATTATGTATATTCATGTATGTACCATAACCATCTTCCATAGTTTCATTATACCAATTCAGGATTACATATAAATATATCATGGGAGCGTTTCATGAAAGAATTTGTCAGACAAGTCCCCTTTTTATCCGACAGGTACTCCAGTAACAAGGTGTCAGGTCTGGAAACTTCCTTGATTTTGATGATCAGTTGTCAGATCCGACAACTTCGGACAAAATGTTGATGAAACTCTCCCCGTCTCACCTATTGTGATAAGACAGAAACTGACATTCTTATTTTTCGACATTGCAAATATATGTCATTTTGGTGCGTATTAAATGCCAATACTCAATCGATATTTTTTTTTGTAGAAGTGGTTATTATTATGGCGAGGAATTGTATAGGCTTCGATTGTAGAGGGCGCAAATGCAAATCGAAACCAGTCCTTTCCTCTGAGTTCGATAGCACAGACATCACTGTTTGGCATTGAACTCCAGGATTGAACTTGGTCGTAAAGTTCTTTCCGTTCAGGGCCGCAATAATAGATATAGTAAGCCATAGACGGTAGAGGAAGAAATAAAGAAAGAAAAAAAAAGAAGAAAGAAATGGACGATATTTTTTCAATCTAAAACAGAAATGTTAAATCGGTGTAAATATTCGAAAGGTTGCCAGTATGTTAAATGGTCGAGTTGGCACTCTACCTTTGGTCATAGAATCTAAGGGACTTTTCGGTCCGACAGTCACAAACATCCACGAATATGACAAAAATTGTTATTTTGACAAATCTTTTGTACTATTAACCGCTCAGTAAAAAGTCTCAGCTGTATGCCGTAGTTAATCGTGGTGGCTGGTTGAATTAAACTAAAGTTATTCCTGCAGGATACATCTTCATTGTCATCTGAAAATGGACTTTCAATCAATGAAGGAAAACTGAACTTCTTCCCTTGTCTTCCCGTCATCGAACAAGACGTTTGCTTCGTCCTGTCTCTTTCAATCAATCCAGTCTTCGACCGGGAAAGTACCTAGGGTTTATAGTTGATAGTCAATTGACAATGTCTAGCCATATGAACAAGAGAGTGTCGTTCTGCTTCTTATGGTCTGTACAAAATTAGAAAGATTAGGCTATATTTTGATCAGGAAACTACAGCAAGACTTGTTCATGCATTTGTAATTAGCAATATTGATAATTGTATATGGTTTACAACACTAAAACACAGTCTTGAGAATCAATTTCTCCTATAAATGTATACTTCGCATGCTTACATTGGTTACCAATCATGCCAATGAAAGATAGATTGATTTTCAAACTTCTTGTAATCGCTTTTAAACGTCAGCATAAAGTGGTCTCTTCATACTTACAGCACCTTCTCATTGAGTATCACCCGGTTATTCAACTACGTTCAAGTAACAATAAGATGTTCATCCCCCTAGATGTAAATACAATTTCATATATGGGCAAAGAGCATTTCAATATTCACTTAATTCCCCAACTTTAGAATAAACTTTCCGATACTATATTAAAGAATGTTCCTTTCTTTATCTTTTTAATTCTACGTTAAAGTGTTACTTTTTTCAAAAATAAGCTCACATTTGTTAATGTTGTATTATGAAGTTCCAATTGTCAAAATTCAGTCTCGAATATTGCTTTTGGTTATGTTTAATGGTGTATTAAGGTTCAATATGATTGTTTTTCCTTTTCTATCTCTCTTTCTTTCTAATACATTCCGTATCAGCAAAGTGTCTTTGAATCGCGTTCTGATAAGTTATAATGACGTGAAAAAAAAAACTATTTCCATTTATTTCGTATTTTCCATCGTGCTACATTGACTTATCTAAACTAATATAACACATAGTAATAATGTATCACATATCAACTCGATCGGTAATAAGCTCTATATCCGATTCTAATTTCTTTAATTCTAACTGCTTAAAATTTATAACCAAATGTTTTATATTTATCAATATAAAGTATTCTCTGCTTCAAATTAACAACTTTCTCCACTAACATCAAGCAACAATTAAAATCACAACATGTGATACGGTTGGTGCATTTTCAATGCGTTACTCGCGTATTTCGAGATCAAGAAAGAAAACATGTACTAAGCCTTTAACGAAATAATTCAAGCTTTAAAAAAATCTGAAATTTCAAGTACATTAACCATGTTAACAAACAACTTTTTGATGGCATTTCAATTCTACACTGTTAGAAAATATCTACTTAAAAAAAGCAAAAATTGCCTGTGTAATGAATCCCATTCAAGAGGGTTAAATGACACTAATATATAACCATTATATATATACAATATATCCAGTTCTGATATCAATTTGCACACAATTTTTTAGCTCGCACATCAAGCTTTCAGTATTTTGTTTGATTTACACAAATTGTTAATGCGCGCTGCGCGCTCGCATTGTTTGATTTGTGAGAAACCTATGCTCTTTGGAAATTCTTACCAAAATTTGTCAAAATGCTCCTTTATCATGTCAGTATATATCAAAAAATTAAGCTCATGCTTCGCGCTTGCATTTAATTGTTTGAGACACACAGCTTGTTTATTTAAATAAAAACGCGCTTATAGACTGTTCATTTTTTTCAGGTCGGAATATCAGAAATTTTGAACTCGCGCTTCGCACTTTCATTATTTAATTGGTGATACTTGTATCCTCTTCATTATTCACTAAAACAGTCCTAATTGAGTCACTTTTCACGTTACCATGGTTACTGTATGATAAAATTTCGGTTCGCGCTCGCATTGTTTAGTCGGATACTTATCTTTGTTCATGATTATAAAACTGCTCTGAATCTTCAGTTCTAAGGACATAAAGTATCAAAGATTTTTAGCTCGCGCTCCGCGCTCGCATTATTTATTAAGACCACATGGGATACCTTATATTGTTTATAGCAATAAACACTAACATATACTTAAAACTCCAGTCTTTAGTTAGGACTACCCCTGAAAAACAAAAAAAAGCCAGATTGTAGCGGCCAATCGAGAAAAATGTTGATCAAAATATTTTTCGGCGCCCCCCCCCCCCCCTATTGGCGAAAGCTGGATCCGCCCCTGGGGGTTATGATACTAGATTAAACGAGAATTTTCCTCATGTAGCTAGGGTCCTTTTGTACCATCTCAATATCCGCAAGTTCTTGCTGTACCCAGGCTGATTTAGGCGGGGTTATCGGCTTCACCGAGGTGGGGGTCTGCTTTAGATAGTAGATGTACATCAACATGACCAAACTGACTGCTGCTATGATGGTAACTACACTTAATGCGCAAGACAGGCCAATGATTACGGCCTGTGCTTCTGGTCCGGTTGGTTCCGTGGCTTTCGTCGTCTCAGGAACCTCTTGTTGTGTTGTTCGCTCCAAAGGCTCAGGTTCCTCGGATACTGTGGTCTCGCTGGGTGAACTCTGTGTATCCGACGATGTTGGTGTGTCTTCCGACGAAGTTTTTATGGTTCCTGGAGCTATCGATTCTGTCTTGTCAAGAGTAGTAATTATCTCTGTCATTACATCAGTTGTTTCTGCTATGGATGTACTTTGGGATCCAGGAAATGTATGACTAAATTCTGTTGTTAGACCTGAGGTTGGTGTTTCAATATCTGAAGTGGTAATCAATGTATCCGACGATGTTGGTATGTCTTCCGACGAAGTTTTTATGGTTCCTGTAGCAATAGACTCTGTCTTGTCTACAGCAGTAATGATCTCTGTCATTACATCAGTAGCGTGCATGGTAGGCATCACTGCAGTTGGTAATGCCACTGGTATGAAACGGATAGACAGTGAAACAATGTTCGACAAGTCCCCTCCATTCCCTGCCTCATCCCAAGCTCGAATACCAAAATAATAAACGATGTCCTCTCCCTTCTGTGGAAGGGTAATAGTAACACTCTCCGTTGTTCCTGAAGCATTGACGTGGGATAGATTGCCGTACAGCACTTGTTCTTGAGAGACCAAATGGCTCCTGTTGAAGTCGTCTCGCACCTCTGAGAAGTTGGTGGAATAGCGAAGATCGTAACTGTATGCTTTGAAGATCGAAAAAAAATACGATGAATGAAAAGAGAAAGAGCAACACTTCTACTATGCTTGCATAGTTTTTGTAACATAGAAGAAATGAAAAACATGATGGCAATGCAAATCTTGACAATTCATCTTACTGGATAAAAAAAGTATTATCATTACCAGTTCCTTGGTCCATGTCATCTCCTACAGCTGTCCAAACCAGAGTTACTGTGCTATTGTCATAGGAGAAGGACTCTGAGTTCAAGTCTTGAATACGAGAAGGCGCGATGGTATCTGAAGGGTTGGCTGTATAGCTGTGGACTTTAAAGACTCCTCCAGATGCTGTTCGCATGAAAGATGGCTCATCTGTGGTCTGGACTTCAGCGGAAGTTGATCGTCTTCCTGATATAAAGAGCACAATATTGTAAGAATAACATATTTTCTTTCAAGAATTCCTCTCCAGTCAGTTCGAGAATTAATGAACACCGAAAATTACTCTTCTGAAAATGTAGATTCACATGTTCTAGGCAAAGTGTGCTCATGAGCGCAGCTCCATGATGAGCGCGTATGAAGACTAGATTCGGAAAGAAACTGGGACATCTCTTATCATCAAACAATAATTAATTTCTGTATAGTACTGGTGAAGAATCGTACCAAATTAACATAAATAGCTTATTGGTGTCTTTAGATTTACACAATGCCCTGTACTATTTTTGTATATGATATTTCACACAGAACAAGAAGAGAAAGGAAGATATGATGCGTGATCAAGCGAGAGAGCATGGAGAGGGAGGGGGTGTATGAAGAAAAGTAAGATTTTGAGTACTGAACTAACTTCTTCGAATTTCTGAGACTTCATAGCCGATGACATTGATCTTTACGTTATATCTACCATTGGAAGCGAAATCAAGGAAGAACCCTGAATATGTTCCGTCGTCTTTGAATAGATCTGAGCCTGTGTGGGATGTGCCAGAAGAATAGACACAAAAAGAAAGTAGGGAAAGAAAAGAGAATGGGATAACAAAAAATAGAAGAATCAGATATTTGAATAAGTGATGAACTGACAAGAACTAGCTACTAGTATAATAATCATCTACCACATTATCTCCACCCTGTACATCACCATTTAACAACGATTATCACTACTCGCATCATTTTTCACATCGTCCCCATCACCAGATCACTTATTACCATCATTTTGTCCACCATGTACCATTATCATTATTATCACCAGTATCATGACGAGGCTTTATTAATATTCATTACCATCATCATTATTATCATGATCATCACCACCACCACCATCATCATCATTAACGAAAAAACATCCATTTACCTGAACCACTATCCAGCAATGGCATGGTCGTTGTTACAGCATTGGCGTCTGAGATGATAGCCGTGACGTCAGCATTAAGAACTGGATTGTGATCCTGTTGTACCCGAGCATAGATCGCTAGTGCCGGAGTCTGAGAAAAATCCACCTCCTGGTTCATGAATCGTCATCATCATTAACAAGAAAACCGTTATTAAATTTGATTCATTTTAAAATAATTGAAGAAAGGAAATAATAAGAACGATACACGAAGTATTAAGATCAATCTAAAAAAAATAAAGCACCTTTGTTTGAACGACATTTCTAGTTTTAATGAGATATACTAGCCGATCGGTTGCTGGTAAATTAGTTTTTTACTAATTTAGTAAGCGTGACTTATGGAAGCATCGTGGTGTAGTGGTTCTGACTCTCGCCTTGTAATCAGAGGGTCGTGTGTTCGAATCCCACCATGGCCTATAGCGTCGTTTGGCGAGGCGTCAATCTACAATTTGCCACACTCCACCCAGGTTTTAAAGGGGTACCCGGTAGGATGCGAAAGCCTATGTAGTACGCCTACTTTGCCTTGTAATTGAGTCTTGAAACTCTTGTTGGAATGCTCCCCAGGGAGTGGAGAAAGTGCATATATTGTATGCGGCATTAAAAAATCAGATGGTCGGGGTAATAATATATCTGTAAAGAGCTTAGAGACGTCGTTCGGATGTATTAAGCGCAATAGAAATGCGGAATTATGCCGAAACGGCAAAGCACAATGGTACAGCTAGTGTATAGAGTATCAATGAAGTGCCACATGAAGCTTGAAATCAAAGGAAATGCATCACTCTGGCTATACCATGTTAACCCTATGTAAAACAACCCCTGATGTAAAAAAAATCCACTTCATTTGAATAGACCTACAGTATTATATAAACAAATACAATTGTCCAACCATTCAGTACAGCAACATAACAAGATGGTCACTCGTTGTTCCTTAGATAATACATAGTTTTCTGTGCACGACGCATGGAGGATTCAAGAATATAAAATATCGTATGAACAAAGGACAAGCAACAAGAATTTGTCATAAATCTGGTGAATGATAACAGCATTTTCGTCTTGGACATACGACATAGGTCCTTAATTATTTTTCGTCAGCATCGAAACCGAGGATGCTGTTCTGGTTCACAAAATTTCGGCAAAAGCTCCCTAGCTGTTCTTTTTCAATTGAATGGCACTTTGGTTGCATCCGACTCCGAGGATGACATTCACTATTTTCTTGAATTCATCGGGCATCAGTGACAACTCCCTAATTCAGATTTACAAAGCTTGAACAAATACAGTGCTTACCCGTGATCCGAGAAGAACAGTGACTGTAACTGGTTGATATTCCTCCTGACTTGGTTTAGATGTTACTGATACACTCGCGTGCTCGGTGACTCCTTGGGTATTGTATATGGTAACGTTCCATCTACCGGCCTTTGAGGAATGAATGAAAGTTATTTACTCTGGTGTATTGTCTAGCCAATATCTTAAGACACACATTAATACAAATCGTAACTCTATTGCATATAGTTTACTACAGATTTTCATTCTGAAATCAATTTGTGAATCGTAAAGTTTATTGATTAATTTGGCGAAGGATATCGAACTGAAGAGATTACAAGTATTCCCTGAAAGAGCCTATTCTATCGTTTTCAACCCATTAATTGAAGATTTTAACCAATTACCTATACAGCTTGGAGACTCAAAGTTAGCTAATAAACCAATAACTTTACCTGGGCGAATGGTAGGTTAACTGTCACGATCTTCGTGCTGTAATCAATATGATACCTTGGGTCGTTTTCATCAACCAGAGTACCGCTTGGTCCAGTCACTACGACCGAGATCGATGAGCTCGTGGTCCATATCACAGTAATCACTGTGTTATTACCCAATGCAGCGTCAATGATCATAGGAACGATCTCGAAACCAGGATAGCTATCAATGACGATCTCCGAGCTATAGATCTTTCATGAAAATGTAAAAAAAGTATATCGTGAAATTTCGCCCGAAATACATTTTCTGAAAAATTAATCTCTCGATGTATTCCTTTTGTCTCTATAGGTCACACGGGCCTATACAACTGGCAGGCAAAAAATATTCATTCGACCCAACCCTTTCTCAATTTTTAAATTTGATATTGCTGATTGACAAAAATGAATGAATATGATGATTCTAGAGAGGGTATACCTATTCCTTTTTCCAAATTGGAAAGATATATCACTACTTTGGAACTACTTTTTACTGGCGGAAGAATTAGGGCCACGTTACTCTCTCACGTGATGAATTTGATCCTGTCAGGTGTAGTCTTCATAAATGCCGATTTATTTTTAATTTGAGCCGGTCGAGGTACCCTTTATATGGTTAGATATGGAATGTCAGACATATATCCTGTCCACTGGTAGTAAACATTCAACCCTCGAATTTCCTCCTTATTTTTTATGATTTGTTTTCCATTGCCACTTTAACACACGAGTCTACGGGAAATGAATAAGGCATGTGATACCCATATCCCTTTTCTATCATGTATACCTTCAAATCTGTAGGAGGGCAGTATATAGGATCATCTTAATCGAAATGAATGGCAAAGGATTTCTGCCCAATTCACTTATCACTGTGAGAAAAATTATTTTGGCGAAGTAATAACGCTTAAGCGTATATAAATTTATATCGCTCTCTTTGTACGTTTAGCAGAGTATCCAGTATGGGAAAACCCATATCTAGTCTTTCCATTAATTTTGCTCTAGCCTTTTGATAAGGCCTCGTGACTTGGCAATAATTTCGTCAAGTAGCTGAAACGAGACAATCGGTCGAAGAAGAATTCTGGCGAAACCCCGGTGAACGCGAGATCGAGCGACTTATTCGCGAGGCCTTTTGGAATCTGGCTTTTACTGCTTTCTATAATATTTATGGGCATGCCGATGCGCGGATCCAGGAGGGGGCCGAGCCGGCCCCGCCCCCTATTTCTTGACAACCTGCAGAAAAAAGTGTTAATTTAACTTGATAGAAACTATGAAACACAGAAAGGATAGTAAGAAAGAGATATATCATACCCATGATGTGTAATTTGGAGCCTCGTAACGGCCATCCCGACCCCGCAAGGAAACAAGAAGGTGAGGGGAAGAATTGGAAAATAGACTTTATATAAAAAATTTCACTCGCGCTTCGCGCTCGCATCGCCTGTGTAATGAATCCAATTCAAAAGGATTAATGGCACTTATATATCCAGTTCTGAAATCAATTTGCACACAATATTTTAGCTCGCACATCAAGTTTTCATTTCATTGTTTGATTTGCACAAATTGTTTATATATATCAAAATTTTCAGCTCGCGCTGCGCGCTCGCATTGTTTGATTTGTGAGTTACCTGTCCTCTTTGGAAATTCTTACCAAAATTTGTCAAAATGCTCCTTTATCATGTCAGTATATTAGAAAATTAAGCTCGTGCTTCGCGCTCGCATTTAATTGTTTGTGAACACACAGCTTGTTCTTTATTTAAATAAAAACGCGCTTAGACTGTCCAGTTTTCAGGTCGGAATATCAACAATTTTGAGCTCGCGCTTCGCACTCTCATTATTTAATCGGTGATGCTTGTATCCTCTTCATTAATCACTAAAGAACAGTCCTAATTGGGTCCCTTTTCACGTTACTATAACAAAATTTCGGCTCGCGCTTCGCGCTCGCATTGTTTAGTTGGATACTTATCTTTTTTCATGATTATAAAAACTCCTCAGAATCTGCAGGACTTCGCGCTCGCATTATACATGTATATTAAGACCACATGAGATACCTCATCTTGTTCAATTATAACAATAAAAACTAACATGTTCTTAAAACTTCAGTCTTTAGTTAGGACTACCCCCTGACGAACCAACAAAAAGTCAGATTATAGCAGCCAATCGAGAAAAATGTTGATGAAAAAAATTTCGGCCCCCCCCCCCTTTTGGGCGAAAGCTGGATCCGCCCCTGATGCCGATGCGCCAATCAGCACTTTCGATGCCTGATAACGTAATGGGACCTGTACGTTCGCTTCTATGGTCCGGGGTCATACATGGTTCATGTTCGCTGATTGTTCGCTGATTGGTCGCTACCTCTCAGGTATCAGATTCAAGCAGGCCGGAACAGTGGTTAAAGTGATTGGTTAACATTGGTTTGACTTTTAAAAAATCTGAGCTAGAAGGTCACACTTGTCACTTGTATCTGTGATATGTTACAAAAATGAAGCCCAGAAAAATTGCGTTCGACAATAATTATTTAGTGCTTCAAAAATTGAAATATAAAGTGACCGGAAACACCATTTTAATTTCATCCCATACACTTATGTGTACCATTTAGGTGTCTATAAGACGCCTATTTACAAAATCGGGGTTTGCTTTGTAGTTTTAGCTTTTCATTCTCAATAATGGTTGTTTTCAGGGTTTATTAGTTCTTATACATGCACTTGTGCACATGTTTCATCTTGGTTTGAGAATTTTTTTAAATCGGCTGCTCACAAAGTTAAACAATACCTTTAAAATAAGAAATCCAAATCAGCTAGGTTCTAAAGGCCATGTGGATGGCTTTTTCACCAGGGTTTGCGCGACTAGTCGCTCAGTAATTTATGAAATCAATACACGTGATGTCAGACACGGAGCCTTGAATAAAGGCTGCATGTGCTCCTGCATTAATCCTGGACCCGCCCTTTCAATACCTACAATAATACTTTAAAAGAATAAGCTTTCGAAACTGCATTGGAAAGGAAAGACGACGATGGATTCAGATAATCATGCTCAGTCCTATGAAATTTAAGACTTATCATGCGCTGTTATTACACTCTAAAAAATGAAGTGCTAATTCAGCTCTTAAAGAGCGTATATAGTGACTGCATTTCGGAGTGCTGATTTTTCTCGTTCAAATTTGAACTAGACAAATCAGCACTCCAAAGTGCAGTCACTATACACGCTCTCTTTAAGAGCTGAATTAGCACTTCATTTTTTAAAGTGCATGTAGGATTGGTCAAAATAACCAACATATTATGTGCAAGTACAGCCGAGCCAGTGTGTACCACCGCTTGGAGTCGAAATAGAAATTTCGTGGGGCAAAATAATAGTAGGCACCCCCCCCCCCCGGCCGGGTAGTGGCACGCATTTGACGACTAGGTCACGACAGGGACTCATACTATTGCGCATAGGCTACGCATACTTCACGCACGGTTCGCGAATATGAGCAAAATTGTGCGTGCAGACCACGTGATTAGTGTAAAGCCAGCCTGAAACTTGCACGATTTTGTGTCACGCATTGGCACGACTCGAGTCGTGCCAGTGCGCAAACTAGTCGTGAACTGGCGTGAAGTGTGCGTAAACATGTCGTACGTGACACGTCGTGACTGCGTGCCATGTCGTGACGAGAATTTTGAAATGTTCAAAATTTTGGTCACGACAAAATTTAGCGACCGGGTCGCGAACTATGCGCAAACTGTTCGTGAACTCGTCGGGACGATGCGGGAGGATGCGTGCCAGTGCGTGGCAGTGCGCGCCATGCCACGACTGTCACGAATAGTTCACGAACAGCTCACGTCGTGTTCACGAATAGTTCAGCACGACACCGTCCGAATTGCGCAAACTCGTCGTGCCAATGCGGGAAGTGCGTAAACTATGCGCAAACTATGCCTGAATTCGTCGTGCCAGTTTGTGTCAATGTGGACACTGACGGCCACGCATTCGTAAACTATTCATGAACTCGTCGTGAGCTTGTCGTGAACAAGTCGTAAACAGGGCGGGAGCCTCCAGTTCGTGCCCCAAAAATGGCACGACTTGCCACGACAAAATCGTAGCCAAAAGTCGTGCAAGTGTCAGCCTGGCTTTAAGACTTGTAAGTGGTCCTGATCAACGGTGTCAACACCAGAACTTTAGAATGTTTAAACTTGCGCAAGATATGTCACAGAATAGGGTGTCGAGTATATTTGCTGACAGCACGTCGGGACAGCGCATGCACACTGCGTGAACTTATGCGCAAGCGATACGAAAACATTTCGCAACTACGCGTACACTAATATAGGTATTAAAGTCGTGCCATAAAATGTAAAATATCCCGCACTGGCAAGCATCAATGCGTGGCAATATACGGGCACCACAATGCGTGCAAGTGTCCACCGGGCATTAGTCAACCCATTCATAGGTTGGTTTCACCCGAATTTAAATTCAAGTTTTATCTGTTGGACACAATCATATTCAGCAGCAGCTTACTTTTCCCAATCCTTAATTTCAGCGTTTGTTTGACGCCCTGGTTCGTGTCCCGGGGTCCACTTCTATTGACGAGTGGATACCATGCGCGACCACGGGGTCTCGAAAAGCACCCTAAACACTAGAGCAAAAGCTTCAGTCTCTGTATTTTGGTTGTTCCGCTGAACTACGTTGGCTCCACTCACCATACATATGAATGGGGATTACAGTAAAATGTCAGAGATTGTTGAATAAATCCCCAGAAACGACGGTTATTCCTGTCTACCTAAACACGGATTTTCCATATTCTGAAAATGCACCCCTTAACAAGTATTGGCGTGTGAAACCCTACCCTAAACAAGTATTGGAAACAAAACGATACTCTTGCAGTAACGTAGCTACGGGGAGGCCTGGGGGGCACGTGCCCCCCCCCCCCCAGAAAAAAATTGGCAGAGCAAAAAAAAAGAAAAAAGAAGAGGAAAATAAGAGGAAGACGAGTGAATGAAATAATGTGAGGGGAAGACTAGCAATTAATTTTTTTTTTGTTACTAGGCCTATATAAAATTTTTGCTGGCGCTTCGCGCCATAATTGCCTGTTCGATGGGATTCACATCTTGCTCAATAGGCTGATGTGGAGCAAGTTTTGAAGTCAATATGCAAAACATATTTGAGGTCGGATATCGAGCTTTCATTATTTCTTTTTTCATTTACAAATTTAAGTGCTCTGTAAAATGTCCGTTTTAGTCGATTTGACATTTTCCGAACCTAGAAATGTTCTTTCCGATGAAGTTTTTTTCTTGATTCGTGTTCCTATGGGGTCCTAGAACAAATTCAGCTTGGTTGCCAAAAGTTGCCGTTTGGGCAATTTTGCTAATTTGCATAAATCCAAAATGGCCGCCAGATGCCATCTTGAAAACCTAACTTTTGAACCCCTTTCCACAAAATGATGAGTAATGACTCGTTTTAGGGGTTTAGAGATGTGTAGAACTGATTTCTGTAATCATTTTTGCAATATAAGGTCATCTTTAGGTCAAATCCAAGATGGCCGCCATATGCAATCTTGAAAAATTGACTTGTGTTCCCCTTGCCCCAGAATGACGAGTAATACCTCTATTTAGGGGTTTTGGGGTGTGCAGAATCCATTTCTGCTTTCTATTTTGCAATATAATGTCATCTTCAGGTCAAATCCAAGATGGCCGCCATATGACGCCATCTTGAAATATCAATTGTTGAACCCTTTGCCCCAGAATCATGAATAATAGCTCCATGAGTCATTAGGTATGTTGATTCAATTCATGTAGTTATTTTGCACAAAAGATAATCTTCAGATCAAATCCAAGATGGCCGCCAACCGCCATCTTGAAAAATTACTGTCTGAGGCTTATACGTGTTAGAACTAATGTAAAGGGATTTCAGTAAGAATACTCATTTCTTTTATTAATTCTCAAGTTCATTTCAACATTAATTGCTCAACTTAGAATGAATCCTCTTTAGGTTTGGGCTATCCATTTCGAGTGTATTTTTTTAGGTCCATTCATACCTTTGTACTGAAGAGGCTTTTAGGGTCTTATTTCAATTTGAAAGTGTTTTATCAATATTATTTTTCTAAATCAATGTGTCCAATGATTGGTAGGCATCAGTTCGCCTTAAAAGACGATGGTGTAGCGCTAGGCCTTACATTTTTGAGAGTGACTATAGAGCTCCACTCTAGAGTGGCAGTCTCTAGAGCAAATTTTTACAGATGAAGGAGGATGGCGCTGAGACACGTTTATATAGAGATGCTGCCCTAGCCTTCCTCCTAGGCCTTTGGTCTGCCAATTTAGCATTCCGATTATTTTCTGACGTCTTGACCCCTGTACTTAGTAGCTCTCCATAGAATGGATGGCGACTATCATCTACACCTTCATAAGTGTTAGTGTCTATGCCGGCAAGTTTTATGTCATATTTGCATGTGTCTTTAAAACAGAGGTGTGATCTATCGATGGGGTGAGACCAATCACACAGCTTACCTTACCTTGGCGAATCCAAGAAGGGATTCGCCAAGGTTTCATGGGGCAAACATGCCCCAACCACATGAGGTGCCTTTGACTTAGGAGCGAGAATAAGCTTTTGATGCTAGCACGTACGCTGAAGGGCCTCTGTATTTTTCACTTTGTCCTGCCATTTAACGTGCATGATACGTCCGAGGCAGCTGACATGGAAGGTGTTTAGCCACTTTTCTTGGTCGGCGTACGTTTTCCAGGACTTACTTCCGTGCAGGAGCTTGGCCATGACTGTGACAGATTTTACAATCCTGATGCTTATATGCTTGTCCTGTGAAAGGGGACAAGAGACATATAGTCGGTCCAAGGTAGGTGAGGAGTCCACCACAACCAGACGAGTGTGTGCTGTTGATATACATATCTGGAGGACAGTCGGTGTCTTAGTCTATCAGGATTTCTGACTGTCTCAAAGTCTGATGGATGGTCCAAACCTCTTACATGCACAAGACAGGCAGCTGTTATGTATGACTAGGTCTTGTACTCCCTCTTCTTGAGAGGCAGGGGCGACATCGTTTCCGTAAAACATTTCACGAATGAGAACAATCCTAACCGTGGAACAGTCTTGGGGAGCCTATCTTCTGCAGGAGGCTAAAGAGTGCACTCCTGCTGACCAAGTCAATGGCTCTTGTCAGGAGGAAAAGTCCAATAATAATTATATAGGAAGTTAATAATTAAATCAATTTTTTTGAAAAAAAATACGGAGAAATCACTTTTTAATTCAAATAATACTTTAAAGTCATTTCACTGGAAAAGTATGGTTGCACAGAAATAAAAAAGGGATCAAAACTCCCGAAATCATAGCCCAAACCTTGAATGGTTTAATTCTAAAGTAAGCGGTTAATGACGAAATCTATCAACCATCTGACCACCTTAGACATGACTTGACCTCGAACTAAAAATGGAGTGATTAAAAGAAATGAATCATTCTCACTGAAATCCCCTTACATGAGCTCCAATACATAACAACAACCTTATTAGGGACAGCACTTCTTCAAGGTTCAATAGTCTCGGAAGTAGTTTTTTTTATTTCTTAATATGGCGTTTAGTGGTCATGTTGGATTATTTTGACCTGGAGATGATCCTACATTGCAAAATTATTAACAGAAATGGAATCAACATACCAAATAACTCACGAAAAGAGGGATATTATTCATGATTCTGGGACAAAAACTTGAGAATTAATAAAAGAAATGAGTATCTTACTGAAATCCCTTTACATTAGTTCTAACACGTATAAGCCTCAGACAGTAATTTTTCAAGATGGCGGTTGGCGGCCATCTTGGATTTTATCTGAAGATTATCCTTTGTGCAAAATAACTACATGAATTGAATCAACATACCTAATGACTCATGAATAGAGTTATTATGCATGATTCTGGGGAAAAGGGTTCAAAAATTGATATTTCAAGATGGTGTCATATGGCGGCCATCTTGGATTTGACCTGAAGATGACATTACATTGCAAAATAGAAAGCAGAAATGGATTCTGCACACCCCAAAACCCCTAAGTAGAGGTATTACTCGTCATTCTTGGGCAAGGGGAACAAAAGTCAATTTTTCAAGATTGCATATGGCGGCCATCTTGGATTTGACCTGAAGATGACCTTATATTGCAAAAATGATTACAGAAATCAGTTCTACACATCTCTAAACCCCTAAAACGAGTCATTACTCATCATTTTGTGGACAGGGGTTCAAAAGTTAGGTTTTCAAGATGGCATCTGGCGGCCATTTTGGATTTATGCAAATTAGCAAAATTGCCCAAACGGCAACTTTTGGCAACCAAGCTGAATTTGTTCTAGGACCCCTTAGGAACACGAATCAAGAAAAAAACTTCATCGGAAAGAACATTTCTAGGTTGGTGTATTGAGCCTATGAGACTGTCAAATCGACTATTTTATGGTCTACATATCAGCATTTTAAGCTCACGCTGCGTGGTCACATTGTTTGATTTGCCAAGTTTATATTGTCTACGTGTATTCCATAATGTTCCATTAAACAAATGTATTCAGAATGCCCAGATTTTAGGTCTAAATATAAAACATGCGCGATAGCCTGCATGTTCTTTATATTATCCAGTTTTACATCAGAATATCAATAATTGTCTGCTCACGCTTCACGATCGCATTATTAATGATACCCAATTGACTATATCCTATTTATGACTTACAAAATATGAATAGAGTGTCCCGCTTTTAGGTCTAAAATCTCAATTTTCTTCCTCTTGCGCTTCGCGCTCGCATCAATTGTTTAGTTACATACCTATCCCATTAATTAATACAAAAAGTGCTTAGAATGACCATTTTATTTTAGGTCGGAATGTCAAAAAATTTGCTCGCGCTTCGCGCTCGCATTGTTAAAATATATACCGTCTTCGTGGGTAACTGTAAGCAGTCCTTAACAGGTCCCTTTTCGATAATGCTAGAACAGTTGATAAAAATTTCTGTTCGCGCTTGGGGGTACATACGAATCTTGTTCAGGATCACACATAACATTGCCCAGAAAATTAAATTTAAATTCAAGTTTTATCTGTTGGACACAATCATATTCAGCAGGATCACACATAACATTGCCCAGAAAATTAAATTTTCAGGAAAAAATACATTAAAGTAAAAAAAAATCGCTCGCGCTTCGCGCTCGCACGTTTTATAAGGCTTATGAGATTATTTTATGTTTATGTTGTTTTGTAAGAATAAAACTAAGAAGTGACTGATATAGGTGAAGATAATTTCGGGCCCCGTCCCCTATTGGCGAAAGTCGGATCTGCCCTTGTGGACACATACACACACACCGGAAAAATGGCCGGTGCCCCCCCCCCCCTGAAAAAGCAAGGACCCCCCCCCCCCCCCCGGGAAAAAATCCTAGCTACGCCACTGTACTCTTGGCAAATATTCCCTGAATGAACACCTAAACAAGTACAGGAATATTTCACGGGTCCTTCGGTCGTTGGTTCTGCCTTGACACATAATTTGGTTTAGTACGACCCCATGCACCTTCCACACCTCGCGCAAATCGGACTCTAAACACGTAGTGTTGGGGCGAAAAGGGCATCCTTCATAAAACATTTTAATTTGTTATATCATCCCCGCAAATATGACCCTAAACACGTAACTTTCCTCGCGAAAAAGATACCCTTTTTTCATTATTTTTGTGTATTTGACACCCTTATCACGTTACGTACGTAACGTGCCCTATCGTGAAAAAGACATCCTTTTTACGTTTTTTTTTGGTCGCGTATGGTATCCACTCGTCAATGTAAGTGCCCCCCCCCCCCCGGGTTCGAAAGATCCCCGATACCTGTATAGGGACGGTCTCCATACCGACATCTGGTCTCTCAGTTATCGTACTCTGAAAGGCCTGAATGAGACATGTTCCAGTTCCGCTATCAGAGCAGAAGGTAGAGATGCCAGAAGTCATGTCGGAAAGATCTTCCAATTTTTGGTCAGCCAAGTTGCTTATAGTGATCGTATCCATTATGACCCCAGAGTTCTCGATTTCGTCATAGGTGTCTTGAATGTATGGAGATCTATTCTCACCGCCATCACTAAGAAGTAGGATGTATCCTCCTTGTGAGTATGACCCAAGAACCTGTAAAATACAATTTGATGGATCAATAAAGCCACTTTATACTGACAGCCGAAATAACCGGGGGAGGGGGGGTACTTGGATTATGATTGGACGGGGTGTGAGGCTCGGGCTTGAAACCCTCATCTACAGGTACCCATGTCAAAGGATTTTCTTTAAAATATAGACCCGTTTTCCAGATTAATTCCCGGGTAAGTCCCCTCGCCGCGGCTGCATGGGTATGATATCCATGCAACCCATGTGCAAACTGCATGGGGTCGGCCTAGTGTAGATATGCATAGAGTGACGTACCGTAGAGTGACGGTTCGACCGGAATTAACAAAGACATTTCCGACACTTTCCCTTGGGATTCTTATAAGTATTTTGGGGGTTTTCTCAGAAATAGATCCATGTCTATGGATTTCTTGCAAAAGCAAGACCCATGTTATAGGATTTTTTGGCAAAAACGACCCACTGAAGCGGCACAGCATTCCCGTATGCGATATACATGCGAGTACCCCCCCCCCCCCCCCCTTGGCAGCCGAAGTTGAGTTACTCTGGAGTCCAGAAAAAGTTACTCCACTTTGGACTACATTATGAAAATCTAGGATTATTTCGATCCAGATTCAAAGCGGAGTACTCAACCCACTTCGAGAAGGGGGTTACAAACGGAGTTAGTCTATCTCATTCATTTCGGCATGGCGGAGATTCCGCGCGCAGACGGGAACTCGCTTGGAAACCACAGAAATGACTGCGGATACTCCGCTGCGGGTCTAACCGGTTTGGAAGGGGTGTAATGTCGGTCCGCAATATAATTAAACGTATCAACTGAATCCGGAGGTACTCCGGAGTAACTCCACTTCGCCTTCAGTGATGAAACGGCATTTAAATTTATCCTTTAAGTCACAATTTGCTGATTTCAAAATAATTACAAGACAAAGGACACCAATGAACATTAAGTTTGCTCATATCATAATTATATTTCATTTTTTTCCAAACAATCAAATATTGACATTTCGAGTCGTTTTTTTTTCTTCTTTTGAATTGATCAATTTTATCAGACCATGCTGATCAATTCCTTTTTATTCATCTTTCTGCTGTGGGTTGCATTGGCATTTGTCGTCGCCCTGCAAAACCTTTCCTACAGACATGCATGGGTTTTTTTATCATATACATGGCTGCACCCATGGCACGAGCACATCAATAAGGCAATACAGGTCCTCCCGTGTATAGCGCTTTTTTTTTATTTGGTATTTCATCATCATCCACGTACGTCTTTCTTCTTTTGTTTTTAAATTTTGCCTTGTGGTCCGCACCTGAAAGTGATAGAAAGATACCGAACTTGTTCCCATTGTGTCTTTTTTTCATTCCATAGCACAAATAATCCTTTTTTCAAATTTTTTGCCACGAAGCCCTGGTCCCTTAAACTTACCTGAATGCCTGACAGTATCCCACATCCAATACACGTTGATCCTGTTGTGCGCGGTGGCAATGTATTGGTTAGAATTTGCCTGGACGTTGTATCTGTGACGTTGGTGAGACTTGCTCTGATTTGTGAGGTACTTTCGAAGACGACTATTCCCAGCTTGCTACCTTCTGGAATGACGTTCATGATGTAGTCAGTAGATGATTGAATCATACGGTCAAACCGGTTTCCCTGAATGATGAGGTGTCACAGAATGGAAATACAGTTTCTTCAAATCATTATTGTTTCAAGGATTTATTAGATGAGAGATAATATACCAAGGTGGTAAGTAGAATACAAAAGTGGTGGAACAGTCCTGACTGTTACTTGCCAATTTTTGCCATCAATACTCCAATTTAAGTCTCATCGCCTTCTAGTGTAATTACAGAAATGCCCTACATACGTTTGAACTCGCAATTGACCATTAACCAGTCAAACTCCCTAGTGCAGACACCGAACGAGACCGAACCGGAAACCACTGTTAAAAGCGTCAAATTGACCCGTCACACCACACAAATAGTCAATAACGTCAGTCTGCCTGCTGAAGATCGCTAAGTTCAGGCGTTCAGATCTTCAATAGCTATATAGCTTCACACACACTCACACACAAATAGATATATATATTTATATATATATATTATATAAATGTGTGGAGTTAAACATGTACAACAGCTTTTATTTAAATATTGTGTGAAAAAAAATGGATGAAGAGAACAATGGTAGGCGTAGCTTAAATCAAGGTTCCCCAGAGCTATCTACCCCCCCCCTCTCTCTCTCTCTCTCTCTCCCTCTCTCTCTCTCCCTCCCTCTCTCTCTCCCTCTCTCTCTCTCTCTCTCTCTCTATATATATATATATATATATATATATATATATATATATATATGCATGTATGTATATTGTTTTAATATAAAATTTCTTGATACTCGATAATATATCATCCTAGCTTTACTTTTTCAGATACTCCATACAAGAGAAAAGTAAGGAAATACGTAGCCTAGCGGAAATACAATCAAATTTTGGCGCAACGACGCGTCGTCACGTGATGTTAAAGGAAAATGTTATGCCAGCAAGCGAGCAAGCATACCAACTCTCCTACTCGTTTTATATACATGTATCTTACCTTTCTTTTCCTCGTTATTTCCTCGAATTTAGGAGGGTGTAATTGTACAAACCATACCCCGACGAAGCTCCTTGCCCCGACTAACATATCTGGGGATAATACACTGGTAAAAGTATAACAGCCAGGATGCACCCGGTAGGAGGGCGAGTCCAATGATTACAATTGAGCTTTCAGGTCGAAATAACAAAATTATCAGTTCGCGCTTAATTAGCACTCGCATGTTTGGATTGGAGAGATTCTATTCATGGATCACTGCGAGTAATCTTTAACGGGTCTTTTTGCAGGCCAGTAGATTAAACATTTCAGCTCGCGCTTTGCGCTCGCATGAATCGTTTAGTTAGATACGCATCTAGTTCAGGAAAAGATGAAAGGCTGGATCTGCCCCTGGGTATGACGAAAGAACATGTGACTTAGGATAATGGGGAACTCTACCATGATTCACGGTCGTCGGTACCGATATTATTTTGTTGGTAATCAGGGCCTTTATACCCCCCCCCCCTCACTAGAAAAAGCCTAACGCGACATCCCTGCCTGCATGCACGATCGACTCTGAAAGCTATTGGCTAAACCGAAAAGATATTTGTGAGTTCAGAAGAAGTAGTTCATTCCAGTCTATTCCAGTCTTAATTGGTTTAAAAAGAGGTTGTCTTACCCCCATACTTCCACTTATATCAAGCACTAGCACTACACTCCTAACAGTAGATAGCTGAAGAAGTTCAAAAGAAGGAGTGGTGTTCGAAACAGGTTGGATGCCAGCTATGAAGTCACCTGTTCGTTCCATTACCGTCCAGGCACTTCGCCCATTGCATTTATTATTCATCAGGTTTGGTGCCAGCGGGTTATGTAAGCTGTGAGGATCTGATACATCGTCACCACAAAATTCCTCTATCTAGAATACAAATGAAATCGCATAATTTAAATCAATTAAAAACGATAATTTTCGAAAATTAATGTTTTTAAAAATAGATGGTTTTAAGTTCTACGTTCTAAAACTATCTTGAATTTTATGAATCAGCTCCTTTAAAAAACGACTTTGGATATGATCGATAATGCATGCAACATTTTCTAAGTTCTCTTTCCTTCCAGCAGTTGTGTTGCGTCTCCCTGCCCTTGAGTAAGTGAGTCAGAAGTCTTTTACAATGATGCCATAATAAGCTTTATTTGGTCAACGACTATACACTTTCTTTCTTTTTTCTAAATGATATGCCACCTATTGTGTTACTGGTAAACGTTACAATTTGATGTCAAAGTAGGTTACAAATTAATGATGTGAAAATGGGGTTCATAGTACGTGGTCATTGCTCGCTCATAATGTATCCATATAGAAAATTATGATTAAACACAGTCCATTAATCAAGACTGTGGATCCCGGTGTGGATCTGGTGACGAACACACAACCAATTCTCTTTAGGAGCTATTTTCCGAAATATATATATATATAACCTTGCTTCCGAGTCTCAAAAACATGCAAACTTTAAAACCTCACAAGTACATTTAGGCATTTGGGTTTTTTATCTGGTATTGGAGAATCTATCGCATTTATTATCATCATAATATCGTTATTGAATATGTGTTGATTCACTGTTTGAGCCTCGTATAATTATTCATATTAACATTTCGAGAAAGATTCTTAAAAACAATTCTGTTGGGGAGTGGTCAAGATTCTTATTTTTTTTATTTATTCATTTCATTTATTTATTATTATTATCAATATTTTGGGGAAGTGGAATGGCTCCTATAGTGGTGACTATGACCCCTTTTTGGCTCGGCAGAAGATTTTTTTCACAACTGCGCCAAATAGGCCTGGTCAATCGAACCTTGCGTAATTCCTCTCCCTTGGAAATAAAAAACGATGTGGGGACTCACGGAATGTACGGGAGCATTCCTGGTTCCAAATAGCAACGAAGCGGTCGCTGTCTGCCCTACAGTATCTGGAACGAATCTACAGGATGGGTCGTAACCGCTGTTAGGAATTTTCCGACACGGACGACCGTCGGCCTGTAAAACTTCTCCCTTGATCTTGAGAGAACAGCGGGTTCCTTCAGTACCTCCACCGGGTATATCATAGGCAGGGGCGCCAACCTCTCTGACGTCATCAGGATCATAATGTTCTTTGAATAGTCCCCAGCGAAGATAACCCCAGTTTCGAACCAAGACACTGTCTGGTTATTGATTAACGAAAGATGAAGTACAAGAAAGGGGATACAAAGTGAATTGATCGAAAAGCCATATGTAGAATGTGATACACAATGCAACTGTCAGTGGAAGAATTAAAGCCAACGTGCCAAATAAACGTTCTGATTTTGGAGGTAGGGTGATCGACATTTCATGAAATTTCAGAAGTTAGGGGTTGTAATTCCGTTGAGTGAAAATCGATGATAGACTGTAAAGTGATTGGTTAACATTGAATTGACTTTCAAAAAATCTGAGCTAGAAGGTCACACTTGTCACTTGTGTCTGCGATATGTTACAAAAATGAAGCCCAGAAAAAATTGCGTTCGAAAATAATTATTTAATGCTTCAAAAATCGAAATACAAAGTGACCGGAAACACCATCTTAATTTTATGCCATACACTTATGTGTAGTATTTAGGCGTCTATAAGACACCTATTTACAAAATCGGGGTTTGCATTGTAGTTTTAGCTTTTCATTCTCAATAATGGTTGTTTTCAGGGTTTATTAGTTCTAATACATGCACTTGTACACATGTTTCATCTTGGTTTGAAAATTTTTTAAATCGGCTGCTCACAAAGTTAAACAATACCTTTAAGTAAAATTACCTCCCAGTTTATCTCGCACCTCTCATCTCATACTTCGCTCTCTCGCATGCACATACTCACATACACGTTATGATGAGGCTATTCGAGGACTTGCTTATAAAGGAAAGTATTTTACGACATACCCGATGGCTTGGTCTAGTCTAAAATCTTGTCCTTCTACGAATATGTTTTAGAAGCGAGGACACAGGCTGTGTAGTTCAAAAAGTAGCGTATACGCAGGGGGCTGGTACAGGGGTTCAACCTCCTTCCCTTAACTTTTTGGATACCCACCCCCCCCCCAAAAAAAAAAAAAAATGTGAAGACAATATGCAATGGACCTCAAATATGGGACGCCCTCGGTTCGCAGTTTCCCTTGTTTAAAATAAACTTGTTTAAAATGTGAAGTTTATTTGTGCGTACTAGGATACCAGTATAAGTGCGTGTGCGCGGGTGTGTGCAGGGTATGTTTGTGGGGGAGAGAAAGTACGTGTACACTATCACCCAAGAACACCTACTCACATGCACATGACCCATGAACACACTCTTGATCTTGATTCGGGCCACGTGTATTTGCGGTTTCATGTACACACACCCTCGCTCACAAACACACACTCACACACGCACGTACAGGCATGATCCACCAACTGGCCTGAGCAGGCGGTTCCCACCGCCAAACTAAAACAACTTCAATTTAATTAGCCGAATGAAAGAACTGGTTTAGATTGTTTGAAATGAGATGAGGAATTGATTTGCATGGTTATATCAGGCTAGGACCAGAGACGTCATCGGTTTTAAATGTAAAAAAAAATGTCCCGGAAGTAACCTCTCGCACAGTCATATACATATTCTCTTCTCCTCCCTCAAAGATGTTGTTATGGGTTGTTATCCAAAATAATCAAGTGCTCACCGGTAGGGCCATATTTGCCTTCTCGGTACATTTCTTGAAGAATATATCTTGGTGTAATGTGCATCAGATAACCTTCTTTCCCACATCCTGCAAAGTTATCCACAAACGGTTCATCATCTGGAAAGTCGTGCACTACGATGTTCGCCGACTCTAACGTTTCGGTCCGAGCAAATTGATATTGGCTCTGTACGGACCAGGTGTTTGGGACAAGAATCTTGATGTGTTTCCAGTAGACATGCTGCTTGCTGGCGAGGTATAGACGCTGAGATGCTGACGTAAACATCGTCTGAAAGAGGAGAGGATAAATTGAAAAGAACGATGAATAAATTGATATAAACAATAAATCACATTTTTTGAAATTCACCATAATTTTCGATGGAAATCCCCCGTCTTCGTAAGTTTTCAATGGGGTATCAAATTAATAAAGGTGCAGCACATCTTCAGACAGCTATGTTTGTTATTACATGGACCTACTACTCTGAGGACATGGCTATAACTGACTGAGGGTGCATGCCCTTTATATAGATAACCATAAGGGTGTGGTAAACGCGCGTAAAGCAATAAGAAATAAAACGATTTTTTCAACAGAAAAAAGAAAATCAAATTATAAATAAATATTTGATATATTCTTAGAAGAAATAAAATGGAGAGCAAATATAAAAATAGTCTTTTTGAAAAAAAAATGCAAAGAGAAGATTGGAAAGTCAAATTAGACACTATTTTTGCTTACTACAGTACTGAACATCGATGTAGGATCTATCTAAAATTCTTTCATGCTATACTTACATAATGTTAACAACTTTTTTATGTAAAATTTAATGTGTATCCTGCTTTTTTTGTTTCATGTTTTTTGTTCAATGTACAGTGACGATGTAAATAAGTACGTACAAAAAGGAGCATTTTACAACCAGAGTGAATGCTATGAATGTTATCTTCTACCAAAATAGGGTAAATCGGGTGCGGGGGGGGGGGCTTCAGTCCATGCACCCCTGTTGCAGTCAGTAAGGGAAGCTTGCATTAATTACTGTTGTTGTTGTTGTTGTTAATTGTCATACGTCAGCCCAGCCAGCTATTCCATATATATGTTGCCAATTGTTAAAAAAGGTCGTAGGTATTCATTTACTTAAGAATTTTTATTCGTCGTTCTATTACCTTTTTATTATACATTTTTATTTCTGCTCATAAATGTAATTCACCCTTTACCTTCGTAATGATACTCTAATAAGATCAAGTTAACATTCTATGCAATAAAAAATACAAAATAAAGATTTTAAAAATAAGTGGCAAATGTTGACTTTAAAGGCAAACATCATTAAAATCAGACAAATATATTGTAACATAGACAGATAATTTCTGAGCGATCAAAATATTCAGAAAATTATGAAATCGAGGGAGATATATATGATATAAAGAGAGAGGGAGAGAAGAGAGAGAGAGGGAGTGAGGGAGGGAGTAACTATAATGTTAATTAGATTTTTATTCGTCATGAGGTCGAAATAGATGGTCGTTACTTTTCATTCAGTGTCGGTTAATGTTGATGAAGTGAATTATTTAGATAAGATGTCCTTGATAATCTTGATCATAGACATCATGGGAATAAATTTAGACTATGACTAAAGTGATTATTACAATGGTAATAATAATCGTGATGATCATCATGATCATGATGAAAGGCAGTAAGTACGAAGTGAGTTTGAGGCACATGATACAGCTTGAACATTCCTCAAAAAATTTCAGACGATTTTCCCGAGATTGGCTTACTCAAAATTGCACAATGAGGCACCTTAACTTTTACAGCAGGTACTTTTTTCACTTGAGAGTTCATTGTTTGTTTTTTATTTTAAAAATTCATGTGAAAGTTTTTCGTGGGAAATTTTGCAAAATTACTCAAAATTTCTGCAACTTTTCTAATAAATTTCAAATCAGTCCGGCAAGAATTTTAACAATGCCAGTGAGTGTCAATTTCACGGCATTTACTTGAAAAATCATTGGTGATTTTTTTTTTCTAATGTGTAAACAAAATTTATCCGAAATTTCTGCAAAATTTCATAAAGTTGCCATCAGTAATTATCACAATGCCAATGGCTGTCGATTTCACATCATTAACTTGAATACAGATCGGTTTATGTAGAAAAATATCTATGGAAACTTTTCTTAAAATTTTCGCAAAATTCCGACAAGAATTTTCACGATGCTATATCGGGTAACAATTTAACAGCTTTTAATTGAAAATTCATTCGTGATATTCATGAAAAAAATATATACATAAATTTTGTATACTAATTTTTCGTAAAATTTCTGACAAGAAATCGCACATGCGGCTTCAATTTCGCTAAAGGTATTTGAAAATTCGTTATACAGTATGTGTTATGAAGGAAAACTGACCAAAAGGAAAGAAACAAATGGAAATTCCACAAAATGCTCGAAAATAAAATTTGCAAGTTGCAAGTTTTATTAGCATTTTGTGAAATTGCAACCCAAGAGCGTAAAAATCTCAAAGCAGATTGAAAATTCATTATTAACGTTTTGTAAAGTGAAAATAATGGGAAAAAATTACTTGAAAATTCCGAAAAATGTCCTACATAAAAGTATACAAAGCAAATGTGCTTCAAATTCATACCAAGTACGCCCCCCCCCCCCGCTTCAGCCGCCTATTATTAAAAATTATAGTTTTGCTAATCGGGGCTATTGTTCTTTCTTTTTACGGACCTCCTAATCAGTAAAATATCCTAGGTTGAGATCTGATTATAGCCCCAACGAAAAAGATTAGGTGCGAGAGACAATAGGCTCAAAAAGGAATAGGAGAGGGATGAAACAAGATATGAAAATGGGTCGACAGTCGAAATGAAAATGTGTTTGACAGAGAGAGAGGGGGAAAGATGGGGGAGGGGTGGAAGAGGGCGTGGGAAGAGAGAAGTGATATCACAATAAATCAGGCATCATTTCATCTCGCCACCATAGAATTTTCACAATCCCCTAACTGAAAAAAAAATCAAGAGAACAATTTAAGAATTGCATGATATAAATGTTGTCTCAGTTTAAATCACGAACGACTTTCCTTCAAGTTAAGATTGCCCAAATCGTATTTTCTTTTATACATTTACAGCCATAATTTTGAATTGTTACAATAAAAAGCGATAGATTTTTTCAGCACATTCCCGTTCCTGAATTATTTAAACCAGCTTTTTTTTTACAAGATAAGCAATAATCCGTGTCTTATGTTTATATTGTGTTAATATTCTAAACCTTTTACATTCTTGTGCATGAAAAAAATTCAAAGCCCTCTTTATTTGCGATAAAATCACGTCTCAAAATGAATATTGATGGGGCATGATAATTGCATTGTTTTAGGTTTGTTTGTTTTTTCTTGGGGAAAACCAAAATCATATTCCCAGAACCAACACAAACATTGAGTTAATAAACTCAAATGGCATGATATAGGGGGCCTTTCATGTGTATTATCAAGATTCTAAAAACATTAATGTGGCAGAATAAAACAAGTCTACGATTGCCTTGTTTTGAGTCAATCGCGTTATCATGGTTATGATGTGTACGTGTGTAACTGATTTGATATCAATTTTGATCAATGCCCCTATTTGCTTTGCTTTTTGTTGTCGCATTTTGAAGAAATCAAATACCATCTGGGCGTTAATCTTTTTATGCCTTAGTGGCGGCGCAGGAGACTCGACTTTGATGTGGGCTTTTTAACTAATTGTTTGCGAGAAAGATGAGCGACCAAGCAAAAAAAATACATTCACAATGGAAATTTTGCGTTTTAAACATATTATTGTAGATATTAACACTCACTCACTGACTGATCTATTAATGTACACACACACACCTACCCACACATATTTTGTGCCCCTATATGCCTCTTTTTCGAAGAAAACTATTATTTTGCCTATAATTATAGATCGGACAAGCTTAACCATGAAAATTAATTTAAAATCAGGTTAAGATAAACTTTTTAATCAATTTCACCTTTTAAAATGCTTGTAAAGTTAAAATATGTAAAAAAAAAGAAGTAAAATCGCTAAATAAGTCCAATAAAACACATTTCTATTTCATATCATATCCACACCATATAAGTTATAAACTTGAATACTAACAGGATACTTGAGTGTGCCCAAAACTTAAATTCCTCTTAATATCTGAATATATGAATGGACAACATCGATAACAAGCGAATGAAAGAGTTTGTGAAGTCTCGCACTCACTATTTCTTTAGGAGTTTATCATGAAATATCAAATAATTATTAATATTACATATTACACTTATTGGCGATATTTCACATAACCAATAAACGAATCATTGCAAATAAAATCAATCAGTCTTTGTGTTTTAAATCTCCTTGTATAGAAAAGCTGATTAATTCTAAACGACATCTTTCCTGCTACAAATCTAAAATTTCAATCTATCCAATCTCCATAAACTTAGATATTGATCTATAAAATGGAATGAATTTCACATTACTTTGATGTTTTCAATGATGTTAAGATCTTCAGGAAGACTTGTGTCTATGGCAATGAGAAGGTTTGAGTAGGCCCCATTGTTCAAGGTGATGATGTTTTTCTGCTCCGCTACTACTCCTAGAAGAAATACTTCAGAAAGCAGCGTTACCGAAATCAAAATCTTGTAATTCATCTTTCTCCTGTTCTCCTACGCCGAGCAAAAGTCCTTTTCTCTGATGCACAACAAAGATAACGTCTTAGAGGTTGTGATTAATAAAGCATAAACGGTTCCCAATATAACCTAGGAGGTAAATGCGATTTGAGTCGTAAAAATGAATATAAATGACGACGTGATAACTGCCAGTTTAGAGAAGGAACAAAGTTCTTGTTTCAGATTGATTAATGAACCAGGATGTGGCATTAAATTGCCGACCTTGATTCGTATTTCGTTTTTAAATCTTTCAGATAACGCATAAAGAAAGACGAAGAAGACTTTTATTTACTTTTCAAAGTAATTTTTTTTTTCATTTATAATCAAAATTTCACAAATAAAAAGATGTAATCAATGATGCACTTTACACCAACAACGATCGTACTTCAACCATTGTTATATAAATAACACGTAACACATGTAACACAGCAAGCATTGTTAAAACAAAATTAGCATAATAAATCAATAACAGTGATAATTATTGATGAGAAGAAGCTTCAGAAAGAGGGAGATACAACAATCAATGCATAAAAATATATATTAATACAAAAAATATATACTTAAATTAACCATATTTTTATACAATTTAATCATCTGAAATAAAAAGTATATAAGACCACTCTTTTCAAATAAACCAAATTGTTTATACGTTATGAAACTCAAAATCGATGACTATTTTTATTCTGCAAAGCCAAACAGGAATAAGATCGAGGAAACGGGATGTGCGATACTGCCAATACAATGTACATTTGAAACTGACAATGAGAAAATTTGAAAGGCGTACAGCCTCCCGACAACGACCCCTTGCATGTGGAATCAAGTGTCCAATATCCGTCAAAATCAATCTTTACTTCAGAAAAAGACGCGAGAGAAGATGATGAAGAAGATCCAAATTAGCTGGTTGTATTGAAGAACACTCGATGAAAAAATGTAGAATAGTTCTTTTTTCATCACACCAGCCACAAGCCGAAGAGATGTCCGGGTTTACATGGTTAAGACGATGTAAACGCTAAGTGACGTGAGAAAACTGTGGAGGAGTTTGTATTGTGAGTCTCCATCTTTCTTGTATGATAGAAAATGGTAGATTTCAGTCCAGTTTACTTAGATGATGAAAGTATTTCTGTGCCGTGCGTGTGTAATTTCTGTTTTGGTAAGGAATTGACGGAGCCGTTGAGAATTCTGTAAGTTGTCTTGCTGGACATTGTAAGCATATTGGGGGTGTCCTTGATAAATGAGAAAGGAGACAATATTGAATTTTTTGTTTATGAATAAAGGACAACCTTGACTTGACGTATACCGTTTTTAAAGGAAAAGGGCGTTGTCAGTGAACCGCATACTTTGATTACGGCCTCTACGTCATTATACAATAGTTGGATGAAACATGAACATAGGGACGTTATGACATAATAAAAAAAAAATCAGCTGGTGATGGCGCTACGCTATCGCATTATTTGACAGGCAAATTTTAGTGAGATCTAGATACGTAGGCCTATGCTCTTCATGAATTACAGCAAATCGTAATTTAAGTGTTCACTTTTCAAGTCAGTATATTACTTATTTTCATCTCGCCCCTAGCTCGCACTCGTATCTGTTTAGTTAAATGACCATCCTGTTCATTGTTAAAAAAATGATTAAAATCCCATTTTGGGAGCGGAATATAAAAAATTTTCATCTCGCGCTTCGCGGTCCCATAAAATGTTTTGTTACATTCATGGCTACAAAAGTACTTAGAGTGTCCAGTTTTGGGTTGGAATACAAAAAAAATCAGCTCGCGCTTCGCACTCGCATAAAATGCTTAGCAAAAGAACTTAGAATGTCTAAAGTTATAAGGTCAGAATATAATTTTATTTTTCAGCTCACGCAAAGTTGATTAGAGATGTGCAATCATACATGTACATGGTCACAAAAAGTACATAGAATCTCAAGTTCTGGGTCGAAAATTTCACAAATTGTCAGCTCGCGCTATGCGCTCCCATAAAATGTTTAGTTAGATACCCATCCTATTACCAAAAGTGCTTAGTATTTCCAAAATTCAGGTCTGAATATCAGAAATTTTCAGCACGCGCTTCGCGCTCCGATTAGTTATTTAGAGAAGTACCCAATCCTGTTCATGGTCACAAAAATGATTTGAATCTCAAGTTTGGGTCGGAATATCAAAAAGTGTTCAGCTCGCACTTCGCACTCACGTAAATGTTAAGTTAAATGCTTACGTTTATGATTGCCAAAAGAGCTTAGAATGTCCAAATTTAAAGTTAAAATATCACTTTTTTCAGCTAGCGCTCCGCGCTCGCATCAATCGTTTGCATAACATCGATACCCATCCTCTTCATGGTCACAAGAATCTCAAGTTTTGGGTTGAAATATCAAAAAAATTTAATTTGCACTCGCATGAAAAAAATAAGTTTATTTAGATACCTAGCCTGATCGAGTCAGGGGTGTGCCATTTTTCGAAGCACCAAAGTCAGGTCGCACCACGGAGTGCAAAATCCTGGATACCCGCCTGCCTTATCAAATATTTCATCTTGTTTGTAAGAAAAAAAATAGATGTACATGAGATTTCATACGTAAGTGGGGACTAACCCCTAATCAAAAATCTAAAAAATCAGCTTTTAGCAGCTGACTGGGAAATATGTTGGTGAAAATATTTGTTCCACCCCCTCCCCCCCCCACGATGTATCGTCGCCAATATGCAATAGGATCATGTCCAGGAATCTCTCATGATCAAGATTTTTTTCTGTTAAATTCACATACATGTGTACTTGAATGAATCTTCTCCATGTGTTTTAATTTACCATTTTAATCTTCTGTAGATGGGCCTAGAGCACAAACATTGAATAAACATTAACATTAAATGTTATTGTTTTGCATGCAATTGGGGATTCGCATACATTCGTAATTCCGAAGCTTCGTTATTCCGAATCCGAAGGTTCGTTAATCCGAAAACGAAATGAGGTTCGTAATTCTGAAGGTTCGTTTATCCGAAAACGAAATGATTAACGAACCTTATTTCGTTTTCAGACCAATGAACCTTCGGAACAATGAACCTTATTTCGTTTTCGGATTAAAGAACCTTCGGAATTATGAACCTCACTTCGTTTTCGGTATATCAAACCTTAGGAATAATGAACCTTCGGAAACAAATGTTCGGATTAACGAACCCTTTTTACGTTTTTTCGGATTAACGAACATCGAGGTATAGGCAAATTATGTGCTGTTGTCGCTGTCATCTTTAAAGGGGAAGTTCACCCTGAAGAAAACTTTGTTGTAAAAATAGCAGAAAAGTTAGTAAAAAATATTGGTGAAGGTTAGAGGAAAATCCGTTAAAAAGAAAGAAAGTTATTTGAGTTCAAAGTTTTGGATTTGTGACGTCATAGACGAGCAGTTGCCCATGTGTTATGTAAATATAAAATGCATGAATTTCAAATTTTGTATGGTTCCTGATGACTTAATTTTATTTTCTATTCATGATCGGGTGTGAAATGATTTGTCTAATGATATACAAAAGGTACAGTAAAAACCATTTTCAATTTTCTGAGAAAATGACATTTCTTTGATTGTTTACCATTCGCTATGTATGAATGCTGCTCGCATATGACGTCACAAATCAAATAATTGAAATTGTAATAATTTTTTAATTATTTGATGAATTTTTCTCAAACCTTCGGCAATATTTTTTATTATTTTTTCTGTTATTTTTGCAATAAACATTTTGTCAGGGTGAACTTCCCCTTTAACTACTTCCCCATCTTTCTCTGCCCTCTTACCTCCTATTTCCAGCACAGAGAGAGAGGGGAAGAGAGAGAGGGGAGAGGGAGAGGAAGGAGAGGATGAAAAGGGGAAAGGCAAGACTCGCACGTTCCAAAATAACAATTTTTACATGCTGTCATCTTATTTGCAGTCTCGAGTTTATTTTCCTCATTCACTTACGACCTTATCTCTTCACGTTCTTCCCATTCTTTATTTTATGGTCCCTTATATCTGTATAAACAGGTATTAAACGTTTAATGGGGAACTACCTCAGGTCGAAAATGATGATTTGAAAAAGAGTAAAATGAAATGAGCAAACAATCTGAGTTATTTCATTTTTAAATTTTCATTATTTCGCAGTTAATATATGTACATGTATGTATGTCTTCATGATTATGCCATGAACAAACAGATGTTAACGCCCTTGCTTTCTTTTTTTTTGGGGGGGGCACAAATAACTTTGTATATTTCTTCTCTTCAACTTTTTTATGTGTATGAAATTCTCTTCAAAATAATTTAGTAATAATACAATTTGAATAATTTGATATCATTTGACAAAATACCAACGAAACAGAGGGGAGAAAATGACATAATCGGCTAACTCATTGTATATTCTATTCAGGATATCATGCATATATAGATGACACGTTTCAGCAAAATAACACAAAACTTGATTTGCCATGACTTCATTTTCGTCCAATTTTGAAGTAAGTTTCTTCTTCTTTTAAGGGGAGAGGGAGGGGCTTAGGCCTACTCATATTATTCAGAGTAGCTGGGAGGATACTTCTATTGACATTCACTCAAATACCTCCCCCCTCCTTTTGTCTTTTTCACTTGGTATTATTTGTATAGTGTATTATTTACCCCCACCTCCCTCCACCTTTTTCATTCATGCTCTTATAGTTTTCTTTTAGCACATCCCTCTCTTTCATGTTTTTCCCCACATTCCTGTCTCTCATTTCTCTTGCTCTTTCCTTCTCTGCCCCTCCTAGTTGTATTTTATCACATATCCGTCTATTACGTCTGTTATTTCATTTTACTGTCTCTCTTTAATTCCCTCTCTTTCGTCATCTAACTCTCTCTCCCCCCCCCCCCCAATTTTTGTCTTCTATCACCATGGACAAGGTCCCTGCTTATACATTCTTTTTCCATAACCCCTCCTCTCTTTCTACTTCAAAGACATATTGAAATATTATGTATGTTGAATGTCGCATTAACTCATTTAACTAGCTGATATATTCATTTTTTAACATTTTATTCATATTCCTGTGCTAATGTAACTTGAATCAACATAAATGATTTATTACCCATAGTAGCAACATCAGCTTCAAAACTGTTCTTCCAATAGCCCTTGCATATTAACGCAATGCTATTATTACCCTTCTCTCTCAACTTAATGAGGGCTAAACTCGAAGGCAGAATGCCTCATTTTTAACAATTGTTGGTATGACTCCACTGGGATCGAACCCAGGACCTCCTTTTCTTGAGGCGGGCACTCTACCAATAAGCCATCATTCCTTGTTGGTATCTGTATGTTTTAAAATGCCATAAAAGAATATTGCACTCCTTTTGTACAATTATTTGCTTATTCAAAAACACAATCTGAGTTGCTTCAAACAAGGAAAAACAGGTATAAATATATACTTCAAAAATAGTCCATTGCTTTTATTGAAGATGACTGTAGCAGAGAATCTCTACCATCTCCACTCAGATCAGCTTGGTGCTGAATTCTATATGCAGTCTACACACTCTGTAGAATGACACATTCATCCTGAACCAAGAACTCCAACAGCTTTGTCCATCAGTGGTTTCAAAGGCAACCACTCCATGCAAACTGCCAGGCTCTACCACCTACATCCTGTGCAGCTTCGTGATTTATTCCAAAATGTACTTCTGGAGTCTTCACTCTGCAGAAGCATGAGTTCTTCTGAAAACAGAAAATCATGCTCGATCCAGAAAAGTTTGTCGCAAATAGTATCAACAAATCATTCAAGATCATGCTGTCTGGCAGTCTTTATCATCTTCCTTCAGTGTCTCTTGGCAATAAATTCCATGATGTACAATTGCAGTCTACACTCTTTTGAAGAATCCCTGAATCATCCTATACCACAAACTGCAACAGCTTTGTCCATCGGAGTTGGTTTCAAAGGCAAACATTTAATCAAATCGATCATTTCATACCATGCTAGCTGCCAGTCTCTGCCATTTCCATCCTGTGGAGCTTGGTAATAAATTCTAGAATGTACATCTGCAGTTTACATTCTGTAGAGTCATGAGTTCGTCTGAAACCAGGAACACCAGCTTTCTCCAGTGTTGTCTGTTGTTCTGCAGCACAGGTGTCCAGCTCTATCAAGATTCTCTCATCCATTCTCTTTGCTTCTTCAAATATTTTCTTATCCAGTGCCTGTTGTGAAATGACAGGAATTATTGAAATATTGAAACAGGTTGAATCTTTTGGGACAAAAAGACATCTGTCTCATTATTTTAGTCTGGAAATTTATTTCAATTTAGGCAATTAGATGTAATTTAGTCATTTTTTTTATTTACACAAGGTCAACTCATGCCTTAACTTCAATATAATAACAATGAAATAAAAACTTCACTATCAAAATTGAATTTTGTAACTATTGCCAGGAGTGTCATGGAAGATACAACACTTTGAGATTTGCGCTTGTACATATGCAAAGACCCGATTTTAATTTTTACTAGGAGTAACTTGTATGAAATTGGAAGCCGGTCTAAAATACTTAATCCCATTATCCTGTAATTTATTTTCAGAAATCTGTCGTTTTGCTAAATTTATTATCCCCCACCCCTCTGACAGATCTCGAGGGCCCAGGCCTATCATGGCATCTCTGATCAAAAAAAGATATAATACACGTCTACCATTCATAAACAGCAAATATGATATGAGCTAAGTTAGCTAACATTTCTATGTGCTTCCAAATGCTCACTGTGCCTCCACAGTGCCCCTTTCAGGAACTCACTCACTTTTCATGAGTTTAGTGACACATTATTATTCAAATTGATAAAAACAACAGTAAGATTACACAATTTTACCCACCTCTTTTTCTTTCTCATTAGTGGCCTTGATACGTGGAATATTATGTGGTCTGCTCTGAGAATCTTGAATGGCTACCTGGTGTTTCTTCTGCATCTGGTATTTCTGGGCTGAAAATAGATTTGATAGTACATGTACATAAAAGTTAAATTCTCACTACTTTTGACAAGCTATTTTATATCTGAGCTAGAACTATTTTCTTTGGCGTAATAGGACTGGGTCCAGTTTCATAAATAATAGCAAACAGTCTGTTGGGACCACAAATATTTGCCCATCTTTGACTCGGTACATGAGTAAAAAACACATATTTGGAATCTTCTGATCTACTAATTGCTACATCTTTGGTGATCATTTGGCTTATTGAAGGTCACCTAACGGCCACCACACACCACGATCCGATTTTGGAACAGATCACATTTTGCTCATTTTCTGAAAGTGTGAATAGAAAATATCATTTCATTTGAGGTTAAAATTAATTGAAAGAATGCTAATATCACCATTATGAAAGATTGCAAGCCTTAATTTTGAAGTAAAGGCCAAATTGGTTTCAAATCGTAGCCAATTGTACGACTGCTATGATGTCACTACGACTAGATATCAAATTTGCTTTTATTCTAAGAAGGATGCGATGATCAAGAATATTACACAGTAAGACATTTCATGTTTCAATAATAGCATCAAATTCTGCTACATTTTATTCCAAAATCGGGTCGCAGACCAATCGTAAGGTGTGCGGTCGCCTTTAGGCAGGGACAACTGTACTTACATTTGTGACTACTATGGAGTCTTGCTCTCTGTTCCATTAGTTTTCTCTCCATCATCTGTTGTATCTCAGAGAGATGTTGGACAATCTCAAAGACAGTTCCATCCAGCAGAGATAAAGCAAGGTTAGAAATGGTTGTGTAGGGAAGTCGCTGCTGAAAATTCCTGTTTATAGAAACAATTATTGCATACCTGAATTGTGTATCCTAATCCATGATCCATTCAAATAAAGTAAAATCTGCACTTAAGTTGATCTTTTGGGACCACAGAAATCTGACTTTAATAACACATGTTTTGCATTTTCTATTGTCTGAGAAAATGCTTCAACTTAGGCCATTATTCAAATCAAGGAAGGCCCTGTAACAAAATAGCAAATCAATTGTAAATATAAATCATCAATGTGTGTCTAGATGAAATCCATCCTCAGAAATACAACTGACTATAATAATTCTTTTTACCGGTTAATCATCTAAGAATCATTCATATACTAGAATTGCCATTAATAGTGATATTACATCTAATAGATTGATTGGAAAGCCCATTATTTCTGAAAATTCTGAAACATGCTTCCTTTTATTTCAACATTTTAATTTCACAAATTGAATTAGCATCTTTATTTCAGCACAATTTCTTGGAACAGAGAGAAATCTGTTTGACTTGTATGACCTAAAAATTGCTTGAACTTAAAGAAGATTGACTAAGACAGACTGTAGTATGGTACTCACATAGGAATCTGCCGAGCCATGTCCTGTAGCTGACTTAGCATAGTATAATGACGTTCTTGCTTCTGTCTTTTGATATCCACTTCTGATATCATATAAGCCCCTTCTTGAAAACTCTCCTGCCCTGCATCCCTGGGGTCCATCTTTATGAATGGCCTTTTGTCTATGTACACTGTTGGGATACTTGAATTGAAAGGCAAACAAGCATACATATTGGTAACACGCAAGACCAGCAGGAAGCTTTTCCATACACATTAATGAATGATGCGCTTGAACATGTCACCTCCGAAAGGGACTTGGGTGTTGTAATTGATGATAAACTCAGCTTTGAAGAACACATGCAATCAAAAATAAACAAGGCCAACAGGCTTATGGGCTTGATCAGACGAACTTTTGTTTATCTTGACAAAAATAACTTTGCTCTGTTATATAAGTCGCTTGTCCGACCACAAGTTGAGTATGCCCATGCTGTGTGGAACCCTATACTGAAGAAACATATACATGCATTAGAGAACGTACAAAGAAGGGCAACAAAATTAGTCCCTGAATTAAGGAAGCTTTCCTATCCACAACGACTTAAACGGTTAAAAAATCCCAACTCTGGCGTATCGAAGAGTTAGGGGTGATATGATTGAAACATATAAACACTTTAATAGTTATGATCAATGTACAAAACTTAATCTAGAAGAAAAATATAGTGAACATACCAGGGGTCACAGTAAAAAATTGTTCATACCAAGGACAAAGACCCAAAAATATAGGAATTCTTTTTATGTTAGAATACGTAAGACATGGAACAGCCTAAATAATGATGTTGTCACTGCCCCAAGTGTGCACAGTTTTGAAGCTGCCCTGGATAGATGCTGGAAAAATGAGCCAATAAAATATGACTACGAAAGCCCTGTTCCCGGAAGTGAGCCAGCCATCTTGAGGAGGAAAAACCTAGAACTGAATACAGAGGCATAACATGCCTACATTCAGAAACTTCCCTAGGTAACCCTAGGTATCACTATAAAATGCATATCAGGTGTAAAATACAAAAGTTATAAATGTAAAATATTTTATTTTTAAGAGTGATGAGCACAACAAATGTTGCTGCCCTCTATGTCTGTTGATCAAAACACACCACAATTATCAAGTATACATCCAAAGTACTCACAAGACTAATGCGACAGATGTTAGTCATCAAAAAATAGTTGTCATACATACAATAGTTTATTCTGTTAGCTTGGTGCACTACACAATCAAACAGCTAGGGCAAGAACTATTGGCATGAGTATAGCCTTGTATGACGGTCATTACAAATCACTGTCATATAGCTTTATTTTATTAGCATTGTGTCCCTATCGTGATCAATAGCTGGATGGAGCTCGTATGCTGCCGCACGAGCACGTACATGTACGACCTTGAGGCTACAGAATAGCACTCTCGGGAGCACTCTATGACACAATTCACAAAATAACAGTACATGGGGCCATATCAATGCTTTAAAGGCCAAGTCCACCACAGAAAAATGTTGATTTGAATCAATAAGAGAAAAATCAGACGAGCACAATGCTGAAAATTTCATCAAAATTGGATGTAAAATAAGAAAGTTGTAACATTCCAAAGATTCGCTTATTTTATATGAACGAGCCAGTTACATCAAAATTTGCCCCGGGGACCTCGACCAGTAGAGGCGCACGGCCAATATTGGAGACTGTCTCCAATGTGGGAGATTATCTCCAATATCAGAGACTTTTGTGAAGAATTTGGGTATCCAATTTCAGAGACAGTCTCCAGTTTTGGAGACTAATTTCCTTTGTTTACATTTGCGGCAAAAGGATTACCTTGGCGGCAAATAAAAATGTGATAAGCAGATTCCTCATGAAAATTTACACCTTTTCACCGTCTACTTTAAAAATTCACCGTCTACTTATGTTTTGATAAGGATTTTTGTTGTCATCCACACACAAAACAAATGGGCTTCTGACCTCAGCGAGACAAACTTTTGGGTGGAAAAAATTGTGCTTTTGTTGGTGTTGTTTCTTTTGTCCTTTTGCAAAGCAAGTCTCCAATGTGGGAGATTGTCTCCCCTATTGGAGAGAGTCTCCCCTATTGGAGAGAGTCTCCCATATTGGCCGTGCACCTCTACTGTCGACACGTCTTCAGTACGTGTTCAGGCTGCCGCAGTAACATCAAAATGAGAGAGTTGATGATGTCACTCACTCACTATTTCTTTTGTTTTTTATTGTTTGAATTATACAATACATATAATTGAATTGGCCAAATCGTGGTTTAGGGAACCACTCGTAGATTTGTGTACGCGCACTTGTGTACAAAGTGAATGGAGGTGGAAATAGGGAACCGTGCGTGTGACTGAATAAAGCACTGCTGTATGAAGTGAACGGTGGTTCCCTATATCACGATAATGCCATTGAATTATATAATAAATCCTACCTGTAGATTCCCCACAGGCAGGATGGTAATGAACTCTTGGGTGGCTAGGCTAGCTAGCTCTGGCAACAGGCATCCTAGCGCGAATTGAATGAAAAGTCCCCCGAAACTCCCGGCGGCCTCATCTCAGACGTCGCCCCGGTCTTTTCATGCCAGCGTGCGCATGCAGAGCTCAGTCAGATATTTGATGATACTCGCTCTCTCATACTACTCAAAATTGTATAATCAAAATTAATAAATCGTTTGAATTTTCTTTTGTGTGTTTAAATAATAAGTGACCTCACAAATCTAACACAACTTTAGAAATGCCTGAGAAAAAGACACGTCTTGACTCCGGCTCTTTCTGTTTTCCTTTCTTGTTTGCGCATGTAATCTGAATGGTATCGATCATGATTATCGATATGCAAATTAATTATGCACGAACCTTTAAATTTGAAAATCGGTATGAAAACTTAGTTGGAATTCTATTTCCATACATCAAACTCAATAATATTTGCTTTTGAAATATTATGTAGCTATTT
The DNA here is from genome assembly GCF_018143015.1 of Lytechinus variegatus. Lineage (NCBI taxonomy): Eukaryota > Metazoa > Echinodermata > Echinoidea > Temnopleuroida > Toxopneustidae > Lytechinus > Lytechinus variegatus. Next base: position 18,373,604 of record NC_054743.1, on the reverse strand, counting down.
TAACGAATAATTCTACAAATATGTAGCTGATTAGTTTGTTCTTAAATAATAAATCTTATGCAAATTTCCCTCATGAATATTGTTATGATGATCAGCCAATGAACAGCTTTCTTTTTCGGCTCTTTAAATACGGCGCATCATTGGAACTTCATTTCAGAGTTCGATATCGGCACGAGCAGGTGAGCCTCTTTGTCTCCTTAAATTTGTTTCATATTTTTACTAAAAAGAAAAGAAAATTGATACGAATTAGTTTGTTTTGAGATTATAGAAACTACTGTAAATAATATGTTGCTTCATTTTTTTGTTTTTTTGATGTGAAGTCAATGATTTTGATGATGTTTTCTGGTATAGGGTAGGAATGATCTGTGTGTGTCAGAATTGCAGAAAGAGTGTGACTGTGAGTGTGCAATGCATGTCATGACTGCGATGACTGAAGACATAGTTGGGCAGAGTCTGAGAAGTGAGAAAGTTTAAGTTCATCTTTATTCATCCATATTGGAAATTTGTTTTGTTAACAACTTAAAGTTAAAAAAAATGCTTTTCAAATATATTAAATTAAACCACTATTCATTACCTACCCAGTTGTGTATCCGGACGGGTTGTGTGTGTCCAGACGATTCAATTTTAGAATGTCATTTGGAAAAATTTACAAGCGAAGTTTCATCAATTATTAGTACAAAATGTTAGGAAATATTATAAAGAACAAAATAGATAATGATTACAAGTACCGTAATGAATTTATTTTTTTAGTGTAATCCACAGACAAAAAAGAAGGCTTCAAAAAGATAAAGTATCCGGACACCCGACCCCCCATCCTATTATAAGAACAGTGAGTGACAGTGTCACTGTCACTAAAAAAGTGTCAGTGAAACTAGGCCTAAGTAAAAGTTAAATTCTGGATCAAAGTAAAAACCATTTTAGAAGGTCTATTCTCAATCTTGGTATCTGGTACTGTCTGTACTGTAGGAATGGGGGGTTGGGCGTCTGGGCACTTCATATTTTTGAAGCCTTTTTCAGTTTTTGGCTTTGGATGAGGGGTCTACACAAAAAATATAAATTCAATCGTTATCTTGAGTTTTGCTCTGTAGACTCTAATATTGCTTTAAGTTAAAGGGCAAGTCCATCCCAACAAAAACAAAAAGATGATTTTAATATAAGAAAAATCTAACAAGGATAACAATTAAAAATTCATCAAATCGGATGTAAAAAGAAAGTTATGACATTTTTAAATTCAAATTTTGCTTGATTTCACACCAGTTATATCCTGGTCGGTATGCAAATGAGGGGACAGATGACATTACCCACTCACTATTTCTTTTGTATTCTGTTACATGACATATGACATGTCTGATTTTCTCCATATAATCCTGTGAAACAAAATTTTATTCCTCCCTGAACATGTTGCGTTGCATTAACCCCTTTATTAACTTTGTTTAACATGTGGTTAAAGTCAAGTTTTACATTATTTGCAATTACAATGTATGTAAAAATTGGAATATGCCTAATTGTGTAATTCAGACAAAAAAACAAGAGAAATGGTGAGTGATGGACATCATCAACTCATTTGCATATCACTGAGTTGTGCACTGTTTTGAGAAAATAAGCAAAACTTTAAAATGTCATTTATAACTTAATAATATTTTACATCCAATTTTGATGATATTTTCAGCATTTATGCTTGTTAGATTTTCCTCTATTGATCCAAAAATCAAATTAACATTTATCTGGGGCGGACTTGACCTACAACAGCTTCTAAATACTAAAAATTTATAGAACTTTTCCAAATGGCTGTTTTTTTTTAAATCAGTTGTTTTTTTAAATCAGTTGTCTGGACACACATTAACTGGGTAGATAAGATACCCCCAAAATACGCAGTGCCCTTTTCTCGACATTCACTTATATGGGCACTCATATTTTGACAGGGATGTGCATGCCTCACATTAAAGGGGTGCTGGGACTTGGGTTGAAAATATTTTTAGAATAAATAGAGAAAAAAACACAGCAAAATGCTGAAGATTTCATCAAAGTCTTATATAGTTATATTGCATTTTGAATTTTTATTCAGCAAACTGTTTAATGTTGTATGTCATGAATATTTATTAAGTGGGCTGATGTCACATCCCCTGGGGGCGTTTCATCAACATTTTCGTCTGACAAGTTGTCAGATCTGACATCTTTCCTTGATTCTGATTGGCTGAGAAGCACTGTTACTATGGTAACTGTCGGATAAAACAGGACTTGTCGGATAAAACGTCCGACAAGTCCTTTCATGAAACGCTCCCCCGATCCCCACTTTTTTCTTTATTACATGAAATCATTGTTTCATTTTTTGACATGTGTGAATGAGTATGTCTCTCCAAAAATCATGAAATAATTTGCAGCTAGATGAATATCTTAAAGGACAAGTCCACCCAAGCAAAAACTTGATTTGAATAAAAAGAGAAAAATTCAACACGCATAACACTGAAAATTTCATCAAAATCGGATGTAAAATAAGAAACTTACGGCATTTTAAAGTTTTGCTTCATTTCACAAAACAGATATATGCACATCTCGGTCTGTATGTAAATGAGGAACTGATGACATCACTCATTCACTATTTCTTTTGTATTTTATTATATGAAATATGAAATATTTTTATTTTCTAGTCATTGTCATGTGAAATGAAGTTTCATTCCTCCCTGAACACATGGAATTCCATTATTTGAACATTTTGTGCTTCAATCAAGGAGGTCCTAATCGTCAAATTCGTAAAAATTGAAATATTGTATAATTCAAACATTAAAAAACAAAAGAAATTGTAAGTTACATCGACTCTCATTTGGATGTACATGTAACTGGCTCGTTCATAACTATTTTTTTTTAAATTAGCGAAACTTTGAAATGTCGTAACTTTCTTATTTTACATCCGATTTTGATGAAATTTTCAGCATTGTGCTTGTCTGGTTTTTCTCTATTGATCCAAATCAGTATTTTTCTGAGGTGGACTTGACCTTTAATGTAGATCAGTTGTCAATCCAAATTTTTTTAGTTCTTAGCTAAAAAATTGAATAAACCTAATTTAATATAAATGAAATATGACATCAGATTGCTCATTGATATTCATGGAGATATGCATAACCGTTTCACCGGAATAATGCAAAATGAATCTTATTTAAGGGGTACTCCAGGCTGAAAAATAATGACTTAAAGAAAGAAAAATGATGAATAAAAGAAAGAAAAATAATGACTTAAAGAAAGAAAAATAAGACAAATCACTGAAAATGTAATCAAAATTAGCCAAGCCCAAGGAATAACAATTTTTTTTAAATATTTAAAAAAATCAGTTTTAAATGCTGCCTATATCCTTTGTTTTCTGATCACCATTTTAATGACTTTGTTGCTATATTGCTATTCCTCATGCAATGATCACATGATACAAAAGTACATGTAATAGGCCTATTCATGAACATATGATTAGATATGAAAGCATAACTTTCCAATAATAAAGTTTTACTTAAAGGACAAGTCCACCCCAACGAAAACTTGATTTGAATAAAAAGAGAAAAAATCAACAAGCATAACAATTTCATCAAATAAAATTCATCAAAATCGGATGTAAAATAAGAAAGTTATGACATTTTAAAGTTTCGCTTCATTTCACAAAACAGGAAGCATATCTCGGTCGGTATGCAAATGAGGGAACCGATGACATCACTCACTCACTATTTCTTTTGTATTTTATTATATGAAATATGAAATATTTTGATTTTCTTGTTATTGTCATGTGAAATGAAGTTTCATTCCTCCCTGAACACGTGGAATTCCATTATTTTAACATTTTGTGCTTCAGGCAAGGAGGTCCTAATCGTCAAATTTACTGTTTGTGAAATGAAGCGAAACTTTAAAATGTCATAACTTTCTTATTTTACATCCGATTTTGATGAAATTTTCAGCATTGTGCTCGTCTGATTTTTCTCTATTTGATTCAAATCAACATTTTTCTGAGGTGGACCTGACCTTTAAATGTTTTTCATATTCACGATTGTTCTCAGATGAAATCAATGTTGGGGGAAAAAGATACTATTTCTAAAATTTAATAACAAAGTAGGACAAGTCCACCCCCAATAAGTAGACTTCGATACATGTAGATAAAATGGAACATTTTCAATTGAAATCAAATTGTGTTTAATGAGAAAGATGTCGGGGTTCAACAAATTTTCCATGTTATGCTATTTTATTGACTTTGATTTTTTTTTTGTTATTCATTCAACTGCCTTTTAAATAAATTGTGCTATATTTGTACATATTGTAGATCTACATGTACATGATGTATGGTACATTGAAGAGCAGTTTGGCAGGTGACATTGTGTCTGTATTAATCATACAATGTTTGGAAAATGGGTCACATTTTATGGGAAAAAATCTATAATTTTTTTTTCTATTTTTGTTGCAGATAAATTTCAGCTTTGAAAATACCACCAAGCAACTAAGGTCTATTTCCAAACAGAATCCAAGGTCTGAATTCATTCCTGCAATCTTCTTCCTTTACTCGCTGAGCTACATAACTGAAACAACATGCCTGGAATTGAGAATAACAGGCTTAAGGCCTTCAAGAACAAGAACAAGGATACTTCTGTAAGTGAAATGTCATCGTTGACAACTTCAAAGCTTTGAATTACATAATGTTCAAAGTTAAAAGTAGATAATTGGCAGTGTAATAGTGATAGTACAGTTTAATAGTTTCATGGGTTTTTTATATTTGAAATTCTTTGATCAGTAGTTGTAGGAAGTATAATATGGAAAATTAGAATGTTATATTTGAGTCACTTTAGTAAAAGTTAGTGCTTAGTATTTGTAAGACATTTGGGGTACAGTATTATTTCAATTCCAAGGAAAATTACACGTTTGAAGTTTAGATTGTACACACTGCACTGACTGCAGTGTACTTTCAAAGTTGTTAATTCTGAACTTATTTCAATGAATGGATATTTGGGGGAGTCTGCTTGTAAAATCTTGTGTACTTACTGTTGTAAAACTTCCATAAGTTGGTATTCTGATAACTAAACCTAGGTTTAAACCTAGTCTAAACTAGAATTTTAAGTCACACACATTTTATGGAATACTGGACTTCATGGTATTCCATATTTGTGGCAAATGAAATTCATTATGATTCATGTATATTTTCATATTCTGCCCATTTCACGACTTGAATAATTATTGGACAACTTTTTGCAGCAGGATAAAAACAATTATCAATTAGTAAATAACTTGACAATGACTTTAAAATGACAACAGTCCATTTTAAACCAGGCCTAACAAAACAATGTTTATATCACCCATAGACTTTAAATGAATGTTTGCTCTTACAATGGTATTTTATGATTAATAGGAACTACGAAGAAGGCGTAATGACATGAGTGTTGAGCTACGCAAGGCCAAAAGAGATGAACAGATGCTCAAGAGAAGGAATGTTAACACAGAAGAAGAGCCAGTTAGTCCCTTGCAAGAAAAGAAACAGGTTATTCATTAAGATACTACTTATAAATGATGCATGCAGATTAAGATTTCAGAAGTCAAACTAGTATACAAATAATGCATGCACATGAGTTCATTATGCGATCTATCCTCAATCGAGTTCGTTATGCGATCTATCCTCACTCGAGTTCATTATGCGATCTATCCTCACTCGAGTTGAGGCTCTGTTCAATCAATTGCACAAAGCCATTAGGCTGAGTGTGATGGGTTGAACAGAGCCTCAACGAGAGTGGATGGGTCGCATCATGGAAGAATGAAGACATGTATCAGTTGGTTTGTACGACTCTTCTAGATTGTGTTATTTGACAAAATAGAGAGAAAATAATTCTAAAGCAGATGGAATTAAAATATTATTTTCCTTTGTCTGGCAACTCAATTTTCTCTGATAACGTTATTTTCCCCATGTATGAAAGCAGTTAATTATTTTCATTTTTTTTGTGACACGCTTTGATTAATGAATTTAAATGCGCACAGTCAGCCTTGTTTACTTCGATGTGCGCAAACACACACACATACAAATACAAAATGTATGTAGTACTATGTACACACACCCATGCTCAGTGGTACACACAGAGGAAGAGAGCTCATCAACCAACGGAAAATAAAAAATGCATTGTCGCCGTGCAATGGAAAATAAAATTTGCATGCAGCACAAAATGGATCAAATATTGAATGGCTTTCAACCAATCTTTGTACGAGCTGTATAATATTGTTTCTTGATTCTGCTGTGTATTGACAAGAGTTCTGTATTGAATTAATCAAATTTTTTATTTAAAAATTACTTCCAGCCCACTGTTCAGATGACCATTCCAGAAATCTGCAAAGCAATTGCTTCAAGTGATTCCACAACACAGTTCAATGCAGTACAAACAGCAAGGTAAACCCACATTTTTTCTCCAATGTTGTGCATACATATATACTATGAATCTTAAGATCTTTTTTTTTTTTATAATAGTTGCAATGATCTTTGCCTTGAAACATTGATCAATGTGTTTTTCATCTCTGTTTGTTTTCATATGGAGTTCATTTATTTACTGTTTATGTGAACAGGCGAATGCTGTCTCGTGAACGTCAGCCTCCAATTAATCCAATCATCAAAGCAGGACTAGTGCCTAAATTTGTCAACTTCCTTGGCCACAGTGATAAGTAAGTAATATCATTGCCACTAGGCCATTTAGTCCCTTTCAAATTATGCAAGAATATGTTTATTTTTGCTTATGTGTATTATCACAGCATATATTTTACTCACATTCGAACAAGTTTCATGAAAGTAGGAAAAACATAAATCAACAACAATAAATGTAGCTTGAATGTTACTAGTTTGACAGTGGTTAATATCTTTGTGTATTTTTCATAGAAAGATTTGATCCATTTGATTGACTTGCATTCATTAAAAAGAATTATTTCTTATTTCTCTGCATGTGTATAATGTAGGACTATGTTCATGTATTCTAGTTTGAAAAGTTTGAAGACTCAAAGTTATCACTGACTTATGTTTTTGTTATTGATCTCTAGCCCAACAATGCAATTTGAAGCTGCATGGGCCTTGACCAACATTGCCTCAGGAACCCCAGAGCAAACCAAGGTTGTTGTCAGTGAAGGTGCTATTCCAGCCTTTGTCAAGCTTCTATCATCATCCCATCAGAATGTGTGCGAGCAGGCTGTTTGGGCCCTTGGCAACATTGCTGGTAAGTTGCAAATTTAGCTTAAGTCTGCATTCTTTTCACTCAATGAAGTGATGACCCTTGCAAGAAATGTTTTTTTTTCTTTTAGTCTGTTCAAGTCGACCCTTTCTTTGATAGTTCAAATATTCTGCTAATTTGAAGCAATTTTTCGGGCCAGAACATGCAGAGCATGCTTTGATTGCATCTTGAAAAGAAGAATCATAATTTCACCTAATTGGAACAGATTTCTGTGGTTCTAAGAGATTTAACTTGTGCAGATTCCCCTGTAGTTGTAAATTATAATGAACTTTACAAGAAACTCTTGGTCAGATTCCAGTAATCCCTGTATAAAATTTACTACCACATGTTTTTCCACCAAATTTTGTTGTACTATAAAATCTATGGACATAAATGTGGTCACATAAATCAAATGCAACATGATTTAATCAGTTTTTCTTTTGTACACCAGGTGATGGTCCAGAAATGAGAGATGTAGTGACACGCCATGGTATCCTCCAGCCTCTGTTGGAGCTCTATCAACCATCCACCCCTGTAAGTTTAATGTTATGATTTTTTAAGGTTTTTTTTAAGCTTCAACAGTTGTGTGTAAAATATATATTGCACATTTTTTGTTGTTGGGGGTTGTGTATCTTAGACCTCTTCCAAATATTTGAACAGTCTATTTCCATTAATAACTTTGATAACCACGCAGAAATTGATTAATACCAAGAAACATAATTCCTGATCTTCCTGTTGGAATTTTGTACAGAAAATTAAGACTAAAAAAATAACATTAAAAATTTAGCAAGACCCATCTGAAGCAGATGTCTTGAAAAGCTTTTGTGTTCATAATATTTTATGAAAGATTGTGTATTGCCTCCTTTGGATTGAAAACTTTTGTTCATTTGTGTTGTATGCATTTATGATGTATTTGTAAATTAAATCCTATACAATATTCCTTTATATACTTACAGGTTCCATTCCTGCGTAACGTTACCTGGACATTGTCCAACCTCTGTCGCAACAAGAGTCCACCCCCATGTGATGAGGTGGTGTCTGGTGTTCTCCCTGTACTTCAGTCCCTCATCCACCATTGTGATAAAGAAATTGTTGCAGATGCCTGTTGGGCTCTTTCTTATCTCACAGATGGCAGCAATGATAGAATTGAAGTAAGTGCCATCCTAATTTTTGTTGTAATTTCACCATTCCTTTTATGAACTACTCATATATTTAGAAAGACAGAATAATCTTCCAAGTATCGCATCGCACTTTGATTCCTTATGCAATATAGTAGCCAAATGTGAGCTTATGTTAAAATTATGCAAGTTGCACAAATACTGAGTTTGATTTTTGTCTCTCGTTTCCCTACAGCTTGTCATCAAGGCTGGTGTTGTGCCTAGAGTTGTTGAACTTCTGAGGAGCAATGAAATCTCAGTAATAGTGAGTATTCTTAGAGTCTTCCTAGTGATTTGGTGCCCGTTGCAGAAAGAGTTGCGATCAAACACAACTCAAAAAATCTTGCTAAACTTGATTTGCAGCCAGTGAAGCACCTGCATTTGACACAAAGTTTACGTTTAAACGCAACCCTTTCTGCAACAGGCCCCAGTTCTTTTTGATTAACCAGGATAATTAATTTTTCATGTATACAATGTTAAAGTGATTGTTTAACATTGGTTTGACTTTTAAAAAATCTGAGCTAGAAGGTCACACTTGTCACTTGTGTCTAGGATATGTTACAAAAATGAAGCCCAGAAAAAATTGCGTTCGAAAATAATTATTTAGTGCTTCAAAAATTGAAATATAAAGTGACCGGAAACACCATCTTAATTTCATCCCATACACTTATGTGTACTATTTAGGCGTCTACAAGACGCCTATTTACAAAATCGGGCTTTCCCTTGTAGTTTTAGCTTTTCATTCTCAATAATGGTTGTTTTTAGGGTTTATTAGTTCTAATACATGCACTGATACACAAGTTTCATCTTGGTTTGAAAATTTTTAAATCGGCTGCTCACAAAGTTAAACAATACCTTTAATGTACATTTTGGTTTCCAAAGTCTTATAAATTGTATAATTGTATTCTTCCTTGAGCCCTGAGAACACTATATTTAGACTTGCACCATGTAGTGTTATACAATTTTATTGATATTTGTAAGTAATATCACTACTTAGTAGTATCACTAGTGTAACTTCCTAGACTTCAGGTAGATTTCAGCCTTGTTTGTGCTAGTGTATCTTTCATTTTCATGCCCTTTTTTTTCTCAATTTCTCCGTTGTAGACGCCTTCTCTAAGGACAATAGGAAACATTGTTACAGGAACTGATGAACAAACACAGGTAAGACTGTAGCCATGGTCCAGTATGACACAGAAAAACAAATGTCAGTGTAGAATAGATTTGTGTGTAAATGTTGGAAAAACAGCAGTTGTGTTTGATTCAATTTTTTTATTGTTTTAGTCATTAGATAGAGTATTGACGTTAGTTGTTGAAAATCTAGGTAATGCAATTTGTCAAAGTTAACCCTATCTAGCTCGGTATTTTTGGAGATCATATTGCCAGGGGGGGGGGGAGCCCCCCCAAAAAAAAAGTTGTGCAAGACTTGTTGGTAAAAAGTCAGCGAGCAAGAAGGTAAAAACAATTTGTGTGGCGAAAAACATTGCGCAAATCATTGAGGGGGGCCTCCAAGCCCCCCCCCCCCCGGCCTAGATGGGGTTAATGTCTGTTATTGTTGATTGCAGAATTAATTTTTAATCACATGTATGTAATTTTTTGGTGTAGTGGCTTGTACCCAATATCTTTGGCATTCTCATTTATTTCACTTTTTGTGCCGCACTAGCTCTTAGATTCATAATATTGTTCACTCTCCAAGTGATGAGAATAAATAATGCATTTTCTTCATTCATATCTTGGCAGACTGTAATTGATTGTCAAAGCTTGCCAGTGTTTGTCAGCCTCCTACAACATCCCAAGCAGAACATCCAGAAAGAAGCTTGCTGGACCATTAGTAACATCACCGCAGGCAATGTACAGCAGATTGAGTCTATCGTCAATGCTGGGCTCCTTCCCCCACTTGTTGGTGTTTTAGAAAAGGTAAATCTAGCATTGGATTTCCAAACAACTGCATAGTTATTTAGTTTACACCAATAACTGGCAGACAGCTAAATGGTTATTTGGGGGGAAGTTCAGAGTTTAATGGATTGTACAATACAGTCGAGTCTGCTTGAATAAACTATTAACTAAGTCTGACTGGTAAGCAAATGTCTTTTAATAAGTCAATTTCTCCCAAGTCAAACAAATTTTATGTGTGATTTGAGCTGATTCACTTGGACTTTCTATGACATTACAGTATCTAAATTATTTTATAGATATTGCTTTAGGTATTTGCCATCCAAAATAGAGTATGTTTTTTATTGGTATATTGTGGGGTCAAGGACCTTGGAGTGTCTGTCCAATGGAAGGGGAATGTTGCATCATTTGCTTTTACCTTCTTTCAACCTCTTTTTCCAAAGGGTGAATACAAGAGCCAGAAGGAAGCATGTTGGGCAGTGACCAACCTGACCTCAGGAGGGTCAGTAGAACAGATTGTACAGATGGTCCAAGCTGGTTGCATCAAACCACTCTGTGATCTTCTAAATGTCAAGGAGGCAAGGATCATCCAAGTCATTCTAGATGCCCTCAAAAATATCCTTTCTGTAAGTATTCGTAGCTTCCCATTCCTGCAGAGATAATTGCCAACCCACCCAATTCCACAGTAAGGCTCCAGAAAATGGCCCGACTCTGCCCTACTATCATCACCTTCTTCAGAAAGAAGAAATACTCCTGGGGTATTTCAAAGCTTGGTATTACCGTGGGGGGCACTATGGCTCCCCCAGAGATCTTGGCCATGGGTCGCCCGATTGCCTCAAAATTTTGCACAAGGGTCAAGAATTGCATAATCTACAAAGTCGTATAGCTAAATTTACAAAAGTCCTTGTATTTTTTTATTAATTCATTCAAGAAAACATAGATGTTATTTCTCACTAAATAAAGCCTTGGGAATAGCATTTTTTTATACAAATGTCTTTCATAACTATCTCATCAGTTCCTGAAAGAAAAGGATAGGTTGTGGTAATTATTTCTTATATTCGACAGGGGGGGAAGCATAATGCCCCCCCCCCCCTGGAGTATTAGGGTTTACCAAATAGGTAATTTGTCACCACAAAGCAAAAGGTAGAAGTGACTGAGCCCTGTTTTAAAATTTGTTTGCATCATTGATTTTTTTTCTTATGTAGGCTGCTGACAAGCTTAAACAGCTTGACATTGTCTGCGAAATGATTGAGGAAGCCGAGGGCCTGGATAAAATTGAAGCACTTCAACAGCATGAGAATGAGAATGTCTATGAGATGTCACTTGAGATCATCGAAAAGTACTACTCACCACAGGTACGTGTATTGAGTTATATCATTTGCAGTGCTTGTGCAATCAGCGATGCTTTGGCTGCATTCATGAGACTTTCGATTAGAACAAGTAGACAACCTTCATTATTGTGCCACCTAATCTGCAAACATGCAATGGCTCCCCCCCCCCCATACACACACCATTGATATTTTGCTTTGAAACTTATTGGCCCGTATTCTGAAGTCAGGTTTGACTTAGACCATCGTCTAACTCTGTGCTGAAATTATGAGAAGCCAAAAATGTAAATAATTTAATTTGTATGTCTCTTACGTTAACTATGCTCTTTCCTGATTCATTGATGGTGAAGACAATCTATTTGTACTTCCTAGACAGTTAAGAATGATTTGAGAGCCAAATAAGCTGAAATATGAAGGCTCTACTCTCAGTGATTTATGTAACAATTGGCTATCTATACTTCAACCACAACTTTAAACCTGAGTTTAAGTTAAACCCGACTTCAGAATATGGGCCATTGTGTATTTGTATGTTTAACAAATCCAAAGAATCATGATCAATAATTACACAACTATGAAAATTAAACGGACATTACAAAGAAAGAGAAAACAAATAGAAACAAAAAATAAGCAACTAAAGGCAAAGTATTAAAATTTAAATATGTAAACAGAGCACAATTAATCAAATCTGGAAATAATGAGAATATAGAATGGGAAACACCCAATAAAGGCAAGACAGCAAGTTGGTCAGTTGATTTCATCAAAACTTACCCTGGCGACTGTTATCTTATCGCACCACTGGAAACCTGCATTAAAATAACGTCATGGAAAGTTGACTGGAAATTCTAATGTCTTAACTTTCCTTATACATTGTTTGGCGGATTACAGATCACTTTTAATGCATATTCCATTGAGAAACATGTTGGGGGAGGGGGGGTAACCAAATCCTTTGTGTGTGAAAATTGATAAAAGGTTTTTTTTTGTATTTTTCATCCTCATAAGAAAATATCTCATTACAAGTTGTTTTTTTTCATTTACAGGAAGAGGAAGACGTGACAGTTGCCCCATCAACAACCAACAGTGGAACATTTGAATTCTCAGCTCAGCAAGCCACAGCTCCACAGGATGGTTTTGCATTTTAAACCGAATCTGTCTTAATGCTTCCCTGTCAAAGAAGTGTGTTTTCAGATGGTGTTGAATAATATTCCATCTTGTTCAGAGATATAACATTTTGTGGATGTATTTGTCTATTGTGTATAAATATGTGGAAGCATGTTGGTGCAGTCAGTTTTCGTGCTATGTCTCCTTGCAGTTCCAATAACATTTTCAATTCTATGCATGTGGCGAAGGGAGATGTAAATATGAGGTTATCTACAATTCGTGTGCAAAGTCACACCTTGTATCTTGTCTTGATCGGATCAGAGTTTGAAGATTATCTTAATTGTGATTTCATTGCTGGGTTTGACCTGAGGATTGCTAACGTGAAGCAACATGCCATATTGATTCCCAGTTTGTAATAATATTTGGTCTTTTAGGCATTTGTATAAAATGTTGTATGTGGCACATATGACAGTATTGACTGCTTGAATTTCGAAAGTGCATTTGGATTGCATATGTTTATAGAATTCCTTCTTCGGTGAAGCGGTGTAAATAGATAGTAAATGATTAAGCTCAGAATAATAAACTTATCCTGCCATTAATAATCATCTGAACATGAAAATCTAATATGATAGAGTTTATCAAGCTGATGAGATGACCTAGAATTGATGAAAAAAAAGATTGAGATACATGAATGTGCAGCTTTTACTTTCTTCAAGTTGTGTCTAGTCGGTATTACGCAATCTTGATGAAATAGATGGATGCTGCAGATGATGCAAGTATGTGTATGTGTAACATTCATTTGGTGCCTTTTTTCAGTTGTATGAAAATCTTGTTACAAATTATTTTTTGTGTTGCATTTATTTCCAACATGATCATTGATGTGAAAGCTCATACTTTACTGACATTCCAAATTTTTTTCTTACAGGATAAAGACTGAAATCTTTTACATTTTTGTTTTCTATAAACTATGATCAGCTAACACAATTTTTCTCTCCACAGGTTTTTGTACACTTGTATATACAAAACATTATTTTGTACAAAAGAGCAATATTTATGAATTCTGACAGTCAGAACTTGAAAACAAAACTCATTCACTTGCAGAATAGCAAGAGCAATAAACCACTTCATAATTTCTAAAGAATTTGTGTGTTTATCATTTATTTGGTTGTTTTGTTATGTCATAGGCAAGAGATAGAAAATCTGCACATTAAACATAAAACCTAACCTCTAAAACTAAAACCTTAATCGTTACATTGTAATGAACGAAAAACTCTATTTCAATCCTAACTCTAATCATATGCCCTCTGAGATGCAAGACCAGAGCAAAAGCACAGAGGCATCGATCCTGGGGGGCAGGGGGGCAATCGCCCCACCAGTGAATGAAAATATTGGGGGGGCAAGCATATCGTTTTGCCCCCCCCCCCCATAATTCTGCATATGCAAAAATAAGATTGTAATGTTACACATAAATCAACAAGCAAGATACTCAAGTCGTTCTGTAAAATTGTGCTCAAAATGTCTGCTTTTCAGATTGGAATATAAAAAATTTTAGCTCGCGCTCACATCATTTCTGTAGCAAAAACCCATACTTTTCATGATTAAATATGTGAATAGAATGTCCCGTTTTTAGTTCTAAACCTCAAAAAAAAACTCCCGCTTCGATTTGCAATAATCTTTTGTTGGATATATACATCTTCATTAAAAATGTCCATTAAGCTGTCATTTTTTTTCAGATCGAAATATCAAAATTTTCAGCTCGCACTCGCATCTACATACCCATCTTAATCATTGGTACCAAAAATGCTTAGAATATCAAGCTTTCAGGTCAATATAAAAAAATTCAGCTCGCTCTCGGCACTCGCATTATCTGTGTAGTGATATATGTATCATGAGTTACTAAAGTCCTTTTCCTGTTTTCAGGTCATTATACTAAGAAATTTCAGTTTGCGCTCGCATTCATTTGTTGGTGAGATATGTGTCTCTTTCTCACGAGTCATACATAAAGAGAGAGGCCTATGTGGGTGAGATTGTTTTGTGTGATCGAGTGCCTTTGGAAAGTCGATTCATGATTTTGCCCCCCCCCCCCCCAATCTGAAAAATGGAGCGACACACCAGGGCTCCGTAACACAAAGGTTAGCGATTAATGACTAAATGAAATGGCCTATCAAAATCATCGTTGCATGCGTATCAGTGTTGTAGTCAAGGCTCAAACCTCCAAGGCCAAGGCTTTAATACCCAAGGCCAAGGCTTCAATAACCAAGGCTGAGGCCAAGGCATGGAAACCCAAGGCCAAGGCCTGAAAACCTCAAGGCCAAGGCATTTCAATTGTACAATATATGGAAAAAATTAGACAACAATGCTTAGGCAGCATACATGACACACAGGACCAAATGTATAAAAGGTGTGAGCGAGCAAAATTTTTGACCCTTGTACATTTAAAACGAAAATAATTTCATGATAGATCATGTAGATTTAGACATAAAATTAAAATAAATATGTAGTTACCTTTGTACATTTAATTATTGTTCTAGGCGATTCACATTGCAATCATTATTACCAAGGTGATCTGATCCTGGCATGCCCATTCTCAACATATGTCTTTCTCCTCTACCTGGGACAGGGGAGGCAGAATGTATTTTTTTTTTTGGGGGGGGAGGTCAAAGCCAAAAATGCACTTACAGTATAAGTCAAAATGAGAATTTTGGTGCAGTTCAGCAAAGCTTTTTTAAGTTATTTCTAATTGATAAGACAGATATTTTGATTTAGGCTTTAATTAGCGAGCAAGTGGTTTTAAAAAAAAAAACAATTTTGAAGTTGTAAAACTCGATTTTGGGTCAATTATGGTGCTAATCACTGTTAAAAGGGCATCCTTGCGAGATGTTGAAATAAGATGTAATAAGAAATGAAATTTAAATATTTCGAGCTGTTTTTGTAATCATGAAAAAGGTATGCATCTTACTAAACAAATTAACGCGAGCACAAAACACAAGCTGAAATTTTTACAGACCAGAAAAGGAAGCTGTTCTGGACTGCATTTAGTGACTCATAAATAGGATACATAACTCACCAATCAAATAATGCGAGCGCAAAGCGCGAGCTCAAAAATTTGTAATATTCCGACCTAAAAACTAGACATTCTAAGCATTTTTTTGTGTAAACTGAATGCGAACCTTAACAATAATTTATGCAAGCACAATCCAAAAAACCTAAAATTTTGCTCTGCATGCCATGCTTGGCCCCTCAACATTTTTGGGCTCATCATGCCATTGATGCCATAGCCCATTTGGAAATGACGAAATTGAAGTTTGTGTTCAAGTTTACCGAATCTTTTCAGAATATCATTAAAACTTAAACAATCTTGTTGGTCAAAGAAAATAATACAAGGAAAACCTAATGGAATAGAAATCAACCTTGTTATCATTCTTTAGAGTAAGCTATTTTTAAAGTATGAAAATTGTTGTCTAAATTGCAGTCAGATCTGTCAGAATTATTCCTGTCATAAAATCACTATAATCAGTGGCGTAGCGTGGGTCACGGCATTGGGGGGCACCAGCAAAAACTTGGAATTGCCTAGTGAGCGCGCGAAGCGCGCCCAGTTGCCAGGTAAACTGACCAAATAGAGAAATTTTTATAAGGACAGTGCCAATAAACGGACATGTATCTCACTAGTCAAATAATGCGAGCGCGAAGCGCGAGCTTAAAATTTTTGATATTCAAACCTAAAAAGGGACATTACAATCAATCTTTTGTAATCATGATACGTACCTGTCTCGCTAAATAATGCGAGCGCAAAGTGCAAACTGAAATTTTTGTAAATATTGACCCCAAACAGGAAGATTTTAAGGACTATATTTTAGGAATCTTTTATTATCCACATCTCACCATAGTCATCTAATGGGAGTGCCAATAAGCGCTTGCTGATTTTGTTAGAATTACATCTAAACATGCACATAAAGCACTTGTAATCATGATTAACATACCCATCTCACTAATCAAATCTTGCGAGCGCGCTGAAAATTTAGGAAATTCAGATCTGAAGAGGGGCATTTTAAGGCTTGTTTGTAGGAATTCAAGAAGACATTACGTAGTTCACTAACCAAATGATGCGAGCGCGAAGCGCGAGCTAAAAATTTTTGATATTCAGATCAGAAAACAGAAAAGGGACATTTTAAGGACTCATTCTAGGAATTGATGGAGAGCAGACATCTTTCACCAATCCACTACTGCGAACGTAAGCACGGACAGGAAATGTTTTATATTAAGACCTTAAAATGGGACAATCACTTAAAGTATTCATGAAAAAGAAGCATACTATTGTACATGTAAAAGAATAACTCGAAGTGCGAGGAAATATATTTGGTAGTTTGGTGTATATTGACTTGAAAACTGGAGGTTTTAGTATAACAGGATTATATATCTCGGTAAACAGACAATGGGAGCACCAGGAACAATGAAGACATATGCCCTGAGCAAATTATGTGTCATTTATATGAAAAAATGTTTCTTATGTAATGTAACATAACATAATTATAACATTATAATGAACATTAATGTCTTCTTTCCCACTCCTTTCTCCCTCTTTTCCTCCTTTTTTTAGTCAGCCGATTGGGGGGGGGGGGGCACGTGCCCCATGCCCCCTGTAGTTACGCCACTGACTATAATCCTAATCATAATTATTATCATTATCATTAATATTGTCATTATCCTTATTAGTCATGATTACATCATATTACCAATAAATAAGATTAATTTTCATCACTTCTCTTTGTTACATAATTATGTGATGATAATTGCAATTGATGGCACTGCTAAGTACACTTACTGCTTCTGCTGCAGCTGACTGGTAGTATTTAGTGTCATTAGATGTACAGAACAATTGAAACATTTATAATTACTTGTATAAAACAAATGAAAGTACAAAATACAAAATGCCTTGAAAAAGCCTTGAAAATGCCTTGAAAATGCCTTGAAATTTCAAGGCTCAAAATCCTCAAGGCCAAGGCTCTCTCAAGGCCAAGGCTTTGAAAAAATAGGCCTTAAGGCGCCTTAAGGCCAAGGCCGAGCATCAAGGCACTACAACACTGATGCGTATATTTGCTCCCTAGACTGATCGGAACCAATCAGAATTGTTCTTTCATATTAGCGATTAATTGCTAATCTTTGTGTTACGGAGCCCTGATGTCGCATGAGCAAATGTCACCTTGTAATTCTAAATATTGAGCAAGGCAAAAATATCTGTTTTGGTTCTGACGTTGTTCATCAATTTTGTCTTGGTCACACTTTATGTTACTCAAAAAGGTGATGCGACAATTGCTTCAGTCTTTATTTCATCAAAGATATAGGTTAGGGTGCAATAGGGTTTTATGTTAGGATAGGACAGTGTTCAATCCAGTGTTGAATTTGGTCATTCTGTTAGTGTGTGGAATTTACAGCAGAACAAATTGCTGGAGCAAATGTCAAGGAAGAAGACCCAATTCTACTAGCAAGGTGTACATTATGAGAGAGAGTTGATATGAGAAGTATTAATTTTCACAGTCATTATACATGTATATTAGATAGCCAAGACAGATAGCCAATCGCGATTGGTCCATAACGCGTCACGTGATATGATCGAAATCAATGTATATTCCCAGCCGGTCCACCTTCGATGAATATATTGACCAACTGGTCCATGAATATATTTTTCTACGTGTATGGCGCCCTCTTGTGGATTAGATGTTACCATGCATTATCGGCCTGCCTTGGGTCCTGGACTGGACTTGAACTCAGATTTAGATCTAGGGCTTGGCCTAACCAAAGTTGATTTGAATAGAAAAGGGTCATTCACTGCGTTAGACTAACGTTACTTAGATATCTATAGATCAAAATCTAATGTTAGATCTATACCAGTTCAATCAATCACTGTGAATATCATAAACATGCTGCATGCATCGTTAGGCCTAACTTTATCTTCATCATAAGAGGCTATCTAATATAACAGATATTGACTGATGGGATGTGTAAAAAAGAACATTCTTTGGACCACCGAAAGGATTAATATTTTCCCTCGTGATCATATTTTCCCTCAGCGCTGTGCGCTTCGGGAAAATATAACCCCTCAGGAAAATACAAAATCCGGCGGTCCAAAGAATGTTTATATTACACACCCCATCAGTCAATATCTGTATAATATTGCAATATGGACTAATGTAAAAGAGGAATTCACTCTTTGGTACAGGAACCTTCCCAACAGCAAGTCTAAACAAATCTTGTTTGCACACTATAGAAATATTCACTACATCTGGGTTGGTTGCACCACCTCATTTTATTCCCAGAACCATGAAGTGCTCCTTAATCTCATGAAACCAAAAACATGGGAGTTAAGTAGCAATCTGGCATGCAAAGGAGTATTCAATTTGGTTGGTTGGTTTTCAGAGGTCAAATTAGGAAGATTCCAGTATACTGACTGGGATTCTGGGAACGAGTCAAATTGCTTATCTTTGTTATATGGGGCCTTTGATGTTAAAAATTGCTGTAATTCACAAATGATATAGGTTGGATTGTGCCGTTTAGTAAATGTAGATGATGATGTAAATGAAAACTAAATAGAATTGATGTTCAGAGATGAGAGAATGAGATTTCTTCAAGAAGTTTTATGGCATATCCTCTCTTTCCTTCCTCTTACTTTGGATAGGGTTAAAACTTTGTAAAGGATGAGTTACCGGTACATGAATAATACTTGAGTTTCATCTAACAATCCAGTTTTTCAACTGCTAAAATTCAAAGTTGGCGTCTTGCACCCTCTCGCTTGAGGAGTATTACGTCAGCAAGACTTGAAATCGGAATGAATAGTGACATGCCATTTGACAGATTTTTATACCATAAGGAAAGATATATGCTAATTCTGTTTTCACATTTACTTAGCTGTGGCAGCTATCCTTTCTATTAAATAAAATTTAATTCCAACAAGTAAAAATAAATATAAAAAGCAACCATTAATATTTTTGTACAATTTATTTACAAAACAAATATTACAAATTCTTCCACTTATATTTTAGCAGGTACAAGACAACTTGATTAACATGATCTTGAAACACATCTTGAATTTGTATGATACACGTAGTAGGTGTAAACTTTTCTTCAAAATTAGCACAAAAAACAGCCTACGGAAGCCTTGGATCAATTCAAACCTTGCTGTTGATTTCATTAATCCAAGAAGTTAAGTTCCAGATAATCCATATTACCATTAAAGGAGAATGAAATCATTGGAACAAGATAGCTTGTGTGGAAACTGAAAAATCAAAGAAACAGATCAACAAAAGTTTGAGAAAAATCGGACAAATAATGAGAAAGTTATGAGCTTTTGAATATTGCGATCACTATTGCTATGGAGATAGCAAGCGACAAAGATGTGTGATGTCACTGATGAACAACTCTCCCCATTACTTTAGTATATATTTCACTTGAATTGCCTCTTTTATCACATCTATCCATAGATCATGTGTTATTTCTACATGAGGGCATGTAATACATATTTTTTAAGAATACATAATGGATAAAGAGTTTGTATCATCGTAAGAAAAAGCAAAAAGAGACATTTTGAGGGTATTTTATAGTCCACCAAAGGGAAAGTTGTTCATCAGTGACATCACACATCCTTGTCGCATTGCCAATCGGAGGATCTCCATAGCATTAGTGATTGCAATATTCAAATGCTCATAACTTTCTCATTATTTGTCCGATTTTTCTCAAACTTTCTTTATTCTTATTCTTTGATTTTTCTGTTTCTACACAAGCCTATTTGTTCTAAAGGTTTCATTTCCCTTTAAGTTCCAGATAATCCATTTTACCATTTATCGTTTGGAAATCAATGGTACCTCATATGGTTTATTTCCAATTGGTCTAATGCCATTTTGTTCTTGAGGTGCTAGCACCACAATTGCGGTTTTAAAAGATGCAGTGTGAAATGAATCCGGGCTAAGGAAAAGTGGGGCTATAAGCATTAGCCAATCACAGAAGTCGAAATTGCACGATAATCACGCTCTGTATGGCAAAATCATCAATATTCATGAGCTGGGCATTGACCCTGGCCAAGCAAAAAGTATGGGGTTATGAAAGACTGTGTGAAACAAAAAGATAGTATGGGGTTAAGGAAATGTAGTATGAAAAGCATATTATTGGATGATCCCTTTAGAGCAGGGGTTCTCAAACTACGGCCCGCATAGCTTCTCAATCCACCCGCGAGACTCTGCTGGGTTTTTAAAAATCAATTTTAAGTCACAATATGAAACATAGCTCAATATTACCCTTTTTACACAGGGTTTTCTTAGCCCCAGACTATCGCTAACTCCGTACTATCCTTCACCCTGTACTATTTTTTTTCCCCCTTTCACACATGCCAAATTCTTACTGCTAACTCCGGATAAGGAATACTTGCTTTTCACAAACGAAACTCGCTAACCCCGGACTAGTGGTAGCTCATGCTTTATCATTTGTCAATCATTCGTAGTACAAGTACTTCACTTTTTACACACGCTAACATTGCTTAACCCCGTACTATAGGTGGGGCTAAATTGCCATTTAGCCCCACCTACGGGGTTAAGGTTAGCCCACTTTCGTTTTACACTAGTGATCTTAACCCCGTACTATCGCTCTTAGCACCGCAATTGCTGGGATAACCCTGCTTTTTTGCAGGGCCAAATAATCCCGTACTAAAGGTGGGGTTAGCCCACTTTGCAAAAATGCTGTGTAAAAAGAAAGTGGGCTAAGCTTAACCCCGTACTATAGGTGGGGCTAAATGACAATTTAGCCCCACCTATAGTACGGGTTTAGGAAATTTTAGCGTGTGTAAAAAGGGTAAGAGATTACATTTTGTATCAATGTAGACCTAACCGGATTTTTTTTATCACTTTTAAGTCACAATATGAAACATAGCTCAATATGATTACATTGTGTATCCATGTAGACCTAACCGTAATGGCAGTCAAATTAATCTGACTTTTAAACAAAGTTTAGTGGAGTCTTTTCTGTCTGTTCGATCTACTTTCTTATTAGATGACCAGCGCTGTTCTCACCATGTTTGGATCTACATACAGGTGCGAAAGTGCATTTTCCACAATGAACATTTTTAAGAACTAACTCATACTGAAGTACCTTAACAGGGGCCGTGAAATGTTTTCCAAAGTGCAGAGTGGGGGGGGGCTGGCCATGCAAAAAATCACAATCATATGGTAATTTTTAGGTTTTGTACATGGTTTTGGAAAACGGCCCCCTGCTTGACCAGTGAACATTTGCACCAGTGCATTCGTCTGGCAATTACACCGTTTGTGCCAAGGTTTAAGCAACTTGTTGCTGACACACTGTCACTTTTCCAATATTGAAAGTGACTAGGAGACTGACACCCTTATTAGAGTCTACAACAGACATGCTCTATTATTCAATCAACTTAGACTGCAAAAAATATTGATACTTCAAGACATTATCTGTCTCCCCAATACCAGGTAAGTATAGGTACAATCTAGATTCCTTTTAACAAAGTACTACAATTTTATTATCATTAATATTGACTCTCGCTGTATTTTGAAATCTTTTCTAATTTTGCCTGCGCTCCATACGAAACCGTTATAAATTTTTTGCATTAAATGCTCCCAAAATAAGGGCCGGATTGCACAAGAGAGCATCTAGGTCCCCAACCGCAAGGGTCTTTGTGCTTCGCGCACATTTTTTTTTCTAAGTATCCACTTCACCCTGGCCCTTTCAGGTTTACTTGGAGTCTCATCTGGCCCTTAAAAGAAAGTTTGAGAACCCCTGCTTTAGAAGATATAAACACAAATTGCTATAGAGAAGTCCTATTGACTGACAATCACCACATACATCATCATGTATGTCCACGGATCTCAAAGGCATTGCTTTCACTATAGAAAAAGCAGTTTTCGCACAGCGGCTCAAAATTAATCCTTCAATGCAGCAAATGCAGTGAAAATGCAAGTCAATCGACAATCTTTGGCAAATCGGTGAATTGGAAAAGCAGTTTCGTCCAATGTTTCTGAGCTGATGAAAAATGGCAAATATGATGTTTGTCCAAGGTCAGACGAAACATCTCTCTCAATTCACTGACCCTCAGCAAAGACTTCATTGTGATTTGAGTTACATTTTCAATGCATTTGCTAGGCTGTAGGATTCATTCTGCGCCACTGTGCAAAAACTCTCTAATATCTGAAAGGCTTGGTCTATATAGCATCTGAAATGCACAGTCTTTCACCATATTTTAAAAGGAATATGTTCAAATATAGCTAGTGTTTTTCATATGAGAGCCATCTTTTTTATTTATGTAAGCCTCTGTCGCCGGTGTCTGTTGTGAAATTTACATGTAGAAACTTCCTACAGCACATAGCCTGATATAGCCATGGAAATTACCCATCCTAAATCAATTTTCACATATATAATCATATACATACATGTATCTGAAAGGTTATGTCTTTAACCACAGAACATATTTTGAATGCAACATCTTCCAATGTTAATGTTTATATGACTGTTTTCTGTATATGAGCCATCCTTTGTTGATGTGCCTCTGTCGATGCTGGTCTCTCGTGTGATTCAGACACTTCCACTGGTCCGTGCCATGATATCCACATGCAACATAAAAGGCCTATCCTTCTGACTATACATAATCACCTTATGTACATATATCTGAATGGTGTTGTCTTTTCTGCAGGTATTGTCTCTCACCAAAGTTCATATATCAAAAGTAACATATTCCAATGTTGTTTATTTCTTGAGTGTTTTTCGTATAAGAGCCATTCTTTGTTTATGCGCCTCTGTAGATGCGGGTCTCTTGTGAGCTTTGGGTGCTTCGTCTGGTGCGTAGCCTGGTATCCACATGTTCCAATTCCTCTCTGTGTGAAAAATACAAAAATATTGCATGAGTGGACATTCTATTAGTCAAATATTCACTTAAGTGCAATTCCAGAAAATATGTACGTCCGACCCCCGACATTGTATATGTGGGACCTTCATGAAATTTTCTGTGTCTGATTTTTTTTATTCTTCTGACAATCTGTAATGTTCTCAAAGGACCATGACTTCATCAGTTTATGAAGTGAAGTAAGACTTGAGAAAAATGGGAGTTGGATCATTTTACAGAAATGCCCTTAAGTCGAAACAAGTTTATAGACCTATTAGAGTGTTACACAAAGAGTTAAGTGTGCCTTCATATAATTCATGCTAAAATACCGATGCACACACGATATTCGACACATAATCTCACTGATGAAGACATGTTGGTACTCATGCCCTGAGCTTAATCTGATCAATGGAGCTGTGTGTTGTATTCCACACACAACTGTGAATTTCAGTCAGACATATTTTTTCAAGAATCACACATCACAGGGGGTGTTTCACAAAGATTTAAGTGTGATTTTGAGTCAATTAAACACAAATGATCACTCATTGTTTAAAGAGAAATGCCAGTAGTTGCAGTAAACACTGATTTCATGAGAAAGTCTGTAAAACCATGCTTAATTGTCAGTATATCATCGAGGATCTAGATCTGGTACAGTTACATAAACTGAACTTTGTGAAATCTTGAAATCTACGCTGAAAAATGTTCACACTGAAGATTACCAACACAGATAGGCACACGTGGGACAGTGTATTATTATTGCTGGAATAAAGACCCGACGGAAGTGACCGAATCCGCGCTTATTTTGCTTATTTCTCAGCAATTACACAATTTCTTCCAGAATCCTTTGGCACATATTTTTTATTCATACAAACAGACACTTGGGTGGTCATTATATTAGATTCTGTTTAAATTTTGAGATCGTTACCAAAACTGGAATTTATCTTTAAATCTCAACCTGATTGACGAATATGCGGTAGTGCACAATCTGTATGGATGATCTGACCAATGTGGTGATACATTATACACAGAATACAATTCAAATTGAAGTGCAACTAATAAATCATACTTAATCGTTGTGAAACACCCCCCAGATTATGAAAAACACATGCCATTCACCACTTCAAAATTAAATTTCTCGTCAAATCAAAATGATTCCCACGATCACAAGAGATTTGACTTCAAGTTATCAGTTAATAATTGATGGAGAGCTTCCTCATGTAATATCAATTGTCAAGGACTTATGAAATTTTGTTGAATATCAAGGAAAGTAGAAAGTAAAACCAAATTATCATTCATCATTGTGTAATTGAAGTTAGTCACAAAATTATCCTTCATTAAAAGGTTTCACCATGTAGAGGCAGCAAATAGCAATCAAAAAATAAGAAAAAAAATGTAAGAATCACCCAAGTTCAGTTCGAGAAAATAAAAAAAATCAAAATTAGTTATATCCATATTTTCATTTATTTTGGAAACTTCTGGTAGAAATTCCGGGATAAAAATTACTTTCACTTGAGTGGGGACCGACCTCAACAACTCACACTAAATCACAGCATTAATGTTTTTAGGTTACATGTACATTGCAGCCCACACAGTGGACTATATGTAAGCACCATGACTCACCTAGATGCATGAGGATATCTTTGACTTCAAGGGTTGAAGACTTTCTATGTTTGGCCAACTGACAGCCTGCAGTCACTATATTCTCGATGAAATCGTCAGCTATTTGAAGCAACATCTGGAAAATAAGATTAGCATTGTAATGAGAGGGAACATCCTTTATCTGTCATTGTCAAGTAGGCATTACGAAGGGGTATATAACATGTTAAAATATCATTGCATACACTCAAAGATACTACAAGGGGAAGATCGGACAGTACATAGACCGCGTAATGAAACGCTTGGGAAGAGTGCCCCACAGCGTTGATTAAGTAACGACCTTTTTTGACCTTTGCGTATCGCGAGATGGTTGTGTACAAAACATATGAGAGAAATGGTGAAGGGTTGAAGGGATATACTATTTTTACATTTCAAATTTTTTTTATTCAATTTTTCCCCCTTACATTTGAGATGAATATATTTCAGATGTTTCTTGGTAAGAAAATGCGGAAATATTTTCACGAGCCACCCTTGAGCCCTCTCCAAACTCCTCTCTCTCATTTTCCCCATATGTTTTATACACAGTCGCGTGCCGATATGCGAAGGTTTACTTACTCAACGCTGTTGGGCGCCCTTCCCCATAAGCATTTATCGAGCGTTTCAAAAAATCGCCGAAGTGTCCAATCTTCCCCTTGTAGTATCTTTGATACACTGTTCTTCCATTGCTCTATCATAGTCATTCTTAAAATAGAACACACTAAAAAATAATAAACTAAAATCATTATTTTCTTAATAAGTAAATATTTATTAAATAAATAAAATAGAAAAAAATTATATATGCATGTTCACTGAAGAAAGACATTATTTTGTAAATACAGTCAAATCTACCCATCAACTTGAGACATTACCGACTTTAAAAAGTTTGTTGAGTAGGAGAACTTTGATCTCTCTGAAGTATGTATCAATATTATCTAAAACCAATAAGGTTTAACACCTTCCAACTAAGCAATCCATATTGCTTGAAGCTAAATTACACAACATATTCATGCTAATACTCAATTTAATGCTAACATTCTAAGACAGAAATAGATAATTGATTTTTAGACCAGGGTGGTTTGTCACAAATCTATTATAAAAATTTCTTGGGCAAGGTCCAGCAACAGAATGAACATTCAATAGAATGGCCTCATAATGAGCCCCTAAATTTTAATATTTTAAGGTCAAGGAAACTGTTCTATATTCAACACAAATGGGAATAATGAGAAAGGGCATAGCTAAATTTCAAAACTAGTTAGAGGGGAAATGAGGCCAATTATCAGGCCATGACATTAGATGACTTGGATAAATTTGTGACCTATGCGATGATCTTGCGAGATGGAGTACTAGATGTGTATGAGCTCGCTTACCTCTTCAACATCTTCATCAAGCTGTGTGTTTGGATCAACCTCTCTCACAAGATCTTGGATCTTCTTCTTGTTCAGAATCTACAACAAGATTACAAGAAATAAACCTCAATAAAAAATATGTAGGTCATTAAATTTCATTCTTCACAACTGGTAGCAGTAATCATAACAAAAACAAGATTCCATTCACCCTCACGATAAAGGTGTTTTCATAAAAGTAGAAAAATTAGAGAGACCTGATACTTCGGTAAAGGCTTGAAAAGAATCCCTCAAAGAATATGAAAGTTATAATAATCATTTTGAATTTGTGACATCAAGCAACTACCCCAGAAGGCATGTAACATAAAGTCCATTAATTCACATTTTTTAAATAGTTCATGACTGAAATTTATTTACTTAGAGCAAAATTATGATTATATGAATAAATTAGCATAATTAATTCATAAAAATATATGAATTCAGTGAAATTTACCAATGCAACTGCGTAGATTACGTCATTTTCTACCATCATGCAAATTTTTATTGACAAGAATCAAAATACCCTGGGAGATTTAGGGTTAAAGCATTTTTCAATTTTCTGAGAAAATTGCATTTTTATCCACCCAACCCAGTCAAATGGGTACCCTGTAGGATGCAAAAGCCTATGAAGTATGCCTAGCGATTAAGTCTTGCTGGAATGCTCCCAAGGGAGTGGAGAAAGGGCATAAATTCTCTACAGGCATGCAAGGATCCAAAGATCAGTGTAATAATGATTACAATTTAAAGTGCTTAGAAACATTGAGTGCTGTATAAATGTTACTACTATTATTTTTACACAAGGGTTTGGGTGTTAACTTTAAGTTCCACTCTGCCATGAGAAGAACCACTATTAAACCAATAAATCTGTGTAGGAGACATCTTTGACAAAGGGATTCATACATTACCACAATTATAATACCAATAAGATATCTTTACCTTGGATGAATCTCCTGTATCCCCACCGGCTCCTATGGACATTGAGATGGGTGATTCTCTAGGCGTATCACGTATACTAGATGACGAATGCTGCAGTGAATGGGAGCTGCTACTACTGCTACTACTCGCACCAAGCTGAAAAAAAAATAACGGGGGAGGAATTTTTCCTCAAGTTACTCTCAACTACGCATCTGCTGGATTAGGAATGCTGTGATTAGTGAGAGATGTATTGTGACTACCACTGGCACAAAGCTGGATTATGATTTAAAGGAAATGCATGATTCCTTGTGAACATTCTGCGAGAGAGTTCATGGTTATATACATTTTTGTTGTGTCATTTATCTGCATAGTGCTGGCAAGACGTTCCAAGGGGCAGAGAGGATCTCAAGAGCAGCATACTGCATACCCTACCCCCCATACTATTAGCCCCCTGACATACAAACATCTTGCAATAAACTCCATGTAAGAAAGCAGATAGGTCACAATAAAGAGGTTATGAACTATGACATAAATCACGATGGCGGTCTCCTGCGTTCATTTATTACATGATATATATATATATATATATATAGCGTGACGTTGTTTACATTTATAAAAGATTAATTTATACTCACATCCTTATTTGTATTTACTATGTAATATGACCACATTGTTTATATTGTGAATTATTTTGTATATTGTAATTATAAATTATTTTGTATTGTGTTTTTGAATGCAGAAATAAATGCAAACAACAACAATAACATTGTGAGGATGAATGTGATCCAAAATGCAAGTTTTGCATTGTGTCAGACAGGCAACAGTAAACAGCCTTCCTCTTACAGCAAGATTACCAAAGTCGAAAGCTGAAAGATCAATAATTTGATACTCTCTATATCCCAAAACAGTTTTTTTTCTACTTGTCAAAAAAAGATTGTATAATGTGAGCACTAAATGATTGAAACACATCTGCTATCCATACAGAATTACTGTTTTCATAATGTTCTGACTTATTTACATGGAAATGTAAACAGAAAAGACTCCTTATTGTGGACAGAAGTACAAACCTGGACATTGCTGTTGTTGTTGCTGCTGGATGCTATTGACTTGATTGCCTGTGTAGCCGAGTTGGGTTGCTGATGAATTGGGGCCATATTACCATGCATCTTCTCAACTCGGAGCTAAAAATTGAATTCAAATTCATTCATTCCACATCGCTTTAAAAACAAGGTACAATACATAGTGGATTAATCTAATAGAGTAAAAAAACAATGACAGTTGTACAATTTAGACAAGAAAAAACAAAGTAATGAGTGGGATGTGAGGGAGTAACAAAAAGTCATTGGCCTATCTAGGCTACTCCCTTTTTACATTCATTACTGATAATAAAACAAAATAATACCTTCCAATCAACTTTTGAGATTGAAAACAAAGATCTCGAAATCAAACCAAATCAGTAGACTGGAATAAATAGGCAATCCAATACTGTAACAATAATAATAAAAAATACACAATTCTGCAGAGAGCACACGGCACAATGTAAGAATTAAGAACATCATGTATTAGAGAAAGTCTCTATGACTATCAAGTATAGGGAGAAATAAATATCTTTAGGTTATGCATAAACAGGTATGGACATATTACAAATACATCAGTTATATCTATAATTCACAATACCTAGTTAAATGGAAGTACTTTATGGAATAGATTTCTAACTGGATGATGTGAGAATGTCATTCCATGTATGTAAAAACAATAGTGGAAGATTCCAGTTAATATTAAAGATAAATTGCAGTTTTGGTAACGATCTCAAAATGACTTTTTACAGAATCTAATATAATGACCACCCAAGTGTCTGTTTGTATGAATAAAAAATATGTGCCAAAGGATTCTTGGAGAAACTGTGTAATTGCTGAGAAATAAGCAAAATAAGCGCGGATTCGGTCACTTCCGTTTGCTCTTTATTCCAGCAATAATAATACAATGTCCCACGTGTACCTATCTGTGTTGGTGATCTTCAGTGTGAACGTTTTTCAGCGTAGATTTCAAGATTTCACAAAGTTCAGTTTATGTAACTGTACCAGATCTTCATCCTCGATGATATACTGACAATTAAGCCTGGATTTACAGACTTTCTCATGAAATCAGTGTTTACTGCAACTACTGGAATTTCTCTTTAATGTATGAATACATCAATATCAACTGGACTTTCATGCTTAGTACTGCATTTTCTTTTTCCTTGTTTTCTTGTGACTTTTATTTAATTTGAAAACTAAGTAATTTTGAAGAAGATCATATCAACTCCTTACCCTCTCTTGTTCCTGCAGAGCCTTCTGATGTAGTTCACGAAGCTTAGTCAAGTCACCTTCTTGCTTTGATGAAAGCTGACCAATCTTCTCCATAATCTTACAAAAGAATTATCAAAGAACATAAAACTGTTAACATGGAAGTGTTACATTAGAATACAAGGCATAAACGAAATTCATACTTTCTTCTCCTTTTTTTAGAAGAAAAAAAGTCTTGTGCAAAAATTAGTCTTCATGAACAAACTGTGTAAAATGTATTTTGTTTTATACATATTGGTACAAATCCTGTTATTTTTCAAATAATTTTCTTTTGTTTTTGTTTCTGGATCTTCATCTACCAAATACATATCAAATGGGAAATGTACATGTATGCTTGGGTTTTCTTCTTCGATGAACTGTAAGGGAATATTTGAGAGGCATTTCCAATACAGGCCAAGGAAATGTAACCTAAATAATGGTGTATGTGTATCCCTTAATAAAGGAACTTGGTTGATAGTAAATAATAAATGGTGATTTTTTGCCTGATTGCTTAAGGTCCTCTGATGGACTTGGTACTGAGGATGTCTTACCAAAGGGCACTAGTGCACAAAGCAGGAATGATGGTTATCGAACCCAGGTCACGGGAATCCGAAGCTTCCGCTCTACCGACTGAGATGTTAAATCAGAAGCAGTCATTTTTATTTCAGTCAAAAACTCTAATACAAAATGACTTATAGTCAAAAATAATTTCACCTGAAAGTAATATTCAGTTATAAATATGTTCACTTCATTTTGATCAAAATCCATCTATTGCAAATGGAAAAAAAATAATTTTGTATGTAGTATACTCACATTAATCTGAGTTTCAATGGCCTTGATGGTTTCCTGAAGTGTTTTACAAGGTACAGCTGCTTTGGGAACACCTCCTCCTCCACTTCCTTGGACAGCTGAACCTGATGTTATTGGTACCAAGGGTGGTACTGACTGGTTGGTTGATGTCTGAGGATTCATGGTCAGGAACTAATTGGAACTAAACATAATGAAAGAGGACGTTATTTATGGAACACCTTATCCTGATGAAAATAGTATCAAGGCAGATACAAATTGAGTAGATGATTGTCAAGACTTACATGTACATGTAGTGTATATGGAACAAAAGAAAATCGTAGAGAGCACCTAAGTCTGGCTCAAATAAACCAACAGCAAACCAAAGCA
Source organism: Lytechinus variegatus (assembly GCF_018143015.1). Classification (NCBI taxonomy): domain Eukaryota; kingdom Metazoa; phylum Echinodermata; class Echinoidea; order Temnopleuroida; family Toxopneustidae; genus Lytechinus; species Lytechinus variegatus. The sequence continues at coordinate 18,342,615 of NC_054743.1, read as the reverse complement.
AAAGCCTCTAATGCCCTCAGTATGGCATCAATGCCCTTTTAAATATTTACAGACTGATACCTTGGTCACATTTGTTCTACAGCGGCTGTACGGCGAGTCGAAAACAGCTGTTCTAACATTTATTTGTACCAGCTACACGTACATGTATAGTGGTTTTAGTAAAAATGAATAAAACGGCTATTTTCTACTCGCCGTATGGCCGCCGGCGCCTTAGAACAAATGTGACCAAGGTATTAAGGCCGAAATTGCAAGCCCCTTTTACTTGAGGCCGTGGTGGCCTGTCATAACCCAGTGCAAGTGTCCTATTAAAAAGTACATTTTACTATTGACACTCTTTTATGCCCCTTCTTAACAGGAGTACCACCTTCCCCCTTCATCAAGTGCCCTTTTAAAAAATTGTTTTGCCTCTCTGAATTCTTAATTCGAGCCCTGCATACTGTAAACCATGACAATCCAAGGCAAGTAAAACAAGCATTCTAACTTGATAATGATATTAAATATAAAAGTAAATAGAGATCATGTGAATGTATTCAATGTAGTTTCTTCATCTTTCTTTATTCTCTCTTTTCTTCTCCTCTTGTTCTTCACCTTGTTCTTCTTTGTCTTGTTTTTCTCATCCTCATACATTTCATCTGGTATAAGATCCCTTTTCCCTCTTCCAAGCAGTTCATTTATGTGAGTCCAAGTTTTCCTAATATCCTTCCTGTGTATTTTTAAAAACATTGTTGTAATAATCTTTTTTTGCTTTTCCAAACTAGAATTGTCAACGCATTCTTATAAGCAGGCTACTTCTTTTTATTTCTCTCATTTTACATTTAATGTATGTACAATATAATTTATATTTATGATTAATAGATTTTAAGAGACTCTTAGTAATCCATGGTTTTCTACTTTTGCGTTTCTTATTCAGTTTAACAATGGAGAAGTGAATCTTATACAACCGAGAAAAGATAGACAAAAATAATTATAAGACTCATCTGCATTTGTCAATGTGTAAAGAAATGACCAATAAAAAATAAAGAGATCTTGTCTAAAACTCTTTTTATCTGTAATCAAACGCTTGTAGACCTCACTACTCGTTTTGACAGATATGACAGTCGGCTCTTTATTGATGCTGAATATGATCAGACAAGTCTGAGCAGAAAATCCCATTTTCAAAAGCATCTCGCACACAATTTGTGAATATATTATCTATGAGTGTTGAAGAAGAGGTAATATGTGTACATGTAGGTTTTGTAATAAGACTAAAAAAGTCAAATGATGTGGAGATCAACAAAATTAGTATTAAAATCGCCCATAATATAAGTATTATTATTTTCTCTAAGAAATTTGCAAGTCCTGTTCAAAGTAAAAAACAAATGACCTCACATCATTGTCAGGTGCCCGATATACACATCCACCAACAGTCTTAATTATTCATAACAAAGTCTTTGTATATACATTCGTAGCCCAAAGTTACATGTACTTTCGACAGATCATCGCTAATTGTATATTCAAGACCCTCTCTAATATAACAAGCAACACCACCCCCTCTTTTATTTCGTCAACAAACTTGAACAAAAGAATATTCAGGGATATGAAATAATTTCACATCTGTAGATGGTTTGAACCAGGTCTCTGAAATCCCAATAATAGAAAAATTGTGTTTCACACTGGATAAGAAAACGACAAGATCATCAAAGTTTTTAAATAGACTTCGTAAATTTACATGAAGGAGAGAGAGTTTGCTATTACCCTCAAAAAGAAAATCATTACAATTAATTACACTCATTCTCTACAATAGCTTGGTCATCTATATCATCATCCATGATGAAGAGATGCACATACTAAGTAGAATTTCAGCAACCTTAAACATCTTGGAATATCAATTTAAAAAATATACATCAAATACCTAAAGTACAGCTTGGGGTAGCCATTCAAAGAGACATGCACATACACACCCAGACACAAACACACACAAAAAGAAACATACAGGAGCATCAATATATGTAGATGAGTAAATATATACAATGACAGGTAAATATAGCAAATAAAAGTAACAAACATTGAGTTTGTCTTACAAAACACCAAGAAAAGTGATGAATGAGTATTCAAGGTAAAAAAAGGTAAATACAAGGAGCAAACAATGAGTTTACCCTCTGGGAGATTTTACGAAAAATTATTAGCAGTAAATAACTACATGAAGTAAAGATGATCTCAAGAAACAATTTACAGGGCAGTAACTTGTTGCAGAGATGTTAAGACCTTCTTAACTTGGACACCATCTTGGGAGGTTTTTAGGGCAGCAATAACCCTTCCATCAGCTGACCAGGCAGCAGCCACTTTGTGGTGTTTCACCAGTTTCATTAGAATCTTGTGATTTGCCCTAGTCAAATCCTCTTGGATGGAGAAGCCAGAGTCCTTCATCTTTCGTCGATTCTTCAGCAGCGCAAACTTACTTCTGTGTGAACATAGTTTCACTAATATCGGGCGGGGCTTGCTGTTTGGAGAGCGGGGCTTATGGCTTTCCAGAACGATGGGATCTGTCGATCTCGGCCTGGGTCAAGTTGTAGCCAAGGTGGTTTGACACGGTCTTGATCACCTGATCGTCAGTGTCTTCATCTGGTGCTTCCAGGTCTCCAAAACCATGCACATTATTTTGTCTGCTGTATAGTTCCATATCGTCAGCCCTAGTCTGACAAGCCCCCATCCTTGATTCCAGTTTTTCCATAGATGACTTGAGGCCTTGAGGGTCTTTATCTCCTCCTTCATAGCTAGGTCGGGATTTTTTAAATTCAGGGATTTATTTAATCTTTATCCTGCATGTCATAGGCCTATTATTTTATATACACACACACACACACTAGCTTGTTTTTTATGTATTTGTCTCACCCCCCCCCCCTCCCCTTAACAGAGCTTGTATGATCAAACTCAAAAGCCTGGGTTTCAGGACTATATATATTTACCCCAAAACAACAAAAACTAGCTAAATTTATATGGAGATGAAATATAAATGTGGTCTACATTATAATTCTCATGAATATTCTTTAATGGAAAAATGTGCTGTTCGATTCGAATCGCCGACGTGCTCTTTTCTAAAGTCGATCGGCATTGACCCGCAATCACTGTCTCACTTTTCCCTCAAAATCTTCCCAAGTTTAGCCCTAGAAAACTTCAAAAATACAGTGAGTATTGAGTTCATACTTTCACTGGGCAATCATGATACAAAGATTCTTTTATAAACCCATATTCAAACATAGTATCCAAAATAATTTAAATACGAAGAAATCAGGGGCCGATTGCGCGAAAGGATCTTTGCAAGGACCGTCTTTCGTGTCACCCATTTTTTATGATGCGCTATGTGAAACGCATTTTTAATAAATCATCTACAAACATATTTTATTCGTCCGTTGAAATAAACAAAATGTTTGTTTATAAAATGATGTGATATATAATGAAATTGTATAAAATTTGATTTAAAAGCAAGCTAACAAATCTTATTTTTTATCATAAATTTCAGAAACACCCTGCTTATAGTGTATCATAAAAGATGGGCGACACAAAAGACGGTCCTTGGAAAGACCCTTTCGTTCAATCGGCCCCTGACTTTTAAAAAAGCCTGGATTCTGAGTGACACTACACAAATCATATGGCGTTGTATGGCTTCCCGAAAGCCGATTCCCCCGTTTGCCCCTTTCGCAATCCCTTGATCCTCTGCGATGCCCCACGCGACACACGCTATTTGCGATAAGGTCTATCATACCTTGAACATACCTTGAAATGAAGTGCCACACTTCAATCTTCACGTAGGTAGATATTAGTGTGGCAGGGTTTGGGGGGCTTTGTAGCCCATTAATAACCCAATTTGGATAGTCTCTGTTTCAAGCTGAGAAGGGAGGACGATTTGATAGCTTCTTCAGGGAGTTTATTCCAGCTATCGATTACTCTTTTGCTAAAAAAGTGTTTCCTTATGTCCAGTCTGGAATGAGTTTTTTTGAGCTTTTGAGAATGGCCTCTGGTACTCTGATACGTTGCTTTCTGGAACATGAAGTCAGGATTGATGTTATCAATCTGTGACATTATACGGTAGGCTTCAATGAGATCATCCCTCTTCCGCCTATGTTCCAATGTTGTGAGGTTTAGTCTTTTCAATCTGGATTCATAAGGCATGTAAAGTAGAACGCGGCGTGAAGTTGGTTGGATATTCGATATTCGATATTCAAACTGTGAAGTTGGTTGGATATTCAGGTTCGATATTCAAACGCGTGTGAAGTTGGACAGATATTCAATATTCGATATTAAAAAATTAGGGGTATTGAAAGCTAGTTAGGGGTTTTAAAAGGTGGAGCACGTCTCGGGCAACCATAAAATAGCTGGCTTGCCCTAATACGAGGATTTTTTAGGGGACAAAAGTCAGTGAATAAAAGGGTTGGAAATTTCTAATTTAATTTTTTTTCAAGGGGCCCCAAGGGATATCCCGACGGCCTAGCGAGGGTGACCACCTATCCTAACTTGTAGAACTCGGCTCAGGCAACAAGATAAACACCTGCTTGACCCGGCGCATGCACATTAAGGGGGCTCAAATTAACAAAATTAAAGGGAATAAAGGGCTATTTAGACCATTTTTTTATTAAAAAAAGTATTTTTTTCAAGGGGCCCCCAGGGATATCCCGACGGCCTAGCCAGGGTAACCACCTATCCTAACTTGTAGAACTTGATTCGGGCAACAAGATAAACACCTGCTTGACCCGGCGCATGCACATTAAGGGGGCTCAAATTAACAAAATTAAAGGGAATAAAGGGCTATTTAGACCATTTTTTTATTAAAAAAAGTATTTTTTTCAAGGGGCCCCCAGGGATATCCCGACGGCCTAGCCAGGGTAACCACCTATCCTAACTTGTAGAACTTGATTCGGGCAACAAGATAAACACCTGCTTGACCCGGTGCATGCACATTAAGGGGGCTCAAATTAACAAAATTAAAGGGAATAAAGGGCTATTTAGACCATTTTTTTATTTAAAAAAAGTATTTTTTTTCAAGGGGCCCCCAGGGATATCCCGACGGCCTAGCCAGGGTAACCACCTATCCTAACTTGTAGAACTTGATTCGGGCAACAAGATAAACACCTGCTTGACCCGGCGCATGCACATTAAGGGGGCTCAAATTAAAGGGAATAAAGGGCTATTTAGACCATTTTTTTATTTAAAAAAGTATTTTTTTCAAGGGGCCCCCAGGGATATCCCGACGGCCTAGCCAGGGTAACCACCTTTCCTAACTTGTAGAACTTGATTCGGGCAACAAGATAAACACCTGTTTGACCCGGCGCATGCACATTAAGGGGGCTCAAATTAACAAAATTTAAGGGAATGAAGGGCTATTTAGACCATTTTTTTATTAAAAAAAGTATTTTTTTTCAAGGGGCCCCCAGGGATATCCCGACGGCCTAGCCAGGGTAACCACCTATCCTAACTTGTAGAACTTGATTCGGGCAACAAGATAAACACCTGCTTGACCCGGCGCATGCACATTAAGGGGGCTCAAATTAACAAAATTAAAGGGAATAAAGGGCTATTTAGACCATTTTTTTATTTAAAAAAGTAGTTTTTTTCAAGGGGCCCCCAGGGATATCCCGACGGCCTAGCCAGGGTAACCACCTTTCCTAACTTGTAGAACTTGATTCGGGCAACAAGATAAACACCTGCTTGACCCGGCGCATGCACATTAAGGGGGCTCAAATTAAAGGGAATAAAGGGCTATTTAGACCATTTTTTTATTAAAAAAAGTATTTTTTTTCAAGGGGCCCCCAGGGATATCCCGACGGCCTAGCCAGGGTAACCACCTATCCTAACTTGTAGAACTTGATTCGGGCAACAAGATAAACACCTGCTTGACCCGGCGCATGCACATTAAGGGGGCTCAAATTAACAAAATTAAAGGGAATAAAGGGCTATTTAGACCATTTTTTTTATTAAAAAAAGTATTTTTTTCAAGGGGCCCCCAGGGATATCCCAACGGCCTAGCCAGGGTAACCACCTATCCTAACTTGTAGAACTTGATTCGGGCAACAAGATAAACACCTGCTTGACCCGGCGCATGCACATTAAGGGGGCTCAAATTAACAAAATTAAAGGGAATAAAGGGCTATTTAGACCATTTTTTTATTTAAAAAAGTAGTTTTTTTCAAGGGGCCCCCAGGGATATCCCGACGGCCTAGCCAGGGTAACCACCTTTCCTAACTTGTAGAACTTGATTCGGGCAACAAGATAAACACCTGCTTGACCCGGCGCATGCACATTAAGGGGGCTCAAATTAAAGGGAATAAAGGGCTATTTAGGCGCATGCACATTAAGGGGGCTCAAATTAAAGGGAATAAAGGGCTATTTAGACCATTAAAAAAAGTATTTTTTTTCAAGGGGCCCCCAGGGATATCCCGACGGCCTAGCCAGGGTAACCACCTATCCTAACTTGTAGAACTTGATTCGGGCAACAAGATAAACACCTGCTTGACCCGGCGCATGCACATTAAGGGGGCTCAAATTAACAAAATTAAAGGGAATAAAGGGCTATTTAGACCATTTTTTTATTTAAAAAAGTAGTTTTTTTCAAGGGGCCCCCAGGGATATCCCGACGGCCTAGCCAGGGTAACCACCTTTCCTAACTTGTAGAACTTGATTCGGGCAACAAGATAAACACCTGCTTGACCCGGCGCATGCACATTAAGGGGGCTCAAATTAAAGGGAATAAAGGGCTATTTAGACCATTTTTTTATTAAAAAAAGTATTTTTTTTCAAGGGGCCCCCAGGGATATCCCGACGGCCTAGCCAGGGTAACCACCTATCCTAACTTGTAGAACTTGATTCGGGCAACAAGATAAACACCTGCTTGACCCGGCGCATGCACATTAAGGGGGCTCAAATTAACAAAATTAAAGGGAATAAAGGGCTATTTAGACCATTTTTTTTATTAAAAAAGTATTTTTTTCAAGGGGCCCCCAGGGATATCCCAACGGCCTAGCCAGGGTAACCACCTATCCTAACTTGTAGAACTTGATTCGGGCAACAAGATAAACACCTGCTTGACCCGGCGCATGCACATTAAGGGGGCTCAAATTAACAAAATTAAAGGGAATAAAGGGCTATTTAGACCATTTTTTATTTAAAAAAAGTATTTTTTTTCAAGGGGGCCCCAGGGATATCCCGACGGCCTAGCCAGGGTAACCACCTATCCTAACTTGTAGAACTTGATTCGGGCAACAAGATAAACACCTGCTTGACCCGGCGCATGCACATTAAGGGGGCTCAAATTAAAGGGAATAAAGGGCTATTTAGACCATTTTTTATTGAAAAAAGTATTTTTTTCAAGGGGCCCCCAGGGATATCCCGACGGCCTAGCCAGGGTAACCACCTATCCTAACTTGTAGAACTTGATTCGGGCAACAAGATAAACACCTGCTTGACCCGGCGCATGCACATTAAGGGGGCTCAAATTAACAAAATTAAAGGGAATAAAGGGCTATTTAGACCATTTTTTTTATTAAAAAAAGTATTTTTTTCAAGGGGCCCCCAGGGATATCCCGACGGCCTAGCCAGGGTAACCACCTATCCTAACTTGTAGAACTTGATTCGGGCAACAAGATAAACACCTGCTTGACCCGGCGCATGCACATTAAGGGGGCTCAAATTAACAAAATTAAAGGGAATAAAGGGCTATTTAGACCATTTTTTTATTTAAAAAAAGTATTTTTTTTCAAGGGGCCCCCAGGGATATCCCGACGGCCTAGCCAGGGTAACCACCTATCCTAACTTGTAGAACTTGATTCGGGCAACAAGATAAACACCTGCTTGACCCGGCGCATGCACATTAACGGGGCTCAAATTAACAAAATTAAAGGGAATAAAGGGCTATTTAGACCATTTTTTAATTAAAAAAAGTATTTTTTTCAAGGGGTCCCCAGGGATATCCCGACGGCCTAGCCAGGGTAACCACCTATCCACACTTGTAGAACTTGATTCGGGCAACAAGATAAACACCTGCTTGACCCGGCGCATGCACATTAAGGGGGCTCAAATTAACAAAATTAAAGGGAATAAAGGGCTATTTAGACCATTTTTTTATCAAAAAAAGTATTTTTTTCAAGGGGCCCCCAGGGATATCCCGACGGCCTAGCCAGGGTAACCACCTATCCTAACTTGTAGAACTTGATTCGGGCAACAAGATAAACACCTGCTTGACCCGGCGCATGCACATTAAGGGGGCTCAAATTAAAGGGAATAAAGGGCTATTTAGACCATTTTTTAATTAAAAAAAGTATTTTTTTTCAAGGGGCCCCCAGGGATATCCCGACGGCCTAGCCAGGGTAACCACCTATCCTAACTTGTAGAACTTGATTCGGGCAACAAGATAAACACCTGCTTGACCCGGCGCATGCACATTAAGGGGCTCAAATTAACAAAATTAAAGGGAATAAAGGGCTATTTAGACCATTTTTTTATTAAAAAAAGTATTTTTTTCAAGGGGCCCCCATGGATATCCCGACGGCCTAGCCAGGGTAACCACCTATCCTAACTTGTAGAACTTGATTCGGGCAACAAGATAAACACCTGCTTGACCCGGCGCATGCACATTAAGGGGGCTCAAATTAACAAAATTAAAAGGCTATTTAGACCATTTTTTTATTTAAAAAAATATTTTTTTTCAAGGGGCCCCTAGGGATATCCCGACGGCCTAGCCAGGGTAACCACCTATCCTAACTTGTAGAACTTGATTCGGGCAACAAGATAAACACCTGCTTGACCCGGCGCATGCACATTAAGGGGGCTCAAATTAAAGGGAATAAAGGGCTATTTAGACCATTTTTTTTATTTAAAAAAGTATTTTTTTCAAGGGGCCCCCAGGGATATCCCGACGGCCTAGCCAGGGTAACCACCTTTCCTAACTTGTAGAACTTGATTCGGGCAACAAGATAAACACCTGCTTGACCCGGCGCATGCACATTAAGGGGGCTCAAATTAACAAAATTTAAGGGAATGAAGGGCTATTTAGACCATTTTTTTATTAAAAAAAGTATTTTTTTTCAAGGGGCCCCCAGGGATATCCCGACGGCCTAGCCAGGGTAACCACCTATCCTAACTTGTAGAACTTGATTCGGGCAACAAGATAAACACCTGCTTGACCCGGCGCATGCACATTAAGGGGGCTCAAATTAACAAAATTAAAGGGAATAAAGGGCTATTTTTATTTAAAAAAATATTTTTTCAAGGGGCCCCCAGGGATATCCCGACGGCCTAGCCAGGGTAACCACCTATCCTAACTTGTAGAACTTGATTCGGGCAACAAGATAAACACCTGCTTGACCCGGTGCATGCACATTAAGGGGGCTCAAATTAACAAAATTAAAGGGAATAAAGGGCTATTTAGACCATTTTTTTATTTAAAAAAAGTATTTTTTTTCAAGGGGCCCCCAGGGATATCCCGACGGCCTAGCCAGGGTAACCACCTATCCTAACTTGTAGAACTTGATTCGGGCAACAAGATAAACACCTGCTTGACCCGGCGCATGCACATTAAGGGGGCTCAAATTAAAGGGAATAAAGGGCTATTTAGACCATTTTTTTATTTAAAAAAGTATTTTTTTCAAGGGGCCCCCAGGGATATCCCGACGGCCTAGCCAGGGTAACCACCTTTCCTAACTTGTAGAACTTGATTCGGGCAACAAGATAAACACCTGCTTGACCCGGCGCATGCACATTAAGGGGGCTCAAATTAACAAAATTTAAAGGGAATGAAGGGCTATTTAGACCATTTTTTTATTAAAAAAAGTATTTTTTTTCAAGGGGCCCCCAGGGATATCCCGACGGCCTAGCCAGGGTAACCACCTATCCTAACTTGTAGAACTTGATTCGGGCAACAAGATAAACACCTGCTTGACCCGGCGCATGCACATTAAGGGGGCTCAAATTAACAAAATTAAAGGGAATAAAGGGCTATTTAGACCATTTTTTTATTTTAAAAAGTAGTTTTTTTCAAGGGGCCCCCAGGGATATCCCGACGGCCTAGCCAGGGTAACCACCTATCCTAACTTGTAGAACTTGATTCGGGCAACAAGATAAACACCTGCTTGACCCGGTGCATGCACATTAAGGGGGCTCAAATTAACAAAATTAAAGGGAATAAAGGGCTATTTAGACCATTTTTTAATTAAAAAAAAGTATTTTTTTTCAAGGGGTCCCCAGGGATATCCCGACGGCCTAGCCAGGGTAACCACCTATCCTAACTTGTAGAACTTGATTCGGGCAACAAGATAAACACCTGCTTGACCGGCGCATGCACATTAAGGGGGCTCAAATTAACAAAATTAAAGGGAATAAAGGGCTATTTAGACCATTTTTTAATTAAAAAAAGTATTTTTTTTCAAGGGGCCCCCAGGGATATCCCGACGGCCTAGCCAGGGTAACCACCTATCCTAACTTGTAGAACTTGATTCGGGCAACAAGATAAACACCTGCTTGACCCGGCGCATGCACATTAAGGGGGCTCAAATTAACAAAATTAAAGGGAATAAAGGGCTATTTAGACCATTTTTTTATTTAAAAAAGTATTTTTTTCAAGGGGCCCCCAGGGATATCCCGACGGCCTAGCCAGGGTAACCACCTATCCTAACTTGTAGAATTTGATTCGGGCAACAAGATAAACACCTGCTTGACCCGGCGCATGCACATTAAGGGGCTCAAATTAACAAAATTAAAGGGAATAAAGGGCTATTTAGACCATTTTTTTATTTAAAAAAAGTATTTTTTTTTCAAGGGGCCCCCAGGGATATCCCGACGGCCTAGCCAGGGTAACCACCTATCCTAACTTGTAGAACTTGATTCGGGCAACAAGATAAACACCTGCTTGACCCGGCGCATGCACATTAAGGGGGCTCAAATTAACAAAATTAAAGGGAATAAAGGGCTATTTTTATTTAAAAAAGTATTTTTTTCAAGGGGCCCCCAGGGATATCCCGACGGCCTAGCCAGGGTAACCACCTATCCTAACTTGTAGAACTTGATTCGGGCAACAAGATAAACACCTGCTTGACCCGGCGCATGCACATTAAGGGGGCTCAAATTAACAAAATTAAAGGGAATAAAGGGCTATTTAGACCATTTTTTTATTTAAAAAAAGTATTTTTTTTCAAGGGGTCCCCAGGGATATCCCGACGGCCTAGCCAGGGTAACCACCTATCCTAACTTGTAGAACTTGATTCGGGCAACAAGATAAACACCTGCTTGACCCGGTGCATGCACATTAAGGGGGCTCAAATTAACAAAATTAAAGGGAATAAAGGGCTATTTAGACCATTTTTTTATCAAAAAAAGTATTTTTTTCAAGGGGCCCCCAGGGATATCCCGACGGCCTAGCCAGGGTAACCACCTATCCTAACTTGTAGAATTTGATTCGGGCAACAAGATAAACACCTGCTTGACCCGGCGCATGCACATTAAGGGGGCTCAAATTAAAGGGAATAAAGGGCTATTTAGACCATTTTTTTATTAAAAAAAGTATTTTTTTTCAAGGGGTCCCCAGGGATATCCCGACGGCCTAGCCAGGGTAACCACCTATCCTAACTTGTAGAACTTGATTCGGGCAACAAGATAAACACCTGCTTGACCCGGCGCATGCACATTAAGGGGGCTCAAATTAACAAAATTAAAGGGAATAAAGGGCTATTTTTATTTAAAAAATATTTTTTCAAGGGGCCCCCAGGGATATCCCGACGGCCTAGCCAGGGTAACCACCTATCCTAACTTGTAGAACTTGATTCGGGCAACAAGATAAACACCTGCTTGACCCGGCGCATGCACATTAAGGGGGCTCAAATTAACAAAATTAAGGGAATAAAGGGCTATTTAGACCATTTTTTTATTAAAAAAGTATTTTTTTCAAGGGGCCCCCAGGGATATCCCGACGGCCTAGCCAGGGTAACCACCTATCCTAACTTGTAGAACTTGATTCGGGCAACAAGATAAACACCTGCTTGACCCGGTGCATGCACATTAAGGGGGCTCAAATTAACAAAATTAAAGGGAATAAAGGGCTATTTAGACCATTTTTTTATTTAAAAAAAGTATTTTTTTTCAAGGGGCCCCCAGGGATATCCCGACGGCCTAGCCAGGGTAACCACCTATCCACACTTGTAGAACTTGATTCGGGCAACAAGATAAACACCTGCTTGACCGGTGCATGCACATTAAGGGGGCTCAAATTAACAAAATTAAAGGGAATAAAGGGCTATTTAGACCATTTTTTTTTCAAAAAAAGTATTTTTTTCAAGGGCCCCCAGGGATATCCCGACGGCCTAGCCAGGGTAACCACCTATCCTAACTTGTAGAACTTGATTCGGGCAACAAGATAAACACCTGCTTGACCCGGCGCATGCACATTAAGGGGGCTCAAATTAACAAAATTAAAGGGAATAAAGGGCTATTTAGACCATTTTTTTATTTAAAAAAAGTATTTTTTTCAAGGGCCCCCAGGGATATCCCGACGGCCTAGCCAGGGTAACCACCTTTCCTAACTTGTAGAACTTGATTCGGGCAACAAGATAAACACCTGCTTGACCCGGCGCATGCACATTAAGGGGGCTCAAATTAACAAAATTAAAGGGAATAAAGGGCTATTTAGACCATTTTTTTATTAAAAAAGTATTTTTTTCAAGGGGCCCCCAGGGATATCCCGACGGCCTAGCCAGGGTAACCACCTATCCTAACTTGTAGAACTTGATTCGGGCAACAAGATAAACACCTGCTTGACCGGCGCATGCACATTAGGGGGCTCAAATTAACAAAATTTAAGGGAATAAAGGGCTATTTAGACCATTTTTTTTTTAAAAAAAGTATTTTTTTTCAAGGGGCCCCCAGGGATATCCCGACGGCCTAGCCAGGGTAACCACCTATCCTAACTTGTAGAACTTGATTCGGGCAACAAGATAAACCTGCTTGACCCGGCGCATGCACATTAAGGGGGCTCAAATTAACAAAATTAAAGGGAATAAAGGGCTATTTAGACCATTTTTTTATTTAAAAAAGTATTTTTTTTCAAGGCGCCCCAGGGATATCCCGACGGCCTAGCCAGGGTAACCACCTTTTCTAACTTGTAGAACTTGATTCGGGCAACAAGATAAACACCTGCTTGACCGGCGCATGCACATTAAGGGGGCTCAAATTAAAGGGAATAAAGGGCTATTTAGACCATTTTTTTATTAAAAAAAGTATTTTTTTTCAAGGGGCCCCAGGGATATCCCGACGGCCTAGCCAGGGTAACCACCTATCCTAACTTGTAGAACTTGATTCGGGCAACAAGATAAACACCTGCTTGACCCGGCGCATGCACATTAAGGGGGCTCAAATTAACAAAATTAAAGGGAATAAAGGGCTATTTAGACCATTTTTTTATTTAAAAAAAGTATTTTTTTTCAAGGGGCCCCCAGGGATATCCCGACGGCCTAGCCAGGGTAACCACCTATCCTAACTTGTAGAACTTGATTCGGGCAACAAGATAAACACCTGCTTGACCCGGCGCATGCACATTAAGGGGGCTCAAATTAACAAAATTAAAGGGAATAAAGGGCTATTTAGACCATTTTTTTATTTAAAAAAGTATTTTTTTCAAGGGGCCCCCAGGGATATCCCGACGGCCTAGCCAGGGTAACCACCTATCCTAACTTGTAGAACTTGATTCGGGCAACAAGATAAACACCTGCTTGACCCGGCGCATGCACATTAAGGGGGCTCAAATTAACAAAATTAAAGGGAATAAAGGGCTATTTAGACCATTTTTTTAATTAAAAAAAAGTATTTTTTTTCAAGGGGCCCCCAGGGATATCCCGACGGCCTAGCCAGGGTAACCACCTATCCTAACTTGTAGAACTTGATTCGGGCAACAAGATAAACACCTGCTTCACCCGGTGCATGCACATTAAGGGGGCTCAAATTAACAAAATTAAAGGGAATAAAGGGCTATTTAGACCATTTTTTTTTAAAAAAAGTATTTTTTTCAAGGGCCCCCAGGGATATCCCGACGGCCTAGCCAGGGTAACCACCTATCCTAACTTGTAGAACTTGATTCGGGCAACAAGATAAACACCTGCTTGACCGGCGCATGCACATTAAGGGGGCTCAAATTAACAAAATTAAGGGAATAAAGGGCTATTTAGACCATTTTTTTATTTAAAAAAAGTATTTTTTTTTCAAGGGGCCCCCAGGGATATCCCGACGGCCTAGCCAGGGTAACCACCTATCCTAACTTGTAGAACTTGATTCGGGCAACAAGATAAACACCTGCTTGACCGGCGCATGCACATTAAGGGGGCTCAAATTAAAGGGAATAAAGGGCTATTTAGACCATTTTTTTATTAAAAAAAGTATTTTTTTTCAAGGGGCCCCCAGGGATATTCCGACGGCCTAGCCAGGGTAACCACCTATCCTAATTTGTAGAACTTGATTCGGGCAACAAGATAAACACCTGCTTGACCCGGCGCATGCACATTAAGGGGGCTCAAATTAACAAAATTAAAGGGAATAAAGGGCTATTTAGACCATTTTTTTATTTTAAAAAAGTATTTTTTTCAAGGGGCCCCCAGGGATATCCCGACGGCCTAGCCAGGGTAACCACCTATCCTAACTTGTAGAACTTGATTCGGGCAACAAGATAAACACCTGCTTGACCCGGCGCATGCACATTAAGGGGGCTCAAATTAACAAAATTAAAGGGAATAAAGGGCTATTTAGACCATTTTTTTATTTAAAAAAAGTATTTTTTTTCAAGGGGCCCCCAGGGATATCCCGACGGCCTAGCCAGGGTAACCACCTATCCTAACTTGTAGAACTTGATTCGGGCAACAAGATAAACACCTGCTTGACCCGGCGCATGCACATTAAGGGGGCTCAAATTAACAAAATTAAAGGGAATAAAGGGCTATTTTTATTTAAAAAAGTATTTTTTTCAAGGGGCCCCCAGGGATATCCCGACGGCCTAGCCAGGGTAACCACCTATCCTAACTTGTAGAACTTGATTCGGGCAACAAGATAAACACCTGCTTGACCCGTGCATGCACATTAAGGGGGCTCAAATTAACAAAATTAAAGGGAATAAAGGGCTATTTAGACCATTTTTTTATTTAAAAAAAGTATTTTTTTTCAAGGGGCCCCCAGGGATATCCCGACGGCCTAGCCAGGGTAACCACCTATCCTAACTTGTAGAACTTGATTCGGGCAACAAGATAAACACCTGCTTGACCCGGTGCATGCACATTAAGGGGGCTCAAATTAACAAAATTAAAGGGAATAAAGGGCTATTTAGACCATTTTTTTATCAAAAAAAGTATTTTTTTCAAGGGGCCCCCAGGGATATCCCGACGGCCTAGCCAGGGTAACCACCTATCCTAACTTGTAGAACTTGATTCGGGCAACAAGATAAACACCTGCTTGACCCGGCGCATGCACATTAAGGGGGCTCAAATTAAAGGGAATAAAGGGCTATTTAGACCTTTTTTTTATTAAAAAAAGTATTTTTTTTCAAGGGGCCCCCAGGGATATCCCGACGGCCTAGCCAGGGTAACCACCTATCCTAACTTGTAGAACTTGATTCGGGCAACAAGATAAACACCTGCTTGACCCGGCGCATGCACATTAAGGGGGCTCAAATTAACAAAATTAAAGGGAATAAAGGGCTATTTTTATTTAAAAAAAATATTTTTTCAAGGGGCCCCCAGGGATATCCCGACGGCCTAGCCAGGGTAACCACCTATCCTAACTTGTAGAACTTGATTCGGGCAACAAGATAAACACCTGCTTGACCCGGCGCATGCACATTAAGGGGGCTCAAATTAACAAAATTTAAGGGAATGAAGGGCTATTTAGACCATTTTTTTATTAAAAAAAGTATTTTTTTTCAAGGGGCCCCCAGGGATATCCCGACGGCCTAGCCAGGGTAACCACCTATCCTAACTTGTAGAACTTGATTGGGGCAACAAGATAAACACCTGCTTGACCCGGTGCATGCACATTAAGGGGGCTCAAATTAACAAAATTAAAGGGAATAAAGGGCTATTTAGACCATTTTTTTATTTAAAAAAAGTATTTTTTTTCAAGGGGCCCCCAGGGATATCCCGACGGCCTAGCCAGGGTAACCACCTATCCTAACTTGTAGAACTTGATTCGGGCAACAAGATAAACACCTGCTTGACCCGGTGCATGCACATTAAGGGGGCTCAAATTAACAAAATTAAAGGGAATAAAGGGCTATTTAGACCATTTTTTTATCAAAAAAGTATTTTTTTCAAGGGGCCCCCAGGGATATCCCGACGGCCTAGCCAGGGTAACCACCTATCCTAACTTGTAGAACTTGATTCGGGCAACAAGATAAACACCTGCTTGACCCGGCGCATGCACATTAAGGGGGCTCAAATTAAAGGGAATAAAGGGCTATTTAGACCATTTTTTTTATTAAAAAAAGTATTTTTTTTCAAGGGGCCCCCAGGGATATCCCGACGGCCTAGCCAGGGTAACCACCTATCCTAACTTGTAGAACTTGATTCGGGCAACAAGATAAACACCTGCTTGACCCGGCGCATGCACATTAAGGGGGCTCAAATTAACAAAATTAAAGGGAATAAAGGGCTATTTTTATTTAAAAAAATTTTTTTCAAGGGGCCCCCAGGGATATCCCGACGGCCTAGCCAGGGTAACCACCTATCCTAACTTGTAGAACTTGATTCGGGCAACAAGATAAACACCTGCTTGACCCGGCGCATGCACATTAAGGGGGCTCAAATTAACAAAATTTAAGGGAATAAAGGGCTATTTAGACCATTTTTTTATTAAAAAAAGTATTTTTTTCAAGGGGCCCCCAGGGATATCCCGACGGCCTAGCCAGGGTAACCACCTATCCTAACTTGTAGAACTTGATTCGGGCAACAAGATAAACACCTGCTTGACCCGGCGCATGCACATTAAGGGGGCTCAAATTAACAAAATTAAAGGGAATAAAGGGCTATTTAGACCATTTTTTTATTTTAAAAAAGTATTTTTTTTCAAGGGGCCCCCAGGGATATCCCGACGGCCTAGCCAGGGTAACCACCTATCCTAACTTGTAGAACTTGATTCGGGCAACAAGATAAACACCTGCTTGACCCGGCGCATGCACATTAAGGGGGCTCAAATTAACAAAATTAAAGGGATTAAAGGGCTATTTAGACCATTTTTTTATCAAAAAAAGTATTTTTTTCAAGGGGCCCCCAGGGATATCCCGACGGCCTAGCCAGGGTAACCACCTATCCTAACTTGTAGAACTTGATTCGGGCAACAAGATAAACACCTGCTTGACCCGGCGCATGCACATTAAGGGGGCTCAAATTAACAAAATTAAAGGGAATAAAGGGCTATTTAGACCATTTTTTTATTTAAAAAAAGTATTTTTTTCAAGGGGCCCCCAGGGATATCCCGACGGCCTAGCCAGGGTAACCACCTTTCTAACTTGTAGAACTTGATTCGGGCAACAAGATAAACACCTGCTTGACCGGCGCATGCACATTAAGGGGGCTCAAATTAACAAAATTAAAGGGAATAAAGGGCTATTTAGACCATTTTTTTATTAAAAAAGTATTTTTTTCAAGGGCCCCCAGGGATATCCCGACGGCCTAGCCAGGGTAACCACCTATCCTAACTTGTAGAACTTGATTCGGGCAACAAGATAAACACCTGCTTGACCCGGCGCATGCACATTAAGGGGGCTCAAATTAACAAAATTTAAGGGAATGAAGGGCTATTTAGACCATTTTTTTATTAAAAAAAGTATTTTTTTTCAAGGGGCCCCCAGGGATATCCCGACGGCCTAGCCAGGGTAACCACCTATCCTAACTTGTAGAACTTGATTCGGGCAACAAGATAAACACCTGCTTGACCCGGCGCATGCACATTAAGGGGGCTCAAATTAACAAAATTAAAGGGAATAAAGGGCTATTTAGACCATTTTTTTATTTAAAAAAGTATTTTTTTTCAAGGGGCCCCCAGGGATATCCCGACGGCCTAGCCAGGGTAACCACCTATCCTAACTTGTAGAACTTGATTCGGGCAACAAGATAAACACCTGCTTGACCCGGCGCATGCACATTAAGGGGGCTCAAATTAAAGAGAATAAAGGGCTATTTAGACCATTTTTTTTATTAAAAAAGTATTTTTTTCAAGGGGCCCCCAGGGATATCCCGACGGCCTAGCCAGGGTAACCACCTATCCTAACTTGTAGAACTTGATTCGGGCAACAAGATAAACACCTGCTTGACCCGGCGCATGCACATTAAGGGGGCTCAAATTAACAAAATTAAAGGGAATAAAGGGCTATTTAGACCATTTTTTTATTTAAAAAAAGTATTTTTTTTCAAGGGGCCCCCAGGGATATTCCGACGGCCTAGCCAGGGTAACCACCTATCCTAACTTGTAGAACTTGATTCGGGCAACAAGATAAACACCTGCTTGACCCGGCGCATGCACATTAAGGGGGCTCAAATTAACAAAATTAAAGGGAATAAAGGGCTATTTAGACCATTTTTTTATTTAAAAAAAGTATTTTTTTCAAGGGGCCCCCAGGGATATCCCGACGGCCTAGCCAGGGTAACCACCTATCCTTACTTGTAGAACTTGATTCGGGCAACAAGATAAACACCTGCTTGACCCGGCGCATGCACATTAAGGGGGCTCAAATTAACAAAATTAAAGGGAATAAAGGGCTATTTAGACCATTTTTTTATTTAAAAAAAGTATTTTTTTTCAAGGGGCCCCCAGGGATATCCCGACGGCCTAGCCAGGGTAACCACCTATCCTAACTTGTAGAACTTGATTCGGGCAACAAGATAAACACCTGCTTGACCCGGCGCATGCACATTAAGGGGGCTCAAATTAACAAAATTAAAGGGAATAAAGGGCTATTTAGACCATTTTTTTATTTAAAAAAAGTATTTTTTTTTCAAGGGGCCCCCAGGGATATCCCGACGGCCTAGCCAGGGTAACCACCTATCCTAACTTGTAGAACTTGATTCGGGCAACAAGATAAACACCTGCTTGACCCGGCGCATGCACATTAAGGGGGCTCAAATTAACAAAATTAAAGGGAATAAAGGGCTATTTAGACCATTTTTTTATTTAAAAAAGTATTTTTTTCAAGGGGCCCCCAGGGATATCCCGACGGCCTAGCCAGGGTAACCACCTATCCTAACTTGTAGAACTTGATTCGGGCAACAAGATAAACACCTGCTTGACCCGGCGCATGCACATTAAGGGGGCTCAAATTAACAAAATTAAAGGGAATAAAGGGCTATTTAGACCATTTTTTTATTTAAAAAAAGTATTTTTTTCAAGGGGCCCCCAGGGATATCCCGACGGCCTAGCCAGGGTAACCACCTATCCTAACTTGTAGAACTTGATTCGGGCAACAAGATAAACACCTGCTTGACCCGGCGCATGCACATTAAGGGGGCTCAAATTAACAAAATTAAAGGGAATAAAGGGCTATTTAGACCATTTTTTTATTAAAAAAAGTATTTTTTTCAAGGGGCCCCCAGGGATATCCCGACGGCCTAGCCAGGGTAACCACCTATCCTAACTTGTAGAACTTGATTCGGGCAACAAGATAAACACCTGCTTGACCCGGCGCATGCACATTAAGGGGGCTCAAATTAACAAAATTAAAGGGAATAAAGGGCTATTTAGACCATTTTTTTATTTAAAAAAGTATTTTTTTTCAAGGGGCCCCAGGGATATCCCGACGGCCTAGCCAGGGTAACCACCTATCCTAACTTGTAGAACTTGATTCGGGCAACAAGATAAACACCTGCTTGACCCGGCGCATGCACATTAAGGGGGCTCAAATTAACAAAATTAAAGGGAATAAAGGGCTATTTAGACCATTTTTTTATTTAAAAAAGTATTTTTTTTCAAGGGGCCCCCAGGGATATCCCGACGGCCTAGCCAGGGTAACCACCTATCCTTACTTGTAGAACTTGATTCGGGCAACAAGATAAACACCTGCTTGACCCGGCGCATGCACATTAAGGGGGCTCAAATTAACAAAATTAAAGGGAATAAAGGGCTATTTAGACCATTTTTTTATTTAAAAAAGTATTTTTTTTCAAGGGGCCCCCAGGGATATCCCGACGGCCTAGCCAGGGTAACCACCTATCCTAACTTGTAGAACTTGATTCGGGCAACAAGATAAACACCTGCTTCACCCGGCGCATGCACATTAAGGGGGCTCAAATTAACAAAATTAAAGGGAATAAAGGGCTATTTAGACCATTTTTTTATTAAAAAAAGTATTTTTTTCAAGGGGCCCCAGGGATATCCCGACGGCCTAGCCAGGGTAACCACCTATCCTAACTTGTAGAACTTGATTCGGGCAACAAGATAAACACCTGCTTGACCCGGCGCATGCACATTAAGGGGGCTCAAATTAACAAAATTAAAGGGAATAAAGGGCTATTTAGACCATTTTTTTATTTAAAAAAAGTATTTTTTTTCAAGGGCCCCCAGGGATATCCCGACGGCCTAGCCAGGGTAACCACCTATCCTAACTTGTAGATCTTGATTCGGGCAACAAGATAAACACCTGCTTGACCGGCGCATGCACATTAGGGGGCTCAAATTAACAAAATTAAAGGGAATAAAGGGCTATTTAGACCATTTTTTTTATTAAAAAAAGTATTTTTTTCAAGGGGCCCCCAGGGATATCCCGACGGCCTAGCCAGGGTAACCACCTATCCTAACTTGTAGAACTTGATTCGGGCAACAAGATAAAACCTGCTTGACCCGGCGCATGCACATTAAGGGGGCTCAAATTAACAAAATTAAAGGGAATAAAGGGCTATTTAGACCATTTTTTTATTAAGAAAAGTATTTTTTTTCAAGGGGCCCCCAGGGATATCCCGACGGCCTAGCCAGGGTAACCACCTATCCTAACTTGTAGAACTTGATTCGGGCAACAAGATAAACACCTGCTTGACCCGGCGCATGCACATTAAGGGGGCTCAAATTAACAAATTAAAGGGAATAAAGGGCTATTTAGACCATTTTTTTATTAAAAAAGTATTTTTTTCAAGGGGCCCCCAGGGATATCCCGACGGCCTAGCCAGGGTAACCACCTATCCTAACTTGTAGAACTTGATTCGGGCAACAAGATAAACACCTGCTTGACCCGGCGCATGCACATTAAGGGGGCTCAAATTAACAAAATTAAAGGGAATAAAGGGCTATTTAGACCATTTTTTTATTTAAAAAAAGTATTTTTTTCAAGGGGCCCCCAGGGATATCCCGACGGCCTAGCCAGGGTAACCACCTATCCTAACTTGTAGAACTTGATTCGGGCAACAAGATAAAACCTGCTTGACCGGCGCATGCACATTAAGGGGGCTCAAATTAACAAAAATTAAAGGGAATAAAGGGCTATTTAGACCATTTTTTTATTTTTAAAAAAGTATTTTTTTTCAAGGGGCCCCAGGGATATCCCGACGGCCTAGCCAGGGTAACCACCTATCCTAATTGTAGAACTTGATTCGGGCAACAAGATAAACACCTGCTTGACCCGGCGCATGCACATTAAGGGGGCTCAAATTAACAAAATTAAAGGGAATAAAGGGCTATTTAGACCATTTTTTTATTTAAAAAAAGTATTTTTTTTCAAGGGCCCCCAGGGATATCCCGACGGCCTAGCCAGGGTAACCACCTATCCTAACTTGTAGAACTTGATTCGGGCAACACAATAAACACCTGCTTGACCCGGCGCATGCACATTAAGGGGCTCAAATTAACAAAATTAAAGGGAATAAAGGGCTATTTTTATTAAAAAAAGTATTTTTTTCAAGGGGCCCCCAGGGATATCCCGACGGCCTAGCCAGGGTAACCACCTATCCTAACTTGTAGAACTTGATTCGGGCAACAAGATAAACACCTGCTTGACCCGGCGATGCACATTAAGGGGGCTCAAATTAACAAAATTAAAGGGAATAAAGGGCTATTTAGACCATTTTTTTATTTAAAAAAGTATTTTTTTTCAAGGGGCCCCCAGGGATATCCCGACGGCCTAGCCAGGGTAACCACCTATCTAACTTGTAGAACTTGATTCGGGCAACAAGATAAACACCTGCTTGACCCGGCGCATGCACATTAAGGGGGCTCAAATTAACAAAATTAAAGGGAATAAAGGGCTATTTAGACCATTTTTTTATTTAAAAAAAAAAAAATATCCTGTTCATATAATGATATGACCTCTCCGTTCTCCCTTTTTTCTATCTATTCCCCCTGCTGTTCTTTGCTCTTCTCCGAGTCCATTCCTTCTCTCTCTTCTATTTTTTTTATTTTTTAAGTTTTATAGGGTTTTCATAATTTTGTATAAAAATCAAATATAATTAATACAGTAATATAAAAGAATAGAATAAATGTTTCTTCTATTTCATTTTCTCCCTTTCTTTTTTTTTCTACTCTACCCATTGGCGGCACTAAGAGATAGGGAGGAAGTCGGGGCAGTAGTTCCCAATGCTCTAAATATCCCTTTATTCCCTTTAATTTTGTTATTTTTTAGCCCCGAAATGTGCATGCACCGGGTAAAGCAGGTGTTTATCTTATTGCCCGAGTCAATTTCTACAAGTTAGGATACGTGGTTACCCTAGCTAGGCCGTCGGGATATCCCTGGGGGCCCCTTGATAAAAATACTTTTTTTAATAAAAAAAAATGGTCTAAATAGCCCTTTATTCCCTTTAATTTTGTTAATTGAGCCCCCCCCCCCCCTTATGTGCATGCACCGGGTCAAGCAGGTGTTTATCTTGTTGCCCGAATCAAGTTCTACATGTTAGGATAGGTGGTTACCCTGGCTAGGCCGTCGGGATATCCCTGGGGGCCCTTGAAAAAAATACTTTTTTTAATTAAAAAAATGGTCTAAATAGCCCTTTATTCCCTTTATTTTGTTAATTTGAGCCCCCCTTTATGTGCATGCGCGGGTCATAAAAGGTATTTATTGTTGCCCGAATCAAGTTCTACATGTTAGGATAGGTGGTTACCCTGGCTAGGCCGTCGGGATATCCCTGGGGGCCCTTGAAAAAAAATATTTTTTTTTTAATTAAAAAAAAGGTCTAAATAGCTCTTATTCCCTTTAATTTTGTTAATTTGAGCCCCCCTTTATGTGCATGCGCCGGGTCAAGAAGGTATTTATCTTGTTGCCGATTCAAGTTCTACATGTTAGGATAGGTGGTTACCCTGGCTAGGCCGTCGGGATATCCTGGGGGCCCTTGAAAAAAAATACTTTTTTTAATTAAAAAAAAAGGTCTAAATAGCTCTTATTCCTTTAATTTTGTTAATTTGAGCCCCCCTTTATGTGCATGCGCCGGGTCAAGAAGGTATTTATCTTGTTGCCCGAATCAAGTTCTACATGTTAGGATAGGTGGTTACCCTGGCTAGGCCGTCGGGATATCCCTGGGGGCCCCTTGAAAAAAAATATTTTTTTAATTAAAAAAAGGTCTAAATAGCTCTTATTCCCTTTAATTTTGTTAATTTGAGCCCCTTAATGTGCATGTGCCGGGTCAAGCAGGTGTTTATCTTGTTGCCGAATCATGTTCTACAAGACGTCAATTGCGTAGCAAAATCTAACATTTCATCCAGGTAAACAAACTCAATTGAACTTGTACAATCGATTACAGGTCGTTACTTTGTTTTGTTTCTAATAGTGGATACTAAATATAAGTGACGACATTTTTCTAGTGAGTTGTGTTATATCAATGCATCTGCCTTATTTATATAATCATGTTAATCCAGAACGGATTGTTCTAAAAAAATATATTTCTCCCCCAAACTATCATCGCGAAGCACCATCAGACAAGTATAATCGAGACTGGACTAAATTTCAGCATTTGTGTAGTGTTATTGGTTATAATGCTCATCAATTCCGTTTGAAAACTTACTTATTAAATTTATATCTGTAAAGGGAAATTGGTCTTACCATGTAGGCGATTCGACTTATTGTGATCAACTCTATTATAAATTTATATCAAATTATAGAATATGTGTAAAGTGAAAAGCACCAACTTACCTGTTGTGATGTTGCCATGTGTGATTTTCTCAATCCTTTTTACGAAATGGTCTACATATTTTCATTACACAAAAAAAAAAAAAAATGATCCAGGAGATGTGTGCCTGTACATTGTTTTGGACTGTTTTGGTTTTTTAGCCTGTATGCTGAAGTGAGTGTTGAATACTTCCAATCGATTACTAGCACTTATAAATTTACCAACGAAATTTACATCGATATAGTGATAAAAAGTACCAACTTATGTTTGTAATGTTGCGATGTTGGGTTTTCGACTCATGGTTGAATTTCTCAACCATTTTGTTATTGAATGGACAACATTTTTTCATTCATTAAAGTACATAATGATTCAAAATATGTAATGGCTAAAGAAATACTTACAATCGATTGCTGGAATTCACACTTGAGAAAATAACTTTCAAGATTAATGGCTTACTATTTGATTACCAGCAATCGATTGCTGCCAAGTTCACCTTACTAACACTCTTTGCAATTCTGGACGGCACTTGATGCATGCTTTATTTTTGCAATCCTATTTAATTAATACATAAACAAACTTTAACATTTACAACACAGGTAAGAAGTCCATCGAACCGATTACAGGTATTGTAATGTAGGAAAAAACAGTTTGTCTAATTTATTTTCAATATACGAAGGAGCCTTTAAATACTTTTTGCTGTCAATATCTTGCAAGTACATGCTCAGTGGTATTTATTTTAAATAATTTTAGTATATAACTGTCTCTGTATCCATTTTTCTCAAAGGCATTGTACTAGCCTTGATTCTCACCACATGTTTGCTTAATTTCGTTAATTGTAATCCAACAAGAAATGCTCTTTAATACCGACTGAATTTAATCGATCTGTTACC